>NW_024467106.1:47203750-48575625 GCF_017591425.1 Ochotona curzoniae | reverse complement strand
TATATTTCTTTTGGGAGTATTAGTTAATTTTGACTTTTCTATTTGCATCATAGAAACAATATGGCATGCCCTATGAGTTCTTAGGATTAATGAAAACATGTCAAACATTTAGCCCAATGCACCTCACATAAGTGTATAAAAAGTGTCCCATTTATAATCATTCTTAAAAATCTGCTCAGCATTCATGCTTATGATTGCAAGCAAATAACCCTTCATAGTTGTATTTCACTTCAATTTTTGTTTGTTTCTTATAGGCTTCAAAATATTGTTTCAAAATGCAAGGATTTGAAAATCTGCATAGAAGTAAGAAGCCCGAAGGTGTAAGACTTTTGATGAGAGAAGAAGGTCATGGATTTTTCTTTTAGCACAGAATCAGAAGTGGCTCTGTGCCAGAAAGCACTCCACTGGTTTCTGCTCTCTTGAGTTTAGGGGAAGCAGCCTGTAATACAGAAGGATGTGCACCACAGGGTTGGTTTGGCAGGCGAGCCGGTTGCTATTTCTGAAGCATATATGTTGCTTTCTGTTTCTAACAAGCCAGAGGCCCTTCACATTGCCAACATTTTTCCTTTGTCAAGCTCCATGGGAACCTGATATGTAGCCCATGCTCAAAAGGCATCCAATAAAAAGCTATGGAGCTGCCATTGACTTCACATCTCCACTGGAGGAAATAAAACATAGTTGCAGGGTGTCAAGTCAGTCTTAAAAAGTTATGTTCATGTTATTATAAAGAGCTAAGAATTCAGCTTTTAAACTATCCCTCTAGGTCTAAAAGCTCTGTGAGAGGATGGGTGATACCATTGAAGAAGGGTCGCTGGACATTTCTTGTTTTTTAAATTCCTAATCTTTTCCCTGAAAGGTCACATCACACTGCTATGAAATCTTCTGGAACGGTGCAAGTTTCCTTTAATGGTTTTCCATCAGTCATCACATTCATTCCCTAGAAATATAATAATATGGCCTTACATTTCAAATTAAAATCACTAATGAAGAGAATAATCATTTTTATTGCTCCAAGTATAAAAGCTTTGAAAGCAGCAGAAACTATAGGAAACCATTACAATTTCACTGTGAAAAAATCTTACCACAGTAGTCTCCTCATATCCAGCTTTATTTTGTTACAGGTTCAATTACCCACAGGCAGTTGCATTTGAAAATATTAAGTGGAAAATGTGAAGACTACTCATAGGTTGCAAATTAAATTGCATTCAGCATGATGCTCAACATTTGTGCCTATAATATGAACTATTCCTTGTCTAATATATCCATGTTATAGAATCTACCATCTCATTGAATACTAGCCATCTTAGTTGTCAGGTCAGCTTTGTACCACAAATTGTGCATGCATGTATGTAGTCGTTACTTACTTAGTAAGGTCACATAATTCAGGAATAATAACATTGGAAATTCAGATATTGTAAACAAAAGTTGAAAGTCCATTTAAATGGAAATGATACAAGTTTGAACTTCACAGGGTTCATGTTCGTACAGCTTTTTTTTTCTTTAAGGCTATTTGTTTATTTGAAGGAGTCACAGAGAAGAAGAGAGAGACAAATAAAGAGAGATTTTCCAGCAGCTGGAGCACTCCCCAGATGACCACAATAGCCAGGGCAGGACCAGAGGAAGAGGAGGGCCACAAGATTCATCCAGGCCTCCCAAATGAAATGGGGACATGGTCAGGAACAATTGAGCCATCTTCCACTGCTTTTGGAAGGTCATTACCAATAGCTGGATGGCAAGAGGAACAGCCAGAACATGAGCTGCAGTCCGCGTGGCATGCTGGCATTGCAAACAGAAGCGTTATGCACTTTTCTACAACTTTGACCCCTCATGTAACTATCATCATAGCATATTATAATATGCTTGACCAGAGTATCTTGCTTAATCAGTACTTGATTAGAGAATTTAAGTTAGAGTTTACACAGAATTTAAAATGAGAACCTAAGCCTGGACAATCATTTGCCTGCATAATCTGTCTTGTTTTTGTTGTTTGCTTGCTTGTTTCTGCTTTTTTAAACTTTATTTAAGTACAGATATTGCAGGTTTGGTATGTGCCTTGAGCTAGGTTTAATCAAGACACATTAGCATCATTGCTATCAATCACATTAAATATATAAACAAGATACACCGATTGATAGTTAAAAGACTTGTTTATTGGTTACGTTCCCACATGTCGATGTCATCTGTATGCAGGGGGAGGCAAGTCATCCAGCCAACAATCACTCAGAGTATTTGCTGTCAATCATTTCTCCTGTGATGTGACTAAGCCGTAAGCTTGCCCTGTGTTTCCATACAATAGATGAGTTTGTTCAAAAGTCGTGCTGAATGTGAGGACAAGGCAACAGGGCATTTTCACAGCTCGGATGGCTTCATGGCTAACAGCCTCTGTAGTCACCATTCCAGGCTTAATTTCACATACTCTTGTGTTATTGCCAAGCACTCACTGTGCCTACTTAAACAGTGAATCCTATCACATATATATAAAACATAAATATCATAAATAATTTAATAATTTGTGATTTCAGACATCTACTGGTTCCCTTGAATTCATTCCCCATGGATAAATGAGACTACTGTAATTATGAGCCACAGCTGATCAAAGCAGTAGGCAGGCATTTATAAATTGTTCATTTATAACATTTTCCTCTGAAAGTAGAAGAACATTCATCTACACTGAACAGATACATTTGGTGTTAGCTAGAGTCTAAGAAAATGCACTGAAATTAAAATATGTCAAAATGTTGAGCTTTAATCAAGATTGAAGTTTATGTATCTCTTGCAAAAGTGTCTAGAAAGGAGTAGTAAAGAGTGGCTGAGAAATGTCCCTCTCTTTCTTTTTTTTTTTTTTTTTTTTCTGCGCTCTTTCCAGGAAATTAAATATGACTGTGAGATTCAAGCTGCAGCCTTTTGGACAAAGATCTAACATCACCCTGGGATAGGGAAGAAAGAATAAAAGTATTCACTTCTACAAAGCCATGAGGTTACCATCACCATTGTTTTTCATATTTCATGAGCCCTAAGTTGGCCACGTTTCCTTAGCAAAACACGATGGAGTCTGGAAAATGAATTCATGGCCTGCAGCCATGTTATCAGCTATATTTCTATCAAAAGGTTAGAGAATATTGTATTAATAGAAGAAAAAAAAAAGGGAGAATAAGTATTGGGGGTAGGATATTCATTGGTCTTCACTATTACCTTGCCAGAAATTTAACTAGAAATTGAATTTCAGTCTTAAGAATACTTAACTCGGGCACCGCGAGGTGGCGCAGTGGTTAAGGTCCTCGCCTTGCATGCCCAGGATCCCATATGGGCGCCGGTTCTATCCCAGCAGCCCCGCTTCCCTTCCAGCTCCCTGCCTGTGGCCTGGGAAAGCAGTCGAGGACGGCCCAAAGCCTTGGGACCCTGCACCCGCGTGGGAGACCCAGAAGAGTCTCCTGGCTTCGGATCGGCATAGTATCGGCCCGTTGCGCTCACTTAGGGAGTGAATCATCAGACGAAAGATCTTCCTCTCTGTCTCTCCTCTCTGTATGTCCGCTTTTCCAATAAAATAATAATAATAATAATAATAATAATAATAAATCTTAAAAAAAAAGAATACTTAACTCCGTAACAATAAGTTGCCTTAGGCTTTAGGTGATGGGTCAGTGACTGAATCCTCATCTTGCAAGGGCTGGGACCTCATGTGGGAACCTGTTCATGTCCAAGATGTTCCATTGCCCATCTTGCTCCCTGCTTGTAGCCTGGGAGTGCAGGCTTGAGCTTTTGGATGGGATTAAATCTGTATATTACTTTTGGTAATATGGACATTTTGATTATGTTGATTCTGCCAATCTGGGAAAATGATACATTTCTCCATCTTTTAATGTTTTCTTCTATTTCTTTTCTTATTGATTTGTAATTTTTATCATACACTTCATTCACATCTTTGGCTAGATTTATTCTAAAATGTTTAAGATTCTTCTCCACCATTTTAAACGAAACCTTACTTACATGTTCCTTCTCAGCCATGGAGTTACTTGTGTGTACTAGTGCCACAATTCATGTTCATTAATTTTATAGCCTACAACGCTGCAAACCCTCCTATGAATTCCAATAATCTCTAGATTGAGTCTTTTAGGTCTCCTGTATATAGAACTATGCCACATGAAAACAGGAATAATTTTGTTTCCTTGTTTCTGATTTGAATTCCTTTAATGCCATTTTATTGTCTAATAGCTCAAGTGGGGACCTCTAATGCTATCTTGAATAGCAGTGGTGAAAGTACACATCCTTGGCTAGTTCCAGATATTAATGAGAACATTTATAGCTTTTCCTCATCATGGATATAGGGAGAAAGGCACTCTATTACACCACTGGCTGGAGTGCAGGTTAGTGCATGCATTATGTAAGTCACTATGGAGAGTGCTAAGAGAATTGAAAACTGACCTGCAGCATGACCCCGCTATCCCACTTCTAGCAATACATCCAAAGGAAATGAAATCTGCATATGAGAAAGTAACCTTCAATCCTGTGTTTATGGCAGCACAATTTATAATAGCCAAGACATAGAAACAACCCTGATGCCCATCAAATGAGACACAGATAACGAAGATCTTGCAGATCTACTCAATGCACTCAGTCATTAAAAGAGTGAAATTCGACCATTTGCAACAAAATGGTCCCAATTAGAGACCATTATGCTCAGTGAAATAAGCCAAACTGAAAGAGCCAAATATCATATATTCTCCCTGATGTGAGGCAATCTTCACAAAAAATACAAAATGAGTAGATATATAGGTAAATATGTATGTGCATATATTATCTTAGATTAACTATGTAATGGAACCTGGAAGTGGAGATATGTTGCAATGCATCTCCACTCTCAAATAAAGGGAAGACTCCCAATGAAATTATTAAATGTATCTTGACAATAGGATGCCAGACTTTCTACCATTGTCTATACCTAAAATGTCACGATATACTTTAATAACATAATGATGAACTTGTGACTATTCCAAAAGGACTGTGCAGTTGTAGTAATATGGAGGAAACCAATAGAGGTGGAGGAATGGGGGTGGAGGGGAAATTCCCTGTGCCTGTGGAATCATTATGAAAAGTAACAAAAAAGAATTCAACTCATTAACACATTACTAAAGCACATTAGTAGACACATGAATAAATTTGTGTCTCTTAAAACCAATTGGCAATGTTTGCTCCTCTTTCATCTCCACCAATTCAAATACTTTCTCACTCAGAAACCTTCCTGAATGCCATACACATGCCTCTTTTTTTCCTCATCATTAATTTCTTCCTGTCTTGTGGTTTTCCCTTTTTTCCTTAAAACTTTACTCCTCTTTATAAATACCCTGGTTACATTAAATAACACCCCTTTCCAATTTCCCGTCTTAATGTACATAATCGACCTTTTACACTTGTGATGAAAAGTCAGTCACATGAACACATGTATTTTAAGGCTCAAGTTCAGACTAAAATCACAGGATAGAATAAGAATTTATTGGACAAAGATGCAAGATTGCATATCTCAAAAGAATGACTCCAATTCTAATTATACACATAGACTAGACTATTTTTGAAAGAACCACTTGGTATTATCCTCAATAACTAAATCACTTTACAGATACTACTTAAACACATATCTAAATAGGCAAAATGATCCCTTAAGCACTTCGTTGTAGAAATACCCAGATTAACACAACACAGGATTATGGCTTTGTATTCCAAACAATTATAAGGAATCATGCTAGGGAAATCTCTTCACAAAATGCCTTTTACAGAGCAACATTTGGAAATTTTAATAGGAAAAGAGAGAATCTGGCTTTGCAAAAAGTAAGTGTAGCCAAAAATCTACTCCTCCCATGATTTTCCTTTGAGAAATTGCATTCCCCCTAATTCCCAAGCCTCAGGGCACGAGCGAAAATTATCATCTCCATAACTGAATATTTCTTATCCTCCTACTAGATGTGGGGACTCCATGTTGCCCTCACTCTCCTCTCCTACAAATGCATATTTGGAATAGGCAACCCACACCTTGATTGGACTGGACAGTCTATCTTACCACTTGATTTTATCAAAACTTTTTTTTTCCAGTTACTCTGACTTCTTACTAACCTGTATAATTTTATCTTTTAACTTCATTCCTCTAACAAATTTGAGATATATTTGTAGGTGGAGTATTTGTATTTGTTTTCTGCAAGCCTTTTGAATATTAAACCTGAATTTTTAGATTTGTGAATAATGCTTGTTGGCCTCTAATAATATCCTTGCCCCTGTGACTCTCCCTGTAGCACTTTTATGCAAACACAGGTTGCTTGAGATAATAGCCAAGATACCCAACCCAGAAACACGACTGCCTTTCTTGTTAGAGTTTGTGCCCGAGGAATTAGAAACTGTACCACAAAGATGAAGGAAACGATGTAAACAATAAATATGTCAAGGCAGTGAACTCATACTTTCCCTTCCCCAACTTCCTTTAAAATCACAAGTTCTACACAAAAATCTAATGCATAACAACTGTTAGCACCTGAGGCTAAAAGGTTAATCAGATGGCCTACTCACTTTTCCTTTTAATTTGAATTGGTTTTGACGATGTCATGGCAGCCTCTTGCTCTCTTCTCCATCCTTCATCCAGAATGCGAGGACATTTAAAAACATTCATGCAAAATTAAAATATGTATGAGTTTTTGCAATCTAAAAATCCACAGACACAAGTATAATATAACATATTTACAAAAGGGTATAGTGAATCTCAAAAACTGTTTAATAAAACTTGGTGAGCACAAATCAACATCCATTCGAAGCAGGCAAATTGTATTTGATTTCTGCTAAAAATATCAAGTTGAGTAAAAAACAAAACCTGTTTTGTATGGATTAATAAAGCAAAATTTTAAAATTTGCTCTTTAAAACCTTCGTACTTCTCCACATATTGTGTATGTGTATGAGAATTATCCATTTGTAATGTACTATTATTGAGAGATTTAGTTACAAAACTTCTTAAGGGAGAGTTATTCTCATTGGGTTAGTGTTAAGTAAACACTATACATCTATATGAGGAAATCTCTTGATATGAACATTCCAAGGAAATAACACAATTGAACTACTTATTTTATTCTGGGAAAAAATGCATTCTTACGGAAATTACTAACTCAGATGTTTCTAGAATTCAAGTTCACATGATTGGAAACTCTGGCAGCATGTCATTGCTTTTATAAAAAAAAAAGCTATATCTTCTGAGATAATGTTAGCATTGTTTTCTCAAGCTGGTTTGCCTTAAATTTGTACAGATTTACTAATGAGTTATCATCATACACAGTAGATGAATAACTTGATAAAAATGAATGTTCATGTTTAATCAAGTTTCATCATTATTTTGGCCAACTACAATTAACTAATAATCCTGCTTCATACATATTCAACTTGCACCATTTGCAAAATATTTAGGAAGTTTAAACTTTATTAATGGAAAAGTCATGAAATATCTAGATTTTTTTTTATAAAATGGAGTATTGAAGCTACTTTTAAGTTACACACTTTTGGGCCAGTGTGGTAACCTGGTGGCTCATGTCCTCACCCTGTATGCACCGGAATGCTGTAAGGGCACTGGTTTTCTTTCGGCTCCCTGCTGTGGCCTACGAGAGCATTAGAGGATGGTCCAAAACCTTAGGCCCCTGCATCTGCATGGGTGACCCAGAAGAAGCTCCTAGTTCCTGGCTTCAGCTCAGCCCATCTCAGCTCTGGCTATTGGCAGCCACTTGGGGAGTGAACCAATGGTTGAAAGATCCCTGTATCTGCTTATCTCTGTAAAAGCTCACTTTCATGTAAATCTTATAAAAGAATTTACACACTTTTTTCTTTTTCTGTGTGTGTGGCACAGATTGTGCGTGTGTGTTTATATACATTAAGATGTATTTATAGCTTAAGGAAGTCTCAGGGCATAGCATTTTTGACATATTGGGACTTGGGCAGTTGCTCAATTGGCTAATCCTCTGGCTGCAAGCACAGACATCCTATATGGGCCCATTCCTGTCCCAGCTGCTAGATTTGCCATCCAGCTATGTTCCTGCATAGATGATGGTCCAGAGTCTTAGGACCCTAAATCTATGTGGGATACTCAGAAAAGGTTTCTAGCTCCCAGCTTCAAATCAGCCCCATCTCAGCTGTTATAGCCAGTTGGAGAGAGAACCACATGACCTTTTTTGCTGGATAAAGTATTCTTAGCTGGCAGGTTTTGTTTTGGTTTGTTTATTTATTTTTTCTTTCAATTCTGTAAACATCTCATTCTACGGATGTCCTAAATCTTTCTATTAAGAAGTCTACAGGGCCCGGCGCGGTGGCACAGTGGTTAAGGTCCTCGCCTTGCTCTCCCGGGATCCCATATGGGCGCTGGTTCTAATCTCCGCAGCTCTGCTTCCCTTCCAGCTCCCTGCCTGTGGCCCGGGAAAGCAGTCGAGGACAGCCCAAAGCTTTGGGACCCTGCACCCGTGTGGGCGACCCGCAAGAGTCTCCTGGCTTCGGATTGGCATAGCATCGGCCATTGCGCTCACTTGGGGAGTGAATCATCAGACGGAAGATCTTCCTCTCTGTCTCTCCTCTCTGTATATCCACCTTTCCAATAAAAATAATAAAATAAATCTTCAAAAAAAAAAAGAAAAAAAGTCTACAGTCAAGAGAATTGAGATTTCTTTTTTTTTTATATATGTTATATCGCCGTATTCCTCTTGTTGTTTACAGCAATCTCACTTTATCTCTAACTTAGGGGAGTTTGATTATCTTATGTATTAAGATAGAAATATTTGATTAAACCTAACTCCTGATCTTCTTATACTTGAATACCCACGTCTTTCTCCAAGTTTGTAAAGTTTCCTGTCATTATTTATTTGATATGCCTTCTATCACTTCAGCATTCTCAGTTCCGTCTCATCTCTCAGGATACTGAAGCGTTGCTTTGTCCTGCTATCACATATATGCCATCTTTCTTGTCCCCTTTGATTTTTTTTTTCTCCAAATGTGTCTTTTTTAAAATACCTTTTGTTCTAACTTACTGGCTCTATCTTCAGTTTTGTCTGTTCAACTAGAGATGACTTCTATTTCATGTTTAGTTTCACTGTATGTATTCTTTTTTCAGTTGAAGAATTTCTGATTGACCTTGTTTAATTTCTTCCATGTCTGTGAAACGCCTGTTAGACTATTGAATACTTTCTCTGCATTCTCTTGAATTTCACTAAGTTCTCCTAAAACAATAATTCTCAAAATATTTGAGAATTTCAATTTCCAGATGTGTACTTTCTTGCATCTTATTTTTCTCTTTGGGTAAGATCCTGGTTCCCTGAAAGTTACAGATGCTTATTAAAGGACAATTCATTTGTCTTTCAAGGATTCATCTGTGTAATTGGGGTTCATTTGTCACTGGCCTTACAGAAATTCTAATCAGTCTGGCCGTTTCTGTTGAAATGGGCCATGGTCTATAGGCTTCTATTCACCACTGGTGAGGTGAGCTGCAGCAGAAAACTGTTCCGTCAGCCCCCCAGTGAACCCCACAGAGCACTGACGCAGGTTGAGAGCCTCCGTCAGAAGTTACGGTCTTGGAGACAGAGCATACTGAGTTCGATTTTTTGTTGGGTTTTATCAGTCTCGCACTGAGTTGTCAGCCCAAGGTTGCAAGGCTAAAGAAGCACCTCCACAACTACTTAAAGGCAAAACGTAGGAGAGTTACACCTTACTTTCAGTTGCCATGTCCTCTGAGCTCTTTGCGGTTGCAAAGATGATTTTACTAAGAGTCAAACTAAGTATAAAACGCGAGGGTACAGGTCTTTCCCCGATACCAAGGCAAATGCTGAGATTGTGCACAGGCCTTGGCCTGGGGATGGCAGTTATTAAGATCTGTCCAACGTTGGGCATGGACCGAGGGCCCATTGCTGTCAGATTATTTTGTAAGGAGCTAACAAGGATAGCCCTTGTGGAAACAAGATTGATACTGTCCCAGTCACACCTGGATCACTGAGTCTCACAAATTTCTGTGAGACCTGGTTATTCACTCTAGACCAACTTGAGGCTGCAGTGACATAAGAAAAAAATAAGTCTTGATTCTTCATTTTGTTCCCTAGTAGCAAAAGTTTCCTTCACTTGATGCCAGTCCTAGTTAGAATCTCTATCCTTTTTTTTTTTTATTATTATTATTGGAAAGGCAGATATACAGAGAGGAGAGACAGAGAGGAAGATCTTCCGTCTGATGATTCACTCCCCAAGTGAGCGCAACGGCTGATGCTGTGCCGATCCGAAGCCAGGAGCCTCTTCTGGGTCTCCCACGCGGGTGCAGGTTCCAAAGCTTTGGATCAACCTCGACTGCTTTCCCGGGCCACAGGCAGGGAGCTGGAAGGGAAGTAGAGCTGTCGGGATTAGAACTGGTGCCCATATGGGCTCCTGGCACATTCAAGGCAAGGACTTTAGTCGCTAGGCCATCATGCTGGACACTCTTCTGATATTTTTAAGTGGCAAATGCCAAAAGTAATTGTGTTTATTTCATATACTGTGAGATGCACAGAAAGAACTCTTAAATAAGAGGCTATTAACTTTCCCTATATTTATTTACATAAGTGTCAATACCAGAATAATGGCAATCATATTATGCTATATGGTAGCTTCTGTGGAACCATCAATATCCTTTCCATTCATAACTCTCAGTTATGAGAGTCCTGGTGTTGCTTTAATTGGTGTTAAACAAACCTGTGATGCTTTTCTTTCAAAGCTTCAATATTGATTTAGAAGCTATCAGCTTGGTTTGGAATAATACTTCTTTAATTAGAATCTACTGTGTTTTAGGATAGTTGTTTTCAAGTGGAGATTAATAACACTTAAGCTTTAAATGTAACATATCTATAATATAGAACCTTCAATAGACTTACTGACTCTCTTTACTTGCAATATTTCCAATGTTTTCTAGCTATATGTACATGTAATACATTCTGCATTAGGAATAATAGATACATCTCAAGACTGTTTTCTCTATAAATATCAAGTTTGTTAATTTTCTTAAATTAGTATTCACTCTTCTTTGGAATTAGGCTTCAGCATTGTGTTGATTGACCCTTGGTGGAAAGGTGTTTGGCAATGGATATTGTTTTGCATAACAAAACATGGAGCACACACTCACAGTCTTTGAATTCCTGGCAGAGTTAACATACATTGCATTTTTTTCCTTTTGAAAAATAGCAGTAATATAGTTGACTCCAGCTACTTTAAGTCTTACCATCTGTAAATTCTCTCCTTCTGACATATTTCTAGGTGTGATTATAAATCTGTTTTGGAGCTCCAGTGAAAAGCAGCAGGCCAAGTAGTCCTGTCACAAATTGTTCATTCAATTATGTAAAATAATTTTGATTCTAACCAAAATGATAGAATTTCCACAAATGTAGTGGAGGAGGTAATGTGCTTAGAAAATTATTAATCAAAAATGAAACTGAGGTAATTATAGGTGAATAAATTAATTGATAAAGAGTGATTATAGGGTTTTATTTGAAATATTTATGTGTTAGGCCTGGCCAAGCAGCCTACTGGCTAAAGTCCTTGCCTTGGACCTGCTGGGATCCTATATGGGAGCCAGTTCATGACCCCTTCTAGTTCCCTGCTTGTTGCCTGGGAATGTAGTGAAAGATGGCCCAAGGCTCAGGACCCAGAAGAGGCTCCTGGCTCCTTACTCTGGATCAGCTAAGCTCCAGCCATTGTGACCGCTCGGGGAGTGAATTAGTGGCTAGAAGATTTCTACCCCTTTGTTTTTCCTTCTCTTTGTAAATCTGATTTCAAAAAAAAAAAAAAGGATAAATCTTTGAACTATTGATGTATTCATGATCTTATTCTGTACTCCTTCACATTTTATCTTATGTTCCCTATAATTAATAAAATTCAGTAGGCTGTATATAAAGGCATATGTATATACATGCACGTGTATATGAGATGAAAAATGTACCTGTGCTGCATGCCTGATCTTTCTGGCGTTCAAAACCTTTACTGGACATTCTTATTTTTATGGTGACTTTGTTTTCATAAGATTAATAACTATCTGTTTTTATTAGTATTAATGAATAATTCCAAACATTGCCTATTCAACCCCAGCTCTTACTAGAGTGTTCTATTAATATTACTCTCAGTTTCACATAAATTTATATAAACATCTTCTGGACTTTGCCCCTATGATATTTTCTTCCCTAGGAGAGAACTTAAAATATCAAGTACTTTCTCTCTTTCCTTGAGATACACATACTTTTTTTTTTTTTAATCTTCTTGTCAGTTTTGCTCTCCACGGATATCTTACTTCTGGACCCAGGATGGGCCCCTTTCTAACTTTAGCTGGGAAAAGACCACCCCTCAATCTAAATTTCTGCTGAAATCAGAAATGTGGAAGTGTAGAAATGACATTGTTCTGCAAGGTGTAAAAGTTAGTCTTTCTAGCAAAATGTAAGAAAGTTTACTTTCATGTTTGAGGAAAGCTAATTAACAGACACAGATGGTCTACCATCCTCCCACACCAGTTTTCTTTGTTTCAGCAAATTTCAGCACTTATTTATTTTTGGCACTTTTTCTTTAATTGCAACATCCTTGAATACAGTTGTCTTTATCTGCTTATTTTTTCCACTTTGGTGAGCGTTGCTGCTTCAATAAGGGCTAAGATTCTTTATGAATGCTATCATTACACAGCCCTCATGGGATAACTAGCTTGATTCTTACATTTTAGAGACCTCGTCTTTAACAGGGAGTGAGGAAGTTTCTTTTTTGGCAGACCCAGGAATATGAAGATATTGAGAAATTTTCAGAAGAAAAAGAGTCATCTTATTTTGCTATTGTGGATAAAATGACACAAGAATATGTAAGTTGGCTTCTGAGTCTCAAGAACTTTAAAGAGTCCAATCAGATTTCTTACGACATCTTCCAGCAACACAAATCTTTAAAATACCTGTCTGTCCAATTGACATCCTTTTTGAATTCTTGCATGCTCACTTCTTGTGGGGACTGATGCAAAAACCTGAGTCACCGATCTTCATGATTTTTTTTTTCTGTTTTCTTCATTGTCTTTCAAACAGACTTTGTAATTTTTTGCTTTCCCTGTCTGGATAACAATCAACCTGAAAGCCTGATCACCTAGGTCGATCCTAATAATCTCTTAAAAGTTGCCTCCAGAAATTAAAAAAAACTATGTGAGGAGAAGCCTGTCTTGGGATTTTAAAAATATGTATAATTTTATAAGCATAATTTCCACAATGCCGAAAGGTGGGTAGAATTGCCCCACTATACAAAATTCAAAACTATAAATCTTTTCTATTTCAGATATATAAGATATATACATACATTTATATATTGATCTATGTATATCTACACCAACATCTATAGATGTAGAGGTAGAAAGAGAGATTTCAGAGATGCACAGGTCTTTCGCAGTACCTGTGTCATTTGCAAGCTTTCACCCCCCAAGCATGGCATTTAGAGAGGCCCTGGACGCGTCCCTTTAGAATGTGATAGTTACAAAGAGGGCACGCTGTCTTACTGTTTCTTGTGGGAATATACTCTAATCACAAGTGTCCTGGTCACGATTTCTTACTCTTCATAAAGACACAGAACAATTTGCTTTCCCAGTGAACAAAGACCATCAAAATGCATATGATGAGTTTAAATATCTTGATTGCTTTTGTCAATCTCTTTCACGGATTGCCTATAAACTTGTATTGCACATGGTCTTCAATAACAAGCACAGGCCTTTCTCCTGCTTTTCTACATGCATTTAGTAGTTACGGGCTGGGGATGTTATTTTGATTTGTTTAATCACCAGCATACATTTAAGTTCTCATAAACATTTATGCATTATTCTCTGAGTAAGTCACCATCTGGGACACTAAGAAAGTGAAACGAAACATCCAATCACTCACTTTCCTTGTATGAATAGTAACCAGACTATGGGCAACCTCAAGAGTAGCAGCATCTCAGCCTCAGGAAGTTGAATAAGTAGTACTGAAAAATCAAGTTATTTTCATCTTGTAGCCTATTGGAATCTGGAAGACTAGACATTCTAAGAATTTAACTTTCGACCCTTTGGTAAAGCCAGTTACGTTCATGTTTTTCTTTTGCATTAGAGGGATTAAATTGTGATATCCAGTTCTCCTCAGCCTTTTATATGAAAGCAAGGGGAGGGATTTTTGCCATGTCATGCTCATAGCACATCACCTATGCTAATCCAGGGGCTTAAGGCCAAGATAACATAGAGTGAGGAAGAGGACCGACTAATAGCCTTTGACATCAGTAAGAAGTCTGGTCTTTCACATCCAGCTTGCCTCCGCTGCTAGGGGCTCTGATTTCAGGGACCAATGCCTGGAACAGGGAGAGGGGATGTTTGCCGGCATTGGAGTACACAGTACAGGTTGTCCCAGCCTCCTATTCTTACTCCTGTGCAGCAGAAATGATCGTGCCCAGGTGCACACAAATGAGGAGGAGTAAGCCTACTTGTTGGAATCATTTGAGAACCTCAGATGCCACTTCAAAAGACAATGCAAATAGTGACTCCGTATAGTGGCAGTGACGATGTGGGGGACAAAGCCATTGGCAGTGGCTAGAATTTCCCCAGCATCTGAGACGGACACTTATTAGACAAGATGTGGTGAGATTTTAGAAGTTGGGATGTGCAAGACATACACCACTAGTCAGGGGGAAGTAGCTACAGAAAAGGTGATGAATCCACATCCATCATCAAGTTCTGACAAGGGGACATAAAATGGGGCACACAGGCAGCTAAATCAGAGACAAGATTTAGAAGTCATGCCTCCCCTGTCCTATGTGATGCTTTCTGCTTATATGTCAATCAAATCACTCTTTCCCCATTATGTAATTTTTCCACACCCAGAACCTCTCCCCTTTCCAGGCAACAAGATGCTCTCTCTTCCTGCGGACAAAAGATGAAAATAAAAGACATCTCTCTCCCTACTTGCCTTCGAATCTGCCTTATACCTAATATATACCTCATGCCTGCTGCAGTTTTCTCACCTTGTAAATATGCTTTGCAAAAATGAAAATCAAAACAAGTGATGCCTGGTTATTCATACTATCAGCCCTCTAAACATGGGCTAGCTAATTTGGTAGGATCACCAGTATGAGTCTCCAGGTTAGTGATTTTCAGACTCTTTCTCACGTAACTGAAGAATTTCATGATTGTCTCTGAGTTGCTATTCACTGAGAAACAGGAGGCATCGGAAATGTTCAGCTTACCTTACCTGAGCTATCTCCTCTTGAAAATGCACAATTGATGAACCTTATTTCTTGTTTTCCTGATACACCATATTAGAAACAAAGTTTCCCAATATGACTTCAATAAAATTTCCAGATAATCGTTTTACCAGTGACACAGATAGGCAAAGATCTTCTGAATTCATTTTTTAACGGTTTCATAAATGATTGCCTTTACACTTTACTATTTCAAAAGCAGCTAGACAAAGATAAACATTTATTTGTTGCCTGTCTAACTTAGATGCTTCTTGATTAGAAAAAAGTCTCCATTGTAGAAGATTCCATCTATAACTTTCCACATTTCCACATAACAATATGAAGTGAAGCCTCTGTATAAAAAATAATTTTATCTTCAGATAAGGAATCCATTCTGTACTTAATAGTCCAAATGAAATCAGCAATTCAGTCTATTTATTTTTGTGTTTTATACTGATAAACATTCCCAATAAAGAAAAAACATTTCATATTAAGAGTTTATTCTCACTAAGATCATATTGATGTTGTCCAAAATCTTAAAAGCCAATTTGAATAAAGGATAAGTCTTCGAAATGACAAATTCAACTAATAAAAATTCAATATGAATAGAGATTAAATAGCTGAACCATTAGTTAATCATTTGTATAAAATTGAGAAAAACAAAAAAATTTCTATTATTGGACATTTATAAAACATTCATGAAAATACTTTGCTAGATTGATTTAAAAATCAAACTTAAAGTTTAGATATAGTTATAGTAATGGTTTTTACTTTTAGACATTGAAGAATATAAAGGTTCAGGTTTTTAAGTCTTATATTTGAAATAATGATGGAGTCGATGTATGATAGTGTTTTTATTTGTTTTTGTTTGTTTCTTTTACTTTTTTATTTTATGATACAGTTCCATAGGCTCTGGGATTTTCCTCCCACAAATGATTTCCCCTATATTATGAAAATAGCATAGTCCTTTAACTTTCACTGAGAGCCCAGGATGTGAACCCAGACAAAGAACCTGCTGGTTTGTTTGATTTCACCAGGAGCAGAGACAGAGTGGCAGATCCCAGAAGGGCAGTGCAGGAACAGGGTGGATTTCACAGCTCAGTCGGACACCTAGAGCCATCTGGGCACCATTGTGGTTAAGGAGGCAAGGGCTATGGACATTACTGAGCATGCACTGATCTAGAGGAAGAATTGGGCAACAACATCCGGGAGGGGCACAGAACTCCCAACAGACTTGACCAAAAGTGATCTTCACCAAGACACATGATAATCAAGTTCTCTTCAATTGAACATAAGGAAAAGATTTTTAAATGTGCAAGTGAAAAAAAGAAATAAACTGACATATAAAAGAATGCCAAATAAACTCACAGGAGACCTCTCACAGGAAACTCTATAGGAAAGAAGAAAATGGAGTGACAAATTCCAGATTCTAAAGGCAAAAAATTGCCAGCCCAGGATAACATACACAGCAACACTTTCCTTTGTCTTTGAAAATGAAATAAAGTTCTTCCACAGGAAAAATTAAAAGAATATTCCCCTTCCAAACCTGCTGTACAAATGATACTTAAAGATGTCCTTTTGTCAGAGAAAAAGAATTGTGTCCAACAAAATCAAAGGCAAATGCAAAGAACAACCCAGTAAAATAACAACAGAAGACTACATCAATGAACAACCCATTGTAAAATGACAGAACCAAATTACTATCCATACATATTAACCCTGAATGTAAATGGATTAAACTAATCAATCGAATGTCATAGATTAGTAAAATTGATTAAAAAAACAAAACCCATCTATTTGTTGCATGCAGGAGACATATTTTACCAAGAAAGATCATGTTATCTCATGGATGTTAATTTTTTTTGTTAGTTCCATTTCTTCAAAACAATTTCTTCTAATTAAATTCTTCAATGATTTATAGATCATACATCATTTTGTTCTAGAAGGTTCTTGATTTTCATTTCTTTAGCAGCAATATTAGTCATTCAATAACATGTTATTTAACTTCCTTGTTTTGTTCATCTCTTCTTTTTTTTCTTCCTGTGTTGATTTTGTTTTGTGGAATTTCATTTAAGAGGATGAAGAGTAACTGTGTAATGCAGACTATCATATCTGGTAACATATTGTTTAACTTCATGTCATTATAAGTATCTCTTTTTCTTCCTGCAGTTGAATTTGTATTGTGACTTTTCATTTAAGGGGATGTGTAGTAACTGTGCAATGGAGACTATCATATCCAGATGTGAGGATACAATGCAGTACGCATTTCTACTTCCAGACAAAGATGGACTTACAATGAAACTGTTTATTATATTTTAATAGTAGAATGCTGGACTCTCTGCCATTATCCATGCCTGCAATGATGGACATATAACTGTGTATGAAGAACTATAGTGAGCGGGGAGTGAATTGGAGAAGGGATAAGGGAAATCCTGAGACCTATGGAACTGCATCATAAAATGATAATAATAATATAAAAAGTCAAATAAAACAATAGTATAGTCATTTAAAAACAGTCACAAACCAATCATTCTCTATTTAATGATGTATTTGCATATAATGCCCATATATATCTCTCCAAAGCAATAAATAAAAATTCAAATAAAATAAATCGGTAAAAAAATCTGAACATTTCAGTGTATAAACTATAGGCTAATCCTAGACAGAAATGATTCAAAATCAGTCTGAATCCTATAAAAGTCCAAATACAATGATTTCTAAAGGAAACCTAAATTTCTGCAATAAGATCCTTGTGACGAAAGATAAGGAGCAATTAAGACTGTAATAAAATTTAAATTTAACTGTGCCCTTCAATATTTCTTCTTCATTATGCTTATTTTTTCCCAAAGTTTGTGAGATGCCTTTCTGTTTGGGGAAGCTAAATTAAAATGACATGGGAGTACCAATCCATCTCTACAAACCCAAACTCATTACTTCATTTCTAGAGCAAATAATATCTGCAGCCATAATGTTGGTTATGAAAATTGAAATCAACCTGCAAACTATACTGGATTATATCTACCATAGTAAGAGTGGGGTGATTTTTCCCATATAAAAGAAATATACTAGGTAGACATGGGAACTATAGTGTTGAAATTGTGTTCACAAAGTGCTATTTTTACCCCTCATAGCATAAGATAGAATGTCAGGATACCATTGAAAAAAAAAAGTTGTGAAATATGATGGTAAGTATCTACTATCAAGTCATGAAGATGTGGAACAACAGTGAGAAAACATCTGGCACTGAAGTTCTTCAGGTACATGATAATGAATAAAAACTTTATTCCTAAGCAGTAACTGAATTTATATGATTCATAATTATAGTAAAAACTACTAGCACAGAAGTTTAATTTCTTCCTCCCCTGCTATTCCTGGGTGCAGTCCTGGAAGATGCTACTCCTTATCTGAGTCATCCCTATAACTTTCAGAATAACACAATTATTTAGCAAAAAGAGATATCTGCTGAGACATGTTCACACAAAAATTTTAAATTTCCCGGTTGAAAAAAAAAAAAGCCTGTTAAAATATCTACAGAGTGATCAAGAAAAAAAATGGAAAGCCAGGCGTGACGTATGTAGTCAGCTTGGTAATATGCTTAGCCACCAAAATTGAAGGAAAAAAGGCAGACTTTGTCAAGCTAATGATTAAGAATAATTTCATTTTGTTGAATTTCTTTTAAAGATTTATTTATTTTATTGGAAAGTCAGATATACAGAGAGGAGGAGAGACAGAGAGAAAGATCTTCTGTCTGATGATTCACTCCCCAAGTGAGCGCAATGGCCGGAGCTGAGCCAATCCGAAGCCAGGAGCCAGGTACTTCTTCTGGGTCTCCCACGTGGGTGCAGGGTCCCAAAGCTTTGGGCCGTCCTCCACTGCTTTCCCAGGTCACAAGCAGGGAGCTGGATGGGAAGTGGAGCTGCTGGGATTAGAATTGGCCCCCATATGGGATCCCAGGGTGTTCAAGGCGAGGACTTTAGACGCTAGGCCACGCCCCTGGGCCCTCATTTTGTTGAATTTTAAATCCAGTGATAGTTTGTTAGGAAATATGTCATTTTCTAACTGCTTGTTTCCTCCAAAAAAAAAAAAGTTTTACTTTCACTTCAAAGCAATTTATGAATAACATATCATCAGAAAATGAAACATAGGGGAGGAAAAAGAGAGTTTAAATATTTGTATGTAATAAAATAAATGAGTAAGGCTACTAAACATGCAGAATGTAGAGACAATGCAAATGGATTGTAGGGAAACAGTGACAAGGAAGAACCGTTGGACTGTCCAGGCAAGCGTGAACATTGGGAGCAACATCCAGAAAAGAAGGACCATGATGCAGCTCTGAGGTTCAAAGATGTTCACCACTATTTCTCCAAATTTCAGGCCACACAGCATGCAATTATATATATATTGTTTCTACCAATAAGTGCTAATATAAAAATTCCCATTGGGCCCAGCGCGGTGGCATAGTGGTTAAGGTCCTCGCCTTGAACGCCCAGGATCCCATATGGGCGCCAGGTCTATCCCAGCTGCCCCACTTCCCTTCCAGCTCCCTGCCTGTGGCCCAGGAAGGCAGTCGAGGACGGCCCAAAGCTTTGGGAACCTGCACCCGCGTGGGAGACCCGCAAGAGGCTCCTGGCTTTGGATCGGCATAGTATCGACCGTTGTGCTCACTCGGGGAGTGAATCATCAGACGGAAGATCTTCCTCTCTGTCTCTCCTCTCTATGTATCTGCCTTTCCAATAAAAATAAAAATAAATGTTTAATAAAAAAATTCCCATTAACACATAGCTGACATTCACAAGAATGAATAATTTACATTAAAAACACAAGACTTTTATACAACATTGCCAAGCTATCTTTCCAAGGAGCTGTTCATTTCCACTAGCAATCAATGGGAGTTCCCATTTTTCAACATCTTCACCCGCAACTAGTGTTCTATTTTGCCTTTTGGTCATTATGATACAAATGCAGTGGTGTTTCATTTCTGTTTCAAATATCAAATCTCTAATAACTTGTGAAATCTTTCAGTTTTCTACACAGATAATTTTATCATCTGTGAGCAAAAACAGTTCAGTTTCCATCCCACTATATAGACAGTTTAGCTTTCTTTCTTAATCTGCTATATCATCTAGAAGTTGCAGTATCATATCAGAGGAATGACAAGAGAAGCCCTTGCTTGCTTTTTTCCTGATGTTGGTGTGAATGTTTCCCATTCTTTAGCTTATTGATTTGTATTACATTAATTGGTTTTCAAATGTTGCAGCAGCTGCACATAACTGGGTTGAGATGTTGGGCCTCCTGTGTGTTTTTATTCTATATGCCATTGAAAAGGACTCGCTCGTTTAGAGCAGTGGGGCAGAATTTGCATACCTGTTCTCAGAAAGCTTCATGCGCCTCAGTCCCGCCTTGTAATCTCTCCCTCTGCTTCGGGTATAATTTTTATTTTAAGCATGATTTTGTTGTGTTCTATACAGTTGGAGAAATCGTGCTTTCATCAAAATCAAAATATAATCTTTTTGACTATTTGACTCACTGTTATGTAGCAACATTTTTAGCTAATCTAATTATTTGTAACTTTAACGTTTTGAACAGATTCAGCATGATTTGTACATACAATTATATGAACATAACCAAGTAAGCGTTAATTTCAAATATTTTTAGATTTTTTTTTAGTTGCTGTTGCTTTGTCAAAATCTGATTTCACTCTACTTCAGTTTGAAAATATGCCAAGTCTGCTGCTATAATTTTTCTAATGGATTACTTCAAAGTTATATTGCTTCTTTCACATTTCATGTGATGTCCTTTATATTATACTTTCATTTTTAGTTCCCATCTTCATGATAATTGTGGTTTATACATTATGTGACATCCAGTTAGTGAACTAGGATTCTTACTACTATCAGTGAAAATGTGCAATGGCAATGGAACAAATAAGAAGCTAAAGTAGCTAAATTCTCTTGTTTTCATGTTTTGTTTGATTGTTGAATGACTTCATATGTGCCTATTACAATGGATTAACCTATTAAAAAACATTTATTTTTTTTGAAAGACAGGTATATATACAAAGGAGAAACGACAGAGAGTAAGATCTTCTGTCTGCTGATTCATTTTCCAAGTGTCCTCAACAGCCAGAGCTGAGCCAATCTGAATCCAGGAGCCAGGAGCCTCTTCTGGGTCTCCCATGCTAGTGCAAGGTCCCAAGGCTTTGGACCATCCTATACAGCTTTCTGAGCTCATAGCAGAGAGTTATATAGGAATTGGGGCCACTGGGACATGAACCAGCACCTATATGGAATCTTGGCACTTTAGCCACTAGGCTACCAATCCAGGCCCAGATTAACCTATTTTTTAATGAACAGAAATAAACATTACTATCATGTTTTTCTCCTATCTCTTTTCTCCTTATGTTTCTCCCTTCAAAGGCAGGCAAAGAATGAATTGGCTCCTAGGCAGCTATTACATGATAATTTCATGCAAAAATGTTTCTACGTTTTTGGCCAGATGCCATCAGATAGTACTGAAATCTGATTTCTTCTTTGAATATTGAGCTAAACTGCATTTCCCAAATGTCCTATATTGTTGGACTGAATTGTAAATAAATTGGTAATTACATGTGGATGGTAGTAATTTTTATTTTCTTACCAGTATAATAAAAATCTCCTATTTATACCCCAATTTCTTTCCTCTCCACTTTCTTGAACCATTATATAATGACAAAGTCCTGGATGATGGAGGCTCCTCAGAGGGCAACACCCAAGGGCTTTGAACAACTAGTTAGAGGCCAAGCAATGATTTGATTGAAATTATACACTAGTTGGTAGAGAAGTCAAGATCTAAATCCAATATACTTACATTTGTGCTTAACCACATTAAGTTTAAAAAATCAGTTATACATAAAAGTAGAATATTTTTAATGGCAACCTTTGATCAAATGTAGACAAAAATATTACCTACTTAATGATTAGCATGGCTGGTCATTTAGGATTCAAACTATTGTAAAAGTTACTGGCATGTGTATAAAACACTTGCTGCTAGAAAATACAAAATATAGGAAGAGGAGAGTGAACATTGGAATGTTGAAGACAGAGATACAATGAGGAGAGAAGTATCTTTCAGAACCTGTTCACCATGGACCAATCACTGTAAGAGCGTACAGGTAAGTGTACTAAAGTGTTAATTAGCTAGTTTGTAAAACAAGTATAGGCTTGAGTGAAAGTTTAACCTAGTGATTAAGATGTCCATATCCTGTGTTACAATTCTTAGGCTCAATTTCAAGTTTCAGTTTTGGACTGCAGCTTTCTGTCAGTGCAACTCCTGGGAGGCAGTGATTCTGGCTCAAGCAAGCAGATCCCTCCCAACCGTGTGAAGAGATTGGATTATCTTATCAGCTTCTGGTTTATAATTCACTCATCCTGGCACTGAGAAATGTGCAGTTTGGCTGATATAAAAGAGTTTTCTCTCCATCTGAAATAAAAGCAATTTTTTAAAATACATGCAAAACGAATGAGTCAAACATAAAATTCACGTTTTCTTGGTTTAGAAAAATTAGTTCTGCAGTTGGAATAATATTTATGGATAATTTTAATTTAAAGTGATGCTGGTCTAAATAATTTGAGTCAACTTTTCTATTGAGAATGGCTAGAGACTCAAGAAACAACTATTATTTTTTTATTTTATTTTTAATATTGTCTATATTGTCTACATAGTTGGAAGGGCTGCACGTGCATGCCCAAGCAGGCCTCGATTTAAAGTGGAAAAGCTCAGATATGGAGAAAAGTGGGTGCAACAAATTTTTCAGTTCTTTTTTTGTCTCCTGTGTCCACGAGGGGTGGAGGAAAGAGGAGAAAACTTCTCCTTGCAGTCAGTCTATATTTTCACCCAAGGATGAAGGATGGTCATTTGATGTTGCCTTAGAGAGTCCAGTGTGAAGAATATCTGAGCGTGAAACTGAGTGATTTTGAGAGTTCTGAAATGTTGTCAGTTTCATTAAACCATGGTTGGGAAATCATTCAAAGGTCTTTTGGCTGACCAAGTCCAGCTTAGTGCATCCACAGACTCAGACATTTGCTGCAAAGCTTAGTCAGAAGAGTGGTTTACCCTATTCTGCTTTCCATCCTCTGACAAGGACTCCACATCCTCTACGGGCCAAGATGAGCTGGCTGTCATGGCCCCCAACTACATCTGGGCAGGCTGTCCACTGCACAAGTATCAGCCACTGAGATCACTCAGTCCCAATACAGGCACCCCAAGGTCAGATCTTATATATTGATGTTCTCAGGGGCTAGAGTTTGAGTTCAATGATCTAGTTGTGGATTCCTCAAAGAAACCTTACCGAGAGTGGCCTCAGACTTGACTCTTGGGTATGTAACATTATACAGGTGCTGGTTCAGTCTGACACTTACACCAGCCAACTCAACTTACCAGTAGATGCAGCTGTGCCTGGCCAGTCAGTTCCTCAACCAGCCCTATCACATGCAAACCGACAAGTGCCCAAATCATATGCATGCTGATAGGCTATTGCTTTGCCAAGCCTTGTTTACCACTAACCCCAGCTCTTGTGCTCACCAGTAGGTGCTTGAGCCTAGCAAGGGAGTTACCAAAGTTTCTTCTACCAGGCTTGCTCCTTACAGGCAAATATTACAGGTGTGGGCAGTGCTTCAACCCAGCCTGGCATAGTGTGCCGCCAGTTTCAGCACTTGCCAGTAGATGGTGCAGCCTGGCCTAGCCCTACTCCGAGTGCTCATTGGAAAATATTGCAAATTAGCCCAGGCTACCATGGCCCACCACCCATCCTGGCTCTGTCATGAGCCTTTTAGTGTTACAGCATGATCCCAAGATCAGCTCTCATGTGAACCCACGTGTGTTGAATCATAGTCTCTAAGGTCTCACATATGCCAGCGGGTGCTGCATTCTGGCCCAGCTAGCTTGCCCCCAAATCAACCCACACACATGCTGATGCATGCTGTAGCTTTTCCTGGCATGTCATGCCTCCAGCCCTGGCTCTTTTATCTAGCATGGGAGTACCCACACGTGGCTAATTTCCAGTCCCTGATCTCACTCATGCTGGTGGGTACCAAGGACCTGCTTGGCATCATCTGCTTTCAGTCCCAACTTGGCATGTGCTAGCAGGTGCTACAGCCTGGACCTAACCTCGCCTCTTCCCAGCTTAGTTCCCATGAGTATCAGTGAGTTCTAAGTTTTAGCCTCGCTCAGCACCTCACCACCTCCAGCTTTCATGAGAACCTACAGATGCTGCACTCCAACAGTGGCAAGCCCATAATTCGCCTATAAAATCTGCCCATGCAGATCCAGTTCTTTAGTGATCCAGTGGTTTCTGCAGCCCATCCTGATGTGCCTCAACCCCTCCCCTGACAGTTCAGGGTGGGTAATGTGGCATATCATGTATATCCCAGATACTATGTGAGCTGGCAATATATAAGCAAAACCATTTAACCCATCCCAGATCTCCCTCATGAAAAGGTGCCTTGGCCTGATCCACACATGCCCTCTGATTTCCCCATTCTAAACCACCCAGTAACAGCTCCCTTGCCTGCATGTGCTTCAGTGGCCAGGTCGATGGAAGCTCCCAGAAGTCACCCATCACCTGTCAAACATGCCCTCAATGGCCCTCACTTTGACATGTCCCCTTCCCTGGCAGTCTGCAACCCTTGCTCTCCCTCCACCCTCAGGCCTTTTGAGACCATCTCAATTACCTGGGGAGCAGTGCTGTGGATACTGTCCCGGTCCCGGTGCCAAACAACAGTATAAAATGCTTTCCTCAAATCTTTAAAAAAAATAGGCAACTATGCTGGCACACTAGCATTAACACGATTTGGCCTTACTGAGGCCCAGAACCTGACATTTATCCTCCTAGCAGTGCAAAACTTGCCTAGGTACAAGGCAACTTAGTTTGTTGCTTAAAGCTGAAGTGGAAATGTGTTGTTGTTGTTTTAAAGGATTTATTGATTTTTATTGGAAAAGTAGATATACAGAGAGGAGGAAAGACAGAGTGGAAGATCTTTGTCCGATGGTTCACTTCCGAAGTGAGCACAACGGCTGGAACTGAGCCAATCCCAAGCCAGAAGCCAGGAGTTCTTCTGGGTCTCCTGCTGGAGTCCAGCTCCAGCTGAGTTCGGAGCTCGAGAAGGGTGCGTGAAGTAGGCGTAGAAAGAAGAGACGGACCACTACAATTCCAACATCATTGTGGACCACGTGAGAAAGCTGTCTGCTTTATTTATACAGAAGCAGTACACAGTCTTTTTTTTTAGGGCATTTTGACATAGCTTCAAGGGGGGCACAATTTACAACCGCTTGAGAGGCGAGTGAGGGAGGATCCCACATTCTTTGCTTATCTCGGCTTGCCAGCCCCTACTTACTTCCCTCAAGTCTGGGTCCCATCCTTGGTGCTGTCTGTGAGAACCAGACCCCTACCTTGAATTATGCATGGGAAAAGGGCTGAGACCTTGGTTTATGGGGATTAGGGTATTGGCACCAAAGGTCATTAGGTCTGCAGGCCCACACAGTTTGCTAACTAAGCAAGAGTTACAACGACGGAAGGAACTGCAATTAGCAATGAGCCATGTTTACTCTATTTAGGTTTCTGCTCTACAATGGGCAAGTAAATGTTTCCAAAGATAACTCTACAGATAGTTTCACCTTAAGACAGGACATTATCCATTCTGATGTTGCAGCCAACATTTTCTCAGTAGACGACACATCTTATTCAGTAATACATTCCTACTACAATTCTTATTCTATAACTTATCCATCACTTAATGAGAGAAATACATTAAAAGAGAAGAAATATAAAAATCTAAGGCAAAAGTTTCAAACATTAAATCCCTCTACAATTGTAGGCTCTACAACCTCATAAATGACCAAACAATAATCAAAAGTATACATGATGTTAGTAAAGTCACCCTATTTCCTCTAGTTAAAAATTATGAAGGCAGCCAAAGCAACTACATTTACTATGTTCTAAAGAGTTGAGAGTTGCAAGGACAGGCTAACCTTTAAGGTCACAGTAGCTATATTTTGCCATAGCAGGATAGCCTTTTGGGGTCACAGTAATTATAACAGGATAACCTTTACGGTCCCAGTAACAGGATAGCTTTTAGGATCCCAGTAACAGGATAGCTATATTTTTTGTCATAGCAATTTCAACCCATACTCCCATCACTTCCATTAGTTTGTGAAACTCTTATCAGGCCATTTCCCAGAAAGCATGCTAAATATTTGGGCCAGATCTCAGAGCAATGGTTAGGCACACAATAAGGTGTCTGGAAACAGCATGGGCTTAATTGTACTCCTATGCGCAGTTAAAGGCCCACTCACCAAGACATTATCAGTAACATTAACTTTTAAGCTCATGTTTGTTGTAAAAGCCATCTCACAGGGGCAAACTATGCCTAATAGATTGCAGAATTCTTAGTGGGGTGGTTGAGTGTCCATGCAAACAGGGGGTGAGACTGCGTCAAGGTGGTCAGAGAGAAATCCGCCGGGCCCTGCCAAACAGCTGTAAGCTCCCCCAGGCCCTGCCAAGCAGGGGAGCTGTTCTCTTCACACCTTCGTGTCATCCATACCTACTGCACAGACCCCAGCAGTCTCCCACGCGGGCGCAGGGTCCCAAAGCTTTGGGCCATCCTCAACTGCTTTCCCAGGCCACAGGCAGGGAGCTGGAAGGGAAGCATGGCCACCGGTATTGGAATTGGTGACTATATGGGATCCCAGTGCATGCAAGGCAAGGACTTTAACTATCATGCTATTGCGCCAGGCAAACCTGAAATGTGTTTTCAGTACAGCAGATGGCAGCAGGGAGCCATCAGGGCATTGAAGAATTATGGATTCATATACTAAATAATCATAAATCAAAAAATAATGTTGATATATTTAGCTATTCTCCCCTTACAAGCACAGGACAATTACAGGAAAGAAAGTTGACGTATGGAAAACTTTGAATAGAAATTTTGACAGCTTAATTGAGTTGAGAAGAAAAAAAAAAAGTCTAGGAGATAGCAAGTAGAAGCTTTTAAGCATCCCATGCTTTGTCTTGGGACCATGAAATGCTAATAACCTCCAGAGATAAGAGTAATTAGAAATAGCATGTTCAGTAGCAGCAGCACTGTGAAAAAAAAAAAAAAAAGATAGGCATTCTCACTAGCAGATAATGTTGTCTATAGTAATTATTTATAGTTATAGTAGTTATAGCAGTTATCTTCATACTTAGCACAAATAAAAATCATCTTTAGAAGGATACCAGTTGGTACTATTTCTTACATTTTTTCTACAAATTTGGTAGACAGTATTTGACAATGCTTTAACTATTACACAAATTAAACAGGCTTTATACAAGTGCCATAAAACAAAAATGGAATACATTGTAAAATGAATCTAGAGGAAATCTATAATGTATTCCCTTTATGCACATGAAAGTACACAAAAATATAAGCTGATATCAAGTCGGAAGATAGGAGTTTCTTTGGAATCTCCCAGGTTAGTAAAGGGTTCCAAAGACTTGGACCATCCTCTGTTCTCTTTCTAGGCCATCAGCAGAAAGCTACCAGAAACAGAGCATCAGGGGACACTAACTGGCACAGATACAAGATGCCAGTGCCACTGCGTGGAGGATTAGCCTGCTATTCCCAATATGGCAGCCCCTAGAACAGCATCTTCCAACAAGTTAGCAATTATTGCATAAAGTAAGTGTCCATAATTATAACCACCTGTGCAATTGTGTCTAATGTGTCTACTGAATACTTGAAAAGTAGCAACTGGAATTCAAAGCTTAGTTTTAATTCTCTTCAATTTATACTGAAATAATTTATTATTGTATTTTTACTATTGTTGTTACTTACTAGCAAAGCTTTCTGTGTCTCCAAATTGAACTATGCATCTCCTGCACAGAGGAACAAACAGTGGTCATTCGGCTGATGATCACAGAGGGGACCAGGAGCCCAGAGCAGGCAACATCTCCATGTGATCCTCACAGTACAATTCTGTTAGCATTGTGAGTTCTAACAGAGAATCTCCTAAGAGAAAGTTTCCAAGCCCAATGTCCATCACTTCTCCTAGCCATTATATTATCTATTTCCTCTCTGGAATGTAGAGGGGAAAAGTACATGTACAGCCAATACCAGATGATAATCATAAGCAGCTTTCACAAAAAGTGCATCAGAGAAAAGAACTTTTTGCCACAGCTTTTATGTTCACTTACTTTTTTGATATAAAAAAACAACTTTCATGAAATTCATGTGTGCAGGTGATGAGGACAGTACCCTAACTTCCCTCCCTCTCTCATTTCCATCCCATCTCCCTCTCCTTCTTTTATTTTTCTGTTAATCTTCACAATTATATACTTTGAATTTACTTTGCAATGGCAGGTTTAATCCTCCAGGTCCCATGGGAAAATATCATGTTTTCCCTAATTTGTGGTAATTGCTACACAGATTATAAAAAAACATCAAATGTACGTGAATAAAAAGCATTTTCTGATTTCATTATTTAAAGTTCATGTCTGTTCTCTGGAGGAATGTTTGGTCTTTCTACATGTTACCTGTTGAATTCTATGTTAAATGTAACAGACGCATTACTGAATGCTATCTTGGGTGTGTAATTTAATGTCCAGAAATCAGTCAATATTTAGCAGGTATGATCAATGATAAGAAAAATGCAAAGAGGGGAAAATATCAATCATAGAAACATTTGATAAATACTTCCTTTGTTCAGGTTGCATGCACATTTTATTACCAATAAAGTTAGCCAAAGAGAAATGGAACAGAGACTAGAAGAGGCAAAGTGAGAAAAAATTATCTAAAGTATAATTATAAGTGAAATTTCCATGTCAGCCTCATATAGAAGAAGCTTCTATATGTAAATTGTAATGTAAATTGTTGTAAAGATTTTGTCTGGCCTCAAAAAAAAGTTACATTTATACTTCTTTCATTGAATACAGGCTATGTCTCTTTGAATTATACTTAACATATAAAATATTCCTTTATCTCAGTTTATTATTAAATTAATAGATGTTCTAAAGGGACGACATTTTTCAGGCAACTATTTTTTGTTGCATGAGCAATACTAACTGAAGAAGTTTGGGTGTGACTTATGAAGCCTGAAGCATAGCAAACACAAAGGATGAACACACAGAAATATTAACAGCATCCTGTATAGTGGGAGGCTTATACACGAGTAGCAGCTTATAGACAACGATTCTCCAAGTATCAGGTTCAGAAAAGTAGCATCTGCAACACTCAAGAACACATGACAACTACAGATCCACACATCAATGCTGTCAGTTTTGTCATTTATCTCGTTTTGTGTCCTATTTTAAGCACAAATCACCATCATTTTCTTGTTTTCCATGGTTCCGTCTACATCAATGTGTCTATTGATAGGAATAATAATTTTTGATTCAGTATTCCTATTTGTATTGTGTTTATTCTTCTGCGTGATGCACTTTTGTAGGTATAGTGATTACCTCCACTCTCTTCCTCCTCTCCCCCCGTTCCTTCCCTCTCTCCACCTCCATATTTTTACAACAGTGTAGTCCCCGGCAACATTTGTAGCTTCATCATTCTGCTATGCATGTGCACCATAGCATTGTAGGTATAGACAAAGACGGAAAACCTAGCCTCATATCATTGCGATATATTTAACTGTTTCACTGGGAGTCCTTCCTTCATTCAGGAGTGGAAGAGCACACTGCAGAGCATCTTCCCTTCCAGGTATTGATAGTTTGCATCATCCTGGAAGGTTCCATTCCTCATTCCAGTTTCCTGCTAATGTGCCGATTTTCAGTGACTGTTGGTGTGAACTCTGGTTATGGGTTCCCTGTCACAGCTGTTTTCTGGAAGGGAAGATGCTCTGTTTACATCTGTCCTGCTATTCACATAAACCAAATCCTACAACACATAAATGTTTTCAGGAAGCTAGTTTTCAAATGGAATTGCAAATCTCCTACACAGTCCCTCATCAAAATCTCTCTTTTTAATAAAGCAGAGCCAGGAATAAAGGTGTTTTAGTTACTCGACACTCTTTGCAAAATTCAACTAAGAATTTGGAAGGAAAGTAAACACTTTTATTTTCCTTAATCTCTTTACATCCTGTAATGAGTAAATTGTTTTATGATCAGTGTGTTTTAATCCCACTCTGAGCATTGGATTCAAAGTTTAGTAATAAAATGCAAATGCATTTATAAATTATCATTCTATACCAATATATTCTTTTTGAACTCTCTCAGGAAGAGGTATTATTTTGTCAAGTTTCCAACATTTCAACATTCTGATGCCTTCTGGCCCAATACCAATGGTTTGTGAGGGCTGCTGTTAAAGTGTACTCAAAGGATTGCTTAAAATAATGAAAATGTGTTGGTTCACAGTTCTGCAGCCAAGAAGATAGAATGAAGATCCAGCAGGGGTTGGCTGCTTCTGATGCTCTTGTGGAAAACACATTCCATGTCTGGTTTACAACTGTTACTGTAGCTTGAAATTTTGATGTTCTTGGTTTCATAGATGGCTAATCGTGATATCTTCCTTCAAAATTCTGTCATGTTGCTATTTTCCAGGTGGTGTTAGTTCAATAACTACACGGGATCCAGTGAGACAGTGGTTTCCTGTTCAAACTGGAAGATTTGGAAAACGTAAAAGTCAGGTCACTGAAGGTGGAATCAGCCAAAACAACGCCATATGATGCAGAACATGCATTTACTCAATCCACCACTTAAAACTTTCCTGGATTTCCTATTGATAAGCCATGTTCTGGAAAATCTTCAGTCCTAGTACAATAAGCCACTCACTTGTAAAACTAATTTGATACAAACACAAATAAAGTGGCAGAGAAAGCTTCTCTTGTTACACATTGAACAAAACATAGGGAAAACACCAAAAGACTATACACAATTTTCACATATTTGCCATAAAAAGCTGTAAAAAGAGAGAAATCAGATCAAAGGTTTGCGGTTTATTTACTTCTTTCATTTATTTTTGAATATAAATCATGCACATTATTCTCTCCAATCAATGGCTTTCCTTATGAACAGATATGATAGACACATATCATAATTTCAGAACTCCTCCAAGTGATATTTGGTATTAGACGATTGTATAAAATGGATTAATCTCTAATAACGTCACTCAAATGTTCTCCAGACCAAGGATTCTCATTCTACTGATTTAACTTCTGTATTTTCTTTTAAGTCCGTGTAACCAATTTCACACAGACACTAGCAAATCTCTACATTATTTTCATGAATTTAATTGCTTCAGCAGAATCCTGGCTTTCTAGTAAATTTTCACAAATCTATTTATTTTATTTGTTAGAGAGAATACTCTCATCCTGACTTCACTTTGCAAATGCCAACGAGAGCTGGGGTTGGGCTGGGCCAAATCTTGGAGACAGGCATTCACACCAGAGCTTCCTGATGAAGAACAGGGACCCAAGTACTTGAACCTTCAGCTACTGCATACCAGTAAGAAACTGGAATCCAAAGTAGTGCCATGAGAAGAGTGGAAATATTCACATTAACGATGCAGGCATCTCAAGCCACGTCTTCTTTATTAAACCAAATGTCAATCCCTCAATACATTGTTAAATTACTCCCAGGTAATGATGCATTTGTTTTCTTTCTGCTATCTGTTCAATGTATTGTTTTATTTGTGATATATAATCCTGATTCAATTGTGGGATGCAATTTCAGTGCCTCTTTACTATTTACTATGAGAAGTCTCAATTTGAGGAGTATTTTGTAAAACTATACTATGTCTTCAATGATTTAATGAATCTAAAATGCAGAATTCTTCAATGGACATATCCAGATCTTCCCTGCAGTGTTACCTGACCGGATTCAGAACACAGGCCCTCTGTCCTGCTCTAACTCAGGGTCTCTTTGCTGGCAGTACTCATTTCATCATTATTTACCTTAAAGTGGTACAAATGCAGTCTTCCTGCCTTTCTGTTATGATGTCCAAAAAGAGCACACTCGCTTTCTTCTTCTAGAGATGTAATTTAAATTCTGAGATACTCACAATGAGAAATTAAAATGTCTTTGGCTTCATTTATAAAGCCTGACAGCTTAATTCCAAATACTCTGGACATTTAATTAATGAGAAGTGAATCAACCCCTCAACATTAAAAAGAAAATCTATAATTTGGCCTCTTCAAGAGAGTTGAGTGAAATGTCAAATTATTTTATGCCTACAAACAGGATTTTTTATAACTTTCATGATGTAGATGTTTCATAATAATGTCAAAATGTCTGCTCTATTAAGCCAGCAAGCAACTGATCCAATACAAATTGCTTATGACACTAAATTGTATTGATGTCTTACCTCCCTGATAAACTTAGCTGTGAAAAGTGGACCCTGACCCTTCAAAAGAAGACAAAATAAAGATATTTGGGAAATGGAGTGACCATATTACTTGCCACTTCTGGAATTGCTTGCCTCCAGCAGTGCCTCTCAGGTACAAATGCTTAACCTTCAGTAACAAAGGTAGACATTTCTAAATTAGAACTGACAGTCTGAATTTTTATGGTAATTCTCTGTTTGCTCCAACTTCTTTTTTTACTTGGTCTTCTGATATATATATACAGTGTATTCATTAAAAGAACTATAAGCTGCAAATTCTGTAGGATCAAATGGCTGACTTGACAACAAGTGAAAATGTTGGCAAATGTAATTTCCACAAGTTGCTGAACTCACGCTATTTTTCAGAAACTAAGTATTTCTTCTCCAAATGCCAGGACTGATTAATAACTATAACAATTTGATAATGGCTTATATTATAATACAGTGCAAGCTCTGCACTTACCAAAGATATTTGTAGATATCACAGTTTTTAAGTGTAAATGATTGCACCTTTCCTACAATTTCATATTTATGCAATCCCGAAAAAACACGAGAGTTGGGAATACTGGAGAAATGAATATATTGTACCTGCAGGTGGAATCACAAACACAGTTACCCAAAACATGATTTTTAAAATGGGTTTAAACAAACTTTTAAAAATACTAACATAAAAAAGGATTAAGTTTGCTGTGCAACTTTTTAGAGACAATGAGTCTCTAAATGAGACAATGAGTAGATAGAAATGCTGGTAAGGTGTAGTTCAACTACAAAAGTTCTTATGTTCATTTAGAATCAGTGCACTCTTCAATTGGTTTTAAGAGAGTGAGTGGATTTTATAATTCTAAAGGAAGGTAAGAAAACAAAGAGCATTTGTATCATTGACTATGCATTCTGAAGCTATTTAAACAAAACAGTGTATCAGTGACTTTTCACATCAGAAAATTCAACTTATTTCTTCATGAAAATATATAAACTATAAAATCAACTTATTATATACTTATAATAAATGTTAGCTATATTATAATATTTTCATTTTACAAATGATTGTATAAGTAAAACTTATTTGTTACAATCTGAAAAATTGATTTTCATGTTATTGATGTTTTGCAACATACATTTTGAAAACACGGAAATGTCTTCTTAAACATATCTTGACTCTCATGCCTGAAGTGGCAGCATCTAATATGGGTGCCACTGGGGTGCTGGCTAATTCACTTCTTAGCCAACTCCCCACCAATGTGTATGGGAATGGAAGAAACTATATCCAGTATATCCAGTTGGAAGAAGCAGAGGCTCTGGGTTCCTGGCTTTGGACTGGCCCGGCTTATTGTGTTGCAGTCACTTAAAGAGTGAATCAGCAGATTCAAAATCTCTGTCTCTCTCTCTCTCTCTTTCTCTCTCTGTGTACTCTGTATTTCAAGTTAATATTTATTTTCAAATAAATATTGTAATGCACTATTTATTTCAATTATTATACAATATAATGACATGTTTTTTTAAAAACATCCTCATATTCCTGTAGCATGATAACTTGCGTGTGACTTATTCACTGCCCAGCAGTGAAGGACTTCATGCAAGCCACCGATAATACACATGGACTACTGACCGATGGTCAAAAGCCAAAGCTTCACAGCAAAAGGCTTCTAAAGACTGAGGGCCCTGTAGTCAAAAGGAAGGAGGGTTTGAGGCAGTAAGTGATTTAACTTCCATGTTAATAATAAGAAGCAATTTACTAGTAAACAATATGTTCTTCTAGTAGACACCTCTCTTTGATCTGTCATCTAAACTTGAAGGTTGTGGAATTCCTTACCTTTGCATTTCCATATCAACCATTTCAAGAGTATTCTCATGGGATCACAGCTGGATATCATTTTCATACCGGCAAGATTTCCGATTGTTCTCTCCTAATCAATTCTTTGTATAAATTAGTATGTGTGTCACTGCTAAGGGGCTCACTCTTCAAGAACCTGGAGATCGTCTTGAGTTGTATTGGAAATGGATGAGTTAAAAATCATCAGTTTCACTGTCCAAGCCCACAGCTATTGGCACCTAGTGTCCCTGACATCTGCCTCCCATCACATAGCAGTTCTGGTATGCTAAGGAACATGTGAGTCTAGAAAAAAAGCATCAATGTTTTGTGAAACTATCACTAAAGATTCCTCTGCCATATTGGATTGATTGTATGAAATCAAAATAAAATGTTACAACATAGATCTATCCACTACTCTCTGAATATCTTTATAATGTACATTTTTGAAAGGCTATGTTTAGTCAAATACTTCATCTTATTAACTCCTAAGTAGCTTTGGTAAAGCTACGTAAATAATAGTCACTAACATATAGTAGAAAAATGATATCAAAATCGCATACACTTGATTTACATTTACATCTTACTTAACATGCCACATATATATTTATATGTTATGTCTCTATATGCATGCAATAAAAACAACAAATCCCAGTAAGTTGCATATTAGCTAATAATACTGTGTGTTTATTCATAAAGTTGAACAAATATGACAAATTAATGTTGACAATCATAAATATGTATAGGGAACTTGAGTAGCTTATGAAACTAAACATTTTTCTTCTATATCTATATTCTGAAATTTGCAGTTCGTTAGACTACCTGGAAGAAATTTTACATCCAATCTATTTATATAAATAGCTTATATATAAGATTATTTCAATTATTCATGGGAAATGAAAATTAAAAAAATATATTTTCTGGTGTAAAAATGTTTGATTTCAGGCCCGGCATGATAACCTAGTGGCTAAATGCTCACCTTGCATGTGCTTAGAGCCCTTGTGGTACCAGTTTGTGTCCCTTCTGTTCCATTTCCCATCCAGCTCCCTGCTTGTGGCCAGGGAAATCAGTCAAGGATGGCCCAAACCCTTGGGACACTGTACCTGCGTGGGAAACCCAGAAGAAACTCCTGACTCCTGTCTCTTGGCTTTGGATCATCTCAGTTTTGGCCATTACGGCCACTAAGTGAGTAAGATTGGTCAATGGAGGATCTTTTTCTCTGTTTCTCATTCTCTGTTTAAATCTGACTTTCCAACGAGAACAAATAAATCTTTAAAATTTCTTGGCTCCTGGCTTTGGATCACCTCAGCTCCAGCTATTACGGTCACTTGGGCAGTGAATGATCGGATAGAAGACCTTCCTCTCCGTCTCTTCTCCTTTCTGTATACCTGTATATCTGACTTTCCAATAAAAATAAATAAATCTTTCAAAAAATGAATAGGTGACTGAGGTGGCTGAGTCAATAAAACAATGGACTACAAAAAAATTTGTGCCCAAACAACCTTTTTAAATTTTCATTTTGCATGAACTTTCAAATTCTATTTGGTATAATATTGATAGACAAATATCCAAAAAATGCATGAATTTCTAAAAAAAACTTATTCTCACTTATTAAGAGTTCATGAAATTATTGGACATACATAGGGAATAATATATATATTGAGTAACTGGTCTTACAATGATGATAACCATTATATTCATAATTTTAGCAATGACAGATACAATGAAAATTCTGAAGGCATACTCAAATTAATCCAATATTAATTAATTCACCCTGTTGATACTGTTAATTCAGAACACTCCAGTCTTGCCAAATACTTAATCATTATTTTATTTTAGGGCTCATTTTATCTAACATTTTCCTTTATAGTTCTCAAATTATTACTTCAAATCATTAGGTTTTCATTTATTGACATAATTAATTTTGATGAATCCACAGTATTAGAAGCATTAAGATATGTATTTAGTAATAAGCTTGACATTTCTTTTTAAGTTGCAAGCATAAAAAGTATAAAACACCTTTCTGTATTCACCCGGACCCTCTCCACACAGGCAGCCAACAAATTAGAATATATTAGGAGCAGGCACTTCAAAGTCTTAACTGCAGTGAGATAATATACATTATTGAAATTAAGCAATAACATGAGATACCGTATTCCTTGAGAGGATGAATAATCGCACTGGAGATAATGTGGCAATCTTCCGCATCACACAAGTGCCTTACTTGAGCCAATGGATGATTGAGCTCTATTCTATGCACATTTCCAACTCTCTCCTTCTATGTCATTCGTACTTCCATCAAAAACTCAAATGTTACTATTTTCTGTCATCATTGTTTTTTCAAACACTTAACTGCTCCTCCATCCTGCCTAAACTTCGACATGTTCTTTTGGTAACTAAACCCCTGTGACACCCTGCAACCAAAATTCACTTGTTAATTAAATATTCTGATTACTGGATGCATTACTTGTTGCACCTACCGAACATCTTTGCTTTATCATCAAATTTCAGAACTTGTCTGATTTTAACAGTTGGAGAATTTTTTGAAGCACATAGTTCTGTGGTATCCTCATGTTGGCTCTTGCTGAGTTAAAGGACTAAGTTGACGTGATTAAAAGGCATTAGGATAGCTTTGGCTGTTTGTGGTTTCTTGTGTTTCCAGATGGAACTTTGTTTGCAAGGTATCACAGAAGTTTAGCTTTCTGGTTACCAAAATGCGATGAGAAATTGGAAGGAATAAAGGAGTAAACGGTGAGATAAATGGAATTTTATATTCTGATTTTGTTTTCATTGAGAATTGGGAAAATAATACAGATGTTCTGTTTCCTTCTGGATGGAAATTGCAATTGTTAGGCATAATTCTCCAGAGAGACTTGAATAGGACTATCCTTGGGGGAATTTAGTAGCACCTGGCATTTAAATAAATCAGTCTCAACGTCTTCTCTTGATTCCAGCTACAATGAGTTTGATAGCTTGGAGATTTGTATATGCTGTAATGAAAATTTTGTATGATGGACTGAGACTAACATTCCTCTTTTAGGAACTTGAAGCTTCAGTCTCTTAGTGGGCAACTCTGAATATCTGATTCTTGTCTCTTTGGAAGAGGTCTTCTATTTATTCTCTCTTCTATTCTTTAATTTAAAACCGTTTACTTCCTCAGCTATAACAGCTGCTTAAGTTGCCTTTATTTAGGTGATACACTATTTGTAGAAAAACAGCCAATAGCTGGTGGGGATTCTGCGCCTGATTAATGCCAAGTTTATGTTAACTATACCAGTATGCCAGCATAGGTACCTATTCCTTTTTTCTCCTTCTTTTAAGATATATAGGATGGACAGGGAGCACTGGGCCAGGACATGCCACCCTGACCCCAAGTTGTGTGTGTGTGTGTGTGTGTGTGTCTGTGTGTGCAATGACTTTTGGGGTCTTCCATGGATCAGGTCACTGCACTTGCAAGTAAGCAAAGAGATTAGGTGGAGTGGTTTGGAATGGAGAGACTGACCATGTAGGAAACCCAGGTTAAGCTAAACAGCATCACCTGTCTCCCAATGGGACATGCAAAAGCTAGAGCTAGTGGCATTCCTGGCAGGGATAAGTCACCATAACCACCCCTGAATGTTGAAGCATGGGTGAGGCTTGTCAGCCTTAGCTACAGTACCCACCAGAGCATGAATGAGCAGAATCTGAAGGCAGTTTCTGTAAGGAATTTATGGGTCCGATTGTTTTTGTGTAGAAGTGAGCATGGTGACATTCTGAGACAGGCTGAACCTCAGAACTTAACATGGCAGGAACACACCTGACACTTGTGGGAGCTGGGTGTGGGAGGAGACTGGGCTGAGCCAGGCTTCAGCACCTGCGGGCATATGCAAAGACTGAGACTGAGGGCATACACTGTCAAGTAGATCTACTGCAGCTGCTGGGACACATGAAACCCAGGGCTAGGAGCAGGACTGGTAGAGGATCTTGGAGAACTCCCCTAATGGGCCACAGCTCCTTCTGGGAAGACAGGAGCTGGGCTGTGGACGGTCCATGTCAAACAATGCTCAGCACTCATCAATATTTGTGTGGACAGGTTCTGAGAACAGGTCAAGCTTGGTCATGCTGTAGTACCTGCTGGCACATGAGAACCAAAACAGGATGTGGGTGTCACCCAGCTAGGCTAGATTGTAACACATGCCAGCCAAATCTGAGACTTCAGGAAGGCCATGCAAGCCTGGGTTGAAGCACCCAGCAGAACATCCAAGACCCAAGCCTGAGAACAAGCCTGGCACGAGAATTCTGGGAACTACCCTGGTGCACTGTAACTAGCACTGGTAATTGTGAGGGCCAGATCTGTGGGAGGGCCAGGCTGGGCAAGATTGGAGTACCCTCTGGCATGCATGTGTGCTGCATCTGAGGATGGCTCAGACTGGGATATAGTCCAGCACCAGCTTGCACTCAAGAGAGCCACAATGTTTGCAGACCAGCTAGGCTATGCCATAGTTCCAGCTGGCAAGTGCTAGAATTGGGTATTAGTCATGTAAGGTTGGCCCATAATACTCACTGCCAGGCTCAAAAGTTCAAGGCTGGCAGGGGAACAGTGAGCACTCCTGTGCTGGGCCGTACCTACAGCTGGTGAGCACAAGAACCAGAGCTAGAGGCAGATCAGGCTGGACAAGGCAGCAGGAACCATCAGAATGTGTGGGGGCCCCATCTGTGGGCAAGGCAGGCTGTGCTAAGTTGCAGCACCCATGGGTGTGCATGAGAGCCAGAGATGTGGGCTGGGCCAGATTAGAGTGCAGTTGTAGTTGGCACACACAAAAACCGGGATTGGAGCAGAGACTGGTGAAGGATATTAGGGCTCACCCTGACTAGGTCACAGCCCCTGCTGGGATATTTGAGCACTGGGTCTGTGGCAGACTGGTTGAGCTGGGTTACAGTACCCATCAGTTCATGTGAGATAATGTATTAGTGCTGGAATGACTAGGCCATTACATCCACAGGTATGAATGTTGGCTGGTGTAGCTGACAGATCAACCTTGACTCTGCATTGGTTGGTGCACACCAGACTCAAGCCTAAGGTCACCCAGGGGAGGTTTCTTTGGGGGCTCTTCATCTAGACCAGTAGACTCAGACTCTGGTCACAGGGAAAATCACAAAATGTGGTCCCTCCTTGGAGAGCATTATCGGGACTGGGCCTCCTCAGTTACTGATGCCTATGCAGTGGACATCACGCCCAGATGCATACTGGGCATATGATAGGCAGCTCACCTAGGCCAGCAGGGAGGACACTTTAGTGGATAGACAATTTTTTTGCCAAACATGGCAGCATGCTGATGAAATACACTACATTAACAACAAACCTTTGAAAGATTTTCACAACCATGGAGCAAGAAGGCTGATGCATCTCAGAACCAAAACGCAACTCCATTAACATCCCCAGAACACTCTTCTTCACATCAGGTTTTCTAAGGCATTATCAAATGACCATCCTCATTCTCAAGTGCTGAGGTGGTTTGGCAGCAAGGAGCAGACTCTGAACAAACATCCCCTGGAAACACAAGAGAAAAAAAAATAATAAAATATTTGTCCTAGCCATATCCCTCCATTCCTGACACTATTCTCATCAGAGGCCCATGTGGGAATGCATCCCTCTCAACCATATTAAAAATAAAATATAAAATAATAAAAAAGCTGATTACTTCCAGAATCATGTGTCTGGTTGTCAGTATTTTTTGTTTGCTTGTTAAAGATTTATCTATTTTACTGTAAAGGCAGATTTACAAAAAGAAGGAGAGGCAGAGAAAAATGTTCTGTTTCCTGGTTCACTTCTCAAGTGGCCACAATGGCTGCAGCTGAGCAGATCAGAGGCCAGGATCCGGCAGCTTCTTACACATCTCCTACAGGGTGCAAAGGCTTTGGGCCATCCTCTGCTTCTTTCCCAGGCCAAATACAGAGAACTGGATGGGAAATGAAACAACCAGGGCACAACCTAGCACCCATACGGGATTGTAGCACTTGAGGATTAGTCAATGAACTGCCTTGAATGTTCTATTACCAAGAGGGATGATCTAGCCCCCAATTTCTGTCATTCTGTCTCAAATAAATGCATAGACAAAGTCATTTTAAATATTAGTCATTTTTTAGTTATAAAATAAACAGGTGTTTGAAACAAATCATATAAAGCTAGAGTAAATTCATTTGGCATGTCCTTCTCACTTAAGCTATGATCATCTGAAATTCTTTTTCTGACCCTAGAAAATTGGCTCCCTATGGGGAAATCTACAACAATTTGTATGATACAAACATGAGGGCAAAAATAAAACAATTAGAGTGTTTGGCCATGGGATTGGGGTGAAAGGAGCCCTCTGCAGCATGGCAGCTGAGTGGGGGTGCCCAAGCCAGGCCAGACCCAATGCTAGGGACACAGGCCATGGTCACTTCTGCGACATGGTGAGCTAGTCCTAGGCTTTGGGCAGCCAGTGTGCCCATTAGGTGCCAGGCTCTGCCTGCTGGCTGCCACACAGCAAGCTCTAGGCTTTTAAGGCTATGTGATTGCTGTCTAGAGACATCCATGGATAAGGCCAATGGGACAATGAACCCTGTGTGACTCGCAGTTACGGGCTCATGGGACTTGCTGGCAAGTATGGGGGCTGAGACCTGGTGGTTTGGAGGGGAGAGTCCATAAGATTTATTTGAACCAGACTGATTTACCAGCCCACATTGCAGTCCAGAGATGGGCTGTGAGTGTAGAGCAGGGCTGACTGCCACATGCCAGTCCACACAACAGCTGTGGCTGAGGGCCTGTCTCACAGGGCTAGAGGCCAGTACCTGACTGAGTGTTGGAACAGAGAACAAGTCACATTAAGCAGGGTCATGACACTAACTAGCACGCGAGAGAACAAGGCCTAGGTGTAGATCCAGTGAGGGATGTGTGGGTCAAATCATGTGGAAATATAAGTACTTGTTCAAGAGTTTGGGTGGTCATGGGCTGAACTAAGTGTGACCATGATACCTGCATCACTCACGGGTACAGGGACCGACAACAGTCTGGGCAGGTCAAGGCAGTAGCACTCAAATGTGCATTCTAAAACAGGATGTGGGATGGGCAGGGCTGCAATGTTCACCAGCTCATACAAAGCCAAAATGGGAGGTTAGACTATGCCAAGCACTAGCCTAACACCCACTGGCATGTACAAGAACTGAGTCTGGAAGTCAAACAGTGGAACTTGGAAAATTCCCTTACTGGATCACCAGTGATGCCCACATGGTCCAGGCCTGAGAGTCAGGCAAGTTGGGCAAAATATCTCCAATGGCTGGCTAATGTGTGGATTGGTTATGGAAGCGGGCAGACTGGGCAGAGTTGAGAAAACCTTAGCTCAAAAGCAAGAACAGAAATAAGGCTGGAGCACAGGTCATGCTGAGCTAGGCTCTTACACCGACTGCTTTGCATGAGCCTGGGATGCCAGGCCACAGCATTGAAGGAAAAGGCCAAGATAGATGAGGGGCTTTGTCAAGCTCAGTCTGAGTAAACATTGGCATACACGCAATCTTTCACTGGGAACACACCTGGTTGGGGAGCTAGGAGGCTGGATTGGGGTTCCCACTGCTGAGTGAGGGGCCAGAATGGGGGTTGCATTCTGGTCTGGATATGGCTACAGTGTCCCTTGGCACAAGTGTGGACTAGGACTGGGCACACTGAACTGGTCTAGTCTCCATCATTATCTAGAGCTCTGGAGGACCAGGGTAGATGTAGGACAGACTAGGCTAGGTCTCTGCCCCTACTGAGCCATGTGTAACCTGCATCTGGGTACATATAAACTTTGTCTGGGCTGAAAAATCCAACATTAAAACCAGAATGGTTTGGAGGTCAGTCAGGAAAGGCCACTGTTATTACTAGGACAGGAGGTAGACTACGTAGGGCTGGAACATGGATCCACCAGTATGCACAAGATCTGGCATTGGGAGAGGTTCTGATGGAGAAGCTTGGGAAACGTCTCTGTTGGGACCCAGTCCCTACAGGTGAGAGCAAGAACCATGATAGGGAGCAACCCAGACCAGGCCAGGGAAATGTACCCACTGGCATACATTGGGCATAGGTTGGGGGCAGACAAGGTTGAATCAGTTCATAGTGAGCACCAGAACATAGTATGGGTTGGACCAAATTTTGTCACAACATATACCAGTACACAGTACAGCTGGGATGGGGGTGCTGAGTGGGCTGGACTAGGCTGTAACAGCACCAGCAGGATTGAGGGTGGGCCAGGCCAAGCTACAGCACCCACTAATAAATGCTGAGGCAAAGTAGGCCATGCCAACCTGGGCCAATAGATCCAATCAGCATGCATGAGAATCATTGGGGGAGGGGGCAAACCTGGTAGGGGGAAAGTGGAGGGATCTGCTGCCTGACCACCACTCCCCTGGAAAACGTGAGCTTGGATGGGGGCAGACCAGACCAGGCAGGGCTACAACACCCATGGGTCTCATGTGAGCTAGATCAGGGAAAAGTCAGGCTGGGCTGACTGTTCCTTCTGATCCAAGCATAAATCAGAGTGGGCAAGGGTTAGTTGGGCTTTACTGCAGCATCAGCTGGCAGGGGCTGTCAGTAGAGTCTAATTCTGTCAAGTTAAGCTGCAGAAACACCTGGAGGGTGCATGGTCTGGAAGTGGGAGTGGCCCAGTAGGGAAATATTGGGCACCTGCCTCTTCGGTTACCATTTCCATTGGAGAGCAGGAAACCCAGAACTGGGGCAGGGGTGGCTAAACAGAAAGGCACCCACCGGCATGTGTGTAGACTGGAAAGTAGGGATAGTTGGGATGAACTAGACTTCAATGCCCATTGACATATGTAAGAGTTGAATGGGATGTAGGACAGACTTCTGTACATATTGGCAAGCATGGTAACCAGGGCAGGGTGCAGGTCTGGTGGGAGTTATTGGGAGTCACCCCGACTAGGTTGCAGCTCCCACTGATTTGCATGAGGGCTGAGTGTGAGGTTGGCGGAATCATGCTTAACTGCAACATCCATTGGTTAGTGTGGAACACAGGGCTGGAAACAGAACTGGCTCAGCAGTTGCAACCACCAGCATAGGCATAAGCTGATTGGGGCAATGGACTGTGCCGGACCCTATACTTTGTTTCCAAGCAGTTTTACAGGGCTGGTAAAAGTGATTGGTCATTCTCTTCTCCCAGTACTTGTGTACACTTACCCTAAAAGTTAGAGCAAATCAAATTTTTAGAAAGAGCTTTAGACTTTCTACAAATGCAATCTATGTGCATTTAATGTTTCCATTTAAAAACATTTCGAGTACTTATTTATTGATGATTCTTTGTTGCACCCAGACTAAAAGTAGTCCATTAGGACAACTTTTTTTCCTCTATGTTATTATACAATACACTTATTTCCTGGCTTTAAAGTATAATAAAAAGATCTTACATTTCAATGCTGCTTACATCTTTGGAGAATTCTTTACTAGAACCCCCTAGCAGCTCACTTGTGGCAGTATGGACTCCAAACCTTTATTCAAAGTCATCAAAATTATCACACATAGGACTCGCATGAATCAGGCTATATACTAATAGAATTGAGAAACACTGATATGTGGATATGTAATTTGTAATATCTAATACAATTGCAAAGCTTCAGAAATCAAATATGCTATAGACAGAAAGATGGGTGATATGGAACATCTTAAACATTTTACCAAATAGGAAGAATGAGCATGCCCAATGATTTATTGATTTATTGAAAGGGCACTGATGTCATTATGTGTAAACAAAGGGAAGGGATTTCCTCCATCAAAGAGAGAAGGAGAGAGAGAGAGATTTAGAAATGTTTCTTTCTTTCCTGTAATAAAAGTCTGAACAACTTTGAGCTGAGATATTTTCATACAAGCTATGTCTTGTCTATTTTTGGATGTAATCAAAAATTCTACTTAAAAACTATCAGCCTGAATAACATATAGGCCATAATGCAATCAATTACTATACTACTCTAAAAAAAGTGTATTTGTAAAGTCAGTAAAATCTGTTACATCTATGGTAAATAATAAAGAGTTAATTCCCAGTGAAAAGATGGGAATCTTTCTTGAGTTTTCAAAAACACTAAGTCACATAGGGTAACCATATATGGATAGTGAACAATTCTTTTCAAGTACCCTATATTTGGCTATTGACAATGCATAAATTTTATTATTTTGAGAAATTATTTCAAATGTGAAAGTTTCATTCTGACATGATAAAGAATAACACAAAATCAGACAACTGAGCATAATTTTATCTCAGATGTCATTGAAATATTTAAGAAATGCTGAGTAAAAGAATACTAATGAACATGGCTAAGAAAGAATATAATGATTTCCTGTTCTTCCCAGATTGCGTGTTGCAGAGAATTTGAGAACTCGATAATTTACGAGACAGCACATTCTTTCCTCTAGAATCTTTGAAAAGGTGAAAAATTGCATTTAATTTACAAAGCACTCTCTCCACCTAAATCGAATAATTTTTGGTATTTCCACATGCATCTTGTTTTATAACTAATTTCTTCGGTATGCTTAGACAAGATAATATCAGTCATGTTGGTTTTAGCTATACGCATAACTATGTATATATGTGTGTATACTACTTGTATATACATATATATATACACACACATATACATAGGAATAGACTTTTTAAGAGGTATGCATGTCAGCAGGGTTTAAAGAGAAACAACGAAGCGAGCACATCTGAGAGAGCAGGTGGACACCTCAGTCAAGAACGGAGAGTCTCATGAAAGCCAAAGGCAAAAGTGAGGACCATCCCAAATAACACCAGAAGACTAAATCAATGAACAACCCATTGCTAAAATGACAAGACCAAAGTACCACCCAACTAATAGGTTAACTAAAAGAACAAAACCTATCTATTTGTTGCCTACAGAAGACATATCTCAACAACAAAGATCAGCGGAAACTATATCTCATGGATTTTAATTTACTTTTTACTTAGTTTCATCTCTTCAAAACACATTCTTTCATGTTAAATTCTTCACTGACTCATAGATCACAAAATAGCATCACTTTCTTCAACTAGGCTCTTCTTTCTTTTTCATTTCTTTTATGATGCATTAGTCATTCAGTAGCATGTTATTTATCTTCATGGCATTTTTAATTTCTTTTTTTCTTCCCGTTGTTGATTCTGCTTTGTGTCTTTCAATATAAGGGGATGTGCAGTAACTGTAATGGACTCTATCATATGCAGTAGCATGCTATTTAATTTCATTGCATTGTAAATTTCTATTTTTCTTCTTGTTGTTGATTTTGTATTGTGACTTTTCATTTAAGGAAATATATAGTAACTGTGTTATGGAGATTATCATATCCAGATGTGAGGATGCAATGCAGTATGCATCTTTACTTCCAAATCAAAGATGGACTACCAATGAAACTGTCTACTATATCTTGACAATAGGATGCTGGACTCTCTGCCATTGTCCATGCCTGCAATGATGGACATATGACTGTTTATGAAGAATTATACTATAATAATAATACAAGGGAAATCAGTGGAGGGCTGGAGAGGAACTTGGAGAAGGGATAAGGGAAATCTCAGTGCCTGTGGAACCATATCATGAAATAATAATGATGATAAGAAGAATAAGAAGAACAGAGAATCCAGCACATTCAAGTGGAGGCTTTTGGATGCTGGGTGTAGGCCCTCTTTCTCTGCCCCATTAAGACCTTTCATGAATATTCTGTGGACAGGGCTTCCAATTAGGAGACCTTTACCTGTGCAAAGGCCATGTCATTCCTTACTGAACGACAGAAACAATCATTCACTGCTACTGCAAATACAAAACTGTGCAACTAATTCAAAACATTATAGGGGCCCGGCGCAATAGCATACTGGTTAAGATCCTCGCCTTGCACGCACTGGGATTCCCATACGGGCACTGGTTCTAATCCTGGCAGCCCTGCTTCCCATCCAGCTCCCTGCTTGTGGCCTGGGAAAGCAGTCAAGGACAGCCCAAAGCCTTGGGACCCTGCACCTGCATGGGAGACCCAGAAGAGCTCCTGCTCCTGGCTTGGGATTGGCTCAGCTCCAGCTGTTGCAGTCACTTGGGGACTGAACCATCAGATGAAGATCTTCCTCTCTGTCTCTCTTCCTCTCTGTATATCTGCCTTTCCAATAAAAATAAATAAATCTTTAAGAAAAATGAATTTTTGTTACAGTTTTTCTTTTTTTTTTTTTTACAAATATGAATGTAGTGTTGCCAATACTTTTCCTTCCCTGATGGGATATTTCTCTTTCATTGTTGATTAATATTGCACTGTATATGTATACTATGCTATAATTGTTCATTCTTCTGTTAAAATAAAAATTGCCTCAACTTTTCAGCAATTTTAAATAAAGCTGCTATGGTTAATTGTATGCATGTTTTATTAGCATGAATATTTCTAATTTACAGAACTACTTAAGAATACAACAACCCCATTTGACAGTGCAAAGCTCTTAGAAAGGTCATTGGGCTCTTTTTTTTTTTTTTTTACTTTATTGGTATAAATAGAACAGATTTCCTGTATTTCATAGATAAAATTTTAAGATATCCATACTTTTCTCCCTTTTTTCCACAATAACCCCTTCTTCCTCCTACTCACATTTTGTCTTTATTCTTTAGTAAAATATTTGCCAGTTGATTTAGAATCACAAGTTTAATGCATTACTGCTTATAATGTTCAATAAATTTAAAAAAAAAACTAGAAAAAAAATGCTAAAAGCTATGCATGGATTTCAAAGGTTTTGCACTAAAATAAACTTATCTTAAATTTGTACAAATTTAGTACATTACCCTAGGAAATTTAAGCCTGCAATAGTCATTTATCAGTAGGTGCTGGAGATTTGAAGTGCAGGGTATTGAATAGGTTAATTCCGAAGTGATTTTGTGAGTGGCAAACTATTTTGTACAATGATGGGCACGTGATTTTGTGCACTGGTTAATTACAGTGAATTTTGTCACACTGAGTACAGCTTAACAAATGTAAATTTAAAATATCGACAAGGAGGTCAGGAAGTGATAGGATGTAATGTAAAATGTGTCAAACAATTTAAATGTGTTTCACATATATGAAATACTGCACTGAGTAAAATAAAGAAAAATATAGACAATCAAAATTAAAAATGGTAGAATCTTTAAGAAAAACTGGCATCAAAATAGTACGAAATCATTATACTCTAGTTGAGTTGATAAAGCTGCTTCCATGTGTATAATGTTAACAATCCTGAGATGAATACACATATATAGTGCAATTGAACAACTTAATAAGTGATTCCAAAATGACTTGAATCAGGTTTTTCACTGTTGGATTAAGAGATTATAAAATGAATTCTGTTCTTTTTCCTTTTCTTCTTTTCATTTTCATTTTCCTTCTTTTTCATTATCTGGGGTAATGGCTTACATTCAAGGTGCCAGTTTGAAATCATATTTAAGTTATTATAGGCAAAGACATATGCATGTGTACAGACACACACACACACACATACACACACACACATACACACATACACACATACACACATACACACACACACACACACACACACATACACACATAAACACACACACACACATACCCAGACAGCGAGAGAGGGGCGGTTGATTTACTGATATGTGCATATGTATGGGGTGGAAGACACACATATTTTTTGTTGTTTTGAATCCTGAGAGTGCCAGGTGCCGGGCAATAAAATGCTTCAATGATGTTGGTAAATCTGTGTTCAGAACTTCATTTCTATCATTCTCTCTCTCTCCTTTCTCTTCTCTTCCTCCCCTCTCTCTGTTGTTTTGCCTTTCAGATGAACAAAATAAATTTTAAAAAGAAAAACATGAAGGAAAATACTTTCTCATACCTTATTCAGAGAGGAGAGAAGAAGATAATAGCTGTGCTAAATTAGTTGCATAACTCTCCAGCACGATTATTAGCTAATATTGGAACCATTAGCTTGTATTTAATTCCAGGACTAAGAAAATATTCAGGTAGACAATCAAAAACTCAGAGGAATTTACACAGCCCACATGCTGTCAAATTTCATGCATTTATATGACGTATATAAAACTTTCAACAAGACAAAACTGTACTGATGGAGAAAAATTAATAGCTTACAAGGAAAATCTTTAAATTGGAGGAAAAAAGAAAGAAAAGTTTTGGCACGTCTGCTACGCTTTGAGTCAGTGCTCCACTTCCACCATCCTGCTAATGAGCATCCGAGCAGTGACAGGTGATGACCTAAGTATTTGGGCTCCTGCCACCCATGTAAAGTCCCAGACGGAGGTATGGGCTCCTGCCTAATGCAGTTCTGAATACTGAAGGCATTGGAATTAAACTTTTACTCTTTAACATTTAAGTTTCTTTGGAAGTTCAGTGCACAAAAGTGTGCTATCCATTTGGGCATACAAAGCTTCACGGACACCTGTGTTTTATCAGCCCTTTTCTGCAAGTTCTCAGTTGTGTTAAAATATGTATCCCAAGACACCTAAGTAATTCCACTGAGAAAGGAGAGAAACCCACTAGGGCATTTGTGTTTTTCCTACTCCACTTCTTGATTGGTGATGTTTCTCAGCTCGCATCTTAAAATAAACCACAACATGAACCTAAAACAACATTTCTTATTTATATATGCAAAAGCTTCTTTGTTTTTTTATATGCCATTTTAAAGGATTCCTTGGACCTGAGGTAGTAGTCTGTGCCTTTCCAGGGGATTGTCTTGTTCTATGCAGTTGACTATATTATCAAGAAGGTCAAAATTCCTTTCAGCAGATTTCATTGCCTCTTTAGCACCGCAGAAACTGGCATTAGCATGCCTCACTTTCACAACGCAGCATCCTCTTCCTGGCAACAAGTGCATTGGAACAAGACATCTGTGGACTCCTGACAACATTTTCTGCAGCATTGTAATTCATATTAGGGAGATCTTTTTTTGTGCTTTTATTTCCCAGATCTTTAGATTTTGGTGTATAATCTTTCCACTTTGTTACTTGCCCCAATCAACAATTATTATGCTTCAAGAAATATTATTAAAATCAAATTAAAATGTCCCTGGTCCTAGAAGATTCTCCTATGCCACTTTATCCACATTATTTCTATTTGTATTAAGTAAATACTAATGTCAGTGTGACTATTTTAAACATTTATTTTATTTTTTGTTGGAAAGGTTGATGTACAGAGAGAAGAAGAGACAGAGAGGAAGATCTTCTATCCTCTGATTCACTCCCCAAGTGGCCACAACTGCTGGAGCTGAGCCAATCCAAAGCCAGGAGTCAGGTGCTTCTTCCAGGTCTCCCATGTGGGTGCAGGGTCCCAAGGCATTGGGCCATCCTCGATTCCCTGCTTGTGGCCTAGAAAAGCAGTCAAGGACAACCCAAATCCTTGGGACCCAGCACCCGTATGTGAAACCCGGAAGAGACTCTGGGCTCCTGGCTTCAGATCGGCTCAGCTCTGGGTGTTGCAGCTGCTTGATCAGCATAAGAAGATCTTCTCTGTCTCTCTCCCTCTCTGCATATCTGACTTTACAATAAAAAATATCTTCAAATTTTTCTAAAAAGCAGTAGCTGTATGTAGTGTATTATGGTGAGATGGACCCTCAAAAAGTGATTTATGCAAAACAAAAGGCAATAAGTATAGATAATAATGCAGTTGGGAGTTATTCATATCTCATTAATACGATATAAATTGTCTATTTAATGTTGACATATGTCCTTTATGTTATCTTCTGTTCAATTAAATAGATTTCTTCCTGACTCGACATGTCAGTCTCCTTTCTTAAACACATCCTTAGAACACTTGTTAGTGTAAAAGATCCGCTGGTTCCTTTCAGATGTAAATAATTTTAGAATACTCTGGTCATTTTACACTGCCGGAATGTCTTCAAAAATCCTGTGAAGATCGGTACAATGGAGGCAAGTATAGCATGAAGGGGAGACACACTGCACTTTGCATCTCTACTTCTGAATAAAAGCTGGAATCTCAATGGAACTATTAAATGTATCTTGGCATACAATGCTGAGCTTTACACCATTCTCTATAACTCAATGTCAGGATACACTTTAAAAAAAAGAATGATAGACCGGTTACTATTGTTAGCTGACTAAACTATTGTTACGATATAGCGGAAAACAGTAGGAGGGTGTTCAAAGTGGAAATCCCTGAGTCTAAGAAACTAAATAATGAAAAATAAAGAACTTAAGAGGAAGAAAAAAGGAAAAGGCAAGAAAAACAGGAAAGAACATCTGCGAGTCCTCACTCGGTAGTGTAATCATTAAAGTTGTAGGTTAGTGGGTTGGGTTAGCCTAACTTTTTAAAGATTTATTTTTATTATTTTTTTATTGGAAAGGAGTATATACAGAGAGGAGAGACAGAGAGGAAGATCTTCCGTCCAATGATTCACTCCCCAAGTGAGCCCAACGGCCAATGCTATGCTGATCCGAAGCCAGGAGCCTCTTCCAGGTCTCCCACGCGGGTGCAGGGTCCCAGAGCTTTGGGCCGTCCTCCACTGCTTTCCCAGGCCACAGGCAGGGAGCTGGAAGGGAAGCGGGGCAGCTGGGATAGAACAGGCACCTATATGGGATCCCGGGCGTGCAAGGTGAGGACCTTAACCACTTGTGCCACCGCGCCGGGCCCAGGGTTAGCCTAACTTTTGTGGATTCCTTGTTTCAAGTTGTAAAAGTATCTTCTGCCCTAGAGATAGAAGACAGTTTGCTTCCGATTCCGGAAAAGGCATTTTAGCGATAACAGATTATCCATTATCTTTCCTTCACAGCATATTTAAAAATCTTCCCATCCTAATTCATCAGACATGGGTTCTGACTGTATTTCAGTTTCTCTTATTTCAACAGCTATGTATACTGTTTTCCCTTTTTTTTTTAACTTCTGGTACAAGTTTTGCTTTGACAGCACTAGCTAAGCTTTTATTACCAAAATATATGCTTTTTGAGATGCTTTAATATGTGTAAGGGAAAAGAGCAAAAGGAAAAATAATATAGTGGAGGAATAAAATAAAAAGCAAAAAAGCTGACTTAAGCTACTTGAAAAATATCTTCATTAAACACCGGTTGTTACAAAGTTACAAAGGTGGAAAAGATGAGAACTCTGAGAAATGACAGTACCTAAGACACCACAATATTTTTGCTAAGAGGCTCAAATTGAAAATATACTCACCCAAACCTCCATTGTCCATATTTTTCCCAGACTTGTATAGAAAAATAGATAATGATAAAGAAGTAGTACTCCTCCCAAATCAAATAAATGTCAAAGAATATATCTACGCTCATGAGTGTTACTGGGCTCCGCTGTCCAATCCAAGCAGAAGCATTCCTTCTGTCAAAAGACAGTGAAAACCCTGTGCCAAATATTAAGGAGACTCTTCTATATTCCCATTGATGAATTCATGCCAAAGTAGTCCCTGTACTCAGCTACCTATTCTCAGGAAAGTCAAGCCAATTGAAGGATTGTATTGAGGATGTTACCAAGAATTAATAATCACTGGGAAAATAGGTCACTTCAAGACAAGCTGTTAAATTACTGCAGCTTACAAGAAAGTTGAATGGGCAGAATCTTCTAACTGCAGTATTCATGTATGCAATTCGTATTTGCTTTCAAACATATACATTGTTTGAGAAACCAATGTTGAGATGTTCTTTAAAATAAGATTAGTATATTATTACTGAAGTTATGACCACTTATTATAGAAAACTCTAAGCTTATAAGCAAGCAAAAAGTAACCTACAATCTAGTTATAATCTCTTTTCACTCTCCTGTAAAATATGATTCCAGATTTGTAGAAGCTAGTTAAGTTAGCTTAAGGTTTCACTCCATTCAAACGTGCAGATGTTATTCCAACTAATATTTTATACAAATTGTATCTTTTAATAATTATTCTATGCAAAATATTTTATAGAAATATTGTTGTAGTTAATTCTTGCAGAGCTTGGTAACAAAAGAGCATTGTAACATTCCAATATAATAAAATACAAGCACATAAAGAAACTTGCACAGGAGGAAGAATTACTACGTTTTGGAGTGACATTTTATCAAGGTAGCATACATCACAGTTTTTGGTTTCCTGTATAATCCATGTCTATAATAAGTCTCTGGTTTTGAGAAATTTGGTTTGACAAAAAAATCCATTATTATGTATAATTGTAATCTTTACATAAACCCATTTTGGCACATATTTTTTCACATCTCCTTAGGACGAGTATCTTGAAAAGGATTGCTTATTCAAAGAGATTTTCACTTTTAAAAAGCTTGTACTAGTTGTCAAATTGTCTTCAATATAGTCTTTTTTCAATTGTATTGCTATTTACATTGTGTGAAAGTGTCTCTTTATTTCATTACCTCACAAAAGTTTTTCTTGGGCCCTGCGTGGTGGCACAAGTGGTTAAGGTCCTCGCCTTGCACGCCCAGGATCCCATATGGGCGCCAGTTCTATCCCAGCTGCCCTGCTTCCCTTCCAGCTCCCTGCCTGTGGCCCGTGAAGGCAGTCGAGGACAGCCCAAAGCTTTGGGACCCTGCACCTGCGGGGGAGACCCGGAAGAGACTCCTGGATTCGGACTGGCATAGCATTGGCCGTTGCGCTCACTTGGGGAGTGAATCATCAGACGGAAGATCTTCCTCTCTGTCTCTCCTCTCTGTATATCTGCCTTTCCAATAAAAAAAATAATAAAAATAAATCTTTTAAAAAAAATTAAAAAAAAAGTTTTTTCTTTCCCATGTCCATTATTGACATATCAGAAAATTTAGACCAAGGCAACACATATTGGAAATAAAAGCTTTGTGTGTCTTCCTTATCTATTAGTCAGAAGGCACCAACTGAAAATTGGTTACTTTGATGATGTATTAAAAAAATAGTTATGCCTTTATTTAAAAGGTAGAGTGACAAAGACAGAAAGAGGGAAACAAAATGTGAGGAGAGAGGAAACGAGAAGGAGACAGAACAATTGAGATTTCTATTCAAATGTGCACAACAACCGAAACTAGGTCTCACTGAATGCAGGAGCTAGGGACTCGAACCAGGTCCTCCATAGACGTGGAAGGACAGCTTTCCCGAATCCATTAGCAGAACTCTGGATTGGGAAAAGCAGGCGGAACTGGAGTTGACACGTGGATATAGGTCCCACCGTCTGTGTGACAGCTTAACACACTGAGCCAGAACTCTCTCCTCTTCTGCCTACTTTTTAATTGCACCATTGAGAAGAAATCTTAAATTTGCATGTGTTAAATTCTAGTAATTTAATCAATTCAGAATATGGTATGACACAGGCATCTCTGATGCAAAATAACAGTGATAAATAGCATGGTTGCTTTTTTCATTAATCTGTTATTTCTCCATAAAGGCAGTTTGAGTATAAAATAGAACAGAGTCTTGTTAATTCCATATTCAAGTAGAGTATTAATATGTTACAGGGTGGTGAATAGAAACATAACCTTAGTTTTGAGTAAGGTAATCCTGAGGCTTTGTGTTTCCCTCTGTGTGTAGTTATTTTTATTATTACCATCTGAATTAAGAAAACAAAAACACTTGAATAGAAAGAGAAAAATTTGAAAGGCAAATGATGACTACAGCCACAGAATTATTAAAGTATATGACGCTTTACAAAAATTGTTGACTAGAATCACAAGGATATCTGCTAATTACAAATCAGGCAAGTTTTGAGACATGGCTTGATTTTTCCATGTATAAATATGAATTTGAACACACATATATATGTGAGCAAGTTATTCTACCAGCTCTCTAAACAAAAAAATTACCCTCTAAAAGAATTGGGTGCTTAATGATAAACTGTGCTCTACATAAAAATAAAAATTACTAGCTAGTCATTAGAGAGGATGTGTATTGAGTTTCTATCTGCACCCCATACATTCTTAATTACTAGCGAGCTACTGAATTCCATGACTATTATTTTAGCTAGTTTATAGTCTAGGAGAGAGAGAAAAATAAAGAAAATATGAGCAAATGAAAAGCAGGAAAGGATGGGGCAAGGGAGAAAGTAAAAAAGATATAAAGGAAGGGAAAAAGTGAATGATGGAGAGCTGGAATGAAAAAGTTTATCCTGTTGTTCTAGCGACTGCACGGGATCCCCAGACCCTGTGTAAGTATTCTTTTCTTACCAGAACAGTCTCAGAACTGTATGGTCATTCATCAACACACAAATGTATAGAATAAGTGGGTCTGGCATGGTAGCCTAATGGCTAAAATCCTCGTCTTGCACATGCCAGGATTTTATATGGGCATTGGTTCTAATCCAGGCAGCCCCCACTTCCCATCCAGCTCACTGCTTGTGGCCTGGGAAAGCAGTGAAGGATGGCCCAAAGTCATGGGACCCCATACCCATGTGGGAGATCAGGAGCAGGTGCCTGGCTCCTGGCTTCAGATCGGCTCAGCTCCGGCCATTGTGGCCCCTGGTAGTGAATCAGACAGACAGAAGATCTAAAAAAAAACCTAAATTTTTAAAAAAGTATAGAATAATGAATAAACCATTGAGCATTTGGCATGTACAGCAAAGATTTAAATGAACACCGCTCTTCACAAAAGAGATATTTGCTACTTATGTCCAAGTAGCTTATTGTACATCAGCGATGACCATTTAAAATGCTCTTTTCTGTATTTTTGGAGTACTTCTAGTAAGGCTGTCAAATGAATACTAAACACTTGTACTTTCTCTTGGAGAAGGAAGTTCTTCGGGGGCTCAAGTTGTTTGGAGATTGTCATTTGATGTATTGCTTTAATCATTCTGTTGTTTTAATCAATGTGCACATGTGTTCAGAGAGATCTGACAAGAATAATATAATGAACACCAAAAATAACTAGCAGAAAACCTCTGGGTCCTCTCCAATTCCAAAATATAATGCAATCTCTGAACCAAATGAAAGTGTCCCTGGTCCAATTTGTTCAAGAGAACATGATCAATTTATCTCCTCCCGGAGAGAAATAAAGAGAAGGAAAATGTAAAGGGAGTTGAAATTTTGAATATATTCAGAAATGCTCTGAACATGTCAAATAAATGTCACTTTCACCTGAGGAAAGAATTTTAGAAATCAGTGTTTTAGAAGTATATAGTGGTGTCCTTTTCCTGGTGTTCAAAAAAATATGGAAATGAACAAATTAGTGTGGAAGCTATTCACTTTTTAGTTTTTAATTCAAATGACAATCTGATTACTCTGTTTAAGGCATGTTTAAGTGCCAGACAGTATAACAAAGGCATTTAAAGCACTACTTCATTTTAATATCTACACGTATCCTGGAAAAAAAGTAATTTATTATTATCTTAATTTTTTAAATGAACAACTAGAGTCTCAGGGGTTTAAAGCAATAGAGACACCCAAATTGAAAAACTAAGTTTCTACACCTTTTGCATTTTGTTTATTTTCTTTAATTTTATTTTTGATGATGTTTACATAGTTGAGAAGAATGCATGTCCATGTGGACCACTGATTAGGGGGAGAGCGGTTGAGAATTAGAGGTAAGGGCCCGGCGCGGTGGCGCAAGTGGTTAAAGGTCCTCGCCTTGCACGCCCGGGATCCCATATGGCCGCCGGTTCTAATCCCGGCAGCCCCGCTTCCCTTCCAGCTCCCTGCCTGTGGCCTGGGAAAGCAGTCGAGGACAGCCCAAGGCTTTGGGAACCTGCACCCGCGTGGGAGACCCGGAAGAGGCTCCTGGCTTCGGATTGGCATAGTATCGACCCGTTGCGCTCACTTGGGGAGTGAATCATCGGATGGAAGATCTTCCTCTCTGTCTCTCCTCTCTGTATATCTGCCTTTCCAATAAAAAAAAATAATAAAAAGAAATCTTTAAAAAAAAAAAAAGAGAATTAGAGGTAAGTAGATGAGACCATTGTTTCCAAGTTTCTTTTCCTCATTTCTGTATTAGCAGAACGTGAGAGAATGGGACATGCCGCACCCAGCATCTTAAGTGCATCAGTACCTAGGGCTGGGGACCAGCCATCTGATGTCATCCTAGGGTCCCTAGTGTGGGGCATGCTTTGATTGCTCTGCTCAGGTGGTTTCAGTCATTCTGGAATGCTGCTGCTATTGTTGCTCCAAGGATGAAGAAATCCTACCAAGGTCAATTGGCTGATAAAGTCCACCTTAGAATCTCCAGTTGCCCAGATTTTTCCTGTCATCATTTGGCTGGGGTAGTTGTTCAATTTGCTTTGCTCCCCATCCTCTGCTATGGTACTAGATGTCCCATGCAGGATCCAAAGGACTGCCATATCCTCCATGTGCTATTTGGGCACGCCATCCACTGCTCTCTCTTAGCAACTGAGGAGCCCTAGTTCTGACACATGCACTCCATGGTCAGATTTTCCCCATTGGTGGGAGCTCTGATTGCAGGGCTTCAGCTGGGATGGGGATGGGCCACAAAAAAACCTTGTGTGAGGTGGGTTAGCCCATCACCCACATCAGCCTGTGCACACAGGGGTTGGTGCAGTTGCTGGGTCACTTCTGTCTCTACCCCGTCTCTTACACAAAACCAGTGGATGCTGTAGCCCAGCCCAGTCCTGTCTACCACATACTCAGTCCTCACATATACCAGTGGGAATTCAATCCAGTTGGAGTAAGCCCAGATAATCCACACCAGGCCTCCCCAAAGCCCTGTTTTCTGAGCATGCCTGTAAGTGCAGTAGATTGGTCTGGTCTGTCCTGCATCCCATTCACCTTTTAATTAATAGATGCTGCAGCCTAGCTCAGTCCAACCAACCCCACTATCCAGCACATACTTATGCTAATGGGTACTACTTCTTGTCCAGTCAGATCCACCACTAGCCCTGGTTTTCATGCTCACTGGGGGGAGCTGCAGACCATTAGAGAGGTGCCCATAGTTTCCCTAAAAGACTCACTCCCAGTCCCGTATCTTGTACTTTCCAAGTGGTTCTGTAATCTTACTTGACAGGATTTGTCTCCATTCCCAGAACTTGCTAGCTGATGCTGTGGCAAAGCCTGACCAGCTTGTACTTACTCTGGCTCATGCCTACACCAGTAGATACAGTCAGTTAACCCATCCTGGTTCCTGACTAAACCTGTCCTCATGCAGGCCAATGGGTGTTGTAGCCCTCTCTAGCCTGATCTGTCCAGAATCCTAGTTCTTAGGCTCACCAGCATGAGCAGCAGTCCAATTTGGGAGTCCTCACTGCCGCCTATCGGGATTGCCCCCCTTCCCGGAGCTTACATGTGGCTTTCCATATTATAATATGTTGCTTACATATTTTTAAAGATACATTTATTTATTTGAAAGTCAGGGTTACATACAGAGAGGAAGAATCATATAGAAGATCTTTCAACTGCTGCCTCGGTCTCTAAACGATGAGCCCAGACAAAGGAAGTCCATCTGGATCTTGCAGATGGGCTACAGGATCCTAATTTTTCAGGTCATCTTCTGCTGCTTTCCCAGGAGCATCAGCAGGAAATTGGATCAGGGCTGGATTAGGACTTGACCCAGCACTCATGTGGGATTACATCGTGACAAGCAGTGCTTTAAACTGATTGCAATGATGCTGGCTCTCAGTGTTTTCAGACACCGAGACATCTCATCCTCAGACCTAATGTGATGCTCACCTTGTCATTCTGTCTGAATAGAATAGTTCACTCGCGTGAATAGTTCACTTTTCTACTCCAGGCTGACAGATTCTTACGTCTCATTGGAGATCTGCAGATTGATTTTACTTGTCATGATAGTATCTTATTCTTCCTCTCCTCCAGTTTCATGCCTTTCTCTGTCTTTAATAAATTCAGAAATTTCTGATTTCATTGGTGTGTCTTGCATCCTCCCAAACCGTCATGAGATTCACTGGGTCATTATGATATAAAAAAGGTCATTACTGGTTTACTTTTCCATATTCACTTGTGATCTTAGACAGTAGTGTTGCTTCCACTTTCTTGTTTTATTTTGTTTTGTTTTCTTTTGTTTCTTTTCTCTCAGGGGTTCTGACCAGGATGCCCCCTGCAACCAGCAAGTGGATGCAGAGATTGTGTTTTTCAACAAGATTCATCGGCTCTTGGTCTGGTCAAGCATGTCTTTTTATTGTGAAGCAAGCATGAAATTTTATAGGCCAAGAAAAGGGGAAGGCAGAGGAGTGTCTGCTTCCAATAACCCCCCGCCAACAGCACTGCATTTGGCTAGAAATGATCTCTATTTTTTTCTGGATATTCCAATCCTGCTACAGGCCATGTATTTCACATATGGCTGCCAGGTGTGTGATAGGTCATGTGCACCACCTATCATTGACAGGAAATATGGGGCCACACAGACTTAACAGAATTGCCTATCCAGAAAGCCCCAGCACAACTTGTCCAAGGACAGAAAAAGAAAATTGGGCTGCAGCCCACTGTTCTCACCTGCATGGCCAGTAATCAGGTCAGATTGCGGTCTTAGTGTGCCAAGGCCACTGCCAGGGGACTACCCTGGAGAAACGATATGCCATGTCCTTATGACCATCCTATATATGCCAAGCAGGCAGAGATCCCCAGGCAATCTCTTACAGTTTTCCCTAACCCAGCATCTAACAGAAGCCAAATAAAATGATATTCTTACTAGTTCTTTTATTCATTTTTTATTTTAAAAAATCTATTACAGCATGGGCCCGGCGCGGTGGCGCAAGTGGTTAAAGGTCCTCACCTTGCACACCCTGGGATCCCATATGGGCGCCGGTTCTAATCCCGGCAGCCCCGCTTCCCTTCCAGCTCCCTGCCTGTGGCCTGGGAAAGCAGTCGAGGACGGCCCAAAGCTTTGGGAACCTGCACCCGCGTGGGAGACCCGGAAGAGGCTCCTGGCTTGGGATCGGCATAGTATCGGCCCGTTGCGGCTCACTTGGGGAGTGAATCATCGGACGGAAGATCTTCCTCTCTGTATATCCGCCTTTCTAATGAAAAAATAATAAAAATAAATCTTTAAAAAAAAATCTATTACAGCAAAGCAAAATCCAAGAAGAAGAGGAAGAAGAAGAGGAAAAAGGAAAAAGAGGAGGAGGAAGAAGAAGGAGGAGGAGGAGAAAGAAGAAAAAGAAAAGAAAGGCAAGGAACAAGTCAATGGCTTGTTGCATACTGAGTGCAGCCCTGGCCTACAGCACTGGGATCCCAAATGGGCACCTGCTCCTGTTCTGGCTACTCCACTTCTGATGCAACTCTATGCTAATGGCCTGGGAAAGCTTTAGAAATGGCCCACTGCCTGACAAAGCTCCAGAGTGGACCTCTCAGCAGGGGGCCTCAGAGCTTTGTTAAGTAAGTCGGACTCCACCTACTGCTCCTTTCTGCTGGAGCTGGGGTGAGGAATGGGAGGGGGCGGATCCTGGAGTCCGCAGATCTTAACCTCCCGGCAGCCACCTGGCTGCGGAGGCCGCTGGACAAGACAGACGATCACCTCATGCCTACTTCAGAAGAGCCAGCCACCACGTGCACATGGTGAGCGGCTGGCTCCCAGGCAGCCAGTGCACCATTTGTTGCCAGGCTCTGCGTGTTGGCTGCCCGGCAGGGGAGCTCTGGGATTTTGGTTCTCTGATGGGCTGCTTAAGTAGCCCCATGCTGAACCCACAGTGCTTTGGAGCCCTGAATCAACTCTAAAGATTCCCAATGACAGTAAATCTTCCTCTGAAGAACCTGTAGTTATGTAATAATGCTGAGCACCGAATACCAGTTCATTCAGAAGCTCAGACACCGGGCATGCCGAGCAGGATGTCCCAATTACCTGCCATGATTATGGATCAGCAGATGGTCACAGTGGGCAGGGCCATGACATTAACTAGCACTCAAGAGCCATCTCTGGGTGTGGATTGTATGGGGGGTGTGTGGGCCACACCCGGTGGAAATTCTAACCCCACTGGGAGACTTAGGAGGGGGAAGGGTGACAGTCTAAGCTGGGTGAGACCAAGGGGTTTAGCCACAATGTCTAGGGTAGGGATTGCGTCAGGAGACGGGCTGTGCTGAGCTGAGCCAGAGCGACCACTGGCACGCTTAGCACTGGCTGTGATCAGGCCAGGTTGGGGAGCTGGTGGGAGACCCTGGCTGGGTGAAGGTTCCCACCAAGGGTCGCACACACTGGAATGGGGCTGCGTCCTGGTTGGGACACAGTTGTAGCCTCCCTTGGTACAAGTGTGGACTGGGACTTGGCGCACCGGGCTGGGTCAGACTGTAACACCATCTGGTGTTCTGGAAGACCAGGGTAGATGTGGGACGGACTAGGCTGGGTTTCAACCCCAACTGAGCCATGCATGTGCTATATGGCTGCGCTGAAACATCCAGCAGCAAGAACCAGAATGGGGTGAAGGCCAGTAAAAAAAAAAAAAAAAAAAGAAGCGCTAGGACAGGAGATGAACTGAGTGGTGCTGGCCCCACTGGTATGCATGAAACCTGGCACCAGGAGGGGTTCTGAGGGAGGAGTCTGAGCAACTCCTCTGACAGAACACGGATTCTTCAAATAAACGCAAGAAGCACGGAAGGAAACAGCCCGGAAAAAGTGCACCACTGGCACACATTTGGCATGGGCTGGGGGTGGACCAGGCTGAGTCAGTTCGCGTGATCCACTGGCAAATCCGAACACCAGAGCAGAGTGTGGGTCGAGCTAGGTTCGGTCGCGACAAAAGCAGGATACAACACAGAATACCGAGGTGAGGCTGCCTGTGCCAGATGAGACCGCAGCACCCAACCAGCACACGTGAGAATCAGGAAGAGGGAGCAGAGCTGACAGGGGAATAAGGGGTGGTTCCTGTGCTGGATAGCTACTCCCATTGAAGAGCATGAGCTGGGACCAGACTAGGTAGGGCTGCAGCACCTGTGTGCCTCATATGGACCAGATCAGGGAAGAGCCAGGACGGGCGGACTATTCCTACTAGTGTTAACAAAACGGGAGGAGGTGAGAGCTGTTGGGGCTTAGCTGTAGCAGAAGCTGGCACTAGGGGCCATTATTGTCAAGTCCAACCACAGGGCCACCTGGAGAGAGCACAACCAAGAGTGAGAATGACCTGGGAGGGAAATAGTGGGCTCCCTGCTCTTGGGTCAACACTTCCATGGGAGGGCACAATAACAACTAGGACAGGGGCTGGGTTGGCTAGACAGAGAGGCACTCAACAACATCCATGAGGGCTGGACAGTTGAGCTGGTTAAATGGAACTAGGCTCCAATACCCTTTGACATCTACGAGAGCCCAATGGGATATGGGGCAGACAGAACTAGGCTGCTACACATGCTGGCAAATCAGGGCAGGGGCGGGCCAGGTGGGGCTTATTAGGGATCGCTCCCACTAGGCTGCAGCTCCCAGTGGTTTGTGTGAGGGCCAAGTACGTGATGAGCAGAACCAGGACGGACTACAACACCCATTGATTCCAGTGGAAGTCGAGGCTCAAGACGGAACCAACCCAGCAATTGCAACCACCAGCTGAACGGGGACCAGAGAAGGTCTACCTGAGAAGCCGTTAAACTTATCTGGACAATAAGATGCAAGGTCTATGCTTGGTATATGCTTGCAATGAAGGAATCTCAACTGAACTTGAACTGTGGCTATGCAGCAAGGTCCAGGAATCCACCATGGGGGGAGGCTTAGGAGAGGGGAGTGGGGGAATCCCAGTACCTATAAAACTGTGTCACATAATACAATGTAATTAATAATAATAAACAAACAAACAAACAAAAAAAGAAATATCCCAAATATGTGAGCCACTGCAACCCAGGGAGACCTGAAAGAGATTGCTCATCTTTGGCTTTAGCTTGATTCAGCCCGTTACTACAGCCATTTGAGGAGTGAACGTGCCGATGGAATCTCTCTCTCTCTAACTCTGACATTCAAATAAATAAATAGATAAACTTGATCTTAAAACGAAACAATTTTCAGATAACTGCTGATAAAATGAATTACATTTGCAATTCTCATAAAACAGCTATGTAGAGGGTTCTGCACATTGGCTCAACTGGCCAATCGGCTACCTCAGACGCTGGTGCTGACATCCCATATGGGATGTTTTTTGCTCCACTTCCCATTTAGCTCTCTGCTTGTGGCTTGAGATTACAGTGGAGGATGGCCTAAAACCTTGGGACCCTGCACCACCTGGGAGGCCTTGAAGAATCTCCTGGCTTCAAAGCAGCTCAGTTTGAGCTATTGAGGCCATTTGGGGAGTGAACCAGTGATGGAAGATCTTTCTCTCTGTCTCTTCTCTCTGTAAATCTTCATTTCCAAAAATTAAAAATTAAAAATTAAAACCAGATATTTTTTAAAACACTACTGTAAACCCTAAGACTTTGGAACACTGAAATTAATTGAAATGTTACCTTAGAAGTGGAAGAATGATAGTGTTGGGATCTTGATGATGATTTGAATACTTTCTCTCTCTCTGTTTTTTTAACCATCAGTATATATGGCCTAATATCAGTGCTTTCCAATTTTAGTGTATGCGCTGCCAAAGCAAGCACCTAGTATCAGTGTTCTAAGCAAAAAAAAACAAAAGTTCTCTCCTATTGTTAAGCAAAGGGTAACTGGATTTAAGAGAAAATGAACTCTTGAATTAAGTTGAATCAGTAGAAAGGAAACCAATTTAAAATTGATCAAAATACCTAATAGATATATCACCAAGGAAGACGGGGAGGAAACAAATAAGAATCTAAATGGAATATCAATATTGTATGTCCTCAGGGAGTTACAGATTACAACAAAAACAAGATACTGAGGTATCTACCAGACTGGTCAAAATCCTAAGCTCTGACAACAACAAATGTTGTCAATGCTGTGGAGAAACAAAGAATCATTCATTTCTGACAGGTGTATAAAAGGCCACATACTCTTTAAGTGATTGTTTGGAAATTCTTACAAAAATAAACATACTCATACAATATCATTCAACAAAAATACTTCTTTGTTTTTAGTCAAATGAATTAAAACCTGTATATATACAAACATTGTACACAGATGTTTGTAGCAAGTTTACTCATAATTTCGAAAACCATGATGTCTTTTAGTGGGCAAATGTATAAATCAACGGTGGCAATCGAAACAATGGGGACATTGTTTGACGCTACAAAGAACTGAGCTCTCAAGCCATGAAAACATGTTGATGAAATTTGTGTGTTTAAGAAGAGAAAGATATCACTGAAGAGATGTCATAGAATGTGATTCCAAGGATATAATATTCTGGGAAAACCATGGGACAATTAAAGGATCAGTGGACACTGGATGTTAAGGTTAGAGGGAATGAAAAGGCAGAGTTTAACAGTGTAGGGAAGTGAACTGGTTTATGTGATATCAAGGTGGATTCATTTTCTTATACCTTTGTTAAAACTCATAGAGTATACATTAGCAATTGTGAATTCTTGTACCAACCATGAATTCTATAGTTTGTTGACTGTCACCAATATACCACTCTTTTAAAAAGAAAAAAAAAAGGATTTTTTTTTTTTCTTGGAAAGGCAGATTTACATAGAAAATGACAGGCAGAAAGATCTTCCATCTGCTAGTTCACTCCCTAACTAACTGCAACAGCCAGAGGCAACCTGATCAGAGCCATGTGCTAGGATTTTCTTCTGGTTTTTCCATGTTGGTACAGGGCCTCAAGTTTGGGGTCTGTCTGTTGATTTTCCAGGCCATAAACAAGGAGTTGAATTGAAAATAGAGACCCTGGGACACCAATCGGTACCCATGCGGAATATCAGTGCTTTCAGATGGAGGATTAGCCAATTGAGCCATTGTGCTAGCCCCTAAATTTACCACTCTGAATAGGAATGCAGATAATGTGGATGTTAGGGTTGGTGGGCAGGGGGAGAAGCAGAGGGAGAGAGGGAGAGAGAGATTGATCTTCAACCTCTGGTTACTCCTCCAAATGCCCACAGCGACCATAACAGCGGCAGCCCAAATCCGGAAGTGCTGAATTCCATCCAGGTACCTCACATGGGTGGCAGAGCTCCAAGCATTTGTAGTATTCTTTGTTGTATACTGGTGGGCTGCTGGGTCAGAAGGAAAGTACTCAAGACTAGAACCAGTCCCCCAATATGGGATGTTGGCACCTCAATGAGCACCTTAACCTTTAGCCACAACACCAGCTCCAACAAAATGCTTTCCTAAAGTGGACTACTAATTTCTTCACCTAAGATTGAAATAAAATGTGACTATCGTGAAGGATGGGCAGAACTTGAAAAAATCATTCAAATGATGTTTATTTATCTAGTTATTGATTCATTCATTCATTCATTCATTCATTTTTTCAGACGTATTTCAAGTGGACTTCTACAAATGGAGATAGCACAGAGGTCTGAAACCTAAGAGAGCAACCAATTCTCATTTTTCAGTCCCAAAGGGTTCCAGAGTAAAAGCATGCTCTTAGAGCCAAAAAGGAGCTTGAAAAACTTTGACTCACTACTGTACTACACACACACAATCAGCAGTAAAAACCTTGAGTGTTGAAGTAATATTTGAAGAAGTGCTTAAACTTTAGAATAATGTGTGAGCCATTCTTGCTCAGAAAGATACAAATATCTGAGGCCAGTGTGATGGCTCAACAAACTAAACCCCTGTCTGCAGTACCAGTTTTCCATATGGGCACCTGTTTGTGTTCTGGCTGTCTCACAACCAATCCAGCTTTCCAATTATGGACCAGAAAGCAATAGAGGATGACTCAAGTTCTTGGGTTGCTGCTCACACTTGGGGGACCCTGAAGAAGCTCCTGGCTCCCAGCTTCAGATTGTCTCTACTTCAGTCATTAAAGCCATTTTGGGAGTGAGCCAATGGATGGTAGAACTTTCTGTCTCTTTTTCTGTCTATATATCTGCCTTCCCAATAAAAATAAAAATATATACATATGTAATTTTAAGTGTTCAAAATAAAATAAATTGAAGGCATTCTAAGGTGAAGAAAGTTCTCATCAATATATACCAATTCTACAGGAAACATTCAAGTTCTCAGATGTAAAAGCTGTTCAGCATCAACTGCTGGTAAACTCACACTGTTGTAAGAATGCCTGTAGGATTCAGGATTGTTGGAATTCAAGTTTGATTATTTTTATTTCATATGTTAAACATGGGATTTTCATTGAATGATAGCTGTCAGTTGAAGTTAAATTTATTTTTATGAACTTTGAAGTGAAGCTATTTAATTAATGTAATTATTTTATGCATAAAATTCAAGAATGATACTCTCATGAAGCATTTTACAAGTCAGAACACTAATTGAAGCAACCTAAGTTAGCACAAAATCTTCACTCCAAAAGAACTTGCTGTAATCTGTGGCTAACAGAAAATGTAGAAATCATATTGTAGGAAATATTGCTAGAAAACTTCTACATTGAAAAAAAATATTTTTTCCTAAAGTTATTTCCCTTGCAGGCTGGCATTAGTACTTGCAAGGGTATACTAAGCCAATGTTTATCCAGGTGATATCGATGCAAACATCAAAAAATAAAGGAATGCTATGTGTTATATTTGACATCCAACTACAAAACAACTTCATGTGCCTTCTATGTTCAGAACACTCTAAAATTAATCTCATTATCCCAATTTTTCACAAATGAAACACATAAGAGTGATAAAATTTAGTAATTTTCCCTAAGCTATGCAATTAATGTTTGTGGAAATATAGATTCATTTGATGTCTGACATATGTCAAATCTTACACTTTTCCTTTCTGTATACTCATTGCATGAAAGAAACTGCAGTAGTAGATATATATTTTTTTAGCTTAATTCAATTTCTATACAGTGACTATTACGTTTTTATTTCTTAATATTTATTTTAATTTTAAAGACAACTTCTATTCACTAGTTCACTCCCCAATTGCCAGGTTTGAACAAGGTCAAAGTTAGAATCCTGGAACCCAGATTGATTCCCCTATGGGACCTGCCCCAGGGTACATGTTAGGACCAAGTTGAGTCAAAGGTGGAATTGCAAGGATCTGAACCAGGCACTCCAAAAAGTAAAGTGGTCAGCCTTTGTGACCACCCTTACATTATCAATTATAGGAACTAGTCCAATAAATCATTAAATAAATATTTTCAATAGAATTGTCAACAGGTATGCTTCTCAACATGGAGATATTAATTGCTTTCCAAATCTAAGCAGAAACATTGTATTATACAACAATATTGTTTCAGAATGAGTAGAAAAAACTCTGTTTTTGATAACTGAGAAACTGAAAACAAATCAGTGCTATACCTTCTGCTCACTGCCACCACACAGCAGAAGCATTTTGTAATCATCTGCCCATGTACTCCTTCCCCTACAAACAAGTCACCATCATCTAAGGAACCACTCAGTTAGTCATAAAGGTCACCAGTGGAGAGTATTCAAGTTAGCAGAAAACATTAGCTTTTACATGGGCTTTTATTAAAGCACTCAAGGAATGAAATGTTTGGGAGGTTATGAAACACAACCCTCAAGACTCCTGAACACCAGAAAGGAACACTTCTGTGCAAAGAGGAACTCTTCAATTTTTCATTAAAAAACTGTGTCTCTACTCAATGTACTAAGTGGTTTTCTAGTTAGTTACAATCAAGAGAATGAAACTGAAGGCTGATCTTTGAGTAACTATCCAGCTATCTGCATTGGGCAAGACAAGAGCAAAGACGACAGGATGCCTGCTTTCATTACTCAGCTCTGAGAGGGTTTAACGGCAGTTGTTGACAGGCAGGGGAGCACACAAATCTCAAACCTTGCCTGTTGGTCCTTGGTCTTTGTATACTTGTTTTCATGTATTTACGCATATTATTTATAAAGTGTTTTTTTTCAGTGAAATGTTTTAGATACAACTCATATATATGTATGTTATATATACGGTACATATGTAAGTACATACATGAATCTATGCACCATGGGGAAGAGTAAAAAACACATTTTCAGAAAGTTTATCATGAGTGATCATTATCCTTTAATTTTATATTCATGAACTTTATGACATTGGCTGTAAATGTGAATTACACACTCTAGAGGGATATTGAAAACCCCCATCAGCAATGGAATTTCAGCCAGTGTGGTGCTCAAGCTGGCTAAGCCACAGCCTGCAATACCAGTTTTTCACTATGGACTGACACTTTCAGTCCTTGGCTCTACACATACATCCAGCTCTCTACTAAAGTGCTTGGGAAAGTGGTGGAAGATCATGCAAATGATGGGCTCCCTGCCACCCATGATGGCGATTTGAGTGGAACTCCAGGCTCTTTGTTTTGCATGAATTCCTGCCATTGCAACTGTCTTGCAAATGAAGATAGAGAAGAGTCACTCTGTTTCATTCCCTCTTTTTCAGTGTGTTTGTGTGTGTGTGTGTGTGTGTGTGTGTTTCGGTATGTGTGTGTTTAACTGCCTTTCAAATGTTAGTCTATTTTTGTACAAAAAAAGAGTAGCAACCCATTCAAAGACATTCTAATGTTAAATTATATATTTAGGAATATATTTTCTACCTATAACATTTTAAAATTATGTTGGAATATTCAACTGCAATAATGTCCGTTTTTAGGAACCTATTGTGCACATGGATTTTGTTCCCCAGGGCAAAAATCGATGCTCAACATGACTGATTTCAATTTGAGCCCTGGTGAATAAATTGATACTTATTTTTGCTCCTTGCCACACTCCTACAGACATTGAATCCAAGGTGTAAGAAAATTGTTTCTTGGAGCAGTTTTGATTATGTGTCTGTTAATACAATCACAAGTGTTTTCTCTGAGGGTTATAGCTGTGATCAGCTTTTTGCAACTAATTAAGGAGTTAGGATCCTGGAGTCCAGGGGCAGATACAGAAATGAGAAACGCCCACCACCAGCAGAAGTATTGGCAACAAAAAGTTTTGTTTGCTTTTCATATCTTCCTCTATGCTTTCTTGATCATTCATCAACCAACAAGTGTTACCTAGTAAATAAAATTAGTGGGATTCTGCAGAGAAATGTGTTATTCATTTTTTTCTGACAATCAAGCTTAATTGCTGCTGCTAGAGGTACATGACCGGGTCTGTGAGTTCAAGTGTTTTAAGTAAAATAATTTTAGCCACCCAAAATAGTCATTCAGAGTCAGAAACAAAATGTGTATTCTAACACAGCTTGTTAAGTAAATAATAACCATATTGCTATTTGCATGTAATCGTCACAATGACACTTGTGTGTGGTGACATTTTTATTACCATGTTTTATTCATTTCAAATATTGGTGACGTCAGTCTCCGTCTTGATCTCTCACTTTCCAATGTAACAACCCAGGTGACTCTTTTCACTATCTCTTGTATAATGCATGTGTTTCTTTTTCAAATCTGACCTAAAAAAAATACTTCACGCAGCATGAAAACTACAGAAAGTACGAAAGGCTTACATGACTGCAGGTCCCTGAAGAAAGGTGGAAAATACCTAGAATATCCTGCAGTAGGTTTACCCAACTACAACCACACAGGGACCAATTATCAGATTGAGGATGTCTTGACAGAATCAAGAATCAGTTCAGGAGCCCCTGAGAGAGAATCAAAGATTAGATCAATACACATCTGGCATGAATGAAAAAAGAGGTAATTAATATTGAAGGCCAACCAATAAATTAGGAAATTGTATTAGGGAAAATGTTGTCCTAAGTTTTTTTCTTTAATTTCATGGAAGGATTTAGCTTCATCTGAAATCTTTTCTAAAAAAATAGAAAACTTAGCTAATTTAGTGGTATATCTTTTAGGTAGATCCACAGAGAAAAATGCTATAATAATAATAATAATATTGGGAAAAGCAGTGGAAAGCAGGAAATGGGAAGAGTGGATGGTGCCAATGGAAATCATGAAAAATAACATATATATATGTATATATATATATAAAATTATTTCTTTAATGTATTGGTAAGCATTCAGCACAGAAAAAAAAAAAAAGAGAAAAGAGAGAGAGAGAAACTGGACCCGGTGGCGTGGCCTAGCGGCTAAAGTCCTTTCCTTGAATGCACTGGGATCCCATAGGTCGCTGGTTCTAATCCCGGCAGCTCCACTTCCCATCCAGCTCCCTACTTGTGGCCTGGGAAAGCAGTGGAAGACAGCCCAAAGCCTTGGGAAGCCTCACCCGCGTGGGGACCCAGAAGAGGCTCCTGGCTCCTGGCTTCAGATTGGCTCAGCTCTGGCCGTTGCAGCCACTAGGGAAGTGAACCATCGACGAAAGATCTTCCTCTCTGTCTCTCCTCCTCTCTGTATATCTGCCTTTCCAATAGAAATCAATAAATCTTTAAAAACAATTGCTACTAGGGTGCATTTTGACTGGAAGGTTGAGTCAGGAGGTATCCACAGCTAAGCCGCCTCGCACTATTGGCAGAATTGATTTTCTTTTGGCTATAAGTAGTAACATACCTGTTTTCTTCTTCAAAAATCACATCACAGACTCTCTTTGCCCCTTTAGACATTTAACTTCAGGAAGGGTCTGGAGAATTACCTTTTATTTCAGATTTGTTTATTTTTATTCGAAAAGCAAATTTACAGAGAGAAGGAGATAAGGAGAGAGAGAGAGAGAAATACATACATATTATCCTCTGCTTCAGACCTCAAATGTCTGCAACAGGCAAAACTGAGTGTATCCAAACAGTGTAAGCCAAGAGCTTTTTGCGGGTCTCCCACGTGAATGCAGAGGCCCTGAGACTTCAGCCATCATTTGCTGCTTTTGCAGCTCAAGATCGGGATACTGGATCAGAAATGGATCAGCAGAACATGAACTACCGCCTACATAGAAGCCAGTGCCGCAGGAAGAGGATTAGCTTGCTATGCCATGTGGTAACTGCTGAAGGATTTTTTAAAGGAATGGTAAGATTAGGTCATACCAACCCTGGGAATTACTCTTTTTATGTCATTTAGATTTACCAGTGCCACAATTACTTTTGCAAAATATCTCTTTTTGCTGTATAAACATATTCACAGCTCCTATCCACCGGTAATAAGAATCTTCCACGTTTTAACTATTGTCCTTTAAACTGGCCAATACATACTTGCTGATGGTTGCTCTATTTTCAGATTCTCATTCTCACTCTTCAAATTCGTACTATTATTTTCTCATACAGAATGGGCATTGTACAAGGATTGGGTCCTGGCCTTTTTTTTCTCCATCTACTTGTAATTTAGAGTTCATTATCACATAGTACGTTTTATTTGTGCATGTTTGCTCATCACTGGTGTTGCCATCCTGTTCTTCATCATTCTGCATATTTATACTCAGTTTGTTAAATGTGTATTGCAAAGATGTATTAACTTCGCTAATTTAAAGAAGCTCTGCCATTATTGGTTATTCATATTATCCTCTTTGCTCTTTTTAAAAATTGTTCATTATTATTTTTATTTGAAGGTATAGAGAAACCAAGATGGAAAGACAAGAACTCATGAGAAATCCTCCATTCGCTAATTCAGTTTCCAAATTCCACCAATAGCCTTGACTGCCGAACAAAGCCAGGAGTCTGGACCTCCGGCTGGGTCTCTCACATGACTGGCAGACTCACACCATTTGCTGTGTCTTGGGGTGTCAGTAACAGGCAACTAGAGGGGCAGCAGGGGAACTGGTGCATCAGCCTGGAACTGTGCTGTGCTAGGAGATGTCTGACAGAGCAGCTCAACAGTTGCACAAAATATGTACGCTTCTTTTCTCTTTCATTTCACTTATTGTACCCATCCTTGTACAAAGTTAGGATTTAACTTACTAACCTTTCCATTGATTTTAACTATTTCTCTCATTTACATGAACATTAATATTAAATCTCTGTCTACATAAATTTAAGTCCAATGATTTCAATATATACTGCTTTTCATTATCAAGCAGTTTAAAATGTGTTCTAGTTTCTCTTTTGATTTGTTTTGGGATAGGTTACTTAATGTCCAAATAATTAGTGTTCTCCAGTTAACTTTATATTTATGAGCAATGTCATTCTGTATGCCTGAAGAATACTCCACACTATTTCAAGGTCTGGTATGTTCTCTTTGCATCTAGCATATGGCCTGTGTTGTGAACTTGAAAAGAAGCTGTATTTTCTGTTTGCTCTTTACAGTGTTAATGCTAATCAGGTCTATGGATAATGTTTTCAAATTTTCTTCTGCTGATTGTGTAGTTATTTCATCAGTTACAGAACGAGGGATGTTAACATTGCTAACATCAGTTTGGATCTTTTCTCCATTTATTTTTGTCAGTTTTGTTTAATGTAATTTTAATCTGTGTTGCATCTCTATTTCCTGAATAAACCTCATATTCAAATGCAATGTATCTCTGGTAGCACTGCTCACCCGGGCATCTATTTTCTGGTTTGTTTCTAGCATCGCTTCAGCTTTCTCATAATCCTTAAGTGCATGGTATTTACTGATTCAGAGTAAGAAGCGCTGTAAGAACCAGCAGCAGGTTGACAAGGCGAAGGCGGGGCTTGGTGTTCCCGACTACGTCCCTAGCTTCACAGCTAAGCTTTGGTATCCTGCTGAACACGCAAAAACCAAAAACCTTGATGTCTTACACACTGTCAGCATCTAGAAAGCTAATTACAAATTATACAGAACTATAATAAAAACAAGACTTCTTATCAACCATCTTTGCAGCAGATACAAGGGCCCAGTGTAAACATCTGTTACATATAGATGTGCCCATTTTCAGGGTACTCAGTTTTATCAAACAGATGTCACTGGATCTAAAAGGGAGATATAAACACCAATACAATTATAAGCATGGAAACGAGGAGCTGATTTTTTAAACTAAATGAGAAAAATTGACTAATCAAAAAAAAAAAAAGAACTATTCATGAAATCATAAATGAAAATTTAGATTTTGCAATTGATACTACAGAATTACAAGCAATCACTTGGAATTACTACACATGAAGAGTTTGCAAATCGGGCCCAGCAAGATAGCATAGTGGTTAAAGTCCTCGCCTTGCACACCCCAGGATCCCATAGGTCGCTGGTTCTAATCCCGGCAGTCCCTGTTTCCCATCCACCTCCCTGCCTCTAGTCTGGGCCAAAGCTTTGGGACCCTGCACCCACGTGGGAGAACCGGAAGAGCTCCTGGATTGACTCAGCTGCAGCCGTTGTGGCCCCTTGGGGAGTGAATCGTCGGACAGAAGATTTTCCTCTCTGTCTCTCCTCCTCTCTGTATATCTGCCTTTCCAATAAATAAATAAATCTTAAAAAAAAAGATTGATTCTCATTTTTCACAGTTTAAAATTATATTTACCTTTTCAAAAATCTATGACAATGTAGTGTGTGGCAAAAATGCATTATAATATTTTATGTGTATTAAAATCTGGCACAGAGATTTCAGAAGCTTTTTAAATTGTAATTGATGTTATGCAATGTAAATACTTATTTTGAAATTAACCATCGTATCAATGCAGGCCTAGATTAGTATAATTTACTAATTAATATTAGCATAAGTTTTGAAAAATTATAATTATTAAATGATTTTGCCACATTCATTTTTCATCTAAGTATTATTTGCATATGCTTAACTGAAACTTTTATAATTATATAACAATATTCTGCATCACTTTAACAGGTTTTGTCTTAAAATGTATTTTGTCTGAATGAGAACAGAACAGGTATTTCTGCTCATTTCCACTCATTTTGTTTATAATATTCCTTGCATGGAATACCATTTACTGATGAAATATGATTTTATTGCCAACCCATAACTGATATTTTTATATTTCTTCATCTAAATCCACATCTTAATAATTTAATCTTTCCACATTAAACATTATTATTAAGTAATGATTTAATTCTGCTTCTTTCTCAATAATTTTGCTAATATTTGGTTTGTGTTTTTCTTTTAGTAGGAGGTTTCTACCTTCACATTCCTTTTTTGGTCCACATTATTCTTGGATGTGATTATATTTCTCTGTATACATAGCAAGTTCTTAGGAATCATGTGTGAGAGTGACCACTTGTGGCGAATTATTTTAGTCTCTGTTTGAGAAAGCTCTTATTTCTCATTCACTCATGAATGAAAGCTTCAGCGAGGGGATTCTTGGTTGACAGAGCTGATTGTTGTTCTTGCTGCTGCATTTCTGCCAACACTGGACGGCACTTTTTCATGGCTTCTATGGGAGAGTATGCTGCAATCTGATTGCAGTTCCCTAAAAATTGACTATGTATTTCTTTCTTGCAAATATTTGATATTTTGTGTTTTACATTTCAAATTTCATCTAAATTGTGTTGTGTTGAAGATGATTTCTAACCAACCTTCTCTAGGGTTTTGTATTTTTGTAATATTTCAACATCCATCTTTCTCAAAATTGTGGGAATTTTCTGCTATTGTTTCATTGGCAATGTTTTCCAAGGCATTTTTCCTTATTCTGTTGTTCCCAAATTTATTATTTTTGCTGTTGCTTTTTTTTTAATTTTTATTTCTGAATAAGATTTTAAAAGTCCTGGTTTTTTGTTTCAAATATTTGGTCTTCTACTATCAAATTTGCTGTTTAGGCTTTCCACTGGTTTTATTTGACTTCTTGAATAAACAATTTATATTTGGTTCTTTTTCAATATTCTTATCTCTGATGAATTTCTCATCCATATCATCCGTAATTTCATATAGCTATTTGTCCAAATTCTTTAATAACTTTCCAGTCATTCTTTTGAATTCTTCTTCAGGAATGCTTCAATCTCCCTTCTTCACAGTTGGTGAATGTATTATGTTCTTTCTGGGAAGTCACATTTCTTTTTGCCTTCATGCAAACATTGATATGCATATTGCCAAAAAGATTTTCCCATTTTTTGTGCTTTGCCTCCAGGTTGGTTTGGCTATACAGAAATCACTAAAGATTTTCTTCTAATGAAATGATAAGGTGTTTCAGTGAATGAAATTATAATTATCTGAAGAAATTAGCAGTTACTGATTCACGCATAAATATGAGCACTGTGGGATAAGAAGACATGTGACAGTATTGCTATCATAGTTATCATTCACAGCTATTATCTCCTATTTAGACATAAATACCACTTAATTTGTGGCATGTTTATGGGTCCATGGGACATGGGAGGTAAATGCCAAGCAGTGGTGGTAGTGTGGTAAGAAGTCCTACCTTGGTGACTCAAGCATGAAATTATGTAGCAGTTCCATTATGACCTTTCAGATACACTGTTAATCTTCTCACTAATGTCTTAATATTTGGCACTAAGTTTGAGGACAAATCTGTATTTCTGAAAAGAAAATACCTATACATTTCCTCTCACCAGCTTTGTTGATGGTGCTTTGTTAATGGTTATACACAGACATATTCAAAGACAATGCGTAGCAACTGACAAGAAGGTAAGCGCTTCCTTGTGATTACAGAAAGATTTACTTACTGATTTTATTATTTTGCTTCAAAATTATTTTTCTTAGGAAGGAAGTATTTAGTGTAGTATTGTCTTTTGGAAATACAACACTGGTAATCACCCAATTTTAATCATTTTTAAAACTTCCAGCAAATTTAACTTTCCTTTTTCGCGAGGAAGACACTTTGATGTCAAGATCAGTTGAACCAATTCAATGTCAAACCTTTTGTTGTGTCTCATATTAGATATTTGCTTTTTCCATTTCTGTAACTATTAAAGGTATGTCAATTTGAACAGTCTAAAGTTGCTATCTATATTTAACGCTGTAAAGTTCACATTTTCCTAGTAGAATGGCTTATGTCTCACTCTTATCAAAACAACTTCAAAGGCAAGAAACTACGCAAATATAAAAATATATTACTCAGAACATTTAAATACAAATGACGTTTGGGGCCTGGTACAGCAGCCTAGGGACTAACATCCTCTCCTTTTAAACCAAATAGCCACTGGTTCATTTACCAGCTCCAACACTTCCCATCCAGCTCCCTGCTTGTGGCCTGGGAAAGCAGTGGAGGATGGCCCAAAGCCTTGGGACCCTGCACCTGCTTGAGAAACCTGGAAGAAGCTCGTGGCTCCTGGCCTCTTCCTTCAGATCCACTAAGCCTTCCTGTTGCAGTCAGTTGGGGATTAATCGAGAGGACTGAAAATCTGTCTCTCCTTCTCTCTGTAAACCTGACTTTCCAATAAAAATCAACCTTTAAAAATTTTTGAATTTTTAAAAATAAGTGAAAATGTAATCCACACTGTACTTAGCAGAATAAATCCTGTAGGAATATGCTTTCACGGGAGACAGAGATCTGCAAGCCAGGATAGTGTTTGCATGAATGGGTCACGGCTGGTCTTGCAGTACATCGCGTGCACCCTGAGCGGTTTTCAGTCCCTAGTAAAAGATGAGTGCCTGCTTTGAAGGTAGCATTAGAAGCTTGATCTTGTAAAAGTAGAGCATGGAAATAATACATTATTTTTACATCTTCTACAGAACCCAAAGACATGTCAGAACAAGGACACTGAAGATAGCATAGGGAAAAAGCTAAAGCATTGCTAAAAGCCCTCATTAGGGTATCACAAAAAAAGCGTGCTTTCAAGCCCGATTTAAAATAAAATAATAAATTGCTAATGTATTTCAGAGATCCAGAGAATCATCTAATGCGTAAAAGATTTTTAAAACACAGGTATTAAGAATACTATTTCAAAAGGAAGAAAACTTGAAAAACCCCCCATTAAGTAGCACGCAAAACACCGTTGACTACGGCTATCTTACTCCAGGTGCCCAAAACATCTTTCAGAAGGCACTCTGCAGGTGCATGTTAGGTATTTGTACTATACGCTAATATTCTTTAGTTTTACATTACGAAGTATAGTATAACCTTAAGAGAATGGGAAAAAAATTGTAAAACAAGTGTTTATCTTTCAGTTGCAACAGAAGCTGTCAAGCTTAGGGGCTAGTCTACAGGGAATTAATTAGTGAGCTTCCACTATCACTATCAGTTTGAAGTCATGCAAATGGAGTCAGGAGTGTAAACTTGGGGAAAAAAAAAAGGAAAGTGTTGGAGGCATGAAAGAAACATGGAAGTAAAAAGAATCATCTTCGCTGATACAACCCTATCTTGTAATTTAAAAGTAATATCAGCAAGTCAAAAACAGGGTCATTCACTTTAGAGGTTCTTTAGTGTGGATCAAAGTATGCAAAAACAAAAAAGAAAAGAAAGAAAAACTATGCACCTTTGAAGTGAAATTCCCTGCTTGAATTCACCCATACTGCTTTTCTTAATGCATCTTAGTGAATTTGCCATTTCTGTACTAAATAATACGTGCACACCCTCTTCCAGCTCTGCAGAAAACATACACATGGATCAGTTCTCATCTCTAAGAAGTCACAGTCCAGCAGGAAGGGGGAGGAGGACAGTTTCAAGGGCCGCTGCAAACAGTGCTCCGAGGTGTCCAATACACATTGCTGATATACCCAGGGAGTGCTGATTCATCATAGTGATAAAAAAAATCATGTAATTATTAAAACAATTGTCTGCTTGTGACGACAAATCATCTTGCGTTCCTGACCCAGTGTTTGTGTGTGCTTGCATTTTAGTGTAGCTGATTGATGACAGCAAACAGGAGGACTTTGTAGCCACCAGCGGAGAATGTTCTAGACGCAGGGTAAAGAAGGATATACTGTGATTAATGCCATAAAGGCCAGACTGAGCAAAATCTTGTCTTTTCATCCTCATAAGCTTGATTGGGTTTTCGCAATCTCAATTATTCCTTAAAGAGTCACCTAACAAAAAATATTGGTAATTAAAAGCACTAAAAAAAAGCATAGGTTTTATATAAAAGACCAGTACATTCTCTTTTGCATGCACATCAAAACTAAATCATAATTAACAGATGTTTTGATGAGAAGCAGAATAGGCATAGAAACACGTATAATTAGCATATTTACTAGAAACAAAGCAAAGTCAGCCTACTGTGCATATATACATATTCATCACTGAGATGCTTGATATTGAGCCCATAATACCTTAAGTTTAGGACAAATGCCTAACCTCACCCGTACAGTTACAATGACACTGTTATTAGCAATAGTAACTGCAACTATTTTCTTAGATTAGCTTTCATATTAAAATATGTATTTCAATCATATATTTATTTACATTCATATTTAGTATGCATATAATTAAAATATTTATACATTTGAATATACATGGTAGATTTTTTTTACCTTTTTCTCTTAATTTTCATTGACTCTTGTTTTATTTATTTTTATCAATGCTTTTTATCACTCTCTGACCAATCTACTGACATTCTGAAGCATACGATATAAGGTCACAATTTAAATCATGTCATGATGATTTATTTTCTTTAAGATTTATTTTATTTTTATTAGAAAGTCAGATATATAGAGAGGAGGAGAGACAGAAAGGAATATCTTCCATCTGCTGATTCCCTCCCCAAGTGGCTCCTGTTGTCAGAGCTGAGCCAATCTTAAACCAGGAGCCAGGAGTTTCTTCCAGGTCTCCCACACAGGTGCAGCATCGCAAGGTTTTAGACTGTCCTCGACTGCTTTCCCAGGCCACAAGCAGGGACATGGATGGGAAGCAGGGCTGCCTGGATTAGAACCAGTGCCCATATGGATCCCAGCATGTGCAAGGTAAGGACGTTAGCCACTAGGCTATTGCATCATACCCTCATGAGGACTTCTGAGTGGGGAAATGAATGAGTGAGAAATTGTGTTAGCATTGAGTTTATTTGAAACAGGATAATACAGTGTGTATTGCATGTATTATTAAATATTCTGAAATTTGGCTGCACGTATGTTTCTTTCGTCTTGCCAGTTATGATGAGCCCTTTCCTTATTTACTTCAATTAGAGATATTTGATCAGACTGATCATTAAATTTCATGGAACGCATTGCTTCATATCACATGGCATTCAGCAATACGTATTAAAATAAAACAAGATAAATAAAAACCATTTATCCAGTCCTGAGAGGCCAATCCATTGCATTATCTTCCCATTGTCTCACCTGACACACCAGTGAAAAGGAGAGGAAGAAATGTTGCTGACAGCTAATCTAAAAAATTTTCTCCTACACATTTCTTGACCCACATTTGTACCAATATCAAAATAGAGGTGTTTACAGATTAGATGTTCATTTAACTGTACATGTTATATGGAAAGATGTCTAAAAGAAGGATGAGGAAAAAATGAACAGTATTTCAAAACAATCGAACAAAACAATCACTGAAAAAAAAGTCACTGTACAAATTCAACTATTTTACATCATCCAAAGCTACCATTCCTTAAGGATATAATTACATTACCAATATAACTAATCAGTTTAAATCTGCCATTTCTTGTAATACAAACTTGTTTGAATTCTTATTTTCTTGTTCATAGTTTTTAGTATATTTGTAAAGATGGATTTACTTTTATTACAAAGTCAGATATGCAGAGCAAAGGAGAGACAGAGAGGAAGAACTTCCATTCGGGAATTCACTCCCTAGTGGCTGTGATGGACAGAGCCAAGCTGCTCTGAGACCAGAAGTCAGGAGCCTCTTCCTTGTCTCCCACATCGGTGCAGCATCCCAAGGCTTTGGGCTGTCCTCCACTGCTTTCCCAGGCCACAAGCAGGGAGCTGGATGGGAAGTGGGACTGCCAGAATTAGAACAGGTGCCCATATGGATCCCCGCGCATGCAAGGTGAGGACTTCAGCCACTTGGCTACCTTGCTGGGCTCATTTGATATTACACATACTATCAAATGAATAAGTTATTATTAACCCCCTTTAGGATTATTCATGCTATCAAATAAACATAATAGCAACAGGCATATTGTGGTTTGAAATGCAAAATAGTACATGCTCGATTATAGTAAATCCCAAGATTTCATATGTATTTTAAGGTTGTTGTGTTTGCCTTGACCAATCCCTTGCTTCAGTCTCAGCATCTGTGTACTGCTTGTAACAAGTCTTTAACTCATAGTGTTGCACAGATCAGATTTAATAACACAGATAGGCAATCGATTTACTGTTATTATGACACTAATTAGAATGCTGGCCTCCCACATCAGAGTGTTTGCACTCCCATCTCTGGCTCCATCTTCAGATTCCTGTTAATTTATACCCTGAACAGCACAGTGATAATTCAGGTACTGGGGTTCTGCTGCTCATATAAAAGACCTGCACTGAATTCCTAGCCGCCCCCTTCAAACCCCTGAAGCACTGTGTAAATTTGGGGGTGAACTATGGATGTGAGCTGTCTTAACACAGCTCCCCATGCTTTTCTAACTCGTGAATAAATCAAGCAAGAATCAGTATGGCAAGCGAATCCTCTGTATGCAATGCCAGCATTCCGTATGAGCACTGATTGAGACCTGGCTGCTTCATTTGCAATCTGCATTGCTGCCTATGGCCTAGGAAAACAGCAGAGGATGGTTCAAGTCCTTGAAGCCCATACCCACATGTGGGACTGGGAGGAGGCTCCTGGCTCCTAGCTGCATCGGCTTAGCTCTAGCCATTGTGCCTTACGGATAGTGAACCAGCAGTGAGAAGATTAGCTCTCTCGCTCGCTGGCTTTCTCTCTCTCCTTCTCACTCTGTAAATCTGCCTCTGTTAAAAAACAAGTACATTTTTAAAGGTTTTTTTTAAGATTTATTTAATTTTTATTGCAAAATCAGATATATGGAGAGGAGGAGAGACAGAGAGGAGGATCTTTCAAATGATGATTCAATCCCCAAGTGGCTGCAATAGCTGGAGCTGAACCAACCTGAAGCCAGAAGCCTGGAGTTCAGTCTTTCATGCGGGTGCAAGGTCCCCAGGCTGTGGGCTTTTTTTCCAACTGCTTTCCCAGGACACAAGCAGGGACCTGGATGGGAAGCAGGGCTGCTGGGATTAGAACGGACACCCATATGGAATCCCGGCATGTTCAAGGTGAGGACTTCAGATGCTAGGCTACAGTGCCGGGCCCAAAGGTTTTTGAGTTTTTTGAGTTGTATTTTTTTTTCTTTTTTTTTCAATAATGAACACAATAATTCTCAACCACTAACCAAGAGGTCATGTTTAGTACAGATTAGCAGTTATAAAATTATTGTTATCAGCATGATCAAACTATGGTCTCATGGAGATGTTTTGCATCCTGGTTTATAACCTTTCTTGATGAGATGGAAACCACTCTGCTCCCTGTAGTCCTGGCTCTCCCGAGGCACAGTTGAGTCTAACTCCACAACACACACAGTGAGATTTGACTCGTTTTATCTTGTTTGCAGAATCCTTCTCTGTGTACCTGAGTTTGACTTACAAGTTCTTGGTTCCCCTGGTGTTTAAGGTACTTCGTTACCCCTTGGTTTCTGTTAGAGTTTATTACCATTGGGAAGTTAAATCAAAATGTCTAAATAACCCCTCAAAATCATTAACACATGGTATGTCTCAGAATAATTTTTAAAGATTGCAAATTTCACAAAATAACTAAACATTTATTGCTCATTTTCCTAATTTCACAAACACCTGTTAGATGACTATCGGCATGCAGGTTTCACAACTAAACTTTTGAAAGTCTTAAGACCAACATAGAGATATGATATTAATGTCATCATTACAGAAAACATGAATTGGTAAAAAAAAAAAAAAAGCAGAGAATGATAAAAGTGATGATGCCATGACTAAAAGTTTTCTGCTCCCCTGCAAAGTGTATAAAATACTGTGTAGATTACTGTGTGGATCGTTTTCCTGAACCTCAAATAACACAAATAAATCGCAAAAAGTTTCCAAGAATAAAAGTATCAGTGTGCAGTGTTCAAGTGGACACAGCCAGTCTTATTGTCAGTCTACTCTAACTTATCCTGAACTAAAGACCACAGTTTGCACATTAGTGTTCCCTGTAATATATGTGTTAAGCTACGAGGCTATTGCTCAACCATTGACACTGTTGCTATCGGAACTCAGATGAATATGTGCTTATTTCCAGACCACATTTGCTTGTTTTATCTTTGGGAATGATTAATTTTTCTTGCCATACTTTCATACTATATTTTCTCACAGTTTTTCTTCGCCAATCTTAAGTTCGTTAATTATAGATTCTCCTTCAAAGAAGAGGATAAAAGGCACAAAGCGATTTGATGTCAAAGCGCCCAGCTGAAAAATACTCAAGTGAGTTCTTTGTTATGCTCAGATATAACGTCCGATGAGGTGATGGACGATTATCAATCTCCTATCTTTTAAAGAAAGCAAAACAAACCTACAGGCAACAATAAATAAGTGCAGGAAATCATGAAGGTTTCTAGTTGATATTTCCATATTTTGTTGTCTGTTGCTCTCCTTTTTACTTCTTTTCTAACTTTTTTTCTGGTACAAGCAATGCACCCTTCTCCAACACTCACACAGTCTAAATAATTTCAGTTTAACACTTAAACGTGTAGCAATGAAAGATTCACTTAATGGAATTCAATGACTCTGTAGTACCATTTCTGACCTACTGTATAGGACCTGGCTTTTAACGAATAAAGATGTCTGCTTACCATGACTCTAATTACCATAATTTTACACCTGTTAATTTTGTCTGTAGAATTAATTTGCATAATTTATGACTTGAAACAACAACATCACCCTCATTCCATAGTCTTCAAGAGCAGAATAATTCATTTAAATCTCAAAAATGCCAAATGTTCTTTCTTTTTTAGCCTCTCTGTAGCCTCCAAACTGGTTCCCTCTTATTAAAATTCAGACAACTGTGAAACGGCCAGGCGATTTGAAGATGAAAGCAAATGTGAAGTGACCTTCATCCATGCTGAACAAATAGAATATTATAAACATACTCTCTAGTTGAAGTTACACAAAGCAAATTAAGAAGTACCTAGGGCTATAATTTAATACAAAAATGTTTCTTAAATTTCTGACAGTTTCATTTAACTGACTAATTAAATTTGCTTGTAGGCATCTTAGAGATGGAGGCTAATAACTACACTGTCATTCGGGAAGAAAATGAAAATTACTTTTTTCGTGAGAAATATGTTTGTAATGGTCTAGGTCTCCTACTAAACATTTGACAACTATCTGTAAGTGGTTCTGCCTCGTTGTTCTCCATGATAATGCCAATTCTATTAAAAGGTGATTAAGAGAAAAGCTCACAAGTAATAACTTGGAACTGTAAATGTATAGTTCCTAAAGAAACTGCCAAGGGGAGAATTTAAAGCACATTTCGGTAGCATGAACAACATGCGCTAATTGTACATCCTGTTTACTCTCGTGGAAATGAATAGGTGGGGTGACCGGCTTTTCAGTTCGTCTTTACACATTGTATCTCAGGAAAGAACCAGCACATCACCCATCCCAGTTTTTATTTCATAGATACAAGCCAGATATTTGGTTGGAAGGCCTTGGAACTCAGTTTGCTAATATATACTCACACATTGAGCGGACAAGTGCGTTTCTTTGTTCCTCTTAAAAAAATCAGAATACCAATTCTTCTTAAAGGTATGCTGTAAAGGCTCAAAGGGAACGCATTCAAATATAGTTTTGCAAACAATGTCTTCAGATCAATCTTGCACTAAAATACCTTATAATCTTCTGCAATTACACCATGGAATTGTGGATAATGGTCAAAACACTGATTTTCTCTTTTTATTCTCTTTAAAAACAATCCAAGATCTTGGCATGTAAAATATAAAACACCTGACAGAGCTTAATAATTATCCCTTTCATTATGTGTAATTGTGTTATTCATTTTATGAAAATGACATTTAAGAGAAAAAATGTGAAAGCTACAATTATACAATTATTTTGCCAAGCACTAGCATTCATGTGCTTTGCAAAAATAACCAGTTTGGATTCTTAAAATTTCACTGATGATAAACAAAATTAGCTAAAGTTATTTTTGTTCCTCTCATTTTCCATTAACTTATAGTCTATTTGAAACTATGATGTAGCATTTTCTTCATCTCGTTATATAGTATCTATGCATTGTAGTTACTTTAAGCAAATTTGCTAACAAACAGGCCAGGTTGAGGCCTCACTTACCCAAGATCATTGTTAGGTGGCAGCCCTGGGGACATGGTGTGCCAAGTGCCCACAGCCTCCCACGTTGGCTAAGCAGGTAGAGATCCAGGGGTAATCTCCCACACTAGGATGGTGAGGGACAACAGCAAAGTTTAGCTGAGTCTAGGACCCAGTGTCTTTCTATATATTCTTTTTGGCTGTTTTCTCTGAATCTATTCCAAATTGAATTGACTTCAGGTAGACCCCTCAGGTCCAGTGATCTCACAAAAATCCAGACAGTTGCCAGCAACCCCACCCTTTCTTCAAGTGCAGTGATGTCTACGCCTTGCTGATATCTTCTTGATAGTCACTTCTCCATCACATGTCTACATCATCGTATCACAGGATCCTCAGTCTCTCAAGCCCAAAGGCTTTCTGTTTACCTTTGATGGAGGGTAGCCTGCATATGTGAGAGATCTCACCATTTCCAGATTTTCCAGGGGGTCTGAGCTTCCGTGGCAGTAAGACTCTCATTAGCTCATACTCAGTTCACTCCCTTTCCTTCTTGGTCACTTTCTCGTTCTCCTGCCAGTGCTCCAGTGGATCTTCTCTATAATAAACCACTGCTATTCATTTTTTTTTCTCTCTCGGGACATTCTCCCAAGAATATCTAACCTAACCATAAAAGTCCTAAAAGTAACAGCTTTTCCCCCACCCCTCTTGATAACAAAGCAATATATTAAGTTTAGTTCACTATGTGAGCTGGTTGCAAAGCATTTTCTTTTGGTTTGGAAACAGTGCATATATTACATAAATGAATGTTTCATTACCTAAAAAGTAATATATGTACAGCAAGAAAAATTTCATATTTTCACTGAATGTGAAATACCTCATAAGTGTGAAGCCATTTTACATAATGGCAGAGGATAACACTTATCCGACTATACCTCTGGCTTTCAACAGACATAACCAAAATAATTATTTACTAATCATGTCCTGCACAACTGTTTAAAGTAACACCTTGAATTTGAATAACTCAGGACCCACTCTAACCAATATTTAGGTTAATTAAGGTCCCCTGGGAAAATTGGATTTAAAAAACAAGATTAAGACATACTGTGTTTTATGGATTTAATGATTATGGGGAAGAAGATTCTCATATTATTGGTTATCAAATACATGAGACCATAGTGTAAGTTGCAAATCTTATAAAAAGACATAGATTAATTAATGAATTCTAGTGAATTTAAGGAGAAACTGTATCTTAACAAGTGTGTTATGCCTATCCCAATGGAAGCATTCTATGCATAGTATTATCCTCAGTGAAAATATTGTGGAACACTCTATCTTGTCATTTCTTTATTTTTTCTTTGTGAAAAAATATTTGAAGTTGGAACAAATTCCTAACATAATGCTGAGCTATAAGTCCTTATCTTAGAAAAGCCCAATTTACCCTTTGGTGGCCAGAGTGCAATGTAAGGTGGGAGCTGGTGGTTGGGTGGTGGTCAACAGCACCACCATTACTATGCTGGGGTGAGCCGGGGAGCTGAAGGCTCATGGGAGCCTTGGGATCTGGCCTTGCAGGGGCTGGGAGGATAGCATTGTATGAGGTGTCCAGGCAATAAAAATCTGGGGATTTTCCCATGTGCTTGGTAGTGGTAGGCATGAAGAGTGGGAAGGGGAGAACCCCATGCTTGCCCGGTGTACTGAATTCCAGCACCCAGCAGTGAGAATTGGGACTGGGGGTGGGCTGGGACAGGCCACACTGCAACACCTGACTGCAAAGGCTAAGAAGTGGGGTTGGGACAGGCCAAGCTATGTCAGAGAAACCACTGGTATGTGCACAATATCCATGGTTGGGAATAGGCCTAATTGGGGAGCTAAGAGGATACACTGGGTTGGGTTCCCACTAGTGAGCATGAGAGCTGGAATAGAGACAACGATCTGATCTGGACATGACTGCAGTGTCTCTCGGCACGGGTGTGGACTGGGTCTCTGGTGTTCCATAACTGGGCCAGGTCTCTGCTCCCACTGAACCACATGAGAGCTATGTCTAGTCTTGGACCAGGTGTGGCTGGACTGTAGCAGCCACAAGTAAGAATCAGAATGGATGTAGGCCAATTGGGCAAGACCACTGTTCCTTTTAGGACAGGAGGTAGATTAAGTCAATCTGAGCCAAGTACCTATTGCTGTGTGTAAGATCTGCCACTGAGAGGAGGCCTGACATAGGAGCTTGGGCAACTCCTTGATCAGGACACAGTTGCTACACAGTTGCTAGGAATGAATGCTGGGAGCAGCCTAGGCCATGCCAGGTTAGGGTACTCATCAGTGTTTACGTGGGTCATGTCTAAGGGTGTGAAAAGCTAGGCCAGTCCGTAGCACCCACTGGCAGATCCAAGAACCAGGGAAGAGTGTGGGACAGCCCAGGTTGGGCTGTTACACCAGCCGGTTCACATTAAGGCTGGGACTGAGGTCTGCTTGTGTTAGGCTAGGCTGTAGCACCCATCAGCCTGAGCTGGAACTGGGATTTCCTTGTCTTTGTTTATTTTCCTTAACTCTGTAAGTGAAATCCTCACAAATCCTAGTAAAGCATTCCTGCTTCTCTTTCTGAATCGGTGCATGCTCTCCTGTCACTTAAGGTAAGGAAGCTAGTGGAGGTCTAGCTTGAGGGTTTTGTTTGTTTGCTTTTTTCTGCTATTGAGGACATAAACAGGAAAGGTTAGATATTTTAAGAATTACCATCATTTTTCTTATTGAATTAAACAAAAGAATCTTTAAATAGTCTGTGAACATAGAATGGATTACAATGTAGGCTTTGCAAAAACTGATGACGAGTGGTGTGATGGAGTGTAGGGTGTTGAGGGAGTAAAGGGGAGACACGCCATCATTTTCTTTGAACTGCACCTATGGAGTGTACTAAGCCTGTTCTTTTCAGCTTAATAAAACAATTTCTTAACTCTGTTAGCCCTATCTTCAGACTAGAGAAGGTCTCCCCAAGAGGCCACTGAACTTATCTGGACAATAAGACGCTGGACTTTATGCTAGATATGTGTTTGCAAGGAACGAATCTCAACTGAACTTGAACTGTGGTTATGCAACAAGGTGGAGGAATCCACCATGGGGGGAGGGGTATTGGAGGGGTGGGGAGAATCCCCAGTACCCATAAAACTGTATCACATAATACAATGTTAACAACAATAAAAAAAAATACTTGGTATAAAAATATGATAATTCTACAGACCTAAAAAAGGAAGAGCAATTGGGAACAGGGGAAAGATGTGATAACAAGCAATTTTGAGAAGTTTCAAACCTTTGAAGAGCATTTTCAATATTGGCTGATTTATTGTGGAAGTGGACACTAAAGCAGCCAGAAAACATAATAGGATCAATTGAATAGATAAGAAAGAACCCACAGGTATCAACGTTGTTCACTGTTTAAAGAATAATTCTCATCTTCAAACTCTTGAGGAAATAGGGATAGGTATACCCATCCTGTTGTATGGGTTCTATGGGTTTGATGGATTCTTTGTGCAAAAAATCACTGCTGGAGTGAGTGTTTGGTCTGGCAGTTACGATATCTGATTTTACCTTAGCTGCAGTTAGGGTTCGTATTTTTTGTCTGGAAAGGGAATGTGACCAATGAGCTGAAAGGAAGTTAGGATCATGTCCCCATCAGAATGAGAAAAGGGATATCTCCTTAAATACATACAAGGTGTTTCCTGTTGCCCAGAAGATGCTTTTGGCAGCACAAGAGCACCATCCAAAACCTTTGAGTTTTTAATTTTTCATGAGAATAGAAACAACTTGCTGATCACACTAGTCTGATGGCCCTTTGTTTTATCATGAGCCCAAGATTGTCAGAATGATGATCTGAGCTTCTGATGGGTTTTGTTCCTGTCACCTTCCTGACTGTTAGCTATTATTCTGCTCACCCAGATTGTACTTAAAAGGCACCACTTCTAACATTTTCTTGGCTCTTTCCTCTCTTGGAGCACCCCTTCTGATGATTTCTATCTTTACTAGATATTGCTTTGCATACACAAAAACAAAATATAACAAAACAAAAGTCTGATTAATATGTCTACATCTCACATTGGACTCTCTGATCCAGCTCCTAATTCCAGGCTCCTGCTAATGTAGACCCTGGGAAGCAGTGGTGATGGCTCAGCTAGTAGTTGGGTCCTGACACTCATGTGAGAGACATGGGTTAAGTCCCTATCTCCTGGTTTTGAGCCAGCCCAGTTCTGACGATTTGGGGCGTATGGAGAGTAGACCAGTGGATGTGAAATTTCTGCGGGTCTGTCTTTCTCTGATTGTCTGCCTCTCTAGCTAACTAACTTCAAATTTGCTCTGGTAATAAAATTTCCAATGTATGACCTTGGGCAAGTAATGCCATTGGGCTTCTCCACATTTATCAAATCAGAGTGTTGGAGAAGGAGGTCTTCAAAGTTCCCATTAACTCAAATACTATTTTACTATGTGACCTTTCATGAATAGAACTCCTACCATTTTATTAGCTACAGGGAATTTAAAATAAAATGAGCATGCTCCATGTAAGTATTCAGTCAAATGAGTCATTTGCTATGAGCCATTTTGAGAAAAATGTATTTGATGCTTTGAAACCTTGTGCAGAAAAGCTAGCTTTGCTTTAGGGTGGTATTAAAACAGAATAGATGTGCACATTATCAAACATGACATCACTCGTCTGTGTAATGTATCTTATCCACGCCTCCGACAGTATCTGCAAATAGCTAAGAAGGGAAAGGGACATGTTTCCCTGGTGTGAGAAGTTATAAGAAAACTAGGGCTACGGACAGCAAGGGTGTTTTGTTTTTGTTTTTCAAATTTCATCATTATTTTGCAGTGTAATCGAATATAATTCTATAATTTTGTTCACCATTTTTCACAAATTAAATTAAAAGTCAGTTAACATTTGCATCTATCTTTCACTGACATAGTCTATGAAAGACTGTGAGCTGTCCCAAGAGCTCCACACTCATAAGGCTGATTTTCATTATCACTGCGCTGCTATGTATCTTTGCTGAGTGACTCCACTTGACTCATAAACGTAACGTCCCAGTAGTAAAAAAGAAAATATATATACATATATATTTTTTTTCTGCCTTAGAAAAGTATTTCATATTCTTTTAAAAAAAGGCTGGATTACCTGTTAGATGTTTCAGAAAGTGCATTTTCATGTGTTTTCTCATTCTTCTAAATTGAAAAAGCTTTCTAAAGTCTGCCTTCTGATCTAATTTCTAGTAGTCAAACCTGGCTTCAATTAAATTTTATTAAAAAGCATCAGAGATTACTGCTGGCTGTAGTTCACAGACAAGAACAGTTACTGAAAAACAAATATAACGATCAGTAGATTGCTGCATACCCTGTTCAAACATCAATTGTTAACACGCTGTCAGGTAACAAATGAAAGACATTATTAAAATTATTTATTCACAATTGAATTATGTTACTGATTTACTTGTCCTACAGATAATTTTGAGAAAATAGTCTTATAGACTCATAGAAAACTTATAGAAAACTTGATTGCATTTGGAGGACGGGCATGGCGATAGCATGAACAAGCCAACACCTGCACGCCATCAAAGTCTTTGCTTTCAAGTTCTGGCTCTGCTTTTGATACAGCTTCTTGCTCATCGGGAATCGGAAGCTGATCACTCAGGTACTGAGTCTGTGTTATTACCATCATGGGAGACTGTGGCAGAATTCTGAACTCCTGGCTTTGGTCAGTGAGCCATTGAATGAATGATTTCTCCGTCTCTCTTTCTTGCTCCCCGTAGAGGGGAATTAATGTGTGTGTCTTTATCAGAGAAATGAGTTGGCAATAACAATAAATAACAGCTTCTTTTTGGGTGGTCACTATTTAAGCATGAGGATTTCTGTGTTATTCCAGGCATTAGTAATAACTCATCAAATGAGGTTTCCCAAGGACAATTTTGTATCATTTAAGTATTTAGCAAAATAAGTCACCAAAGGGTTGGGGGCAACTTGTTTATGTCTAACAGCTGCTGATAGCCCACAAAAGATTTGAATGCAGACAATCTCGGTCCTTGGTCCATGCACTTAATATTTTAAAAATTATTGTTCTCTGAAGGGATTCCGTTGATGATGTGGGTCCTGCCATAATAAATAATGTTATCACTATCTTCATATACTCTGATGCAATCAAATGAGCGTGATATAGCTGACTTGTGGTGGGAAAGTAAAATAGAATAGGAAGGAAGTCACATTTTCAATTCTGCAATACCTCTTGGTTTTATGTTTTGTTTAGCATTTATATTTTGAATTCCTGAATCCACAGCTCCTCATTGGTAAACTTAACATTTGGAAATACATCATTAATACAGCCATTTCAATTAAATGAAGATACCGTAATTATCAAGTTTTAATTTTGAAAAGAATAGCTGCAGTCCAATTTTGTCAGCAAACAAAACTCAGGACCATAAAGTTGAAGAAGAAAAAATATATTCCATATTCTTCCAACTTGATATGGGTCTGGATAAAGAATGTTGTATTTTTTCAGAAATTAAAAAACATAAAAATAAAAATTAACCTCACACTAAAACATTAGAAAATAATTAGGAAAAGCAATAAGTCTTACGTATACACTTTGAATTCAATATATTCCTGATTGAAAAACAAGCAAAGCAAAAAAAGTGTCTTCAGAATGAGAATAAAAATGTCCCAAGGCTATAATACATAAGCTATAATTTAACAGAATTATGGAAAGAGGATTTTACTCACTTGCTAAAGCTATGATCATTTGGGGGAATCACGTATTATGTTTACTTTATCAATACACATGGAAAGAAGGCCTGCTACCAGTAGGCGTCATAATAGCAGAGGCTAAACATATCTTGAAATTCATAATCTGTCCCATTGGTATTGGCAAAATAAAGACCAGTACTCAGGTAGCAATGCAGTATAAGACTTTTTGTGTATTAGGGGCCTTACAAAAATTAGTTTAATATTTTTTATGTTCCATGAACTATAAATGGTCAGCAAGATAGTAATATTTGTGTGAACGAGAGGGAAAGAGAACATTTTTATGGCAAGGAGAATTCAGCTGAGCTGGAATCATATTCTCTAAGGTTTTGTACTAGCAACCCTGTGATAATGATCAGCGGCAGTAGAGTAGTAACATATTCCTGGGATACAATGTGCCATTGCAATTCTGTGAGTGATGGAAGATACATCATCTTGCAGCAATAAAGGAAGGATGGCAATGGAGTCTCCAGAGGTATTAGGAAATTTGGTCAAACAAATTTTAACCTGTGATATAAAAACATATAGTTGCAGTTTCCAACCAAATGCATCATAACACAGCTGCTGTATTGTTTGGTCAACTTTGCCACATAGGAACTCTATTGTTGCTTTGGTTCAAATAGGTTCTGTTGCTAGGAAAACTTCCAGACTTGCTTAAGAATGATTCATTTTAATTCACGATATCTTTATTTTGTTCTTTGCTGTAGGCCATATGCTACAGCAGAAAGAATTATGATTTAAGAAAAATATCTGGAATTGAATTTAAACTCTTGCTGTTACCATCTGCAAGATATCAAACTAGTAAGATGATCCTCCACAGTACCAACAATGCCATATTCTTTCTTCATTCCCACCTGTGGCCAGATTTCTGTGAGCTGTATCTGCCTTCCAATATCTTAACTCATCTTTGCTGATCCATCAGCAGTGTATATAAACCTGAACCATGACCATTCTCAGCCAAAGGTATGCTAAGCAAGCCTAAATTGAAGATGTGGTGGAACTGAAAATTCTGGACCTTGGTCATGTGGAAACTTGGAGTCACCTTTTCACAAATTTGCTCCACCGATTTTGACAGACAATTTCTATGGGGTCCCCAGTTTGCCTTCGCTTCTTCTCTCTCTCAATGTGTTCAGACTCATGCTTTCTCAAGGTTCTTACTGTAAGTTTCAGTCATAAGTATTAGCGACTGTATTTCTTTATTTCACCACGATCAGATGATGGTTCAAAGATACCTTAGGAGCTTCTATTTTGATCAAGATATCTATTGTTTCTTGACCTTTTGGCCAAGAACAAATGTTGATAAAGATCTCTTATGCAAACCCAGAAATTTTTAATTTATGCTTAAACAAAGCAAATATCCACAGGTTCCTTTTGGAAAAAAACAATAGAGTTCCAGATTTCATAAATACATTTGCTTTCCCATATAAATCGCTGCTTTCTCTCCCAAATGTTCGTGAATTTACTCTGAATACTTTCTGTATATTGATTTACTTATTTTTAGATAGGTTTCTTCTAGTCCCTTGCTTTGTGCTTTACTGCATAAGGCTGAATTCCATGAAGCTTTCTAGCAATCATTTCTAGAATGTTGGGTTCTTTGATTTTTAGCTTGGTTTTGGCTTCAAAGAAAGAAAATCTAAGGTTTTTCATGCCCACATTCTCACAAGGCAAAGGATGGATAGAGGCCAAATTTCCCTCATGGGGGAAAAATAGTTATTTATTTACTTATTTATTTGTTTATTCTAAAATGGCAATCACCGGATCATAAGAACAACCCAATGACTTTTCCCGCCATGGCTTTTGCTAGGTGCGTGTAGATTTCTTTAGAATTGTGAACAATTTTCAAAGAGCCCAGATTCTCATCAACTACCAATTTATTATGCGCCATCATTTCTCATGAGGCTAAAGTAATCTAATCTCACTTGGTCAAGTTTAATTGAGCAGCATTAACAAATGTTCAGTCTCTTTTTTGGAAATATTTGGTACCAGAATAGAAAAGTAAAAAAGAACTAATAGAAATAGTTTATGATCCCTTTTACAGAATGTTAAAAATGTAACCTCTAATTTAAGATATCCATGCCCTATAGATATATAAAGATATATAAAAGTGTTAAAATTTAATAGAACACTTTACCTGAAATAATGTTAAGATTTAATTTTATAAAATAAAAGGATATTTTAAGTGAAACAATGAATGCATAATACTTTTTCTTATCCCATTTATATCATGCACAATTAAAAAATGTTTTAAGGTAAAACTTGGACATCCACTGCTCAAAAGTTAGGTTTGCAATTGTGACTTTGGAAGTTTAATGATTTTAGGTTTCTTTTCGCCCTAGTTCTTTTTGAAACTGCATCATTAAATCATAATTTGCATATCATTTTACCTTTAAAAGTAACTGATGGGAGGCACATAGACCTGCTGAGGAATCAGATAAGCAGCCATATTAGACTTTCAGTGCAGACATTCACTATTGCTTGACAATCACCAAGGGACAACTCACTCTTTCCAGAAAACTGTAGAAATCATCTAGAGAAAATTTTATTATTTAATAAAGGACATTTAATAACTGAAAAGCGCTCTATAAGCTTTCTGCATTCTGATAGATTATTGAAATGAGCAAAAACAGACACACAAGCATTATTTAGATATCAGAGATTGCTGGTTATTAGAGCACAGATATTAAATTGAACAGTGAACATGCTTACCGTTTGATACAACAATTTAGAGATAATAAATAAATGAGGATGTTGGAATGATCTTTATGATAGACCGTTCTTTGGTAAAGTTATGTCTGAGCTAAAATTAGTAGAAGGAGTAGGATCAAGCTGGGAAAATATAGAGATTTATCAAAAGCAGCAGAAAGACTACATGCAAAGACCTTACGGACAAAGGAGGCACACACATCCAGGTAACTCATAGAAAACTCTAACTCCGGGGACAGAGTTGGCCATCTGTACAAAGCCAGAAAGATTGCTAGAATTCAAATATGCATTTTAGACCGCATTGTCCCTTCCACACAATGTTCATGTCACTGCAACATTACTGCTGATATTTGGATACTGGCTTTGTCAGTTATTATTCATGATTTTTATTATCACAACTAAATACCCCTTCTTTATAGTAAACTTTCTGCATATCTCTAGATTCATATGGCATAGTATTTTCTTTCTGAAACAGCAGATTTGTTTTATTATTTGCAACTTGGAGAGAGAGGGAGAAAAAAACAGAGAGAGGGGTCTTTCATGCACTGGTCCAGTTATACACAATAGCCCGAGCTGAGCAGATCCAAGGCCAGAAGATGGGGACTTCAACCAAATCTTATATCTGGCTGTAGGATTAGAAGAACTTGAGCAAGCCACTACTGCTGTCCCAGGTGCATTAGTAGGGAGCTAGATGCAGAATGGTGCAGTCTGCACTCAAACTACTACCCATATGAGCTGCAGGTTGTGCAAACAGTAGATGCTACTCCCCAATGGTGGCACCAGACAGTATTTTCTAAATGCTACCAGATCAGTAATTACAATAGAAATTTGCTATTTCAGAACTGTCTCAATATGCAATTCAAAGGTAGAAAGTATTTCCTCTTCCCCAGATAGGTATAGGACACCTCTGCTACCTAAGCAGGTAATATATTGTGAAGGTGATGCTGCTTGACTTCCCAGGCTACCTAATAAAAAATAGCACAGCTTCCTTAGAGCTCCTTGTCCATACATGCTCATCCATGGGTCAAATCACTGAGTTATGAGGAAGCTGTATAATGGGGCTCCCAATCAAAAGCCCGTGCTAAGGCTTTGTACTGCAATCTTCACCTACCACAGACACATAAATGAAAGTCCACAAATATCCCATCCTCCTGATCTTTCAGGTGTTCAGGTGTTCGTTGTTGATGAACAGCCTGTTGCATCATAGTGGAGTGTTGAGTAAAATAAATGCCATTGCTTATTACCCAGTACCCTTTTCTATTACAACAGTCAGAAGAAGTACTGATTTATTATCGTTTTTCATTGTTAAATAATTTTTATTAGCATAATAATGCAGTGAAGTAATGTTTTTTCAATTTCCAAATTGGATCTCCTTGACTTAAAGCATCATTCCATTACTTTGCAAAGATGTGAAAAGGCACATGCTTCGGTACCTCATTTACTCCACCTGTAAAACTAGAAAAACGATACTGACCCCATAGTGTTACCAGACTGACGCAATTAATGCACAACATTTATTACAACAACATCTGATTCATGAATATGTTCAATAAATGTGTTATTTTTAGCTTACATCTGCAAATTGTGGGTCATCATTCTCCTCATTCTCCCATCTCCTTCTTACCAACTCTGCTGCTTCCAGCAGATCTACCTACTCTATGTGCTTCAATTATTACTTCTTTCCAACTGACACTATTTTGCACATATTAAGTGGCTTTTAGACTACAGTAAAACTAATTTCAGACTGTGCTTTTTAATGTTATCTTACAGGTTTTAATTTACTTTTAGCTCCTCTGGCATTTTTATTAGAATAGCATAGACATAAGGAACCAGAAGGTTTCAGGCACTTCACACAAAAATATGGTCACCTTTATGTGAAGTGACGTTCTGGTAAATTGAGAACCAAGGAATATGTGAAATTGAGTGAAAATGAGGCAAGAATTTGAGGAAAATTTCATTATTTGACAAGATATGCTTAGTAAATGAATATACATTTTTAATTAAGCCAAATTTGGTGAACTATGAAGGCTAAAGCCATTTGCTCTATTCAGAAAAAATCATTGTTAAAAATTTTGTCTTTGTTTTTTTTAAAGATTTATTTAAAAGCTGAGGAAATCACAGACATAAGTGGACAATGTCAGGAATAGAGTGAACTGGGTGGGAAAAAGTGAGAGGTAGAGAAATGTTTGTACCTTCCATCCTGTGCTCCCAGGAAGAGACAGCATCCCTCCCCATTGCCAGGCTTCTTCTGCGCCGGTAAAAGGGAGTGCTTACAGATGTCACAAGCAGGTCCCGCGTGAGGGGAAGCACTAATTGTTGAAGCATCACTGAAATGACAGGTAGGCAGGTTGTGTTACATAGGTGGGAAGCTATGGTATCCCACTTGCGACCTACCTGCCCTGTTTACATTCCATCTCAGATATTTCTGAGTCATTCAGAATCCATAGCTTCTTCTCTTGTTCTTTTTTTTTTTTTAAGAGGTATTTGAGACCCTTGATTGTTTCACATGAGTAGGCAGACTCATCTTTGATGTGTACCTGGGTCTACTCTTTACCTTTCCACGGGAATCAATAAAGATGATGGACTAACTTGAAATATGCAGCAAGGCCATGATACACATCCATGAGCTCTTGTCCTTGCGATCAAAGATCCCATTGCATGTGAGACCAACAGGATATGAAAGCATGGGCTACTTGCCAATGCCAAAGGCCATCGGTGCCCCTGCCAAACTATAATGGGAACCACAAATGCACATTTGGTCCTGGCTCAAGGACCTGGCCAGCGCCCACCTAAGCCATCATTGGTGTCATGAGTGCAGACTAGAAAATTTTTGCCTTTAACCTTTCAATGAGTGTAGTGATTGCTTCTATTTTATCCACTAATTTGCTTCAAGGACTTTTCTGAAAGAAAATATACACATTTTATAAAATATCATAAACTTGACTTCTAAATTATATAATCAAGCCTTAGTATCAGTGGTCTATTTCAGTAGGTGTAATCCAGGCTAGTGATCAGGACAAGCCAGGCAGAGTTGGGAGGTTAAAGCCGATTATTAGTAAAATTAGTCCCCTATAAGGTAATCGATACAATTATGGCTGTGAAATTCCTCATCTTTTGTGTTGTCGAATGTAATTTGGTGCTTTACTTTCTGCTCAAAGTTTAGTGAGGACAAATACTAAATAATAATTTGTGTGAAGCACTGATGTAACAGGCGATTCAACTTCATTATTTCTTAAACAACATCTTGGAATTATAATAATAGCAATTATTTTTAGTTGAAGAAATAGACAAAGAAGAGTAAATATACATTCTTCAAGTCTTATTAAGCTTGTGGGATAAGGGCTGGGATTTGAGAGATGATTCTCCAGTTACTGAAATTTGTTCTTATCCTTGTGTCTTTGAATAGATGAAAGGGAACTATACTATAAAGTCCAACATCTTGAATAACAGACAAGATCTTCAGTGATTTGTCCCCAGTCCTGGTTGTCCACCTATTCCCCCTTGTCTGTCTAACCTGCAAAAAGTGACTGTAATTTAAAGCTACTATGCATTTTTATAATATCCTTACATTTTACATTTACATTATTCTACATTTTACAATATCTTTTTCAAACTTTTATGCATGGCATGCTTTTTTAAAATATGTATTGTATTTATGTAAAAAGCAGACAGACAGAGAAGCTGGAAGACATAGAGCAGGAAAGGTCTTCTACTCCCCAGATGATCAAGGTGAAAACAGGAGCTTCTTACAAGACTCCCTCATAGGTTACAGGGCCTAAGCGCTTGGGTAATCTTCAACTGTTTTCCCAGGAACATAACAGGGAGCTAGATCAGAAGTCACCAAGACTTGAGCCAGTGCTCATATAGGAGTCTGGTGTTGAAGGCATTAGTTTAACCTGGCTAGCCACAATCCTGGCGCCATATAGTAGGCTTTTATTTCTCTGGTAGCTTGTAAAAATTCAAAAAATTACTCTCAGTTAACCATTGTCTTTCCCATGAATATTTATCTGATTTAGCTCTATTTATTAAGCAATGTTACTATCATGTAGGAAAGATTCTGTGCAACTTTGCAGAATCACTATATATAGAAACCTGATGAATAATATTTATATCTAGTACATTTTGAGTTTCTAGGTATATAATACCTATGCAAGCAAAATAAAATAACTGCCTTCTGAAATTATTTTATATGTTAAAACTTGAAGGAAAGTAGTGTTTCTCATTATCCAAACTCAAGTATCTTATCAAAAGTAATATTATTAAAGGCCAAGTTGAGGTAGACAGGAAGCTGAAGGTGGAAAAGTTATTTGATTAATCTTAAGTGCTCTTGACATTCAGGTTATATGTTCCAATCAGAAAAAAAGGATTATTCATTCTGTATACTGCAATATTTTTTCTCCATTCTTTGTGATTAGCTATATTTAACCAAATGCCTTTTTCCAAGTAGTGATGTTGCAGTAAACTATAAAAATTATAGTAAGTATTCATCTCCTTGATAATACATTTATATTTTATGTACTCTGCACTGCAGACTAATACATCTTTGTAGTAAATGTGTCAAGACAATGACATTTTCCTTACTTGGTCTCTGAATTCTTCTAACAACATCTAATTCTGTAGAAGTACAGAATTTTCCTTAATCATCATCAGTCTTATAACCCATTATTTTTTCCAAGTGTTGCTATGTGAGGAATTTCATCAAACTGTCCTGTTCACTATGTTTAGTGCTTCTCTCTCACATTCTTCCTACCTCTCTCTCCATTTCTCTTGCTCCAAATCAATGAACTCTCACAATTAACATAGTTATCTTTATCTCAATTAGATTAGAGTTTTCATTCATCTGATTTAACATGCAGTGGTCAAGAAGGCATCTAATTCAGCAGTCAATGAAATTATTTCTTTTGTGTATTGCTATAGAGCCACTTAGGCTAACATTTACAGAAACCAATTATTTTGCACCAAGAGAACTATTCCCAAGGGCTAGAAAATATTTTGTGGTTAGACCCTTTAAGAATGGGAGTGTTTGATTATGTCTACTCTCTGGGAGTTGTATAAAGCAGGTGTAACAACCAGGCAGCGCTTAAGTTTAAGCACCACTACAAGAAGGATATTGACTCCATGAATTTTCTGTAAAACAGAATTCCCTGCTGTGTATAACTAAGCATTTCAATCACTTTGAGGAATTAGCCAATCAGTTCAAGTAAGTCTGGTTTCTTAATAGAGCTTAATCAGACTTACACTAAAAACACATTTTTATGCAACACAATTCTGCAGAGAATTATTTTGTAAGTTATTTTTCACTTACCTACCATGTCTGGAACACCTGAGCTCTTCAAGCAGGCATCTCTACAGTGAGAGGCTAGGATTTCATATCCTCACACGTGGGTTAGGATGCTTGAAGTGGAAGCCCTGAGAATAAGCACAGGACTTCCACAAGAGGACAGAGCTCCTGTCCATGTGGGCGTGATCTCCAGCTGCTCTCCACCAGCAACTCCCTCAGCTGCTCATCCACTGTGCACTTCCTCTTAAAGCATCCACCATGGCTCTTAACCTGGAATTTATCATCACTTCATTTTTACACACATCTGTAACTGACTAGATTGTTACAAAGCACCCTTCATATTCTAAAAGGATTTTATAATCTCTCTGAGTTCTTTGGACTGCTAATCAGATTTCTAAGGTTGTGATATCAAAATGCGTTTTTACCTTCATCTTAAATAAGCCTCAGGGTTATAACAATAGATAGGTTGAATGGTAGAGTATTATTATTTGTTTCTGGAAATATTGTTAAAGCAATTCTTGCAACTGGTAGAAATGTGTCATTTCTCAAAGAATAAGGACCAGGTAGTGGGAAAAAGAATGAGTGACACTTGTTGCAGTTATCATTCTAGATAAAAGGTGTATCTGCTTTGGTTTGAAGTGTAATACATACATCTTAATGTGTAAGTACATATATAAACTAACCAGAGATTATTAAAGCTACAAACTAACTAGATTTTTGCTTTATATATTGCCAAACAATGGCTTTGACATATTCCTTAGACTGTGCTGGGGAATCGATTTAGAACAAGCATTAAAATAAATAGTACTTTGTAAATGTACTCCAAATGAGGTTTAGAAACAGCTATGAAAGTCCTTGATTAACTCAGACACTGCTCCTATTCAATAGCAACATGGCCTGTGGCTGTGTACATTTTATAGATCATTTGCACGACTCAATAACATCTGAAGAATATTAATCAGGCTAAAATAAGAGATAGGATACTAAAGAAAGTCAATTTAAACATGCATGAGAGCGAACTACATGGCTTCTCTTTGTTGAGCAGTTAAATCTATTACTGAGAAATGAGCACCAAATGCACTGGAAGGATATGTCAGGATTATCAGATTTCATAACAATCAGTGACAATGACAGGACCTTGTCAATTTGAGAGCTGAACTTAAATTAAGATGAAATGTCCTAGAATGGGCACAAAATAGAGCCGCCTGCTGTACTATTAATTTGAATTAGATTCTTTGCAGACTTATGTTCTTTGATGTGAGCTAAGTAATTAAGCCCATTTTACTTTCTAATTGGATTATATGCATATCTTACTAAATCCAAAGATAAGAAAATGTACAAGTCCTAAAGATACATTCCTTTTTTGGGTGTCCCGTCTGTAAAATGATGCTCTGGGAATGTAAGAATACATTTCAAAACTTGTTTATTTTACTAAAATAGAATTGGTCCTTCCAGGGACGTTGTAAAACATGATTTCTTACATTTATATAATGTGTCCTGCTGAGTCATTTTCTAAGTAGAGACTTTGGGAATACTTAAGAGTGTTTTCTAGTGAAAAGAATTTGACATATTTTATTGTATAGAGTGATGTCCAGGATTGCAGAGTAATAAGCACACTCCAATTAAAGAGTCTATAGATGCACCTATTCTGAAGCAGGTGGATTCAGTACTAGATGTCCTTTCAGGATGCATTGAATCAATTGTCAGATTGTCAAACAGAATTTTATGCTGAAGATTTTTTTATGCTTAAAAAAATAAGGACAGTAGCTAAATGTGACCACTTATTTACATTCCAAGACTTGGTAAGCAAATAACATTCTTAAAATACATATAATAAAAAAAGTTCTGGATGAAAAATGTGCAGGAGAAAGGGTGTATGAATAAATCACATGGTTACTTCCCAAAGTGGCATTTTTGTAAACTTGGGAACAAGGCGTATTTCAGACATTTTATCTAGGTCAGTCTCATATTTTGAGTTCAGCTATAATATAACTTAAGAAGTAGATTTTCTTTTTGTTATCTTCAACTTATCATTGTTGTTCTATGGATGAAGGCACAAACTTAATACAGGCGAGTTCTAACAGTAGCGAAAGTGGAAACTGCTGCTTTGGAATCACTGAGAATGTCAGTCTAGCATGCCATTGTCTGACACTGTACCAGCACTGTCGGGGCACATTAATTAAGAGACTGATGGAATTATGACTTATGATGGACTATACTACTGTAGCAACATGGAGAAAATCTGTCGGGGGGTGGGAGTTTGTGGGGGAATCCCAGTCTATACAAAATAGTGCCACAAAATTCAAAAATTCAAAATACAAATATAACCAAAAAAAGAAATCACTGAGAATAATAGAAACAACTCTCATAAGATAGTTGGTCAGGAAAAATAAAACAATTTTAATCATTTCTTTTGCACAGATTACTTTTATTGTGTCAAAATACAAATAAAATAAAATTTACCATTCTAATTATTTAAAAATTGTAGTAGAATATCTATAACATAAAAAGAGGCCATTGTAATTGTGCGACTCAGTGGCATTAACTATATTCAGGCCATGGTACCACTTTCACCACTATTCATTTCCCAAACTTTTCTTTCCTATCTCTTTATACTCACTTCCTCCTTTGCCCTTTTTTCTCCCTTCTCTCCTCCCATCGTTTTCCCATATTGATACAGTCAGCAACCAAGGATGGAGACAAATATTCACATGACACCCTAGTGTGGGAAAGAATGCTCTAAATGGTTATGCTTAAACGGTCTTAGTAGTTCTTAGATGTCATTGGCTTTGTTGCACCAGGGTTGAAAAATCATTAGAAAGAAAAAAAGAAAAAGAAAAAGAAAAATCATTAGGGTTTATTGTATGACCAGGTCTACTCCTGTGTATCCACAGATCTAGAAATTTGCTTCAAAGCCTGGCCAGGATAATTGTTCAAACTGTTCTGCTTTCCGTATTTTGATGAACTACTCAGTGTCCTGTGTTAGCTCACATGGGCTGGCTGTTTATTCCATATGCATCTGGATGTGTTCTATATGGCACAGGTGTTAGTATCTGAGGTTGTCCAGTCCAGATGCACACATTGCAAAGTCAGACCACATATTCTGTAATTTTTTCCAGGGCTTGAAACCAATGGTCCAGTCTGTGTGTCTCGCAAGAAACTTCACCTCAGGTGTCCTCAGACTTGACTCTTCTGTAGACCTGTTAGTGCAGGATCGGGATTAGTCTGCCATCTGCCATTGCTCATACCAGTGATTCCAGCTGCCTGGTCAATTTCAGCCCAATCCCATCTCCCACAGGAACTGATGAGTGCTATGGCCAAGCCCTGACCAGGTCACCACATGCCTGAATCTCATATTCATGGGTAATTACACAGTGACCCCCAAAACTTCCACAAGACCTGCCCTTAGTCCAATTTTTAGCATGTACTGATAGGTACTGGCATGGGCAATAGCCTGGTTCTGCCAATTCTGCAACCCCTTTAGCCTCCAGCACACTCACAGATATTGCGATTTAGTTCAGCCAGCACTGACTCTCAGAGTCAGCCCACACACAGCAACAGGTGCTTCAGCCCTGCCCAGCCCAGCCCAGCCCATACCAAGTCCCAGCTCTTAAATGTAACAGTAGAAGCAGTGGCTTAGCACAGTAGTCACCAAAGTTCCTTCACCAGGTACAGTGCTAGATCTCAATCTTGTGTATGCTGGCAGATGCTGAGGCCCAGCCCAGCATGGTGCATGCCTAATCGTGCACTAGGGAGCATGTGAAACAGCCCAGCCCAGCCTGGATCACGACTAGCCATGGCCCTTATCTGAACTGATGTGTGCTGCAGCCCAACATGGCCTGTCTCTTATTCATTTTGATTCCTGTGAAAAGCTAGAGCTTAGGTGAGCCAAACCTTCATCCAAGTCCAGCCCACATACAGCAGACAGCTGTTCAACCATGCCCCACCAGACCTGCCCAAATCCTTACTGTCATGCTCATCAGTGGGGGTTGCACACTGGTAGGGGAGTTCCCAATGTCCTACCAGGCTTGCTCCTAGTCCTGAATCTTACACTTACTAGCAGGTACTTTGACCCTTCAGGGAATGTTCTTCCGAGGCTCAGCACCCACCAGCAGATTCTGTAACCTGGCATGACCCAACCCATATAAGCTCTCACAGATGGGTGCTGTAGCACATCCAGCATTAGCTGCCCCAGACTCAGCCATCATTTGACCTGGCAGGTCACACCCCATCCTAGATCTCACATGTAGTAGCAGATGACATGGACAGGCACAGCAAGCTAGCACCAAGATCTTCACCCACTATGCTGCAGCCAGGTGTAGCCTAGTATGCCACAGCCCAGGTTCTCACTCTCACCAGAGGGCATGACAATCTACCAGGACAGCTCCCCAGCATACATCTGGGAAGTGGCAGAGGATTCTACATCTCAGTCTGCCATGGCCCAGTCCAGATTCTAGCACTTAGAACCAACAAGCCCATTCCCACACTGGCTCTCACCGATGGGTGCCACAGCCAGGTGAAAATATCATCTTTTAAATAGAATATTCATGAATCATCTTCTTAACAGAAAAATAAAAGATGTTTTCAATATTACATGACCAGACTGCTAAATTCCTTATTATCACACCCCCAAATGGGGAGGATATAATCAACAGAGGCCCACACCAATGGTAAGGAGTCTTCTCTAGGTTGAGATGATTATTCATAAAATTTACACACAATCTGTAGTGAGTGATAAAACAAGAATATTGGCAAGAAGATCTTATTTAGCAACCTAAAGCTTATCAAACTAAATATATGAATGTAAAGAAAGACTCCTAGAGGTGGTACAAGAGCAGGGTAAATCTCACATCCCATAGCCCCACCAGCACAAGATTGGATGCCATTTTGTGTAGTATGGCAAAGGTTATGAGTCTGCAGGGATGGCCAGGAGCAGCCTCATTTCTGACTCAGTGCATTGCATTGATCTCACAGTGAAAAGAGAGTAAATTTCACATCCTGCAGGTTCCACACATGGTGGATCCTTGTCTCCCCCGCCCCAACCTAACTTCCAGCAGACCCAGAACTCTACCAGTGTCATATCATAAACCATTTTGTTTAGTGTAGGAAAGGCTGTGAGACTAGAGGGAACAGTTGTGAGCTGAACAAGCGCTAACGTGTGAGCAAAAGCCAAAGGCAAATGTAGAGAGTATCCCAGTAACTGACAACAGAAGACTAAATCAAAGAAAACCCACTGCTAAAATAACAGAAACAAACCAGTACCTATCCATATTAACCCAGACCACAGGCAGGAAACTGGATGGAAAGCAGAGCACCTGGGATTAGAATTCATCTTTCTAGCCATTCTGCTCTTTTTTTTAACATTCCACAGAAAACATATTGCATGCTATTGATGTTGCTCCTAACTCAAATGATTAGACTTCTGATTTTAATGTTTGACAACTCAGAATTAAAATTACCACATATTGTATTTTATTACCTTCCATCTCTCTTCAAATTTTAGATGCCATGTGGAGAATAGCTGCAAAACTTTACTTTGTGAGAGCAATATCATCCTTTGTCACCATAAGAAATGTCAGCTGTTTCTGTTTCCTTTGGAACCACAACTCTCTCATATCTGATTTTATTTTTCATATCCACACATTCCTTGCTATCTTCACTGTTGTTAACATTTTTACTCTGATGTGTCAAGCAGAATCTTGCCGATTTCTATTGAATAGGCAGAGTAATAGGATTGTCTGATATATATAGATAGCTGGCTTTCCTAAGTTATGTATCAATTCTTATTAACATAAATGCAGAGTAATTGAAATTCTGTTCTATTAACACTCACTGTAGTGTCTTGAATTTGTCCCTATGATATACCTTCTCTCTTTTGATCATGAAATAACATCTGTTAATTTAGCCACACTGTGAATACTGCAGTTCAGTGTTGTGCAATATTAGATGCTTGGATACTCTGTAATACTGCCATATAAATTATTTCATAGAGTTGGGAGGAACATTTAATATATGACATTCATATTATTAAGAAATGCTCTGGGCTCTTCAATGTGTACTACAGGGTATGTAGAGAGACTAATCAAGAACATTAATGCGTTTTCTTTGCTTAATAATGGAAAATTCTCTACTTAACCTATCAAAACACACAGGATATTTATGATCTAGGCAGTTTGTGTCTACCATAGGCTTGAAGACCCAAGGAGCAACACAAAGCAGAAGTATTGATATCTAATTCTTTGAGAGTGTTCTTTTATGCTAAGGAATTGTAAAACTAAAGAAGTCTTTGTTATCTTCTTCTAGTCGCTCAATTAGGTCACCAACCATGGGATTCTAAAGTCCATTAAAGTGAGGGTACCACACTTTAGGTCTGCCTCTGTAAGATTGGAGAAAGATATTTCTATTCATCAATCTTGTTGAGCTTAACTAAATTTGTTGCATATGTGTTTGGTGGTTTAGCTGCCAGTAGAGGACTAAACAATTCAATGCCTACATGAGCTTTTATTCTTGCCAATTGTGCATTGTGCGCATTATCTATACTGCATCGCTCAAGAAAGTGTTTTTCAAAAATGTTTTTCTTCTATTCTTTCCATCATCTCTTACAACTTCATTTAAGAAGTTACCACAGTTTGGTTACATGCTGCTAAACTTTCCTATAAAGATACAAAAACACTCTTTCTCCTCTTTTTCAAGCTTCCAAATAGGTTGTTATTGAAGATTTATTTGTTTTTATTTGGAAGGCGGTTTTGCATAGAGAAGTAGGCACGAAAGGAGAAAGGTCCTCCCTCCACTGGTTCATTCCCAAAATGGCCCCAGTACTTTACCAGGTCATCATCAGGGAGTTTGATTTGAAGTGGGGCAAGCAGGGAACAAATTGGTGCCTGTATGAGATACTGACAATTGCAGTGGAGGATTAGCTTGTTGAGACAATGTTATAACTACCAAAACTGATTTTTACAAAAATAAATCCCAGAAGGACTTTAACCTAGCACCCAAATTCCTTGCCTTGCATGTGCTAGGATCCAACATAGATGTCAGTTCACGTCCTGATTACCCCACTTCCCATACAACTCTCCTCTTGTGGCCTGGGAAAATAGTAGAGGATGGCCCAACGCCTTAAGACATTGCACCCCTGTGAGAGACCAGGAAGAAATGTCTGGCTCTGGCTTCAGAATGGTTCACCTCTGGCCATGGAAGCCACTTGGAAATGAACCAGCAGATGGAGACACGGATCAAACACTTAAATCACCATCAGCTACATTTCCAAGTGCATCAGTAGGAAGCTGGAATTGAACTGGCAGGGACTTGAACTGGCACTGGACATGGGCTGATGTCATTGCAAGCCATGACTCAATCCACTGTACTATAATACCCATCCCAGAATGACCTTTCCATTTCTATCTCTTAGCATCACCCTCTGTAATCAGATGTTCTGAAACACCTTTGAACTCAAAATCTTGCAAAATTACTCATACCTAACATCTGTGCCATCAAGTTTCAATAAGATGCATTTGATTTAGATTTTATAATGTATATATAATGAGGTCACATCTTTATGAACAAATAAATAATTTATGTCAAACGCTTGTGTTTTATTATGTATATTTCTTTAGGAATTCTAGTTATAAGTCGGACCTAGGAACATATGTGACAATATTCAATTTATTAAAGTCAGTAAGGTGGTCCTTTCTCTTTCAAAATTTTAGAACCTCAGTAATGCTTCCTTATCAGAAAATTTCCCTATACTAAAGAGATTTCACCAGTGGATTTCCTCCAGATTTCATCCCTTTTATGTCATTCATTATCCAAACCCTATTTCAGAGCTTATTTCTTGCAAAAACCCGTTTTACCTTTACAACTTCCTGCATTCAAGCCTCTGCCTTTATTATTTGTTACGCTAGCTAAGAATAAGCAGGTAATATTAATTTTTCAAATGATTAACTAAGTTTTAGTTGTTCTTATTAAATATATTAGTGCTTATTGCTCAATTAGTACAAATAACACTTGAATAATTATATCCATGAGGAAAGTAATTCTGGTTTTCAAAGAAACAGCCTATATTTAAGTTAAAATATTGGAATATTAAAATTATCGGAAACAGAAGTACGCAGAAATTATGTTTAACTATTAAAGGCAAAAAAGAGAGAGAGAGAGAGAGAAAGTAGACATGGGTGGATTAAAATGCTTGACCCAAATCATTTATACAAATAGACAAGTATCTCAAGATAACTTTATTTTACTTTAACAGGCCCTTAATGGAGGATTTTCTTAATTGTCTATAGGCTTTCTGAAAAAAAAATAGTGGCTTTAATACATGGACATGGGTTTGATTTGACTATAATATCTACACATTTAGAAATTGTTCCTGGTTAAAATTTGGAAAGAGTTTCTTTGCTCCTATTTCTGCCACTCTTGAATAAACACTGGGAATTACAATTGGATTTTCTTTCAATTGCTATGAGAAAATAAGGATCCATTTAGTGGAGGTTTGTAGAGCCCTTGCATATTGAAGAAACAGAATATTGCCTCTTAGTAAGTAGAACTTGATTCCAGCAATGTAAGATATTGACTTTCTTTGATGCAAAGTTGCTTCATGTGACTTATGCAATTACTCTTGCCAACTATCTGTAGCTGAATTTATATGCTCTCTTTAGAATCCAATCATCCAGACAGCCACTGTTACTTCTGCCATCAGAAAACTATATTTCCCTTTCCTTACATTTAGTATGTGCTTGAAGACTCACATTTATTCCAGCATGCTCAGGCCAAGTTTGTTGTTGTTGTTGTTGTTTTTTTTTTTTTTTCATCTTAGTGCTGCAATGATTATTCACCCATGTAACCATGCTCAGAATTAACTTCAAAATGAAGATATGGGGACCAACCATAATAAAGGTGCTATGAAACCTCAAATCTTCTGAGCTGAAACTTTCCACTTTAAGTGTCTGATGCATAACTGTCAGAGAAAAGCAATCAACTTTGAATTTATGAAGAGAACTCTAATGCCACCCTGTGGGCAGCAGAGGAAAATTCCAAGTTCTAAATGTAGCAGGGAAGCAAAATTTAGTGGTGCTAAAAATAAAATGAGAGGAGCATAAAGAATAACATTAGCAGGCCTTCTCAAAAATGTGGCCTAGATAATATAGGCTAGATATAACTATCATGCATGTATACTTACTTACATATATATAGTAAGACAAACATGCATTTGGAAAGAAAATAATAAGTATATAGTCGAAATACTGTGGTTACAACTTAACAGTGGTATTTTTGAAGTGCTAATATGAGTTTTTTTGTAATTAAGAACAAAGGGAGTTTGAAGTTTAATCAAAAGTCACAATAGAGAAAGCATTTTAATACTGTAAAATATCTGTGAGATAGGAGCATTATTTTTTCGTTGTTATTTGCAGGTTATTTTTTTTTTTATAAACTAAGATGTACTGAGGAAGAAAGATTTCCTATTAAACATGAACCCAAGAGAGTAGAGAGATGACACGTGTCATGAATTCTTAAGGGTTTGATTCTTATCCTATGTATTTTATCCACCAAGCATTTTCTGAGAGTCACTATCTGCTCAGTACCAGAAGAGCTGAAAGATATTGTGTCTGTCTTCAAGAGGCTCCCTGTGCAAGACACATACTCTCTAACTGAATTTTATACATCTTAGATTAGTGAGTACTTAGTCATTAACAGGGCAGAGAGAAAGAAGCAGGGCCTTCCAGGCAGAAGGAACAGGCACTCTTTGAAATACTTGGACTTTCAGAGTACATATTCATTATTTTTCTGAAAGGTTCATGCTGTGTATCACATTTCCATACTGGCTTCATGAATTTCCAGGATGGTTTAATTGGTAGCAAATTGATTTGAACCACAGAATCTTGAATGTATCATAACACTGCTAAAGGGTTGGTGATCATGTTTATTCCTGGATAAACACTACAAGATGGATTACAGTATAATTAGGTCTTAGGCCTTTGTCTTTATAAACCACCTCAATCTTGAACAGCATCTACGATCCACTCATTCCGTACAGGTGATAGGGTTTAGATGAAACACTGTAGAGTCAAATGAACCTCTTATGAAATCTACTTCATAATTCAGAGATCTTGATTTGGAAGAAAATCACTTCATATCTCCTGATAAGTTCTCTTTTTGAAGTTTCAGCAGCAAATAACATTCAAGTTCAAAATGATATGATTGATTTTTCCATAAAGATTAATGTAGGTAAATAAAATTTGGCAGAAAAGTGCAAGTACCTAAATTAAAAAAAAAAAAAATCCCTGGGATTCAACTGATCACTGAGGGACATTCAAATCATTCAAAAAGAATCGGTGAAGTTTTACAAGAAAGAGAATGTGTGTTCTCAATTCAAATAGCGACAGATAAAATTAGGTCAGGTCTGTATAGCTATCGTATTGGTCAAGACATTTTCACATGAAGGACAGAAATCCACACCATGTAAATGGAGAACTTCTCATCCCTACAAACAAAGAGAAGAATAGCAGTGCACTAGATAGAATAGACATGATGGTCTGCCTTAGAAACTCAGAAACCTTCCCTGGAGACCATCACGACTACCAGCACCATCTCTATCCATTCCTACTATGTGGGTTTTTTTTAATATTTGCATGCATTTTTAATATTCAGTATTCATTTGAAATGCATAACTACAGAGAATGGAATACACACACACACACACGTCCACCCACTTGTCTACTTTCCAAATGGGTGCAGCAACTGGAGCTTTGCCAGGCCAAAGTCTGGATCCCATGACTATATGCAGGCATTCCATGTAGGTGGCGAGGGCCCAAGCACTTGGACCATCTTCTGAAGCTTTCCCTGCACGCATGAACAGCAGGGCTGGACACAAATTCAAACAGCCAGGACTCAAACGAATACCCTCATGGAGTATGCTGGTGCTGCAGGCAGCAGTTTACAGGCTGTATTACAAATGTTGGTCCTCCATATGTTCTTTGACCAAAATTATGCCCTTTCCTCAAAGACAGGCATCATGACCAGCAAATGCTGCTGAATCTGAGTCTCACGCTTGGAGAAATCATTTGAGAATAACTGGCTTTAAAAAAAAAAATCTCAACTTAAAAAATCATGGATATGGTGCCCACAGATCTGGGTATTTGGATGCTAGATTATTTAAATTCAGGATTTGTGTAAAAATGACTGCTTTAAAATCCTGCTGGAACCATTTCTTGGCTGAAGATTATCTGATTATCAGCCAAGACAATCTTGGCTGAATTGCCTGATTATTCTTGTCTCAGAGTTTTCATTTCTAAAACAAAGATATTTACCTTATATAATGCGTAGCTCTGATAATTAAAAGCTCTATGTGGTGGGCTGGCATTTTCTGATAACGTGCAGGCTACAGTCCACCTGATTCTGGAGTTCTGAATGACATTCATAGGTACTTCTGGATGTGGTTCTTTGCTAATTTATGTTTCAATGCTTCACTGAATAATATTATGTTGGGTATTTTTTTTCTAATTTGGGGCAGTAACCATTTACATAAATAAGAAAATAATTTTTTTGCAATATAGTTTAAGAATCTTTAACTAAAGGATTAAGATGCCCACCATCTGGCTACTAGATTTGGTCCTTTGCTCATGTCTGGATTTATCCGGGTTATGGCAGAGGTGAAATTTCAAACAGCAGGGCAAATGGCAGAGCTCACAGCAAGAAACTAAGGACATGAAGGCAAGGATACTAGGAGACATCATTATGGTCAGATGCACACACGACGATGAGTTTTTCTAATTGGATAATAGCAAAGAATTTAAGAATGCGAAGAAGAGAGTTTTGTGATGGGTTCTTAGCAATGTTTTGAAGGAGATCCTGAGTTACTAATAACTGTTTGAATATGTAGAATGTATATTATGGTGGTGCAGAGGGAGACAGGAAATTCAGAATAGTCTGAGTCTGTTGCAATACAGTTCAAAAGTTTTATTGGAGGTGACAAATATTAAATTGTACTGAATTTTTTGGTATCACTTTCTCAGTAAATGAGTGATAACAAGCATGTTTTCTGACAGTGTTCGGACGAAGCCTTGGTTATCATGTACAAAACTTCACACATGAACAAATGACGATACACCATGAATAGTTAAAATTCTTAATTGCATAAATTACATTGGAAATCAATTAATTTTAATTTTTACAGGCTCTACTGACATAACAACTGTCTGTCACTCCCTTCCCAATAGATTTCTTAGAAACAAATATTGTGTATAACTTAATATGTGTATAGATATATGTATATATGTATATCTAGGTATATATGTATATACATACATACACATGTTATATGTTATATATATACACACACATATTAGCCTTGGCCAGTGCATGAAGGAAGATTTATCCCATGAATATCAATATTAAATGTGAAGTGTTATATTTATTCTTGGGTCACAAAGCCCAAGGTGAGGGTGCATTTGGTCACAAGGAGGGACTCAAGGAAGAAATAAATTGATGTTTAGAGCAATTACCTGTTTTCCTTGTAGTTTGACCACTGAAGTATGCATTTCAAAGTATTAAAGCTAGAAGTTGATATAACCTCCGTGCATGTTCACTCCTTTCTTTCCTATATCATTGTGTGAGTCATCCATGCTGTTGCACACAGAAAATGTAGGAAGACTAATTAGCTGCTGCATGCTGCTTTTTCATAAAACAGCTTTATAAAATAAAAACAGTATAGAAAAAAAAAAGAGTGTGGTTGCTTTTAACAATTACATAAGAGTATGTGTGTCTTTTTGCCTTCTACATGCATTTTCCAAATGAAAGTAGAAGCTATTTCTGCACACTAGCTGGCTTGCATAGCCCAAATATTCTTCTTTCCATCCCCCTCTCCTCATTTTTATTATCCTTTGAGAATAAAGGCCATACGCTAGGCCGTGTATTGCCAGCTGGCTTTTGGTGCAACTCATTGGCAAGAATGGACACCATGGAACGCAAGCCCGGAAACAAACTTTGAACTGCATCTCCTTGCTCTGGAGGGTGGATATCAAAGCTGATTTGATTGGCAAACCAAGGATATCAAACCTCACAAAGATTCCCACATGAGGGTGAGTTCTATTCTGTTTGATGTATATTATCTTCTTATTTAACCTGTGAGAAAAAGGGAAAGGTTAGCAACAGATGCCATTGGAAGAAAAAATATTTTGGTCTTTATGAAATGTTGGGATAAAAAGAAGAAAAAAATTCCCATTTTCCTTTTCATGAGGTCTCAGGTGTTTTACAGTTTGTAGTCAGCAGCAGATAATCTATGAAACTAAGCTGAATAAATGGCCTTTGTCATGAGAAAAACCATGCTGCCAATATTTCTGGATCGATATTGTAAACAAAGACATACCATGAATAATCAACTTGTTTTACTTTCTGAACGTGTATGTACATTAGCTGTGTGTATGTATTTAAATTGGGAGGAACAGCCCATTCTGTTTCGCCTGAATTATTTCTTGACTTTCCATTTCAAAATAAATCATTCATTAAATGTAATGCCAATCTTTGCAAGTATTTGGCATTTTCCCTATCTTTTGCTAAGTGTGTCATTTTAACAAAAAAGAAACTAACAAGAAATGAATGAAATAAATGCAGACAATTAAAAATAATATCATTTGGCAGTGTTCATTTTGAGGTGTAATATCTTTAACAGAAGTGTTGTTAAGATTGATATGACAATATAATCTTCAATCTTGAAATAATCTTACTCATGCTTAAAATAATTTTATGTGCATTCTGCATTACATATCTGCAATGCATTAGCTGTTTTCTCATTCATCCTTATCCAACTGTGGAATAAAACTAAGACAATCTTAATTTACTATATAGGAAGCACTTTCAACCTTCATGAAGGTACATCAAAAATGCAAACCTATAATTGAAAGAGGTGTTTTTGTGTCCAAAATTTGAAATCTGTGCTTGATGAAAGGGTCAAAATATTCTTGAAAATGCATCTCATGAAAAATTGTGCATCCATTTCAAAAGATATACAACGTGTCATCCCCAAACAATTGCACCAGTCAGGCAGAAATTGAGTCAGCAAAAATTTACTAGAAACCATCCAGCTATATATTTAACACTATGCTGAAAAGAAAATCATAGTATGAAAAACAACTGTATAAAAACTGTCAAGAGGTTCCTCTATTACAGGAATGCCAAACGGCAAAGTAATCCAATCAATTAAAATGAGTGCAAACTTATATGTCTGTATTATATGAAGGAGAGATAGTTTTCACATGATCAAGAAAGTAAAAAAAAAAAGTCAATCAAATTTTTAAAATAACATACTGTCTTCTTCGTACTCCATCTCCATTATTCAAATTTTTGTTTCTTTTAGATACACACACACAAATATGTGTGTGTCTGTGTATGTATGTATGTGAGAGTACTTAAGAAGAAGAAAACTCTAATTTTCGAATCAAAATAAGAAAGGAAATAAAGACAAAAAGAACAATCCATAAGATCAATGACTCAAAGAGCTGCTTTTTCAGGAAAATCTGCACAATAGATACCCCACTAGGTCAATTAATTAAAAATGAAGGGAAAGACACAAAACAAAAGAATCACAGCTGAAAACGGATACCTCAGCCACACAGAGAATAATCAGGAGCTACTGCAGGCAACTGTACACTAACAAGTTGGAGACCTGGAAGAAATTAACAGATGTGGGGGTGCAGACACGTTAGCCCCAAAACCGAATCATGAAGTAATTATAAATCTAAATGGACTTATAACCAGCATAGCGATTGAGTCAAAAATTAAACTACCTCCCAACAAAGAAAAGCATAGGACTGGATGGCTTCTCTGCTGAATTCTACCAAACATTTCAAGAGCTTATCCAATCCTCCATAAGCTATTCAAAATAGCAGAAAGGGAAACAATTCTTTCAAACTCTTTTGATGAAAGCAAAACAAATAGATATGACAGAAAAAGAGAACCACAAAACTATATCCTTGAGGAATACACGTACAAAACTCCTCAGCAACATGTTAACCAACAGTATCCAACCATACATCAGACGCATGATTCACCCAAACCATGTGGGACTTCTCTGTAGCATGCATGGATGGTTTAACATACACAAATCAGCACATGTAATACACCACATCAACAAAATGAAGAAAAAAAACCATATGATCATCTCAACAGGTGCGAAGAAGGCATTTGATAAAATCCAACATCACATCATGCTAAAAATTCTAGTAAGACAGGCATAGAGAGAACATCTTACAACACAACTGAGAAACAAAACGTAATCATGCTTCAACAGTATAAACTGCTAAATACTAAAATGAAAATAGACACGAGACAGCTGAATAGTAATCTATAGCCATTTTAAGGGGTATAAAACCTGGTTGTATATAAACTAATAATTGAAATGTCAACGAAGACGTCACAGGATGTGGTTCAGAACTTGCATTCTTTTTTTTTTCTTTTAACTTACTGGTTACTCAATACCATGTCAATTAATTCCATAACGTTATAAATTGTTACTGATGTTATGTCGGGGCTTTTAATTGATCGGAATGATACTCTGCCAGCTCTACCTTCAGACCAGAGATAGTCTCCCCAAGAAACTGTTGAACTTATCTGGACAACAAGATGCTGGACTTTATGCTTGGTAAATGCTTACAACGAAAGAATCTGAACTGAACTTAAACTGTAGTACTGCAACAGGATGGAAGAGAGTCCACCATGGAGGAAGGGTTTGGGGAGGGATGGGCGGAATCCCAGTGCCTATAAAATTGTCACATAATGCATTATAATCAATAATAAAAAAAAGAGAGAGAGAGAAATGTAAGCATCACACCTAATGGTGAAAGCCTGCAAGTTTTTCCACTGAGACCTGGAAACACACAAGGATATCCAATTTAGTAACTGCTTTTCAACTTAGTTTAAAAAAAAAAAAGTTTTTTAAAAAAAGAATGTCCCAGTTTAGACAGAGAACAGGCTCTAATAAGCCTTTTCTCAACCTAATCTCTAAGAAAGGACTTGCTTAGGAGGGACTGAAACAAGAAAAGATTATAAACGAATTTGGTGGGGCCAGTGCGTTGGCTCATCTAGCTAATTCTCTACCTCCGAGGGCATCCCTTATGGGTGCTGGTTTGTTTTCTGGGTGCCCCATTTCCCTTCCAGCTTTCTGCCTGTGGCCTATGAAGCTACTGGAGAATGCCCCAAAGCCTTGGCACTCTCTACCCACTTGGAAACCTAGAAGAGGTTGCTGGCTCCCGGCTTCAAATCAGCTCAGTTCCAAATATGGTGACGATTTGGGGAGTGAACTAGAGGATGGAAGATTTTTCTGTCTCCTCTTCTCTGTAAATTTGACTTTCCAATGAAAATAAATTAGTCTTCAATAAAAATTATATCTGGTGATTTATAATAGACCAGCATATTAGTTATCAATTGCTACTTGCATAATTCCCACACTTCCACACTTGACTGCGTGTGATATATTCATTATTTCAGACACTTTCTGAGAGTTCGGAATCCAGAAACACCTTAGCTATGTGGTTCTGGATTAAGGTGTCTCAGAACTTCTCAGTCAAGTTGGCAGGCCAAGTCTCGTTCACCTCAAGACCCAGGCTACATCATTCATAGTCTTCCTCATGTGATTACGAGCAGTCCTTTGCTTCTCAGTGACTGTGAGTCTGAGAATCCCATTTTTCATTTCCTGAACCTTTCACAAAACTGCCTCATGAAACATCTGGCTTACCCTAGAACAAGTACTCCATGAAGACAGAAAGTGAGAGAAAACCAGAATTCAAGATGAATCCACACAGTTTTGGCAATCTAAGTTTACAAGTGACATGTCCATCACTTCCACCATATGGCTCTCAGAGAGTAACCCTGCAACAATACAGGAAGAGAATAGCCAGAAGTGTAAATGGAGACAGAGATCATTGGGGACAATCTTGGCAACTGGTCACAGTTAACCACAATGGACTGGAATACTAGACAAATATTGTACAACTGATCAACACTGTATTTTATGACTTGCAACAATTTTTATGAACTAAGAGACTCTGTGATTCAAAATTTTGTGTGTCAGTTTGAGTGCTTAGTCTATGAGTCTCTTAAAAGGCAACAATCATCTCAGAGCAGCTGAAAAGGACCTGCTGTCCATCTCCTTCATATGTTTTTTGGCAGGATTAAATTGCTTGCGGCCTGTTAGATGAAGGTTTTAGCTCCTTATGATCTCTTGGCTGGAATATTTCCCATTTTCTAACCCATTTGGACTTCTGCATAAAATATTTCATGACAAGTAGTTGACATGAGAGCAAGCAAGAGAAGACATGATTATTGGCAAGCAACAGAAAAGCTGCAACCCCAGAATAAAATCACAGAAATGACATCTATTGAGAGGTGGGGATGATACCAACACATACATTCTAAGAGACTGGAATCCTTGGGAGTCACTTTCCAGCTGACAAAATTTACCCTACAAGATCTTTTGGGGAAACTTAACCACAGTAACAAGTTGGTTGTGCAATGATAAACTTTACTGCTGGTGAAACAGAAAGTTTATTTATAGTAGGAAATATGATGGCCATTTGTAAAGAAGACATCTGCGAAATATGGAGGATATTGATAAAGTGGTAATAAGGATAATGGAGATGAATAATTATTGTTAGAGACAGCTGATTCTTTGGAGAGAGACAATGCAAAATTGAAAATGATTAACTGTCAACTTAAAGCTGTATATGGGAACCCATGGGCACATTTGGCAGCATGAAAACCACATTGCCAACAGCTAGAGGACAAAGCAATTGAGAACATATTCCACACTCTAATAACAGCAGCAATACAGCAATAAATATATTGAAATTACCAACATAGTTAGGTTTGTTAAGTCAAGTTCAAGATCTCACCGGAAAAGCAGTGAACCCAGAAATGGGTACTGGGCTAGATATTTAAGGGTGATTTTTAAAATAAGCCATCTGTAGATCTGTATATAATTGGAAGAATGTCTTCACAGTGTTTCCTACAGTGTAGCAATGTCATTGCCTGCCATTCCATCATTTTCAACATGTCTTTTCCAATGCACTGTCCCTGGGTGGTGTCCTATCTTCAGCAAGCCCTAGTCAGCAAGTACCAAAGTTAATACTATAAGCTTAACAGTATTGGCATGTCACCAACAGAGAGCAAGATATTATTCTCAAGAAGGAAAATGGAACAGTAATTCAAGAAGCAGAAAAATTGAGTTTTATCAAAGCCAAATTATGTCAGTCTTCTCCTTTTTATCAGCCATTACTGATGACTGAGAGCCAAGCAGGGGCTAGCAGTAAGTTCAGAAACCTGCTCAAATGGTGCTATTGTATTTCCAGTGTCTCAGTGACCTTCTTCAAATCAAAATAATATTGCATTTTTGACACAGCAATTCTGCAGAAGTTCAGAAAACCACTTGTTTAGTAGAAAAGTTATATTCTCAGTAGAGGAACAAGAAAAGGTATTGTTCAAATAACTACTCAGGAAATGAGGGCAGGTGTCAGAGGAAAACCCTCAGTATCTGAGACAAGTTTGAGATTGTTGCAACACAAGTAAGCAAAGGTTACAGAATTCTGAAAACAGGATTACCCTGAAGATCATCAGTGTTAACTGTTACCACCTGCCACTTGGAGGATGCATTGGTACTTCAGACATTTATTTGTGTCACTTTTATATTTTACTGTAACAAAGGAAATGTAAGTGTAGCAATTTCAGTTCCAAGTATTCCTTATCTGTTATCTCCTAGAAGCAGGCCCTGAAGCGATTCTCTAATCCTATTTGTTGAGTTGAGCAATGAGTTCCCAGGACACTCCTTTGTTTACCAGGTCAGAGAGTCTGAGGCTCACAAGTGTGCCGGGCCCCCAGGCCTCTCCTCAAGTGCGCTGCTGCTGCAAGCATCTCTAAGGTTCCACCTTGGGTCACCCTGCTTAGTATCCACTTTCTGCCTGGACTACGAATACTTTATAACTTTCACTTACACTTCACTCAGGCTATTAACTCTTTCTTCCAAAGTAAATCAAATCATAAAGGAAGAATTTCAATTGTCTGTATGGCGATGCTAAAAAAAAAGGGGGGGGGGGAAATTGCAGTGGAATGAAATCTCATTTAATTCCTGTAGTAGAATGATATGAATTACTAGGAGTGATACTATCGAAAAGAAATCCTAAGAATAAATCATTAGGTATTGAAAAAACAAATATCTTTGAAGATCTTTTTTTCATTTCTACCATTTTCCTTGGAGTCCTTCCTAGGAGGTATAATATCAAAAATCATTTCTGCATCTTCTTAATTCAGCATCTTCCAGAAGTGTGGAGACCTTTGGTAAACTCCTTCCTTGAAGGCTTACTTGGCGGTAATTGCTAGATATTTATTAAGGCTTCTAGAACAGAAAATCACAAATTCACTGCCTTCAGTAACAGAAATATATTGTTCCACCATTACAGAGGTTGTACACCCAAAATCAAGGCTTCCTCAGGTTAGCGTCTACTGCGGAGAGCGAGGAAACAGTCTGAGCCATGCCCATTTCCTTAACTTACTTGTCTTTTCACCAAGTCGCTTCGTACGTTTCCTATGTCGTTTACTATGCAAACATTTCCCTTTCTGTAGGACAGGAATTATATTGAATTAAAAGTTAGCACTGCTGTATGACCTACTATTAATTTAAATGATCAGATCTGTAGCCATCCTCGTTTCAAAACACTTCTTATTATTTTGTTAAGACTTCAAGATAAGGATTTCTTGTTCCTTTCTTATTCTTTTCTTTCTTCCTTTCTTATTTCTTCCATTTGTTCATCCTTCCTCTCTTCCTTTCTCCCTTCCTTCCTTCCTCCCTTCCTTTCTTGGTTTTTTGTTTTTGATTTTGGTTTTGGTGGGTTTTTTTTTTTTTTTTTGCTTATTTTAGAAGCTTCATATCTTAAAATTTATTTTAAAAACTGTTTTTAAGTGCTCTTCCGTTTGTAACAACTTTCAGGATTAACAGCTTTTTCAGAGACACAATACGCCTCTTAATAATATTAAGGCTTCATGCTAATTTTGAAATTCTCGTTGATGGAAAGGGGAAAAAATGTAAGTTAAAGCAGGAGATTCAAAGGAATAATTCTCAACTAGCATTTTCAATGTCTAGCTTCATGGCCCTAGAAAATTTTTAGCAACAAGAATAATTAGACAGACATAGTTTATGTACATGTTTGTGAACTCTGTGTTACGAACACATCAATTATGGAGTGATTGTATAAAGTGCAAGATTGACAAAGCATTTCTGCATTACTTTTTGATTCTAGTCTTGTATCAAATGACTTAATTTTGAAAGTTACATTTTCTTGTTACTAGACAAAAACATATTCATTTATTACTATGTTATTTACTAGCCATCAACAGTGGGAAACATCATTACTGTAATGTCAAAATGTAATGGAAACTGACAGCTTTTTCTATGTAATATATGAAAAAGTTATGCTCTTATATCTGTAATTTAAGATAAGTGAAACTTGTGTAACTTACATAAATAAAACAATTTTTAAATGCTGATATAAAATACAGGGAAAGATTATAAATTTAAAAAGCCCGTTCATCAACCATCGTTTTAAATTTTATTCTTCTTCCAACAACTGTCATGTTTTGCTTCCATCAGCCATTCATTTGGACCAATTGATGAAGACTCAAAAGTGTCATCTGTCTCACTCAATCAACCAAATCTAATGTGTATACATTTCATTTCTAAACATAACATTTTCCTTGAAATACAATTTAATGAACTTATATCCTCACTGTTATGCTTATTGTATGTAAATTAAGAAAAATCAGGGCATGATTAATAAAGAGTTCTATTTTCAGTGTGTAATATATGAATTACAGTACTAATTTTTAATTCAGGCAGCAACTTGAGAATGTTGTCATGTTTGTGCTTAAAGTGTTTGCAAATGGGAGAATCAAGATGGCGGAATAGGGTAAGGACACGTCTAAACGGACGGAGAAGCATTTAACCAGAATGAAGCAGAGAGGACATATTTCAGGAAACACGAAAGGACAGAACAACAGCAGAGGGGTACTTGGAGACTGACAGACACAGGAAAGCAGCGGGCACAGCAGTGTGGTGTTGCAGTGAATGATATTCCAGCACGGCCCAAATATGTTTATTTTAAATAACTTCACTTAAGAGATTTTGGGCCCGGCGCGGTGGCGCAAGTGGTTAAGGTCCTCACCTTGCACGCCCGGGATCCCATGTGGGCGCAGGTTCTATCCCAGCAGCCCCTCTTCCCATCCAGCTCCCTGGATGTGGCCCGGGAAAGCAGTCGAGGACGGCCCAGGGCTTTGGGACCCTGCACCCGCGTGGGAGACCCGGAAGAGGCTCCTGGCTTGGGACCAGCATAGCATCGGCCGTTGTGCCCACTTAGGGAGTGAATCATCGGATGGAAGATCTTCCTCTCTGTCTCTCCTCTCTGTATATCCGCCTTTCCAATAAAAAAATAATAAAAATAAATCTTTTTGAAAAAAAAAGAGATTTTGCAGGATGTGATCTCTAACTCTAAGTAAAACAAACTTCAAAAATCATGTTTGTGTGAACTCAAATTGTTCTATACAGTACATGATTCTCAAACTTTATTTCATAAATATCAGAGATATTAATGAGCCTGCATTCTCTGCCCATTTGTTTCCTTTGACACTGTAATTATACCGGGATTCTCTAAAATTAAAAGTTATAACTATTTAGCTATAAATAGTAATATAAACTATTTAATATAAAGTAACTTTTTAATATTAGCCTTGAACCTTCTTTTTGTTGCTGTTCTTAAAACAACCTGTCATGTTGTTTTATTTTAGAAGGAACTACAAATAAATGAGGAATAAACAAAATAATTCACGTGACTAGGAAGTCCAGAGGTGAGTTTTAGCACGATCTGTACAGCATGAACAGGGTTAGAGAGAAAGATGGCATGCAACTGAGAAAGACAGGCACAAGAACAAGATTATAGAACTGGGCAGACAGAGAAGTCCCTTCTCTGGCTAATAAAGAGAAATAATCCAACTAGCTTACTGCATCAACTCTGTACTGAAATGCTCAAGGAGTCAAGTAACAGAAACTGATGTGGCACAATCTTAAATAACCACACTGCATGTTCACATTGGCCAGCTAATGTTTGATGATCAGAAAACAGCAACATGACCCAAATACAGAAGTCAGTACATGCCTGTCTCGAGAATATCCTGAAAACCAACGGATGAGGTGTCTTGAACAGTTACCGAGCTGTGATTCAGCACTTGCAGACTCCAACTTTGATCTCAGACTTGTGTACCGTGACCTTGGTCTTGTGAGCCAACAGTCTGTGCACTCAAGATTTCCAGACTCAGCTGGCCTTGCCCTTCTTCATCTGGCCACGCTGCAAACTGCCTGAGCAGGTTTGACAGTGCATTCAGGATTTCAAGTATAATTTCTGTGATTCTCAATGTTCTATATTTTTTCACATGCTAGGGCCCGGCACGGTGGCCTAGTGGCTAAAGTCGTTGTCTTGAACCCACCGGGATCCCATATGGGTGCTGGTTCTAACCCCAGTATCCCCATTTCCCATCCAGCTCCCTGATTGTGGCCTGGGAAAGCAGTTGAGGATGGCCCAATGGTTTGGGACCCTGCATCCGTGTGGGGGAGCTGGAGGAAGTTCCTGGCTCCTGGCTTTGGATCGGCACAGAGCAGCCGTTGCGGTCACTTGGGGAGTGAATCATTACATGAAAGATCTTCGTCTCTGTCTCTCCTCCTCTCTGTATATCCGCCCTTGTAATAAAAATAAATAAATTTTTTTAAAAAAATTTTTTTTCACATGGTGTTTTTATTGTTATTCTGGCCTTCACACTCAGCAATGTAGCCTTGTTCTAATTGTCTGGGTTGTTGGTCTTTGCCTCTGTGTTTAGTGGCTGGTGTTTCTCACTTTCTGCAGCTTCCACAAATAAGAAGAGAAGCATCTCAGACACATGAGGCAATGTCTCCTCAGATCTCTTTGGCCCAAATAATACAAGAATTTTCTATTGCCTGAATGGGCTAATTTGTTTCAAGTGTTCTTACCTCATCTCAAGCTAAAGTTACAAATGATTTTTACCCAAACAATATATTTGAGAATTCAAGAAACCTTCTGAAAAAGTGAGCCAACAACATCAAAGGGAGAAACTAGACACTCAGCATAGAAAATAATAGATACAGGCCAGCATTGCAGTGTAGTGGGTTAAGCCATCTTCTGCATCACTAACATCCCACATGGACACTGGTTCATGTCTTACCTGTGCTACTTGTGATCTAATGTCCAGCTGATGGCCTAAGAAAGCAGTAAAAGGCAACACAAGTGGTTGGAATCCTGCATGAATGTGGGATGCCCTGTAGATCCCCATGGCTCCCAGCTTTGGACCAGCCTAACCTTGACTATTGCAAGCACTTGGGAAGTGGATGAGCAGATAAGTAATTTCTCTCTCAATCTTTGTGTGTGTGTGTGTGTGTGTGTGTGTGTGTGTGTGTGTGTGTGTGCTTCTCCTTCTCTTTAATTCTACCCTTCAAATAACTAAGTCTTAAAAGCAAAGCAAAGAATAAATGTTTACTATGAATTCATGTTAGTAGATCAAGGAACTGAGATGCAGAAAGATTCAAGATGCCATGACCAGTAAAGAAAACCATGCAGAATAGCATATTTTTATTATCATACATTGTATTCAACCACAAAACCGCATTATTCTAAAGAGATTTAGAAAGATTCAATCTAATTTGTGAAACTAATAGTCTTAAACTTATATCCAAGTCTATTTTTAAAATTTTACAGGCAAGACAAATGCATACTTTCACAGTTCTTACAGATACTAAGTAAGTAATCATTGATTAGCACTTATCAGAAATAGTGATGAAAATAAAATGCGTGCTCCAAGACTGCACAAAATCAATTCAATGACTGTCATCAGACATCGTGGGCTAGATACCAACTTCATACGTGAGCACCACATCTAATATAAACAGAGTATCATCACGAATGCAGCAGAGGGGCTTCACAATGGTTTCATTCCTTAGCTTGGCTCCCTATGAAATACAGATACATGTGTAGATCACACCTTTACACTTAAAGGGTGTATAATCTATATTTACATCCCCTTTCTCCTTGGTGAATGTTGCTGCTGTTTTGGGCTCTGAGGCATCCAATTTCAAGAGATAAGTAAGTTTGTACTACTAGTATACTGCAACCTCAACTTAACATGTCTAAATTGTAGCACTACCTCTGGGAGAGTCCTGCATTTTCAACACACCTACAAGAAAATGTGTCCAATATGTAAATAATAAACTTGCTTCATAAAAACCATTCAATCTTCTAAAGCCACTTGATTTTGGATGCAAATTTTCTAGGGATCAATTCATTAGAATCATTTTTCACTTGGTGTTTTTGAAGAAATTGAGAAATTGAGAAGGGAGTTACAAGGGAAGAAAAAATACTACTTAATAAATGGCAATCAGCTTACAGAATGTGATATAAGACCAAAAATATGATGGAAATTTCTATACCTAGTTTCCTTGCTTAATAATTGGCAACCCAAAGTCTAAATTGGGTATACGGTAAAATTTGAAGGTTCCTAACCAGCAGAAACCGGCACTAAGTCATCAGCATTAAATATACAAGAGACATGTCTCTATTCTTTTTCTTATCACATAGCAGGAAAGACAAGAAGAAGTGCTGAATTTGTATTCATTTGTAGTGAATCAGGAATGGAGAAAAATAAAAGTTCCCTTTCATTTGTTTGCTTCCTGGGAAATATTAAAAAGTCCACTTCTGTTTTTTCAAAGTAAAACATGTACTCCCTTTGCCCCCCCCCCTCACCAGTCAGAACCACCAGCATCAGCACCAACGTTATTCTGATTTGAACTGATGCTGGCTCTTTGCAGATGACTGAGAGTCATTTCTTCTGGAAGAAGCTCTCCTATTCATCCTTTTCTTTTCAAGGGTAAACATGTGAAGACTGAGGAATCAACTGAGGAGTTATATCCTGTCTCTGTTCACTAACACCTATGTCACATTAGGCAAACAGCGTACGTACTCCTCAGTTTCCTCATCTGTAAAATGGACGCACACACTGTTAGAACATTGCATGTGGTAGTCTATGTAAGGCACATAAGGTGTGACATTTCCCAGAGTAAGTTCTAGAAAAACATCATGTTTTTCAAAGCTTTATGTCAACAGATTGTTTCAAGGAAAAGAAGTGAACAATTGTAATAGCAATGATACTATGATTATGATGTCAATAGGAAAATATTTTGTTTCTATATTAGATAAAAGTGGAGCAAACAGAAATAAGCAGAATTGAAGGTGGACAAGCAAGGGGAATTGACCAGTGGGGTTTGACCAAAAAAGGATCTCACTGGGTGATTGATTCCCAGAGTTGATGAGAAGAGAGCATGTCTGCTTCCGTTCTTGTTCCAACTTGAGCATCATCAGACACACGGAGCCTATGGAAGAGACAGGCCTATGTAAATTTTGGCCAAGATAGCGGAAAGAGTAAGAAATGGGACAAAGTGAACACTGGCAGTCTCTAAGTCAGCTGATGGCACATGATTCTCTCCCAGTTTTACATTTTGGAGTCTCTGTGTTGTTCATGTTAGTAACTTGCTGTAATTAGTGGGCCTTTTGCTTGCTTCTGGCACGGAATTCTGAGTTCTCTTATCCATTAGTCCCTTCCACGATCATGACAGTTTTGCTGGAGAACACGCCCCAGTGGTTTTTCCACTGGAATGAAAACGAGTTTTCTTTCTATGGAAGACTATAGAATACATAGGTTTAAGTCATTGTCTCTTCCATCTTACTGGAACAATTACTTCACTTGATTGCAAGTGGTGAATTTCCCTCAGGACTTCCTGTCTCAATTCTAGATTTGCGGGGGTGGAAGTAGCATGAAGTTTCATATCCCAGTCTAGCATGTGATTGCCCTGGACCTTCCTGATGTTGCTTAAGTGCCTGAGCAGTATTTTACTTCACTTCTTTGCCCATAAGAGTCTTCTGCGTATTTTCCAGGATGTGTAGAAGAAAAAGGTTAATGAAATTCATATTTGCATAATAAAAAATCTCACTAGTTGATATCCTGATGCTACAAATCTCTTACCAGGAACATTAGTGTTTTAGGAACCATTTCATACACAAGCAATGGCCAGGTTATATATTTCAATAACTTTGACTCATTCTACAGCAAGTAGTCCAGACAGCCAAGCCAGCCAATGCCACAGAGGCCAAGAAGGTGAACATTTGGTCAATGAGTCCTCTGTGTATACTCTCAGTTCAAATCCAGGACCATGCTATGGAAACCAAATGTTCTCCCCAATCAATCACATAGAATGCTTTGTTTCTAGTTAGTCACTGTAAAAGAAAAAAAAAATTGCATCAAAGGATTGTCAATACAAAAAAGCTATAATCAAAGCTGCAACTGGAGTTAAGACACTATAATACAAAATACATATTAAATGAAACTCTGTAATAATGAAATAAACGAAGGTTTATAAGTATGAACTAATGGAGAAGTGGAGGTCTGCCTGGAGGAGGCATGCCAAAGTAATTGTCATTATGAAATTCTGGTTTCTATCCAGACACAATGACTGGGAGTCAGGTCCCCTATATCCTTCTTCTAGGTTTCAGAAGGATGATTCCCAGATCTTTGAGAAACATTTCTGAGCTGTGCAGAATTTACAACTTAAAGGGCAGAGAAATAATTTACATTTCCTGCTTTTCTGAAGCAAAGGCCTTAAGAAAAGGGAAGCCAGGAACTATAACAACCACAGAAGGTAAAAGCAGGATCCAGCCCAGCGTCTGGCTCCCTTCGCAGTGTCCCAGTCTGCCTTCCATCAGCAGGAATTCACTGGTCTAAGGCGTGCCCCACCTAGCCTTACAGGCTCCGGAAGGTTGGACTTAAGGAGTCATTTGCTTCTCTGATAGGTAAGAACCACAATGGTTGATATGGTTTTGGAGTGATGTGGGTAGGGCCAGACTGTAACTACTGCATTCCAGTAACCACCCCCAAATCGAGAACAGCCCACCTGGCCATCACAAATTCCTTAATGACCAATCAAAGGAAGATTACAAGCGCTACTGACCAACCAGAAACTATGAGATGGGCTGGTTACTCACTTCTCAGCCCCAGTTGTATTGTGTAAGAACTTTCACTGTTTTGTTGTTATTGTTGTTTGTTTGCTTTTTTTCAAATTAAAAGTAGGTTTATTTTCATGCAAACTGTTTTGAAATCCATGAATCAGTTTTTATACTGCTCATTTTCTTTTCTTTTCTTTTCTTTTAATTAGTGATTTTTGATACAACTTAATTGCCGGTGTGCTCTCCCCTCTCTTTCCCCCAAACTCTCTCCCCTCCACTCAGTTCTCCCCTCTAGGTTCATAATGTGTGTCCGTTGTGAATTTTCCAAACTCCATCATGCTTCCACTGGAGTATCTCCCAGCCATGTAGAAGAACAATCTTTCACTGTAGGTTAATTCTTGTATTGTGGGGCCCTAATGTAGGTACAGTGAGGACTAAGCCTTCATTGTTTATGGGCCATACCAATAACAGTTATGAGTGGACACTGACTATCTCAGGTGGTTATAAACAATCCACCTCTGGTGGATGGCTGATTAATGAATTACATCACAAGTTGTAACATTAGGTACAATTAAGTATGAAGTAACATTGAGTAGCATAGAGTAAGAGTCACTCTAGATTTGGCATCATACTATATTATGTTAGAGCAAACATATGATATCTGGTAACAATAATATCAAAATAAGCCAGTCAAGAAATGGGCAGACACTTTACAAAGGAGCAAAGTCAAATGGTTAACAAACATGAAAAAGTGTTCAAGCTCTCTGGCGATAAAGGAAATTAAAATAAAAATAACACTGAGGGTCCACCTAACACCTGAAAGAATCACCCATATACAGAAAACTAAGAACTTTCATCCTTAGCTCCTTGGGGGGCCAGGGAATTAAGTTAGCTGCCAGGCTCCTACTCCTTACTTACTCTGACTTTTTACTCCTTACTCCCTACTTTGCAATACATTACCTACTTTTTTCCACCACCCCAATGTCAGTGATTGACTTTCTGCACGTCAGTTGAATCGGCCCAGTTTGGGGGTTCTTAACAATGGCCCTAACCAGTTTGGGATGTTGCTTAGTAACAGAATCAGGAAAAAGCATGTTTAACGTTCAGTTGAGTGAGGGTGGCAGAGGCTGTGACCACACTGATCAATGGTGGTTAACGACACTCAGAGCACATCTCAGGTCCCATTGTCTCATTCCCAGGTCTTCCCTGTCTGCTGCCTGCTTCTCCGTCCCGTCCCTGCCAAATACAAGCAGTGATGCTCAGCCCCCTTCCATGGTGCCTCCAAATAAAAAGGTTTTCTTTTCATTTGAATTGTCTTCAAGTATATCCATATCCAATTGGAAATCCTCCTATAATAAAAAATATTAATCCTTAGAAATTTTCAAAATTTTTCATAGATTGTCTCTCAAAGGCAAGTCAAAATCGAAAGTAAGATTGTTTTAAGGACAAAGTTATCTCCTCAAGGTTAAAATGAATGAAAACAGTACATTCAATTTTAAGTGTTAGACTTTTACTTCTGTTTCTCCAGGGTGACAGTGACTTTTTAACAAATTCCCATCTTGGTTCACTAAACAGCAGAATAATAATATTAAAAAAATAAAATACAAGTGAAGTGATCGCAAGGTAAGGCGAGTTCTCAATATGTCGAAAGTGGACAGGGCGATCTTAAATAGGGTTGCCAGGGTGGAGCTCATTGAGAATATGAAACTTAAGCTAAGCCTTAAAGAAAATAATTTGCAGGAGTGTGACTCAGGCTCCTTGAATTTGCTTAAAGCATTTGGGTAAAAAAAACACCAGGTGCCCAGCACACCCATAACAGGGTGATGTGAAGACAGTTAAAGAGCAGAGAGAGATGCACAAGGATGAAGTTTGAGAGCAGCGGACAAAGGATGCATCAGATGGCAGAGGCTTTGGCACTTAAAAGGTGCATGAGACCACACTGGCTTTTCCTGACATAAACAAGTAGGGGTTGGAAGATTCGGAACAAGATTAGCATTCAAATCAACTCCATGCAATAAAGCTTTACAAAGAACCTGCAGGAGAATAAGTGCACTTTCTTTTAATATCAGAATCCGATGGGGCTTGGTAATACTTCTTCGTCCTTTATGATTCAAGCACACACCGGAAACCACCCCAAAACAACAAGCACTCCCTTTGTTATCGCTAAGCTATGCATTAAATTGGGTAAGTTCCTGTTCCTCCAATAAATAGCAGAATGACCAGTAAAAAGGGCTCACGTTTTGAGTCAGTTAAAAAAGAAATGCCTGAAGTACCTTCTTTTTCTGGTGCCTGATCCTGGCAACTTCACAGCAAAATTTCTTTCCTTTTTTTTTTTTTTTAATTTCAACTCAATTCTGCTGGAAGTTTCTATGCATCAGAGAAAGCCTGCCAAGACACATTCTAAAGAAACACTTCTGGTGGTGTGTGTAAGAATATTTCCAAAAGTAATGAAGATTCCTCTGGAAAAGACAGGATCAAACTTCTCCAGGAGTCTGGGGTGTTAAGCCTATTATCACGGCCTGTGTTACTATTAGCATAACAAAGCTCATGAATGCATTTTGGTCAATAACCCTCTCACCTATTAAGAGGAAAAATGTGATCATCTAAATGAAAAATCTTGAACTAGATAAGGTACTCATTATAATAACAAGAGCAATTTGCATGTTAACCTGAGGTTGGGGGGGGGAATAAAAGTTTCGTTTTGTTGTTGTTGTTTGTTTGTTTGTCTTAAACCCTCCACTCTAATGTAATCATTATGTCTTCTCTGTAAATTGCATTTAATAATGTAGCATTTTCTTCTAACAAGAGAAATTTGCACTCCCACTGAAAAGCAGAGATGAAGAATCAAAAATGGAAAAAAGTAAGCAAAGGCTTTTTTCTATCTTACATTTTGTCAGATTTCGATGCTATACTCCTCAAAGACGTAGTTCTCACTTGTTGGGGATGGTGAGGAGTTCCTGCTTTGGCTGAATGAAACAGAGGTGTTGGATCCGCTACAATTCACAGAGACAGAGAGACAGCGACTATTTGTAAGGCTCCAAAGCCCGCAAGCAAAGGCTGTAATCAAAATAAAGCTTTAGAATATGCAGCCAACCCTTCTTAACATGCCACTTCCCTAAGCGAAATGCTGTTCTTCAATTCTGAGTGAAAAAAAAAGAAAAGGAAAGGCAGTAATGGCTGCTGCTCTTATAATAAGGAGCCCAATTTCATGCTATTATCTGTTTGATGGTTTAAGTAGAATAAAATGACAATGATGTGGAAATGTAAGAATGAGGCAGAACTAGGATATTTGTGTGATGAATAATTTGCAGCGCCCAAGAGACTTCACGAAATTCATTTGCACGTAGTCAAGGCTCTCTTACTGATAATGAATAAAGGTAATTGATTATAAACGGGTTTTTATTGGTTGGTTTGTGTTTACTTTCTGAGGGAGAGGCAAAGACAGAAAGATGAAAACCCGACTAAAAGTGACCCAAGATATACAGCAATTTCTACGTGAATTAAACGTGAAAAGGATTGGGCAGTAACTGTGTAGACTGTTCCCTTTGGTCTCTTACACATTCTAAGTCATTCCTGAAATTTTCAGTATTAACAAACGGTATTGTCCAGTGAAGGAAAGGCATGTGAAAAGAGGATATGTGTTTTAATAAGCATGTGAAATCTTTCCATTGAATTTTACCTGAAAGGAAAATTTAAACAAGATCAAAGCTGATTGAGAATGTGAGAGCGCCATCTGGTGTCATAAAAAAAGCAACTTGTAGCAATCAAACGAGCTCCCCCTTTGGTGAACGCGGTGCAGTGCAGATCTTTTAGGTAACACCCATATATAAAGATACAATTCGATTAGAACTCAATGAACCTGGAGAGAAGAGCTTGGCTGAAAGAGTGGGTTTGCTGTCTCATATATATTCAGGTATTTCGAGAAAAATATTATGACCAAACTCAAGAATTCACACCAGTGCTATAGTTTTCCATCCCGATGTTCGGAGGTAAAACCTTCCTTGAGCCAGGAAGAACATTTCTTTACTTTCAGATGTAGCATCTCTGTGAAAATATAGAAGCAGCAGATGGGTGGAATATTTTTAAAGAAATTTTGAAACGTATAATGCAGATATGCTATGACAAATTCAGCAGTATCTGAAAAAGGAATTTAAGAAGTGGGACTTGAATGTCCTGGAAATTTTTGCACATATCTCTATTAATAGCACCTGGAAAAACACACTACACTCCATCCATCCCCACAACTGGATTTTTTACTACATCTGTATGTTTAATGTTTACGTACAATTTTAAAAAATGTAAAAATGCATCCTGTTGGATTATATTTCCGGTGTATTTTAAGCAACAGAAGTTCCTGGCTATTTCAATGTCCATTTCTGAAAGTACCGGTTGCCCGTGAGCAGTCGGTTCTTTGCTATGAAAAGGTCTTTCCTGGCCAACGCTCTGCGATTTAGTTGTCTGAATTAGTCCTAAGTATTGTGGTATTTTTAAAAACGTATTCAGTATGATTTCAGCTACTCTCCTCTAAAGCCATCTAACTAACATGAAGAAAAAAAAAACAACAGCAATTCAATGCATGGAAAATAAGTCACGTATCCTCCCTCCGTCGTGCAAAATAACAAATTTGGGTAGTATATGTTCTCTCTATTTGTAGTTAAGACACTGGGCTTATTAAACAACTAAAAATATTTAAGTTGAAAGCTGAGTCTTTAGAATGCAATGTCTTTATCTGATGACATAGCTGGAATTATTACTCAAAATAAAATGATTTCACAAGCTCATAACTAGACATCGCCACCTAATTTTCAAGCAATGGTGAGAAATTGTAAGTGCTTTTCACCTGCAGCCCCAAGCAATTATCCCTACCAGAAAAGAACTGGACCGGGAGGCTGGCGAACACATCTTTGAGCCCCATGAGGGAGCTGGTGAGTGTGGCTATGGAAGGGACTGTCTTCCGGGACACGTCGCCTTAGCACCTGCCAAACAGCTCTTGCTGCAGGGCTGTGACTAACCTGACTTGGTGCAGCAAGAAGCAGTAAAAGGCATTCAACAAGGTTATTAATCTGAAGTCATGAATTTTAAAAGTTGCTCGTTTGACTTAAAGCAAGATCAATAATTCAGTAACATTTTTTTTCTTGGATTTTAAGAATAATTATGTTAGATGCATTGTGCCAAATGTCTACAGTGTTCCAGGAATTGCTCAGTGGTGAAAAAGTTATGTTGCTTGTATAAAATCAAAACCCATATAATTCAAGACTAATTCCCTTGCAGTAATATACATAAAAGTGTTGGAGATGTCTTCTTGGAGTACATAAATTTGGAAGAAGTAAAGTGTAGTTTTGCTCTGAAGCATGCATTTATTGCTCACTAAGAAGTTGTGCAAAATTTCCCTTTCATTCTCCCCCCAGCAGCATGACCTCTATGTGTCCTATTCTGAAAAAGCAAAGTCTCTACAATCACGTTATGAGGAGTTTTTCATTCAATTTTACCATAGTTTCTACTTTCGTGTGCTTTCATACAGCTAAGAGTCGCATTAATTAAGGTACATTTGGGTTATTCTATGATATAAAGAAAGCTTCAAATTTTAAGTCATGTTATAAATTTTTTTAAAGAAAATCTATCTTATCTAATCAATAGTAAGGTTTAAAGGAAATAAAGAATGGTGGATGTTTCTGTTAAAAATAGTTTGCCATATACCAAGAATAGCAACTGAGAATTCACCAGCTATGTTAAATATGTGCAACACTTTAAATTTTATGCATGAAATGGTGATGTTAATATTTCCATACTCTGTGATTTGAAGTTCATATCATCCAAGTTAGATAAAACGTGACCTATGTAGCAATAAATGTTTTCTAAACATTAATTCAGTTAAATTAGCAATAAATCTACAAAGTAGATGACATTATATCCATTGATGGATGGGAACCAAAGCTCATAGAATTCAAATAAGATCTGCAAACCAAAACACTTAATAACTGGTATATATGGAATTGAAATTGACTTCCCTCTGCTCATTCTCCTACGTAAACACTGACTTTCCAGACCTGGCCCACCCAATGAATAAGAACTATAATTGCTCCCTGGGTGACATATTACCTGAGTGAAAGAAGAAACACACATCAGAAATTTACTAGTGAGATCATTTCATAAATGATAAGACTCTATTTTTTATTACGAATAATAGCTCATTGGGTCTATACAATTGTCTTAATCCTTGGGTTGATTGCATGTTTTGCTATCATGAATAGTGTTTCAGCAAATATGGGAGTGCAGATCTGTCTTTAACAGTCTCATTTAATTTCCTTTGGATATATTCAAGAGCCAGTGGTAGGTTTGCTATTTTTAATTGTGTGAGATCCCCCGTGATGCTATCCAGAACAGCTGTGCTACATTCCCACCGACATTTGCAAGTAACCATGCCTCTCCTTCACTAGACTTCTATATATATGCACAAACTTACTTTACCAGTAAGATCCCAAAGACATATATTGGTATGGAAACCGAGATTTTGAACAGTTGTGGTTCACAGTTAAAGAATTTCAAAACTATTTAAGAAGTTTATAGTACAAGCAAAATAAATTCTAGTTGACTTAATGTCCACATTTTAAGAAAAGAAGCCGTATTATAAAGATAATGTTACCTAGGCCTCATATAAACATGAAATTATACAGAAAAAAAAATGAACCACAAAGTTCACCATAGGCAAAAACACAAACAAGTTGTATTACTTGATATATCTAGAAATTAAAATTTGTATTATGATTAGAAGCAGTATTTGCTAACAGTATTTGATGGTATGCCTACATTAGGTATCCCAACTACACAATGATAATAAAATCAAACCAAAAACAATCTAATAACAACTGTTAACAAAAATCAAAATGATCATTTAGAAATTGCCTTTCAAATAGTAAAAGAATCATAAGAAATATTGAAGATTTGGAAAGTGACATGGAAATGAACATTCCTGACTATTGATAAGTGATTATGAGAAATCATCACAGGTTTCATTGAGAATGTACATTGGGAAGAAATATTCATAGATTTCAAAATGTTGCATATGCACATCAGCTCATACTAGTTTATGCCATATCTGTGCGGCATCTAGTTGGAGGCAATTTATGGGGAAAACATCAGTTAGAACAGAACAATAACAACTGTTAAAAATGAAGCAAGAATAACATCAATTTCTTTCTTTCTTTTTTTTTTTTTTTGGTGAAATTAAAAAAATTAAGAAATCACTGGCACTCACACCAACCCAGCTGATACGGTCAGTGCCTCGATGAGCAAGGATTGTATACATGGATAACAGGGCATTAAGCTGGATTCAAGAGGAAGCCTGCAGTGACGGATTAGTCTTACCAATTTGTGAAGAAAAGATGATTAATTTTATCCATTGTCCTTCCTCCAAATGAAGAGCACCAACAGATAACAGCAGAAACAACAGCTAACAGAACAGATACCTCAATTGTTTCAAAAACCTAAAGAGCAGGATGACAGACTTAGGGCTGGTTATGAAGGTCTACAATATTTCAATAATATGGGCAGATATCAGCAGCGAGGAGAGACTTTGGGAAAAGGGGAAGGGAAATCCCCAAACCTATGTAAATGTATCTTAAATTTAAAAAGAAAATCAACTGGAAACAGCTCTTTAATCAGTGTGTCCCAAAATGGCTGTGCCCAAGTCAGCTGGGAAGGGAATAGTTTCCAATGGAAGTTTGAAACAAGTAGAATAAAAATGCTGGAGCATCTCAGTGTCCATTGGGAAGAAGGGAAGAAACATAATGTTACCAGTAAGATCCCAAAGCAAATCATGGTTACAAGCAGCTTGGGGAGACACAAGGGGTCCATTCAGAGCAAAAACACCCTGATGGTGACTGGAGGCCATGGCGGCACTTTTCTGAAATATTCCTTGTGTTTGCTTGACTTTGTGGATGATCAAAGAATGGTGATAGACGCATACTAAGGGAGTGTGCTTAGATAAAGCTAGTCAAGCCTTTAGCAGAAAAGCAAAATCCTGGGAAATTTCTGACAGTGAGTTCTTCTCATTATAGAAATAGGCAACGCTCATTCTTCTCGTTCAGGGGGGACCATTGTGGAAGTTTCCATGAAAATCAGAAAGCTGCCATTTTACAGTCTTGATTTGATTCCAGTTTCCTTGTGTTTATTTCATAAACTTAAAACTATAAAAGATCCTTATTTTTTGTGTTACTACAAAAATATTGCAGGGTTGAGACAGCACGACCCTTCCTATTTTATAAATTGTCTTAATGGTGGTATTATCTGTTACAAAAATATTTTGAACTTTGTAGTGTTTACATTGAGAAATAAAGGTCTATATTTTTTATTTTTATTTTTATCTTTTAATTCTTTCCTATAAACCTTCTAAGACTGCTCATGTACTAGTATAGCATTTTAAATGATGCTTTAAGAGCAGTTATCACAATTTCAAAAAAATATTGGGGTTAGGAAGATGGCTCGGAGGATTAAGCTGATGTTTCAGACACTGATACCCCGTATCAGAATCCTGGGTCCAGTTCCTGACACTCTGCTTTTGTCTGCTTTCTGGCTAACGTGTCCTGAAATGATAGCGGAAGACTGCCCAGGTACTTTCATGGGAGAACAGGATGGAATTCTTAGGACCTGGCTTCACACTGACCCAGTCTGAGGGACTACAGCTGTTTTGGAGAACAAATCAGCAGAATGTCATCCTCCTTTCTACTTCTAAAGAGTTTTCCTTGGGCCCGGCGCGGTGGCGCAAGTGGTTAAAGGTCCTCGCCTTGCACCCCCGGGATCCCATATGGGTGCCGGTTCTAATCCCGGCAGCCCCGCTTCCCTTCCAGCTCCCTGCCTGTGGCCCGGGAAAGCAGTCGAGGATGGCCCAAAGCTTTGGGAACCTGCACCCGCGTGGGAGACCCGGAAGAGGCTCCTGGCTTCGGATCGGCATAGTATCGGCCCGTTGCGCTCACTTGGGGAGTGAATCATCGGACGGAAGATCTTCCTCTCTGTCTCTCCTCTCTGTATATCCGCCTTTCCAATGAAAAAATAATAAAAAAAAAAAAAGAGTTTTCCTAAACAACAGCAATAAAAATGTTAGATTAGCTCTATGGCATAACGGAAATACGCAGGACAAAAATGAGAACTAAAATTTCCAATGAGTGACTTTGCATTCCAGATTAGCGCCTTACCCTAGATTAGTGAAGATATTCTTTGCATTTTTAAATTTTTTCCTGGTATGTCTTCAGATTATTTGTACTTATATAGTGCCAGTTGATGCACACATCCCAGTAAGTACCACGTTTCGAGCGCTCAGTAGCCACGTGTATCCGATGGCTGTAAGTTTGGACACAGGACCTCCACATCGTGTTCTACCGGGAGCATTTTTACCAGTGCTGTCTTGAGGGGAGGACTCTGCCCTAATACTCAGGAATCAAGTTCATGGAAGAAATAACTTTTCCACTGATATCAAAGCCAGCTGTAGACGCTAACATAAAACCATTCATGTGATCTCACCAATGTATATTTCAGCACACAAAGATACAAATGATGCAAGCAGACAGATCTGCCTGAGTTAACACAGGACAAGATTGGATAAAAGAAAATAGAATGAAGATTGTGATTAATAACTTCTGTGTAATACATGTTTTTTTTGAAGAAATGGACTCAGCTTTGCTAGTCCAAATATCCGATTAAAATCTGTGTAGCTCTAGTCAAATCATTGTATAACTGTCAATCCCAGGAATCCTTGTTTTAAAACACCTGTCAACTTTGCAGGCCAGAACAGGCCATTGCAAAGAATCAATTTAGCGATTCTTTAAATATCCTTAGGTCTGTGACTATCTTTAAACATGATTCGGTCAGTGAAACCTGGAGATGTATACAGAATACAAAAAAAAAAAATCAAAGTAGATATTATTCCAAAATTGAAGAAATTGTACAAAAAGAAATGTAAATAGAAAGGCAAAAATGATAAGACTATAATCAGGTTTTAATATGTCACCATGTTCATTGCTTTAAGTGTGTAAAACAAGAAGAAATGGAAAGGAACAGCACTTATAGCTTTCTACTTTGTTTTGTTTCCGTGCAGCCAGAGCAACGGCAACTCGTGGATTTAATTTGCACAGCTCTGCCTGCAGGGATTGGGAGCATCCGCTGGGTCACCCTGAGAAAAGATCTCGGCTGCCCCAGTTTTCTTGATCCGTGACTTGGATGGTCTGTACTGGCTGGTCAGTCTTGTAAATAAATAAAGGGATAATGATCATTTGTACCCTACAGGGTCATTGATGGGATTAAAGAAGCCCTCATCTGCTATATTTTGGAATAACGAGTGACACATAGTTACCATATTTTATCTGTGTATGGATTTCTTTCACACGACTGAGAATGTTTTGAAATGGAAGGGTTAGTTTTACTCAATTTTCTGTAATTATACTCACAGTTATACATGTGAGTTTTGATTATGTTTTTATGTTTGAAATTAAAAGCATACACATAAAGCATGGGTGTGGTGGTACAGTGAGTTAGGTGCTCACTGGCTCTACTCACACCCCTTATCCAAGTGTTGTTAGGAGACCGGGCTACTGAAACTTTTTTTTTCCTTAACATATTTATTTATTTTTTTTTTTCTGTAAAAGCAAATTTACAGTGAGGAGGAAAGACAAAAATAAAGATCTGCCTGCTGGCTCACTGCTCAAGTAATCTCAATGGCAGCAGCTGAGCCGATCCAAAGCCAGGAGCCAGGAGCTTCTTCTGGATGTCCCATGCAGGTGCAGGAGTCCAGGGCCCTGAGCTGTCCCCGATCGCCTTCCCAGGCCACAAGCAGGGAACTGGATGGGAAGTAGGGCAGCCAGGACAACAACGAGCACCAGTAAGCGATGCTGGAGCTTGTAAGGCGAGGCTTTAGCCAGTGGGCCTTTGTGCCAGGCCCACTGTTGTTCTTCCGTTCCAGTTTGTTGCTAACGTATCCAGGAAGGAAACAGACAAGGGTTTAATTCTATCTGGAAGACCCAGAAGGAGTTCCAGGATCCTGACTTCAAATTCATCTAACCCTGGTTGTTGCAGGCATCTGAGGAATGAACCAGGGAATGGAAAATGTCTCTCTTCTTGTCGCTGTCACTCTGACCTTTAAATAAGTAAATATTTCAGCTAAAGAAAGAAGTCACGTCATATGTACGTATGTATAATGCTTGTGTGACAGCCAGCAAACTGCCTGAGATGAACAGTGGTCTAATTAAATACATTTAAATATGTGTCTAATTTATAAATAGAATCAAAGCAATATTGAGAATATTCTTATAAATACAAGGGAAATTATTGGCAGGATAGAGAATATGAAACAGTCTCTCCAAGATGAATTAATTTTTTTTCATAAAAGGTCTAGATGGTTACAGTTGTTGAGTGTGGTGATATCGCAGCCATTATCGCTTTGTACATGAGCATGTATAGAAAATTCTCAATGAATAGTACCTAGTGGGATGTCTAAAATGAAATCTAGTAACAATCTGAGCCAATTTTGTCCTTTCAGTAAGTCACCATTGTAAACTAGTGCCATATTGTCCAAGGTAATTATCATCCTTCCAGTGCTTCTTTTTATTATGCTGCATAAAATCCTGTCCTGCAGGTCCCTGCTCTGTAGCATAACTATCCACCTGCTAATGCTATTTAGACACACAGAAAAATCTGATCATCTAATTTAATTTACATACACACACTGCAAAATCCCGTAGTGACTTATCTAAACACTTATAGCTAGTGAGTTTTGGGCACCGTGGCCTAGTGGCTAAAGTCCTCGCCTTGAATGCACCGGGATCCCATATGGACGCCGGTTCTAATCCCGGCTGCCCCACTTCCCATCCAGCTCCCTGCTTGTGGCCTGGGAAAGCAGTCGAGGACGGCCCAAAGCCTTGGGATCCTGCACCCACGTGGGAGACCCAATGAAGTTTCAGGCTCCTGGCTTCAGATTGGCGCAGCTCTAGCCATTGCGGTCACTTGGGGAGTGAATCATCGGACAGAAGATCTTCCTCTGTCTCACCTCTTCCCTGTATATCTGACTTTCCAATAAAAATAAATAAAGCTTAACAAAACCCAAAACAAACAAACAAACAAAAAACTAGTGCATTCTAACACCATAATTGCTAGTGAAGTTGACCTTTCCTGCGCCTTATGGAGCACACGCTACTCCAGTATGAAAATGTAATCTATTGAGCCCAGTACAGTAGCCTAGTGGCTAAAGTCCTTGCCTTGCTCACACTGGGATCCCATATGGGTGCCGGTTCATGTCCCGGGTGCTCCACTTCCCATCCAGCTCTCTGGCTGTGGCCTGGGAAAGCAATCAAAGATGGACCAAAGTCTTGGGACCCTGCACCCATATGGGATACCCAGAAGAGTCTCTGGGCTCCCAGCTTCAGATCAGCTCAGCTCCTACTGTTGCAGCCACTTGTGGAGTGAACAAGTAGAAAGAAGATCTGTCTCTATCCCTTGCTCTCTCTGTAAATCTGCCTTTCCAATGAATAAATACATAAATCTGAAAAAAAAAAGAAGAAAGAAAATGCAATATGTGTTCATGAACAAGTCAGATGATAACAACTTTGGATTCAAAAAAGTTATTAACTGTTCAATGTCACATCTAAATGTTGTAAAATATTATAAGAATGCAAGCAAAGCATGTGATTTTAAAAATCAAGTGTGCAGTTTCCTATTTGCTGAATTTATACAGTAGCTCTTTGGAAAAACTGTCTGGTTCTTTCATTCCTCTAACGTCCAACTTTCTATTATCGCCATTAAGGGATTGTGGAGGGCCCTGCACGGTAGCTTATCAGCTAATATTCTTGCCTTGAGCACGACGTATGGGCACTGGTTCTAATCTTGGCCACCTTCCCTTCCAGCTCCCTGCTTGTGGCCTGGGAAAGCAGTCGAGGACAGGTCAAAGCCTTGGGACCCTGCACCCACGTGGGAGACCCAGAAGAGGCTCCTGGTGCCAGGCTACCAATAGATGCAGTTCCGGCTGGCTGCTTGGGGGGTGAATCAGCAGACAGATCTTCGTCTTTGTATATCTGACTTTTCAATAAAAATAAATAAATCATTAAAAAGAAAAAAAAAGGGCTTAATTGCTGGGGTATTAGAAGTTTCAGAAATACATGTACTGCTCTTAAAACCTTTGGCATGTCATAGAAGTGACTTCTCAGGGAAAAGCAGAACAAAGCTGGTGGGTTTGCCTTTTTCAGAGAGCACCCCAAACTGGAGAAATAGCTTCTTCCCACAAATTCCTGTGTTTCCAGGAAAATCAGACAAAAATACTTCTTAATATCTGTTACCTGTCCCTCAATTTCAACTTTGAATATTATATTGGTAACATTTTAAGAGATTTCCTTCAGTCTTTCAACTTTTAAAATCAATTGTTATCTATCAGCTGCTAGTCAGTAATTACTCTTTATATTAAGTCAATGTTAAGTATTTTGGCTAATTATAGATGTCTTTCACATTACATTGATATTTAACAGTGCAGATCCAAATTTTACTGAATTTTCTGCAAGTTCATTCACACATTACAGGTGCAAGGGATACTTGTATCAATTTCTGAATTTCTGAATTGAAATTTCTAAATTGAAATTTAAAAATATTTATTGAACTCAAAAATATATGTAATTTCGTAATCTAAAAAAAAATCCATCTCCATTGCCTAAAATCATTTATGAATATGGACAGTTATAGGACTGTAAAACTTAATGTATCAAAAATAATTTCACTTATGTAGAATGGTCTAGTCATTTTTTTGCAATTGTTCCAAGTGAGAAATGAAATGTATAGTCAGCCCATCATAGATTATGCATCCTCAGATATGACAAATTTGGGGGGCTAGCATCCCATACTGACATGCAGGTTGGAGTCCTGGCTGCTCCATCTCCATGGCAACTCTCTGATAATGTGCCTGGACAAACAGCAAAGGCTATCCCAGGTACTTCAGCTCACGCACTTACTACTACTCGTGTAAAAGACACAGCTGTAGTTCCTGGCTTCTGGCTTCAGCCGAGCCCAGCCCACGATGCTGTGGCCCTTTGGCGAGTGAACCAGCAGATGGGAGAATTCTCCATCTGTACCTCTTTCTGTTTGTGTCAATCTGTTTTGGAAAAAAAAAAAAAACAGTATTTTTTGAAAAAGAAAAAAATGTGGCTAAGCAGAATATAACATTATTGTAATGTAAATATATGACAGCATATGTATATACTATGTCATCATGTGCAAAGGATTTGAATGATCTGATTTTGTATACAGAGATTCTCAATTTTATCTCCTGTGTATACAAGGGACAGTTGTGTGGGTAAGGGTAGGGGCTGAATGAAACAGGTGGACAAACACAGAAGAAATATAGTTCTTTGAAAATACTGTTGACAAACTTTAAGTATCTCCAGTTTTTTTTTTTTTGATACAAAATTTCCTATACTTTCAGACAATACACATTACTATATACAATCCTGATCTGGTATGATAAAATCATGATCATGTATGTGAAATGTTGGTGGTAGTTACATGACTAGTAGATTATACCCAACTTTAATTTCCTTATTTGTGATGTGACTTTAGGAATTTTAAAACTCTAACCAAAAGGGAGAAACTGTGTAGTGAAAGAATTTTCTTTAATACGTTTGTAAGAAATTTTTATCTTCCAGAGAGAAAAATAAATAAATAAATAAACCTTTCCAAAAGATTCATATCATCGTATTACTTGTTTCAGTTGCAATGGACCCTTTTACCCAGCTCAAATCCAGTAGCTTTAGGCACAGCCAGAAGGCAAAAGTGTCCTTTATATTCCCCAGGAAGCTCTGGGAAGAGGAGCCCTTGACTGTCCTATCCATTACTGCATTTGTAAACTCAGCATTTCTGTTCGTCTCCGTTTAACTTTATATCTTTCATGTGGTACAACATTATAATCAAACATTCAGTCTGTCCCGGTATTTAGGCAAGTATAAATCATAGTAACTTTGCTCCTAATTGAAAATGAACATTTATTGTTCTGGTAATGAAGAAAAAGTATGATGGTATATAAGCCAATACACCTGTGAATGTCACTTTCGTACCATGTAAAGGATAATAATCATCATTTTGCTCGGTCTTGGTTGATTTTACGATTGAGATTGCAGAAAGTATCAGAACATCATAGACACTGAGATGCAGAGGACTCAAGGACTTGAAAAGACCTTGATAGTTAATATTATCAGGACTAAGGGAATATTTGAGAAATTGGATGCAGCAAAATAAAGTTGGCATGCTTCCTGGCATCTAAATGCTATGAGAAAAAAATTAAAAAAGAAAAAAACTAATTTCTGTGCTCTCCCACAAGACCAAGAGAGCCAAGAGCACACCCACTTTACCACTCACTGCGCTCTTTTCTAAAAAGGTAAATAGAAGTATTTTCAAATATATCTAGATTAATTGCTCCACACACTTAAGATAAATCTTGCTTAAGTTGAATCCTTTGACTCTTATACTAATGTTCAATTTTAATTTGCATTTGAAAGGAAATGAGAACTACAATAACAAGAAACTCCTAATTTCTTCCTAGAAATTAGAATTCAGTATAATTATAATGTGAATGCTCGGAAACAAATCCAAATATTCTACACTAATTCTCCATTTTAATTTCTGTGAAGAATCTCACTCATAAACAAACTCTTAATCTGTTCCTAGACCTACCTGTCTTTCCTTGTTCTGATACGGTATTTTCCGATGCTGTTAATAAGTTACCAGCCCAGGCTCACTCTGGGTTTTGCCTACCTTCCTTTGGGTCTTTTCACTTTCTGACATGATAGTTTACAAGAAATGTAAAGGTTAAAATTAGATGACAGGAACTCAGCAAAATAATCTATCTATCTATCTATCTATCTATCTATCTATCTATCTATCTATCTAATTACAAATAAGCATATTAAGAATCAAAGTAGCGGCCAGTACTTAGAGAGGGTTTTAATATGATAACACATGGGTATTATACAAGCATTTGCACCGGTATCATTTCTTTTTAATGGCAATAAATATTCTGAAAATAATTCAACAACTATGTGCTATGTATTTATTATGCTAGGAATACGAAAAAAATTCTGCATTTTTGGCACCATAAAACTATTAAAAAGTGTCTAGATGTGTCTTTTCTGTATATATCTACAACATATATTAATGAAATTGGTATAATCAACATTTCCTAATTTTTTCTTTTTTTTTTTGAAAGGCAGCTTTTTTTTTTTATTAATTACATTGCATTATGTGACACAGTTTTATAGGCACTGGGATTCCCTCCAATCCTCCCCAAGCCCTCTCTCCATGGTGGACTCCTCCACCCTGTTGCATTGCCACAGTTCAAGTTCACATGAGATTCTTTCATTGCAAACTTATATCAAGCATAGAGTCCAGCATCTTATTATCCAGATAAGTTCAATGGCTTGTTGAGGAGACCTTCTATAGTCTGAAGGTACAACCGGCAGAGTATCATCCCGATCAATTAAAAGCCCCAACATAACATCAGCAACAATTTATAACATTATGGAATTAACTGGCATAGTATTGAGTAACCAATATGTTAAAAAAAAAAAAACAAGTTCTTAACCACATCCTGTGACTACTTCACTGGCATTTCAATTTTAGTTTATATACAACTGGGTTCTATACATCTTAAAATGGCTATAGGTTACTATTCAGCTGTCTCGTGTCTATTTTCATTATAATATTTGGCATTTTATAGCATTGAAGCATAATTTTGCTGAACCTGGCTTTGTTTCGGGTAGTCTAGACTGGCTTATAATTCTAACAAGACCTATGTCAACACTTACACCTTATTAGGTGGGACACAAAGATTAGTTACTCCTCACTAGGGTATTGAGGATTTCTCTGTACACCCCTCCTAAAACTGTTCTGCAACTAAACATTTCCTAATTTTTGAAGTGACTTTGGGGTAGAAAACTTGGTATATCTCACTTCTATTTGTATATATATATTTGTATATATATTTATTTGTATATATATGTATATCATACTTTAGTTTTATACATAACATATATATATTTATTTATCTGTATATAACATACTATATGCAGTATGTTATTGTGAATCACAGTCACCCAAAATTTCGTGAAACACCACGAACATAAAGGAACATGACATATTTGTAGATTAAATATAAATGGTATAAACCAAACATATCTTTTACTTTGAAATCCTAAAATATCTTAAGATGATATTTCTTTATTCTGAAGTTACTAAAGGAAGAATTGAGGTTCTAAACTTGTTTGACAGGTAGGGAGCTTAGAGGCTGACACTCATATTTAACAACCTGTAAAAAACTGAACAAACTGAAAATTCAGCTGCCCTCCTAGATTCGAAAAATCAGGGAGGTCACAAGACAAGCCGATGCTCTAAAATTAGGAAGCAGACTGGCAGATGCGAAGAATCACAGTTACAAGAACAGACGCAAGGAGCAGAAACCACTTTACAGGCCAGGGATGGGATAGAAAATCCCAAACTGTAACTGGGCTTGGGTTCTGCTGGAAAATCCCTGGGAATTCATCCAGGAGTTGAACAACTGCGGGCACTCAGTTATGACAAGTCCATGCACGTGTAAGTTTCACAGCCAGTAACTATCAAGGCCTCTAAGTGGCACACTGGGGGAATAATAACCCTTGTGCACTAACAGGCAGAGGGAGGCCTATAGCCTCTTCTGTTTTCGATGAGGCGGCACATCGGGATGGCCATTTTATCATAGTCAGTCCAACGGACTCGGAGAAGGAAGATCCCTAACTCATTCCCCCGTTGTCATCAGATCCCAGCTGAGGGGAAAAACGCTGAGAGGCACGGGGGAAAATCACACTGCAGGGACACAGGCCCATCAGCAGCTGAGAGCTGGTCACAGCGCTGTAAATGCTGTCCCATTCATGCACGCTACTGCAGTCGTATATAGTATAGTCAAGCATCGTTTTCCAAAAAAAAAAAAAAAAAAGTGCTGTTGGGGGACCTTGAGCATGGAAAGGATATTAGAATTATCAAACTGGAAATTAAAACAATCACTAAAAAGCCTGCTGATACGATGGACAAACAGTAGAATATGGCCCAAGTGTTTGAGCCCCTAACCCCATTTAGGAGACTCCTCAGTTCCGGTTTGTGACAGGTCCAGTGCTGGCTCTTGCAGCCATCTCTGGAATGAACCAGTGAGAGAAAGAGCTCTCGGTATCTCTCTTGCATTCTCTCCCACTCTTTCTGCAACTATTTTTTTCTTAAAGATTTATTTATTTTTATTGGAAAGTCAGATATACAGAGAGGAGGAGAGACAGAGAAGAAGATCCATCGTCTGATGATTCACTCCCCACGTGAGCGCAAGGCCTGTAATGGGAAGCAGGGCTGACGGGATTAGAACCGGTGCCCATCCATATATCCTGGCGAGTTCAAGGTGAGCACTTTAGCCACTAGGCCACCGCTCCAGGCCCAACTCTGACTTTCAAAAGAAATAAGTATATCTTTCCAAAAGAATTGATCACAACCCAATTGTAAAATCTCCTAAGACTGACATAAATAAAACTCAATCATCCATGATAATATAATAACCTTTTAGATACAACACTAAAAATCATAATTCATGAATAAAATAATAACAATATACATTTATTAAAAAAAAACTGTGCTTTGCTCAAGACAATATCAAGAGAGTGAGAAGATAATTACATACCAGAAAAAATGTTTGCAAAAAGCCTTATATGATAAAGAACTGAAATTAAAAACCTGTGAACTATGCAAAAAATTCAAATAATTCAAGGAGAAAATAAATGACCCAAAGAAAAATAGAATAAGATCTCAACAGACAACTCTCCAAAGAAGATACACAAAGAAACTGGATAAAGCTGTTCAACATCATGTCATGTTAAGAAATTGCAAGTAAAATATAGTTGACTATTATAACAGTCAAAATTCAAATCAGTGACAATATTAAATACTTATGAGAACATAGAGAAACAGCAACTCTCACATATTGTTTCCTAAGAAAATTAAAAACAGCACATGATTCAGCATTCATACTCAAATATTTGCTGACGTGAGTTTAAAATTCTATGTCCATGGGCCCGGCGCGGTGGCACAAGTGGTTAAAGGTCCTCGCCTTGCACGCCCGAGATCCCATATGGGCGCTGGTTCTAATCCCGGCAGCCCCACTTCCCTTCCAGCTCCCTGCCTGTGGCCCGGGAAAGCAGTCGAGGACGGCCCAAAGCTTTGGGAACCTGCACCAGCGTGGGAGACCCGGAGGAGGCTCCTGGCTTCGGATTGGCATAGTATCGGCCGTTGCGCTCACTTGGGGAGTGAATCATCGGACGGAAGATCTTCCTCTCTGTCTCTCCTCTCTGTGTATCAGCCTTTCCAATTAAAAAAAATAATAATAAAAATAAATCTTTAAAAAAAATAAAAAAATAAAATTCTATGTCCATGCAGAAAAAAAGTGCACATGCATGTTGCTAGAATTCTGTTTCACCGTTTCCAAAACATGGAAGCAGCCAGGATATCTACCCTCAGTGAATGAGTAAATCAACAGTGACACAACTAGACAATGAAATATTGTTGAATACTAAAGGCAAATGAGGAGATCGCGTGCATAGCATTATTGGAAGAGAAGCCAATCTGAAAGTACCGTATGTTTCCCCCTGTACAACGTTCTGGAAATGACCAAACTGGAGACAGTAAAACTATCAGTAATTACTAATACTTAGGAAGAAAGAAGCGATGAATAGATGGAGCTTATAGCATTGCTGAGTCAGTGAGACGGTGACGGATTGATGATGTATACATACTGTCATCCATTTCCAAAATCTGCAAAACTGTACAATGCCAGGAGTGAGCCATATGATAACCTGCGGTTTGGGGGGTTTTCAGTGTTTATGGTGTGTAAATATTGATTCATCAAGTATTGTTAAGCATACCACTCTGATGGGGAATGTTTATAACATGGACACGGGTGCATGGGTGGTGACAGATTGTGTTTGTATACACGCTGAATTTTAATTTCTTTCAGTCTAAAATATCTAAACATTATTTTTATGGCTGAGTAATATGTCCTAGTATATGTGTACCACATTTTCTTTATCCAGTCATTTGTTGATTAGCATCTGGATTAATTTCATTTCTCAGCTATTGTCAATAGGACAGCTAAAAACAAGGGGGTATAGATAAATGTCTTTTTTTTTTTTAATTTAATTTGGGCAAACTTCAAGGAGTAGGATAGCTGGGTCATATGAAATATCTATTTTCAGATATCGGAGGAATCTCTACGCTGTCTTCCCTAATGGTTGTACTAATTTTTATTCCCATCAACAAGAGATTACAGTATCTTTTTCCACCCACATTCTTGACAGAATTTACCTTGTTTTTGATTCATACATGATAGCCTTTCTAACCAGGGGAAGATGAAACCTTATTATGGGTTTTTATCCTCCTGATGGTTAGAGAGCCTGAGCATTTTTTCAGGAGACAAAGAAGTTTCAACAAGCCAGGTTATGTACTGTAGAGAAAGCAAAAATCACGATGATATAGCGTTTCTGTACTCAGAACTTTCTCATGATATTTGTTTACTTAAATCACTTGTTTTGACTAATGCTGGTGTATTTGTGTATGCTTGAGAGCAAATACATACATGTGTTTACATATCTGTCACATGTTCAAGTTGCAAGTTCCTTGATCTTTGCCCTAGCCTCGCAGTTTTCTTGGAGGGAGACATTATTTAAGTTTCAGTTCGATTGAGCTTTCTAAATATTTAACCAAAATCCTTACTTGTGGGCTATTCGATATTGGTTTTCAAAATAGATTAGACAAATGGGTACACAGATTGAGAACCAGTTTGACAGATGACAGATAGATGAGAGATGACAAAGACCCGTATGCACATCTACTAGAAAGGGTACACTAAAAAATTATGAACACTGAATTTAGTGATGTGTGTTTTGGCTCACAATACTTTTTAACTTCACAAGCAATTTTTTTTCATAATTCTCACTTTCCACAAAATTTTTGAAGCACTCTCATATGCAAATCAATTCATGTTACTACAGAGAAACTTGTATTACTCGCCCCTTCACAGCCTAGTCTACATTCCTTTTCGCACTGCAGCTTCAATCATATGCTTGCTTAGCTTGCTTCTCATATTAGAATAAAAGCTGTTTTATCAGCAGCCTGTCAACTCAACATCTCTATTTATGGTTACCCTTGCTCATTTGCAGTGTACAGTCAGTATGCAAGTTATGAAATGTGAATCTCCTATCTACACAAATAACCATTTTCACAGAACTTGCTCCTCTTCCTGCTCACTGTATATTGCTCCATTAAAACCACAACTCAACATGAAAATAATAAACTGCCCAACATGAAAATAATAGCCAGGAAGTCCATGGGATTGGATTACTACATCAATTCCAGCAATGTCAATATCCATTAAGCATGTTACCTGCCAGGCTCTGCTTTTAGTATATTGGATAAATGATTACTTTGAAAACTCCTAGGTCTATGAGGAAACGTGAAGTACTTTTCCAACTCAGTTTTTCAGAGAAGTGGTCAGCATAGTAATACCAGCTATAGAAGGTCAGACATCTGTGGCAGAGAACCTTGGATAAGAATGAGGTTATGCCTGGTGAATGTTGCATCGTTGAGGTAATATTTTTATCTATCAGGGTCTGCCAATTGAGTAACCCTAATACAGTACATGAAAGTTTCAGGATCTCTGTTAAATAATGTTGACCTTTTAAGGGTGTAAATGGACTATTTTAATGATTTTGACCACTTTATTTCTTTTTTATATAAGATTTATTTATTTTTGAAGGATAGATTTACAGAAAGGAGAAGCAGGGAGAAAGATTTCCCATTTGCTGTTGAAGTTTCTGGTTGCTGCAACAACCAGAGCTGAGCCAAGCTGAAGCCAGGAGTCAGGAGGCCTCTTTGAGTCTCCCAGGCAGATACAAGGACCCAAGACTTTAGGCTACCCTTCACTACTTTCCCGGGGGCAACAGCAGGGAGCTGGTTGGGAAGTGGAGCAGCCAAGACAAGAACAGATGCCCACGGCGATGCCAATGCTTGAAAGCAGAGGGTTAGCCAATAGAACCCTTGATCCGGTCCTGCATTGGGTAATTTTAATAAGAAATCTAGAAAAATAAATCTCCTATTTATTTAGGAAGAATTCAAAATCTTCACCAAATAAATCTTTCTGTAATAATTTCTAATATGTGAAACTCCACCAAATATCCCTTATATTTTCATTTCAATTTATAAGTGCATACATTTTAATTGCCTAGAGTTTCATCTCTCAGTGTCAAATGCAAAATTATTTGTAGAGAATCTGATCTTTTTATTTTATTGTCACTGTGTCACATTGCCCTGCTGTACACTTAAAGGCCTTTGTTACACTTTGGTTATGAATCTATAATGAAAGTATTTAAATCGGTTTTTCAATGAACATGAAGTATTCATTAATGTATTAAAATATTGAATTTTTTCTCAAAGGGAAATGAATTAGATAAATAAGCAGATAAGAATTTTTTTATTAACAGTGCTTTGAGGTATTTTCCATCAAGCAAATGAAAGTCATAATTTATTCATTAAAGATGTTCTTCAGCAAACAATATTTACTGGTAGTTACCAAGCAAGCTAAAGGCTCAAAAGTGGGAATAAAGAAATACCTATGGGAGTGGGCAGGGAAACGTGAAGGAAAAATTCCAGGAAAGGAAGTGCAAAAGATAGGAATTGTGTTAATAGCAGTCATGACCTCTTCATTTCTTCTTCGCATCACCAAATTTGACTTCAAAATCTCAGGAATATTGACAGAATAAAAGAATTTCCTGCTTTTCAGATACCCTTGTTAACTGACAGAATGTTTTCTTTAAGACAGTAAATCGATATTGAGAACTCAGTAGAGCTTGTGTTGCCTTGATGAATCTAGTATCATGCCTAGTTTATTCAGTCTAGTCTATGAGGGACTCCGGTAAGTAGCAAGAATCAGCCATAATGCATAGTTGTTTGCTTGTACTTAACATGTGTGTATGCATTCTCTTTTTTTCATTCACTTACTTATTGGAAAGTCATAGTTACAGAGAAAGAGAGATACATGGAAAGAGAGGGATAACAAGATAGAGAACTTTGTCCACTAGTTCACTGCCCAAATGGCCACAGCAGCCAGGGCTGAGCCAGCAATTTTTCTAGGTCTCCCATCAGGGTACTGGGGAAAAGCATTTGGACCATCTTTTCCTGCTTTCCCAAGCGCATTGTAGGAAGATTGGACCCAGTATGAAGCCTCTGAGATTTGAACTGGTACTTGTTAGGGAATTCTGGATTTGCAGGCATAGGTTTTACCTGTTGCCCCTATAATGGGTATCTATTTACATTGCAAAATCACAAAACACAGTGACTGTCAAGTTAACTTTGATATTCCTGGCAAGATCTCTGGGCATATACTGAAAAATATGTAGGAATCTGCCATGATCAGATTATTAGGAAGCCAAACAGGGAATGGGTCTGTCTGTATTACAGGGTGATGGCTTAAATCATCCTCTGAGCACTGTTTTGACTCCTGTGTCGGACCCAGATCACTGTTAGTGCGCCCTGGAAAACAGGAGAGGATGGCCCACATGCTTATGCCCTGAACCTATAAGGCATCTCCAGGATGGAGATCCAGATTCCAGTCTTTGTTATGGTCCACCCCAGGTCACCTATTTGGACAGTGATCCAAAGAGGCTCTCTCTCTCTCTCTCTTTCTCATGAGTAAAAGAATCTGAAACAGAGAGAAAACTAAAAGACTTATATAGGAAGAGAAAGTATGTGATATCTCCAACAAACTCTTAATAGATTAGTTTCTTAGCAATGATCTTTAAAGTAGGCTTTGTTCTAGCTTGCCTTTTTTTTTATTTTTTAAGCCAAGTACACTGTTTAAAGGAACACTAGCTTGGATTGTGAGGTGGTCCTGAATCGAAGTTCTGCCTCACTGCTCTGCACTCGCCTGTGCATAATGCATTCAGTACACACAAGCACACACAGACAAGCATGCACTCCACTCTGAAAATACTTGCCTAGAAGCCTAGAATTCTTTGGGGAACACTTTTCATGACAGCAAGCTGCAGGCTAAAGTGTGATCATAAGGGGTAAAAGACAGGGAGGTAGGTTGGGTGATAAATGGACCGTGAAGGACTTTGTAAATGATATTTGAATTTCCTTTGTGAGTTCATCTTGGAGGTTAAATAGGAGTTTAAAACTCACTGAAGGCAATGGAGAGATAATAATGACTATTAATGGGAGGGGGTGGGAGTGATCACATTATGCTTTTTAAAAGATTGCACCCATTCTGTTGGCAGAGAGCCAACTATGAGATACTTCTGGCAACCTGGTGAGAAATGATGGGCCTGCAGTAAAATAATGACAAAGTTGATGATTGGAAAAATACATAATGTAAACTACGAAAAGAAGGATAGTTGTCCAAAGTAATGATATTTGGATAGGAGTGATCGGAGACAAAAGACATTTTTCTTTCATCCATCATATACACAATAATATAATTTAATAAAATAACATAGAGAACAGATGAGTAAAAGACAATACATATACTAGAGGAAATGCTGAATTCATGGTAAAATTAAAATTTATTTTATTGTTTTTAAATTATTTCAAAAATAAAATGTAAATACATAAAAACAAATACATTCAAATGACCTTTGATATATTGAATAGCTTGTTTATTCAGCAGTGTCAATTCAGTGTATTTCACTACGATATATATTTCCTCACTAATTTGCATATTTGTTAAATATAATTAACAGCTTTACTTTCCAATCCAACTCTCTACCCTTTTCATTTTCTTTGCAATACTGAGATGCAACAAAACATGCTAGGCAACTCAATGTTCCAATCAGTGATTTGGCATCTGTAATCTCCCACTTTCCTGAGGACATGAAATGTATTTTATAGTCATTTCTTGGTTAGCCATCTATGAAAAGTCAGATCTCCCTGACCCATCTCAGACTATTTCTATAAGGGTTTGTACAAATTTTTTTTCCAAAGAGCCTTGTGTACAGGGACATTTGCATCCTAAGAACATGAATATTTATGGTGAGAGTGGGGAACTGTATCATTTTTTTCCAAGTATAAACCTGTTGATTCCAGTTTGCTAGGGCATCTGTCAGTCTGGTCTTTGACTCTTATGTAACTAGCTCCTTACTCTATTTTAGGGCTCATTTACTGATCTTCAGAAGCCCATTCTCCCATGACCATAGTGAATGCCAGGAACCCCACCAGAGAAATCTGGTTGCTTCCCTTACTAGATGCACTTTATCTTCAGGATGTGGAGGAAGAAAATCAGGTTTGCCTGCAGTTATCTTTTATACATTGACTGAACCCATAAAACACGGATTTTTTTTTTTTTTTTGGTTTGTGGAAAACTGGTTACAACTCTTGAATTTTCAGAAGTTGTACTGCTTCTGAGTCCTTTGCCAAGGTCTTTTTCCTGTGTTCCAATGGCAATAAAATGACTCCCTATGCAACTGGCAAGAAAGCAAAAGAGAAGACTTTCCCAACGTCATGAGTTCTTATCTTGAAGTACTGTGCAATTTGGAGTGTGATGATTCAGTGTAAATTCTTCTATACCTACACACTGAATGAGAGGAAGAGTTGGCATTAGATTCTACTCTTATGAACTCATGTCTCCCCTAAGAAACCTATCACCATCCTTCAACCCTTATTCTGCTGGTAGGCAGATAGAAGTCAAGGACTTTATTGTCCAGGTTATGCAAGAATATTACCATTTCCCATATCCACAAGTGATTTGTCCAGCAGTGAAAACACTCCTTTGAACTTCAAATATGAGATACGTAGAAACATTTTTTTAGATATAAATTGCATTCAGGATAAACTTTACACAAGAAAATGTTCCTATGGGATAAGGAAACGGCTTCAGTTATTATTTGAAATGCTGAGGACAAATAACACAGAGACATAAATAAGAAGCTCTGTCTTTTCTGCTGAGATACCTCACTCACATGCTTTCAAAGGAGCCTGCATCTATTCACGACTACCACCTAAGCCTGATTGCTCAGGTAATGCTGCTTGCAGTATTATCCTAAAGATACATTTAACACACTAACATTACTGTATTGACTGTGTGTTGTATGTTAATGAGTATTCATTTTACTCCAATAACCCTTTTTAGTACCACAAATTTTGTTATTTTATTATTATTATAATTTTATGACACAGTTCCATGGGCTCTAGGATTCCCCTTATCCCCTCCCCACAACTCCTGCTCCCCACTGAGTAGTCCTATATTAGTATAATAGTATATCAGTATACTAGTATCGTTCTTAATAAATAGTCATAAGTTCAACATTGCTGACATGGAAAATAGCAGACAGTCCAGCATCCTATTGCCAAGATATTGATCCGAAGGTAGAGATGTGTAGTACATTGTATCCTCACAAGCAGACATAACAGCCTCTACTGCACAATTACTATGCATCCCCTTAAATGAAAAGCCACAAAACATAACCAGCAGGAAGAAAAAAAAAAAGAAATTAACAACAGCACGAAGTAAAATAACGTGCTACTGGATGACTAATGTGTCACTGAAAAGATGAGAAAGAAAATCAAGAACCTTCTTGAAGAAAATGATGCTGCTGTATGATCTATGAGTCAGTGAAGAATTTCATGAGAAAGTGTTTTGAAAAGAAGAAACTAAAAATAAAAGCATCAAAATCCATGAGATATATTTTCAGCTGTCCTTTGTTGTTGAGCTGGGTCTGCTGTAGGCAACAAATAGATGGGTTTTGTTTTTTAATCAAGTCTACTAAACTACCACATTTGATTGATGAGTTTAATCCTTTTATATTCAGGATTAATATGAATAGATGGTAATTTGGTCCTGTCATTTTAGAAATGGATTGTTCATTCATTTACTCTTAAATAGTTATTTTACTGGGAAGTTCTTCATATTTGCCTTTGATTTTTAGTGGGTGAAATGCCTTTTACTGCCAAGAGAACATCTTTAAATAACATTTATAGCGCAGGTTTGGAAGAGGTGTATTCTTTTAACTTTTTTAATTTTATTTATTTATTTATTTATTTATTTATTTATTTATTTATTTTTACTGTGGAAGAGTTTTATTTCATTTTCAAAGGCAAACAAAAGCTTTGCTGAGTACATTATCCTGGGCCGAAATTTCTTTGCTTTTATTATCTGCACTATGTCGCTCAATTCTCTTCTGGCCTGTAGAGTTTTCTGTGAGACGTCAGCTATGAATTTAATTGCCATTCTGTTATATGCCAATTGATTTTTTTTTCACGTACACATTTAAGGATCTTTTCTTTATGTTCAACCAGAGGGCATGATTATCACGTGTTGTGGTGAAGATGACTTTTTGTCAACCCTGTTGGGAGCTCTGTGTCCCTCCTTTATTCTGTTTCCCAATTCTTTCTCCAGATGAGAGAAATTTTCCTTTGTTATTTCATTAGATACATTTTTAAACCCAGTATCTTTGAGCATTCTGGAACTCCTATAACTCTTCTATTCAGCCTTTTAATAACGTGTCTAATTCTTGAATACATTTTTTAGTTTATTCCAGCCCTGCTTCCAGATTTTTCATTATTTCCGCATTGTGACAGGAATTATCTTCCAGTTCTGATACACAGAAAACCTCTGGTGACTAGAAACAATTGGGCATATGTTGATTGTCATTATCCATGTAAAATCCAGAAAGTGCAGAACTGTGGTGACTTATAAAATCAGAAGTTACAGGAGTCAGGAATCAGGAAATAAGACTGCTTGCAAAGGACATTTTCTATCTAAATTACAGAATTTGAAACAGGAAACAGTTAAATAATTACTTGCTTTCATAAAAGAGATTAAACGTAATTTATGAAATAAAGGGCCTTCTGAAGTAGAACTAATAAAATTTCTGAAAATTAAGCATTTATCAGCAACCAAATAAAGTGAATCTTTTTTTTTTTTAAAGATTTATTATTATTATTTTTTATTGGAAAGGCAGATATACAGAGAGGAGAGACAGAGAGGAAGATCTTCCATCCGATGATTCACTCCCCAAGTGAGCCGCAACGGGTCGATACTATGCCGATCCGAAGCCAGGAGCCTCTTCCGGGTCTCCCACGCGGGTGCAGGGTCCCAAAGCTTTGGGCCGTCCTCGACTGCTTTCCCAGGCCACAGGCAGGGAGCTGGAAGGGAAGCGGGGCTGCCGGGATTAGAACCGGCGCCCATATGGGATCCCGGGCGTGCAAGGCGAGGACTTAACCACTTGCGCCACCGCGCCGGGCCCTAAAGTGAATCTTAAAAACAATTTTGTCTTAAAAAAATATAATTGATGGAGAAAACTGATGTAGGTAGCAAAATGGCCTAGAATCCAATTTAGAGACAACAAAATAACAACTATTTAGAAATTAAAAAGATAAGATGCAGTAGCTTGGTGTATTTGTGAAAATTAAAAAAGAAGTGAGAGAAGAATGAATACAGGTTAGTACAGGCACAACAATGATTTTTTCCTAAAATTCAGAAAAGCATATAAATACAAAACGAAACATCAAATCTACAGACTCTCAAGCAAAATGCATGAAAATAAATATTGCACTTGATGGGAAAATTGCAGAATATCAAATAGAAATAAAAATTGGAAATGAGACATTTTAACTCAAATGCATACTACAAAATCTTATCAAAAATATAATCACTAGAGGGGTAAAATAAAATGACCAAACCTTAATCTACATAAGAAAAACAGAAATGGAGAATAAACAGAAGGTAGCAAGGTTATATGGAAATCAATATGTAAGAAGGAGGTTAAAACCTATTTGGAGCCCAGCAGGGTGGTCTAGCAGCTAAAATCCTTTTTTGAATGTTTCATGTGGGATCCCATATGGGCACCGGTTTTAATCCTGGCAGCCCTGCTTCCCATCCAGCGCCCTGCTTGTGGCCTGGGAAAGCAATCAAGGATGGCCCAAGGCCTTTGGACCCTGTACCCATGTGAGAGACCTGGAGGAAGTTCCTTGCTCCTGGCTCCAATTGGTGCAACATTGGCCTTTGCGGTCACTTGGAGAGTGAATCATCAGATGGAAGAACTTCCTGTTTCTCCTCCTCTCTGTTTATCTGATTTTGGAATAAAGATAAAATAAATCTTTAAAAATGTGTTGGTAATTACAATAAGCCTAACAATAAATGAGCATAAAAGGATTTTCAGAAAGCTGAAACTAAACTGAACCTATAATACTCTTAGATGATTCTATAATATAAGGAAATAAACTGATTAAAAGTATATTTCTGAAAATATTTATACAAGCCTATCTGAATTAAAGAATGCTAGTGAAACGTTAGATACAGTGTGATCTATGGCAAGATTTATGGTGCTAAGTTCTGTGATTTTAGAATCATACAGATAGTTCAGCAATCCAGCTGAATAATGCTTAATACATAATTGACAATTCATTTAATAGCAAAGCTTCAAATTAAATATACTAAGGGAGGAAGAGGAGAGGAAAAACTGTAGAATTATTGGAAAAAACTAACTTGTGCATGAGCATCGATTCAATGTTAACTAACATCAGTGGGGACGGAGGTTGTTGAGAAAAGAATTCTTAGGGTCTCAGGCCCTGTTAGTCTAAGGTTAGGTTAGGTACTTGATATATAGTTTAATGCCATCAGTCTTTGGAAATACTGAAGGCCCTTGTTCCAATGGTAGCAGGACTTGGATTTAATCCTTTTCCAGGAAGTTACCAGTGTGTTGCACAGTCTGAGTTTCTAAACCCTTAAATGTTGTCACCTCAAAGGTGGCAAGATGTAATTTGGTCTTACGTTTTAAAATCAATTCTTAGATTTTAATATTTCTTATTTTTGATTCAAAACCAGTTTTTACAGAGATAAAAGGAGTGTCAGAAGGGTTTTCCATCTGCTAGTCAACTCTTTTAAATGGCTGTAATGGCCAGAATTGAGCTGATGTGATGCCAGGCAGCAAGAGCTTCTTCCAGGTTTCCCATGTTGCTGCAGGAGCCCGAGGACTTGAATCATCCTCTGATGCTTTCCCAAGCCACAAGCAGAGAGCTGGGTGGGAACTGGAGCATCCAGGGCCTCCGCAAGAGCCTCAATGGCATACCCAGAACTGCAGATGGAGAATTCCCCAGGTAATATGCAATTTAGTATAATATATCATATCATATAATACACTATATAATATATATAGTATATAATACATATTATATGCTATTACTATATTATAGTATATAATCTACTGTAGTATATATAGTGTATATTATACATATATGACATGTATTATATGTTTTACCATATGTTGTAACATATCACATATAATATGTTTATATATAATATACTATATGCTATAGTATATTATAGTATACATTATATAATATATTAAATGGTATAATATGGTATGTGTTAAAATGTTAAAATACATAAATGTTAAAAGACAATATAAAACAAACAATATAACTAATTTATGTACATTTTAGGAACCCACAAAAATATAGTATTTTAAGATATTCATACTTTACTAAAAGAGTTAGTTTATATTTGATAGTACATATATGCATGTATATGCTGAATACATGGCTGTACTTACATATATACATATTGCATGGAGATGTGTTTTTGTGTCTCCAAATGGATAATAGCTGACTCTTGGAAAATCTGGCATTGAATGATAGAGTACCTTTAATAATTAGTTTCCAGAAAGCTCTGACATAACACAAAACAGTAATACATTCTGGATAGTTTTGCTGTTGCTAATATGTCTTTTTCCCATATTAAGATTTAATTACAAATGTATCGCAGTTAAACTGTTGGGACTTCAGGAGGTGACTATTCCACGAGGATGCAATCCTTGCTACCGAGATTAGCTAAACTCGTGAAAGTTTTTGAGAAGGAATCTGTGCGTCTCCTTCCACTTTGGGGGCTAGCATAATTTCTCCTCCTTGAGGACACAGAGTTCAAGCTCCCATTTGGAAGCAGAGGTTAAATCTTCATCAAGCAAGAAGACCCCTGTCTTTCTCGTTTCTAGAACTAAGAAATCAGTTTTTGCTGGGGACAGACATTTGGTGTAGCAGGTTAAAATATTCCTTGGGATGCCTGCCTTCCATTTCCTATTCATTCATGTATATCCTAGAACGCAGCTAATAATGGCTCAATCGGTTAGGCCCTTACATGTTCCAGCTTGTTGGAGTTCCTGGCTCCCGATTTCAGCTCCTTCCATCATGAGCCTTTGGAAACAACATCGGAGTATTACTGTTTCTCATGTTCTATGTCTCTCTCTCCCCGTGTTTGCCTCTACCTCTCAAGTTCATAAAGACCAAAAAATAGTAATAAAAAATAGATCTCTGCTCCTTTTAATTATCCTGCTAGTCCGTTCTGTGTTAATAGCACAAACAGGCCATGACAGTAGGTATCTGTTCTGCTTGTACATTTTTATGTACGTATGTGTGCTTCTGTGTGATTGTGTGTAATTTGCAGTTTTAAATAGAGAGATAGAAATAATGGTGAAGGCAACATGTTAGTCCAGTTTTGGAAATTCATGCTCCTGACTCTGGGCTTTTTTCTGGCACAGTCTTGATGTGTGTGGCCATTTGGGGTGTGAATCTGAGAAATGAAAGATCTCTCTTCTCTCTCTCCTCCAAATAAATAAGTCCTCTAAAGATGTTGATAATTTTGAAATGATGCACTTCCCCCATTTATGAGAAACATTAATACTCATCAAAAATTAAATCAATTGAAAGTATTCCATTTTTGCCTCCCAAGAGATAAATACATCATTTGGAATGAATTTTGTTGATATATTTATCATGAAGACTTTGACAATGAGTGGTCCCTTCCCCTTTTCCATTCCCACACAGATACAGGAGAAAAAGAAATAAAAAAATTAGAAATATTTGTCTCACCATCCTTCCTCCCCACCTCAACCCTCCCCACCCTAATCAGTGGCCCACCTGGGCATATATCTTTCTCAACTATGTAAAATACATTAAAAATAAAACAAAATACATGTTTAAGAATTCAATAGTATATAGCTCAAAATATCAGCACTCGTTTTCTAAAAAGACAAAGCCTTATTAATATAGAAATATTTTCTTCGATATTACCTTAAGTTTTAAGAGAGTATGTGTGCATTTATTTCAAAGTCACTGTGGGCAGAGATGATGCTGAATTGAAGGCTCCGTCCTCACAGTAATGCAGGTGAATGGTGGTCCACCTGCTCTCAATCTATGACGTCGAACCCAAACTGCCCTTGATGCTCAGCTGCTTAGAACATCAGGTGAAATTGGATTTCAAGGTACTGGGAGACATAGATTGAAATGTCTATAGGGAAATCCCAGCTTACAGAAAAAGCATTTTTTTTTTTTTTTTGTATCAAATGGGTATTTCATGTGGAAAGGCAAAATGAAAGTTTCATGTTGGAGATCCTATTGGTAATAGTGGTGGTGTTATTGAAAAACATGGCACAGAAAGAATTGCAAGGAGATCACCAAAACTATTCTATTTTTAAAAATGTAATTTTGATATGATTTCCTTGTGAAAAAATAACAAGCATTTTAAGCCTATTGGAAAACTTGAAGAGATGTGTTTTTGGCATATATTATCTATACAACACTAAGGCATGTTATCTATGGAGATTACATCACTGTGCGCTTATTGATGGGATTATGCAGGGTCAAGTGAAAAGGGAAGGATCATTAGTTTTTAAAATAGAATACAATGCAAGTCTCCTAATAGTTTATTAAAAACTTTGGAGAATCAAGCATGAAAGACATTCAGAACACATTTTTGGATTTTTCCCAAAAAACATACATTTAGAAGTGCAAGGTGATGGGCCATTGTATCTTGCCATATATGGAACACGCCCAAAATAGCTTTTCTTGGTTTAATTAAGGACTTACAGCTTACATCACTTGATTAAGAGTGAACACATTCATCCATTTGATGCCTATTGATAAGCATAAAACACACAAATGTGTTTCCGTTCCCTTTTTATTTGAGGTTAGGATTTTAAATCCTGGCCTTTAGACTGATTTTCTTTAGAGATTTTATGTGCTTACTTCTTAAATAATTCACAAATGATCTTGACCTTCTTCATGTCTTTCTAGGTAGTAAAGAAACAACTTAGAGTGGAACATCATCCTAATTTGAATGTGGCTTGTCTAAAAAATAGGACGTTTATCGACAGCCTAAAGCAAAACAGAACTATTCAACAGCATAATTGATCAAAACTTCCTTCTGAAACCAGGGGTTATAACCAGACACTGCCTCAAGATATGCGATTCTGAAGAGCCAGGAGTGCCTCAAGATAAATCCTTCTACCTCCACCTTAGAAGATTGCTGTTAATATTCCAAAAATGATCACACACTCTGCAAAGGGCATCTCTTTAATCCCTGTAGTTCCATCACAGGAAATCATTATCCTCTGGAAAGCACTATGTCAGCCAGAGGTAGAGTGCTTTACAAGGCCTGTATTTCACAAGAGTCAGAAAGTTGCTAAAAAGCAAAAATAGTAAATATAATATATGTTTTTTTTTTTTCCCCTAGAAGAAGTCAGTATCAGTGCTTTGTCTTTGGAAATTTCTTAGTCAAGATGGGGCTAACACTGAAAATAAAGATGCCTATTTCAGCACTTCCTAACAAAAGCAAGAGATTTCATGTGTAATTTTTCAGGATGCAACTTGAATTAATTTGACATTAATTATTCACTTGGTAGTCCAAATTATACATTTTCTCTGCATAAAAAACAGATGTGCTCCATATACCTGCAACATCTGCTATCTTTTACACACAAGTCAAATAGGGATATCACTGAAAAACAGGAGCATTGAGAAACAATGATTTTCAGCTTTCACATTCTGTAGCAAGAAAAAAAAGCACCGAATAAATGGATTCTTCTCTTTGAAATGCAATATATGCTTTTGTTGTTTACACAAATAACAATATTTAATGAGTATGGTTGAGAACTTGAATCAGTAAGTTAATTTTCATCTTACAATAAATCAAAAACATCAAGTTGAACATCATATTTCCAGCCCTGAGCTATTGGAAGCACCATAATATGTTTCACAAAAAATGATTACTGTTGTTTTTGGAAGAACTGAATATTTACAATCATTCAAGCCATGAGCTTTTGAGGTGAGATGAGTGTGAGTGGTTGCTCAGTGACCTTACTCAAAACGTTAGTTTTGCAGTAGTAGTTTTATGTTTTTGAATCCCAAAGTTTAGGACTACCTTTATGTGGAGCAGAGGAGACGCCATGATTCAACAAAGAAGAAAAGGAGAACTGTCAGTTAATTTTTGCAAAAGAGAATCATCATTTGTATTCAGATTGCTGTATTTTGCCTGATTAAAAGTCAGTGAAAGATTTGCTTTGTTATGGTGAATGAATGAATTCCTCACATTAAAGGAGGTAAAATGCTATAAACAGTACACTTTTCCTTTTCTCAGACATTCTAATTATACTCATGCATTTTCTGCAAGATAAATATTTAACAAAGAAATATTCATTTACTCACTAGTTATACAGTTTCAACTGATACAGGAGGTATGCAAAATTCAGGATGACGTATGTATTGAGTACATCGTAAAGTCCATAGTGGATATATCATCATAGTACATTGTCATTTTTTAAAGGTTTATTTATTTTTATTGCAAAGTCAGATATATAGAGAGAGGAGGAGAGACAGAAAGGAAGATCTTACGTCCAGTGATTCACTCCCCAAGTGACCGCAACGGTAGGTGCTACGCCGATCCGAAGCCAGGAGCCAGGAATTTCCTCCAGCTCTTCCACACAGGTGCAGGGTCCCAAAGCTTTGGGCCGTCCTTGACTGCTTTCCCAGGCCACAAGCAGGGAGCTGGATGGAAAGTGGAGCTGCCGGGATTAGAACTGGTGCCTATATGGGATCCTGGCATGTTCAAGGCAAGGACTTTAGCTGCTAGGGCACAACGCCGGGCCCTACATAGTCTTTTGAATCTTATTTAGTTCTGCTATATCAAACAGTTTTCCATAAAATTCTTACAAGTTTATATGCATTTTTATATATCCAAATTATCAGATTAAGTGTTACTGCAATTGTTTTTTTTTTTTCCAATTTAATTCCACTTCAAAATCTGCCTTGTTTGTGTGAAGTAGAAGTTTGTATAATGATTTCAGAAACTTGGAGTTGAATAATGAGAATACAAAACTAGGTCAGAATATGAGAGACTTTTTTAAGAGAAATTCTGTTGTTTTCAAGACGGTGACTAAAGTGGCTAGTGTTGTCATCAACTTATTATGTAACTAAATTCAGTGATTGCTAGTAGTAATTAAATTATAATTAACAATTATAATTATAATTAATATGCCTTATTAAAATATCTTAATGTATTAGTAATGTCTCCTCATCTCATCATTATATAGTTGACTATAATTATGGCTGTTGTAGTAGGTTAAAGGTATTTCTGCTTTAATTGAACTTTTAAATGATATTCAATATAGACAGCTTTGTCGTTTCAATCAGATTATTTTTTGAGTAGAAAATTAGTCATAATTCCATTTATTTTTGATAGTATACTTAAAAGCTGCCATGATTATTTTGCTAAGTTCCTCATTTTTCCATTTGTTGCACTTGGTAACAGAGAAAGATGATGTTTTTCAACACATTGGCTTGTGTGTTATTTTCAAAATTGGCAATTGACATAAGATAGCAAGAGGGCTCAGGTGATACTTGGCGAGTCATTATCTAAAACGCTGCCGCGGGCTTTATTTTTCCCATCACTGTCAAATGCCTGACAAAGGTGAACTTGGAGAAAAATGTATTTTTGCAGCGGAACTTTTCATAATTGAGAATAGAGCATTGAAAGAACTGGAAATTTTATTTTCTCTGAAGACTAATCAAAATATTGAGAAAGTGCTCTGATCATTAAGTGGTGAATTGAAAGGCTATTGTAGTAAATCTAAGCTTTGCATCATTTTACTTTCTGACGGGGGGGAAATAGAGAGGGGCATCTTTTCAAACCTAAATCATGAATCATGAAAAGGCATATAACATGTTCAACAATTGACGGCCTAGTGGCTAAATCCTCAACTTGTAACTGCCGGGATCCCATATGGATGACACTTTCTGTCCAGTTCTCATCCAGCTCCCTACTTGTTCCCTACTGTGGCCTGAGAAAGCAGTAGAGGGTGGCCCAAACGCTTGAGACCCTACACTGGTGTGGGAGACTCAAAAGAAGCTCCTGACTCCTGGCTTTGGATCAGCTCAGCTCTGGCTATTAGGTTCACTTAGGGAGTGAACCAGCAGAAGGAAGATCTTTTCCTCTCTCCTTCTCTGTAAATCTTTCTTTCCAATAAAAACAAATCAATCTTAAAAATATGTATATTCAATACTGGTGTTATTCAAAAGCCCAAGAAGTGATATATATGATATTCAAAAGAAATATATTGACATATATAAATATAAAAGACATTTCATTTCTGAAAGAAAGCACACTCCTGAATTTTAATCACATTTTAGTAATATACATATCAAATATCTTTGATTTCCCCAAATAATATAATTGGGTTTTTTTGAAGATTTATTTATTTATTTATTGAAAGTCAGATATATAGAGAGGAGGAGAGACAGAAAGAATGATCTTCCATCCATTGATTCACTCCCCAGGCTGCCTCAATGGCAGGAGCTGAGCCCATCTGAAGTCAGCAGCCCGGAGCTTCTTCCCACACATGGGTACAGGGTCCCAAGGCTTTGAGCTGTCCTTAGCTGCTTTCCAGGCCACAAGCAGGGAGCTGTATGGGAAGCAGGGCTGCCAGAATTAGAACCAGCAGACATATGGGTTCTTGGTGTGTTTAAGACAAGGACTTTAGCCCCGAGACTACCCTGCCAGACCCCCCAAACACTACAATTGTTAATGACAGTCAGTGTGAATGGTTTACACTTTTCTTAGTGAGTAAAGCATGTTTTCTTCTTCTTTCTTTCTTTCTTTTTTTTTTTCCGTTTTTACAAGATTTGTAGTTTGTTTGAAAGGCAGAGTGAACAGGGAGAGAGATTGAGGCGATATTCCATCCATTATTTTATACTCCAGATGAGCACAATGGATGTTGCTGGGCCATGCCAAAATCAGGAACTGGGAATTCTGTCCCCTGGATTCCAGATGGGTTGCCCAATGCAAGCACTGATGCTGTCTGTAGCTGGTTTTCTCTGCGCTTTGGCAAGAAACATTCAGTTCTTGGTCACGGGTGCAGTGTTAGAATCAGTACCAGTGGCAGCCCCTCCTGTGTTAAATATGTATGTATCCACTATTTATGTTTACATGGGGATTCATCATAAAATAGATATTATTTTTGTATATGTCATATAAGAAAAGCAAGGGTCAAAGAGATAAACTGGCCTATTCAAGGTGCCAAAAATGTTGAGACAGAATGTGTTTCCTAACTTCCATTTCATTCCTTTCTCCCAAATAACTATCCAATGTATTTAAGATCAGATACCACATGTTTGCTCTAATATAGGATAACTTCCACCAATAATCTCAGTGCTAATATGGGGGGGGTGGTTTGCTCACCTTTTTATGGAATGGATCTTCCTTGTTTCAGTTTGCAATTTTGTAGTGTCGAATCTAATAGTTTTTGCTGTAAAAATTACATTTTTGCACTTCCTAGTCATTTCTATTTCTCCCAGTCATTTCTTGTGATTCATTAATTGATCCTCCCAAAGAAATGAATTACTTAAAAACACTTGGCGATTGAAATCATCCTCATCTTTCTTTGCAGACTTAATTTAAGTGTATTCTTCAGGAAGAATTATTTTTCCCCATTTTTGTCCCACTATCCTCAGGTGTAGCTCCTTTTTTTTTTTCTGTATGCTTTCATATCACTTCTAACTATAATAGAGTAGTATTATCACTTCTACTATAACCTCCTCAGAAAGGCTGGGACCACTGGAAAGTGCCATGTGCTACTCATTGTATGTATTTTCCTCTATGTCACAGCAACCTTAAGTCCACACACTCAACATGACACTCAGCAAATATTAAGGAAAATAAAACAACATCTTAGCTTTTGACATAGCTTTGTGCACCTGCAGTCTTGGAGGAGAGTCAGACACAATGCCTGCACATTTCTCCTCACATGTAAAACAAAGTCTTGATCAACAGCACTTTTACAATCTTGACTGTGAGGAGAAATAATTCCAAGAACTGTGCCCTCAGCACCTCAGTGTATCCAACAATGGATTTTCAATGCCAGAAATGTTACTTTGCTAATGCTGCATCATCAGTTGTCGGAGCACTTCTTTTAGGAGTGATGTCACTGCATGGCATGTTGGCACTTATTTGAGGAGTTATTTCAATAACTGCACAGCTTTTTGTCTGATTAATGAAACTGCCAATGGATTTATAACTCCTGTTACGGAAATGTATCATCAGAGATTTGCTGAAAGGGGTGTCATAAATTCCAGACACCTGAGAAATTACGACAGAATTTGAATAGAATAGCTACTTTCCTCTCTCCCCTTTTTCACTAAATTTTCTTCTCATTATCCACTGCCAGCACTGCTTGTTGGAAGAGAGGATTGTTTATGCCAAAATGTTTTCTTTGCTAAATAGTCTTTCTTTTAACATCTACCCTATCTAAATTTTCTTGTGGGTAGTATTACCTAAACATCCAGAGCAAATCTAAAAGAAACGATGTCAGTTAAGTAAGATTTTATTATATTCAGATTCAAAATATATTAACAAATGAAGCAATAAGACTGATCAGAATGCACGTTTTGGGGCAAATATTTTATACATTGTTAATATGAAGACCTAAGACTGAGTATCATTAAATGTATTTTCTCCCATAACTTAAAACTCAAGGCATTAGGATTTGATTACAAAAAATATAAATGTTTTGTTGCTTTTTGTAAAGAATAAGATGTTATTTCAAAATAAGCAAAAATTATAAAAACATAGTATTAATAACTTCAAATGATTTTGTTTATAATTATCCAAGTTAATGAGCTGTATTGAATTGCATTGAACCATATTGAACTGTATTGTAATGACCTGTACCCTGTGGGGGACTGTACTCAAGGGGATACATATGGAAATGTAGCAGAAATGATTATGTTCATAGGTGGAAACAGAGAGAAGTAACTCCTCATGCATGTGCTATAAGGATGGACTCCAAGTAAATGACTGATAATCTACATTGTTGGCAGTCACCTCAGTGGCAACATGATGGACTTGTGAAAATTCACGAAAGACACCCATTGTAAGAGTGGAGGAGGGGAATGGTGGGGAGAGGAGGGAACTAGGGGATGGACAAGGGAGACCCCAGTGACTATTAGACTGTGTCAAACAACAAAATGTGTCTCAGACATAAATGTGTCACACAGACATGAACACAGCTGTGATTTATCTAGTTTTTCTGTAATATCTCCTGTTGAACACACTTCCCTGCACCAGCATGAGTAGAATTTCCTCAAATTCCTTTCTTAATTTGAGTGAATACATTTATAATCATTAATTCTATAAAAAAAAGAAAGAAGCAAAGAAGCAAAAATTCTATATGTATATATTGCATTATCTGTAAATGTACTGTAATAAAATGATATTCAATTTAAACACATTGTTGTCTATCATAAAAAGTTTATGTTGGGAAAAATATAATTTTTTAAGATGTTTAATTGTCAATTCATTCTTAATGAACAGCAAATATAACATAACAGATGCCAACAATAACCACTCTTAAGAACCTGGTTTTTTGGATGAACAAAATGACAACAAAATCTTTTAAATAATGAATCAGTGCGATTAAATGAACAAATGACAAATGTCAGTTCACAGCTATGAAAGCATCTTATACAAACACTGTAAGCCGCTTCATATATAGGAAGCAGAAAAATAAAAGCAAATCCCAGAAACAATTTGATTTTTCTCCTTTCGAATGACAATATACACCGTCCTTCTGAGAATTTCATTCTTAGTGAGCTTGTGTATTTTCCTGAGAACCAGAGAAACAGTCAAATAGCCTGCAACAATAGCCCACATGGTGGTTATATGCCAAATATACTTCTATGTGATCTGCAGTATCAATCCATCATAGTCGCACAACAACAGGTCCTTATGGTATGCCCATTTCATTACCTGAGAAAAGTGAGACACAAAAATCAGATGATAGACACGCTGCTGCACAGGAACTCAAAGCCTCACATGCCCCCATGGGGTTCTATCTACTTTCATTCTAGTGTACTGATCCCAATAGTGTCACTTACTTAGGTGAGTCTTTGGAAGGAATTCAGCAACACATTGCAATGAGACTTCCTTCCCACATGACATTTTACTCATCATTATCACAGAATTCTGATATTCCTGATGTTCTGGCATGTTTTCCAATCTCTCTACTTCCTGAACTCCACATTGCCCCACATTTTGGGATTCACATTTTGTAAACATTGCTATTTTTTTTTAATTCAGGCATCTTTTCAAGTTAGAATGGATTGATCATTCACCGCTGTGACACTCAGCTAGACATTGAACGGTTTCCTTTAGTCACAATCCTAATCTAGAATAGGTGTTATCTATATATTTAAGAAACCCTGCCTTTGTTTTCTGTGTGTGAATTAAAAATAAATAAATAAAACAAATCAATGGAGTTCAAATAGTGTTGGTAATTTTTATAAAAATTACAAAATAGATATGGATTTAATTTTGAAGATAACAAAAAAGGAAACTTTGTTGCTGTGACAGAGGGTCGGATTTTAATTCCATAAATCAATGATGAACGTTTTAGGTAATGCTGCAACTAGTATTTAAAGATGATGATTAATTATATTGCATACAAGTCATACAAAATGTATTCCTTTCACATCCTCCATGGCTTTCACATCCCTCCTTCAACAAACTTTTTCCTGTAAATGTTTTTCCTCTTCAGTGCTGCTGTCTAACAGCCATTCTCCTGTAGGACAGAATATTTTATGAGAAATGTCCTTTTTCTTTTATCCAAAAAACTCTCCTTTATAACCTTTCACATCAGGAACACATTTGTATATTTGCATTTATTCTTTACCTAAATACAAAGACTAGTAGATAAAAGCACATGAGTGCATTCCATATCTGGAAAAAATTTAACAATGGATTAGATGTTACTTTTATACCAGTTCATATTTGGCGTCTATGTTACACTTTAAAAGCAATGCCTTAAACAATACCTTAAGAGTTATTTTCATAAAGTTCAAAAATCCAAGATAAAAATTTAACAGTGTTTTAAAAAGAGATTAATTTCGTACAAACATTGTTTTTAAAGCATAAGAAGCTAGTTATTCTTCTGTGGGCCCAATTTAGTTTATATCCTACCCCACCTCTCTTGGCTAAGAAAGGTTGGGGGTGGGAGGCTTGACAAAGAAAAAGAAGTAAAATGTCTTGGAGAAAGTGCACTGGTGGGATGAGTAGCCTAACAGAGAGGAGGGGGAGGAGGTTAGGGAGAGTGATTGTACCTGCTGGAGAGAAGAGCGTGAGAGTTTAACTCTGAAGTGGCTGGGCAGGAGGAGGGACTTGTGTACAGGCTGCTTGTAGCTACAAAAAGGCAGAGGGGTGGAAATGTAAACCGGACAAGAATGTCTAATTAGTCGATCTGGAATCCAAGTCAGCAAGTCCAAGCCCTGTGGAAAAACACAAGCATACTCTCCTCCAAAAGATAAATGAAATTAGGTCCTACAATCTTTCGACCTATGTCCCAATTTGCCACAATTATGACATTTAAGTCTATTTTGCTTTAATCCAGCGCTTAATGCAGCAGTCAACATTTTAGTTTTGTACCCTTCAGAGCCAAAATCCATATATGACCCCATTATTTGGGGGGCCCAGGACAGAGTCTGCTTCCCGTTTCCCTTCATCTGACTCTATACAGACTGATTACTCAATTTAGATCAACTTTGAGGCAATAAAACTGTCGCATTCTTGTGGAATTTAGACTGACAAGCCTTTTGCCAATGAAATCCCTTCTCACACCATGGACAGATGGTGCGAGGAATATTTAAATTAGGTTTAGGAATGTCTCTATAAGTTTTTTCCTGTTTGAAATTTTGGGGTAAGTTTCTGGCAGGACAGTTGTGGCTTAAATACCCTACTCTACCTCAAGTTTAGCAATTTTTTTTATTATTATTATTTCTTTGATTGCCTCTTAGTTTCTTTAAAATCTGAATGGCAGTTTGACCTTGAAGAGCTGCAGCAATAGTTAACCCTTGCATGTAAGATGGAGTTACTTCAGCATAAGCTTGAACACAGTCTAACAAGTTTCCTGTTCTTCTTACTGGCTGAAGTAAGGTTTGGCAAGTTGGAATAGCATTTTCAAAAACTAGCTGTTTAACTATGAGATCCATACCTATACTCTTAATTACTGTCCGACTCACTGCTTCCGTGATTCAAGCTACAAAATCTGCAAAAGGCTCTTCAGGCTTCTATTTAACATTTACAAAACCTGCAGACTTTTGATCTGGAGATGGCAGGAATTTCCATGCTCCTAATGCCAGGGAGGAGATAAGCTGTAATGTCTCCTTAGGCAGAGTAAGTTGTTCTGAAACGCCAAGAAGAGTGTCCGGTCCTAAAAGCATGTCTAAGGTAAAAGAAGGTTTGCCATGCCTCACAGATCCTAGAGATTTTACTTCTGCTTTAGCTAATTCCTCATATTCCATTTTCCACAAAAGGAAGTTTCCTCCTGTGAGGCAAGCCTTGGCAACCTGAAACCAATCATACGGAGTCATCCACTTTGCTGCCAGGTTCTCCACTATTGTCATAGTGTATAGGGAGGTTGGCCCGTAGTCAGAGACAGCATGCCTTAGTTCTTTAATAAGCTTATAAGGCAACGGTTCCCATTCAGGCTCATCCCATTCAAAGCCAACAGGAAAACAGAAAAAAATCACCTTCCTTATGTGCCTGCTGTATTGCCCCTCTAAAGCCAATGTTTGCTGGATCTGGTCTAGCTGGAAAAGGCTCAGAGGCTTAACAGAATACCTTGAAGGTTTATCATCAACAGCAGGAGACCCTTTATCATGTAATTCAGCCATTTTCCCCTTTCCACAGTCTTTAATTCCTGATCTAAATATTTCTGGTTTTAAAAGATCTTCTTTCTCATCTGCTAAATCTTCGTGATCTTTTTTATGAAATTTTACATTATCTTCAGGACAGACACTTTCCATTGAGCCATAACTAAGGCCTAAACTTGCCTTCTCAGGATCAAGAAGGGGAGTATGTTCTCTCCGCTGAGCTGAAGGCGCGGGATAAGGCTCAGGTCCCACATCTAGTGCCTGCTGAGGATGGCATGCCCAGTCGTCCATTACTCCTATACCACCTTTTCATATCATTTCCTACCTGGTCCCATGTGTGTAAGTCTAAAGTGCCCTGTTCAATAAACCACAGGCTAACTTTTTGTACAAATTGTAAAAATTCTAATAATTGCTTCTTGCTAACTTTAATGCCCTTCTTCTGTAAGATGTGCTTAATAATATCAGCATATAAACTTCTTTCACTAGACTCACTCTGGCCCATTTTTACAGCACAGAGGGTACACAACTTCTCAATGTAAGTTCTGACTATTCACCCCTCCTAACCTGACCTTCTATCAGGGGGCCTGCAGCACCCTGGGTGAAGTCCTATTCACTCCGCAAAAAGCAAGAGAGAAAAGACCTACCTTCCTGGAGCCCTCACGTTGGGCACCACATGCTGGAGTCCACCTCAAGCTGAGTTCAGAGCTCGAGAAGGGTGAGTGAAAAAGGCACAGAAAGAAGAGAAACGGACCACTACAATTCCAAGATCATTGTGGACCATGCGAGAAAGCTGTCCACTTTATTTATACAGAAGCAATCACAAGCTCTGGCACAGACTTCTTATGTCATGGTGTTGCATCCACTCCACCACAGAGTACGGCCCCTAGCAGTACAATTACAAAGTTTTATTTAGCTGCAGTTTGACATAGCTTCAAGGGGGGCACAATTTACAGCAGCTTGAAAGGTGAGTGAGGAAGGTTTCCACATTTCTTGCTTATCTTGGCTTGTCAGTCCCTGTCTACTTTACTCAGGTCTGGGCTCTAACCATGGCACCACCTGTGACAACCAGACCCCTACCTTGAATTATGTATGGGTTAAAAAGTCTGGGGCCTTGGTTTATGGTGATTGGGGTCATTGACATAGTTGGCCATTAGGCCTGCAAGTTCAGCCTTTAGGGTCCCAGTAACAGGATGGCCTTTAGGGTCCAAGTAACAGGATAGCCGTTAGGGTCCCAGTAGCTATATTTTTTGTCATAGCAGTTTCAGCCCATACTCTCATCACTTTCTACTAGTTTGCAAAATTCTTATCAACCCATTTCCCAGAAGTCATGCTAAATGTTTGGGCCAGATTTCAGAGCAATGGGTAGGCACACAATAAGGTGTCCAGAAACAGCATGGGCTTAATTGTACTCCTGTGTGCAGTTAAAGGCCCACTCACCAAGATATTATCAATAACATTAATGTTCAAGCTCATGTTGGTTGCAAAAGCCATCTCACAGGGGCAAACAATGCCTCAAATGATTACAAAATTCTTAGTGGGGTTGTTGAGCGTTCATGCGAAAGGGGGTGAAACTGTGTCAAGGTGGTCAGAGAGAAATTCACCAGGCCCTGCCATACAGCTGGAAGCTTTCCTGGACCCTGCCAAGCAGGGGATCTGTTCTCTTCACACCTTAGTGTCATCTACATCTGCTGCATGGACCCCAAAAGAAGAAGAAGAAGAAGAACTGGGAGAAGGAGGGAGAGGAGAGGGAGGAGGGAGGAGAGAAGGAAGAAGGAAGGAAGGAAGGAAGGAAGAAAATAAATTTCAGGTCTGTACAGCAAACAAGAGACCAGAGGAATTTACACAAGTGTTCCTGTATTTTCAATGTGACAAATTTTCTATAATGAGGCATTAGGTATGAGCAATGTTACAATGTAACTGGAATGTCTTAAATGCAGATCCAGGATTAGAGAAGATATAAAATTTCTCTTAAAACAGAAAAAATCACTTTCAGCAATAAAAATAACTTTCCAAAACTTTATGAGGATGGCAATGTTGACAAGGACACTGGACTGGAATCCAAGAATGGAAGTAAAAGAACTAAGTGAAATAAAACCTCAACTAGCCAGATTTGTTTTATAGACTTCTTCAACTTTCAAATATAATGAAATTTTTTAGGAAAATATATCATGTCACTGTTGCTGAAACTATAATGTCTTCAGGAACAAAAGGGAACCATGCCTTGCATGCTTCATAATGCAGGGTGAAAAATTCCTGTATGAATTTCTCAAAGAATTGTTTTCAAAGATTAGCATACAGAACACAGCAAGAATATCCCCTCCTTCAAAACACCTGCTCTGGTTTCTTTCAGACCAATTTTCTGTAGTGTTTGATAGCCTAAAAACATGTGATATAACTATTACAGTTTTTATTCTCATACACACATACTTCCTCTCTCTTCAAGTTAGATGTCCAGTAGTAAATTACATCTTGCTAAGTATACCAAATCCACATTTTGGAATGTGTGATTATGCTTGCGCATGTGTGTTTCAAGGTTTTACAAGGGCCACTACAGGATTCAAAGTCTCTAATCAATGATTGATCTCTGGCTTATGTACTTTATGTGCTTTATGTACTTTATGTGCCAATTTAATGGACAAACTCTTGTATTTATGTGAAATCAAGTGCTATCTGTGTTTTTTCTTCTTTGACCTATTTCTAAATAAGTCACAAAGTTTAAGAAAAAGAAAATGGTAGGTGAAGAGACGTGTATCTAAATTAAGCCATTCTAACATAATTTTTGCGGTTATCAAACTTTTAGGAAAGTTCTTGAATACTGAAAGTCATATTTTCATTCTCTGATGCCAATGGCTGTGATATTTAATGTACTTCAAGAATGTCCTGTCACATCATTACAGTGCATCTAAAGGTTTTACTAGAATTATTTACATTAGACTAGAGCAAAAAAAAAAAAACCACAAATCTCAAGTAAGGAATCAATTTGATCTAACAGAATGTTTTAATTTTATCAGGCATGATCTCCTATATGAATTTCAAATGATCATTTTAAAATTAAGTCCACATAAAAGAAAGTGCCACCCTTCAGTGCTAGGTTTTGACTTGCATCATGTTTTAATCCCTTTGGTTTCTTCTACAAGGCAGGAACGAGGGTGCCAAGAGTCATAAAGCTTTGGATGATCTAAACAGTAGCTGCCCCTATTCAAAGCTGCAGGTAGTGAAATTAGAAATATATACGTTAAACACGTATATAAATATATATATATAATATGTGCATATATGTGTGCATAATTTTATATATATGTATGTGTGTGTGTAAAGATGTGTTAGAAATTATTTTAAGATAACTTGTGCCACTCCACCTTCCATCTGAAAACAACGTAAAACCTTTCCATAAGTGAAACATCAGAGAGACAGGGAATGTCTAAAAAGTTTCCTCTGCTCTTCCTCTGATGTTCTCCCTGTTCCTCCTTTTCAACTCCTGCCACTAAAACCATAAACAACTCTCCAACTTCAAGGCACAAGTTCTCTGAGAAATCTTTTGTTCTTTATTAACCTCAAAGCTGCAACCAGGCTATGCAATCAGTTGAAATTATCAATCAACAAAATTATATAAAATTATACAGACAAGATGTCAGAAGTGCCTCAAGAGGAGCTTTGTAGTTTATATAACACGTTATTTGCTGCCAGTACATTCAATCCTTGTTTGGCCAAAAGCCCTACCTTGATCTGACTTCTAGTCATTCCTGGAGGTAAACCTAGAATTGCTCCAGCTTAGCACGGGATTAACCCTGTGTTTACATAATATTGTCATTATGCTACTTTTACATTTATGTATATGTTCTATCAGTTATTGTTTCTTATTAATAAGATGTGGAGCAAGAAAATAGAGCCAGTGGGGGTACTTATCAGAAACCACTAGTGCATATTTGTGAACTGTGCACACATTCTGACTTAGGAATTTGAAGAGGCAATTCTTACTTAGTGGACATTTAGAGGCACATTGAGGGAAGAGGCTCCAACAGGTGCTAAAAACAGGTTTGGCATCATTTCAGATGTAAAGGCCAAGCTTCCTGGATATCTGAAGGTTCATCTCCAAGTGAAAACTTCCGTTAGAAATAGTTGCTTGAAAGACTTGATCGTGAAGGCTCTATAGAAGGGCCAGAGGCAAAGGATGAACTGAAAAGGGCTTTAAAAAACACAAGCGAGTCCAAGATACCTGAGTTTATGACTTCTGTCTGTCTCCTCCTAATGTTAGCATGTTTGACATAAGGGCCGTGATATTTTTCTGTAACTTCAAAAGTAGTTATCAATATGACATTTACTAGGTAACAAATGAACTCAAATGGATATATGGATTTAATGAATGAAGAAATAAATGAATGGATGAGTGAAGTGAAACAATATCTGATGGCATTAATTTGTATTAGTCATTCTTGCCTTGAATATGACCGTGGAGTATATAAGGCATGTTTAAGAATAGGATGACTGCAGATACACATACAACTTAATTATTAAAAATAAAATGCCATAATTAATAGTTATGTTCAAAGATTAAAATATGGATTTAAATCAGCTATAGATTTGAGGATATAATTGCATACTTCATCAATCAGTGACAAATCTAATGAATTAGTGACATAGCTGCAATATTAGAGATACAATTTAGAATTCACTGAATGTTTAATTTAAAATTTGACTCACTATGTAAATAAATCTTTAAAATGCATTTCTAAGTGCAACTGTATATAAAATAATAAATACCAACAGTTTATAGGTGTGCAGAGGGATGTTGATTAAATGACTATAGTTATTCAACTTTGACGGAAAGAAAAGTTAGAATTAAGGACAGAGAAAGTCTAACCAGAGAGGAAAGTAGAAGGAGGTATTTATGATAGTGTCATGTCACCACCATCCACACTTAGCATGCATGGTCATTCTGTTCTTTGCATTGCAGCCAGGAATGCCATTCTACCAACGCAGGCATTGATGATTCATGTGCAACAGGAGTGACCCAGATGATAGAGAATTTAGTTTTCAACAAAGTTATTTGGTTATTTGTAATGAATAGAAAAAACAAACGCTTCCAGCCAAGATCCTCTTGCAAATCAACAAACAAACAAACAAAAACAAAACTGCTTCAAATAATACAGCAGACTTCAGATTTAAAATCTCTAGTAAATATTGTTCTTTGTATCTTACTCATATCCATCTCCCTTCCACATGAGGTGCGATTACTGCCTTTTAAAATTCTAGATTATCGGGCCCGGCGGCGTGGCCTAGTGGCTAAAGTCCTCACCTTGAACATGCCAGGCTCCCATATGGGTGCCGGTTCTAATCCCGGAAGCTCCACTTCCCATCCATCTCCCTGCTTGTGGCCTGGGAAAGCAGTCAAGGATGGCCCAATGCTTTGGAACCCTGCACCTGTGTGGAAGACCTGGAGGAAGTTCCTGGATCCTGGCTTCGGATCAGCATAGTATTGGCCGTTGCGGCTCGCATGGGGAGTAAATTCCCTGTCTTGCCAGCACTGGGATCCCATATGGCTGCTGGTTCTAATACCAGCAGCCCTGCTTCCCATTCATGTCTCAGCTTGTGGCCTGGAAAAGCAATAGAGGATGGCTCAAAGCCTTGGTGCTCTGCACCCATGTGGGAGACCCAGAAGAGACTCCTGGCTTTGGATTGGCTCAGCACCAGCCATTGCAGCCACTTGGGCCAACCTACAGAAAATCTTCCTCTTTCTCTTCTCCTCTCTGTATATTTGACGTTCCAATAATTTTTTTAGAAATTCAGAAACAATGATTTCATATAAACTAGTTTGTTGATTCCTCATAAAACTCTTTAAATTATCAGTGACAAATAGAGCTGGTAGAAGATATTTGCAAAATGGCTATGATATATAGTAAGTTACAAAACAAAAAGAAAACCCCAAATCATAAAGCTATAAGTGCGTAAACATTTGTACATTGTTGGATAAAAATGCAAAACCCACATGGTTTTTATACTGGGACTGAAGACGAATGTATGACTCCACATAGTGATGTTTAGCCAAGGACTAACAGCTGCACACCTTGGGAGTAAATTAAAAGAGAATAACCAGAAATGCAGTAACACCTGTGTCTTTTTATTACACACTCAGTTTGCAAAATACATCTGCATCTGTGTTATCTTTAAGGTGGTTTTATGAATACATTAGGTGACATACACAGAATGCACAAAACAAGTAAAATGCAGAAAGAGCAAATAAAAGACTTACCAGTACAGAAAATGTAGAAACACTTATGAGCATGCTGTATATTTCCCCACAATATCTATTTCTTTGCCTGTACACATTTCCTCTGAGTAACTGTGAAGATGGATATGCTTATTATAAGAAAGGCTATTGGTATATTTGGTGATAGGAAACTCCAACAATCACATAAAAACGGCAAGATTTATAAAGATGAAAAACTAATTTTTCACTGATGCATTTGCAGGACTGAATGGTCATCACTATTTCCTCACTCGTTGGTAGAGGTTGGTGCTCCTCTCCTCATTTAACAGATAATAAAATCATTACGCCTCAGGTGATAAACAAAACAAATGGCACAAGCAGAAAGGAAGCTGGACCATTTAACTTCCACTTGTCCATTTTTAGCATAAAATAAAATTCCATTTTTGAAAGTTACATCCGGACTCCAAGGCATCCTGATTACACATAAATGTTTCTGTCGCTCTTTTATGCTAATCTGATTGGTATGAAGTCGAGCAAATAAACACTCAGATCATTCTGTTGCTGCTTCTGGCTTGATTGATAAGAAAGCTATTTTGCTAAGGCTTTCTCATTTTTCCATAATCCAACCTTATGTGTGAGAGTAAAAGAAATACATTTATGTGTTTGCCCATAAAATATTGAAGATTCAACGTTCCCTTTAAAAATGTTTCTGATTTGGATCCAGAGAAAGTTCTCTTTAAAGATAATTTTGATTGAAGATAGCACTTAATGATCACTCAAAGTTAAATTTCTGCTGAATGTTTCATTAACTTGGTATTGCTATTAAGCAATGTCAGTAATTATGTTAAGTTTCTGGAAGATTACCAATCAATATGCCATCTGAAGTTTCTTCATTGCTAAGGCCACAGAACCATTATTTTCTTGGTCCTTTTTTGATTGTTGCTTAATAAAAAAGTTACCTAATTTTTAAAGTTGCTTATATTGTTCTCTGGCACATTCATTCACTTGGTGTTTTCTATTATGTGGCTTTCAGTTGTCCAACTGATTCTGCCTCCATATCTACACACGGAAGCTCACACTTTGACATCCTACAAATGTCACTAGTAAAAACCAAAGCAAAGCATAAATGATGCCACAACAAACCTTTTAGTTTTATTGTGTTCAATTAAACAATTTTAAGTTAATATATGCAACATTAAAAAAAACAAGAAAAGTTCATATACAAAATGATAAATATATTTTCTCCCTACTATATGTGTTTATATACATGTATCTATATGTATTTACATTTGTCTGTGTTGCACACTAGTGCTATGATTTTTTTTTTACTTAGAAATTGTTGGGTATCTTTTATGTACACTATAATTTTCCGTTATATAAAGCTATGTATCACAACTACTTTCTCATTTCATTAATCATTTCTCTGAAAATCGATATATGCAATAGCATTATTGGCCTCTCCACCGTCCCTCGAACACAGTGAGTATATCTCAGCCTCATATTCTCACTAGCTGTTTTCATTGGAGACTGCATTCCTCCAGGCATTCTCACCACTCGGTCAGTATATTCAGGTTTCTCTCTCTTTTTTCCCAAAGATACTATTTTATTTATTTGAAAAAGTTAATGAGAGAAAGAGTGCATGTGTGTGTGTGTGTGTGTGTGTGTGTGTGCGTGTGTGTGTGCGTGTATGTGTGTGTGTGTGCTTGTATGAAAGAAAGAGAGAGAGAGAGCCTAAGTCAAGCAGAAGAAGCCAGGAGCCATATGGATGCAGAGGCACAACAAATTCCTGTATCCTCATTGTTTGCACAGGAACATGAACAGGGAGCTGGATTGGATGTAGAGAAGCCAGAACTTGAACTGGCACCCATATGAGCTGTTGATGTTGGAGGAGATGGTTTATCTGCTATCCCTCCATACTGGCCCATTCTGGTGTTTTGGTTTGGTTGGTTTGGTTTAAATATTATCCTCTAGAGAGGTCTTCCTGTGGAACCATTAGTATTCTGTATTCTCCATCCATTTTTCATTGTAAGAAGCATCATTGTCTAGTTAGAGATAACTGTAAAATGCAAATTCCCCAAACTGTAGGCTCCAAAATAAAATTAAAATAGATGTACCGCTTGATTCACTAAATCTCACCATTGGATATAGTTCCAAAGTAAATGAAATAAGTGGGTTACAATACATCCTCACTTCTATGTTTGTTGAAGCTCTATATACAATACCAGGGAAATGAAACAACTTAAGTGTCCATCACTGATGGATGATGGATTTTTAAAATATAGTGCACATAGACAGTGAAATATTATCTTAATATAATTGATAAGCTGCACTTCATTAAAATTCAAATCCTTCAACTCTCACAATGTATCATTAAGAGAATGAAAAGACAAGCCATTGACTGGGGCAAATATTTGCAAAAGACATCAGATAAAGATTATTACCTGGACTAATGAGTTTCCTTAAAACACAATGATAAGGACACCAAAATTCAGTTCAAAAATGTACCACAGATCTGAACAAACACTTTTCCAAGAAGATATACAAAATGGCAAATAAGCAAAAATATGTGCCACATGATTTCATCAGGAAAATGCAAAATCAACCAATGAAATACTACTACATACATATTAGAATAACTAAAACTCAAAACACTACAATCACCAAATGCTTGTGGAGGAATGTGGTAGCAACTACCTCTCTTTGCAGGAGAACACACACGCAAGGCAACAGTCACCTTGGCAGACACTATTCTCCCTTCCTCTAAAACAACTGACCATTATCATACAACAATAGCATCCTTTCATGGTGACACAATGAAGTTGAAAATTTCTGTTGTTCTAAGACATCCTGAAAATTTGATGTGCAAGGTTTCATTTTCAAAATTGACAAAGCTTGGTATGGCAACCAAGATGACTCTCAGGATGTGAATGAATAAACCTGCTCCATTCACAAGTGTGTTGGACAGCAGAGTACTACTCAGTGCTCACTAAAGATAAAAATGCAATGCTTTCATGAAACAATATAAGGGAAATGTAAACTCTACATTATTAGGTGAAAGAAGCCAATTTAGAAAGACAGTATCCTATATAATATAACTACAAGATATTCAGAAAAAGGCACAGCTATGGAGATATGATTTGGGAAAGAGGGGCAGATAGAAAGTCTGAAGACATTGATATTTAAGACAGTAAAACTACTGGGTATGACAGCACAGTGGTAGCTATCTAATTATATATTTGTTCAAGATGATAAAATAAAAATAAGTTCTTATTGTAGGGCCCGGTGCAGTAACCTAATGGCTAATGTCTTTGCCTTGCATGCGCTGCCAGTATCTCATATAGGTGCCGGTTGATGTCCCAGCTGCTTCACTTATCTTCCAGGGAGAAGTAAAAGCTGAAAGCATGTTCAGTAGCCCAATATTTAATAATAAGAGTAACAAAACTCCAGAGAAGGTTAAAATCTTGATGTGGCCAGGTTGTTTATGCAATATTAGAGCCATGATCAGAAAAGAACAAGACTGGAGCATCTGTACTTACATATTAAAAAATATTACAACCTCTGAATATAGGGAAATTAGGGGTTTACACTCAAAGGAACCATAGGATAAAGCTGAAATTTATTGTCATGTAATAAAAATTGCACAGTGGGGTTGATGCCATTCCATAGCAAGCTAATCTGCCCAGTGACATCAATATCCCATATGAGTACCCAAACAATATTCTGGCTACTTTGCACTGGTCCAGCTCTCTGTTTATGTCTGGAAAACAGGGAAAATGGCCCAGGTTCCTCAGACCTTGTACCCACATAGGGACATGGAGGAGGATCCTGATTTCAGATTAACTCAGCTCTGGCCATGGCAGCCACTTGTGCAGTGTATCTATTGATGGCATACCTTCTGTATCTCTCCCCTTTTTCTCAAAAAGTATTTGCTGTTCAAATAAAAATGAATTAATCCTTTTAAAAAGAATTGCTAGGTAAAATTGCATATTTTAGATGTTGGATTAGAAATTGTAATATAAATTGAATTATGTCCTGTCAAAGACTGTAGGGGTTATGGTAGCACCTTGCTGAGATAATTCTTGAGAGTCTTGAAGAAAAAGTAGGTCCACATCATGTGGTTCATAAAAGCCAGCATTATTTAATTAGATGAGGAAGAAAGAGGGGGGGGGGGAAACAACAGCAAGTAGAGTCTGTTACTGCATGCTTTATGAGAAAACCAAAAATTTGGCAATGACAGATACAGCTGATTGGAGAAATGAAGGCTGTACAATTGGCACACAGTAGTAGCCAATGCAACATTCGATAGTGGCTCTGTTTCCCCAAGATATAAACAAGGTAATGGATCAGAAGTGGAGTAGCAGAGTCAGAAATTGGAGCCCATATGGGATGCTGGTCCTGAAGACGGAGGTTTAGCCTGCTTTGCCACAGCGCCGGCCCCATACATTGCATATTTTTTAAAAAAAATCTATTTAATGTTTAAAACGTATTTGAAAGGCAGAGTCATAGGAAGAAGTCAAGACAAAGAGAGATTTTTCCATCCACTGGTTGTGCTTGCCGAAGCCAGGAGTCTGGAGCAGAGTGAAATTTGGCCATATTGTGCTGCTTTTCCAGGTACATTAGCAGGGAGCTGATGGGGAAATGGAACCAGGTCTCCAGTACCACCCATATGGGATGCTGATGCAAGATGCAGAGGCTTCACCCACTATGCAGCATCAGTCTCTCTGTATTGCATCTTATCACTCTAGGTTATAGAGTTGTTTGAATATGCTACATTACATATATTATATAAGTATATATAATATATATAAATATAAATTCTGGAATCAGATAAGTAGTTATGACAAATGCTTTTATTAGAATTGCTTCAAATCTACAAATCAATGTGGGTAAATAGATATCTTAAAAACATTTCTCCAAATTCAGAAAAATGTGACACACTTAAGCATCTCATCATTTTGATATTTAAATTTTGTTCTTCTTTTTTACTTATTATTTTGATTGGAAAGTCAGATTTACAAAGAGAAGAGACAGAAAGAGCTTCCATTGGCAGCTTCACAACCCAAGTGGTTGCAACAGCCAGAGCTGAGCCAATCTGAAGCCAGGAACCAGGAGTTTCATCCAGGTCTCTCACACAGGTACTGGATCCCAAGGCTTTGGACCATCCTCCTCTGCTTCCTACGTCACAAGCAGAGAGCTGGAAGGGAAGTGAAGCAACCTGGACAAGAACTGGCACCCATATGCGATCCCTACAAGGCAAGGACCTTAGCTACTAGGCTACTGCGCCGAGCCCTAAATGTTATACTTCTTTAATGGAATGATTTGTTTTTTGAAACTTCTCAAGCAATTTGTTTAATTTACTTCTATAGTTGTTAGTATGCAGAAAAACAAATAATTTTGTACATTGCCCTTGACCTAAAATGTTTCTTGTTACTTTTAGTATTTGTTTTTGGAAACCAGTGAAGATATTTTACAGACATAATCAGGTCTTCTGTAGGCACAAGCGATTCCACTTCTATGCTTCTGATTATGACTTCTACTCGTTTTCCTAACCTTAGTGCATCCGTTACAGCATCCTTGGCATTTTCAAATACAAGCGATGTGATTGCGCAATATTGCCCCACTCTCAATCTCAGAGTGTAGCTTTCAAGTTGATCCTAAGCTGTTGTTGTTTTCTAAATGTCCTTTAACTGGCTGTGACAATTTTATTATGATTTCTTTTTGCTGAATCTTTTTAATCATGAATGAGTACTAACTTTTTTCACATACTTTTCCTGCACATATTGATATGATCATACAGTTTCTCCTATAGTCTCTTTATGTGGTGAATCAAGTTGATTAATTTGGACACATTTATTGTTATATATGTTATTGTTACATGAATTTTAAGTTTACTTAAGTGGATTATTTAATTTAAATATAACTTTGCATTTAAAGAACTTTATTGCCTCTGATATGTTACTATTTTTTGAACCTTGCTGGATTTAATATTCCAATTTAGTGAGATATTCTTACAGGTTTTTTAAAGAACACTTATGTTTGATTGTCTATTCTTATGAAATTCTTGCTCTATTATTGCTATTGGAATAATGCTAATTGACAGAACAATTCAGAAGTGGACCCCTGTTTGCCATTTCCAGAAAGTTCATAAACATCTTATATTTTCTGCTAATGCATCATTGAAGATATTTGGACTTGGAGTTCTTTTCCTAGGAAATTTTTGTCCATTAATATTATTAATATTTATTTTATTGCTATTCGGTTGTTATTTTTAACACATAATTGCGATATCTTTCTAAGAGAGGGCTTACGATAATGTCAGTATGCACTTTATGTCATTTAATGAACTTATTCACCAATTTTCAAATGATTTGCATAAAGTTGAGCCCATTTTCATATATTTTATTTTCAATACAAGATTTTATAACATCACTCTTCTTGTTTTGATATTCCAGGTTTCTTCTCTTCCTTCTCTCTCTCAAATTATATTAGGAAAGTTTATCAATTCTATTAGTATTTTACAAATACAAACATTGACTTTGTAGACTGTTTATCTCATCCTGTTAAATCTGTCCTTATCTTTAATATTTATTTCAGCCTACATCCTGGCTAATTAATTTTGTCTTAAAAATCTGTCTGCACTTGAGTGTCCGGCAAGGTAGCCTAGTGGCTCAAGTGTTCTCCTTGCATGGACTAATTTTCCCTTGTGTTTTCATATTTTTTTGCTATTTGAAATATTTCCTCATCATCCTTGTGACCTCCTTGGTGCATAAATTGATCAAAAGATTTGAAATATTAGGATCTTGAAGCATTATGATAGGCTGAACCGTGACCCAGAGATGTATTGGGACATTTCTGGAAACTGTGGAGTGTTACCTTGCATGAGAAAAGAGATTACAAATGTAAGTTGTAGAACTTGAAATGGGATGATCATGTTGGATTATCCAGGCGAATCCTAAATGAAATCCAAAATACCAAAGGGGGATTTTGACATGGAGGAAAAGGCAACATGAGAGCGGAAAGATTTGTGTGAAGTGCTCATGTGCCAAAGCATGATGGCAGACGCTGCAAACCAAAAGCGAAAAGGAACGGTTTTCAAAGCTGGAACCCCAGAAGTAACTCAGAACCATGAATTTTTCCAAGATAATATTTCGTAGAGTTGTATAAGAATTAATTTCTGGTTTGTTTTAAACAAGGTAATGATACATTTTAACAGCATCATTAGAAAACAAAATCTTCATTTTTACCAGATAACTTTCTGCCATCAATTTCTATTTAGGGTTTATTTTAGACAAAGGGTATTTTCCACAAAATTGTATTCATTTAAAACATATTAAAATTATTGGATGTCCAATGGTGTGGCTTATTTTGGTGAATGAGCAAGTCGGTACATTGCCTGAGACAGATTTCACAACTCGAATTCAGTAGCAGCTTAGAAGATTTGTCTCTTTCTTTTTGTTCATCCAAAATATTATTGTGATAGTCCTAGATACGATTTTATTTCCATTTATTTTAGTTAGGGTTTTTGAATAATCAATGCATTTGTAATAATGTCCTAGCATTACATATTCAAATATATCTAATAATATATATTTAAACTTGTGCATTCTATTTCCATATGTGTGTACTTTACTCTCTCCCTTGTAAGGTTTCAACACTAGTCCATTTGATATTTAATCACAGTTGTATATCTTTTCCTTCTTTACTCTTCACTATGACAATATTTATTGAAACCTTTGATTTGCCTGGTCTTTACATCTGTTGCTACCAAAACTTAATCTGCAACAGTTTTTACATTTAGTTATCTAACTTGCCTGCTCTCGGGTCTGGAGAAAGAAACAGTTCTCTAAGGGTTCTTTTTTTCCAGCATGAGCAGCTGATTATCTTAAGGCAATGCATTTAATCAATCAATGATTTTCAAATCGATCTTCAAAGCACTGCATGTGATTTTGCCTTACTCAGGTCTGTACACTTTCTGACCATATTAATTTTACAAATGTACATTTCTAAACATGTCACTTCTTATTTAAAAAAATGTAACAGCATTTTAAGCACAACTTATTTGCCCAATTTGCCTGTTAAATGCTTTTTATTAGAAGGTGAGCAGCAATTAGAGTCCCTGAGGTTCAGCATAATATGAGTATATAGAAAGACTATGTACTTTGTTTATTCTATAAGTGAGGAAATTGCCCAAGACTTATAAAAACTGAATGTATATGGAAACTTTAGCTTCATTTCACATCCTCTTCGATTTGTCCAATCATGCTTAAGTTAGTGTTACTTTACTAGAATTTTTATTTTAAATTTTATCTGTTATAACATTGAATTTACTTGATGTATCACATTCTAAGGTTATTAATTATATAATGGTGTATCATTCTTCATTAAGAAAAAATAAATAAGGGTAACACTTGTGATATTTTCTTTTCTAGTATGATCTTTAATTATAAAGTCCTATTATCTCAAATCCATTTTATAAATTAGGCATTTGTTTGACTGCCATATATCATGGTTCTGCCTGTGAGTGAGTGAGAGTGTGTGTTTGAGAGAGAGAAAAAGAGAGATGTAAAGAAGAGAGAGAATGCAGATGGTTATTTCAGGGAAAGTTACCATCAGCTTTAGATTAGAAAATTAGACAATTTACTTAATTAGCACCAATTAAATAACTGAGTGTTTGATGTCCCATTTATTTATATCTAAGAAGCCAGCAATAGTGCATTTCCCCTTGACCCCAGCATTCTTTCCAGTAACTACTCAAAGGGAACATTGAAGCATTACAAAGCAAAACAAGGTGAGCTGCTGTAATATTTTTACCTTCAAGTACAACACTGCTTAAAGTTCAAAGACTAGGTGGATGCTCACCTTCTACAAACACAAAAACCAAAATCTTACCACAATATAATCATTGAGCAAGATGTGACCGATCTGTGACGTATTAATCAGAAAATCAGTGAAGACTAGATGGAAGTGATGCAAGGATTTAGGCAGTCTTTTGTAACCCCAGGTTTGCAGATATGAAAATCTAGGTATCAATTCCCCATGCCCCACTTAAATCTGTAGCCTGCTGCAGGGAAGAGATCCAAATCTTGGAAATCTTCTACCCAAGTGTCCTAAGTGCAAAGGGTTTGTGCTTTTCCTCAGGCCCAATTCTTCTCACTTTTTTTTTTTTTTAAAACTCCTGGGTTCCTCACTCTGTTTTGCACAGGTTTCTCCATGCTGGCTGACCACAGTCATCTGGCTAAAGTATACAGAGCTAGGATGACATCATGTGAAATAAATATGTGGTTACATTCATTAATGGAAAATGTGGGGACCATTGGGTAAGTGTGTTCTCTGCCTGAGAAACACTTCTGAGGTTAAATGCATTAAGATTCTCTAAAAGTTGCACAGGCTCAAGGAGTAGTCACCCACCGTGTTTGCCAAACCAAATACACACCTCTGGATTGGCTATTTTTTCTTCTCTGTTTTTCTTCACAATGTGCCTCCCTTCTAACCTAGGAAAGTATATTTTCACCTAAATAGCTTGTATATTGGCTAAGTCTTGAGTTTTATCCACCTTGAAAGGAACCCAGGCTAAATAAACAAAATGAAAAAAAGCACACAAATCCACCTGACGTTAGCACGAACAGAGCTTCTTGCTTCTCTTTCTTTGTGCAACTGGCGTGAATATAAATTTCGTGGTTCTATTTGCTTTAAAAACTGTAAGTCCACTGGGATCAAAATCACCACTGCGTTAAGCTAAAAAAGTGTTGAAATTTTGTAGTCTGGCATTGTAGCACAGTGGATACAGTCTCCACTTGGGACATGAGCTTGCTATTTGGGTGCTGGCCTATGTCTCAGCTACTGTTCTTCCCATCAGGCCAGCCTGCTAACAGCCTGGGAAGAGCCACAAAGATGACCCATTGACTTAGCTCCCTGGTAGTCATGTCCCAAATGAAGCCCTGATTCTAGCCTTGCCCTGGTGTAGCTTGTTTCTCTCTGTCATTTCTTTCTGTAATACTGACTTTCAAATAAATAAATGTATCTTCTAAAATGTTTTTCCTGTACCAAAAAATCATGAATTATTCATTTTATGTGTGGATCCTTGCATACACTTTCTTAGGATGACTTTTACAATATGAAAGTTTAAATGACTATTGAGATATGAAACCTTGAAATTGAAAATATTACCAAATCAGTGTAACCAACATGTACCCACTGCTAATAATCACGAAAGAACTGCACAGAAACATAAGGCTACTGTTGTTTCTTATCTTGCTTCTAAATTGCCTCATAAACAGTATGCAAATGGCCTAAAAAGCTAGAAATACTTTGCAGAAAATTTTACAATGCAGAGGATATAACTAGTATTTACCTCTTGAAAGTCAGATTTCATACAGCTTAGGACTATCCTGTCACAATTCGCACCGATTTTACTCCCTTAGACGGGTTTATTTCTGCATGAATTTTATAGAAAGTATGTCAGCCCCAAAGGAAAAAAATACAAGAAAAAGAAATTATTTATAATCCAGACTGCCTTTCCAAAAGAATAAGTCACAATAATTGGAAGTTTGATTGTTTCATGGATTATATACTTGAAGTGATATAAGATTTGAGGAGCTAGAGGGAAGTCATGGAGAGATAAATTATATACATACAGATGTGAAAAAAGAGGGAGCCTATGAAACCAGACTCAGTAGAAGCAAAAATAAAATAAAATAATGTCCAACTGCAATATTCTAAAGTAGTTAGCTGTGTGGTGTGAAATATGAACAGCTTTCATCTTCATCCTAAAAAATCGGTGAAATATGCAGCAATCACTTATGCTTTGCAGAATGAATTTGCAGCAAAGTACATGTCCTTCCTGAAGATCAGTGTAAAAAAAATTTAGAAAACACAAACAAGCTGTCAGCAGAGCCCACCACACAGGAAGGTGGCACTGACAAAGAGAGCAAAGAGAATCAAAAATTGAGCGGAAATTAAACCAAATGCCTTTCAGTGTCATATAGGAGAAAACTAACACTTTTTAGAATGGAACTTTGTTCCACAAGATTTTTCAATTTCTTTTAAATAAATGATATTAGTAATTGCATAAGAAGACGATGCAATTTGTACGCAATGGGATAGTTCAGGTTGTAATTCAAGAGAAGCTGGGAATTGCCTATGAACATATAAGCAGAAATGTTTGAAATGTGAAGCAATACACAGCTGTGCATTCAAACGCCTGGCTGTTTTTCTGTGATGCGCTGGCAGCAAAAAGACAGGGTATTCAGGGGTTCTAGAAAGAGTGCTAGCAAAACAATATCCCTTTGCGTCACAAGCCAAAATCAGTTGTTTGTCCTAGTTTTACTGGGTCCGTTAAGATAGACTTATTAGAGCGGTTTTGTTCACCGTTTAAGAGACTTGAAGCTGCCTGTTGGTTTTGCTCAGGAGAGTCGTTACAGTTACTGGACTGAACACTATTTGGGAAGGTCAGAGAAGACCCAGGTCAGTGGGATAACCCGCATCCAGCAGGATGCAGACCACAGATCCCAGGACTGAGTCAGGATTGGCGTCAAATGCAATCTGATGCCAACTGAGTCCTGTGCATCCCACAGGGGGTTGAACTCTGGGGAAGGACAAGCAGAACCTGGCTGCCTAACAGATGGTACTAAAATCTGCCTCCTCTGGTGAGAGGAAAACCTGCCAAAACCAGGTGTTTCACAGGATTGCGGCTTTTCCCCCACCTTCTTGGCCCAAGGTTTCCTCTCTGTGGGGTCCATTCTAGGGTTCAATCGGAGCACAGCTGCCTAGAAGATATCTAAGGAAATAATGTTTTCCTTTAAGGGCAAGATTTTCAGTAACAGCTTTTGGAGATCACCCACCTGTACCACATGCTGAGCGCACTTTAATCAGGTCATTTCAAGGAACAATATGTACATGAGAAGAAATTTCAATTTTTCTCCCCCTGGGATCTAATACTGAAAAAAAAAGTGCTTAAACTAAATAATCAGTGTCATTGAGAAAGGCTGTATTCGAAGCTTGCAAACACTTGGGATCATTTCTGCCAATTCTCCCACATCTATATTTACAAAACTTTCTCCATGCTCCTAAAATAAGGGAGAGAACATCTTCTGAGACAAAAGAGCTAGAAATGCATGCTTCTGTTCATTATGCATAAGATGACAAGGAGGCAAATGGGGATTAATGAGGAATACTCCACAGAGTGACTGGGGGAGTGCAAAGTGATGGGGTGTCTATTTTAACGGTGCCTTGCTTCAGTCTAAGACACAAGAAGGCATAAATCTAGTGATTAAAACTCAGGGAACCCATTGAGTCACATCTTACTCAGAGGAAGAGAGAACTCTTTCTCAGTATTCCATTATCCTCATCTTAGAGACATTTATTTATAAATAAATGCATGCGTATGCTTACACATACATATTTATTTCAAAGGAAGAGAAACAGGGACAGCACACACACAAACACAGATTACACACACGTACAAGCAAAACCTTTTACTTTCAATGGAAATCCCTCCTCCTGGGACTTTTCAAATAATTACAACATTACAACATTAACTATTACAAAGCTCATGAGCAGCAGAATAATGTCCTCTTCAAACTTGCTTAGGCACTGAATTGTCACAGCGAAAACGAATTTTAAACTTCATTTCATCCCCAAGGAAAACAACAGTAGTTGCTCTTTAACCTTTGTTCTTGCAAAATCTGCTCCCCTAACCTAAATAATGGGTTGATTTTACTGTTCACACCCTGTCATCCATGATTTCCAAGGTATTATTCAACATCCAAGCTCTAAAATAAATGTCACAGTTTGATATTACAGCAGGGTGTGCAGATTCAGCTTTGACCTACATCCCAGTTTTAAAAAAAAAAATAATGAGAAAATTCTTTATTGATTATCAAACAGGCCACCAAACAAAGTAAAAGAAACACAAGACTTTCCCTACTGTTAGTCTCCCGAGGACTGTTAAAATACAAACATACAAGGTTAAATAAAAGGAAGGAAGACAAAAGTTGAAAAAATAGTATGTAAAGCTGTATATAACACAAAAAATGTATATAAAATAATAATATAAAGAGATTTGAGAAAATATGAGATTAGAAAGATCTTTCAAAGCAGAGATCCTGTAAAACCATAACTATATGCCTTTGTGAAGGGAGGGAAGTGGGTTCAAAAATCTATCTGTTAGGGGAACATCTCTGACTCAGACCTGCAGTGCTTGGAAAACAGCTTGTTTAAACTTACTACTGCGCAATGATTTTCTTGGTATTATTTTTAAATGTGTATTAAAAACCATAGTTGTTAATAGATAGGACAGTAAACAGTATATTGAAGAACACATCCTCCAGAGTGAGTGAGGATTCACCTGTTCCCAGATGGTGAAAATAATCAGTACATTTTTACTTGACTACACTACATTTTGAAGGCTCGGTTGTTCTATAAGCCCTTCTCACCAATGTATATATTATTACTTAAATAGTATTATGTTTTTGAGATTGGACACATAACATATTTTAAAATAATATAATTTCAATACAGGGGTTTTGATTGTGTAATGAGCCATGTCATACTTTTTTGATTAAAAAATATCTTGACATTATACAGACTTTTTCTTTATCTGACTCCTGATCATTGAAAGATATGATATTCACTGATAAGAAGATATGTCATTTAAACTTTCTGTTTCAAGTCACAGATTATATTTTTCTATAATTTAAAATAATTTTATTGAACTTTTTGTCCATCTCACTGCAATTTCTCTGATCATGAAAGCGTTAGAATATATTTTAAAAAAGCCCAGCTTCTTTCTCAGGGTAATGTGCATGATACATATTCATGAAATACTAAATTCCATAGAAATAAATCATACTGACATATTTACATCTTAAGATGCACATTTATCTTGGCAATTATCCAAACAATTTTCAGGTGAACTGTGATTGGTAATTATGGTCACTTCATTACTAAAATCAAGATTAATCTTGGGCAAAGAGCCAAGATGTTAATACTTTCAAGTGCAGGACACTCTTCCTTGGTACATGTTGATAACACTCAATTCCTAGCTATGAAAGTTATATGAATGAGGAAGTCCACTAATCCCAGGCAGTTTCTCCTGTGACAGACCCAGGATTTCAGGCGGATGTTTTAAGTAGCATGCATGCTCAAGGAAGCTATGCCTTCTTTGAAGAATTCCACTCTGGTATATTGAAATTACAGTAGTTTTTGTGATTTTCAATGTAAAATAGGAGAGCAGATGAGTCCCATTCTTTCCATGCTAATGGAATAATTACAGTAAGATGAGCCCCCTGTCATATTGGTATATGCTATCCACCATTGGCCAAACCATTTCACATGGATAAACCTAAAATTAAAATGACAGAGAAAGAAGTAACAAAGAAGTAATAACCTTAAAGCCACGAGGTAAAATGGAGCGAATCATTCTGAATCAAACATGATCTTCAACTCCTGATTTCTGATAACACACATTCTCCTATGCCACTTTCAAATGGCAAATTAAAAGTGTTGGTGCAAATAAAAAAGGTTTATATCAAGCAGTAGAGCAGAATTTATATATTTTTTCACTCACATATAGAAATAAGTTTTCAGAGAATAACTAGTACCTCCTTAATAAATTTAGAATCTTGGGTAAAGAATCAATGTTTTAAGAACTTAAAATCACATAATATAGGGTCCAAGTTAGGCACACAAGTTATTTTTATTCATTACAAAGGGAATATCTTGCTGTATGAATCTTAACTTTTAACATAAATTCTATGGATTTTCTAATTGGGGATCACATTGATATTCAGTTCATACACAAGAGTTCAGCATGGGGATTACTAAAATGTTCCCATGATAGCTGGTTGTGAGCCGGAACCAGGAGCAAGAAACACTGAGAAGGAAGGATAGGCCACCATGTTCCCAGCCCTGGCTTCCCTAATCCACAATCTCTAATCCAGCAACAAGAGTGGTATACGAGACCTAGTGTCAGATCCCAGACAGCAGTCTCTGATCAGAGGCCAGAGCTAGTGTCCATGCCACACTTGCTAATGAATATTGCATGTAACCTTGTTCATTTGAAGAAAAGATTCCTTAAGTATGTTCTTTCTTCTGAATAGAAGTCGAATTCCATTGCTCACGATAATTTTAAAAAACAAGCTATTTTTTTTCTTGCTGTTATCTGCCTCTTAAATGATTCAACCTTGTAAACAACCATAACAACAACAAAGTGTAAAACACACAAAAAGTAACATTATTTTAAATTTTTATTTATTCAAGTTTTATAGGTATAAGAGCTCTTTCTTTCCTCTCCTCTTTCCTCACCCCACTGTCTACCCCTGCTATTTCCACAATAGCAAAATCCGTAAGTAACAATTACAAGATTAACTGTCTGTTAAAGCATATAATGACATGGCAGATATTTCTGAGACCCCATAATTATAATTTCTCACCAGCTTTTATGCCTAGAAACAAACAGAAAACAATTTTGTGAGCAAATAAAACACTGCTATTTTAAAAAGCAGTGTTTGAAAAATCATTAACAACCAAATTACATTTATTTTAAACTGAATTAACTAAAAAATAGTTACTTCTATCTGCTGTTAACACAGACTGATATATGAAGCCAATAAAATAAGACACAGAGATAACAAGGTAACTGCTCTAATATTTGAAATAAGTACCAACTAACAACACACAATCATATTTCATTATTTTAATCATTCTTGCTTAACTTCGGTTTTCTCTTTTGAACAGCACTTTCATTTTCTTTCTTTCTTTCTTTCTTTCTTTCTTTCTTTCTTTCTTTCTTTCTTTCTTTCTTTCTTTCTTTCTTTCTTTCTTTCTTCCTTCCTTTCTCTCTTTGTCTCTCTCTCTCTCTCTCTTTTCTTTTTAAGGAAAAGTTATACAGAGAAGGAGAAACTGAGAGTGAGGTCTTCTACCCATTTCCCCAAGTGGCCAGAGTGGCCTAAACTGATCTTATCTGAAACCAGGAGCCAGGGCTTCCTTCACATCTCCAATGTGGGTGGAGGTGTCAAGTACCTGTGCCATCCTCCACTACTGTCCTAGGGAGCTGGATTGAAAGAGCAGGCAGGACACAAGCTGGTGTCATATAGCATGCAGGCAGTGAGACAATGGATGAAGATGTTACACAGCCACACACACCACCCCAGATGACATCTTTTTAATTATTTCACATGGGTGTGTAATGTTTTGCTCAATAATCATGTGAGACCCATGAAAGTTGGTCTGTCTTTGCCAAGACAACTGCAGGTAGGACTCAAACTTCAATAACTTGGTGGAAGGGTCATTTTTAAGTTGATAATTTTATATGGCCCAAGGCTGATGCTATAATTTTCCAAATGGTTTTTGGCAGACTAACAAGTCTAGCAACCCCCCAAACAAGGAAAAACTGAGCTATTTTTACAATAAACAGCAATATAAGAAAAATCATGCAAATGTGTGTAATTTAGCATGAGTTTCACAGGTACAAAATTCAGTGCTTCAATAACAGAAGTTTAGCTCTAAAAGAATCATGGGGTTTATGGAGCCCAGAATTCTGTTGACTTCTCTGTCATTAAGCTCCAAGAGCCTAGCCATAAGTTTTGTTCTCACTAGTTACGCCCCATACAGTGTATCTTCCAACCTGCTCACTTGTTTAAGAAGCCTGACCAGCTGCGCTTATTTCTTTTTCAATCCAGTCATTTGCATGTTCCTGTCAACCACATGGCAGAATGCACACACTCTGGAGGAAATCAAAGAACACCCCACCATCTTGTTACTACACACTGCCTGTTGATTCACTCTGCTCCTGAAGGCAATCCGCTGTTACCCTGCAGAGTCTATGGGATCCCCCAAAGCTCTGAGGGCGTGATGAACATCTGAAATCACTTCTGCACATCATCACAAGACTTCAGTCACTCAGTACTATTTACACTAGATCTCGCCTTCACCTATAAACAGAGGTTAACCAAACTGAGAAGGAAGAGACATTATAGAGAATATGGATTTAGTGAACTATGAAATTCTAGTGCATCACATCTAATAAACTCAGAATTCAAGGTCTGTGAACTTTGCCAAGACCTGTGAAAGTGTTTAATAATTGGAGAGTTCTGATTGTTCCAATAAAGAAAAATAAAACTGTGAAACAGAACTAACTATATATACTAAGCAATTATTAAACTGCTGACAGTTAAAAAAACTACAGATAATGTGGAATATGGATACATTTTAGTGCCTAGGGTATGTGCTGAAAGGCACTGGCAAAATTTTATTGGAATATAAAATTATTCACAATTAAGGTTCAGGCTCAAACATTATATTATGTGAACTAAATACTAACAATAGCTAGAGATGATTTGAGCATAGAGACAGGAATTGAGTAGAAGAAAGTGAAGGCTGTGGGTCCAACAAAAGATAAAATGCATCACTGTGGGCATAGAGACAACTGTTTTCTGAAAGATTATGAAAGGCTCATTAAGCTGGCTGTATAGCGTCTGGTTATACTTAAAAATAAGACACAAAGGAGAACAAAGCATTCCTTCTTTCTTTTCTAATGAACTCTTGGGTAAGAAAACAGTGGGATTCCCACACTGTGGTCAGAGCTTTGTTATATGCAACATATATTCAAAGCTATCATCCAACAGCCTATTTCAAGAAAACAAAAGTAAACTGAACTCATATAAAGGCATAATGGCAGAGGGCTACGTTTATAAGGCTACTAATCTAGCTGCTTTCAAACCAATTCAACTGAGCGTAAACAAATAGTAAGTGAATGGTGCCAAAGTGAACACCAGAAGCCAAAACTCTCAGCATCTTTTTCTAATTAGAATTACTCAAATGGAATAACAGATAGGCATTTCCATGTGTGTTGAGAAAAAGGTGGTGTCAGTCAATTCTAGGAATTTGAGTAAATGTATGCAAAAATATGAGCTCCTGTTATTAATTTATTTCCACTTATTGTCTCTTAAACTAATGTTCATCACTGGTATTTTTTTTCTCTTTTTTCTTCTGTGCCACTATTTTTTGTTTTTGCCCATTATTACTATAAGCAACTCTAATCTGCTCAAAGTGAATGAAGACATTATAGTAATAATGTGTAAACTATCACCAACAAATATATTCATTAAATTAAAATATATACATAAATCACCTATAGCTCTTATTTGCAATCCACAATAACCTTGTATTTTTAAGCTATGATAATATCACTTTAAGATTTGTACTTTTGAAAAAGATTTATATCACTTATTCAAGTATGATTATTTTAAGATTATAAGCAATTAACATACATAATTCTGATAATTTTTATGTTTAAAAACTGTGGTAAATCTTGTAGAAGGAATTTTTTTTTTTGGTATTGATAGCATTGTTACTTTTTTAATTTTGAAAGAGCTTGCTTTCTATATGTAACACATGTGCTTTGGTAATGGACCCAGTGTAAGGGAGAAAGGATGCCTTTTTTTTCTTTTTTGGAAAATTACCAAAAGGCTGACTGGTGATTTTAATTTAGTCTCATCTGTTTAAATGGTTGCATTAGATCTGACAACATTTTGTGACACAGTCTGAGTATAATGATTCATTTATTTTTTCTGCTCTAGTAACTGCATCATAAATTATCATTAATGTCCACCTAAAACTCAGTAAGAAATCATCTTTGGCATATTAATCTATGCCCTAGTAATAGACAAATCCCAAAGTCCTGAATAAATTTCCTGCTTTCATTTTCATTACGCTCACACAAGCTTAGAAGCACCATGAGCTCTAGCACCCTTTCTAATATCTCAAACACATAATGTTTAAGAGCTTAAAAAGTTAAGTCTCGGTTAATTTTGTTATTCACCTACAAATAGTACGCATTAAAAATTCTGCCATATGATAATTTAGACTAATGCTTACTGATTTCAAGTCTTGAATAAGTTTTAATTCTTAAAAAAATGGAGTAATTGTAGATACCTAACTTTGAAAATATTAACAGATAGTATGAACACATTTTAATTTTTAGATGTACTGTAAGTTCAGGAAAAAAAAACAAAAACCAGGACACTAACCTGAGCAGGATGCAAAGAGTGAAAATGTGAAAAAAAAAAGCCAAAACGTAGATTTTGTTTGTATAAAACTAAGACTGTGAGGAAAGGCAGTGTTTCAAATTGTTAGAAAATATATGGACTTTCTTGAAAATAAGAGGTGCCTGTGTGGTGGCACAGCAGGCTAATCCTCCAACTTGTGGCATTGACGTTCCATATGGGTGCAGGTTCCTGTACCTACTGCTCTGCTGCTGACCCAGCTTTAACGGACTAGGAAAGTGATGGAAGATGGAGCAAGTCTTTGGAAACCTGCACCCATGTGGCAGACCCAGAGGAGCTCCTGACTCCCAGTTTGAGATCAGGTCAGTTTTGATCCTTGTGGCCATTTGGAGAGTAAGCCAGTGGATGGGAGATCATCTCTATCTCTCCTTCTCTTTTTGTAAAATCTGCCTTAAACAAAAACAATAAAATGTTTAGAATATATGTAAGTTAAAAATAAAAATATATTGTATATTACTGTAGAAAGCTCTTTAAAGAAAAAATTATTTATAAACGATGCAAAGATCCAAGGAACTGTCAGTGTGGAACATGGATTCAGTGCAACATCTCATGTTAATGCCAGTTCCAGCTGCTCCAATTCTGATCCAACTCCCTGCTAAAGCACCTGGGAAAGAAGAAGCAGAAGACTTGGATGCTTGGGTTGCAACCACCCATCCAAGGGACCCTAATGGATTTCTAGACTGCTGGCTTCAGCCTAGTCCAGCCTCAGTCATCGCAGCTATTAGAGAATGGAACTAGGAGGAATGATCACTCTTACTGTCCATTTCTTTCACTATAACACTTACTTGTAAATTGTTACTAATTTTTTTTTTTTTACTTTTTTAGTTTTTAATTTTCATGATACAGTTCCACAGGCTCAGGGATTTGCCTTCCCACCCCCACACACTGTTTTCCTCTATATAATTACAACAGAATAGTACTTCAGCAACAGACACAAGTCCTTCCTTCTGCTGTTTAAGTGTATCATGATGTGGTAGATAAAGACAATGGCAGAAAGTCCACCAACCTATTGTCAAGATATATTTAGCAGTTTCATCGGGACTCCATTTTTTTCGTTTGCACATTGCAATATACCACTTCCAGGAATGCCAGTTCACCTGTGAAGCATGTATATGTGCTTATGCATATTTCATATATATATATATTTATTTATTGCTTTTTTTGGTGAGGCTGCATTATATCAGAAAGAACATATGCTATGACTACTAATACTAAGAAATTATTTTTCACAGTTCTTGACTGCTTGCAGATTTAGATTTGGTCGCATATTGCTTCTTGGTGCAAACATGGTCATCTTTTTATTTGCAGACTTGCATTATAGAAAGAGTAATTTAGGTCTCTTGGGCATCATTTACAAGGGCACTAATCCTGTTAAAGCACATAGTCTCATCACTATATGCAACATTTTCTGAAATAACTCATGTAGTTAGCCACAAATCAAGTGGTATTTAGTCTCCACTCTCCCAGGTGTTTACTATCATCATTTGGCTGGGAGAGTCATCCATATGTTCTGTTCTCCATTCTCTGCTGTGTTACCGGATGTCCTCTGTAAGCCCCAATGGGCTGCCTTGTCCTCTATGTGCACCATGATCTGCAGTCCAGCACTTCATCCTGTACACTGAGGAGGCCCAGTTCTCTTAGGTGGGCTCATGATCCTGAGTCAGATGTCGTGGGCCAAGCCAGATCCCCCATCCCCGGGGCTCATGGGAGTAGCAGTCACCAGTCAATTGGGCCCAGGCACCTGGACCAGGAGACCCAGGCCCCTCCAGAACCCCACCCATGGGGCTCACAGATCCAGCTCCCAGGATCCAGCACGCATCATGCAATGGCCCTGAGCCATGCACCCCAGGCTCTTCCAGACTGCCCACCCATGGGGCTCACAAATCCAGCACCCAACTTACAGGTGGGCCCAATTTCCCCTCCATCCCTGGGGCTCGCAAACATAACACCCAGCGCCCCCAGACTGGCATGGTTCATCTCTCCTAGACATCCACCAGCAGGTACTTCAGCCTAGTTTGATCCACCCTGCCCACAGTTCCAGGTTGCGCTTGATTGGTGCTGCACTTTAGCCTTGCTTAGTCATCCTCCAGTCCCAGCTCAAGTGTGAACTGCTGAGGGAGATAGCAGCCATGTTCAGTCCAGGATAATGCACCGATTCTGGTTCTTGCATTCACCAGTAGGAATTGCAGTCCAGCTGGGGTATCTCCTTAGGTCCCTGTAATCATTTAAGTGGAGGGGCCTTGTACATGGAAGTCCCAGAGAAGTCAATTCTCACCTGGACAGGAACCCTGAGTCTTTGTTCATTCCCCACCCCCAACCATGCTGTCATCTAGAGTCCCTGTAACCCCACTGTCCCAAGTCTCCAGAGTGCACCACCAAGGCAACCCAAGGGTTTCACCCAGAATCACTGGTGCCCAGCCTGCCTTGCTCGGATTCCACAAGGCAGTAGCCACACAGCTGTGAGGGTCACGCACCTGCACCTCAGCCTAGACTCACCTCAACTCCACCCTACAAAGAATTTAAAGAGGCATAAACTCCAATATTTATTTGACAATAATCAAATAAATGGTATACTATTAAACTTCTTTGTAAGTACACTCTATGTTACCAAAATAAACAAACCCCAATAGAATACACCCACACACCAATACAGACTGCAGTATCCTACATTGATGCAATGATTCTCAATAATACACTAGCAAACTGAATCTAACTATACATCAAAAAGCTGATATAATACAATCCAATGGAATGTACCCCAGATGTAAGCATGGCTGAACATCCACAAATCACCACCATAAATTATGTTTAGTGCATTGAGAACAAAGAATATATGATCTTTTCAATAGCTGCAAAGAAAGCATTTGACAAGTTTCAGTATCCCTTCATGATAGAAAGCTCAACAAATTATGTGTAGAAGGAGTATGCCTTAAAATTATAAAAGGCTTCACTAAAATAAATGAAAAGTCACTGTTACACTAAACAAGGCTGAAAGCTTTTCCCTCAAATCTAGAGCAAGGCATGGATGTCTACTTTTGCCATTCTTATTCATTACAATATTGGAATTGTTAGCAAGAAAAATTGGAAAGGAGAAAAGCAATCAATGGCATCAAAACTGGAAAAGGAAAACCCAGAAATATTTTCATGGCCCACTTAGCCCCTGACATGTCATTTCATCGTACCATTATTTTCATATTAGTATTTCAACAAATGAATTTATGAGAACAAATTTATGAGAACAAATACCATTCTATTCTTCACCTTTTTATCTTCACTATAAATTATTTAAATTCTCAAGTTTTAGGAAAGAAGGCTGCTATTTGGGTTTCAGCCATTTACTGATAATGAACTTGTGCAAATAGTTTCCTGTATTATCTTAATGTTTTCTAATACTTAATATTTTCTGTATAAATAGCCAATTCTGATTATATACATCAAAGTTTTGAAAAATGGAAATGTAATATTTTATTCAGGTTTTTGTCATTAGAAATGTAAATAAAAGTACAGATTTGTTTCTTATTAAAATGACTTTATACATGTTTAATAATAATAGTTGATAATTACAAATTACTCATATACATTACACATGTGCCTTAGAATTGTCCATGTTATCACAATTTATAAAATTTAGATTTTTTTCATTTATTTTATTTCTTGTTTATATTCCAAATGTCTATTCGTTGACTGAGTCAACCATAGAGGCTCCATTCACTCAGATATTTGCTATCATTGTTTGACTTGGTTAGTTGTCCATGTGTTCTATTCTACTTCCTCTGCTGTGGTACTGGATGTGCTCAGCAGGTCCCAATGGACTACCATAGCCTTCATCTGCATCAGCACCTGCTGTCCACTGCCCCGTCTCTTAGACAGGCCAAAGAACCCTGGAGCGCGTGACCCAAGAACTGCCAACCTCAGGGTTCTTGGACCCAGAACCTACCATACAAGTGGGCCCAAGGACTTGGGCTTTTTTTTTTTTTTTTTAGCTTTATATCTACTTCCTATACTTAAAGGACATAGTGACAGTGAAAGAGATGGAGAGGGAGATCTCCCATCCACTGGATTACTTGTCCCACGCCGTTGACAGCCAGGGTTCAGCGATGACAAATCCAGGAACCTAGAAATTCATTTTGATCTCCAATAATGTTAGCAGGAGCCTAAAAACATCATCTATTACCTGCCAGGATATATTAGCAGGAAGCTGCAGTGGAAGCCTACTTGCCCACTGGGCTAGCATCATGGAGCAAGGCGTTTAGCTGCTGCTTGGGATCCTGAATCTCATTTTGCAGTGCTAGTTCAAGGTCAGGCTGTTCTGCTGCTAATCCAGCGCCCTTAATAAACCTAAGAAGCAACAGATGATACCTCACGTTCTTGAATTCCTGCGACTCACAGGGAAGACCTGGAAGGCACTTCTGGGATGTTGAGGACGTTGTGGAAGTGAGCCAACAAATACATGTATCTCTGTCTGTCTCTCTCTGTTTCTCTCTGTGTTTTCAAGTTAATAAATCTTTTTTTAAAGAAAGATTTGTTTATTTGTATTGGGAAGGCTGATGTACAGAGAGGAGGAGAGATCTTCTGTTTGCTAGTTCACTCCCCAAGTGGCCACAATCACCAGAGTTGAGCTAATCCAAAGCCAGGATCCAGAGCTTCTTCCCGGTCTCCCACATGGGTGCAGGGTCCAAGGCGGATGGGAAGCAGAGCCACCAGGACACAAACTGTCACCCATGTAGGATCCTGGCACATGCAACTGGTGCAACTGGCCCTCAAGTTAATAAATCCTAAAAAAAATGTAGGTGATGGTAAACCAAATTGGCAGAATTGAGCAAATACTTTGATTTGGTTGAGGGTAATCTAGGCACTGGTTTAAACCACTGCATCATTACACGTGAAGAAATTTTAAAGAAAAGATGATGCAAACCATAAAATTACTACTTAAATCACTACTGGTACAATACCATATTAATTAATAATTAATACTAATATACTATGACACTAACATCCATAATTAATCTGTACTACATTGGAAAAAATTATGTGTCAGCCAAGGGAAGCAGTTCACACCATATACTGATCCATCCCATTTTCTTCCTACTTGCTATAAAATCAGTTTCTCTATAATGAATTTTTCACAAATTGACAGTCTTTTGTTGTCCTCAAAACCCCTATGCACTTCCAACTGCGTATTTTTTTACAAGTTGCCTCCCTTGCCACTTCAATTCAGTGGCCTCATTTCATTTATCTTTTCCCCAAAACACATAACTGTATACTTTGTTCCTATAACCTTGTAAAATACTAAATTGAAGTTGGTAGAGAAAATGACTGAAATGCCAGGTCCTTGGTTCACAATAGATATAAATGAAAGCTATTTCTAAAATCTGAATATGGGATGCCTAGTCCCTAGCTTAAATGGCTTAACCTTTCTTTCAACATTGTTAAATGATGAGGATCACTCAAAATCCCCATACTTACTCCGTTAGGACTTGCCGCCTGCCAGAAAAGCAATTAGTGAAAATTTTATCATGAAGACATTTTTGAAAAATTTATGAAAAATAAGGGTACTTGGCCCATAAAAATATGTGCTGTATCACTGAGTAACAGAATAGCATGGAACAGAAAATCCAGAATTTAAAAGACAGAAGATTGTGTCTCTTATAGATATTAATTTCAAAATGGGCAGTCCAGGGGTAATTTGGTATCCACATGAAACAGAAAACTGAGCCAGTTCTACCTTGTACCCTTACTGTTCATGGTTATTGTTTTTTGTTTGCTTGTTTGTTTGTTTTTTGGGGGAGTGCCCACAGATCCTCAACTGTCTTAGAAGGCACTGAGGCTCCTGCCACCTTGTCTATGTTCTAAACTGTAGTAGGGAAGAAAGAGCTTAAAAGGATGCTTCTCACATTTTAAAGGCATTTTCTAGAGTTTTTATCTCTTTCTTTTACAACTCAGTGGTCAAAACTTGGCTGTGTGACCACATCTGCTGCTAGGCACCCTGGGACATCTAAGAAAGACTGGGACTAGAAGATGTAGAAAGCTACTGAAGCCAACTCAGCTACTCAAATTTTGCACTCCAAACCAAGTGGCTTATGAAACTACACAAATCCTAACAATGCCTATCACATGAGTCCTATATCAAGAACCCTTGTCCATGAAACAAAAACCCTTAGAGTTTGGGAAACAGAGTTTATCACAGTACATTCCTAGTAAGCTATTACCCTTAATAAAGAACTCTCACAACAGTGATTACCTTGCCTCAATTCTTTTTTTGCAGATGGAACAATGAATTTTAGCTCTAACATGTGCAGAAAATGTTGCTTTCCAGAATGTGATTCCAGAATGGGAAAGCTCTGAAGGTCAGCAAGACTTTCTGTTTCTGATGACAAAGTCCTATCATCAATAAGTAAGTGCTGTCAGATGGGGTTCACAAGTCTACAGAAATAAGTAGGCTTCAAATTGTTGAAATAATAATTATTATTATAATAATTATCTCATTACACTATTCTTTTTTCTCTTTACAGAGAAAAAGAGAGATGGCCAGGAAGAAGGACAAAATTCCTAGTTTCTGGTTCACTCCTCAAATGCCAGCAAGTGTCAGGGCTTGACTAAACTGAATTCCTGCAAATTAGGAACTCAATCCAATTCTCTGATGTGTGTGGCAAGAACTCAATTACATGAGCTATCACTTCGCCTCCCGGATTACTTTGCATCATATGACACAGTTTCATAGGCCCTGGGATATTCCAAACATAGAGTCCAGCATCTTATTGTCCAGATAAATTCAATGGTTTGTTGGAGAGACCATCTCTGGTCTGAAGGTAGAGCTGGCAGATTATATAATAGCAGGAGGTATAATCAGGAACTGAGCCAGGGCTCAAACACATGGAGGCTTTTATGGAATGTGGGCATCTTAAGCATTAGGCTGAAATCCCCCCTAGCAGTAGATTTAAGAGCTAATGAAGTGTTTAGAACTTCACTGCAATGCTGAGAACTCCCTTTGCTCTGGAGAGTGCCTCAACAAAGTAAAATTCTGCTGGTGTCTTTTTGGAAGACAATTCTTCAGGGTCGTCATCTTGCTCAAGTCAGTTGGCACCTTGAATGGAGATGGGGCGAATGTTTATGAGAGGCAGTCTTATACAACTGCCTGATTTCATCATGTAGTTCATGCTGAAAACCAAAGGCAGATGACATGCAAGTATACATAGACACAACTTGCAGTGTTTGTCTAGCTCATGGAGACACATGATTGGAAGTGATGCTATTACACGCATTAACGTCTTGTACTCTGGGCCTGCAATCATGACCCTTACTATTTTCTTTTTTATCTGTACTGATTTGACAGAGCAGGTTAGAAGAGAAAGTTTTACAAGTGGGTACAAACTCCTTTTCTCACTTGGAAGGTGAGAAAGGTGGCCAGACAGATGCGCATCTTGATGTCATGTTTATTACCACAGACAATGGCATCCAACACATCTAAAATGGAAAGGCAAATTTCAAGAAAAGTTGAGTGTCAAATGCTTTGCCAATAGTGTTTTCGCTGTGTTTGAACTGTTTCTGAAAACTCTGTAATGAATGTTAAAGCTGACCATTAAGACTAAGAAACAGCAAAATGTTTTAATTAATAGAAGATATGACTTGCAATATGGAGTGTATATTATACTGAATTAAGTGACAAGATTTTTGCATGTGTTTCCAGATGGATAAAAACTTCTTTTTCTGTTGTTTAAAAAAATCCATCAATTTTCTTTGATCTTTAAATATCTTTCCCTGAGCTTCAAAATATTCAGAGAATTTAATCACCCATCTTGGCCATACATTTTTATAATTGCTTTTTTTAAAAAAAAATATGTCCTCCTTTTGAGGATGATAGTATTGTTATTCTGCCAGACTACTTGATGGTTCTGAAAGTGGGTGCACTATTTTGGAGGGAGAAAGGCATTGATGCAGAATTTAAATTACATCCACATTTCTTTCATCTGGAGATTTGAATATTATATAGCCTTGGGGACTAACAAAGGCCAGATATTTTTAAGAATAATGAGCAGAAGAAAAAGTGGTTATTCTGAAATACACATATAGATACATTTCTGATAACGTCCTGTGAAGAAAATTTCCTATTCTCACATCCGTGTGTTCAAGGAAAGTTCTATTGATGTCTCGACCTCCCATACGAAATGAGTCTTAAATAGAAGTCTCTTGGTAATGATCACAGAGAGCTATGTTGCACTGTGTGCCTGCAAAGGGAAGGACAGCTCATGGAGACAGCACTGGTTTCCATTAGGTGATATGTTTCTAAGTTTGCAGAGATATCATTTTCAAATGCTATTGTTGTGCTGACAGTAACATTTCAGGTACTGAAATAGTTTTCCTATACTTATTTACTACTTTCTGTTTTCAACATGTTCTTTTTTATAATAGATAGACATGGAAATACTGCTTATCCAAGATAATTTAACTGTCCTAATAATGAAAAATCCAAGACTTGGATTATTGAGATAATCCCTTGAATTTATTTATTCATATTAGCTAAAGTGATAATCAACACGATAGCCTGTACCCTCTGGCCACTGAAACTTCTGCATCTGACCACTTCACATATTCCCTGGAATGGGATACGTCTGCTGAATACTGTGTTCTCGTATTCAGAACTAAATGGAAAAATAGATTATTAATGCCAATCTCCAAAAACAGAGACTTTTTGCACTATTGTTTAAATAGTTGCTAAGTTAATGAATGAACATGCATTAATTATGTTTTTATTCCAAAATTAAGTCCCTCAGCATTTTGATCATACATCATTTTCAATAAATCAATGATCAAAATTAGTAGTTGGAATGTTAAAAGAAATGTAATCTGCTACAAAACATGAAAGTAACAGCTGTGTGGATTTAAAGATCTCAAATTATTAAGTCTCAGTATGTCCTGTTTCTGCCTGGGAAAACTATATATACAAATCCAAGTTTCACGGATGGGAAAGTGGTGAGAGTACAGAATACAAAATACAAAGTCAGCGATACTCTAAACTCAGCTGCAACAAAAAAATGTTGCATGCTTAACCTAGAATTGTTAACTCATAACACAATGATAGTAAGTGAAGTCGCAATGGTCTACTGAATAAAGTAGAATCTAACTTTAGGCACATTTTTTTGAGGCTTCAAGTTATCCTTGCACTGTTAAGTACAAATTCTGCTATTAAGTAACTGCATTTTCCCTACCCTTTTCATAGTTTTGGACCTCCTTAAGTTAGGAAAATAATTATTATTGATAGTTCTCCAAACCAATAATGCTCAAATTCCATCAGGATAAGAAATCGGTGAAATCACCACTAATACTGAAAGTTATGATGAGTGTCTCTTAAAATAGTTTTACTTTGTCTATATTCTCATTATTTTGAAATATAAGGTAACAAAGTCTCAGCTGTGTTTGTTTCCCACCCTGTATTTAGCCACATATCTTTTAATGTCAACTCAGAAGACAAATCTCAAAAACATCTGCCTCATTTCTATATTTTTGTAGCACAATTCTTGGTCAATAATGGCAATGAAACTGCAGTAGGACAGTAAGCACAGCCAACTGATGTAAGGAATGGAATTTTGAAATAGCATGCGCTGATTGGTTCATTAAGCTTTAGCTGTTAATTTGTTAATAGTGGCCTAGACGTTGTGCCCTAGCAGGTTGTCACAATAATGGAGGCATTAGAACTGATCTCTCATGTGAGAGTCGGGCTATGCATCACAGAAGTGATGGTGCTTGCTGCTCAGAGTGCAGACGACAGGAAGTCTCTGGACAGAAAAGACTTCCTGGGATTAAAAAAAAAAGTAAGGATCCTACTGTACAGCTGAGAGGTAAACATAGATGTGGTGGGAAGAGCATGTCACAGGGAGGGAATAGGGGCCTGCTCCTCATTCCTGAAGGAACATGCAAGGCGGTTCCATGTAACTGGAACAAGAGAATGTGGGGAGAAAGGCAAAGTCCTGACTGCTCTTGAAGATTCATTTTTCCTTCTGATCACAGCTACATAATATCACTTTAGACATTCAGGTATCAGTTTATATAATACAGCTGATACTAATTTATGTAACTTGAAGTTGTATAATATGTACTATTTCCAAAAAAAAAAAAAATTAAGGAAGAGGCTGACTTTCATTCTAGTCATCTTTATCCTCCTGAATAGAGGGAGATTTGGTTGAATTTGGATACTGGTAACACTACATGAGAAGCCTGAATCTTTCAGTTAGTGATGCGGGTAGAAAAGCAATTCAATAAATTGAACATTTTAAGTATTTTAATTGTTACAGTTGAGATCGGTCGCCACGGTTTAGTTTAAAATAACCCATGCAGAACCAAAAAATAAAAAATTGGAGTAAGTTATGCATGTGACAGTATCTGAGTGTATGTTGCCAACTGGCAACTGATGACATAGTTTTCCAAAATACTGCAAATGGTGTTATATAGTAGAAAAATATATGATTAATATGCTGCCTATTTTATGTAGAAAAACAGATCATGTGGATATTAAATCTATAATGGGATATTTTTACAAGGAATCCCATTTTAGTGCATGCAGTTGGCTTCTGTGAGCTTACATTAAGCTATTAAAAAAAAAGAGATGAGACCAAGCCAAGAAATGTTTGTTTTCAAACAGAAATAGAGGGAATAGAAATATTCTGAAATTTTGGAGCCACACAAACGTTGATTGCTTCTGGAAAATTCCAAGAGTAGGAAATAAGGCTGGTAGTATAAGAAGCAATGGATATTAAGGTAAAAAAAAAACAGAAAAAACGAAAGCAAAAATCCTACATATTGTAAAGGAATTCATTCAACCCTGTGGAAGAAAAAAAAAGTGCAGTAATCTAAGCCATGACTGACATCACTATATTGGAGAGAGAACAGGAAAAAAAAAAAGAAGAAGAAAATAAAAGTATGAATTGCTAGGGAAGCCCTCAAAACTCTGAAGACTCTGGAATTGGCACAGCATAGTGGCTCAATTAGCTAATGTTATTCCTCAAGCGCAGGGATCCCATCTGGGTGCCACGCTGTGTCCTGGCTGTGCCATTCCATATTGAGCTCCCTGCTTATGGCCTGCAAAAGCAGTAGAAGTTGGCTCAAACCTTGGAACCCTGCACCTGCCAGGAAGAATCAGTAGACATTCTAGGTTTCTGAACAACTGAGCTCCAGCTACTGCAGCCACCTGGGGAGTGAACCAGCAAATGGAAGATCTTTTCCTTTCTCACTCCTTCTCTCCATAAATCCTTCTATCCAATAAAATAAATACATATTAAGGTAAAAAAGGGATAGCTGGAAGCAAATGAATCTGGTATCTACATTGTCCTTTGATATTTTGAGCTTTACAGTTAGTTTGGAATGCAAACAGTGCGTACACACATAAAAAAAAGTAGGATAGTGAAGTTTTATACCTCCAAAGTAGATACATTCTTCCACTGCCAAAGTGTGCGTGGTCTTAGTACAAGCCAAAAGAAAATGAATCCTGTAATGGTGGTGCTTCCCACAGAGCATGTTCTAGCAAGGAAGTCTCTCCCCTTCAAAGGCTGAAGTCCTTCATGACGTGTGCCCAAGATTGAACTATCATATAATATGTGAATACAGTGTTTTCCACACTCCTATGTGTTTGCTGGGGATTATGTCATCTTTGACAGGTCATTATAGAAGGGTAGTCTGAGGGTGGTGAGAGCTAATCACCTACCCATGGAGCCAGCATCTCATCCAAGCACTGGTTCAAGTCTCAGCTGCTCTGCTTCCCAGTCCAGCTTCGTGCTTAGAAAGAAAAATAAATAAATTGTGCGTCTGGCATGATAGTGTAGCGGTTAAAATCGTTGCCTTGAACGTGCCAGGATCCCATATGGGTGCTCGTTCTAATTTTGGCGTTCCTACTTTGCATCCTGCTCCCTGCTTGTGGCCTGGGAAATCAGCCAAGGATGCCCCAAAGCCTTGGGATCCTGCACCCATGTGGCAGATCCGGAAGAAGCTCCTGGGTCTTGGCTTTGGATTTGTTCAACTCCAGCCATTGAGGTCACTTTGGGGGTGAACCATCGGACAAAAGATCTTTCTTTTTATCTCTCTTTGTCTCTGTATAGCTGATTTTCCAATAAAAATTAATACAATCTTTACAATTTTGTCCTTCTTTCTGGCCATCTCTCTTTTTCTCTGTAAAGAGAAAAAAGAATAGTGTAATGAGACAATTATTATAATAATAATTATTATTTCAACAATTTGAAGCCTACTTATTTCTGTAGACTTGTGAACCCCATCTGACAGCACTTACTTATTGATGATAGGAATTTATCATCAGAAACAGAAACTCTTGCTGACCTTCAGAGCTTTCCCATTCTGGAATCACATTCTAGATAGCAGCATTTTCTGCACATGTTAGAGCTAAAATTCATTGTTCCATCTGCAAAAAAAGAATTGAGGCAAGGTAATCACTGTCGTGAGAGTTCTTTATTAAGGGTAATAGCTTACTAGGAATGTACTGTGATAAACTCTGTTTCTTCTGTCTGCATGTTGGTAGCTGGTTACCTCTTCGGAGTTACTTGTACAATACTAACTTGAACTGTGCAGTATACTCTTGTAGCACTTTCCTAACATGATTCATCACAGGAAGCTGGATGGGAAACATGGCCGCTCTTATGAGAACAGGTGCCCATGTGGGATCCCTGGTATGCAACGTGAGGACTTTGGCCGCTAGTGCCCACAGATCCTCAACTGTCTTAGAAGGCACTGAGGCTCCTGCCACCTTGTCTATGTTCTAAACTGTAGTAGGGAAGAAAGAGCTTAAAAGGATGCTTCTCACATTTTAAAAGCATTTTCTAGAGTTTTTATCTTTTTCTTTTACAACTCAGTGGTCAAAACTTGGCTGTGTGACCACATCTGCTGCTAGGCACCCTGGGACATCTAAGAAAGACTGGTACTAGAAGCTGTAGAAAGCTACTGAAGCCAACTCAGCTACTCAAATTTTGCACTCCAAACCAAGTGGCTTATGAAACTACACAAATCCTAACAATGCCTATCACATGAGTCCTATATCAAGAACCCTTGTCCATGAAACAAAAACCCTTAGAGTTTGGGAAACAGAAGAAGCCTGCGGCAAAGGCAAGTTCTCAAAAGCCTGGGCTTGAGATGTTTTATGGGTTGAAGGAGATCAAAGAAATGGAGAAGTAGCTGGGAGCTAGAATGGCTTTTCATGAGCACTTTGTTTTTAAATTATTTCAATTGTTTTCCATGACACAATCTTGTAGTTACAGGGTATCTCCCTTTCTCACATTCTATTTCCCCCTGTCACTTCCCCAATATTATCATAGAAGTATAGTCCCTTAGTAACATTTACAAGTTTAACAGTCTATTTAAGTACATAATGTAATTGTAGGTACAGGCTGAGCTAGAAAACCGGGTTTCATGTTGTCAGGGTATTTTTAACTGTTTCACTTGCTGTCCTCCATTTATTTGGGAGTGGAGATGTCTACTGTGACACATCTTTGCTTCCTGATATATTAGTCTCCAATATACAATTCATGCATGAGAATATACGTAAATACGTGTTCACTCACATAAAAATTAGGTTTGCATTTTGCATGAAAGTTGTTTTAAATTAGAGATTAGATAGGATATTTCCCTTTTGTGATTGACTTATTTTATTTAGCATAATGGCCTCCAGTTGGAAGATTTTATTGCAAATGGTAGGAACTCTTTAATAGTCCGTGGAATAGATGCCGCACACCTTCTTTGTCCATTCCTCTTTCACTGAGTGTTTGAGTTGTTTCCATGTCTTCACTATTGTGGATTGTGCTACTGTAAACACAGGGGGGCATATCAATGTTTCCATATTAAGACTTCATTTCATTTGGATATAATCTTAGGAGTAGAATACCTGAGTCACATGGAATATCAATTTTCACTTGTCTGAGCACCCGCCATGCAACTTCCATAGTGGCTGTGTGTTGTGGGCTAAGGAGTTGATTAGCTCTGGTTAAACTGGGCAGGAACAGGAAATGGGCTTGTGGCTAAAAACACCTAGACTAATTGGACTCGTCTGTATCCAATTCCCTGGCTAAATTAAGACTTGGGGGGAAGAGTATATAAGGAGAGGTGAAGGAGCAATAGAGACTTTGGAAAGACTTGTACTAGTAGATTTCTGTGGTAAGCCAACCTCACTGGAGTTTTTTTGTATGCATTTTCCTAATAGATATGGAGCCTGAGTATTTTTTTTTTCATATATCTATTAGCTATTTGAGTTAATTTTTTTGATAAATGCCTGCTCATTTCCGTCACCCATTTTCCACAGGGTTGTCTGTTTTCTTGGTGTTGAGCTTCTGAATCGCTTTGTATATCCTGGATACTTGTGTCATATCTGTTGTGCAGTTTGCAACTTTTTACTACAACTTTTGAGGGTAAGACAATTTATGGTGTAGGTTTTTAATCTATTCCATGTTTTTAATATTCTGTCCTAAGATATCCACACAGTTTTCTCCCTTATTTTTTTTCAGCTCTCAGAAACAAAGCTTCTCATGGTATCTTAAAATACAAAAGGTGGCACTAATTGCTCATACTGTTTGATTTTAATCCTGTCTCACATCTCTTACTGCTTTGCTCATCGTTGTTTCCTCCCATTAGAAGATAGCTTTGTGATAACAGAAATGCAGATGATCTTTTCTCCTCACGATAAATCCCTTGAACCTATACTAATTTCTAAGAGTGTAAGAGCTAAATTAAGTTTATTGAATAAATGAGTGAAGTGTGATTTCTTTCTTTTTTTTTCTTTTTCCTAACAAATGCAGAACCGTGTGTTTATTCTCCTTTACTGTGTGCAAAGCAACGGTAAATTACAGGTCATAAATGAGTTCAAAAAGCATATTTTTGGACCAGTTTAGAGAGTGATGCCTTACTTTCAGATTTATAATCTCACTGTCAGGACATACAAGAATTCTCTTCTCTTGTCCTAATTTCTTTCTGCAGAGATTTCCTGATTCGAATTGCAGGAAGAGAGTGAGCCAACTCCCAAGAAGGAGAAACAAGAACAATCGGGGGAAAAAGATTCAAGTGTGATTCTCCTAGCTCCAAATGTTTTCTCTATCCCTACTTCTCTTTTCTGACCCTTTCAATGTCAAACTGATCGTGCTGGTAAGAAAGAACGCTCTCGAACCTGCATGGTATGTTAGGAGGGCTTGAGCTGCCCAACTGTGTACTGCCTTACACTGTTGTGACTGTAGAGGATTTTCAGGAGTCCAGAGTATCCTTCTCTCATGCTTGGTTAACTGCCATTTGGAGTCCTTAATATATCAGGAAGTGCTTTGTATGGATATGTGAGGGGAATAGGGTGATTAAACCGATTCTTTCTTGTTCATTTATGTTCTCTTATTTCTAGTAACACTGAGTGAAGAATGCTCATCAGAGAAAGAAATAAGACCAATTAGATATATCACAGTGTTGGCACAGATACACTTTCCACATTCCACTTTACTTTAAAGTCACTGCAGTTTTGATATTAAAAACAGATGGTTGTGATCAAAACAAATAACCAAATGAGGCTATTTGTATGGCATTGTTGTTAGAGTTCCTATTAGAAATAAAGACTGACGAATCTATTTTTAAAACCTTACTTAATTATCATGATTCACACAGATAAGATATAATGAGAAATGTATGACACTAGAAAGATTTTTTTTTCCCATGCTTACAAGGTTGAATTCAATGGATATAGACAGATTTGAGAATAGCATTTCTACTCATTGAGTTTTGCACCAATTCCTTTCACTTGAGCCCAGTTACTAAAACTATTAAAGCCTGATTGCTCAATATGGTCTTTGCATTCAATTGCAAACAACATTTTAACCAGTAATATGTTTTATTTTAATGTTAGCTGTTTTCAATAAACCTTGGAGGAAAATAATTTACTCCAAATATTTTTTTATCAATCATTACTCATTCTAACTTCTGCAATCTTGAATAACTTAGAACTCCCTAAATTTCATCACTTTCATAATTTAATAATCCTGCAAAGATTCCGATAGCATCATTAAATTTCCACTAAGAACATTCCGGTCATGTGGTCTAATCAGTCATTTTGCTGTGACATGACATTTGTCTTAAGTAAGTTGTCCACTTTGCAGAAGCAACTTAGTTGAATATGAAGCAACTTCAAAACTTTGTGAAAATGTGGATTATGAAAAAACTAATCAGGGACTCCATTTTTTTTCATGAATTGTATTTTGATTCTACATTCCATGAAATTTTGAAATATCTTACATCCTCCTGCCAATCACATACTGGTATAAAATTTCAGTGTGACCCTCATATACCTAAAAGCAACCCCTAAAGAATGTTTCAGTAAAGAATCTATTATTAATAATGGCCTAATGATTAATTTTTCATGGGTATCTGTATTCTTCCACATTTCCAATTCACTCACAAAATAAGTATTATTTCAAGATATTTACATTTCTTTATACCCAGTATAAGCCAGAGAGTGGGTATTATTCAGTGTAGCACCAGCAGGACCAGTACTGTGGACACCAGCCCGTATTAGTAATTTGTATAGAACAGATTTCTTATTATTACTTAGTATTACAAACTTCTTAATGCTACGTCCTTAATTTTTAGTCTTAAATGTGTAATAACAAATTCCCTTTACCAGAAATTATCTTTTCTCTGTGCTGCTTCTCAAATAAAATACAGTGACACCAGGTCCACGTTAGAATGGAGAACTCACAACATTCTAGCTTATTTTTTTCCTTACTTAGTGCTAAAGCCATATGATTCAATATGAGAAAATAAACTAGACTTTTTTAAGAAATGGGAATTTAGTTATTGTTTTCTATAATTCTACACTGTCAGTTATTCTACTATCATTGCATAACCAACACTGGCATGGCCAATTCAAGGAGCATAAAGAATATAAAAGTCCTTTGAAGATATTACCAGAATTATAAGCCTTTAACAATGAAATGCCCAAAATAATTACCAAGGTGTTTCTATATATATATTCTTATTTTTTTTTTAAAAATTCAGCTAATCAGAATATTTTGAATATAGTTCATAATACAAATAAAAGTGCCTAATTCATTTTAAAAAAGTTCAGCCTTGAATTCTTAGTGTAATTTTTCACAAAAAAGGGAGGATCAAAACAATATAAAATAAGCAAAACAGAAGTGCTTTTGCGTGTCTCAGTAAATAGTAGAGAATTCCAAAGTTACCTTGGGTAGATGACTGGCAATTTGCTTCAACTTTTTCTTTGGCAGGATTTTCTTTATTTTGGTGTTTACTGTCACTTTTCTTTGACCATAAGGGTCACAAATGAATGTGAAATCTTGTTCAAATGCAGGTGAATCCTATATTCCTAAAGACATTGCCGCTAACAAGCCTATAAACAGAAGTGTTTATTGAACTTTATAAATACAATTATGGGCCCCGGCATGGTAACTCAGCAGCTAAAGTCCTCGCCTTGAATGCTCTGGGATACTGTATGGGCGCCTGTTCAAAACCCGGCCGCCCCGCTTCTCATCCAGCTCCCTGCTTGTGGCCTGGGAAAGCACTGAAGGATGGCCCAAAGCCTTGGGACCCTCACCCGCATGGAAGACTTGGAAGAAGCTCCTGGTTCCTGGCTTCGGATTGGCTCAGCTCCAGCTGTTATGGCCGCTTGGGGAGTGAAATTCGGACCGAAGATCTTCCTCTCTGTCTCTCCTCTTCTCTGTATGTATGATTAAAAAAAAAAAAAGTTAAAAAGTTCTCAGTTCTCATTCTGTAGTATATCAAATTTCAACATCAACAGGAAGTTTGCAGAACACATTTTTTTTTCTTCTGAAGTTTTCTCTAACTTAAGAGAATGTGGAAACAGAGTGGCTCTCAACTTTATAATTGAAACAATATCTATGTGGGAAACGTTCAAGGTAATTTTGATTTGGTGCTTTTTGCTCTCTTCCTGGATCTCCGTGACTGATACCATTTAAGACAATTATTCATGAGAATATGACCTATAACATATTTTCCTTTCCCCTGAAAATGTAGAAAGCATATATCTAATATATTTTTCCTGCTCTTTTTCCCTATATTTCACATGCATTTGACAGCTCTGACACCTTTGCATGTGTTTCTATCACTCAGTCCAGTATTGCAAAATTAGGGGAGATTTTAAGACTCTGTGTCAAAGTTTGGCAACAAATGGACGTACTTGTGACCATCAAGAAATTATATCCATCCTGCCTTGTGATAGCACATATTTTTGGAATTTTTATATTTGGCCTCATCACAATCTGTTTATATGTGTGTGTGTGTGTGTGAGAGAGAGAGAGAGAGAGAGAGAGAGACTGTAAAAATTTCTCTCTAATTTTTACAAGGATAAAAATAATATTCAATTAACACCTACCATAATGACCTCATTTTAACTAATCATCTCCATGAATACTATAGTTCTAGCAAAGTGACATTATCAAGTATTAGAAATTTTGTTTTCAAGTATGAATATTTTGAGGAATGTAATTCAATTCCTAATAGAGTTTTGTTGCCCTAATAGACATTTTGAAAAAGATTTATTTTCATTGGAAAGTCAGATATACAGGGAGGGGAGACAAAAAGGAAGATCTTCCGTTGTATGACTCATTTTCCAAGTAGCTGCAACATCTGGAGTTGAGCTGACCAGAAGTCAGGAGCCAGGAGCTTCTGCCTTGGTTTCCCATGCAGGTGCAGGGTCACAGGGCTTTGGGCTATCCTCAACTGCTTTCACCAGGCCACAAGGATGTGAAGTGGAGCTACAGGGTTTCGAACCGGCTCCCATATGGGATCCTGCAGCATTCAAAGTGAGGACTTTAGCCACTACGCTAGGCTACCGTGTCAGACCCCATAATAAAGTTTTAATTCCATTTTACCTCTGAAAGTTATCATTTGTAAATTAAACAAATACTGAGATTCAGTAAGTGTTGACATGGTAATAAGCACTTTGTAAAGATGATGTAAAGGTGATTGCAAAGATGGTCGAATCAGCGTTTAACAAAGTGGTTAAGATGCTGATATAAGATGGCCACATGACATGGTGAAGATACTAAATTTGGTAGCTAATTCTGGTTTTTGACTCCAGCTCCCTATTCATTCTTGTCTTGGGAGACCATGGAGATGGTGGAATAACTGTTTTCCTGTCAAGCCAATGGGAAATCTGAATTGCATTTCCCTATCCAGGAGTCTGGGGTCATAATGAAGTGAGTTATGTCACTATTTGCAGCACTGAAATACTGTCCTGGAGCGGCGGTGCATGCCTCGGATGCTTCACGCACAATCCAGGTTTTTGCTAATGTGTATAGTAGAATATGACTCAGGTATTTAGTCTCCTGTCACCCACATCAGTAGCTGGATGCCGTTAATGACTCATGGCTCCAGCAAGCCCCGAGAAGGGAGCTGCGGGTGTCAGGTGACGAGCTTAGTAGATCTCTCTATCCTGGATGATCTCTCTCCTCTCTTTCGCTTTCTCCATCCTTATTAGTCTGCCTGTCAATTAAATACATAATGCAATTTTTTTTTCTCTAAAAATGAGGGATTTGGAAAAATGAAAATGAAAGAATTTCCTGTTTTAGCCATTGCCTCTGACCTGCCCTGGGGACACTGAGGGCGTCTAGGACGGGAGTAAGCAGGCAGGGGTTCTCTACTTATATCCAGCATGAACTTCTTTAAAAGCAGCATTTTATAAAGTGACTATTACAAGTACGGAAGCTGCATGTCTATGCTAAATGATTGAAATGCAGCTTGAAGAAGTAAATAAACTTAGAGAATCAAGGTCAGGATTTAAGGATGAAGTAAATTGGTTTAATAGTATTGCATCTACTAGAAAGAGAACGATTGTGGCGAACCATAGCGCACTGCTCCTCCTTGGAGAGACTGATTTAGAAGGAGTCCGAGTGATCACGCCTGAATCCAAAGCAGTCATCGAGGCGCAAGGGGAATGTAGTTCTAACAGCAGGAAGACAAAGTGAGTTCATTCAATATTTGAGAAGAATATGCTATTCTCTTGAAAACTACCTACACACATAAAACTCTACACAAGTAGCAGTAGGCAGCATGCACAGGGGAGCCGCTCTATTTGCCACAGAGCAGTCGAGTGAACTGAAAGCTTGGAAGTTGTGTGAAAAGTGAAGGTTGTTCTTGCCGGCTTACAGGGAGATAATAGGCACAGTTTCAAGGCAGTATGTAGAACTGTGCTATCTATATTCCACCAACCAAGCTCGGGGGAGGGATAATTCGTGGTGACAACAGGCATTGTGAAGTGTGGGTTAGGAGCGCAGATCCCGTGGATAAATATTGCCCGAGGCTTCTGCTCAGTAAACAGATGAGCCTATTAAAACTGACTCTGTTCTCAAGCCTGAAATGCACGGGCTGTGGAGTCACAGCAATGAGCTTTCCCTAATGTAACAAATCAAGACTGTCACCATTGTTAAAACAGTTCTAACACTGACTTCTGCATTATTCACAAGGAGGATATACTCTTTTATTCAGTGAAGCATAAATACAATTTTATTCTTACACATCATTTCTAACACTTTTGCTGTCTGAAACAACTTTTGGATTTTCAGGAACACTGGAGAGAGCTCCCATTGGTTACTTATTTCTTTTTATATTTGCTTTTCGTATAGCTAGAGTACATTAGTCAAAGCGAGAAACTGACATAAGTTGCTTATCATTAACTGAACTGTAAATGTTGCTTGGAAGTCACTACTTTTTCTACTAATTTCTTTTTGTTGTTTCATAATTCATTCCTGTATGCAATTTTGAAGAATGTAAACCATAAGATATATTTTTTGAAAGGCAGATTTACAGAGAAGAACTGAACGAAAGAAGGATTTTCCACCCACTGATTTACTCCCCAAATGGCCACAATGGCCAGAGCTGAACTCATGGAAAGCCAGGAGCGAGCTGACTCTTCTGGGTCTCCCAAGTGGATGCAGAGGCCTCAGGGTTTGAGCCATCCTCCGCTGCTTTCCCACTCCATAAACAGGGAGTTGTATTGAAAGTGGTTCAGCCAGGACACAATTCAATATCCATACGTAATGTTGGTGCTGCCGGCAGAGAATAAGCCTGTCACACCACTGCGGCAGTCCCTAGAATATACGGAATTTTAAAGGCAAACATATCAGGAGCAGTATTGTGACATAGCTGGTAAAGTCGCGATATGATATTCAACATGTGTGGTTGTTCAAGTCTTAGCACCCTGATAATGCACCTCGGAAATCAATGCAGAGTTGTCAAAGTGCTTATATCATTGCACCCACGTTGGAGACCTGGCAGAAGCTCCTGGTTCCTGGATTTGGCCTGGTCCATTCCCTGCTGTTGCAACCAAGTGTGAAGTGAACCAGTGAATAAAGGATACCTCTCTCTCTCTCTCACCCTCTTTTTTTTTTTTTTTTTTTTTTTTTGTAATTCTATCATTCAAATAAATAAGGAATTCTTAAAACAAAAAAAGAAGTTAAATATATTAGACCACTTAAAAAATTCACAGTTGCACATTTGTTCTAGTTAAGATACCCAAGTCCCATGTTGGAGTACCCAGATAAAATACCTGGCCTGACTTTTTATTCAAGTTTCTTACTAATGTGGACTCTGGGAGGCAGGGGTGATATGTCCCTGCCACTCATGTGGGCAACCCAGACTGAGTTCCCTGGGAACCTCGACATCAACAGAGTAATCATAATCCATTGTCTTCTTACCTCCGTCACTCATATTTGCACCTCCATTTTTTGTAAAGGATGAAAATATTAAACACAACTTTTAAGTCTAGATCATTTTTTTCAAAGTTATTACTTCTTCCTTGCTTTGGTAAATTAGCTTCTTCACAACATATTGGGATTCATAATTTTAAAAATGTCTCATAGGCCAATGATATTACAAAATCCAGAAGAAAAACACATGATGTTCAAATATATGTCTTACTTTCAAAGTAAGTGTTAATTTTATCATTTACATTTGTTTATAATTATCAAAATGTCTAACTCAGGGCTGGCTCTGTGATATACCAGCTTAAGTTTATACTTGGGGCACCAGCATCCCACACGGGTGTGCCAATTTGAGTCCTGGCTGGTCCACTTCTGTTGCAGCTCCCTGCTAATGGCCTTGGGAAAGCAGCAAATGATACGCCTAATGCTTGGACCTCTTCACCCATGGGGAGACCTGGGAGAAACTCCTGACTCATGGCCCTGGGATTTGGACCAGAAAAATTCCAGAAACTGCAGCGATTTGGAGGGTGAGCTAGAGGAAGGAGGAACGAAGTCTCTCTCAAAAGCAAAAACAGACAAACAAAAACTTTCTGACTATACCTTGTTTCTGTGACTTTTTCCAAATAAAAAGAATAATTATTTAAAAAGTCAAACTTCTGTAAATAAAACTCTCCTTCCTTTCTTCAAACAACATCTAGAGTTGACGGAAATTCTGGCATTAAGAAATCAACCCAATCCATGTTAATCTCTTGGTCTTCTATCTCTGCTGTGTACGGTAGATGCTAAAAATCCCACAAGATGACTGAATTCAGGAAAGCTTGGAAGTGAGGGTGCTGGGTGATACATGAGGTTCCTTCGTGAAGGAAAAATGTCCCAGAAACCCACATTCAACTTATTTCATACCATTAGCCAGACAATATCTTTGCAAAAGAGTTTGCAATGAGTTTTTTTGATTTTCCAGCTCTTGAGCTGTAGACAAGCAAAACACTATCAGAAGTTACTGCTGATGAAGAAGTCAACTTATTCGGTCTCAATGGAAATTTCTTTTAACTTTTTTTTTTTGGACTTTGTAACATATTTCAATTTTTTTTGTTTTAATGGCAAAATGACATGTAGATTATTCACATTTGGGTGAGTATAATTGTCATAAATCTATAGGATTATTGCAAAGTAAAAACTCCAAAATCTAAATGATCTTTGGTTTTATTCCTTGACTGTTAGGGGAAAAGTTTATTTTATTTTATTTGGTTTTATTTCTAAATGCTCTCAAAAGCATTTTTATAAATGACAGGAAAAGGTTCGTCTATTTACATAAGATATTGAGCACAATTTAATCAGGTATAAATGATTTGTTCAGAGGAGCATATTAGGTTTTCGGCATAAAAATTGGATGAGAATAAGGTTTATTTTATTAAGGTCTGTGATCTTCAAGTTTACACACCATAATCCACACCTATTAAAACAAACCTTCTAGTGAAAAATTAGCATTCATTTCGGTTTTAGGGTGCTTTTTTGTTAGCTTTTGCTGACCTATAAGCTATCTGTCATTTTGGGATTCATGCAATTGGTTCATATGGCATACAGAGTGCGATCCAAGTGATTTTCATGGTGTAAGAATATCCCGAGAGTCCAGAGAGAATTGCAAATTCCCAGTCCCTTACAGCAAGTTTAAAATTTCTGAAAATACAAAGGTATTAAAAGGATATTCCTGAAGGCAAATACTTCTCTATTAAGAACAAAGAATTCAAGGGGAGGCACATGGCTCAACTGGCTAATCTCATAGCGAAACAGTTTGTGTTCCAGCTGCTCCACTTCCCATCCAGATCCTTGCATATGGCCTGGGAGGCAACAGAGGGGCCAAAGTCCTTTAAAAAAGGCTTTATTTTCTTTTCATTTCTCATTATAATATCCTGTCTCTTTTCATCTCTTTAATAATATTTCTTGCAATGTATTGTAAGTGGGTGACGGGAGATAGGACAAAGAAAATGAGATTAAATTAGGCATTTTTTTAAAATTTCATTTCATTCTATACTGGGGCCTCTATAACACCATTTTTGCAAACTTATTTCATTAAACTTGAGATACTACATTGCCAATATCTTTATGTCAGAGGAAACGCACTGATCAATAGCTGTGCTGAGATGTTGTGGTCTTAGTGCTTTACTTGTGTTCTTTGCTTGTTCCCACTAATTAATATAGTCAATAAAGAAATTGTCAAGTATTTATTTTTACCTAATTAATATAAACAGCTATGCAATTGGTTTAACATAGTCAAATATATTTCTCATGGATTCAATAAGTATATTGAGCCTAACACGATAAATATTTATTGAACACAAAACATCTGTGTGACACTAAATTTAGAAAATTATAAAAGAATAAATACGTCTACATTGGCTATTCTGAAGGGTAACGTTAGCTTATTTTTAGTGAAATACATTCTGCTTTCCTATTTAAAAAATACTTAATAGACCACCAAACAACAGCCCAGTGCTGCTCAAACTCTTAGTTCAATGAAGTTGGTGATAAATATTATATATGTGAGTCATACTTAGAGCATCACAGATTCTGAAGGGAAACCTGGCACACCTAAAATAATAGCTACATGCAAAATGCAAGAGAGTCATCTTCTTAGAGAAAATACGCATTATGAAAGAGACTAACTATGTTTTTGTTTGCTTTGCTATTTATATTCACTTTGCTTCCTTATAATTACTAAAGAATTTCATATACTTTATATATAATTTAATTTTTTGACAAATGCAAATACTTCTTTTTTAAAAAAAAGATTTATTTTATTTTTATTGGAAAGGCAGATATACAGAGGGGAGGAGAGACAGAGAGGAAGATCTTCCGTCCGATGATTCACTCCCCAAGTGAGTGCAATGGCCAATGCTATGATTCTATGCCTGTCCAAAGCCAGGAGCCTCTTTCAGGTCTCCCCCACGGGTGCAGGGTCCTAAAGCTTTGGGCCGTCTTCCACTGCTTTCCCAGGCCACAGGCAGGGAGCTGGATGGGAAGCGGGGCTGCCAGGATTAGAACCGCCAAGCATATGGGATGCGGGGCATACAAGGCGAAGACCTTAACCACCTCGTCATCGTGCAGGGCCGGACAAATGCAAATGCTTCTAACATCCCCCAGCCTAGTTAAGGAAATAGACATACTCAACATCTTCCAGTGTGTTTCCCTGTATCCCTGTGAGCTTGTTTTGTTTTGTTGCTGTGTTTGTTTCTGTTTTGTGAACTGAATACTGATAATGAAGTTTATTACCTCATTATTACCTGTTTTTTGTGGGTTGTTATAGTTATGAAAGTTCCTCATGGTTTTTGACTACCTCATTATCATATACATAGGTCTGAAACCATTTGCTCTCATTCTGTGTGTTGCCTTTTCATTCTATTGCTTCGTTTGCTGGGTAGAAATTTTTAGTTTTCTGTAACCTGATGATTTTATTTTTTCCACTACTGCCAGTGCCTTAGACGTTATAGAAACCATTGTCAAATTAGTATCAATTCAACAAGTTCTACTTTTTTTTTTGCAAGAATCTCACAATATCCCAAGGAAGTCTACACTTTATTTCGTGCTGATTTTTGTATATAGTGTAAAGGTGCAATTTTATTTTATTTCATGCGAATATCAAGTTTTTTCCAAATTACTTATTAAACCCCATTCATTATTCTTGGCACACGAGTTGTAGGTAAATGCACTGAGTGTGCATGGATAGATTTGGGGCGCTACATTGTATTGTATTTGTTTAAGTGTTTACATGTTAGTTTTATTGGCTAATATAACTGCTATAGCAAGTTAATGTGATTTAAAATCAGAAAGAATGGTATCTTGAGCTTTGCTATTTGGCTAAAGATCACTTTAGTCATTGAAAACCTTCAGTGGTTCCTAAGAATCTTAGGGTTTTTATTTTCTACTTTCATAGAGAACCATCATTTGAATTAATAATACCAAACCCCCCAGTCCCTGAACAAAGACTGTCTTTCTATTTATCTGTGTCTTCTTTATTTTTTTTTAATCAGAATTTCATAGTTTTCCTTATACATATAAGTCATTCTTCTTCTTGGCTACATTTATTGCAAAGTATGTTATCCTTTTGATGCTTTTATGAAGAAGATATATTCTTCATTTCCTTTACAATTATAGTTTCTTAGGAGTCCTATGCTTAGGTTCTGTGCCCCTCACTAGTTTGCAACCTGGTGAGTATCATATAATTTGTCTAGATTTAATTAATCATTTTCAATAATGAAGATAATGGGTATTACTTTTTTTGGTTATTGTTAAATTTCTAAGAAAATGAACTTTAAATGTCCAGCATGTACTGAAGTTTATTTCTCTAAAGTTATTTTTTTCTCTCTTCCATGTATAAGTGAAGTAAGCAAAATGCTAGAAGTCAAACACACTATTGCTTCAGCTGTTCTAGAGGTTAAATGATTACACAGAATCAGACCGACATATAGTTACAGTTTAAGCTATCTAATCTTTGACACAAGAAGGTATTATAAAGCTTAAAAATAAAAGGTAGTTTAACAGATAAAGATGAAAACCTTACAAAGTTATAGCAAAGCTCAGAATAAATGTTAGTAAGAAAAAGCACATTTTTTTTAGGGATAAAAATATTTAGGAAATTTGATGCCAAGCAGTATGGAACCAATTATATTTAACTATTGTGCGAATACACAAAATTTCAGAAATTAAAAAGAAATCTGAAAATAATCCAGATAATGTCCTGAAGTCAAATCAATATATAGTTGGAAAGATATATTAATATACTTTAAATTCCAAATGAACAAGAGGAAAGCAAGTTGAATTCCCGTTGCTGAGGTGAATCTTACTGTATATGAGATTAAGGAGTGGAGGTAAAAGTTCCACAACTGGAAACAATGATTTCATTATTTACATTAACAGGCATTTAAAAATAAGCTTCTTTTAGCATTTTATCACCAAACACAAATTTTATCAAAACCAACATCAAACTGAATACCAAAGTATAAATGTACAAGAACCAGTTCCCGTCCAGACTCTCAATGTAGAGTACAAAAGCCCTATTTTACGTCATCACGGAACTCAGAAAAATGAAATAAATACTAACATATCAATTAAAATGTGAAACATAGGCCATGGAGAAAGGAGGTGAATCCTTCATCCAAATACAGACCATGGGAAAAGTAAAGGATGCTGGATGTGATTCAGGTATCATTGGGAATTTTAATAAAATAAAAAATGGAAAAAACATGCTTTATGAATCTAACAATAAATTGAATGCAAAAACATGCAGTGTTCACTATGCTCTTAGACTCTTGCTATTTGTGCTCTGAATTAGAAGCTAGCGTCATGGTAAATTACAATATCTATGAGCATTCATTTTGGACTTGTTAACTGGATTTGAAGCAAGTCAAAATAGATTCGACAGAATATGCTAAAAATCATTAAAATGCATAAATGGAAATTATTGTCCATTCGCAATATAAACTGTGCAAAGGAAACTGTCATTCTAAAACACTTCAGAAAATAGATTAATCTATTTTTTCTTTGATAAATGAGAATGAATATGAGCAATTATGTCATCAAGGATGCCTAAAAATTGGTTGGCCTTTAAAGATGTCAAGGCTGCAACAGAACAGGCAAAATGAATGCCCTGTACCATATTAGATGGCAATTAAATCTTGGTTACTGAAGTGGAAAGCCTCTTAGAATCTTTGCATCCATCAATTGCTCCCACAGGTTTAATCTAGTGAGGATGAGTTTGCAATCACAACATGGTTTCCAAGACATAACTGCCAGAGGCTGAAGAAAGTTGGAGAAAGGGAGAGTAACAAAACCTTGACTTACAAACACAATGCTAGATAGGAGTAAGGAGTTCTGGTATTATTTTGCATGATTGCAAAACTGTAGATTATAGAAATGACATGTTTAGTTTTCTTTTACAATTAAAAGAATTTGAATGTGTTCACCATAAAGAAATGAGTAATGTGTGCAGACACAGATGTACTACTGTTGGAACATAATGTGGTCCCCTCCAGATGTAAATCTACTGTGTCAGTCTGAAAATACTTTTAAGTTATTTGTTTTTATTTGAAAGGCAAATTTACAGAGAGAAAGAGATACAGAAAGGAAGATCTTTGGTCCACTGGTTCACTACCCAAGTGGCCACAACAGTTAGATCTATGCCAACCTGAAGCGAGGAGCCAGGAGCTTCTTCTGCGTCTCCTACACTGGTTCAGGGTCCAAAGGCTTTGATCATTCTCTCCTGCTTCCTCAGACCACAAGAAATGGAGCTGCCAGGACAAGAATTGACACTCATATGGAATCCCTGCTCATGCAAAGCGAGGATGTAGCTGCTGGGCCATTGCGCAAGAATCCTGAAAATACTTTAACACGTAATTAACTGATTACTGGAAAAACCCATCAACTGCTCTTCACAGGATAAATAACTCTATAATTCCCATAGTCATCATATTCACACAATATGGTATATTTATTTAGTTCTTTAAGTGGTTGCTAATGATGTTTATGTGAATTTGAGAACAAAAATTCATTGAGATGAACTGATTCTGAGTTTGCCTCAAGAATGTTACTATCTTAAGCTGTACTTGAAAGTCATTGCGGCATAGTGAGTTCCCGTATTGGCACCAGTTCGTGTTTCAGCTGCTTCACTTCCTGTTCAGATCCTTGCTTAATGCATCTTGGAACCAGCAGAAGAGAGCCAAAACCTTGGAGTCCTGCTTTCATATGAAAGATTCCGATGAAACTCCTGGCTCCTGGCTCCTGGCTCCTGGCTTCAGCCTGGCCCAGTTCCTACTGTCCGTGCAATTTAGAAACTGAACAAGAGATAGAAGCCCTTGTATTCTGTCTCTTTCTCCGTAATTCTACCTTTCAAATAAACAAACATTTTTTTTTAAATAAAGAAATGAATGAATAGCTGAAAGAAACATTTTTACAGACAATTTTTAAATATTACCTCTGTAATTTGTGAGGAACTTAATGCAAGATGCTGAGATGTGTTAAGTAAACATCACCACATTTTAAAAATGCACACTAATAATTAGAAAAATTAAAAAAGATACAACATGTTTAAGTAATATAAACTAAGACAAAACAGGGAATTCTTATTCCCACGACGGCTGTCCTATATATTGGTATAGATACCACACTCGCATGAGGTTGACGCTCTCTGAATGTCATAAATCAAATATCAGAAATTAACCTTCAAGATACTAGCTATTCGATTTTAATTTTTTAATTTGCTTGGCATGTTTGCAAGAAAAAATATTTCAAGAAAATGCAAATCACAAGATTACATTATATTCTCTGTGAACATATGTTTCTTAGTTGTCGGATAAATAATACTAAAACTCCCGTTTGCTTTCTGAAGTATTACAGTATGCATTTGTGTGCTGTGAGGTTGGTTATTGTCTAGTACCATCTTGTAATATGATGATACAAGCAATATATAATCTATTTCTAACACAGCATTTTAGGATGTCTAAGATTGAATCTACCTAGCATAGCGTATAGTTGCTTTTCATTTAATTATTTTCATGTTGGAGGTTGTAAGACAGGATAATGCAGAAACAACTATAGGGAACTATTTCCAAAACTGTGTTTCAGTTCAGAACACCAATGTGTAATAACTGCTTAGAACATAACATAGCCTGCAGTCAAATGAAATGAAATTTTATTTGTAACCTTGTGAGGAACCTGAGCAGTCTCATGAACAATCCCAACCCTTACTTGTTTATAAAGACTTCGAGAAAATTTTCACTATTTTTAGAGCCTGTATCTCCTAGAATTATTTCTCTCCAAACGATCCCTAGTAAATGATAGACAACTAATAGCGTCCCACTGACTTATGTTCTAAAACAAGCATCTTGAAAATACTTGGTTCAGAGAATGGTAATAAGGGCAGTGAACCTTATTGAGCATTGAATCAAAAGCAGAAAATCTTTTTAACTTGTCTTTGGTGTAAATAAATGAGCTTAAATAATTTACAGTATCTAGTTCATCAAAATATTAAATATTAAATTTTATGTGAAACAGGCAAATGAATTAATCATTTTCAGTCATTTGTGGAGGCAGCAGACCAGTGGATTCCTCCTAGGATATGACAACCAATCACTATCAAGAATTTGGAGAGATTGCCAGTTAAGTAAAGCTATTTTAGTGTTTTTCTAAACTGCTGAATGGAATTTCTGACTGTGTACAATATTAGTTAAAACACAGAAGCGACTGAATGGGCTATGTCAGGTAATTGTCTACCTAATCACTAAACCAACAGCCTACAATTGTTATTGGTAATCTTTACATTAAAAGATCGCATTGGTTTTTTAATTAAATGCTTTCATCTTGTTCTTCTAAATACTTCTGTGTTGGGACTGATATGTTCCAGATTAAGGAAAGATTCGCCTTAATCAATACCACAGGAGAAAGAGGAAGATTAACCCAGTGATTAATTTCATGTTGTACTCATGGGAATAAAACAGCTGAGTATATTTTTCCGTATAATCTCTTCTCCCAGTTGTAATTGCAAATGGAATTGATCAACTCATGTGTTTCCACCTAGGCCAAAGCAGACGTGTTAGAATCACTAGGGTGTGTAATACCTTGGTGCAGATGGCCAGTCCTCAGGGCTGCAGGGAATTGAATATTACAATTTCATTTCAAGAGAAAACACTTTTTTTTCTTTAAGTTCCTTCCTTCTTGTCAAGGATAAATCACTTCTTCTCTGGCATGTTTGTTGAGCTTCGTGAAGGAAAACTAAGAACGAGAGACTTATCAGCAGGAAGATAGATCTGGAAGAATAACAGATTTTGGAGACAGACTTCCTTGAATATATGAGTGGTTCTAACTTCGCTTTAGTGGTGCATCAACTGCCACATATTTCTAATATTGAGAATGACATGAGTTCTATAGAGTTTTACATGAATTGCATATGATCATCATTGTACAGCAACTGGAATTTCCAAGTTCCAAATGATCAATTATGGAAGTTGTTCTTCAGATTTGGAATATGATGCTTGCTGTGTAACTTCTATAGTATGTGAAAATAGAACTCCACACTTAAAACATTTGCCATACTGAGCCATTTTGAAACTTATCTAATTTACTAAATATGTCTTAGATAAGAACTCGTTAAATCAATTGTATACATCATATTAATAAGGGTGTCATTGAACTGAATTAAAATACGTTCTTGATGGCAATAAACTTAGAAGTCTGTTCTTACCAGTATAATTATTAATGCTGAAGTCCAAAATATAAAGCTAAGGTCTAAGGCTAGGTCCAAAATATAGAGCTAAGATCTAAGTATTTTTTCTAAATTATATCTTGACAGTACAGAAAGCATGAGCAAGAGCCAGTTCTCTTGAGGAATCAATCCATAAACGTTTTTAAAAGCTTAATCTCAGATTATTTACTTAAAAATATATATCATTTAATACTACTTGGCCCAGATCTCAGTTATCACAATGCTCTGAGTAGAGTTTTCTAAACTAATTGTTTACATGTCTGTGTGCGATTTAGTATTTATCTGTTTAGAATTTTCCTCCAGTTTTGGGAACTTCCACAGTCTCACTCAGTGAGAGCCAGAACCAGCATGCTCTATGGTGCTATTAGTTTTCTGCCAAGCAGCTTTAATGTGCCATCCGCACACATTTTCAGCCCGCGAATAATCCATCACAGAACTCTGAAGTGACTCGTGCTGCTTTTATGCCACAATAGCATTCCCTGCTACTATTTGTTTTCTACTTGCAACAGTTTGGGGTCCTAAGAACTAACAAAAGTTGCAGTAGATGAGAAGTTATACTTGCCATTCAGACGATCATTCTGCGTACTAGAATTCATGTTGTACCGAGTTCTATAATGTCTGCTAGAGAATGACGGATGAACAAAGTGAAAAATCAGCGGACAAGCAGGTTAAAGGTACAAGCACTTTGACGTGCGAAATCATACTGTAAACGTCATTCAGCATAAAGAAGGTGTGAATGTGGGCTGTTGTGGATAGAATCGTGATGAAGAATCTTCAAGAAGGACTCCAGTATAAGGACATTCCAAAGTTCCATTTCAGTTACATCTATCATCAGACTCTTTCTTTGTCTCCCCCTTTCTTTGTCTTCCTTCTTTATCCTTCATTCCTCCTTTCCGTCTTCCCTTTCTTTGCATCCCTCCCTTTGTTCTGATTCTATTCGCCTTTCCATGCACAACCGATTGTATTCTATTTTGCAGGAAATGCACGTAATTACACAACTGCTACTATATTCTCATTCCAACCTGATATTAAAGAGATGATAAAGGGTTATTGCATTTATCTTTTACCTTAAAGTGTGCATTTATAATCAAAATAATCTAAGACTGGCACTAACATGGCAGCATACAGTCTAATCCTCTGCCTATGCCATCAGCGTTCCACATGGCTCAGTTACTCGGGCCCCTCCACGCTAGTGGAATCCTGGACTTAGCTCCAAGCTCACAGCTTTGGACCAGCCAAGCTCTGACCATTGTGGTTATTTGGGGAGTGAACAAACAGATGAAAGATCTCTCTGTTTGTGTCCTTCCCCGTCTCTGTGTAACTCTGACTACAAGTAAAAGTAAATATATTTTTTAAACTATTATCTAAGGACCCGGCGTGGCAGCCTAAGTGGTTTAAGTACTCGCCTTGCACACCCAAGATCACATTCGGGCACTGGTTCTAATTCTGTCAGCCCCGTTTCCCATCCATCTCTCTGTTCGCAGCCTGGGAAAGCAGTTGAGGACGGCCCAGAACCTTGGTACGCTGCACCTATGTGGGAGACCTGGAAGAGGTTTCGGGATCCTGGCTCCAGATCAGCACAGCTCCAGCTTTTGCAGCCGCTTGGTGAGTGAATCGACGAATAAAAGATCTTCTCTGTCTCTCTTCTCTGTATATCTGTCTTCCCAACAAAAATAAATAAATCATAAAAAAAAACTATTACCTAAAACCAAGAGCTCATCTTTATATTTTGAATTGTCCTGGCAAATACATTGTTCACTTCAACCATTTTGGCTACAGGAGCACAATCTGGTAAATTATCATTCTCGGTCTAAATTGACAAGCAACACTTTTCTTCTAAATTATAAAAATGTGAAAACTGATTTGGAGGAAATAAATTTAACCCAAGGTAATCCTTATATGGTATATTATCTCTCAACAATTTCATTATTCTGGAATGTTTCACTTTTTTGCACGTCCATTTATGTGCATAGTTATTTTTTGTATACTTGAAACTGTTTTTACACATAAATTCAGTAGTGGCTTGTAGCCATTACAGTACATTTCATTATCGGTGAATGAAAACCCAAGCCAGGCTGCTCTATGCTCAAAGAGAATGAATAAAGCTCCAGGAGGAAGGTGTGGCCACAGATGGGATTTGATAGGCCAGGAACTGATTCCCAGCCCTCCTGGATGCTTTTCTCAGGGAAGTAGCGAGATAATTTCAGCACCTAATGTAAACTTTTTTATGTTAGGCTATAGTTAATTCTTGGTGGGCTAATCAGAATGAATTTAGCCAAGCATTGAAATCACTAAGGGTTTTTTGTCTTGGTCATATGTAACTTACTTACTCAGAGGTGTGAGAACTTTTACTCAGAGCACAACACTGAAATCACTGTGGTAGAAAAAGTTTTAACCTACAGCAGCAATAATCTTACAAAAAATAAAACTGATGAGTGCTGAGTAGACTGAACAGAAAAAAAAAAAAAAACCTCTAATCTAAGTCTCGTTTTGCTAAAAATATCTTATCAAAAATAGAATTTCAGGAACTCTTTAATCTGAATTATTAACATTTATTTTGCTTCTCCAGCTCTGTTCTCACTTACTTTTATCCTCCTTGTAAAAGTCCCATTTGATGGTAGCTTTGGAGGAAGAAGATGCCCAGCTTCTGGAAGGAGCAGTATTCCAAATGTAGATAACCTGAAAAATAAAACCCGCTGTGACCTTCCAGCCTCCGGCACTGATGAACAGCTGTTTGAGTTAACAAGAAACCTGGAAATTTCACTCTGAAGTTTCAGATTAGATACTGCTACTGGCTTTTGTGCAGACAAGGACTTTTGTCTCTCCCTTAATGGATGGTGCTGTCTTAAGAGATTTATTGAATCTAAGATGTAATTGATTATAAAACATATCATTATTTTTGTACCACTGGGACCAAAACTATAGTGGCCAATTAAGTGTGACACAGCATCAATTGTAAGATGCTTCTAGATATGAAAGATGGTGCAGTGGAAGAAAAAATGTGCTTCTTAGAATATAATGTAAATTGGAATATATATTTCAATATATATGAAATTATATATGCATATACAACATATATATGTATCTGTATATAAAGAGAGAGTAATTTTTTAAGTTCTGCATTTTGAATCAGATTGAATTAGGTTTGAGAACAAACTTTTCATATATGTTGTTTTACTCTAAATTACTAATATTGTCTTCATTTTTCTCATATATTAAAAAATGGAATGTCAACAGTGTCAATGTCTTAGTGCTATGAATATTACAGATAGGAAGCACATTTGTAGTTACTATCATGTAAAGTATTCAATAACTGTGTTTTTATTTTAAATAGCTTGGGATCTAGTCTAAATGGATTGCTCCTTCGGAACCATGCCTTTGAAGTTCTAACCCTCCTACCCATTGACTTTTGGAGAACTATCTAAGCCCTTGTTTTGTAGAAAAGGAGCACCCAGAGACTTCAACACTCACTGCTTAGACTTTCTTCTTCATCTAAAACAATTGTATTTTCTCTCAGATTCACCTTATCATTCATGCTCTTTTTATACTTTCTCTGGTTGTCATTAACATCTATTCAAAATAAATTCCTTTTATTTCCCTTTGCTGACACATAGAATGATTGCTCCGAACACTTTTTTTTTTCTTGCTAACCATTTATTTAGTTTGAGAGTCAGAAATACAGAAAGAGATGGGAAGACCAAGAGAGGCATAGGTCTTCTACCTGCAGATTCTCCCCAGGTGGTCAACACTCCTAGCATGTTCGGTGGAAGGCAGCAGCGAGTGTTTCATCTGACTCTCCTATGAGGGTGGCAAACACTTGAGTCATCATTTGCTCTTTTCTCAGGCACTCGCAGGGAACTGAATCAGAAGTGGAGCAGCTGGGACAAAAACTGGTGCCCATATGCTGACATCTCAGGTGGCTCATTTATGCCACAATGCCAGCCTCAGCTCTTTGACTTTAAACTTACTCAGGCATTTTGTTTTTAATCAAGAACAGGTGAGCAGAGGTCACGTATAAGCAGAGCTTTAGTTAGGGAATACCAACTAATTCTCCTGCTGCTCCCTTCTGTCATTGTTTTAGTGAAAAGTGCAGAGGCAGACCAGACAGCATCACATAGGATTGAGTTAACAATAGGAGTCCTCAGTTCCTGTACTTGCCGTAGGCTAGAAGTGAGGAATAACCTTTTGTTATGTTAGGTCTTTGAGATTTGGGAAATTATTCCCGATCACAGCAAAATCCAAACACACCAGTATTTCTTAGCAAAAAGTGAATTCACTGTCAGGGAAACAGTTTACTGCTGCCTAAAAATGTTTCAGGCTATCACAACTAGGAGCCAGATGGTTCTGTTAGGTAGAAACCAAGGAATGCCACAATGCACAGACATTTGAATTAAGAACCATTTAGCTTGCAAAGTCACCCTGCATACAGAGGCTGAGGAAAATTTGATCTAGTTTACATTGATTTGAAGCTTTTCCATTGAAAATGTGTTTGAAAGGATAGGTATTCTGGTTAAGTGGGGAAAACATTTCATACCAACATTCCTTGTTTGAGTCCTGGTGATGCTACTTACAATCTACCTGCTTATTAATGCATTCTGAGAGAAGGAAGATGCTAGCGCCAGTGCTTTGGGTCCTGCTCACCAAAGGGAACAATGTGATGGAGATCTGATTCCCTGGTTTTGGCTTGATACAGCCACAGCTGTTGTGAGCACCTGGAAAATGAACTATCTGATAGAAGATCTGTATCTCCTTGACAAACTTTCAAGAAGATGACAATAAATAAGATTTTTTTTAGAAGTTTGAACAAATTTAAGTTTATAGTTTCATCAAAGAAATGGCTATAATTATGCTGTGTAGTGGTGGTTAATGAATGTCTATTTAAAATTAACTCAACAAATGTGTTTCAGATATTCAACATGAAATGCTAAACATACATCACGTGCATTTAAAATTAGTGGTCTTAAAAACATGAATATTTGTGTTTTTAGGAAGCGGAGGAGGCATTTATGTATTTAGGAAGTTTAGGCCCTAAGAAATCTTACAGTAAATGTGGATGCTGAGTTGAAGACTCTAAGACTTTAGGGAACTAAATGGGGATCGCAATTTACAAAATGCCTGTCATGTGCATTTCATAGTCTTGTAAAATCAAAACTAAGTGCCAATGAGGTAAATGCGCCACTGCTTCGTGCACGGTGCTCTTCCTTTACATTTCTGTCAAATGCCTTTCAGGTACGTAGCAGATTTCCATTTTGAAAACTAACGATTTTGCTTCAATTTCTTCAGATGTCGCAAAATTTTTTATACACTGTATTTGATTTGGAAGTTAATGAAAATAATGATTTTCCTTTTATTATAATTACCAACAGTTTGACATAGCAAGATAGATATTCAGTTGAACATTTTCAACTGATATTTAATCCTCAAAATTACAATTCTGGGTATGGGATTTTTTTTCAAGTTTCTAGCTTGAGACACCAATTTGAGAGATGGTTGATTGCCCAGGGGGGAAGGTGGGCAAGAGAGTAAGTAACTGCAAATGCAGGCTTCATCATATGATCAGAATTTAACAAATTTTACATTAATTTACTAATAATGTTAAAGGAATGTATAGTTTGGAGTGTTGCATATGAGAAATTATAACAAATATGTAGCAAACACAGATTTGTCTTTTTCTTAAATTTATACATTTTTTTAAAATTCTAAACTCTTCTCTCAGTGATATCAATTACACAAAAGTATTCAGTTATAGCAAATAAAATTGTGAGTACAAATACAATGCATGATGTAATGGTAAGTTTTCTAGTAGCCACATTGAAAAGGGCAAAATTACATGGGAGAATTTGAATAATAAATGTCATTTAACCCAACATGTCTAAACTATTATTAGTTTAGCATATGGTTAATACTAAAAGTTATTGAGAAATTTACATTTTGTTATTCATACTGTTTGAATGGGAAGGCAGATCAGATGTAGCAAGACACTGAATGATCACCTGCGTCTATTGAATGTCATGTTGGATTGTGGAAATGTAGAGAAAGAATTAAAGAAATCTGCTCATATTTGCGAAATAAGGAAAAGTAAGGTGAAGATCAGACTTCAAAAGCAGAAAACTCCAAAATGGAGGACAATTTATTACATTATTCTAGAAAAAAGATCTAAGATCACTCCGTGCTGTCATTTGGTCTTACAAAGAAATTAATTCTCTAATATTAATCTAGAAAGGGAAAACTGCACTTAATTAAAATGCAAGGAGAATTAATGATTTCTTATCTAGAGGAATACACAATATCTAAATTAGAAAATTAACAAGCTAATGCTGTACTTGCAATGGTTCATGTCCTGGCTGCTCCACTTTTCATCCAGCTCGTTGTTTATTGACTGAGAAATCAGCGGAGGATGGCTCAGATCCGTGGGTCCGTGCACCTGTGTAGGAGACCCAGAAAAAGCTTATGAATCAGCTCAGCTCTGGCCATAGTAGCAATTTAGGGAGTGAACCAGTGGATGAAAGTTGGTTTTCTCTCTCTTTCTCCTTTTCTCTGTAAATCTGCCTTTCAAATAATATTTTTTTAAAGATTTATTTTATTTATTGGAAAGGCAGATATACACAGAGGAGAGACAGAGAGGAAGATCTTCCGTCTGATGATTCACTTCCCAAGAGGACGCAACTGCTGGAGCTGAGCCAATCCGAAGCCAGGAGCCTCTTCCGGGTCTCCCACACAGGTGCAGGATCCCAAAGCTTTGGGCTGTCCTCCACTGCTTTCCCAGGCCACAGGCAGGGAGATGGATGGGAAGCGGGGCTGCCGGGATTAGAACCGGCAACCATATGGGATGCGGGGCATATAAGGCGAGGACCTTAACCACTGCGCCACCGCGCTGGGCCCAATTAAAGTTTAGACCCTTCCATTGTGACTAATCACAACACACCCCTATAATGAGATTTCACAAGCCTTCAGAAACCACATCAAGTATTAAGATGCTGACATATTTGTACATATTTTATAAGTCCTGTACAACAAAATGGCAGTGTGAATAGCAACAATATGGTGTTTCAGTTACTCTTGTGGGTACTTAATAGTATTAGGAATGTGTTTCAATAAAACTCACACTGCATTAAAAATAAAGATGCTGACATACAGTATCTTCATTCTTAACTAATACCATTCAATCTGCTCATTATCACAAATCACAATAGGAGTCTAAGGAATTTATTACTGGTGTATGTGCAGTACCTGGTGTGCTAGAATCTGCAATCAGACACCCTGAGTCTTTATTTTCAACCTCTTAATCTTCAGAACATTTATGTTCCTATGACTAGCATCTTGAATATAGCCTAATTTCCTGACCTTTATACACGTAAAAGGCACTTTCAAGAAGTAGGTGAATTTTTATATCAGCTCCTTTTATCTTGTCCCAAGGTGATTTTAAAACAAGTTACTCAGTTGTAGGAGATGCTGCCATTTTCTTATTGTTTTCCTAGTTCCAACCTCTAATTTTACCCCCGGGGAGAACTGTAAGAACTCATTCATTAGGAAGCAGTGAAACTGAATTTATAAATAATACAGCTTAAAGAATTTTTCTTTAGGTTTTTGATTAGATTTGTACTATTTTTAAACCCTTTTTCCAGTTAAATATATGCTTTTTGATTTAGAGCTGATGAGATTTTGTAATGAACATGATGACTGATTTTACCTGTGGTGCCATTAGCATAATCTTCTTCAATTTCACAGCCATGGGTCTTATCCTCTTATCTTATAGCAGATATTAGCTACCAGGTGAACTCACCTTCATGATAATGTCAGTGACTACGCTTGCCGTCATTATCATCTCCGTGGTGTGCTATAGTTGTTTTTTCTTTACTCTATTCTGCCAGTGCAATCCACAAGATACCAGCATCGCCTCAGCAGTTTAACACGTCATCTCTCTTGAAGTCAGCACATGATGATTCATGTCCACTTTCCCTTGAGGAACTCACCCTCACATCCGTTTCCCAAATTAACCTTCATCTATGAGTTTCTTTCCTGTCAGATCTCTGCTACTTCCATCCAATAGAACATGTAAAATGAATGAACGCATAACCTTTAAATGTGATTCTCATTTAGAAAGAGAGTAGTAAGACTGAAAAACAGCAACATTTTGAAACAATGGGATAAACAGTTTTCAGACATACCTCAAATTAATTTTTTTTCCTATTATGATTGAACTACAGAAATCTACTTTCTATTATCAGATGCTTTAAAAATGTGTTGCCTTGTTTTTTACCCTTTTTAAGTTCATCTTGCTGTTGAAGTGCTGACTAGAGATATTGAAAAGAAATTTATGTTTTCTATTTGTGTGTGGTGAGATTCCAAATGTTTAGAAAGGTATCTTTGTTTGTAAGCATCCATAGGTCCGTGTTATGTATACATCATTTGTTCATAACCTTGAGGATGCAATGGAGGCCTTTGAAGCATTATCCAATTACATATCCATATCTGATGATAACCCTTCAGTATGTGCTCATTATGTAGAAAAAGGCCTTTAATGATGGCTATAAATTATTTCCCTTCAGAGCCCTAAAATATAATGCAAAACCAAAAGGTAATACAGACCTAGTAGAAAATCAACCCTTCAGTCTTGCTCTTCTGATACCCTTATCAGTCACATTCACAAGACATTGTGGTGCAATAGATGAAGACATTTTGTACAACAAAAACGAATTGCTCCGTATTTGTCTTACGCTCTTGTCATCTGCAATTCGTGTTAGTTGAATATTTTCTCTAACTCAAAGTCACATTCAACTTTGACAAATTGCTTTGCAGGTGATCTCTTCATTCCATGAATAATTATCCCAACTCTCATTTTATTGTTATCTGACTAGGGTGAAGCTTCCCTTAATTTTGTTTTGCTTTCTCAAAGGAGTGCGTTGTACAATAATTCTAGCCAACTTGCTTTTCATTAGTAAAATAAAACCTTACATTCAATTTAACATGTGAAAGCTAGGCTGTGCTTACAGTGCAGCAAGGGGTTAGATGAGTTTTCAAGGATTCAGAGTTTCAATAGGGAGAGAATTAGTCTAGAATCCTGACATAGGAGATTTATTCAGAATAAATTTGCATCTTTTTTCTGAAACAGCATTTCTCACCATGATCTTTTCTCACTCTGAGCTTTTAGAATAATAATTTAAAAAAAGCTCTCATTAAATTGCAGCAAAGAAGGAAATAAATATATAAAACATGAAAACGGATGTTTGGAGTCCAAAGAGACCCTCACATTTAGGACATGTTGAATAGATGTTCTCTTTGGACGTAAAGATTATATACAGTTCCTGTGTTGAAATACTTCACTCCGGATGCATTGCAGGAGAGCTTCGGGGATGTGCACTGCACAGAAAATCTCACGGAGGCTTCACACAAGTACGCTGGGTATATATGACTAAACAGAACTTGGATAAGTAGTTCTTCCAGAGTGCATACGAGACACTGTTGGTGCTCTCAAGGATCTTGCTTTGCTTCTGGATATACTTCTTCCTGTCCCCCAAACACTGTGTGTAGAACTATCTGTATGTGGTTATAGAACCTCATAGAGTTTCCAGTTCAGGTCTGCTCTGACTAAAATTTGTCCAGGGGCAAGAATTATGGAGCAGCCATCGTTTGAAAGCCCACATTCCATATCATAGTGACAGTTCAAGTCCAGCTACTTTGATTCTCATTCAGCTTTCTACTAATGTGTGTAGTAAGGCAATTTCGGATGACCCAAGTACTTGTGTTCCTGACACTCATGTGGGAGACACAGAGTAAGCCCACTATCCCTTCTGAGCTTGTCATGCCCCAGACCTGAGTGCTGGGGTCATTTGGGAAGTAAGCCAGCAAAAGGAACCTCTCTCTCCTTCTCTCTCTCTCCCTATGTCTTCCTCATCTCTCAATATCACTTCGTCTTCCATTTAAGTAAATGGGTATTTGTTTGTTTGTTTTTATTTTTTTGTTTTTTTCCCCAAATAAATAAATGTTTTTAAAAAACACAAAGTTGGCCTTTCTTTAATGTTCAAAGATATTGCTAATGCTACTAGTAAGGATACCACATCTAGAGAACAAAGGATAGTTCTATTTCCTTTGGACTGCACATTGATTGTCTCAGGGCCCTAGGTAGAAAAAGTCTCCAGCACAGTCCTCTGAGAGGAAGGAGGAAGAGGTGTAACTGTATCTGATAGTTGCTTTTACCATACTAGTACTAATCCAAGCATATGATATGTTTGCTCATGTGACAAAGGCCAAAGAAAATTATAAAGCCATGTCTAATTATGAAGGACTATTAAATTTAATTCTTGTATGTAGAATCACTATGAACACAAGAGAAAAGTTTACATAACTAGCAGAAATTTTCAAGGGCAATCTGTAACTAAATGGCAATGACAATAGAAACATGGAAGTAACAATTTTATCTCAAGTTACACTTTGTCTAACGGGCGCAATAATTGAGTCATTGCTAGTAGAGAGAAAATAAATTCCAGTTAAGATACCTTTGGTTTGAAGCAGCATTTATATTGAGAGTTAGTGAAATTGTTTAGCGTCATCTGGATATTAAGCCCTGGAGAGGTTAGGAATGGAGATGTAGGCTTTAAAGTTGTTGGACTGAAAATATAGTTTGAGCAGCAATAACGGATAAACTGAATATGAGAGCACTAAACTGCCGAGCAAGGTGACAACTAAACTTCCATAACTCTCATAACGGTGGCAATAAGGATAAGAACGATTGAGGAAATTCAAAAATAAAAAGTTAGCTATATTCCACAAAAATCAAATAAAAAAGTAATTTAAGGAAAGAAAAGTCAGAGTGTGAGCTGGTAGCTACAAAAGAAAATGCTCAGAAAACTGGTCACTGAGAAATCATGGTTAAAGTTTTCAATTAATGAGGAGCTAGTTACTAATGAAAGAAATTCAAGTAGACAGTATGAATGGAAAGACGAGCATGTAATATGTTAAGCAGTGGGGAAGATATATCTCTCAAGGAGAAACTAATTGTTTATATCAATCAAAATTCATGGACATAATAAGCATTCCTTTGTTTAAGAGTAAATTGTGAAAATCAAGAAATGAAGAGTTTCTTGAATTTCAAATTTCTAATTTTAATGACCACAGGAACTGTAGAATTTATAGCTCTGAAATAGTACATAATACTTTTATTTAGTAGAGTCTGGTTTGTTCTTCAGGTCCAGAAAGAAAAACAAGCAAAATAAATAAGCTAAGCAATCTATCCAGGCAGGTATTAACCAGCGATTTCTCACTCTCATATCTGTAGATTCATTAAGGTTTGTCTGACAGAGAGTTTTGCTCCAGTGACAGATTTTGTGTAGATAAGCCACAATTTGTCTCTTATCCTCAAACTAGCAAACTGGCCTCTATAGTCCAGTGCCATGCTGATGAAAGAAAAACAAAATGCCTAACATGGGTGCACAAACTCATGTTAAACACCTGCTTGCATCGTAACTGTCATCATCTTGTTTGCCAAATTGACAACATGATCACCAAGCTCAGTTTCAATGTGGTGAACAAGTAATATCGGTTCCAAATTGGAAGGAATATAAATCCACATAACAAGAAACAGAATAATGTTCTGGAGCTAGATTATACCACTTCATAAGTGGTCACCTTTTCTCAACTTTTCATTCAGTAATATCCTACTGATGGCCTGAAACTGGCCATTGTAAGATTATTTGCACAATCCAAAATGGGCTCTAGGGTTGTTTCTGTGTTTACTTTCGAAGTCAGCTGTCAAGCACTTACCAGCACACTCTGGGGAATGAATGAACAAGATTGAAAAATGAGGAAAAGTAATTCTTTTTACTACATATTGTGTAACAGACTTCATATTTTTCATTCACTTATTCTACTGCAGTCCAAGTAATACTATTAGCCTGGTGTGAAACTTCAAGAAAAGTAAGGTATTGGTTTTGTTTTCATAGCCTTCACCAATCACAGGAAAACAATAATAATTTTTATAAAAGTTTATGAAAAATAAAAACAAACAAAGCTCTTTACCTTGGTGCAAAAAGTTAAATCCATGTGTATAAGACTCTCAAAACTTTCACAGAAAAATGCACATTATAAAACACCATTCATATCTGTACTTCTTCCTAAGTTCTATGGTAAGAAAAAGGTATATGCCAAAATGATCCCAAAAGAAAGGGACATAATGTATTTCTAATAAATACAATAATAACTGAAGTCACACAAAGGTTTGAAAAATGTATGTATTGGAATAGATACCCCGACATATCTGTATGTGGGAGTCTGGAATGATTTTAATTATCAGAAACTTTGTCACACTGTTATAACAGCAGTGAAGTAGGACTAAGTGGGTGATTCTTTTAAAAATTAGTTATTACACTCATTTGAAAGGCAGTAAGACAGATCATTTATCCACTGGTTAATTCCCTCAACTGCCTACACCATCTGCATCTGAGTCAAGCATAAGCCAGGGGACAAGAGCTTAGTCCAGGTCTCCTATGCAGGGAGCAGCTACACCTGCTTGACTCGTCACTGCTACTCCTTAGATGCTACACAAGCAGAAAGCTGGAATTGGAGGTATAGATGGGACTTGAACCCAGGCACTCCAATGTGAGACCAAAATTCATTCCTGGTTGAATATTTCTCAGTGGATTGGCTTTATTGTATTGTATTGTTTTAATTAAAAAAAATATATTTCCACTACTCTTCATGATACTTGAGGGGAGTCTCCTTTCTATTTGTTGTTTCCGTGTTGCAGCTTTTCTACTCACACACTGTGCAGGTTATTTTTAAACTGCAGATGAAAATCAACAAGGGTCAGAGTGCCTTATCCTTCCTGTTTTATGAAATCCAGTTATGAGGCAGTTACTTAGGAACCTCAATTTGTCTGTTTTGACAACAGTGTAATTGATTGCAATAATAAAGTCCTTACCAAGAGCTGAATTACTTTGTGGGGATTTGCCTTGTTTTCTTAAGTGTTTTTGCAAGTATGATAAGTAGGTTCTGGTGCCTTTGCTGACATAAGTGCACAAAAGAAATATGACCTCTTTTAGTGCCTATAGTGACAAAAGATCAAGCTCTGGGGCTGCAGGCTACAATAAACCAAACATGTTGCAGTTCAGCTGTGGTCTACTGTAGTCTAAGGTGTGTTTCGGTCTCTCCAGCTGATCCCTTTCCAAGCTCGTGCCATCACTGTGTCCAAGACACAAGCTGAAAGAGAAGACTATAGTAAAGGATGTTTATGATTTCGGTGCAGCATGACTTTGTCTATTTACATACAAAACAGCTGATAGAACTTAAGTGAGAAACCTAATGTATAAACTACTTCCCAAAACATTAAAAAAATGCTTCACAGTTCAAATCGCCGTGCTAAACAAAAGGCAACTATATTAGTGGGCCCTATTCAGGTCAGGCAAATATAACAATGAGATAATCATTGAGACCTTTATCGCTTTTCTAATGATAAGAAATGATATTGTATGTTTCCTTGAATTTCAGTGGTATATTTCAAATTAGAAAGTAATTAGAATTGTAAATTTATAGAATAGCCTTAGATGAAAGTAACATTTTTCTTACTTAAAAACATGAATGGAAAAGAGTTTGCTATAGTACTTGCTAAGCCTGGATTGGGAATTACGTAATTTTCATCTGGAAAAGATTTCAATTTTTAGTCTTTCTTAATAACTAATGAAAAGCAAGAACATTTTAAAGACTTAAGATATAAATTATGTGAGCATATTTTCCCAAACTGCTTGTTGATTATTAGAAGCACAAAGCAAAGCACCAACAATGGCACTGCTGTAAGAAGCTTACAAGAAGCTGGTAGATTTTTTAGATAGTCCATATCTTTAGCAGAAAGAAAAGTAAATTCTACATATACCTATAATTTTAACACTTACAAGGGACTCATAGCTGTGACATATGGTAGTGAGGATGAAATTTTACAAATTGGGCCCAGCGGCGTGGCCTAGTGGCTGAAGTCCTCGCCAGGATCCCATATGGGCACAGGTTCTAATCCCAGCAGCTCCACTTCCCATCCAGCTCCCTGCTTGTGGCCTGGGAAAGCAGTTGAGGACGGCCCGATGCTTTGGATCCTGTACCCACGTGGGAGACCTGGAGGAAGTCCCTGGCTCCTGGCTTCGGATTGGCATAGCACCAGCCATTGCAGCTCACTTGGGGAGTGAATCATGGGACGGAAGATCTTCCTCTCTGTCTCTCCTCCTCTCTGTATATCTGACTTTGTAATAAAAATAAATGAATCTTTTACAAAAAAAAAAGGAATTTACAAATTAATGTCTACCATTCTGATTCACTTAAATGTGAGTCTCTATAATATGTTTAATTCTTATTTCTGGTCAGGTCATTAAAAATACAATGAATTCGCTTATTCCAGTGTTTAAAATGAATATTTTTAACTCTACCACAACAATAAATTGGATAATGTACGGACAGAATTTTTTTGTAAATCTCATATTTTATAATTCTACAAAATGTAATGATCTATCAACAACCAGGAGATACAACAATGTTTGAATTTAATCATTCAGATATGCATTAGGATGTTTAAAGAATACACATCGTATCACAGTTCTTTGATAATTAATTATTCCATGAAAGAAATGCAATCTCTCAAGAAGTCTTTGTGACTATTGATGAGATTATCACAGCTTGGTATCTGTTACTGAGTCAATGTCAACCTAGAGGAAAATTCCTTGTCACCATAGGACATTCTGTGCTAATTTGTTGATTGCTTTCATCTCTTAGATCAATGGCTTTTCAACATATATGTGTAATCGTGAGCTGAGGTTGGTGGGTGGTTCAGCAGCTTGGTTGCATATGAGATGTTTGTACCCTGTATTGGAACCCCTAGCCTGGGTCTCAACTCAGCCTACTGCTAATACTCATTTTACAAGGCAGCAACGTTCAAAGGATGTTGAGCGCATGTTGGACACCAGATTCATGATTCACTTGTGGATGCATTTATAGGTGTCAATGAGAAGCTTATGCTTTTCACCTTATGTAAAGCACAGAAGAAGGTTTGATCGAGGAATAATGGATTATGTCAATAGAAATGTATTAAATACAGTACCATTAGAGAACCAGTGTTTTGCAAATGTGGTTCTTCACCACACAATCCTTTTGACTTTTCATTATGTTTAAAATATTCCTTATATGGGTTTGTGAAAATGCATCAGTTTGTATTTAAACCGTTTTGAATAGTGTGAGTACATAGCAGTATTCTAATAGGCTTATATGGATAAACAATCGCATGAGGACATGAATGACTTCACAAGTGAATTAATAATGACACCAAAAAAGAAAAGGACAAACTATGACAGCTTTATGTGAAAAGTAATTTAAATATCCAAGTAACCTATTCCCTGCTTGCCTAGAGGTATCTTTTAGATATGTGGAACCAAACATAATTTCAAGTAATGACACAATAAATACATTGTTCAAATTTAGAGTATATTTGAATACTATTGTTCTGATCAGCATGCATTTTAATTATTTCTCCATTTTCCAGAAAAAAAATATTTTGCAAAAATTTACAAGAAAGGAGAGTGCACGGAAGAAAATGACTAGGAAATTGAAACTTCTGAAAATCATATAAGAAACAATTAAATGAAAAGATGTCTTTAAACCGGAGAAAGGAAACAGTGAAGAAATATGTCATGGATTCTTTCCTGCATTTATACTATTTTAATTTTTTGCACATTCTTAGTTTCAACTTTATTTTCTCCTCTTGTAGGATCCTCTATCCAGCAGCCTCCATTTAATTAATAACCCTGCCTATAAATCTTTTTTTCAAAGTTATATAATTTTTTTTACATTTTATTTATTTAGCATTTGGAAACTATGATCTTATACCAATTGCTATGGGGCAACCTCTTACCCTGGTATGTGTGTGTATACATGCATGAATACACAACCTCAAATTTCATTAGGCATCTAAGCCTCATGAGGCAATGTATTGTGTACCTCTAGAGATCAGCACAATTTTGCTCATTTCTTTTTAAAACATGAGTTAAGAAATAGTTTTGTCATAAGCACCCTGTTTAGGGCTCAAAAAGCTTATTTTAACACTAACCTTTTTCTTAGGCAGCTGGTGATCTTTAATTGGAAACAAACACATAACCCAGTAAACAAACATTATAATGTCAAGATTATGTGCAAGATACTGCAGATACAAAATACATGCACAAGATATTGCAAGATATATGTAAATATGACAGAAATATTTAATCTGTCTCAAAGACAAGGAAAGGGAGAAAGAGGAAATCAAACAAAGTTTTAAATTACACATGGAAATAAATACTTGCATGAGTGTGGTGAATACATAAGGAAATTAAAAAGATGGAAGAAATACATTTTACAAGAACTTACAGAGATTATTGCATGAGCAAAGGCATGGGAAGTTGGGAGCATAAGGTATCAAGGCAAATAGAGAAAGATTTCCCATTTGCTGACTGACTCCCCAGAGGCTCACAAGTGAGATTGGCTACCAAAAGCAGGAGTCTGAAACTGCATCCAGATTTTTCACATGTGTTTCAGGGCTCCCAATCAGTAGCTGCCTCCCAGGGTATCCATTAGCCGAAAGCTGGAGGGGGACGAGAGCCAGGCCCTGATGTCAGGCACTCTAATAAAGGATGTAAGATGCCTCAGCTCAGCAGCAAGCTCATTCCACCTCATCTGCATCCTCAATGGGTAAAAAAAGTGTGGCTAGTGTTAGTAGTGCCGTTGGTGCCTCTATAGGCACATCCATCCACATTTAAATATACATTTTTATGTTTAGCCATTTATTCCTAGCTGTGAAATACTGCAAGGGCTTTAGCATTAGCATGCTAATCCAGGCCTGGGGGAGATTGATGTTGAACATTTTTTATGCTATTATTCACGCTATGTGTGAAGCTGAGTAAGACTTTCTTTTGAATCAGAGTAATACTAGACTCATACCCCACCGGCTGCTTCCTGAAAACTGAACTATTTTAACTGCAGTTATATTTCAATGCTTAAAAAAAAAATGCCATTTAACACAATGACGTCAGTGTTACAGTTGAAAATATAAATTGTGATGAAATTTATAAGATCCAAGATAAAATCTTGATTCTATCGTTTATCAGCTATTTGACCTTGCATAAAAACATAACCTCGCTTAGGCTAAGTTTCCTTGATAATAACAGGTCATTATGTTATATTAATGCTTAGTATGTTACATTAAGCATTGAATTGGGGAATAAAAAATTGAAAATTAAATGGAAAAATTAATATGAAACTTGGTCTGTAGTGAGTATGCCCGTAAAAGGCTTTTGTAAGATTGCTTGTCATAAGGAGTAGTGGCAAAGTGTAAATTGCAACTTGTCCTAGCCCAGACTAAACAGAAGTGGCACAGGTACATTTTTCTGAAAGATGGAAGGGGCACTCAGCTCCTGGGGTATACTCATCTCACAAAACAGGAAAGTGAGACGCAAAGTGGTAGGGAGTTCATACAAGGTCACTCAGCTGTTTATCTAATCGAAAATACAAGGGCAAGATCTATTTCTTCTGGACAAAATTCTCTTCTTCAGATGTGATGATCTAGCATTCGTGGCCAAAGGCCAAGCAGCCAAAGATGGAGAACTTAATCATAAAATTCCCAAAGCCAAGTCCCCTGTAGGTAGAGAAAGCTCAAGGACTCATCAGAGTAACGAGGCGACACAAGAAGATGGCAGCCTCTATGCCTGTCTGTGCTACTCCTTGAAGTAACTTACTCTTCCGGAGCCTTTAACCATGGAGCTGTGACAAGTGCTTCCTCACCACCTAGTATACAGAAGAGAGACCACATTAATATTGTGCATATCCTCATCCTGGCTGTCAAATTCAGTATTTTCCCCAATGGTATACCTTTCCCAACTCACTTTAATATTTTTATCTATGCTTTTTGTCTCATCCTTGAGACTTGTTTCTGGACTCAGTTCATTGTCTATATTTTGTGTGCATATGTCACACACCAAAAACATGGAACAGGCCCAAAGATCCCTCCAGCTATTTTCGTGAAACAGGTCTTGTCAGTGTGAGCAGATTGTGATACCTGTAAACATACAGATATTCTCTTTGGACACTTACATCTCCACTTTTAAGACAACTTCACAGCAAAATCCTTTTTCAGTGAAATCTGACCTGCTCTCACATCTGGACCCACAGAACTGAAAAAATATAATGATCCTCTTCTACCGTTCCAAATTTACCACTCACTTCCCGTCCCCCTTATGAGGTACAGCAATGTTCCAGACACCACTGCAGTGTGGGTAGCTGCTGGGGGAATTCATGCTTGTCCAGACCCAATTCTCAACACTCCCTCTCTGCTCTCTAGCCACTCACTCTCAAGTTTCTTTGAAGGAACCCCTCTTCTCATCACACTGGAGACATGGCAGCACTCACCCTGTGCTACATTACTCTCCACTTCACACTCCTTTGAATGATTTCCAGGCATCGCTGCATCTCAGCTCAAATGCTGAGACACAGACTTTTCCTCTATACTAAACTGTCATTTTTTTTTCTCCTCATTACTTCCATTTCACCAGACCTTTAACATATTGGCATAGTGCCATGGCTCCTTTTCCCTTAGTTCTCGACCCAAGCATCTCAGTCTTCAATGATCCGTGGCTGATAACTGGTTTGCCGCTCATTAATTCTGCTAACCATTGCTTTCCTTGGTCTTAGTTCAGTTCACAGTTTCCATTGGTTGGTTGTACATGAATCACTTCAATTCCCTTATTCCTTTCCACCCTTCACCTTCTATTCCTGTTCCATTTTTTTTAAGTTGTCCTATCCTATCCTACCTTTTCCTTTTGTTTATTGAATCTGTTCTGGAAACAAACAGAAGGTGTCAGTTTGCGTAAGTCCATTTCAACAGCAACAATGACAATATAATAATAATTGTGATAATGCTTATATGATGGTTATTAGATCAGTAGAAATATTGATGTGTAAAACAGAAAGCATCTCTATGCCCCCCACAGGGAGTTCATATTCTATTGATGATGGATGCTGCTCATCACACCGTCCATGTATCACCCCCCACTACACACACACATACACACACACGTGATAGTTAGATAGGAGATCACAGTGTAACTCCAGGTCAAGATTTGCTGGGTTGGAATCCATAATCTTATGACTCCTCAGATGTGTTACACTGCTGAAGAACGGTATTATAAAGATTAAGTAAGTTTGCATATGTAAAGATTCCAAGCCATTTCTAGCAAATACTTATTGTCGTGCAATTCTGTCCTTCTGAAATAATTAAATTTTCTTATATTAACAGAATACAGCAATAGCTTTTTTAAGTTGTCATATTTAAGAAAGTAGAAATTGGAGGAGGGGTGTGTGTGTGTGTGTCTGTCTGTCTGGGGGGAGGGACATTGAGCCAGACTGTTTTACTAATTTAATTTGGAAATACTGTATTTCTAAGCCACTTCACATGCAGTTTTGTTCCTGCATTTTATTGGACCCCCATAGCTCTTCCTCTTGATTTATCATTTGATTTGCAATTTTACATCCAACTACCTCCACACTTACTGACTTGAAATAACTCTCCATATATTACATCTCATGATAGTTTACGATCAAGATTTTCATCAGAAATCAGCAGAGTGATTGAAGAATTTATTGGAATCATTTCGTGATTCTTATCCAGTGCTAGTTTTGCCTGCAGGGTTCCATATGTTTTCAGTCATATTTCTGAGTCAATGTTGGAGATGGATAAGCTAGATTCAACTTGCCTCCCATCCCCAGCTTCAGCAGATTGTCTTAGAACTTCTCCACGTGGTTCTCATATTAAGGTCATTAACTTCTTACCTTGTGACTGACTTGAACTAACATTCTGGATGTGGAACTGTTATTCATTAACAGCCAGGAAATCGGTCCAGTAGTACTCCCACCATATTCTCCCAACACACAGAAATAAGATCCTCAGGGCTGAAGGAAAGGGGACATGGAATATAGCTCTCAAAGGAAGAATCAAGACTTTGGGAGCATTTATGTTTTTGTTGTTGTGTTGTGTAGTTTAGTGTTTTTCTATGATTACCTATTTTTTATCCTTTGTAAAAATAAACACTTTCATAAAGTATGTTAAATAGCTGTCATGATTGAAAAATAGTTGCCATGACTAATTTTGAGGAATTCAGAACCTCTTTAAATGAAAAAAGAAACAAAACCATCAAAACATGTATAGTGTTCTAAAAGTCTTAAAATTGGAAATTTAACATCTTTATTATGTATATCAGACCACTTATTTACTGATTCAACTGCAAATTAAAGGAAATTGCAATTATAAAATACCCAAGAAATGGAGAATTTAAAAATTAAAGACATTTGTTCTTATAAGCATTGTGTCAGAGAACATATGATTTGACTTGAATGCCATTTACATTTAGCGTGTATAGTTGAATGTAAGTATGATTTGTATTTATGAAAAAGAAACAACTAAGCGAATGGTTTTTCAGTTTACATTATCTTTCTAATCCAATAGTGAATACATTCAAAATGTTTGTTTTAATTGGAAAATTTAATCCATTTGCATTCAAGGTTAATATTGGTGAATAAAAATAAATTCCTGCTGTTCCATTCACCTCTTTCTGATTGTGCTGAACACGTCTTGTTCCTTTCTTCTTGTTCATTACTTTGGTTTGATGGCATTTTGTTTCATTCAGGATTTTCTTCCTCATTTGAGAATTCTGTATTGCTCAATTCAGTTTGCATATCATTTATTCAGGTTTTATTTTTTATGAACTCTCTTTGTTGAATTTCCCACTCACATCATTAACTGCCTTCTTAATTTCATACAGTTTTCCCAATTACCCTATATTTCATTAAAAGTATTAAAAATTCTTATTATCATTTTGGGGAGGCAGATAATTCATTGATTTCCTTTTTTGGTGCCCATTAGCCAGAGTTCTTGCATTCCTTCAGTTGTTGTTTTTCCTTTTTTTTTATTATTATTATTAATCCTTCTGTGGCTCCACTTTAACTTCTGTGCATCTGGTGGGTAAGTCGCTGCTTCTTGATTTTATAAGGTGAATTCCACAATGCACAACTGTCTGCTGTTGATGAGACCTAGCATTTTGTTTTGATATGATATCCTGGTTTGGTTCCAGCTGGTCCTTTAACTAATTTTACCTGTAGTTTTTTCAGTTGTCATCAATAGCGACACTGTTTGTGTGTGTCTCTGTAGCATGTAGTTCAAGAGTTATAGGACTGGGATGCCAATGAATGCACAAACTCAAGTGAGTGGAGTATAACATGGTGGTAATGGTATAGGGTGACTATCAGAGTTTGAGAACTGCAAGATTGATATCACAGGACACCATGGGGCCAGCTATCTAACTCATGGAGGTCTGCTTAGGTACCCATTGGAATGCTGGAGGTGAATCTGACCACCTGCTTCGCAGTAGACTGAACTGCAAACAGGCTATTGACTACCTTTTTGGATGAGCATACCTAATCGCTTCTGAACTGAACCCTTCACAAAAGACTGCTGACAGTTTGGGCCACTTGTTGGCTTCTCTGGGCCTCTTCGGATCACAACACCAAATACTGGTGTCTCAATTGCTCTATGGGACTATGAGAGGGCTGTTGGGGTGGTTTAGCCACCTTTAGGCTGTCTTTTCAAGTACAATCTCCTGTCTGAAGTTGATTATGTAACTAATTCTGAATTGTAATCTTGCTCCTGTCCCTTACTGCTTAACATCTCTAGTGTCCTTGCACAATCTGATGTTTGTCTAGAATGAACTCTTTCTTCCTTTAGCTAACTTGAAGTCATACGTCAAAATGTAGCTTAAACATCATCTACTCCCATCCCATATTCTCAGATATGCTGTGCTTGGTTATTGCCTTAATTGTATGCCTATCTGGTCTTTTTCATACCTGATTGATGTATGATTGTACCTGCTAATCTATTTTCCTCACCAGTATCTCAAAGCCTCTCTCAGGGCAAAGTATCAGCTTTTATTTACTTTTTTGCTTTTACAGTTTACTACTTTAATTTAAAATTTAGCAAGATTTTTGTGTTAATTTCTTTTCAAATTATCAATGCACTTCTCCTTGAATAAATAGCTCTCAAATATTCTGAAGTTTCATTAAGAAAAAAAATTTAATTTTTTAATAATACTTGGGTTTATTATTTTAAAATATATAAAATGAGACTGTTTTATAGCATATATCCTTATTCACTTGTAATATATATTTCATTTTCATTTTCAAGGTTGAGTTTGTGTAGCTAGACTGACAAATATTTTTTAAAAGCTAGGTATCACCTAGAAAACAATAAAAATGATGCAGCTGCTTTGATGTTGACAGAGAAACAGAATTATATATGATGTTTCAAGTTTAGAAAATTGGTCTGTGTCTGGTTATAGGCCTATTTGATCACAGTCCAAAATTAAAGTACAAGTAAAGCTCAAGGAATTTTCCATAATTTTTAGCTACAAGAAGAAAGTTTGCCTAACTTCTCCTCTTGAATATTCAGCTAGCCTTTACTTTACTTTTAATCTTTATATTTATTCCTTTAACTCATTGATGGTTGGAAATAATTTGTGAGAACATAAATGTGGTAAAAATGTGTATGAATTTATCAAACACTGCTTATATTCTAAACTCTGTGCTAAATACTTTGGTGAGATATGTATTATTACCTGATATTTACAATGAGAAAACTCAAGGTCAGGGGGAGTACCTAACTTGAAAAAGGTCAAGTATTATTTAAGCAAGACTGACAAAAATCTGCTTAACTCCAAACATCCTAACTTATATCTCCAAGCATTACTTCCTGGAAAGATTAAATCATACCTCTTAATCAAATTTATAGTGCTGACTTGTAGAAATCAATGCTTTCTTTCAGTGTTTAGGCTCAGAAAAAAATCATTACTGAGTTGAATGTTATGTTTCCATTTATTAGAAATGAGGAAGATGATGGAGCCGTGGACTTAGGAAGTAGATCTGCAGTTTCAGGAAGATGTGTCTCTAAGACACCGTGCAGATTCCAGAACATCTTTGGCATTCAACTGAGAATGCCAAAAAGAGAAAATTACTGACTATGCCTTTCCGTGGGAATGTATTTGATTTTTGTGGGAGTAATTCACTTCAAATGTGTTTTATAACCAGGTCTTACATGAGAAGCCTGGCAATGCTTCCCATGTCTTTTGGGAGTCACTGACTTTTTTGACATTGCCTTACCTAGAACCTTCTCCATCATGTTGTTAATCAGATGATGGTATTGCATCCTGTTCTGAGAGGCTGAGGCTTACTGTGAGTTTGTTCCCATCCCATGATTCCTGTCCCAAATCACAGATTGTAGTTTGATATCTGTGCTTCAGTGGAATAAGATGTGTCTTGTTATTTTTACCCAAGACTTCTCCTAAGAATCAACTTCCTTTCTTTCCCTTCATGGAAATTCTATTCCACTGAAGTTTTCAGCAGAGAGTAGCCCTTTAATAAACCTCTTGCTTATATATCCCTTCTCAAAAATCAATGGTCTCTTATTTCATTGTTGATGAACTCTTAATAATAACACTGAAATTCAGATCATATGGTTCTTTCTGTCCTAGAACATTCGCTGAGCTTTCCTGTCACCTGGCTATTATCACCTCCCTACATACTGAAGGCAGTGCCAAACATGTTATCTCACTTAAAAGCTTTTTCTGATCATCTAGTTTGAACAATACTTTCTCTTCTGGTTGTAACTCATTGGTTGCCCACATCTGAATATGCCTTTTTTATATTTCCTTAATTTATTCTTTGTAAAGGCAAACATACTTGCATCCATTAGATTATAAAATTGTAGAATGTATGCAAGGTGATGGGTTAATACTTGTTAAAAATACTTCCATGTATCACTTTAGGTTTTATTCTTTATCAGCTTAAATCTGCCAAGGCCCATATAGGCATAGAAATTTGAAACCTTTATAAAATGGTGACTTTCGATACGTATGTGAAACCTGGATCATGATTTGTGAATTTGTGCACTGGTATAATAAAACACGTGTAGCAGCAATGGCTAATCCATCCTTGTTGCTTTAACAAATAGGTAAATCACCCACTCCGAAGTCATCTGGCTTCCGGAAGTTGGCTATGATGTCATTTCTTTCCAAATTATTAGCTAACTCTGTTAAATTCTATTTTTAACTGTAGGAAGATTTGCCACGGAAAAATGAATTGACAGTGGGGAATATTGTAACCCTAAAAATCAGTGACTAATAAAAAAGAACTCTTTAATATGTACTTCTGGGATATCAGATTTTCAAGTGCCATCATAAAAGTTTTGGTTGAGTTTAAAACCTGTTCTTTCTTTGAAATATTTAGTTCTCCATAACAGACCCTTGGATCCAGTTTTATCTTTAATAGCAGAACTTTAAATGTGACTAAGAACAGACTGCAGTGGGGTGTTATCTACAGCCCTCATTGTGTTCTAAGCTGGTGACTCTCATTAGTGCGAGTGCACATGTTGATATCTCCAGGAGCCATTTATGTGATAATGAAAAGCACTTCATGATGTGTCTTCAGTCAAGATTTTACCTAGGTCTCTCTCTCTCTCTCTCTCTCTCTCTCTCTCTCACACACACACACACACACACACATGCTATTTTCTCATTTTCTATAACATTTATTCACACTCACCCTTATGTTTCAGAAAGTGCACACAAGTCAGTACTCCACACATCCCAGGGACTTGAAGAGCTGATCTAATGCCCGTTTTGCAAGATGAAAAACAGAAGAATTTTGTTGAACCTATAAAAAGGGTGACATTCTGCCTGGCCCTGAGCTGTTCTGTTAAAATTGAAGCTTTTGCAGCTTGCGGCTCTTTGATTTGTGAGCTAGAAAGCATCATATCTTGGCCATTACTGAATCATAAAAGTTCTCTGCCTCTTCAAGTGCATTTTATTTAAAAGGAAAAACAGAAATTCTTAATCTCACAAAATGCATCTTCACTTTATTTTCCTTCACATTGTAATAATTTCATCAAAATGTATGTAAATGGTAATTTGAAAAGACCCTTGAACTGATGTGAGAAAGGTTATTTTGGTGCTTATGTTGGAATAGGTGTCAAGAGAATAGAGCATTTTGAAACACTTTTTGCCGCATCGTCTTGTGAAAGGCCAGAACCTTGCACACATTATTTATTTCCATCATCTATAAAACAGGAATATGGAGTCACATAGCACATTCGGGTCAGGGTCTGAATTAATCACAAAATATTGGTTAGATCAGGATAAAATGACCTGATCTTAGACGAGGCTATGTGTACATTCTGCATATTTTAGGTAAAAGTGTTATATGTGGGATTTTTCTTGAGAGCATCCAAGAGAATAATTTTCTAGCTAAAGTAAGATTTTTCTTTAGTCTGAAACACTTCCCCATAGTCTAATCATTCTTCTATTGAACAAACGTGTGCAATGAATTTTCAATAGCTGTCAATATCCTAGCTGCTGGGAAACAACAACATAGTCACTTTTTTCATGAAATTCTCAATGTATTTATAAAGATGTTATTATGTCAAAATGCTAAAAAAAAAAGTTTAAAGCGTTAAACTAGATGTTACTAGTTTCTGTACTGACAGAACACAGTCCAGGTAAGTACCATCTCATTGAGAACAAGTATCAGAGCCTTCAAGTAAAACAACAAAAACTAATGAGTAGCAAAAGACATGTTCTGTGATTCTGGTAATGTGCAATACTGTTTTGAGCTTTAACAGCCTCTAAAGCATGCTGTCTTATCTTCTCATCCTAAATGAATGTTTAGTTCTATACATAATTCTTGCTTTTTTTGATGATTCCCCAAAACTAGAAGCTTGACATCCCCCTAACCACAATTTGTCTCATAGGAAGTCCTACCAAAGTAAACTCTAATACCTAGCTGGCATGAAAGAGAACTTTAATGTATGATTATATAAAGCAGAATCAGGAAAAGTATAGATTCCAAGACTATGCTTAATAGTTCTCAGATCTGAATTAGCGCATTGCAAAATCAGACATTTTTAAGAATCCTATATCAAAAATGGTCGTTACCCTTACTATGGCACAGTAAGCAAACTGTTATTTAGACGTCAATTTAAGTCCTTTCTGCTCTACTTCCAGTCCAGCTCCTTGCTAATGCACTTGGGAAAGCAGCAGAAATAGTTGAAATATGTGGATTCTTGTTACCTATAAACCAGCCTAGGATGGAATTTCAAACTCCTATCTCCATCTGAAGCCTGGTTGCTGCAATAGCTTGATGAGTGATTCAGCAGGTGGAAGATCTCTCTCTCTCTCTCTCTCTCTCTCTCTCTCTGTTTATTCTTTGTGTGTCACTGTGCCTTACAAACAAATACATAAATCTCTTAAAATTGGTTTTCTTTTTGATTTTAGGAAATGTATTAGTCCCTTTGCACAATAATTATTTACCACAATAGTGCTAAGCATTTACTCCAGCAGTAACATGCTGATGAATATCCCTGAGTTCACTCCATGACCTTGCTACCTGATAATGCAGAATGTGAAAGTTGTTCATGCAACTGAATTACTGGCACTTACATGGGAGACCCTGATGATTGAATTCCCAATGCCAACTTCAACCTTTGTCAGGTGCCATTCTGGGTGTTGGAAGAGTGAGTCAGCAAATCTAAATTTTATCACTTTCTCTGCTTGTCACAAAAGTTAATAAATGCTATTTTTCAAGCAAAGAGTTCATAATAAAAAGGAGGACGAAGCAAAGAACTCTGGAAACTCTGAAGGCATTTATAGATTGAGAGCACAGCCAAAGGCAGAGACAGAGGGAAACAAATATCCCATAGAAATCCTGACTGTTCCTTGGTCCAGTTACAAGCATCTCTGAAATAGCAGAGATAAATAATGTGAAATGGACAGCTCTTCAGACTTAAAAAAAAAAAAAAAACCAACTCACAGGTGTTTAATATCTTTTGTAGCCAGAAATAGTAATACCAATTTTTTTTTTCCGTTTTGCTCTCCTGGATCTCTTGGTGTTTGGAAAGAAAATTATAGCCATCATTTTCATTGGCTGCAAATATCCTAAATAGGGTGAACAGACCCACTGCAGCTGAGTAAGAGGAAAGATAGCCATCTGTTAGAGATAAGAAACCTTGGGTAACTTTGAAACTGAGCCAGCCTGGAGATTGAGGACAAGCTTCAAAGAGGGAATTTTGACTTCAAGTTAAGCACTAGGTGCTGGTTGATAAGGAAAAATGAAAGATTAGTGATTAAACGACTGACCTCCCCTAGAAGCACTACCTCTTGATAATGCACTTTAGGTTTGCTCAACTGAAGAATGTTATCTTTCACATGAATGCCAACATGGACTTATATATTTAATAATTTGTGTAAAATTTGGGGTCCATTGCATTTTTGCTGGTAGAACTTATGTTAGCAAAGCAGTATATAAAAATGTAGGTTTATTCCCTTTTTAAAAGATTTATCAACTTGCACTGGAAAATCAAATTTCAATAGAGAAGAAGAGATAGAAAGAGCTTCCATCCAATGGTTTGCCCCCATATATATATAGGATCATTTAACGGTTTTCAATATGGGTAGATACATAGTCATGATTTTGTAAGCAACTCAAACCTTGATTGAAATTTGGAATAAAACCTAGTTTGTGAGCGCATTTGCAAATAAATATTCCACAAATAATGAATATCACTTGAATGTATTTTTATAATTTATGGACTTGGACTCTTCAAATTGAATCATTTCAGGTTGAATACTTAATGCTTCCATCTTTATAATAAAAGCCCGTTCTTTGAAGGGTTTACTGATTTAAAAGTCAAAAATTAAAACATAGTTGTAGGCAACGATGATTAACTGAGACTATTGGCTGCAAGATAATTCCAAAACTCCTTCAAATTGGATCTGGGGAGTTCCAGACTGGACTATACTCCAGCATCCATTTATACTCATGAGAGCCAAAGTGGATGTAGAGCTAACTAGGCTAGGTCTCAGTTCCTGCTGAATCACAAGAGAGCTGTGCCTAGGTGTGGACCAGGTGTGACTGGGCTGTAACACCCAACAGTAAGAACTGGAATAAAAAATAAATAAATAAATAAAATAATTGGAATGGGTGTGGGCCAGCTGGGCAAGGATACTGTTCCTGTCAGGAGAGAAGGCTGACTAAGTCAACCTTGGCAAAGGACCCACTGGTGTGGGTGAGATCTGTCACTGGAATGAGACCTCATAAAGGACCTTGGGGAACTTTTTTATCAGGACACAATCATTTCAGGTAAGCACAAGAACCAAGGGAAGGAACAGCTTAGACCAGGCCAGGATACATTACCCAATTGCATATATGTGGACCAATTCATAACATTCTCTGTCAGATCTAAGAACCAGGACATGGTACAGGACAGATGGGATCAGACCGCAAAACCATTCAGGTCACATTAGGTTCAGGACTAGTGGCTGGCTGGGCAGGACTAGGTTGCAGCACTCAACAGGAGGAGCTGGAATTGGGGGCAGGTTACATCAAGCAAGGCTACATGACATGCTGGTCAATGCTGAAGTGAAGGAAACTATGCTAGTTGTGGAGTGGTGGGTGATGGGTCCATAAGTATCAGTTGCAGTGGTCCAGTGAGGCCCGAGACACCTGAACCAGATCATTGGATCCACCTGTGCAGTGGGAACTGCGTTTGTGAGCCCCAAGAATGGGAGTCTGGAAGAGTCCAAGTTGCCTAGCCTGGGTCCTGGGTCCTGTCAGCACAGTAGGTGCGAGGTCCATGAAACCCAGAAACATGAGTCTGGTGAGATCCAGATGACCTGGCCCAGGTCTTTGGGCCCTGCAGCATGGTGGGAGCTGGTTCCATGAGACTCAGGCACAGGGGTGTCCAGTGAGGCCCAGATTGCCTGGTGCCAGTCCTTTGAAAAGATGGAGCAGTAGACGGCTGACCCAGATGCACTTGGATAAAGTAAGAGAGTACTGAATGGAGACCCAAAGGTCAACTATGGTAGCCAATAGACACTGGAAGGGGTTGCTTACCATTGGATCGGTAAGATTGACAGCATTTCAGAACTGTTGAGACCACCTGGGCAAAACCTGGGTTGATATTTGGGTGGCCGTTCCCCATTCTCAATATTTGGGTGGCTGGATGTTGGGTGTAGCATTTCCCCTTTTGTCCCACCTTCCCCCAGATACAGGAAGAGGAAATAGAAAATTAGGAAACAATGATCACACTCACTTCTCCATAACCCTCGGTACTTCCCATACTGATCAATTATGTGAACATCATCAAAAATAAAAATTTAAAAAATTTAAAGGCCTCTATCCAGTAAAGAGGTTTTCATGTAATTGATTATGAGTTAATGCTAACCATTGTGCACTGAAAGTTTTTCCTCCCAAATTTTTATGCTGAAATCTAACCCACAGTGAGATTTTATTTGGAGATGGTGTTTTTGGATGTGCAATCATATAATGAGAACAGCAATCATAAGTGGGATTGGTGTCCATATAAAGAGGTCAGAAATGATACCAAAAAGCAAGTTAATAATCTGTAAACAAGAAGGCTTTTATAAGAACCTGTCATTGCAGGCTCCCTGAGCTTAGAACCCCAAGCTCCAGTTCTATGCAAAGTAAACTTCCAATTCTTCTTACTTAGTCTATGTATTCTTTGCTTTGCTACAAGAAGCTGAACAGAGACAATACCTAAAGTGTTCACACTGTCAGCATCAGAGGACATGAAACAATTAAGGGTATCTTGTGGCAATATAATTTAATTCATAAAAGTTAATGAATACAGGCCAGGCTCAATAGCCTACTTGCTAAAATCCTTGTCTCACATGTACCAGGATCCCATATGGGTACCAGTTTTGTGTTCTTGCTGCTAAATTTCCCATCCAGCTCCCTGCTTCTGACCTGGGAAAGCAGTAGAGGATGGCCCACATCCTTGGAGCTCTGTACCCAAGTGGGAGACCCAGAAGGAACTCCTGGCTCCTGGTTTCTGATTGGTTCAGCTCTGGCCATTGCAGTCACTTTGGGAGTGAATCAGTGGATGGAAGTTTTTTCTCTCTCTCTCCATCTCTCTGTGTATTTACCTTTCCAATAAAAATAAATAAATCTTGTGTTAAAGTTAATAAATGCTTAAGTTTATATATATCTGAGATATGTGTTTTAAAGGAATAAATTTTAATGTGGAAACTGCTCAGTACTAGCTGTCAAATAACCCTTAATAATCTAACATATGCAGCTTTTTTAATAAGGAAATAAAAATAGAGTAGTCAAATTTTAGAATGATTTTCTCATCAGAATTGTAATACAGTTCTATCTACAAGAGCCTATATGTCTATTTGCTTTGGAAAATGAACTCAAAGGGCACAACTTCTCTTGTTATTCAACTCCCTTTGCTTGTTTGCATAAGTACTTAAATACCCCTCACACCCAGTAGCTATAGATAAACTATTTATTCTTTCCCCATCTTACATTAATGACAAACACGGTTGTTAATTACAAAATAAATAAATCTCTATTCCTAAATCCACCATGTTCAAGGAAGGAAATGCAATACTAAACTTACCAGCATGGGGTCGGGAATTGATTTGCTAATTGTAGGAGTGCTACCTGGGGTGTTTGGGAAGAAACAGCCAAGTCAGTCACATTCTAAAACTACACCTTTGCCATGGATGGTCAGTTTACATCTGCTTTGCTCCTGACAGCTACATCTTTCCAAGCGATGCTCCTGTTAAGCATAACCATTTTATGTCATACCATCACTCAGATGATAGCAGATATCATTGCTGATTGAGGATACTCATAGACCATTGGTTTTGACCAGGTTGCCTATAAAACAGAAGGCTACTCTGACACAAGACTGAATGACAAGTTGGGCTATAGCTGCTTTTTCTTAGGGAACAGGACAACAACTTTCAAGTCATGTCATCCTCCATAATTCTACCTGACTGTTACTTCACACTGTTCCAACACTATAATTCAACATTTACCTCACATTGCACAAATATTTTAATCAAAATGTTGCATCAAGATGCCATTTCCGAGATTGGGCACAAGTGAACTATAAGGAAGTGTAAAACATTTGATCTGTGAAGTATATTGTCTGTAAGCCTGCAGGGATATTTAATTCAATCTGTTCCAAATCTATGAAATGAAGCAATTACATTTATCCTCCCACCTGGTGTATTTAAAAGCTTTACTTAGTGCTTTTAAAACTCAACGAGCCTTAAAACAAAAAGTGTGCAGTAAGTTCAAAGGATCACTCTTACTATAAAGAAAATGCCAGGTCATGTATTAAGTCCTTTTAAACTAAAAGTCAGGGAATTATTTTATAATGAATTCTTTATTAAAGCAACAGTCCATCTTTTCAGACATATTAGACTCTTCACTTTTACTATTAGTTTAATTCTTCTGGAAAATAAAAAACTAACAAAATAATTTTCTTAAATAACAAATCATTAAATTTAGAAATAGGAAGTACTTTTTTTTTGCAGCAAATAACATGTGATTGCGATACGTGTGTTACATATCAGAGTACCTGGACTCAATCCCGGACTCTCCTTCTGATTCAAGCTTTCTGCTGATGTGCACCCTGTGAGGCAGCAGATGGTGGCTTAGGTAAGTGGGTCCCCGCCATCCAAATGCAAAAGCCGCAGTGAATTTCTGGTTTCTGTCTGCCTCCTGCTTCGGCCCTGGATTTATCAGGCATTTGCTGAATGAACCGGTGTGTGGAAGATCTCTACCTCTGTTTATCTCTTTGAATTTCAAATGAATGATTGTATTTTTAAAAGCATATTGTGGGGCCCGGCGCGGTGGCGCAGTGGTTAAGCTCCTTGCCTTGCACGCCCCGGGATCCCATATGGGCGCCAGTTCTAATCCCGGCAGCCCCACTTCCCTTCCAGCTCCCTGCCTGTGGCCCGGGAAAGCAGTCGAGGACGGCCCAGAGCTTTGGGAACCTGCACCCGGGTGGGAGACCCGGAAGAGGCTCCTGACTTCGGATCGGCATAGCATCGACCGTTGCGCTCACTTGGGGAGTGAATCATGGGACAGAAGATCTTCCTCTCTGTCTCTCCTCTCTGTATATCCGCCTTTCCAATAAAAAAAATAATAAAAATAAATCTTTAAAAAAAAAAGCATATTGTGCTGTCAGTGGATCTGAGGAACAGAGACACCCTCACACATAATCAAAATTGGGTGAAAACAGCCTTGGTTTAATTAAGTATAATTTAACTCACCCCTTTCAAGGTCCTCTGAAACAATCCTTTTTTTATGTTGACTATAGCAAAATATTTCAGAATGGATTCCACAATTGTTAAATTAATTAAATTTTCCGATACATTCTGATATATACTAATTGTGTTTATTTTGATAATCCAATATAAGTATAGAATATATATAATGAATCATGATAATTAGCAATTCCAGACCAGAAAATATTTATCATTTCTATATGTTAAAATGTTCAAATTTTTCTTTTATAATTCTGTGAACTGTGTTCACTCTGCTATGCAATAGAACGCAGCATTTATTACTATCATGTAACTGAGTTTTAGCAATTGTTCTCTAATCTTTCTCTAGCCCTCTTCCACATTGTCAGTTCTAATTCCTAGTAACCAATTCTCTACTATTCCATAATTTTGTTTAAGACTTATCTATTTATTTGAAAGGCAGAGTTACAAAGAAAGGGAGTTAGCACAAGAAGGAGAGAGACAAGAGAGAAAAAAAGAAAGCGATCTTCTATATTTGATTCTAAACGCCTACAGTGTCCTCTGCTGTAGCAGAATGAAGCAAGAATCTTTAAACTCCGTCTGGTTTCTCGGTCTCGTGTAGTTGCTAGGACCCAAGCACGTGAGGTGATCATCTGCTGCTTTCCCAGGCACATTAGATCCCAGCTGGATCAGAAGTGAAGAGCCGGGACTCACATACTGGTGCCGCTCTGAGACAGCGCTGTTGCAGGCAGCAGCTGACCCATGCACCAACCTTGACCCGTCTACTCCATTTCTATATGGCGATCGACTTTTCCAGATTTCACATATAAACGAGTAAAACAATATCTGGCTTTTTGTGCCTGAATCTTTGCTACATTGATTTCATCCAGGTATCCAGAGATACTGGATCACACTTGCTCTTTTCTGTCTTTTCTTTTTGATACTTGCACTTTCCCTTTTTCTGTTGCTGTTTTGAGGAAACTCCATGTTATTTTCCACATCGGCCATACTAATTTACTTGCCTATTGTCAGTATTTCTCAATTTCAAACTCTTATCATTTCTGACTTTTTGTTGTATTACTTATAGTCATTGTGACTGAAGTGGAATGATATCTCCTAGTAGTTTTTCTGTGGAGTTCACTGTTAAGCAATGATGTTGAAACTTTGGAAGTTGTTAGTAGCTTGGATGGCTTCTTCAAGAAATGTCACTTGGACTATTTGCCCATTTATTTTGAAAGATTATATATAGTATACTGCAGGATTTAAATTCTGTTTACATCTCATATTAATTTATTTTTTTAGAAAAACAGCTTTCAAATGATTTCCCCCACTCTGAAGATTGTCTCTATACTCTATTGTTTCTTTGGCTGAAAAGAAATTTCTTAGTGTGATCTAACACAATACATCTAGCTTAATTTCTATTGTCTTTGCTTTTTATCCAGCATAATTAAAAAATAAAGATATCAAAATGGAAAAGAGTTAAATTATGTTTCATGATGACATTTTACATATAGAAAAACTAAATGACCAAAAATGTGCTGTAACTGATAAAAATGTTTCATTTATATATGATCAACATATAAGAAGTATTATTGCTTTTTGTTTGTTCTCAGAAGATGCAGCTTTACTTTGAGAGGAAAAACTACAAACTGGGAGTAGTGCAGGGGAGTGCCAAGCAGCTCCTGCAGGGACAGTGAGAAGGAGGAGCAGACGTCCCTGATGGAGGTACAATTATGGCGAACTGTTCTCTTTACAGTTCTGTTCACCAGGTGAAAAGCAAACACCAAAAGTCATTGGGATCATCTCGGGCAGGGGAACTTCATTCAACATAAAGCACATGCAGCAAGCGGAATATGAGAGGGCAAAGAAGGGTGTAGGGATGCTGGGCCCTATGGATTCTCAAGGGGAGGATGACCCTTGCCTGACAGCCCTGCCTGGTTCTCTCAGTATGCTGACTCAGGTTGCTGAGGGAAGGTCCATTTGTCTTGCTGGACAGTGTTAAGCCAATGGTTGACCTCTTAGAAAAGCAGGTCATGGGTCAGCTCAATAGCCTAGTGGCTAAAACCCTCACCTTGCATGAACTGGGACCTATGAGGGTGCCAGTTTGTGTCCTGACTTCACTACCTATTCAGCTGTCTGCTTCTGGCCTGGGAAAGCAGCAGTGGATTGAGATCCTGAATTAGCATGGGTGACGTGGAAGAAGCCCTTGACTCCTGGCTTCAGATTGGCTCAGCTCTGGCCATTGCAGCCACTTGGGAAGTGAATCAGCAGATGGGAAATCTTTCTTTGTATCTCCCCTTCTCTCTATAAACCTGCCTTTATGAGAGAAAGAAAGAGAAAGAAAGAAAGAGAAAGAAAGAAAGAAAGAAAGAAAGAAAGAAAGAAAGAAAGAAAGAAAGAAAGAAAGAAAGAAAGAAAGAAAGAAAAAGAAGGAAAGAAAGAGAGAGAGATAAAGAATATGTGAGGGATAGCAGGTGGGGAAGGAGGAAGAGAGAGGGTCACTCCTGAGCAGACACTGGCATAAATGAAAGCCAGGACTGAGTGCATGCCAGGCCAGGGTGAACCACATCTACCAGCTCACATGTGGGCTGAGGCTAGGAGTGGGCCAGTCTGCTGCACCCACTGATGAAAGGTGGCCGGGGCAGCCTGGGCTGAGGGAAGCTGTAGCACCTGCTACAGAATACCAAGACTGGGAGCAGGCCATCTCACACTGGGCAGTGTCACCCACTACTGTGCACAAGATCCAGGGCTGGGAGTGAACTGATTACGGAAACCCCAGGGACCTGTGCTGCTGGATTATTGCATACATGATTGAGCTACAGAGCTGGGACTGGGAGTGTGGGTCAGGCAGGGATAGGCTCTCACACCTGCTGGCATGACAGAGATCCAGAATGGGCATGGGCTAGCTGTGCTGTATCACAGCACCAGCTGGTAAGTGCCAGGACAATGCATAGGTCATGTCCAGCAGGTGCAAGAACTAGGGCTGGCAGTATGCTTGGCAGGGTAACTGTGGGCATCCCCTGCTAGGCTATACCTACAGCTGGTGAACATGAAGACTGAGGAACCAAAGCTGGGCGAGAGGCAGTCTGGACAAGGTGCGAGCACCTGTCATCGTATGTGAGGGACTGGTCTAGGAAGAGGTCTGGCTGAGGTAAGCTGCAGCATCCATGGTATACAGGAGAGCCAGATGGAATGTGGGTTAAGCTGGACTAGGCCAAAACAGGTTGCCATGCACAAAAACAAAGGTAGGTGTGAGCCTTTTGAGGGTTGTTGGGAGTTTCCCAGACCAGCCCACAGTACCCGCTGGTGGGTAAGGGGAGTAGGTCTGGGGTGAGCTGGCTGGGCTGGGCCACAGCACCAATGAGTTTGCATGAGATATGAGTCTGGGGTTCAACTGACCAGGCAGATGCATCCAAGGATATGTGTCTGGCCGGTGCGGGTGGCAGAACGAATCTGACCCCTGCACTGACTGATGCACACAAGAATCAGGACTGCAGTCAACCCAGGTGAAGTTTCCTGGGGGACTCCGCAACTAGGTGGCTACTCCGCAACTAGACCCCGCCTACAGGGAAAACCGTAGGATCTGTAGTACGACCTTGGAGTGCGAGTATCAGAGCTGGGCCTCCTCAGTTGCTGATGCCTGTACAGTGGACAGTACTATTTCTATACACAAATAATCATCTTGCTGAAAAATGTGAAAAATGAAATCCCATTCTCAACAACTATAAAAAAATTATAGATATAAGTTAAATGAAGTCTCTCTGAAATAAAAACTACAAAATATTGATTTAAAAAAATTAACCAGACAAAATGAATTGACTTTCCAAAATCTTTAGTTAGAAGCATTAGCATTTTTAAATGCTATACATCCAAAAACAATCCATAGATTCAGCTGATTCCCCTTCCATTTTTTTAAATCTAGAATTTTTATGAAACCATGAAAGATCTCAAATAGCCCAAACAATCATGTTAAAAACATAAAATAAAGCAATGGTGTGCAAAACAGCATGATATTAACACAAAAACCAAAGCAATAACATACAAAAACTGAAGATAAGTTTATGTATTTATACTGGAAGCCAAAGAAGGGCAACAAAAGCTTGCTTTGTAGAAGTACCAACCAAGATTAATATAATATAATATAATATAATATAATATAATATAATATAATATAATATAATATAATATAATATATAGTAATATATACATACGATGTATTATGTATCTACTTGCAGAAGAATGAAATTGGAGTACTCCTGTGACCCACTCCACTCTTCTATTACCACACACAAAATCAGCTTCAACTGACTCAAATCTTAACTATAGGTCCTGAAACTGAGACTGCTAAAGGAATGTAAAGAGTGAACAATTCAAACATTAATATAGGCCATGATTTCCTGAATAAGACCTCAAAGACACAGACCAAACAATTTGGGAGAAAAGGAATCATATCTTCCATAATTCTTGAGGCTGAGAAGAAGGGCAGAGCTTTGGCAAAGTTTTTGCTAGTTCATCCCATGGCAGAAGATAAAGGGACAAAAATGGCCAGGTAAGGAAAAGCACAAGAGGGAGTAGAAATGGCTTTTGCAAGAAATGTGCTGCCATGAGCACTAATTCTCTCCATGAAAATAGCATTCATCCATTCATCAGGATCGAATGGACCTCTGGACAGTCCTGTGCAATCAGTACTGTTGTATTAAGGGGCTACAAATCCAACACAGAAACTTTGGGGAACATGTTCAAATTACAGCAATCTCCACTTTTATTAGAAATCCTACAGAATTCTCCCAATCAGTAAAATGTTATATATTAGCAAGAGAATTCCAAGTATAAAATGTTCTAGGCGTCTAATATGTGAATAGGGTGTCTGAAGACTCACACTAAAATTTAACTTTATAAAATTCTTTACATACTCATTAGAACTTTTTTTTTCAGTTTCAACTTTATAGATTTTCTTTAATAGGCAAAGAACTAAGCTGTCATCTTAAAGGCAAAATTTTCACAACCAAATAGTATCTGCAGCAGGGAGACTTCTCTTTCCCAAAGATTTGCTGTTCCTCTTGACAATTCTAAGCTTTAATATTGTTCTGATTCACGTTACCCAGCAGAGTGCTGCAAGCAGTCTCATTTCTTTTTAAAAGACCGAAACTAAAGTACAAAGAACACTAACCACTGATGAAAATCAGAATTTTTAAAATAGGATAACTGTTGGCTGAAACACTTGGGTAGAAAATAACATTTTCCCAAGATGCTGTGATATTTGGTGCTAATATTTCACACCTAAGGTGTTGTTTTCTTCATGTACAGACAGCAGTCAGTTGGAAACCAGAGACAACACAAACTAACACACTTTTTAAAATTAAGACTTGAGCTAATTTGCTGCACGGTGATTAATGCTCTAATCAGGATTATTCATTTTGGGAATTAATCATTTTATCAAGTGACTATGGAATATATGCGAATTGAAAATGCTATAAATCAAACCATGGAACATGCAGACATTCTAAAATTATTCATTTTTCAAACAAACTGTCCGTTTTTCCCATGGCATTTTCCCTGATGAAGCTCCATTTCACTGCTTAGTAGTTACAGGACTCGGAGTAAATTGTTTAGCTTCTCTTTTGTTTCCATCATTGAAAAATCACCATTAGGCTTTATGAATTGACTCTTCCTCTTTGGCAGAAGTAGTGAAGTCATTTGCTGAGGGCAATGGACACAGAGAGATCTACTCACAGAGAGCCATTATTATAACAGTCCTCCATTAAAGCCCAAAGAATTAACAGCCCAGTGCTACTTAGAGATAAAATTTTACCAGAAGGCAGAAGAAGGTGATGGGTGTGCGAGGGAGGATATGGACAAGTGTATTTTAGTATCTCATACACGAATAAAATCCTCAGAACAGGAAATAAATGCACTGAATTTGAAGTCAGAAACACATATTAAGTCTGAGATCAATGCACTAACTCAATTTTTGGAAAGAAATCACCTCGAAAAACAACCACGCTTCAGCCCACTGCAACAGGGCAATGTACCACATGTTTGATTTTCTATGCTAGATTAATCATGATTCCTGTATAATGAAATTATCCGCTTACATAAATATGCCCTAATGAAAAATACAAGTAATTAATACAACTGTTAATTTCTTCTACTGAAAGCATCCATAGAGAGTCACTGAAGGACCTTGGGACATCTAGGGCCATTAGCTAAAGCGTTTAAACCACACATCAGTAAGAGTTGCAGGCAGCACCACCAGGACAAAGACCAATTCTTTTTTTTTTTATTTTTAACTTGGTGGTTACATTGTCGTATGGGGTACAGTTCCATAGGTACTGGGATTCCCTCCCTCCCCTCCCCCCATGGTGGATTCCTCCACCCCGTTGTGGGACCTCAGTTCAAAATCAGTTGATATCCCTTCACCGCAAGCATATACCAGACTCAGAGTCCAGCATCCCATCATCCAGACAAGTGCATCTGCTTCTTGGGGTGACTTTCCCTGGTCTGAAGGTATGGCCTGAAGAGCAAGATCCCGCACAATTAAGAGCCCCAGCAGCAACAATATATTTCCTTATGGAGTTAATTGACATAGTATTGAGTAGACAATATGTTACAATTACATGTAAGTTCTTGACAACCTCCTGCAACTATTTCAATGACACCTCATCAACTGAGATGCACAACGAGTTTGGGGAGTGTTGCAGAGAAATCTCTCATACCTTGCTGATGGGTACTTGTTCTTTGTGTTCAATTTAACAGGACATGTGTGAGTCCTTGATGACCTATCTTTCTTTATTGTTCTCTGCTTATCTAATCCTATTAGTGTGTGTATATGAGAGTGTGTGGATGTGTGTGTGTGTGTGTGTGTGTGTGTGTGTGTGTGTGTGTGTGTGTGTGTGTAGGGGGGAGGGTGTTTAGGAGGAACCTTGTTGGTCATTATACAGGGTGGAGGCCCAGAGCTGGAACTAGGTAAGGACTGGAGAAAGTTCCTCTCCCATTGTCCCGCAGGAAGTTTATTGATCTTCTGGTTCTGATGACCGATCGTGGTTCCTGGCTGTCGTTCTGATGTCATTAGTTCCATGATGCTGCTAAGACATTACAAGTCTTTTTTTTTTTTAAAGATTTATTTATTTTTATTGGAAAGACAGATATACAGAGAGGAGGAGAAACAGAAAGGAAGATCTTCCATCCAATGATTCACGCCCCAAGCGGGCACGATGGCCATGGCTGAGCCAATTTGAAGCCAGGATCCAGGAGTTTCTTTTGGGTCTCACACATGGGTGCAGGGTCCCAAGGCTTTGGGCAGTCCTCAACTGTTTTCCCAGGCCACAAACAGAGGGCTGGAATGGAAGTGGGGCAGCTGGGATTAGAACCAGCACCCATATAGTATCCTGGCACGTTCAAAGTGAGAACTTTAACCACTGTGCTATCACATCCGACCCGAAACATTACAATTCTGAACAGATAAGTGAAATAACAGAAGTTCAACAACAATGCAAATAAATGTGTGAAAACTCCCTAGGTGCACCCAAACTCTATTTCAAAATTGATCCACTTACCTGATCACTCAAGTGAGCCAACAAAAATGCCAAGGCTATCTGAAATGCTGTATTTTCCTGGAACATCCTCAGGTTTTAAAAATCTATTTACATAATCATATTAAATTGAGAAAACGTGCACAAATGGGAATGAATTTTATTTTCTCAGAACCGTACTCAGTTTCTGGAAATATGAAAGTTTCATGAAGAACAGCAGGTTAGCCATAAGAAAATACAAAATCGGGCCCAGTGCAATGGCGCAAGTGGTTAAAGGTCCTCACCTTGCACGCCCGGGATCCCATATGGGCGCCGGTTCTAATCCCGGCAGCCCTGCTTCCCTTCCAGCTCCCTGCCTGTGGCCCGGGAAAGCAGTCGAGGACGGCCCAAAGCTTTGGGACCCTGCACCCGCGTGGGAGACCCGGAAGAGGCTCCTGGCTTCGGATCGGCATAGTATCGGCTGTTGCGCTCACTTGGGGAGTGAATCATCGGACGGAAGATCTTCCTCTCTGTCTCTCCTCTCTGTATATCTGCCTTTCCAATGAAAAAATAATAAAAATAAATCTTTAAAAAAAAAGGAAAATACAAAATCTACTTTATTATTGTACTTGTTAATGTAGTATCTAAAATTAGGATGATTTTATTATGTTTCTCAGACCCAAGTAGAGTTTTAGCATTGTATTTGCAGTTATAATAGTTAAATGAAATGGATTATCAATTGTTTGAAGCATGTGAATTGTCCAGCACAGTATCTATGACAAGTCATTTGACTGTTGATAGTTTCTGCTATTGTAGAATTGTTAGGAACAGAATTTTCAAGAGAGAGATATACTCATATCTCTCTCTTACTTTTTGGTTACTTGGTCGCAATGTGACACTGATGTGTGATACACATCTTTTTTATATTATGGGCTAAAGATGATGTAGTGAAATGAAAAACTGGCACAGGGTAAAATTATATTTGAATCTTATTAAAGAGCTTGGTAAACTATGTGAGTTATTAAATACTCCTTTAAATTTTTCTTAAGTCAAGGACATCATCACAGCACAGTGTGCTTGACCTCCGCCTGTCCACCTGTCCACCTGTCCAGAGTTGTGTCCGGACTATTCCACTGCTGATCAAGCTCCTGCTGGTGGCCTGGGAAATCTGTGGGGGATGGCTCAGGTTCTAGGACCCCTGCACCCATGTGGGTGACCAGGAGGAGGCTCCTGGTTCCTGACTTGAGACTGGTTCAGCTCCTCTCCTGTTGTTGCTATTTAGCAAGTTAAATAGCAAATGGAAGATCTCTCTCTCTCTCTCTCTCTCTCTCTCTCTCTCTCTCTCTCTCTCTCTCTCCTTTTATGCTTTTATTTGCAATTCTGCCTTTCAAATAAAAATGGGCTTTCATTAGAAAAAGTGTGAGTTCTTGGTATTTTTGAGCATACAGGACAATTTGTTAAGCCCTAACGCAAAACAAGCCAAAATTAGACAGAACATTCTGAGTAAACATCACCATCACCTTGAGCATGTCCTCCGCGGTACACAAAAAGAGGTGTGAGAAGCCACAGGAGCAAGTTTCTCACTGCAACTGATGTGCTTGGCATGCATTGCAGACAACTGTAATGTTTGTGAAATTCATGTGACAAGGTTCATGTTCAACAAACCAGTTGTATTCACTCAAAGTGCCTCAAATCTGTTCTACCACATGTTTACACATTCTGCCATATCCCACTGTAATTGTGAAAGAATGTAAGTAGGTCTGTTCCCTTGAAAGATCATTGAGTCTATAAGACTTTAATCTCCACTAGGGAACTGTGAAAGGCTCATTAGTGAAACTACATTGTTTCAACATATTGACAGAGATTGTTCCTTATATTTCAGGGCAAGCATTATAATTCATCATAATTGAGTTTCTTTTTTTTTTTCTTTTGTGAATCTATGGTTTGTTTTAACTGAATAGTTGCTGCTTGATTTCATTTTTAAAGTGTGCTTTGGACAAGAATGATTTAAATGTTTGAAGGGTTCACACTGTAACAAGATTGCTTCTTCTGGAATCCACCTGTTACAACAAAAACAAAGACTGCATGGAAAGGCTACTGTGACCCCAACAAAGCAGAAATGATCTCTTAAGCAGGTTATATGTATTTATAAATAAATAATTACAAGATGAACAGCCATGTTTCTGGGCTCTGATTTTGTGGAGCCTGTTAATCACACAAGTCCCACGTGGTGGTGACAAAAATGATAAGTGAAGCATCCTACTCCTGCTTTAAAGTGCATGCAATATGCCAACACACTAACAGTCCTATGAATGTTCATGTCAGTCTTAAACTGTTTAGGCATTATAAAGGACCTTGACCTGGGAAGCAAGACACAGCTATTTATTGTATGCACTTACTATTTCCTTTCTTTATTAATTCTGTCAAATCAATGTGATATATATTGATAACTCAGAATGGATTCTATTCTTTTCCGTGTTTCGCATCACAGCCTTGATGGTTTTAGCCCATCCACTGCATGGTATTTCCCTAACAACTGTTATCTATCTAGAATAGTGCCCGGGATTTAAGTAAGCTCCATTAAGCCAAATAAAACAATTTGCATTGAATAATTGTAGAGGATTAACAGGTTTTGACTATATATTTTCAAGTCTGTTCTGTTGGTTAATAATAACTAGCTTGCTTTCTCAAAATGGGTAAGCCCTGTTACCTACATATTTCACCCAGTCTCCTTGTTACTATGAAGATGTTTTCTTTAGGAAATGATTATCATTTAAATATGAAGATTTTGAGTAAAACTGATTACCCTCTTTGGGTGAGCTTTCTCGAACATATTAATGGTCACAGGGAAAAGCAATGACATCCCCTAAGCAAAAAGAAATTTTGACACCAGATTGGCTTCAAACTTGAATGACACCACCCTCAGTTTTTCCCTGTAACTTCAGCGTCCTGGCAGACTTTAAACTTGCCAGTTCTGACGTCACAATAAGCAAGTTTGTTCAAATAAGTCTCTCTCTCTCTCTCTCTCTCTCTCTCTCTCTCTTTCTCTCTTCGTTTCCATTTATGCATGTATGTATGTATATATATGTGTGTGTGTGTGTGTAGCACACACATATAAACTCACAAATCAAATTAATCCTGTTCTCATAGGAAAGCCTAACAAAGCACATGAGATTGTAAAATCTTACTGTGAAACCCAGAAATTTCACTGCCCTGAAATTTTCAGGAAATTTTGACGTCCCTGAAGTTGTAAATCCCGTGTACTATGTAATATTTATTTGATTCTCATTGACGTTCCAATGAGAGAAACTTGAAGTCGTATCTGTAATATCATATCTGTAACGGACCTGCATGTTATCAATTTAGACAAGACAATGTTGTGTTTTCCAGAATTCCATGCATATGGACCAGGGAGATTTGGACTACAGAGACAATTTTCTTGTGAAACTGGAGCAGAGCATCTTGCATTGAATATTCAGGAGGCACTGGAGTGGGTCACTCACAAGTTGATCCTTGCTGAATCACTGATCACAATGGGCAGGAGTAAAACACACAGAGATTTAGAAGAAACTGGAACCCAAAAATTAGAAGCATAGAGATACTGAAAAACTGTGATAAATTACACACGGCACCCCTGGCTCTCCTAGCTTTCTGATTGCCTTTGCTTCTTCAATTTTACATCCTTCTTTCTATTGCATAGACAAATCAAAACATTTCCAAAATAGCTGCTTAACTAGACTCCATAATTCCTTAAAGTTAACTCTCGCTATTTCTTTTTCCTGTGCCTTCAGGGAAGGTTCCCTGTTCTATCATCGTTCCAGACCGTGATTAATTATTTCCTCACATAATGCTATTAGTTATCTTGAAGATATAGAGCTCCCAGTAATCGGATCTCTTCAGAGCACGCTCCTCTTAAATGGCATCCATTTATTTTGCACAGTTTCTTCGACTCTTATTGTCTGATCCTTATTCATTTTTATTATGTCTTATTTATGTTGCAATTCTATTTTTTATTGAAATGTTACATTAAGATCACAAAAAAGATCCAAATACAAAACGATTTAAACCTGAATGATTTTAGTATTCAATATCTATATTCAATGCCAGTGAAACCTTTGCATTTTACCTAAAACTGAAGAAATATTAGCATTGTATTTGAAAGACTCCACCTCATTTATTCTTTCCCATTGATAAACCTTTACATCATCTTTTAAAGTAGCTAGAATGTGCTTTCTGCAATTACAAATCACTAAAGTAAGTTTTACATATTAAACATGCATGAGTCACTTGTGATCAGATTTACTTATAATGTCTTATGCAGATGCAATAATTGTTCATGAAACTAGTTTCCTGGTACCCTCATGGAGACCTAAATTTCATTCCCCACTCCAGACCGTGGCTTGGTGCAGCCACAACTGTCAGAAGCATTCAGAGGGAGTGAGTTGATAGGAATAATCTCTCTTTCTCAAATTAAGGTATTTTTTAAAATTATTTTTTATTATTTTTTTATTTTTTTTTTTCATTGGCAAGGCAGATATACAGAGAGGAGAGACAGAGAGGAAGATCTTCCGTCCGATGATTCACTCCCCAAGTGAGCACAATGGCCGATACTATGCCGATCTGAAGCCAGGAGCCTCTTCCGGGTCTCACACGTGGGTGCAGGTTCCCAAAGCTTTGGGCCGTCCTTGACTGCTTTCCCGGGCCACAGGCAGGAGCTGGAAAGGAAGCGGGGCTGCCGGATTAGAACCGGCGCCCATATGGGATCCTGGGCGTGCAAGGCGAGGAACTTAACCACTTGCGCCATCGCGCCGGGCCCTCAAATTAAGGTATTTTTAAAAATTATGATGGAAACGCAGTTGTTAAAAAGTATCAATGCTTAAATTTGGGTAGTTGCGTTTAGAGCTTCATCTATATTTTGCCACACTTGCCATATTATCTCATATTTTGAGTGTATGCACATAAACATACAAGGTAGTGATACTAAGTAATAATTCAGACATCATCATAATCCTTTTCATGGTTCTACTGCTATAATTTAGGAAAATATTTAAATGTTGGAGAATCCAGATTTCTAGGTTCACATAAATGATTCATTCAGATTAGCATACTTTCACCTCCAAAATGTCCCTCCAACTTGTTTCATGAAAAAAAAATGTTTTTGCATTGAAAATAATAAGATAGAACTACACCGTTTCTAAACACCCAAATAAGTAAACAAGAAATAATTCCTTGAGATTTTTAAATGTCATTAATTCATGTTCAGTAATGCCAAGGAAATGTGCTTTACAATGAACACAAATTATTATGATTAAGAAAAGGTATGTGTAAATAAGCTTTCCTAGTTAAACAGACAATGGTTACACATTTTTACCACAGAAATTTTTGACTATAGGAGGAAAAACTGCATCAAAAATTCCTCCACTGTGCCTTGCGCAGTGGCCTATTGGTTAAGTCCTTGCCTTGAATATGCCTGGATCCCATATGGGTGCCGGTTCTAATCCCATCTGCCCCACTTTCCATCCAGCTCCCTGCTTGTGGCCTGGGAAAGAAATGGAGGATGACCCAAAGCCTTAGGATCCTGCACCTGTGTGGGAGACCCAGAGGAGGCTCTGGGATACTATTTTCAGATAGGCTTGGCTCCAGTCGTTGCAGTCAGTTGGGGAGTGAATCATCAGATGGAGGATCTTCCTCTCTGTCTCTCCTCCTCTCTGTATATCTGGCTTTGCAATAAAAAATAAATACACCTTTTAGAAAAATCTTCTACTTTTATTTTGCCAGGAATATACTTGTTTACGTAAAAATAGACAAATTTACTAAGGGCTTGCCATTTCTGTGTTGCTATTTGTATGTTTGAAAATGTGCTGTGGTTTACAAGAATTCCAAGAAAGACAGGAAATAATTGAATTACATAACATGACTTCCCCTGATGTCTTAAAATTCATTTGAATTACCAAGCCTAATGAAAATGAGTGAGTGGTACTTTCAATATTTAGAGAAAGCATGAAACAACCACAAAAGACATAACTGAGAGATGATGAATCTGCTCTATCAACTCGACCTCTTCCTCATTCAAAACAGCACAGGGGAACTCTCGTAGACAGGCTGGTTACATTTAAGACTGCTTCCCACTTGCCCTGCCAGCAGGTGAGCCACAGGTGGAACAGACCTCTTTAACAGAGGGGAGAGGAGGGAGAAGGGATACCCCTGTAGGAACTAAACTGTACCAAGAAACAATAACAATAAAAAGAACACCCTCTTTAACGAAGGCGGAGAGGAGTCTTAAGCTCCAACAAGGTATGTTTCAAAAAAATTGTGTCTGCCAGTACTTTCCTACCACAGGAACAAAATCACTTCAGAAAAAGTCTTAAATACGCCCTCTAGAATTCTTGGACCTTTGTGATTTACGCAATGCTTTTCTTTCTCATAGAAAAATCACCAAGTAAAAGGCAGACAAGAGCGGAGTGCAGTCAGGATAACACAACAGGGAAGAGACAGCAGTTTCAAGAGGCAGGCAAAAGTTTTCTCCTAGACCTAGGTTGTAAGACTCTACCAGCAAGCATCGGGCAGAAAAACAAAGATACCTAATGGGATGACTTCAACCTACATCAGAGTGCTGGATTCAAGTCCCAATTCTATCACCAACCCCAGTTTCCTTCTAGCACATCCTGGGAGGCTTCCTGTGATGGCTCAAGTAGTGAGCTACCTGCCACCCAATGGACTAAGTCCCATGGTTCTGACTTTGATCTGGCAGAGCTCCAGCTGTTGTGGTTATTTTTCGGATGATCCATCCAGTGGCAGATATTCTCTCACTCTCTCTCTCTCTCTCACTCTCACTGTCTCATTGTCTCTCTCCTCATTCTCCCCTTCCTTCCTCTTTTCTGATCCATTCGACTATTTTTCAAATAGATAACATTAGTCTTTCTCTCTACTTTTCAAATAAATAATGCTCTTTAAAGGCTGACTGGTGGCTAGGGAGAGTTCAAAATCGTACCTTAAATTAGAACAGCTGACAGCAAAATAAAAGAGAATGACTAGAAGACGTGACAGTCATCAGGAAACGAACGAACAGGAAGGCAGAGGTGGGAGTATCTGCCTAAGAACTGGCACAGGAGTCAGCATCATCCTCTGCTGCAAGGAAGGAAAGGACATTCTAACTAAGACCTTACACATCCTCATCTACTCCCTTTCTCTGTTAACTCTGAGCATGACACTAGACAGGAGAGAATCCATGCAGGAAAGGCAGATGAAGAAAAGCACACATGTAAATAGCCATAACAAAACATTTCACATTCTGATTCCCTTCCCCATCCTTGACTTCCTATCTCAACCTGGCCTGGCCTCGGTGAGACATATGGGAAGATGTGTAATTGCCACACAGTTGTATCTAAGACAGCACTTGATGAAGCTGACTCAGGTGCTTTGGAAATACACTGAGAGACAGATATAATCAGGCAAACTTTGAGATGTGTCTAAAATGACAGCAATTATCATGGCAGCAGCTTTGCTACATGTCAAAAAATAAGAAAGAAACCAAGGTGTTTTTTTTTTTTTGTGATTTTACCCAGTAAGCAGTCCACTTGATACATCAATGACACTTAGGTATAGCAGAAATATAGGGGGCCATGTTGTGGAATAGCAGGTATTTGGCATCAGTTCAAGACTCAGTTGCTCTACGTCCAATCCAATTCTTTGCTAATGTGCCTAGGAATGTGGCAGAGCATGCTCCAAGTCCTTGGGCCTCTGCACTCACATGGGAGACTCAGATGAAGCTCCTGGTTTCTGGCTCCTGGCTTTGTACTGGCTCAGCCCTGGCCATGGCAGCCATTTGGAAATAAACTAGTGAGTGGAAGGTCTCTGTCTCTTGTGTCATAAATCTGCCTTCCAAATAAAATAAAGAAATCTTTTTTAAAAAAATTAATAGTGCACAGGAAGCTAGTGTTTGAGAAAAACATGTATTGTTCATCTATTAATTCTATCCTGAAATGTAAAATTGTCAATTTCTGAACTTTGTTCATTATAGCTTGGTGAAAGGCGTATGAACACACACCCTCACAAATTTGCAACTTTTGAGAGGTGAATGTCTGAGCATGTGTTCAATGCAACAATGCTGAGAAAATAATGCAATAATCAACTGCTACTTGGAAAAGTTTACACCTAAAGTAAATCTTGAAATACTAGTAGAAGTCACCCACAAAAAAATGAGGGCAGAAAATTAGGGAGAAGCAGTTATTTTAAGGTGAGTAAAGCGCATATTTCAAAACATTTTTCAACGGCAGATACATGGCCAAAAGGCTAAAACACCAGTGAGATGCCCACATGCAGCATTGAACAACCTGTATCCGGTTTTGGGTTCTGGCTCCTGACTATAGCTGTCTGGCAGTGCAGGACCTGGGAAGCATCATATAATGACCCCATTGCATGTTTCCCTCTGCCACGCACGTAGAAGACCTACCTTCTGGCTTTGGCCCTGGCTGGAGGGCTACAAAAAGTTTCTTTCTCCCTTTCTTCCTTCCTTCCTTCCTTCCTTCCTTTTTTATCTTTCTTTCTTTCTTTCTTTCTTTCTTTCTTTCTTTCTTTCTTTCTTTCTTTCTTTCTTCCTCTCTCTTTCTCTTTCTCTCTCTCTCTCTCCCTCTCTCTCTCTCTCTCTCTCTCTCTCTCTCTCTTTTGTTCTCTTTCCTTACAGCAAATAAAAGAAAGCATTCGGAAGTAATAGCAAGTGTCAATAGATCAATCAGATTCATCAATGCAGGAACAGCAAATCAAAGTGGAGCGAGAGATCCAGAAACATGGTTTTTGTTTTGTTTTGTTTCGTTTTGTTTTGTTTTTCAGATTCTTGAGCATAATCTGAAATAACTGTATAGGCTAAAATAGTAAGTGGAGCTTACTTTATTTTAAAGTTTCAGGATATGCATCCTTCACATTGAGTTTTTTTTAAGTGTTCCACAATGTAAAAGAAGAAATTGGAGCCTTAGATCAAGTCTCTACATCTCCCTAAATAGCTTACTCATTTTGATCTTGTTTATAAATGTTCCTATCCACTAATATTCATTTAAATATTACAAATCAGTAGCAGAAACAAAATATACAGAATAAAGGGCTAAACTGTTTCCACAGTTGGAAAATTTTTAGAATTATAGAGTGCTATGTTATTTTAGAAGGCTATAATTACTGAAAGAGAAAGCAATCCTATTTGTTGATTTTATTCAAATGTTAATTGTAGGTTAGAATCAGTATGAAATACACAATAATTAAAGAATCATTTAGCTGACTGTGTGACTAGTCAGCTTTTTTGCTAAACACATTCTGCCAATTTTTTTTTCTTAATTAAAGATACAGCATTTTATGTATAGGGATTCTTCCCTCCACCCTCCCTTCTTCCTCCCTCCCTTTTCCCCTCCCCACTATTTTCCTCTGTATTAGTACAATAGTATTGTCCTTCAGAAATAGTCACAAGTCCAACATTCTTTTATTTCAGTGTATCATGACATCGTAGTTCTAGGTATTTGTAGAAAATCTAGCATCATATCATCAAGTTATATTTAACAGTTTCATTGTGAGTACACCTTTTATTCTGGAGTGGGGGATACATATTATAATGTGTCTTCATTCCTAATATGCTGGTCTCCATTATGTAGTTAATCTATGATAATATATAAATGTGTATGTTTACCTGTATATCTATTTATTTTTATTTTGCATACACGTTGCTTATACCAAAGGGAACATATGATATTTGTCCTTTTGGGATTAGCTTTCTTCACTGAACATTTTCTTACAAATGGTAGGATTTGTTCTTTTACCGGCTAAGTACTATTCCATGGAGCAGATGTAGCACAGTTCCTTTACCATTCCCCTTTCAATTGGCATCTGGTTGTTCCCATGTTTTGGTATTGAGAATTGTGATGTTGAGAACAGTGACTGCGGGTTGTGATGTTGAGAATTGTGAATTGAGAACAGTGACTGCGGGTCACTGTCTCACATGCTGATTCCCTTTCCTTTGAATATATTTCAAGGAGTGCGAGAGGTGGTCATACAGTGGAACGAGTTTCAATTGTGTTAGTACTATCCATACTGACTTCCATAGCAGCTGTCTACACACTACCCACAGTGAAGGAGGGGACCTCACGCCCCACGTTTATGCCACTGGGTGTTGTTAGTAGAGTTCCAAATGTAGGCCAGTCTCACTGAAGTCAGGTGGAATGTCAGTGTGGTTTTTACCTGTGTTTCTCTAACAGCATGAGCATTTTAAAAAGATTTTTATTAGTCATTTTGAATGTATTGTTTTGAAAAATTCCTGTCCATTTCCTTTGTCCATTTCTTCGCAGGGATGTTGTTCTGTTGTTGTTCAGTTTCTAAAGCTCTGTATATCCTGGATATTAGTCCCTTATTTGCTGTGTAATGTGCAAAGATTTTCTCCCTTTCCTTCAGTTTCATCTTCACTTTGTTGATTGCTTCCTTTACTGTGCAGAGCTTTTTAGTTTGATGTAGGCCCATTTGTTTATTTAGGCTTTCATTGCTTGTGATTGTGGTGATTTTTTAAAAGATCTGTACCAATGCCTATATCTTGTAGAGTATTTCTTATGTTTTCCTCTAACAGCTTGACGGTTTCTGGGTGTGAATTTAGTTCCTTCATCAATTTAGAGCTGATTTTTGTGTGAGGGGAAATAGAAAGATCTTGCTTCTTGCTTGTAGGGTATAACTCAGTTTTCCCAAGACAATTGTTGGGGACTAAACATTTTCCCTCACAATTTTTAGTTCTATTGTCAAACATTAGCTGGCTACAAATATATGGGCTCAATTTGCTGATTCTGTTCTGCTCTATCTCTCGTCTTTTTGTTGTTGTTCTGTGCCAGCATTAGACTTTTTTTTATTATGTCTGCCCGGCAGTATGTCTGGAGGTGTTATGATTCTTTTGGTTTTATTTTTAACCTTCTCTGTTGTATTTCTCTATGACTTTAGTATTAAGATGATCTTAGCTTCACTGAAAGAGTTTGGGAACATTGCCTTCCTTTCCATTATTTTCAATAGCTTGTAGAGGAGTGGGGTAAATTGTTCTCAAAACATTTGGTAGAATGATGCAGTGAAGCTGACAAATCCTGTGCTTTTCTTTGTCGTAAGAGATTTAATTACTGATTCAATCTTCATCCTGTTTGCAGGTTATTGAGATTTTCAGTGCACTCATGATACAGTTTAGTAAATTGCATGTGTCCAAAAACCTATCCATTTCTTCTAGGTCTTACTGTTTGTTGATGTACAGTTGCTTGTAATAATTCCTGATTATACTGTGCATGTCTGAGGTACACATCTCTACAGTTCCTTTTTTTTGTCTCTGATCTTACTGATCTGCATTTCCTCCCTCCTTGTTTTGATTAGTTGGGTTAGTGGGGAATCTATTTTACTGATTTTCTTAAAGAACTAATCCTTTGCCTCATTGGTCTTATGTATTGTCATTTTGGTCTCCATTTGATTAATTTATTCCCTTATATTGATTATTTTTCTGCTGTTGTTGTTAATCTTAAGATTACTGTTATTTTCTACCTCCTTCAGATGCATGGTTATCCCACTTACTTGATGCCTTTCTGGTTTCTTGAAGTAGGCACTAAATGCAATGGACTTTCCTCTTGGACTTACCTTGATTGTGTCCCACAGTTTTGAAATGTTTGTTGATGCCTTCATTCATATCAAGCACTTTCTTTTATTTCCTCTGATTTTTTTTTTCTATAGCCCATTGTTGATTTAGCAACATGTTGTTAAGTCTCCCGGTGTTTACATATCCTCTGGGATATCTTGACTTGTCCTGCAGTTTGATTCCACGTTGGTTTGAGGAGATGCATGTTATCTTTTCATTTTTTGAAAATTTGCTGATGCTTGCTTTGTGGACAATAATGTAAAGTATCCAAGAGAAGATACCATGTGCTGATGAAAAAAAAAGTATTCAGTGTATGTAGACGGAAGTTGCTATAGATATCAATTAAGCCCATTTTCTCGGAGTTCCGTTTTCTTGCACTTCTCCCTTACATCTGTCCATTGAGGTTAGTGGGATGTTAAGGTCTTCCACTATTATCATATAGGAGTCTATTGCATCCTTAAACCCATTAGTAGTTGTTTCATGTTGCTAGATGCCCTGCCATTTCATGTACATACATCAATTATTATTCTTGTTGAATGGATCCCTTTTATCACAATGCCATAGCAGCTTATTTTTCACTTTCATTAGTTTGGAAATCACTTCTCATCCTTTCACTTTCAGTTTCCACTATCTTTGTTGGTGAGATCTATATCCTTTAGGAAACAGATAGACGGGTCCTGACTTTGGCACAGTTTGTTAATCTATGTCTTTTCATCAATGAGTTGGTGATTTGGTCCTGACAGCTTAGCATTGAATTTCTGATTCTTTCATTTAGGGAATGTGTGTGTGTGAGTGATTTTATTGAAATGTTCTTCATGTTTGCCTTCAGATTTAGTAGGTGCTATTCTTTTTCTTTGTAGCACATCTTTAAGCAACATTTGTAGGACATCTCTTACAGAGGCAAGGTGTCACTTTTTGTTTGTTTTTGCAATATATTACTTCATTTTCACACACAAAAGAAAGATTTGTAAGGTATGTTATTGTTAGGTCTGGGTCAACTCAGATCTATTATGGATGGAATCCATGGCATGCCACATTGGTGTTATTTTCCCAGGGAGACCAGTGTAATGTGCTAATCCAGAAGTGAGCTCTCCCCTGGCTTAAAGCATGCTCACTTAGCTATTGTAATCCACCCCACCTCCCCAGCACCCACAATTCTATGAGTGCAGTCACATCCTGCATTCCCAGTGAGTCCCCCTTCTCACCCAAGTACAGGTGGAACTCTAATTGCCACTGGAGTGTCTGTCACTACACTGCTGCTCCACTGTCCCTGCTGCTTTCCTTAATTCACAGGTTACCCGGCATGTCTCTGTCATCGGCCTACGTTTTCCTGTTTCCCAGGATTGTAACCTCCATGCTTCTCCTCAGCTGATCTGTTTCCATCCTTCTTGTTCTGATGGTTTCTTTAAATGAGTGAAATTCAGTGTGTGAATTTAAATACTTCACTTATCATAAACATTGAGTTCATTCATTCCTTCAACAAATATTCTTAGATTACTCTGTATTGAACACACTGCAAATACTAGAGTATAGTGGATTAACTAAAAATTCTTTTGGTGGGTGCTCGGAGTATAAAATTCAGGAAATAATACAAAAATACAACAAAAATAGTATCCATAAGAGAAATACAAGTGCCAACCTTTGTAGTGCTGAAACTGAGTGTGTGAAATAGACATAGATGGTAAGAAAAGTGTTCCAGAGCAGATAAAGACAGGTGAGAAAGACAATTACAGAAATAACTGTGTTAAAACATTCCAAGCCAGGTGTATGAGAGAAGTTCTATGTGAAATAACTTTCAAATTTCATGTGTCTAGAGACCAAAGTGCCCCTTGCACATCATTGTTATCCCATTGAGGTACACTGAGTAAGGGTTCCACAAGAAGTTCTTCAATAGAAAGTAACTAAGATAAATAATCAGAGGTAATTAAAATTCTCAAATTATTTGAAGAGTCTTATATAGTTACATGAAGGGGTGTGTGTGTGTGTGTGTGTGTGTGTTTGATTTGAGAGACAAGGAAACACAAAAAGATCTTCCTTTTGTTTTTTCACTGCCCGAATCCCAGTAACAGCAGGGAAGCTGGGACTGGGGCAGATCAAGATCAAATACAGAACTGTAAAAAGAAATCTATTGTAAAATGTGTGGAGTTTATTCACTGTATAATAACAAAATAATTTAATATCAAGATTATATTAAATTCATCCTGGTCCAGAATAGTTTTTTTTTTCTGGACAGAAATATTATTTTCATGAGATACCTGCATACTAGTAAAGAAGAAATTATCTAGTCACATAAGTTAATGTATTTGTATCTCACTGCTGCATAATTGTGTCTTGATGGAACAAAAGTGTCACTCATTATAATTATATATATTATGTAGAGGATGTTACCTGTATGGCTCAATTTGTGAATAATAAAATGCTTGGACAATTGGCTATGACCCATGTTCATTAATGTGCTTGGTATCATTGACCTTCATTAAAACTGAGGGATTGTAAAGGAATGTATGGTGCAACAATCAAATGCTTATTATATCTAGATTAGCTGGTAAGGATAAACAATACAGTAGTGCAGAAAAAATGTAGATGCTGCAATCAGTCAAAATGCAATTAAAATAGCAGATCTGTGAAATACTACTCAGCCATAAAAAGAATAGAATCCTGTCTTCTGCAGCTAACTGGGTACCGTTATACTTAGTGAAATAAAAATCAGTCTTAAAAAGAAAAATGTCATGTTTTCCTGATTTAAAATACATTTTTCTGAGTAAGACTGATATCTTGAGATTTGATTGTAAATTATTACAATCTGTTCAATTCTTTACCTAATGAGTGTTAAGCCCATAATTCCAAAGAAAATTAAAAGTTTGTCATTGTGAAAATTAAAAAGAATAAGGAAAGAGGAGAGTGAATAAGGAATGTTGGCAGTAGGAAGGCTAGGATTGGAAGTAGCGTTACACTCAAATTTGAATATATTGAAATTTGCCTACTTGTTACAAATAAAATATTTTTTTTTATTGTTGCTTACATTGTATTATGTAGTACAGTTTTATAGGCACTGGGGATTCCCCCCACCCCTCCCATACCCCTCCCCCCATGGTGGATTCCTCCACCTTGTTGCATAACCATAGTTCAAGTTCAGTTGAGATTCATTGCTTGCAAACACTTGCCTAGCATAAAGTTCAGCGCCTTATTGTCCAGATAAGTTCAGTGGCCTCTTGGGGAGACCTTCTATGGTCTGAAGATAGGTCTAACAGAGTAAAGATCCGGTCAGTTAAAAGCCCCAACAAGGCCTCAGTATCAATATACAACATTATGGAATTAATTGACATAGTATTGGGTAAACAATATGTTAAAAATAATGCAAGTTCCCTTCTTTGAAACATCTGGGTTGAGACAGTATCAATGACAGGTTCAAAAAATAGGTTGGATCGTGAATGGGCGACTTGTCAAGTAAAATCCCGTCCTCTCATTTCTTCTCCAAAAACTAGTTAATTCTTACTCACACTTCACACCGACTAAGGCCTCTTCCATAAATTTTTAGGAGCTCTAAACTGCGGTGACATTTTTTCCCATCCTGCATTGCCTCAAAACTAACTTCCTACATCAGAAAGAATACTTATCTTTATGCTAACTACTCGAGCAAGAATCGTGTACCTTACTGGTTTTTCACTTCTGTTTGTATACCAGGGTCAGTCTACCATGAAGACTGTTGGCAATGTTATTGAAATCAATGTTCTGAATCCGAACGCTTCTGATAACCTCTAGCACTGCCACAGTCATCCAAATTCACACCATTGCCTACACAGTTCTCACGATCTCTTCTCTGCTTTCATCTCCTCTTTGATCATCCCATAACTGATTCTTCCCGTGGCAATCAGAGCTACTTTTCAAAATCTAGACCAAATTACGTGACTTGCATACTCAAAATTCTCCAGGTTTTCTTGTATTAGAAAACAAAAACACAAACTCTCTTCATGGCCCTGCATGTCCTTGTTGTTGCTTTTCCTCTTCTTTTTCCATAAGAAACTATTTCATTTCATCCTATTAACAAAAAGAGAACAGATTTTATACATAGGTACAAATCAAGAAGATGATCAAATTTCCTTTGCTCCCTATCCCACTCTTCAATACTTTTCCCTCACTCCCTCTTTTCAATAATATTTGAAGACATAATTTTAATCCACTTTGTATTTACAGGCTTAATTTGTCCGTAATAATAATACTCAGCAAGTAAACAGTTGAAGAACCTAAGAGCACACTTCCTCTGGGTATGAACATGGACTAAAAATGACAATCACAAAGTGACCATATCGTAGCTTCAATTTTCGCGTGTTCCATATTGACCGCTATGTGTCACATCAAACAGTACAGGTATCTTTTTGAAACTGGCTTATTGTCCTAAGCATAGCTGATCACATCTAACTCCAGCCTTACTGTATGTGCTGTATTTGCAGAGAAAAAGAATCACGAATTCTACAGAGAGAGAGAGAGAGAGAGAGAGAGAGAAAGCTCAAGAACTCAATGGGACACTCATTTTATGTTTCCCTGCACGGATGATGATACCTGTGATAGCAGGATATGCATTCTGTATGTGGCCACTCTATGATGTGCACCCATTGTACACAACAACTTTTTTAGGACTTATGATTCTTGATTTAAAAAAAAATATTTTTTTTTAAAGTGGGAAGTTAGATATACAGAGATGAAGATCTTCTGTCTATTGATTCACTCCACAAATGCCCACAGTAGCCAGACCTGTGCCAATCTGAAGCCAGGAACCAGGAACTTCTTCCAGGCCTCCCATACAGGTGCCTAAGTCTCTGGGCCATCCTCAACTACTTTCCCAGGGCACAAACAAATAGCTTGATGGGAAGTGGGGCTGCCGGGATTAGAATCGGTGCCCATATGGGATGCTGGCAGGTATAAGGCGAGGGCTTTGGTTACTAGGCTTCAGCACCAGACCTGATTCTTGATTTTTTTATGTCTATTGCTAAGTTATACACTTTACAGAGCCATATGACCACATCTATCTTATTAATCATTTCATGTCCAGAGTCTATTATATGATAAACATTCAGAAAATGAAATAGTGATGACTAATTCTGTCCATGACCTGTTTGGTACAAAATTAATGGGATCCATGATCATAGTTACAAAGCTCCTGACTTCATACTTTGGGGAACATTGTAAGTAGTGCTTACCTAAGGACTGAAAAAAAAAAACAGATTAAGATGTAAATACAAATGTGAGGAACAAGTTACTTTACTTCCCACTGTGTAAATTAGCCAATCAATGAGATTATAACTCTGAGATCAGGAGGATACCTGTAGTTTATTTCCAGTACGCTAGGAAGTGTTTTTCCAGCCAATGAAATAAGCATCTTCAGACCTGTGCTTATTACCTTGTCTTCTTACACTGCTGGAATAAGAAAACAAAATATACCGTTAGTCCACAGCTATCACAACACACCTGCTTTCAATGTAAGCACATGTTCATTGAATGCACCTGAAATGGAAGAGCGAGAGTGAGTGGTTACCTCCTGACTGACAAGTAGTTGCTAACCACCAAGAAAGTTATCAAAATCTGACAATACATTTCAGGGATAAAGATAGGAGATTTTAACTTTTAGAATGATCCGAGTGAAACAACTGTCAGAGCAATTAAGAAAATCTGAATTGTGGGTCTCTTCAGCAGTGCGGCATTTTGTACTGGTCTTTTAGGCATTTATGGAAAAGAGTGATGTGCTCCTTCGGAAGCCATTTGAGTTTTAAATTAGGTTATGCATAATTTAGGGTTTAATTCTTATCCTCTCTTGGAATTTTCCAGCATTACAAATGACTGAATCCCAGGCACTTGTGAGTACATGCTTCCTGAACAATGCAGGCACTGTTTATTGAAATTTGGGCAAGTGAACATTGTGTCAACCTCGTATGTCATTAGATTGGATATTCCCAAGCCTTTAAAGGATAAACGTTGTTTCGATCTAACTGGGGCAAAGCACACTACTGTGCGATTATGATAACACATTGAACGTGTGCATCATTTTGGACTATCATTCCTCAATTGCAGGTGCTCTATTTCCTTCCTTAGAGCATCATCAGAAAACTCAGATTTGTGTCTGAACATTTTTGAATTTTTAGCTACTGGCTTTAGTAACTTGAGAGATTAAAAAAAAAAAAAGAAAAAGCTAGTTTCATTTTGGATATGTTGGTGCATGCTTGCAGACTACAAATATAGGTGCCCTTCCACTAATAATAAAAGATAGCATCAAGAAGTCATCTGAGTGAAATGTATGTCTTTTGGCTTGATCTAGAGTTTCTCTAGATCTCTAGATTTTCAATATTTCAACTTTCATATATGAATTCAGACTTAGGCACATGTCATCCTTCAGACAAACCATTTTCGTGGTTGATAATGCATTATCTCAGGCAGTTTATCCATTTGATAATATTGTGATAGATGCCCTCAATGAAGCATTACTTTAACTTTTCAACGTTTCAATTATTCAAACTTTAACTATCTTCAGAACACTCCATGACTTTTGTTTGATTTGTTTGTCGATAAGTGTTTCCTGAAGAATACATAAGCACTTTAACGAGTGCTATTGAACCAAATCATGAAAACTAACATTACCCATGAACTGTGCAAATAAACATAAGATGTGTCACATACTGAAATTTTGTTCCATGATGGGTCAAGTTATGTCACCAGGATCCCCTAATATTCTGCTGTAATATGTTGACAGATGGCATCTTTGAGTAGTTGCTGTGAGGTCTCTGATTGCATAAATGTTGGTATTATCGAATTGAGTTGCCAATAAAAGAGTGAATTTGACTCCTTCACTTCTTACATGCATACTCTGTAATATCATACATGCATACTCTGTAATATTATACATGCATACTCTGTAGTATCATACATGCATACTCTGTAGTATCATACATGCATACTCTGTAGTATCATACATGCATACTCTGTAATATCATACATGCATACTCTGTAGTATCATACATGCATACTCTGTAGTATCATACATGCATACTCTGTAGTATCATACATGCATACTCTGTAGTATCATGTCTTCCAGCATACGATGATGGAGACAGAAAGCCCACACCAGATGTGCCGGTGCCTTTATCTAAAAAATAAACTTCTATTCCTTTCAAGTCACCCTATGGTATAATAAAACTAAAAAAATAACAATAATAAAATGTTCTCAGGCTGGCTTTGTGGTACAGTTCAGCAACTGCCTGTGAAACAGACGCCAGTCCACACACTGGTTGCCCCATATCTGATCCATCTCTCCAATAATGGGCCTGGGAAAGCAATGGAAGACAACCCAAGTGGTTGGGTTCCTGCCACCCATGTGGGAAATCCTAGCACCTTGCTTCACCTTGGCCCACTTGTGGCTGTTAGGATTATTTGGTAAGTGAATCAGGGAAATGAAAATCTCTCTCTCCCTCTCCTTTTCTACTTTCAACCTCTAATAACTCTTTTCAAATAAAAATAGGCTTTGTTGGGCCCGGCGCGGTGGCGCAAGTGGTTAAAGGTCCTCGCCTTGCACGCCCAGGATCCCATATGGGTGCCGGTTCTAATCCCGGCAGCCCCGCTTCCCTTCCAGCTCCCTGCCTGTGGCCCGGAAAGCAGTTGAGGAACCTGCACCCGCGTGGGAGATCCGGAAGAGGCTCCTGGCTTCGGATCGGCATAGTATCGGCCCGTTGCTGCTCACTTGGGGAGTGAATCATCGGACGGAAGATCTTCCTTTCAGTCTCTCCTCTCTGTATATCCGCCTTTCCAATAAAAAAATAATAAAAATAAATCTTTAAAAAAATTAGGCTTTGTTAAATTTAAATAAAATCACAGCAACAAGGAAGACACAGAGTGATGATCTTCCATGAGTTCCTCAAAAGTGGTTGTTCCATGTGAGTGGAGGGAGCCAAGCACTTGGCCATCTTCTGCTGCTTTCTCAGGCACATCAGCAGAGAACTGGATCTGAGGCGAAGACCTGGGAATCAGAACCATGTCCATACGGGATGCTGGCATCAAGCAGGCAGCTAACCCCACTGCCCCACAACGCCAGCCCTGTATTCATTTTTATTGTTGTTTACCTACTTTGACTTTCTGGCTCCTAACAAAAATTGCACAAAACTTTACTGAGAACAAAGAGTATTTTTTAAATAACTGTGAAGGACAAGAAGACTGTAAGTTTAACATAAAACATCCACTCTTCCCTAGCTGACTGCTATCAAAAGACATTTTTCAGTCTATTATTCCGAAAGATAATTTCTAAAGCTGTGATTTTCTGCTTTGATCTCTCTCTATCTTGCTCTCTCTTTGTCACTACTAAGGTACTAAAAAATAAGGTAAATTCTTTGAGAACAGAGGTCATTATTAAAAATTACAGACACCTGGCATCCCTGACTTGACCAAATGTAACCTAAATTTATATTTTTATGCTCAGATAGAAGTTCAGATGTAAGTTCAAAGATCTAAACCAGTAACCATAGTGTCTTTATAGATTCTAAGGCAAGGCTATGGTTTTTTTTTTACTTTTATATATATATTTTTTTACTGTTCATAAAAGTCGGATCTCATAAATCTGCTATTTTCAAAAAACCTGCAGCTTTTTGAATAGTAGCCCTTGTATTTCAATTTAAACCAAATGAGACCAAACTTATTACTTCTATTCTGAAAGGTCATTTTTCATCAAGATTGTATTAGAAAATAAATCATTTAAAGCCATCCTTTGGATAGTTCCTGTGTGAACATCTTAAGAACATGTAATAAGAGTGTCTCTCAAAGCAAGGCGTATTTGATCACTCAAAATGGTCTGAGGCTGCCACCTTCTGGCACTGAGGAGCTATTGCTCTACATTGAGTATTCTGCTGCGGAGACAAGACATATCCCGAGCACAGTGCCTCTGTCACTATAAGAGAAGGATGCAAGTACACCACATACAAATCCTGCATTACACATCCGCATGTATTTGGGGTAGGGGAAGAGGAAGTGTGAAACATTCTTCATTAAAAACAAGTTGCAATGTTAGAGCTGTAGGAGATGTCTCTATTAAAATAAGGCAAGCCCTGGTATTTGAGACTGAGGTGTTCTTCCCCGCTAAAGAAAAACGTGTGGCCTGGAGATTTTCATGGAGGTTAATTGTGGCTTTCCCTTACCTTAACAGCATATACAACAAGTTCTTACTTTCCCAGTGGCTTCCTTTGAGCCTAGTCAAAACTAACTCCTTATTTAAAAAAGATTCTTAAATTGCTTATGCTTACCAAAACATTACAAACTTAGTCAAATATATAAACCAAAATATTAAGTTGTTCCTACCTCTTGAATGCTTGATGTTTAAAATTCGTATTGCTAAACTATTTATTTATTTATTTATTTTATTTTCGAAGGTAAAATGAAGTCTGTTTGATGCATTGATAAGTGATGAGAGATGGCAGTGTTTCAGTCTGGGCTTAACCCTGGTATAATTAAGATGAAGGTACAGAGCCTTAGAAATCGTGTCAACTGTGACAGTCCATTACCTTCCATGAGTGAACATTTTCTGCCTGAGCAAGCCATTGAAAGCTTTATTGTTTATAGTTTTCTCTTTTCTTTTTTTTTTCCCTCTATGTGTCTTTCCTGCAAGTGAAGGGCAGCAAGGTTAAATATTTAAAAGGTTTAAAAGGAGTAAAGCAGCTCCAAGAAAAGAAATTGGCAACTTTTGTGATGCAGAGTAATTAAACAGGCATGCAGAACCTGCTGGAGTTTTAGAACATAAGATTAATGAGGCCTGAAAATATAGGGTCCTGTGGTCTCCACGCAACATACAAGGTGTCTCACCTCAGCTTCCTCCACATCGAACAGCTGCCCACCTTCAGAGCAAGCAGAACCGCGGTGCTCCTGCTTCTAGGAAGCCGAAAGAGCTCTGCAGCCAATGGTTTAGCTTAGAAAACATTTTAAGCCATCAGTTCTGGTTCCCTGACCTTAGTATTTGGCCTTGCCTTCTCTCCTAGATTATAGAGTTGCCATGAATAAGGGTGTATTTTCTGAGTCAGGACAATAGTCTGCATCCTAATTCAAGTGACCAGGCACGAGGATCTTACACAGAGCACTGCGTGTCAGAGCGTAGTTGTCTAAACGGAGATGTGCTGTAACTTCATTTCTCCTTCCACCTCCCTGTGAGTAATTAGAGATCACTCCCTGTGGCTGGGGAGCTGTGAGTGCGTGGCCCATCTGTGAAAGAAACAGTGAGTACCGAAAAAGATGTCGATCTCAAATTGACTGTGGGTTTCTAATTATTATTGCTAATGCCAGATCATCTCATCAACGCGTGGAAAAGCAGGTGTGACACTACTTTTGGAGTTGTAAGAGCAGTCAGGGTCTTTCTCTGATGTTGCTACCGTCAGGACTTGATTGATTTAACATTCACAGCATCATTAGTAATGGAGTGTACCCAACATACTTCAGGTCCCCTTTATTCACATACATTTAAATTGAAGTTTTTGTTTATTCAAATTTACTGTAATTGTTTTTTGGATTAGCTATCTCCTAATAAAACTTGGCGAAACACAACCGACTTCCTCTAAAGCTACTCAGAGATTTTGTGCTTGACCAATATGACTCAATACTTACTCATATTGAAAAGCTCACAAATTTCCGTTAGTGGTGGACAGCACTCTGTGAGCCATCTAGAAGGACAAGTAAAAATGATGGGATGCTAGAGTGTCAGGCAGTGTCTTTAGCCACTATGCCACGATGTTGGCTACCATACGGTGTAATTTTTATGGTAAGAAAGGTATTGCTCTTTGGAAATATTTGTGATTATCATACTTCTTTAGGGCTATACGAAAGAATATTTCTTTGGAATGATAAATAATTCCAGTAAGAAAATGTAGGAGGTTACATTCTTAAAAGTAACTGAATTCCAAATGTAAACCCCTTGAATTATCCTTGATAAAAAAGAATTGAAGCTGATAGCAGTTTCTAGTCTATGCATCTAGCAATACTTAAAACACATAATCACCTTTCCCCTATTGTCAACAATATGTCCGAGTATTTATTTGAGTTTACACAAACACATTAAAAGGCAGGTTTATTTGTATGTGGTGTTCTCAATTAACCCTTTTCGAAACGTTCAGTCTTTCGACCTGAGAGACCACAGGAATGCCTGTATAAATACACAGTTTAATTCAGAAGTATTGTAAAAGTGTATGTACAGCTGGCAGGTGTTTAAGCTGCCGTTTAAAACTCTGACATGGAGTCATCACAGCTCTGCTTCCGGCTTGCTGAGAAGGCAAAGATTGTCCAAGTGCTTGAACTTCTGCCACCCAAATGGAAAACTTGGATAGAATTTCTGATGTGTGGCTTTGGACTGGACAAGACCTGCTTGCTGTGCCCAGCTGGTGAGTGATTCAACTGATGGACACTTCTCTCTATTTCACTGTTGTTCTGTCTCTTCCCCTTTGTTTTTCTGCTTTTAGTTAAATAAATGTTTATAAGCATATATAACATACATTTAAATTTACACAAAAGGCTATTTCCTTCCTGACATTCCTTGTATAACCCCGCACATGTCTCTTAGTCTGCTCTAAATCATGTGACTTAAGTTGCGTTAATTTTTTATGTTATTTCAATTCTCCCATGAGGGAGATATTGCATGCTGTTAAATGAGTTGAACATTTAAATGAGTTGAACATTTAAATACAGCATGCAATATCTCCCACATGGGAGAATTACATTCTGAACACATTTTTTTGTGAAATTTGTGTACCCGTAAGATGAACAGAAAATGGGACACAAAAAATGCTGTTCATTATTAGGAAAATATTTCTGAACAAACAATACTAACACATGTGCATATATGTACCTTATGATAAATAACATGTCCTATGCTTGCAATCTGTAAATGTTTTAATAAATGATACATAGACATTACTAATGTGTAATAGTTAGGAAAATGGGATGTAAGTTAAATATATTTTAATTATTGATTAAATATCCCAACTATTTAAAAAATAATACACATTTCAAAGTTTTTATCTTTTGTGATAAAAAATTTTAAAGTCTATCAAAAATCTAATCAACCTTAATACCTGATTTGATAATTGGTGTAGCTAGAAATAGTCATGCATGCTCACACAGGAAAAAAAAGTCATGGTTGGCAGACATTAATTAAGATTCTAGTTTAACATCTTTAACAACACATTATTCAAAATGATTGCTGGAGTCGGCTAATAAACACGCATCTTTCTTGACTTCAGCATTTCTGACAAGTTACTTATTGTAGCTTCTATTTTATATTGCATAGAAATACTTACAAAATCACTAAAACACTTCATTTGTTTATATACCTAGAAGAGTTCTAATTTAAAACTTTTAAGATATTTAGAGGGAATAGTTTCTATTTGTTGTTTCTCTCTGATTATTGGTGTTACATTCCTCTTGTGTCAAGTCCCAGGGCAAGCCCAGTGAGGCCGTTCTCCCTGGACCACGCTCTCATGTGCCATGAATGTGACTTCTCCAGAATACCTCACATGAATGGATTCATGCAATGGTTACTATGTAAACTCACCATTTAAATGCATACTTCATTGGTACTTGCGTATACACTGTTTGTCAGTGTAAAATTTGCAGTTTTTTCAGTCCCTCACTGGTAACCAGGAAAAATACGCCTTCAAGTGAGTAACACAGGAATTGCTCAGCCATTTCCTAGTGGGTTGGACACCATCACAGGCGAAGGTCTTTTCCAGGTTCCTGTCAGACCGGAAGGAGTCAGAGACCCTTAAGAACCCAGGACACTTGCTGAAGCCTCGCTGTCTCTTCTTTCATGACACATGATCTCCTGGAGGATGCTTTTCACTTCCTTCTTTACATACTCATCTTTCACTTCAGAAATAAAAAGCCCCCCTTGTCTACAATGGGGTCCTGGTTTTGTATTTCTATACGAAGCTGAGGAAGGAGCCCACTCTGCTTTACAGGTAGGTAACAATGGGTAGTATTTTAAGTATACGCTAAAATAGCATTTTCTCTGTTGTTGCTAAAGAAAAAAAAAAGAAAACTAATTTGGAGAACTCACTTCTCTAAGTTGTACATTTTACAAAAGAATTTTATGAAAATTCTTTTTTTTGTGTGACATGTTTTCAGAATACAATTCACCAAATTATAATGCACATACTGATACCCAATTGTATGTGATACAAGTAAGAAAAATCCTAAGTTAATTTTGTTCCATTCTTCTCTCAGGATGCTGGAATGACCAAGCTATTCTCCATGACCTCATGTTGCCTCAGGCAGTAGACAGGAGCAGTGGCGATCTATGTTGGAAACCCCAGGGTAAGGGCTTGTGCCATGACTTAATAGCCAAATCCTTGCCTTGCATGCACTGGAATCCCATATGGGCGAGGGTTAGTGTCCCAGCTGCTCCACTTCCCATCCAGCTCCCAGCTTGTGGCCTGGGAAGGCAGCTGAGGATGGTCCAAAACCTGGAAGAAGCTCCTGGCTCCTGGCTTCAGACTGGCTCAGCTCTAGCAGTTGCAGCCACTTGGAGTGTTCTTTGGATAGAGCTTTCTATCTCTCCTTCTCTCTGTAAAGCTGCCTTTCCAATAAAAATAAATTAATCTTTAAAAAATAAAACACCAATTGTGATTAATTTCTTTGATTTCATCTAAACATTACACGTAAATCTAAGGTCTACTATTTGTTTAAATAGCCCAACAGGACATTTTGCCCACCTATGACAAATCAGATCCTCAGAATCAACAAATGTTCATTTCCCATATTCTAGAAGTTTGAAAATTAGCCTAATAAATTCTTCCCAGCACAAGTGTTGTATTTTTAGAAATCTTTAATGGTTTTCTCTTGGACAAGCATTATATCTGTTTTAAAGATTCTAAACACTTTATGACTGTAAGCTCTTTATATGCATGGTGTTAGTTCCTTTTTAAATAGCATTTTTTTAAAAAAAATTTACTTAATTGCCACAAGAGTGCACGTTTTTCTAGTCTGTTAAGTGTCAAGGTATCTTATCTTTGTTTCACACTTAGGCCTGGCTCATTGTGGCCTACTCACCACCAGATGGACCTTGGAGTTGATCTTCACTGCAAAGGACAGCCTGTAACTGTGACCCATTCAGGCACCAAACTGTGGAGACTCCAATCCTCTCAGCAGGCTTCCTTCCTGAACTTGGTCTCCCTGCACTTGGTTCTCCATAGGTAGGTATTCCAATGGCATCACTTCAGTACTTCCTCACCTTGGCAACAGTACAGCGCATGGTCTGCTGAAATTTTCCCATGTGCTTTGAGAGTCTATAACTATATCTAAAATCACCCAAGTTACTGGAAAATCCTTAATTAAATTAATTGCATTAAAATCAAATGTTAATGTGTGGTTTTGAACCCCAAACCTTATTTAATAATTTGCTGTTTTCCTATTTCCATTAAAATGGCTAAAAGGTCACATTTGATCGAAAAATCCATCAGCATGAATATCAGATTCAATAACATAATGACAAGAAGGCTAAGTTGTATAATTTTGCAGACAGCAAAGTTTAATTATTTGAGGCTGGCCAGAGCCAAGGTATCTTATCTTTGTTTGGAAGTACCAACTAAAAGATCCTTCCTATAGCAGCGCAAGTATTATTGTGCATTTAATATGATTTCCTGCTGTCTCCGGGAAAAAAATAAAAATGAGTTCAAATAAAGATGTGAAATGATATGAAAGGCATATTAAAAAAAAAAAACCAAGCTCTAAAACTGTTTTTACCACCCGACAATACTACTAAAATGATGAGAGATATTTAAGTACAATCTATAAAACAGACACATAATAGGCTTCTATAAAATGATTACATATTTCAGACAAGGGAAATGCAATTTTCAATTTGTGTGTGTGTGTGTGCTTTGGGAGAAAAAGAAAAATAAAATCCTGGGTGAATGAATTTCACATGCACATTAAACTTCTTTCCTATCTCACAGAATGTGATTCGAGATTGCATGATGAATCACTGCTTATTCAATCTATTTCATGCAAGTATAAACAGGAAAGCAACAAATAGCTAAGAAATTATTGCCAGACTATATTTCCCAGCTTCTTGAAAATTACTTTACACATATCAAATCTCACAGGAAATAAGAGTCACAGAAATGAGAACATTGCCTTGATAATTCTGTTTCAAAACTTGGTAAATTTCAAGATTTAATCAAGTATGGTCTTGATGTTTGGAAAATTACCACATTAAGAGACATGATCCAGTCAATTTTATTTCATGATGCAATCATTGCACCCCATTTGTGAGGCCATTGCGAGTGTGGGACCAGCTATATATTAACATGGATTCGCAAGGTTTGTCATGGCCATGCTGACCCAAATCTCAAGAGCATAAGCTAGCAGTATTCCCCTTCCTCCAAGTCTCAATGATGTATTCTGGAAACCTACATCAAGGTAATTTTAAAATGATGAAGAAATGATTGATAAGGTACATTTATTTGCCTGTTTTCATATGATTGTATTAGCTTATCTAACAGTAAATTAAGAAATGAATCTCCCAGAAATACCCAAATTTAAAATTTGAGGGGTATTTACAGCTCCATACATATATAGTCATACAACAATTTTTTGGCCCCGATTGTGCTAGACACAGAAAGACTGAGGCAACACCTGGTCCTTCCTCTGGAACGTTTTGCTTTGGGATGAGAATTCCTCGTGTAAGCAGGAATTCAGTAGATTTTGAAATGTGATTAAAAGAGGAAGACTGGAAAGGTTTTTTTGTTGTTGTTGTTGTTGTTTTGTTTTTTATGTTCAGTTCAGGTTCACGAAAGCAGTCAGGATAGATTTGAGTCTAAGCAATTGTTAGAAGACTTATCAAAGGCAAGGGGGAAAGTATTGAGAGGAAATTTTCAGGTGATATAAATTGTCCTTAGTGCATTGGGCCTAGGGGACTTCAGATAACTGTCTCAGGGAATGTGGGACAGAGACATGAGAATGTAAAGTTTAAAAAAAAAAAGTTGGGGGGAAGGTAAACCTGGGCCTGGAATTGACATTGTCAAGGATGAAATCCATCTTGCAGACAGATAAGCCTCCTTAGCTAGCACTCAGTGCATTACATACAAAGGAGTTTAAGCCGCCGAAATCATATATGACTGTTAAGTAATACAGTATTTCATTCTCGGTGCTGGGAGGAAACAAATGGCACCCTAGAAGGAGGTAAGAGGTAAATGAAAACGTGCTCAGGCATTAGAAATAGAAACCACAGCGAGGCTTCACCTGGCCTCAGTCAGACGGCCTATCATGAAAGTCAAAAAATAATAAAAACTGGAGATGATGTGAGGGAAAACATACCCCGATTCACTATTGGGGGGAATGTGAGTATTTCCTTCTCCTTAAAGAAAAGATTTATTTGCTTTCATTGGAAAGGCAAACTTACAGAGAGAAAGACAATGAGAAGGATCTTCCATTGGCTGGTTCACTGCCCGGTTGGCTACAGTGGGCTACAGTGGCTCGAGAGAAGCCAATCCAAAGGCAGCATCCAGGAGCCTCTCCCGGCTCTCCCATTCAGTTGCAGGGTCCCAAGATGCTGGGCCATCATCTGATGCCTTCCCCAGGCTGTAAGTACAGGGCTGCTCAGACAACACCCGGGACCCATCAATGATGCTGGCACTTGCAGCTATTGGTGAGCCTTTTTTTTTTTTTTTGAAGATTTACTTATTTTTTATTGGAAAGGCAGATGTACAGAGAGGAGAAGAGACAGAGAGGAAGATCTCCTGTCCAAGGATTCACTCCCCAAGTGACCGCAATGGCTGGAGCTGAGCCAATCCGAAGCCAGGAGCCAGGAACTGCTTCCAGGTCTCCCACGCGGGCCTAGGGTCCCAAGGCTTGGGATGTCCTCGACTGCTTTCCCAGGGCACAAGCAGGGAGCTGAGTGGGAAGCTGGATGGGAAGTGGAGCTGCTGGGATTAGAATTGGCAGCCATATGGGATCCCGGCATGTTCAAACTGCTAGGCTATCACACTGGGCCCCAGCCTTTCATTTTATTTTAGGATACTAAAGCATACTTCTTTTTTTTTTATTTTCAATAGTTAAATGTTTAATTTACCCTACTCGTCCTTGTTTCACTTAACTTTTCCCCTTTTTCTTTTTAGTTATTTTTATTTTTATTATTTTATTTATGTAAAGTGAAAAATTTAGCGTTTAATTATACAGGTTAGGGAGCTTAGTGATATTTCCCAGGTTGCCCACCACTGCCCACGTTCCTCATCTATCCTCCTTCTTGATTTCGTCATTTAAAAAGTATAATGACATACTCTCAGCTCGCTTCACCATCATATGCTTAATGCTCTATTAGGTAAAGAATTTGAAGAATAACAAAGAGAAAAAAAACAGACAAAAAAATCACTATCCCTCCTGAGTATAGATAATTACTGCAAAAATAACCACATCTCAAAGCGTCTATTTTGCTCTTACACGTTATTTTTCTTGTATTTTGTATTAGTTTGAACAGATCAGGGAAAGCATGATGTTTGACTTTGTGTGTGTATTTGTCTGTTTACTGATGCATAGCACATTTTCACCCAACTTTCTTGGACCTCAATTTCCAATGTTTTTCCTTTCCTTTTCTTTTCCTTATCCTTTCTTTTCTTTTCTTTTCTTTTCTTTTCTTTTCTTTTCTTTTCTTTTCTTTTCTTTTCTTTTCTTCTCTTTTCTTTTCTTTTCTTTTCTTTTCTTTTCTTTTCTTTTCTTTTCCTTTCCTTTTTCCTTCTTTTTTTTTTTCCCCAGAAGCTGAGCAAGTCAGATTAGATGACTTCTGAGTTTCATTCCAGTTCTGAAATGCTGCAATGCCTGGGCCACTGAAAGCGTGTCTGTGATTAGACATAGCACTAATACAGAAGCAAAAAGACCTTCGATCCCTTCGCTTAGATACTGTTAACTAAACTTGGAAGTTGAAGCCTATCTGCTCATAAAATAGGAACAATAACATTAAATTCTTAAAATAGTTATTTTGGGAGAATTAAATTTAAAAATGTATTTACAATGTCTAGAAGACAGCTTTTTTTTTTTTTAATATAGAGATGCGTTAAACAGCACGACTACACTGAGAATTTGAATGATTGTAATCAGCATCCTCTATCTTCTGTTTGTTCTCCATGACAGCAGTGTCGGTTTTCTGTTTTGTTTTGTTTTTTCTTTTTTCTTTTTCTTACTCCAGCTCCCTTGGAGATTATATTTGCTGAAGAAATTACATATGCTTTATGATTTCCTTTTATTCATCACTGAGTTCTGTCCTGCTCACTAGAGCAAACAAGAAAGCCATAAACACGGAACGGTTCTGAGAATGCAACAGGAGATTAAAAAGGAGCCAACCACTTCCTCTTGCCATCTCACCCTCAACCTCATCTCAGCTCTGTACACTGGGAGAATGTTTTGCAAGTTAGGAAAAATAAGTTGTGGAAACCTGCAAGACTCTCCCACAGAGAAAAAATGTTCTTATATTTTGGTCTCATTACAAGAATTCAATGCCTATATTGGAATAATAGCAGATAATTTAGGTATTTTCCTTGTAGAAGTTTCTTAACAGAATATGGATCGCACGCAGAAAACAGCTTAAAACATACAGGACACTGAGGTGGAATGACAGATTATTCTTAGACATTAATGATCCTAAGGTTTTCCCACATGGGCCCCTTTGGAATTCAACTCAAAATATTGTAACAAGAAGAGTTACTCCAAACAAAAGCCTGTGCTAGAAACACAGATAAGTAAAGAATATGAAAACGCTGCAGCAATGCTGCACCTAGCTCCCAGTGGGTGTTGGTCACTCATCTCCCTCCCAGGGTCAATCACCTCAGGCCTTCACCTTTAGTGTAGTGTTACTGCTTTGTGGGCCACTCGGATTCACCATGAATGTCGATTTACAACAAGCATACCTGGAACATCCAAATTGTGTAAAAATTAATGAAGCGTATTTATTGTATGAGTACTGTTCAATAAATTATACATATACATACATATATACATGTATATATATATATATGTATATATATATATACAGAGAGGAGATAAACAGAGAAAGATCTTCCATCTCCTGGTTCAGCCCCGAAGTGGCTGCCATAGCCAGATCTGAGCTGATTCAAATCCAGGAGCCAGGAACTTCTTGGAGGTCTCCCACACAGATGGAGGTTGCCAAGGTCTTGGGCCATCCTCCACTGCTTTCCCAGATGACAAACAGGGTGCTGGATGGGAAGTGGAGTAGTTGAGATATGAACCAGTGCTGGTCTAGGATCCTGGCACATGCAAGGCAAGGAGCCAGTCATGATTCATATATATGATGTATTTAACACCTGTAAGTTTCACACTATAAATTTGGATCCAGTTTGAAAATATTTCCGGCACCGTGATACCCATATGGTAATTGTGAAAAAGGTGTTCTGCTCCATTTGCTCGTTGAGTGACCGCTTTGCTCATTCAGGCCCCGCATTTGAAGCCTGGCTGCGGCTCCTGACTCCAGCTTCTGCTAAGGCAGACTCTGATGATTCCAGTAGTTGGATTTGTGCCACTCGAGAGCGAGAACGGATTAAATTCCTGGTTCCTGACTACAGCCATCCAGAGGAATTGAAAAGTCAACCAGCAGAGGTGAGCACACTTTTTGCTTGTTTCTCTTCTTTCTGTCACTGGCTCTCAACAACAGAAAAAACATCAGATTCTTCTTATCATGCACATTTTCCAATCATCCCATCATAAGCAAAAGAAAAGCCAATATTAAAAGGTCTAGATCAGAAAAGCATCTGCACATCTACTGGAGCATTGTATTGATTTTTATCACAAATAGTAATCAGTAATAACGTTTATATATTTTTTCACAGGCAAGCACTGTGGTGTAGCACTTAAGTTTCCACATGTGGATCCAGCATCCCATATGAGAGTCGATTCAAGTTCCAGCTGATCACTTCCACTTCAGCCCCTTGCTAATGACCTGGGAGAGCAGCGGAATATGGCTCAAGTCCTTGGGCACCTGGGCAAACACTGGGGGAGCAAATGAGCAAATGAAAGATCTGTGTGTGTGTGTCTCTTCCTTTCAAACAAAAATAAAGAAATCTTTTTAAAAAGTTAGTACAGAATCAAGTTGAACGTAAGGTACCAAAAACACACACACAAGTTTTCAGGCTTTCTGTCTTTCAAGACATTGATTTTTCTTTTCTTTTTTTTTTTTTTTTATCTTGCTCATTAGTCTATTTCTACATCCCTTTTAAATAAAATATCATTCACTTCATTTGTCTGATGTTTCCTCATGATTAAATTCAAATTATAAGTTCCCAGTTATAATAGAGTATAAGGGATGCTGTATCCTTCTCAATATATCATATCAAGAGATGCATTAAGTTAATCTGTTCATGTCTGTGGAATTGATTTTGATTACCTACTTAAGGTGCAATCCCATTCCAACCACTGTATAACTTTTTCTTCCCTTTCAGCTGATAAGAAATCATTTGAGATTCATTTTTAAATCAAATATCCTACTTTTCATTACAATTTCCATCTTACGATTAACATTTACTGAGGTGCTTGATGATTACAAACAGGGAAGTTTCCATCTATAATACTTTTCCTGTATTTCACATTCAACATTTGGGACATCAACATATTAAGATCACCTTTCTCACGATTGTGATGGTGTCACTGATCCCTAATATTCCCATAACTTATCATTTATTACTCTCCCCATTTGGCCCCTGAACCTGCCTTTGAACTGGGCGGGGGTAATTCCCTTTAAAATTAAACCATTGTCAGTATGCATTGTATTACCTTTATTTTTAGGTTTCTCTTGTATTCTGGCATTTAAAAAAAAAAAAGTTCTTCCACTCTCATCTCCCCTGATCACTGTTTTACTAATTATCACTTCAAGGAGCCCTTATTTATTTAATTAGACTATAGTAATAGAAACCCTGATCTGCGTGGTGCCTATGCTTGTCAATACATAAATGATAAATGCATTATGATTCTACTTATACAGAGAGTATTACACGGTCAGTCCCACAGAAACAGAGACTATAATCATCACTGCCAGGGGTTGGAAAGGAGCGTGCTTGGGATGGAAAATCATTAGTCAATGAGTATAAGTTATTGAAAAAAAAAGTACAGGACCATGGCCGTCAATGTGGTGTAGAGGCTGGAGTCGATAGCTGTAATGCATGCATTCCATCTGGGCTCTGGTTCAGGTCCTGGGCACTCCAATTCCAAAGAAGCTCCCCACTAATGACCTGGGCAAAGCAGAAGAGGACAGACCCCTGCATGTATGTGAAGACCTAGAAGAAGCTTCTGGCTCCTGGCTGTTGCCAAGAATGAGCCTACTGGAACTTAAACCAGAGGATGCACAGCCTCAAACTCAGTCTCTACTTCTCAGTCTGTCATTCCGACTTTCCAAAAATAAATAAAATGTTTTTTTAATTACTTTATTTTGACAATCTTTACAAAGGGTCAAGGGCTACAGGAAAGTGTGTAACACTATGTGTTTTCTTATTATTATGATGATTAATGATTATTATTATTATTATTATTATTATTAGGTAAAGGAGGAGATAAAGGGAGAAGCCCCACCCAGCCTCCCACCCATCCCAGGTCCCTGATGTGGAGCATGGTCTGGGGGTCCTGCTCAAGTGGTTTTGGTAATTCAGCAGTTTGGAATTGCTGCTAAGTTCACCATTCCAAGCACAATGAAATCGCTACAGAACCACTGATTGACATAACACACCTTAGAGTCTCCATTTGCCCAGATTTTTACTGCCAAAACATGGCTGGGGTAGTTGATGCGTTCTGTCCTCTGTCCTCTGCTGTGGTACCAGGTGTCCTCTGCAGGTTCTGATGGACTGCCATAGCCTCCGTGTGGAGAAAAATCTTTTTTTAAAGTAGAACGTGAAATGAACAAAATAAATAAATATATAAAGAACCTGGAATTAATTATTAGGATATATTTAAATAAATGTTCTAGAATTGAAACAATGGAGTATCAGAAAGAGTATTAGATGAATTTGATAGCAAAGAGTAGAAATGATGATTCTATGAGTCACTAATTAGAAAAAAACACCATGAATACAATCATGTTGAAGCACGGATTTTTTTTTAATACAAAAAAGAAAAATAGGAAGTGAGAAGGTTTCATTTGAATAAGACTTAAACGTAAAACAAAGGAGCAGAACAGAAGGAATATTTGATGAGTGGACATTTGGACATTTTTCTTGTTCAATAGGTAACAGCACAGGATTCAATAAAGCAAGCTGGGCCCAGCATAATAGCCTAGTTACTAAATCCTAGCTTTGGACCCGCAGGGATCACATAATGGATGCCAGTTCCTATCCCAGCTGGAAAGCAGTGGTGGATAACATAAGCCCTTAGACCCTTGCACCCACATGGGAGAACAAGAAGAAGCTCCTTACTCCTGGCTTCGGATCAGCTCAGCTTCAAACATTGCAGCAGCTTGGCCGGTGATACTTCTCTCTGTCTCTCCTTCTTTCTGTATATCTGCATTTGCAATAGAAAGAAAAATAAGTCTTAAGAAATACAGCAAGCTGTAAGCAGAAAAACTATATGTGTACATTAAATTGAAACCTTGAGTAACAAAGAACCAAGAAAAGCCTTCATAGCAGTCACACAGAAAGAGCACACACAATGCCTTCACTAGTAGAACTATAAACTGACAACTAACTTTTCAAAACAAACGAAACAAAAAAAGGTACAAAGCAAAGCATAATGGATTTATAGATGCACAATGTTGAAAGAAAATGTCTTATAATCAGGAAGTTTATGTTTTCGAATAATGAAATGGATGTGTTATATTGGATGTAGAATTCAAATATAGAGTACAGTAGTAAAATAGATGAGGAGATGGAACACATTAAATTGCTGTTAGCTATTTCTCCCTTCAAAGCAGAAGAAGAAGAGAGACCACAGGCTATTTGAGCAACACCATGAGGGTACTTCAAAAATTTCATGAAAATGCACATAAGAATGCATATATATATTTCAAAATGAAATGCTGAGTCACAAAATAAACTTACCTGTAGGCTGTGATTCCACATACATACTTTGTGATATTTACCAACTTAACAACCCAAGGAAGGTAATTAAAAACATTTTTTTTTTGGATTTAGATGAAATGGAGAGAAGTAAACTGCAACTTTACAAAATGGCACAAAAACAAGTAGACAATTCTTAATATTACTACCAATATATCAGAAACTCTTCCAGACAAGAGACAGTATTGTGCATTGTAATACGGACATAAACACTTGATAAGGGTATTGCAATAAAAGAAAATAATAATATTAAGATAATCTATATTACCATGTGATGAGTGTCTGAGTCTATTGGTTAAGACCCTATTTTGTATACACACAACCCATATCAGTAGGTATTCTTGGAGTAGCTTTAAATTGGAAACAACACAAAGGTTCATTTACATTGAAGGACAGGTGCATCATGCTATCTGTCGATACTTTGTTATCATTCAATTATATTCCCACTTGTAAAGAGCTAAGGCATTTGTTACAGAAGAAACAATCTACCACGTTCACCTAGAATTGTGGGTTTTTTTTTTAAGATTTATTTTTATTTTTATTGGAAAGGCGGGTATACAGAGAGAAGGAGAGACAGAGAGAAAGATCTTCCATCCAATGATTCACTCCCCAAGTCGCCGCAATGGCCGGCACTGCGCTGATCCGAAGCCGGGAGCCAGGAACTTCCTCCATGCTGGTGCAGGATCCCAAGGCTTCGGGCAGTCCTTGACTGCTTTCCCAGGCCACAAGCAGGGAGCTGGATGGAAAGCGGGGCCACCGGGACCAGAATCAGTGACCATATAGGATACTGGCACGTTTTAGGCGAGGAATTTAGGCACTAGGCCACCGCACCAGGCCCTAGAACTGTGTTTTATAAACACTTTCCTCATTGTAGCTCATCTTCATTATTAATATTAGTTTGTATGTGTATTCTCAGCTATTGATTATTCACTGTATAACACAAACAAATAAGATCATATTTCTCATTCTATTGTCACTATCTACCTCATTGCCTGAGAGTCTGAATCAATGTCCAACTTACTTCATGTAATGAACACAAAACACACATAAAATGTGATTGTGGTGAATAAATAGTAGCACGCATGAATGTATAAGCTAGTATACATGTTTTGGAAAACACTATTTTTCTTTCGTTCATAAAACCACCAGCTAATTTTATATTCAATATACAGGATTACACCAAACTCTTCTTGAATCTGGGAAAATTCTGTGAAATTCGTGATGCAGTAAATTTTTCTTGTTAATGTGGATTTTACGTAAAAGTACACACTAAGGAATATGAGAGAATGGCAAGGTCAGTGATGAAAGAGCAGAAGCTTGAACAGTGATTAGCTTTCATTGCAGGCGACTAATGTGAGGGTGTAAAACTTGATTTCACTTTGTTTCTAAGAATAAATATAATTAAGGAAGCAATAACTAATGTATGTAGCAGAAACTATTTTCAAGCGGTTCAGAAATCTTGGAAGTCTAATTTAATTGGACAACTCAATCTTCAAGTGGATTTGAGGGAGTCGCTTTCTTAAACCAGTACTAGGAATCTCCATCTGCTTCTCTTTCTGTTTCTGTTGCTTTTAGTCTATGTAGCATAAACAGTGTCTTCTTTGCAAGGATCTGGAGCAAAAGAATGGTGTATTTGAAAACTAAAACAAACAATCAGCTTTTAAAACAGTTGAAGATTAGGGCAGATCTCTGGATTTTCCAATCAGAAGTAAATGGCATATTACCAAGATGAGCCTGAAATTGTAATTCAGAGACAGATGTCAAATAAACATCATGGATTTGTGATTAAACTGTTCTTCACATAAACAACTGCATGCAGTAAATTTATTGGATGAATAGCAGTAAGAATATAGGCATTTCTTATTATGGCAAATCATTTCCCTCAGGAGTGGAGAGCTCAATTAATCAAATATAAATCTATACAGCTGGTAAAAGTGTGGGGGTTTCATTATTGTGCTATGGAATAAAGGGCCATTCCCAGGGTTTTAGCTGTCTAACAACATGATACTGTGTTGTCAGGACACTCTGTAATACCATAAAGTAATTCCATTTTTAAAAACAAATTAATGAAAACTAAATTATGTTTGGCAGAGAGGTAACAACCAAAATAACTTGCCTGTACTATTCACATAATTCTGCTAGTTCTTTAGTTTACAACAAGTTGTGTGTGTGTGTGTGTGTGTGTGTGTAAGAGAGAATCTTCAAATCAGACATCCATTTTATCCTTGTCACGTAAGCATGCAGAAGTGGCCCTTATATTTTGATACAACTCCACAGATCTTTAATTTTTTAACTTCATAGATTTTTTTTGCTATCTTTTTCAAGAAAATGTTTTATTTATTTTTAAAGTGGATAAAATGTGCAATTAATTAATAATTAATTTTAAAAAGAAGTGTTGGAAAGTATTTGCTGCTTCCCTGCCTCTTCCAAAATGGTCATTTATCTCCACATCGCAACACTAATTGCTAGATTTTAAAGAATGTTTGCATTGAGAAACATATTTCCTCACTTGCCACAGTCAGAACACCCTTCCAGGAACAGAATCTGTGGAGAGAGCAAATACCTACAGAGCATTTCAAAGCATAGAGCCCCTCTAGCCAGCCACAATTCAAAGGCGGGAGGAGTGGGACCTGCTCAGCAGATGGGGATGGCATAATGTGGCTAGGACTTGGGATTTGCATGAATATGAATTACAAATAGCACAGATAACATGGTGTTCAAAAGCTGTTAGGAATCTTGAATGTCAAAGTCATTTAGCTGACATTTGGAGGGACATAATTACCTTAAGAACATGGAAATGGGTTGGTCGGAAATTGCATGGGCAGAGAATCACAGGCCACACAATGGCATTGCCTTGGCAATAATTGTGACAAGTGGGCATGGCCAAGTAAGCCAAGAATGGCACACATTAATGCAGTGACATTTTTTCAATGCATGCTGCCCTTTCAGAAATATGCATATGAGGCCTAAATAACCTCTGACCCATTACAAAATGACAAGAGGCCAAAAGAAAAAAATGCATAAACCCTATCACTGGCAGTTAAGAAAATAGTTCATTCGTATTTTATACATAGGGTTTCATGTATTTCGAACATTTTAACTTCATTTAGCAGTTCTGGAACTAGAACTTTCATCTGTCCTGGATTTCCTAACAATTTAATAAACGGTGCATATAGCATTTGCACTGAAAAGACAATAGTTCCTGATTTGAGAAAACTATGCTTTTAATTTGATTTTCATTTATTAACATAAATTATCAACACACAATTTCATATAAAATACTAAAGGAAAACAAATGTTTTTTCATCAATTTCTCATTTATTTTGAGTACGTGAAAAAAATGTTTTAAACTTGAAGCTGTTTAGGAAGCTAAGAGATATGATACATGCTGTAGCAGGTCCGATGATACTTCCCCGGATCAGACAACTTTGTGCATGTGGCAAGAACATATAAGCAAGCATACCAGTGAGCATGTGTAGCTCAGCGGTTCAGGTTCCTCTGAGGACACGTGTCGCTCCTACAGAATGCCTGGGTTCAATCCCCGACCCCTTCTCTAACTCCTGGTTCTAGCACTGACTCCACACCACAGTTATGACAGGTGAAGTGACTGGGTTCTTGTCATCCATGTCGGACACCCAGATTGAATTGCCCTGCCCTCGTTTCAGCATAACCCAAGACCAGTCCATGTGGTCACGTGGGGAGTTAACTAGCAGATCTGTACCCTTCCAATCACTTCTTAAATAACAAGGGGAAGAGACAATGTTTTATTACTCGATTTTTATCGTCAGTTCATGATTTTTGTATCAAATATAATGTTAGCAAGTACAACAACATGTAATGCTTCATTAGCATTTCATCAGATACCCACGTGTTATTTCTGAAATATTATCAAAGTTAGTAATATAATAAACACGTTGATATCTACTCAGTAAAGGGAAATTTGGAAACTCATTAATAATTGTCTTTTTAAAGAAAATGAAATAGCAATAACCTGGCCATGGTAACATTTGTAGTCCAGAAAGTAAAATTCAATTTACACTTTTTTTTTTCTCCATTCTGATGCCATCTTGAAGAACCTAGGAATTTCTACACTTATTCCTATTTCTGGTAATATCTGCTCTATTCCACAGTGCTTAATATTGATACACTTCTGTAGTATGTGTTACTCTCTCATTTGCATCCATCTTATCTCCCTAATGGGAACACATAAATTATTTACAAAGGCTTTAGTATTATATTAGGGTTGTAATGGTTATTAACAGAATTCATTGATCAATTAGAAAAACACTGATTGCTATGTAGTTTTGAAAATAACAAGCATCAATAGTCAGTTACATGTTACAAATTGCACTGACATCTGGAATAAAACTAGCATTGGCAGGCTATGGAAAGAGAAGTCGGGTTTGTAGATAAATAGATGGAAACATAGTTACAAATAAGAATGAGTAACAGACATGACTACAATCACAGTATAGGAAACAGTGTCATAGCTAATAATATGGAACTCATAAGGAATTTCTGCTGAGAAATAAAACCACTCATCAGAAATGTGCCTATTTATTAAACATAAATATTTCAAGAACCATTCAAAAACAAGAAAATTAACTGCCATAATATTTTAAAGAATGTAAAAAATAATACTCTAATCTGACTTTCTGATAACAAGTTTGTAAGGTGTTTTAGTCAAAACAACTTGACAGTAAAATACATTCATCAGAATTAGACCTGGTTCATTCATCCAGTGAATTGCTCAGTGAAATACTGAGCTGGATGACATGTTGAACTGTTGAGGAAAAAATGAACAATACGGACAATTCTTTCCTCACGGCAGTCAGAATACTCCCATTTGAACAGAATTGTAAATATTTTATTTGGCTCTGTATAAATGCAAAATTTTCAATCATCATCCTTAAAATCTTTCCACGCTGATGATCATACATATTATAAGAAAATTATCAGACATGTTTTTAAAAACATGAATCTATCACTCTAAAATCAATGTTTTCTTTTTCCTGGATACCTTCTCAGTACAATGTAAATATTACATGTTAAAATTCAACATCTTAGTGTATATGAATTTTTAAATTATTTGATATTTTCATACAGCTTGATGTCTTAATTATTTTCACATAAATCTACATTACATAATTACTAATAATGTTTTTATATCCTCCTAATTTATTCAATAATTAGTCGTTAAAGACGTCCAGTGGGTGCCATCATTTTAGATGAGGGTGGTAGCTGAAAAACAAGACAGACAAACACCCATGTGCTCAAGGAAACAAAACTGCTGTGGCTTTTATAGCTTTACCAAAACTAAGTCATTAATTTACTCCCTTTAAACACGCTTATTCTATGTAGCATTAACATTAGGAAGTATGATTATACTCTTGCAATTATTATAATGTATATTTTGTTTTCTTCTAATAACAGAGTTTCTTATGATAACTCATGGGCTTACATAGTTGAATATTTCAGATTCACAACAAATTGTAAAATTGCTTTAAAGGAGAATCACAAAAATGCACTTATATAACCTGCAGTGTGTGAATGTGGACAGTATTAAACAATGCTCTATATTTTTGTTACAGAGCCTTCATTAATTGTCAAAAGTGAAATCTGAAATCGTGTTTGCTGATTGTGAGACCGTATAAAGTTTCCAACTGCATTAGTAATCTGTTACTAAACTGTGAAAATAGCTTTGCATTAATTGGTAGGATCATTACTAAATTGCTAAAAATAATAATTTTAGTTATTTTGTGCATTTATATAAATACTACCCTTTTAATAAAATGGTTTTGTATTGGAAAAGTGCTTTTTTCTTTATGTCAGAAATCTGCCTACTTTTATATGGAGATTCACATTTTTGCATTAAGTAAATGCATCCATTTATTTTTCTTCTTATTATAAGATGATTACAGAAAAATTCTTAGTAAAAGAATTAAAGTGAGTTCATATTCTGGTAGAAAAAAATTTGGAACCCTTACATTTTTCTTAATAATATGCATTCTCTATGAACTTTTTGCAGCCCTTTTGTATGATAAATATCTAACTTGATTTTTCTCTGATACTACCACAATCAGCAACATAGTGTCATAAACTTACCTTTTAATTTCCAATATATATTTTTGCTTTTATATTTTATGTCTCATTGCATTAAGTATGTCTTCTTACATAGGTTCACAAGAGTGGCGATAACAGCCGTCATACCCGCATTTTTGTTTTAGAAAATAATATTGGTTTTAATTTTAACCACAGCACTAGCTGCTAACTTATATATGCATTTATTTTGCTGAAATTAGCAAAGTTCTTGACATCTCAGTTCATCTAGAATATATTTTACCAGAGTTATTAAATATTCGTAAATGTCCTTTGAGCTTTTGCACAGAACATCATAGTACTTTTTTACTTTTATTTATTTACAAAATACATTACTCATTTCTCTAAACCTAATCTACCATTTGTATAGCTTAAGTACATGGTTTGTAAACATGTTATTTTAATATGCTTCTAGAATTTCTGGGTTTTTTTGTGAACCTATATATAAACCTGCATGAGAGAGTTGGTTTTTTTGATTTTGCATATTTGTATGAGCTTTGAGGATCAGGATTTTCAGAGTTACGCTCAGTAAATTTGGATGAATTCAACAATTTTCTATGTCCTACCAAAATTTAAACTATTGGTGCTTTTCTTTGATCATAATGCAGCTTTTGAACTTAAGAACACCATAAAGATGTAAATGTCTGAAAATATTTAGTGGAATTGTAAAGTTCTATGTGTTTCTATCTATTTTAGAAAAAGTTGGGGCCTTAATGGTTCTTACAATTTGCTAAGCACCAAAAAGGACAAATACATCAAAGTTCTCATCAAATATGGAAAAGCACAAAAAATGCTGTATACATAAAAGGAAGCTAATAATTATTATTCTTAAAATATGCAAAATATCGAATGACACAGAGCTTGGTCTCTAGAAAGCAACAACGGTGAATGTCGTCATTCATTTACGTAAAATTGTATTTAGATTGCATCGGAGTGTGTTCTCTAAGGAATGGCTAAGCAGATATCAAGTTAGACATAATTAAGGCAGCATAGATTGTTACACCTGCCTTTCCATACCAGCACAATTATGTTTATGTTTCTTTCATTTTGTGCTGTCTCTGTCACTGTTGTTAATAATGTAACACTCTAGTACAAAGTTACTGACAATTAATTGTTTTTCAATGTAAGAAATATTTTAACATGCTCCTTTTAAATAACATGTTATTTGCACACCTTACATGATTACATTACTAAGATTTAGTCTCCAAAGTTAATTGACATGAACATATAATTAAAATGAAAGTGAGGTATTGGTACACTGTCTTTACAATTCATAATTTGCTTCTACAACTTTTTAAAATTTATTTCATGATGCTCTTTCCACTTTAATGTCTTCAGATCTTACACAACTTATGAAATCTCTGACTGGGTGCCAGACTGTTGCCTGACTAATTGGCAAAGAGGAGATAATGATGCTATTGAACTCACGAGAACACTACATTCTCAAAGTTCAAACTGGTGACTGCCAAACTTCTGAGGAACAGACAATATTGCATTCTTTCTCCTACAGGTCATGAGTTTTTTCTACAGATTTGTGCGTACATGACTGACGTCACTTGGCTGAATAAACAATGCCAAGCTAACAGGCATTCATGAGAACTGCATCTATGGAATTCATTCAGTAACTCCTCTGTGTGTTTTTTGGAAACCCCTTCTGAGTTTCAGAAGCAGAGTAGCTTTAGTTGCTTTATTTTCATAGTATTGCACTTGACTTGGTCAGTGTAGTTAAGTCCTTTTGTGTGCATTTAGTATTGAGTTACACATGTAACATAGGTCCTTGCTATAATTTATGATTGTAAATCACACTAATGACTTGAATGGGAATCCAATTTTTCTACTTATCTACATTATCATGAGTGGTTTTTGTAAATATTCGAAGTTTACTTACATCATATGGTAGCAAGAGACCCTTCTTTCATAATATTAGGGAAATTAAACCAAGCAATAATAGAAATGATAATAAATTATGCATAATATTAGTTCTAGATCTAATTATTATGTCTGTTTGAAAGACAGATTAACAAAAATAAAGAGATCTTTCATCTGCTGATTCACTTTTCAAATGCTATAGCTTTTCAAGATCAATACAATAGTCTAGAACTCCACCTGTGACACCCGCAAACGAGGGGAAAACCCAAGCACTCCGTTCATCATTTGTTGCCTCCCAGGGTGCACATTAGCAAAAAGCTGAATTTCACAGTGAGTGGAAACTAGGTTGCAAGCATGGCATATGCCTCTAGCTTTTTCTTCTGTATCTCAATGCTTCCCCTAAGTTTTTTTTTTTTTTAAGAAATTATACCCCATAATCTGAGTTGCTATATTTTAATTAATATTTGTGATCTGTTATTTAGTTACTCATGGAAATAATTTTCAGGAAAAAAGTCACATTTTAACTTTTCTATTTTTATAGAAAGTTTAGCAAACCAGACTTTGAATAAGACATTATGATATTCTTACATGTTCATCTTGCAAAAACTAAAACAATAGTACTGAATTAAAGTTACGGTTGTTGATGAGTGAGCAATAAATAATTCAATGTATTATTGTGAAACAAGCAATGTCCACATTTAAACATAACTGTGAAATGCTGGAATATAACTACAGCTTAACAAAACTGAATCAAATTTTTGAATAAAGACATACTGAACATGAAACTCAAATTCACAGGGGGAAAAGAAGTGGATATGCATTTTTTGAAAAATAATGCCAGAATTGTAAAGTATATTAGTAAGAATAAACAAGTAGAAAACAACATAAAAAATCCAACACCAAAGTAAGAGTTTGTGGGAAAAAAAAGATGAAAGATTTCTCTGTCATTTGCTTTTCTGAAGATTAATTTCAACTTAGGTTTAGCATAAGCCTGATGGATAATGAAGTTTCAAAAATGACATAATCTTAACAATTATTTAATTAAAGAATAAGATATAGAGGATAGTGTTGTGTTTAATGAGGAGAAAACATATAGAGAACGACACCATTCTGATTGCTACAATACAGGTATAATATTGACCAGTAGGAGAATATTCGGTAGATACAAACAGAAATAGTATCTCTAGAAATATAATAATTTGCAAGCTATTAATGTGCATGCGTGCAAACTGTAATAGTCATGAAAAACAATAGAGGCATTGGGTAAGTGCAAATGGCAAACACCATGTCAGTACATTTTGAGATCGTCGTGTTTTCAATGTTATGTGCAATGCATGATGGAACAAAGCAGAGACACTGGAAAGCTAAACTCTTTATATGGCAGACTGTTAAACAGGTCACAAAGAATGGAGAAGAGCCATTCTCACAGTTGATGCATATATTAGGGAAAATACTTGACTATAATCTTTAAACTTAAATGAACTAGAATTGTTTTGAATCTTAGAAAAGAGTTAATTTCAAAGAAGGAAAATGGGGACTTTCATAAACCTATCATGTATGAGATTCTGAATGTCTACTGTATCTGATATCTTAAACCCTTCCTTCTCCCTCTTGCCTATAAATCACACAACATTTTAATTGACTATGGTATTTGAAACATGATTTTTTAAGGCTATTTAGAGTGGTAAGGTAAAGATTTTGAAAGCCTGGCTAACTAAAATGAGTGGGAAAGAGAAACAAAAACAAATAAACCGAACATTCTTCTTTTTTAATACATCAGACACTCTATAAATTATTCTCTTCTGAAAGTTCAGTTTTACTGCAAAAATTATCAAAAACTTCAAACAGCAAGTCACTGACAAGTCATAAACATGTTTTGAGTTTTCTGAATAACAAATTAATTTTTGTGATAAATGTTACTGACTTGATAAGAAAAGATACAGATTGGGACAACTTCACAGTGACAGCCAACATGATTCTGATATCTGTTAGAACTTAAGAGTATAACAAACAAAACTGCCCATGAGGCAAGGCCATGAATATAAAACTCATGTTTTCCCTGGTTTCTGAAGAAATTGACTGGATTTTTTTCCCTATTTCTATTGTTTAGTCTATGAAATATGACCAACCAGTGTCTGTGACATGTTGATAGTCTCCCATCTTGGAACCTAAGTGACTTCCTTTAAACAGGACCATGACAATATTTAGTTGGAGTTAACTCTTCTGACAAGCCTTGGTTAAACAAAAGGTATTGCATGTAACAGGACGATGACCCATACACAGGTGGACAGATACAGCACCCAACTTGAACCCTGCGGAAAGGAAGCATGATAAGACATGTAGGAACCTGTGAAAGGACTTTGAGGGGATAGGCTCTGAGAAATGCCCATTGCCAACTGATAACTAAGTATACCAATGTTCCAACACTAACAACAACTCTACTTATGTGTAATAACCAACCATTAACCATGGATGTAACCATATAAACATTGCTCATGATTTAGGAGAGCTGAGTCAAGTAAAATTAAGCAGTTTCTTTGTGACACAAATGACTCACTGTACAGATTACACATGAAAAATAAGATTTTATTTTCAATGAAAAAACACCTTTTATACACATTTATCCTCATAACCTCACTAAAAATAAAGTGGATACCCAATTCACCTGCTCTTAGTCTCTCTCCAGTTCCTTCAAATCAATCTGTTACAACTTGGAAAGCTTTAAAATTATATCCTTAAAATCGTAGTTTGAAGTTCACTTTTACCTTCTTTCTCTACACATACATACACACGCACAAGCACATGTTTTCTCTCTCTCCACAACACATATACATATATATGTGTATCTGTATATATATAGATATATGCACTTATATCTATGTATATATGTATGTAAATATGGAAAAGGAGCATTCATCCCGAAACTTAAACCAGAATTTGAAGTCTTGAAACCAGAATGAGATTAGAATATATTTATGTTTCCTTTGTATTCACAGAGGTATCAGATATGTGATCAATAATCTGTTAATAAAACAATATTCTCAAATCTCTAGCTAAAATTGATCATTCTGATATGCAAAAATCAGATGGAAAGAGTTGGTAGGAATAGGCAAACTGGAATCTTGCCAGTTTTGCATTGTAAATCTGCCTTCTTACTTTCCAATCTAGTACACCCGTTTTCCCATCACACCCTTATGTCTCATCTGAGATTTTAAGCAGAAGGTGCCACAATGGCCATATGGAAAGTAAACTCCATGTGAAGGCACTATGAAACCCTAGAAAGCTTTATGCATACTGAACTCTACCCCGTTCAAACATTCAATTGTGGCACCATCTCCTATTTCCTAAAAGAAATTCCCAAGGTGGAAGAGCCCTTTTTTCCCTGCTCTGGGCTCTGGATCATGTCTACTGTGCTCTAGCCTCTTAATCTTCGTTTTGAAATGAAACTCTCCACCCTGGATGGGTATCTCTCCATGTATGTTAGCTGACTTTCACATGTGAATGTATATTCTCTGTCTCTCTTTAATAAATTCTGTTCTTACCTGTACACTGCATTTATGTCTCTGCTCAGAATTCTTATCCTCATGGGGATATACAATTAGAATAAAGGTTCAAATAGATAGACCTATGACATCTTCATGTACTATGTTCTTATTTCTTTGATCATCCAATATTTCAAGTCATTTTTCTCTTTGAAAATAAGGACTATATATCTCATTTTTTGTGTGTGTTTTCTGTTAGCTAGTTGCAGGCTCCAAATTGGAATTACAGTGTTGGCTGAAATGGCAATGGTAGACATAGAAAGCTACTTCTATTGCTTTTCTGCAACAAAGACAGGGTTATTTGAACAGATCTTGAGATGCTTAACTGCTCAAAGGCTATATCTCAATCTCAGAACATTGGGTTTATTCTAGGATCATATGAGCTACAATGAGAAAAGAAGAAAGGAATGCAAACTATGTTTCCTGAAAACATGATCTTATTCTCAAAGTCACATGAAAAATCCACTGACAGATTAATGGAACTGCTGTTTGAGTTTTTCTAATTACATGTTTCAAACACTGTGTATCAAAAGACAAATGATTAGTGAAATAAACTCAATCTTACTTTACATACAACTTGTGGTAAGATTAGTAATCAATTTATCACTTCAAGAAAAACATAAACAGTTTAAATCTCTTCTACTTCAAGAAACCAAAAGGAAAGTTTGAGTTTCTATTGTACAGCTGAAGATCTGGGGCAAAAAGAAGCATTATGTTATTTTTTACCAGCCGACACAATGCAATATCTATTAGAATGAATGCATTGACTTGGTCAAAGTTGAACGTGAAGGTGAGTCCTGGCATATAAAGGGTCCTATCATTTGCCTACTGCTGTGCTCACATGCTGACACGGAACAAGTGTTACCAGCTGGTTCTTTGCACTTCAATGGAGGAGCAATGACTACATCAATTCTGCTCATATCAAACTAACTACATTCTTTGAGAATAATCCAGACAGATGATTAGCAATGTCTCTTTATGTTTCAATCCAAAGAATGACATTGTTTTTCAGAACATATAATGCATTGTGATATTGAAAGTGTGCCTGGAAGACATGGAATGAAAGTGTCTAAGATCACAGGAGTCATAAATAAATCTTAATATTAACAAATAGTAAAAGATTTATATATGTCTTAAGTATAATAGTTGCATAAAATTATTTGTGGTTTATGTGAAATTTAGATTTATCAAAAATCCTTGTATTCTTACCTAGCAATTCTATCCTAAGTTTAAATTTCAACTGTCAACTTGTTTTCACCAGTTAGTTAAATTTTCTGAGCCTTACATGTCTGGAAATAAGAGTGAATGCATCTAAATTTTGCATGGGTTTATGCTTCAATTTTTTTTCCTATAGTGTAACATTAAAATTTTTACCATATTGCATACTTTAGATGTGCAATTCAATGACGTTTAAATAAAATTATTTTCTATACAGTCAACACTCTCATCCATCTTCGGGACTCTTTTCATCTTGTAAAACTGAAACTCCTCTCCTGAGCATTAAGTGCTTATTCTTTCCTCAACCACTGCCTCTGTCAATCACCTTTCTATCCCCATGGTTTTTCTTACCCTTATTACCTCAATTAAGCAGGACCTCATGATTGCATTTATCTTTTTGTAACTGATTTATTTCATTTAGCATGATATCCCCAAAGTTTACTCCTTACCTTTTCAGGGCTGCATAATATTTCTTTTAAAATAGGAACTACCTTTTATTCATCTGTTTATATATTAATAAATATTTGAATTGCTCTCAAACTTTACCTATTAAGCGTAATGCTCTCATGGATTGAGAGTACACTGAATATTGGCAGGGATATGTCCTGAGACATGCATACTGGGTGATTTTTTGTCATTGTTAAGGCACCATGCGTGTACCTGTAAAAGCATAGATAGTTAATTTTAATGTGATCAAGAAACAGAAAATGCAGGATGTGTGAGGCTGCTACTGGTATATCATTGCATGCAGTTTCTAGTACATTTATCTAAGTTGAGATATAGTCAAAAAGAATGACAAATGGTGTAGTATAATATGTACATAAATCACTGACATGTTTAATTGTTATCACTGTCAGGTATTAAGATGATTATCATCCAAGTGGTCTACTTTCATAGAACTAGAAGCACACTGTTTATACCATGATCATGAACATGTAAATAATATGTCATACTAGGATTTTACGATTGCTACTTTATTAGATAGAAAATGTTTGACTCTATTACAACTGAGTGAGAACAGAATCTACATGTGGTCCATTACTGAATGAAATGTTGCTTTCAATCAAAAAGCCCTTGAGCTGACCCCTGCTAATTTCCCAAGCACATTAGCAGGGAGATGGGTCAGAAGTGAAGCAGCTGAGACTCAAACTGGGACCCATGTGGGCTGCTGGTGTCAAAGGCAGAGGCTTTACTCATTATGCCACAGTGCCAACCGTATTGTTATATGTCTGCCACCAAGTGGTATTCATTTCTCTTAGTTTATTTTTCCTTTGGATGAGATTTGTTTTCCCTTTTCATTGAATGCCTGCAGTCTTTTTGAGAACTGAACATTTACATTTAACAATGTGATCACGCTGGAAAGCAAATATATTCTTTTGCCTAGAATGTGCTGATCCTTTTCTTTTCTTTTCTTTTACTTTATGTTTTGTTGTAGGGTTTCCCTGTGGTGAAGATAAAAGCATGTAAGCATGGAGTCTGCTCAGGCCCTTACAAGTCTTCCACTTCCCCTAAGCATAAATGCTGCTTTTCTAATTTTCTCAATATTTATAGTTGCTTCGAATGTCTGAGTCCCCAATATCTGTCTTCTAACATGAGAAAACAAAATAAAGAGGAAAGTGCTTTTAATAAGTTACTTGGAATTCACTTCAACCAGAAGAGGAGAGCATGAAACAGTGGCTCCACGTGCAGCAGCAATGACCACTGCAGCTGCCTGAACCTCCAGGGTCACGAGTGACAGAGATCGAAGCAAAGATCCCCAGTGACTGAAGGACAGGGAGATTTTGCTTGACCCTCTCTGCACAGGCTGTGTGTGGCAAGATGTGCACTGGCACTTACCTCAGTGCCAGAATGTGGAGGACTAATAGCTTTTATTGTGCTAAAAACTGAAGTGGGCAAAAAGTAACTTAATTTCCATTTTACTTCACTCTTGCCTCCAGAGCTACAAAATAATCATGTCAGGAAAATGTCAGTGTAATTCTTATCCGACTAGGAGACAGATTTCTAGTATTTCCTTCTCTGCCAGCTTCCCAGAATTTGTATGACTTTGGGGGTTATTAGCTGAGATATTACTGTGTTCCTTTGCATAAATGTCATATCTAATGTAAACCTATACATATTTTAATATAAAGGCTATCACTGCTTAATACTATAACAATCTTGAGGTCTCAGAGTTCTAATAGTAACAATATGTTTTTCGTATGTCAGAATTAATCCACACTTTATGAACTTACTTGATAATCTAAATTGCATGAATTTAACCTGCACTACTTTTCACATTATACACGCCTCATAATTGTCAGAAGCAAATGAGAAAGCTATAAAAATGTACCATTAATTGGTTCAGCCTGGAAGTGAGGTACTTCCTTTTGCACACTGCTCATTCGTAAAACTCTCTACAGAGCCCTGTGTCGGCAAAAGTGTAACTCCCATGTGCCTGGGAAGAGAAATGAATGTGATATAAGTAAGACTACATGACTTGCCCATAACACTCATCATAATAGTTAGAAGCAATTTTGTACTCTACAAATTAAATAAACAATCAACAGTTAAAGATTCCTCCTAACATAAAAATTTCTTCCAGAATTATTTGAATTCTTCCAATTACATGGGGCTCATAACCTCATGTGTTAAATTTGTTCTACTCTTTGATTGTCACTGTTTGTACTTCATTAAAAAAAAGAACTATGAAACATGGGACACACATTAAAATGGGATAATTATTTTATAAAGGAAATGTAAATACTTGAGAAAAGCAATGGATCATTTTTAAAAGCCATGCCTACTTTGAAAAAGAACACAATAAGTCACCTTTAAGGATAAGATCTCAGGCTACAAATTATTCTCCAAAAATAAAGTGCACTGGGGCTAATTGCCTCTTTTTTTCCTTTTTATTCTACACTTGAACTTAGCCAAAATGCCGAGAAGTGATCCTTTTTATTCTAATTATTGTGCATGTGACATGTCATATTGGAAAAATGAGATTTGGGCAGAAAACTTACAACTAAAAAGTGGAGCATTCAATAGCTTTGATAAATTTTAAGCTAAGTTTCCCAATTGCTGATTTATTAGGCGAAATCTTAGGGATTTAAAAATAATAACCTATAACGATAGCAATGCTCAGTGTTGTAAGGACATGGTTTTCTCTTGAATCAGGAATAAAATAATGAGATAAATAGTTAACATGCTGCCTGCGTGAGTAAAGAATGGAAGTTATTTTACAGCTGGATGACTGTGCATCGTCTGCTCAAAAGAAATCTGCTCCTCCTCATTTGATCTTTCTTACTGATTAGTATCTAGGCTTAATTTTCTCTCTCCTCAGGTTCTTATTTCGTTTGCTTCACCCTTTCATGAATGTTAGAGGAAAAATTAGCCAGCACTTCAGGGACAATATACAGCTCTATTTTTACTAATCTACTTACAATCCTGCAAAAGACAATAGTCTACTAGCAGAGACTATGTCCACTTCTGGAAAAAAAAATTAAGAGTGACCAGTGACTAACAATATATAAAAAACAGCAACTGGAATATTAAAACATTATTTAGAAAGGAACTCAATCATCAGTTTTGCTTGTATTTGCTAATGCAAAATATCAATGAAGCTTATAAATAAAATATGAATCCTATTAACTAGCTTCCCATATCCTTAGTCATTAGCTTGAGTACCTCTTATAATTACCTCTCTGTGCCTCTAACTTTTTTTCACCATGCCCTCCTTTAGTTATGTTGCATATGTAAGAGAGATAATAGCACAGCCATAGTCGATGGTTTTACTATCAGTATTATCAATATAATACCAGAGAAACACTACTAGACAGAATGAAGATAACACATCTAATCCCACTTGGTAACTTAGTGGTACGCTCACTTGGGCAAATCACTGTAGTTTTCTGAACCTCTATGAATAAGCATATTATGAAGCAGACAAAGTAAATATTAAAAATTAAGAGAAATTTATGAATGAGTGCCTGAAAGATATAAATAGCAAATAATTAGTGAGCAAGTCATTTCTTAATAATAAAAGTCCTTTTTCTTGTATGATCTATATCAATGCATTTTTATAATCACACTGATAATAAAGCTTTATTTATTTAAAGGAGGTTAGAGAGAGAGAGGGGATAGAGACTGAGGAAGAGAAGACGGACAATGAGAGAGAAAGACCTTCCAGCCAGCAGTTCACAACTCAGATGGCCAAAGTGGCAGGTCTGAGTCCAACTGAAGCAAAGAGTCTAGAACTCCATCTGGGTCACGCAATTGTGTGAGTGACAAAGGCCCAAGCACACGGGTCGTCTGCTACTACTTGGAAAAGCAGTGAACAGAGAACAAGATCAGAAGCGGTGAACTAGGGCATGAATAGACACTCATAAAGACAGTGACACCCACTTTGCCACCACTGTGCCAAATATATTTTCAAAATATTATACAAAAGTAGAAATAACCATTGAAATTAATCATTCTTCCATATGTCTTTCAATAGATCTTCAAAATGTCTAAATGCTGAGGGTGATGGAGATGAAAAGGCATAACATCATTGATCATGAAAGACCTACCAAGCTACTACTGCTTTGCTTCATTTTCCCATTGGGGACCATGAGAAAACCAACGCATTTTTTCTTTTATTTTCCTCTATGTTATTCTTTATGCATGGTGACTATTTTTTTTCTATCCACCACTTCATATTGAAGATCTCAATGCAATAGTTGAGTGCAGAAATTCTTTTACATTGCTAATACTTTTCTACAATTCCCTGCTGTGATTCTACTGTGAGCTGGCTGGATTTTATAGAATCCCCAAATTAACCATCAAATTGTTTTTATAATTCTCAACAATAGAGTTGACCAGGTGGTTGTGTTTGTGGTTCTTCCAGCCCATCCAAGTAGGCATAAGCACAACATCTCTACCTGAACCCTTGTCATCTTCAACTAGTCCTCCCAGGCCTCGTTATCCCAACCCTCCCCACCTGTGTCTGTTGGCCTTGGTCCTTTGGTCACTACTTCAGTATGGCTTCCTTCCTTATTTCCTCTGCTGATCATTTAACTGCTCATGTTCAGACTCCCTTGAAGATTATCAGACAGCACAGCCTAGGCAGAGGATAAATTATGGTTCTGAAAATGAAATGGAATGGATAAGGAAGTCCCTAGCATTATTATTTTTAGACGTTATCTAAAAAAAATGAAGAGAAATAAATGCTTAGTGTGAATAAAAGCTGCTCTCTTTTCCAACTTTGAGTTACACTGCTAATGCTCCTAAGGCATTACATGTTTCAGAGTAAGAACTGTTTTGTTTGTGTATATTTGTGTATGTGGATATGGGTGGGTGTGTGTGTGCATGATCAAGAGAAAGAGAGATAGAGAAAGGACAGGTGAAGCTACCAGTTGTAAGAAAAAATAGTAATAACACACACACACACACACACACAATTATTCAATACTGCTACGACTTTTAACGTGCCTCTAGATATCCCAATTTCCCAACTTTAGTTTCTTAAATGTTTCACTTTTTCCATATACAACTTGGAAAAATTATAAGCAGATTCAATTTTTAAAATACAGCTTATTTGAAACAAGATTAATCTTCTTGAAGTCATTACAGCACACAGCTTTCTTTATTTCATTGTATTAGTAAACTTTTTCACTGATTATGATAAATTTGTTAATAGTCTCACTTCTCCATCTGCATGTCTCAAGACTTAATTAAATTTTAAGGTGAAGTTTTATTTTGTAGGATTTGGAAGTCCTTATTTCTGAACGTTTCCGCCAAGATTATTCTCATAAACATGAAATTTTCATACAATATATAATGCATTTATTATAATAAATTAAAGCAAAATATCTATGTTAATGAGACATTCATTCTCTGCTACAAGAACTTTCATGATCAAAATGACAGAGTCAGGAAAGTCCCTAGAAGTCCTGCTCCCAAGGACATGAGCTTCTCCTATCAGCTACCACTGGATACATCATTTTAATTTCTGCCAAATTCTACTGAGGTTATTCCCTAGTTGAATGTTTCACTGACACAGCCCAAATCATGAGCATACCGTCTATAAATATCAATATAATAATACTGTTTAATTACTTATTTTTATTTTTATTAGAATGGCAGATTTACAGGGAGTAGGAGAGACAGAGAGGAAGGTCTCCCAGCTGCTGATTCAATCCCCAAGTGGCTGCAATGGCCAGAGCTGAAGATCCAAAGCCAGGAGCCAGAAGCTTCTTTCGTGCCTCCAATGTGTGTGTGCAAAGTCCCAAGGCTTTGTACCATCCTCAACTACTTTCCCAGGTCACAAGCGGGGAGCTGAATGTGAAGTGGAATAGCTGGGACTTGAACCAGCTCCCATATGGAATCCCGATGCATGCAAGGCGAGGACTTTAACCACTAGGCCACCACACCAGGCCCAATAATAATATTTTAAAAAGTCAATTTTGCTCCTAAGTGGAAATACGGGAGAAAGAGTTGAGTTCAAAACTCCCAACAGTTTTCTTTGGTTAGCACTATTTAATCTGCAGCATTTTCTGTTTCACTAGATTTTAGTGAGGGCACTTTCCAATCAGACTGACATTCCCAATGGAAAAACCACAACTCCTTTAAGTCTTATTGCTTGCTATTCCATTATTTATGACTGAGGACCAGTAGTGTTACTAGAATTGTGATTTTTGCCAAGACTAGTAAGTGGTAACATTGATCTCTGGGTTTTGGTTTAATAAAGGGATACTAAGAAATAATAGCTGATTTCTCACTGTTAGACCTTCCCCTCATTTCTCTAGCTCATGAAAAACCCTACATTTTAAAACTGCAAAAGGCTTGCATTGTATTTGTTGTTTAACCAGATTTGATTTGTTTTTGAGGTTTTCACTCCTTCAGCAGAGCCACTATTTATGGTGATCCATGTAATACATCATGTTTTCCTTGATGATTTTGCAATATGTGACACTACAATTATGCATTCAGATATAATATGCAGAATTACTAGCATGGCAGCTCTGCATCTCTGACTATTAATGCCTCATTTTTCTTCATACTCCATCCCGTAATATGCACTGATCATTTATCAACCTATGAAGAGCTTACTTTTCACTAAATGCATTTCCTTTGTAGATATTGTCAGTCATTCTTAGCAAATCTGCCCTGTGAATCATCGTTTTGCCTTCCCAGCTAGACAGTTCCTGTTGAGGAAAGGAGCAGTTGGTACTAACTAGCATTCAATTAATTTGATCCATCACATATATTCGTTCATTTAAGAAAAACTTCTAATGAGTCTTGTGAGCCTAGATAAGAGAAAAGGGCATCTGGAATGACAGTGGAATTGAGATCCAGTTCTCATAATACAGTAAGTTCTCCATCTGTAATATTTTAGACATGTGTTTATTATTTTAAAATCAGAGTTACAGGAGAGAAAGGGAGAAATAAAACTTTTCCTTCTGCTGGCTCATTCCTCAAATGACCACGACGGGGCCAAGCTGAAACTGGGAGCTCCAGTGTAGACGCAGGAGCCCGAAGACTTGAGTCATGACCCCCTGCTTTCCTAGGCACGTTAGCAGGGAGCTGCATAAGAAGTGGAGCAGGCAAGACTTCAACCAGCACTCATATGGCATGGAGCATTACTGTGCCACAGAAACCCTGCCATCTGCAGTATTAATATCTATTTACTTATAAGAACTATTATGATTATTTTTAACTTTTTCAAGAACAATTAATTGATTGCCAGAGGAATAAGTTCTAACAGTTAGTCATCAAGCATAATTATTTTCCTTGGCACTTATCGTGACTGTTTTTCAACCCCCATATTAGTAGGACAGAGTGAAATAACTCATTCTAGCTAGTGTGGTTTTATAGAAAGTGTTGTGAACTAATTCTGCATTGTAGTTTTAACAAATTCCAACATATTAATACTCTACACCTCTTTCTTTATTATCTTGATACAAAGTGTCATGCAAAAAGATATTGGCTTTTAAGATTATTTAGTTTTATTGGAAAGAAGAGTTAGGTGAGAGAAAACGACCTTCCATTTACTGTTCACCCCCAAATATTTGCAACAGTGAGAGCTGTGCCGAACCAAAGCCACTTCTCGGCATGTTAGTCTCCATTAAATAATTCATCTATGAGAACATATGTATATATCAGTTGAATTTTGAACACTCAGTTAGGAAATTAATCATACAGTTTACTAGAGCTCAACTACAAAATATCCTGCTCTAAAAGAGAAATGTTGCTTTGAATTGACTATGCTGAGTGACACAAAGATGCAAGCCTTAAATTCTTCCTCCTGACTTTCCATGATTTTAAGCTTCTCCGTGAGGTGAAAACACATGACTGACTTAACAGATGACTTTGAACCGCATTAACGTTTGTGGAATTCCAACCATTAAACTAAGCTCAGAACAACTAAGAGCACAATATAATACTATGTAATCCAACCGAACAATTAGTGCATTCAGTATTATTTGACAGCAATGATCACTACAGAGAACAATATTCCCTAACAAATCTCCTGAAAAAATTCAGATGTGTCTGCGACACTTTCCTCTTAATTTAACCTAAATTGCTGCTCTTTATCATGCAGATTTTGTATTATTTTGTAAATGATAATCATAAGACCCAAAAATGAGAAACAAGGATCAGTCCTTTTTCCTGCACTATGCATCTATGAATTTATAACATGCACTGCAAAGGTGCTTACTGCTTGGCCAACTTGTGCTTTTATGTGTAGCTTGATTCTTATTCTGTCTAGTATTCTTCCTTCTGCTTGTCTCACATCATCTTCAAAGCTATTTCTTGTGCTCAGCAAAGAGGTTCAGTGTTTAATCTTTCTCGTGCAAGCACAGGGATCCAATATTGACACTAGTTTGTATCCTGATGCTTCACTCCCATCCAGCTCCCTGCTTGTGCCTTGCAAAGGCAGTTAAGGATGGCCCCAAATCTTAGGACCCTGCACTCACTTGGGAGACCCAGAAGGGGCTCCTGGCTTCTAGCTTCAAATCAGTTCAGCTTTGCCATTTGCAACCATTTACAGAGTGAACCAGTGAACAGAAGAACTTTCCTTCTCTGTAAATCTGCCTTCTAATAAAAAATAAATAAATCTTTTTAAAAACACCTATTTCTCTCTGGTTTCAAAGTTCATAACCATTAAGCAATAATTCACACAATTTAACAACATCTTTCATCTAAGGACCCTTGGGCATCTGTTATTATCAAATGATAACAATAAGTAGTTATTCATTTTTCCTTTAAAGTGTATTGCATGGTAAATGTAGCCCAATTTGCTGTCATAAAGCAAAAGACCTGCAAGATATGATCGCTAACAACTACATCCTAGCAGTCATTTCCACAGTAGGCGTTGGAGCTTCACATGTATTTTACTATTCATTTCTGACTGAAATTCGCAAGTCTTTGCCATGGCAATTTTAACCACTCTACAATGGTTTGTCAAAAAAGTTTCTTTTCCTCTTTGTACTTTACACCAACCTTTGCCATTAGAAAGCTCCAGTAAGCAGAGGAATGACAGCCAGATGTGTAGCAGATGCCTTATTGGTGAAGAGGCCCTGGGGTTTCATTATTAATACAATCCTTTTTCTGCTTTTCCTCGTCAAAGTTTCAAAACATTATTCTAGAAAAACATTCACAAAAGAGTCTGCATACTGTAACCTTTCATAATTTAAGATTACCTGTCCTAACAAATATATTTAGACCTTTCTATTCAGAAAAGACATTCATTCTTTGTACCAAATTAGGTGAGCTCTGCCCATACAGTACAGCACACTTTCTATAATGAGCCTTATTATTGTATACTATGGTATATCTGACTGGAAACAGTAGCTGTGAGATATAAAACTTGAGAGACTGAGCTATTTGTCATTAAAGCCTGGTTCTTCCACTTACAAACTATAAATTTAAAAATCATCTTAAATTCCAGGCCCGGCAGTGTGGCCTAGTTCCTAAAGTCCTCTCCTTGAATGCTCCGGGATCCCATATGGGCGGCCGGTTTTAATCCCAGCAGCTCTACTTCCCATCCAGCTCCTTGCTTGTGGCCTGGGAAAGCAGTCCAGGAGGGCCCAAGGCTGAGACCTGGAGGAAGCTGCTGGCTCCTGCCTTTGGATTGGCGCTGCACCGCCCGTTGCGCTCCCTGGGGAAGTGAATCATCGGACGGAAGACCTTTCTCTCTGTCTCTCCTCCTCTCTGTATATCTGACTTTGTAATATAAATAAATAAATCTTTTAAAAAAATTCTTCTTAAATTCCATAAACTCTTGTTTTCTGTTCTATAAAACAGAAATGAAATAAAGTATTAGTAATAATTTGAAAAGTGATCATGTGTAGCATTTAATAAAGTATAACTCTTTTGATGGCAAGAAAATCCATTACGATCCCCAGTCCACTGCCCCCCCCCCAAAAAAGGAACAGGGCATCATTTTATGCCCCATACTAGATGTCAGTTCTTCTTTAAGAGCTATATAATTATATGTGTGTATATACACACAGAGAAAGTGGGAGAAATAGAGAAAAAGATCTTCCAGTTGCTCCTTCATTCCCTAGCTCTGTCCCCATGGCTGTAGTGCACTGGCTGTGTCAGGCTGGACCTAGGGGCAAGCAGCCAGAAATTCTCAGGATTCCCATGTGGATCGCATGGGTTCAAGCAGCTGGGCCGTGTTTTGACACTTTCTCAGATGTGCTTCCAATTCCAGTTTCCTGCTAATGCACACCTTGGAATCCAGACGGTGAAGGCTTTGTGACCCAGGGCCCTACCTCCTGATGTTTTAGCACTTGGGCAGTGAATTGGCAAACACGAGATCTCTGTTGATGTGCTTCTGTCTGCATTTCAAATATGATTAAATAAACAGATGTACAGAAAAGTTGCAAAGATAGCACCAGGAAATCTCATTTGTCCTTCACCTACGTTTTTCCCTAATGCTAACACATATCACTTTGCTGAATTTGTCAAAATTTAAAAATAAACACTGATAACATTGCTACTAATTTTATTCAAGAAATCAAAATGACAACCTAATTAGATATATTAATTAACTTACTAAGAAAATCAAAACCCAGCTATAATTTTATATTCGCTATTTTTTGCAATTAACTGTGTCCTCCATGAGTGGATACAAAGTTTTAGATATTGGGTAAATGAATACATAAAACCACTAGAATTATCAAAGCATTTTAAAATGAAGCTCTGAAAAGTTGAAGGTAAATACACCATTTCAATGATATTTAATTATATTTAATAGTCAACCTAGAACTTTGCCAAATTTTATAAACTGGTATTTATAAAAATCTATTGGTCCAGTCTAGTAAATGTGACAAATTTATAGCTATAAATGAATATGCTCTCTTGGGTTGAAAAGTTAATCTTCAATATCATTATTTACTTTGGGAAATTCTCTATGGTTCAGTAAATTTTGGAAACTGATTACAACGACAATAAAATGTTGATTATTAAATCAAATATTTATAACACCAACAAATGGATGATTCATGCAAAATACTGTAAAAATACTTCATTTTATACAAAATCTGTTTTCTCTGGAAAATATGGTTTTCTTAAAATCATTTTTTAAAAAAGAATTGCAAATAAGTAGGTATAAATGCATAGTTACAATAAATATTTAAAAGATTGACAAAAAAATCTAAATATATTTCCACTGCCCATAAAATATAATCTTAACATATGCTTTCAGACCTTTTGGTATGGTAGAAAATATACTATCTTTTCTTGAAATTAATGATTCCCACATGTAAGCAGACTAGCACAGCCAAGTACGATGTCAGAAGCCATTAGTTTCATCTAAGGTGCTCATAAATACTTTTAAATGGAATTGGGACATTTAAAGTGTCATGGCAAATGTGTTCTCATTTCTAGAAAAATGTCTTTTTCCTATACCCTGGAACCAAGACCACGAGGGTTTCTCAAGTGAAACTTCTTAGATAAATTTCATTTTCCTTCTCACATTTACCTTCTCACATTGATCAATTGCACAGACTCACATATAATATATGGTGACCTAAGAGTAAATAAAAATTGGTGTTAAAATGCTGCTTTAAGGTAATTTTTAAAAATTTAACCTTAAATTTATGGTTTTAGTTCAGACTGGACAACAGGCTAGTGAACTGGAGCAAATTACTGTGTCTTTCAAGCCACATTATGTAATTGTAATTATATTGTAACGAAAGTAATATGAATAGGTAATTTACATTAACTTCTGAAAGTTCAGATTATGAAGGCTCTGTCAGGCTGTGTTGTTAGTTACCCAAAATTAAGAGATATTAATGAATTTGTGAATATTTGGGAGATCCATAAATCTATTTGGAAAAAGTGAATGTAAACATAGCAATACATTCCCAGTTTTTTATGACTCTATAGAAAGCCTGGCCCAGGTTAGTGACTCTAAAATATATGTCCTTACACTCCTTTATGTCCTCAAAGATAATAATGCAAATTTCAGTTTTCACAGTATATAAGAGGGTGATCATATTCCACAAATGGTAATTCAATAGTTCTAGAGACAATTAAAAAATTCATGTAAGGATCTATGTTCAAATGATTATACTTAAGATACAGAATATTGTTTCAAGTATATATCCATCCAAGTCTTTTGCCATGTGAATTTTGAGTGTATTCCAGTCTTAAATGGAAGAAAGAAAAGCTCAATCTCTTAAAGAGGAGGCACTTCCTATCCTAAAGGTGATGACAAGAGACATTTCAGTATATGCCTGGCATTAACAATGTTTTTTTTAAAAGACTTATTTTTAATAAGGAAAGTGTCAGAGAAAGCAAGAGATCTTGAACCTACCGGCTTAACCCAAAATGAACCTAACAGCCAGGTAGGGGCCAGGCTAAAGACAGTAGCCAGGAATTCCATTCATATTTCCCACATGTAAGACAAGGACTCCAGCCTTCAAAACTATAACCTCCTGACTTAGCAGATGCATTTACAAGCATCTGAATTGGAAGCCAAAGATCCAGTACTGAACCCAGCACTTCAATATGGCAGCTGGCATAACAACATAACATGCAACCGCACAACATCATCCCATTTGTGATTATTAAAATACGCATGAACATAACACAAAGAAACCTTGAACAAAATGCTGCTACAAACTTAGAATCAGCAAAGGGTCAGGTCTGGTGTGATGGCTCAATAAATAAATCCTCACCTTGCAGGCACCAGGATCCCATAAAGCCATTGTCCCTGCTACCCCACTTCCCATCCAGCTCCCTACTTGTGGCCTGAGAAAGCAGCAGAGGATGACCCAAAGACTTGGCATCCTGTACCCACTTGGGAGATTGGAAGAAGCTTCTGGCTCTTGGTTTCAGATAGGCTCAGCTCCTATTGCTGTAGCCATTTGGGGAGTGAACCAGCAGACATTAAGATCTTTTTCTCTTTCTCTCCTTCTCTCTGTAAATCTGATCTGCTTTTTCAATAAAAATAAATAAGCAAATTTAAAATACATATGAGCAGAGCATTAATGTTCTTACTGTAATGAAAACTAGTAACTTGATTATGTTATGAACATCTCAGAATAATATTGTATGTACACAAATAGAAAACACAAAACTCCAGAGAGATGATCCTTATGAAGCAGTTATCAAAAATATCTGTTAATTTACTATATTCAAATTAGAGTACACTCTTTTAAAATTGAGAGCAACCATTATTTGAAGGAAAGAAAGAAATAGATACTATCTTAAATTAGTCCAAATTGGTTTCTCAATGTAGCTTCAAATCATGCAGGATTTTTATCATTATTGGTCCTAAGCATCATGCCCACAGAGAAATAAGGCAAAGAAACAATGCGAAATTAAAATGGCATAAGGGTTGTTGATAATAAGGAAGAACTTGAAGCAAAATCAAAACTGTTAATGAGGTACTCGTGAGGAGTATAGTCACTGATATTAATGTTTCATGATGTGTTATCCTGTAGAAAAATTTCAGGATATAAAATTATCCTCTTTCATCCTTAGGGCATATTCTCCAAAACTATTGTTGAGTGCCTGAACCCTATATTTACTTCTGTTCAGTATTATCAAGCTCAACATACTATATTATTATTATTACATCTGGAACTTTTATCTTTTGCCTTAAAAAAAGACACTTTATTATTGCTGACAGATCCCATTTCCCACATCATCATTGTTGTCCATCGTGGACGTTATTAAGTGAAGCAAAGGTTGTCCAAACACAAACACGAACACTTAGAACACGAGCAGGTTCTAAGTGGATAACTATGCAGTTAACATACAGTATGAATACTCTAGATAATCGGATGTTTGGTATCCTGTGTGGGAAGCTACAGAAGTGCATCATTTTGCTTAGAATGACATAAAACTAAAAATCGATGAAGTGTTTTCTAGAATTGTTTCTTGGATTTCCCATTTAATATTTTCAAACTGCAATTGATGCTGTGTAGCTAAAATCTCAGAGCAAAACTGCCTGCAAAGAAGGAGACTTGTTCTTATCATTGCAAATCATCTGTTTTTACTAAATATTAGCAAGCTATTAAATCCATAAAATATCTTTTTCTTAAATCTTACTTATTTTGATTATTATCATTTTATGATACAATTCCATAGGCCCTGGTATTTCCCTTAACCTCTCCCAAATTGTCTACCCCCTCACTGAGTTCCCCTACATCATTACTATACTATAGTTCTTCATACGCACAGTCATACGTCCATCATAGTGGGCATGGACAATGGCAGAGAGTCCAGCATGCTATTGTCCAGGTATAGCAAACAGTTTCATTGAGAGTCCATCTTTGTCTGGAAGTGGAGATGCATACTGCATTGTATTCTCAGATCTGGATGTGATAGTCTCAATTATACAGTTACTATTCATCCCCTTAAATGAAAAACCACAATACAAAATAGACAACAGAAAGAAAAATAGAAATTTACAATGTAATGAAGTTAAATAACATGCTGCTAGATATGCTAATCTCCATTAAACAGTTACTAGACATCCCCTTAAATTAAAAGCCACAAAACAAAATAAACAGGAAGAAAAAAAAAGAAATTAACAACACCATAAAGTTAAATAACATGCTACTGAATGACTAATGTGTCACTGAAGAAATGAAAAAGCAAATCATGAAACTACTTGATGAAAATTATGCTTCTGTATGATCTATGAGTCACTGAAAAATTTAATCAGAGGTGTTTTGAAAAGATGAAACTAACAGAAAAACATCAAAATCCATGAGATATAGTTTCTGCTAATCTTAAAATTCGGTCTTATTATACTGTTTTAATTTACTTATTTTTATTGGAAAGGCAGCGAGAAGAAGGAGGAAGAGAAGAAGAAAAAGAGAGAGGAAAGAGAAAGAGACAGAGACATTTCTATCTACTGGTTCTTCCTCAAATGAATGCAATATACATTGGTAATTCAATCTGAAGACAGCAGCCAAGAGCTTCTTCTGGATTTCCCACATGGATGCAGGGGCCCAATGACTTAAGCCATCCTCTGCTGCTTTTTCCAGGCCTTAGCAGAGAGCCAGTTCAGAAGCAGAGCAGTCAGGACTAGAACTGGTACCCAGTTCAAACGCCAGTGCTACAAGCAGAGGATTAGCATGCTATACAGCTATGCCAATCCATGTTTTATCATAATTAAAAAACATTCTTGAATGGGGCAAACATCAGGGCAAAGCTGGTTAAGTCATGATTTCTGATACCAGTTTCCAATACCATAGTGCTAGTTTGAGTACTGGATGGTCCACTTCCAGTCTAGCTCCTTGCTAAAGCACCTGAGAAAGCAGCAGATAAATCAAGTGTTTAGACTCCAGCCACGTGCATGGGAGACCCAGATGGATTTTCTGACTTCTGACTTCAGTCTGGCTATCTTTTGCCATTGTAGTCATTTGAGGAGTAAACCAGCAAATGGAAGATCTTTTTCTGTCCCTGACTCCCTATTACTTTGTCTTCCAAATACATAAATAAGTAAATCTTTTTTTTTAAGATTTACTTTTATTATTTTTTAATTGGAAAAGCAGATATACAGAGAGGAGAGACAGAGAGGAAGATCTTCCGTCCGATGAGTCACTCCCCAAGTGAGCACAATGGTCGATGCTATGCTGATCCGAAGCCAGGAGCCTCTTCCGGGTCTCCTACGTGGGTGCAGGGTCCCAAAGCTTTGGGCCGTCCTTGACTGCTTTCCCAGGCCACAGGCAGGGAGCTGGAAGGGAACCTGGGCTGCCGGGATAGAACTGGCACCCATATGGGATCCCGGGCGTGCAAGGTGAGGATCTCAACCACTGCGCCACCACGCTGGGCCCATAAATAAGTAAATCTTTAAATAAAATAGTTGGGGTCCAGTGTGATGGCTCAGTGGTTAAATCCTAGCCTTACAGGTGACGCCCTTGGATCCCATATGGGTGCCAGTTCATTTCCCAGCTGCTCCACTTCCATTGCAGCACCCTACTTATGATCTAGGATATCAGTGGAAAATGGTACAAAGCCTTGGGACCCTCCACTCATGTTGGAGACCTGGAAGAAGCTCCTGGCTCATATCTTCAATCAACTCAGCTCCAGCCATGGCGGCCACTTGGAGAGTGGATCAGCAGACAGAAGATCTTTCTCTCTGTATCTCTTTCTCTCTGGAAATCTGCCTTTATGATAAAAATAGATAAATCTTTAATAGATAAGTATAATAACTTGGATAAATAAAAATGACTATAATAACTTTGGAAACAAATTTAAAGTTGTTTTGTAAAGATTCACATCTGTTCTCCAGATATTTTACATGAAGAAATTGTTTTTTAAGCTGTATACACATGCATGACATATATTCACATAAATACATGTATATGTATATTTTGCATATTTCCAAATTTGCTTCATTTTAAGGAAAAAGATATGAGTACTAAATATACACACCAATTAATATTTAAAAACTATTTAAAGGAGCACTATTCATAAAAAAATGTGCACATGAAAAAGAATCCTGGAAAATTGCCTGTCTACTAATAGGATAATGGTCAATATGGTGTAGTATAACTGAAAAAAATGTAAAATACCATTACATGCCACAGCTTGGGAGCAATTTATGTACATAATGTTAATGAAAGAAAATCTGGTTCATGAATTTTATATCCACAGTAATGATTTTGCTTGGGAGATTCTAATTGCCTGAAGAGTGAAAAGGGATGGGGCTTGTACAATGCCACCACCACAGGCTAATTCTCTGTAGTGCCAGCTCCCCATACAAGACTGGTTCATGTTCCAGCTGCTCCACTTTTAACCCAGCTCCCTGCTTATGGCCTGAGAAGACAGCAAATAATGCCCCAAGTCCTGGGACCTTTTGCCTACATGAGGAACCAAGAAGAAGCTCAAAGCTACAACCTTGGGATCGTCCCAATTCTGACCATTGTGGGCATATTTAGTACTCATTTTTTACCTTCAAATGAAACAAATCTGAAAATATGCAAATTATACATGTGTATGTATATATGTGAATATATGTGATACGTGAGTATACACATTTAAAAAAGTGAAGCAGTGGATTTTACTGTCTCTCTGTAAAATCTTTCAAGTAATAATACATTTTTAAAAGGAAGAAAGCAACAAAGGGGATAGAATGTTGTCTCCTGGGTTTAGAAGAAATCGCCAACATAAGTCTGTTTTTTAAAGCAGTTTAGGAAATATCCTAATATGTGCACACATTCATTGATTTACATATACAAGAAAGAATAACACCTCAGAGCCATGTGCCTTAGCAACGCGATTTGATGCACTTGTACTAAATCCTGTGGCACAGGCAGGCCTGGAAACAGAAGATTGCTTCTAGTGTTGTGTGCTTTTTTTTGTTTTAACCTTTGTCTTTTTTTTAGCCTAAATTTATATGCACAGATAGAACTGTTTATTTTGTTTATCATCATAGCTTTGATTCTTTCCTAAAATTTCATGGCCAATTTCATTACTTACAGTCAAATAGAACACCTAAGTCTCATTATGAACTCATCATTATCACCTTTGTAAATTAATGCATCTCTAAGATCACTTCTCGGCCTTTTGGCTAAGATCAAGTGCAATATATTGCTAAGAGATCTATGTGTTGGTTCAACTTTGCAATAAAGTCTAATAGTTACATCCAGGCTTTCCAGAAGTCACAAGCCAGGAACTCCACCTGAGCATCCTATTTAGATCAAGAGCACAAATGCTTAGGCCATTATCTGCTGTCTCTAGGAGCTCAATCAAAGACAAAGTTCAAACCCTCATTGCAAGTGCCACCTTAGCTAGCTGTACCACAGTACCTAAGAGCTCACCTCTAAGAGAATACATAGATAGTATTTTCCTTACGGATGTTTGCAAAGAAGGAAAGATGCTGTTGATCCTCAACAACAGAAGCAGCAGTGACCCTATGATCTTCTACAAGATGGATACTTGCTTGTGAGATGGGGCTGATGTACCAAACACCATCAAACTAGCATGTATCACGACAGTCAACACAGTGCTCATTGTACCTGATGCCTTTTCCATCAACTACAAAAATTCTATAACTTATAAGAATAGCAACACCAGTTTTTAGAAAATGCGCAATCAAATCTAGCGTTAGTCTGGCCTTTATATTCATAAGAAAAAGTAATGACTCTTGTCTCATCCTCCAAAGGAGAAATAAAACAAAAAGCTTAGTTTCTCTGCCTTGTTTTATAAATCGGCACTTCTGACCTTTTCTTAAAACTTTCAGCATCACAAGGACATCAGTGGGAAGGGAATCATGTGCTAACCAAATAGTTAAAGGGCAGAAAAATTTCACTGATGTGAAAACGGATTAGTAGAGGGTGGAGAAGAGGACTCAGCTCCTCCCAGTTTGGGTGAGCAGATTTGGGATTACTTAACAAGCAGAAACTCACATGCAATTAACAGCTCTGACATCAAGAGAGGAGCAAACACAGACATCTCAGCTCTCCAGGAGGCTCAGCAGAACAGCTCAAGAGTTTAAGGTACTGGAAAGAAACTCCATGGGGAATGAATGACTCCTGCCCAAACTCCATTAAGATAAGGGACTTCCAATCATGGAAATTAACTTACTGGAAATTTGCTTCCAACTCTTCTTTCAGCTTCATGGATAAGTGTAATTAATGGCAGTGACCTGCTAATGAATACTCTTGATAAATGATTTGCAGGTTAAATGTGTGAGTATATATGCACATACATCTAAAATGAAGATATCTAAATGAATGTGTCCCACAATTTAATTGTTTAGGTATTGTACATGTAAAGCTTTTAAAGACAAATGACTACTTTGATTATTTGGGGTGTCATTTTACAAATATGGGATCTATTTTGAAGGTAAATCTGGAAGGGATTATGCCATTTATGAAAAGACAGAAAAGCATTTCATAATTGAATCTTGTTTTTTTTTTTTTTACAGCTGGATTTTGGTAAATATGCCTCAGTCTTCCCTATGCAAAGTACTGCAAGTCAAATTTTTGTGCTATACTCTTGCTTCAAGGAAAATGAAAGCTCAGAAATTCTTCTGTCTCCACTGTATCTTCCTTGTGCTGCTTTTCCAGCAGGCCTGGGCTCAGTTTCCAAGGGAATGTGCCACAGTTGAGGCTTTGAGAAGTGGTATGTGTTGCCCAGAACTGTCCCCTCTGTCTGGACCCTGTGGCTCATCATCAGGCAGGGGCAGGTGCATGGCAGTGACTGCAGACTCCCGTCCTCACAGTCCACAGTACCCCCATGATGGCAGAGATGATCGGGAGGGCTGGCCCACAAGGTTCTTTAATAGGACGTGCCAGTGCAATGACAACTTCTCAGGATACAACTGTGGTACTTGTCGCCCTGGATGGAGGGGAGCTGCCTGTGACCAGAGGATTCTTATAGGTAAGAGAGTGCATGAATGAGAGCACAGGGTTGTAGAAAGTTCAAATCCCTTAACAGAATCTCACATCGTTTGAGCTACTTGCACACCCGGCCATCGTCTTGCCATTTCTTTGTACAACTCTTTGCATCACCAACCATCTCTTTTTATAGCTGAGGAACAGAGGCCTGCAAAGATTTGACAACTTTTTCAATTTCAAGGGTTGGAGTGGAAGCTCAAGCTTTCTGGCTGATAACATTTCTCCCTAAATTAATGTTGTGCAACACTGTATGCCAGAAACTATACTAAGCATTTTTGGCTAGTCCTTTGATTAACTGATCAAGGTGTTTAAGTTAATATCATAGATGAGGGTCAGGAAGTTCAAGTCCATATAAGTGGTTCCTGGTATACATGAAAGTTCCATTGGCATTATATCTACCTTTAATATCTTATTTCAGCTTCTTCCACTACCCTTCATGAATCACACACACAAAAAATGTTTAACACTGTCATGATCAAATTAAAGCTTTTCAGCTGATGAACATGGCCTGAAGCCTAAATGTCATTCAATTAAACCACAAAGCAGTAAATAATGAATTCCAGAAATAATTGTTTTCTTTTGCTAGTTACTGGATGAAGGACTTAACAGAACGTTTATTGAATCACTATCATAGGCCTGGGCCCTGGTCTTATTGCTTTGGGTGTGCATGTTTGTTGATCTTTACAACTCCATAAAGCAGGTGTTATATTATCTGCACTTTGCAGTTGCAAAACTAAAGCTTAGAAAAATCCGCCTGCAGTCACACTGCATGTCTCTGATTTTAACCAAAATGATACATGACTGTCATTATTTTTGTAAGTCTTGTGGTTTTTAAAATAAATTCAAAAAGTATTCCAGTAGTGAGCAGAAATAAATGTAACAGATTGCATAAAGGTAATAGAAATCTTAGAGTGAACTGAAGAGAAGAAGAGAGATGAAGAGACAGAAAGACAGCTGGTCTGAAGGAAAGGAATTTTCCCATTTACTTTTCCAAACATCAATTGATTAAGACAGATTTGAGCGTGCATTAATGGACGTGATATGCTATAATGTGATGTTGATCATTCTATGCCCATTTGACACAAGGCAGATGTTTCATGTTTGAATTTTGTATCCTTAAAGTCAGGAGAAATATTCTGGACTTAACTTCAGAAGAAAAGAACCACTTCGTCCAGGCCCTGGATATGGCAAAGCGCACCACTCACCCTCAATTTGTCATTGCTACCAGGAGATCAGAAGAAATCTTGGGACCAGATGGCAACACACCGCAATTTGAGAACATTTCCATTTATAACTATTTTGTTTGGACACATTATTACTCAGTCAAAAAGACTTTTCTTGGTCCGGGGCAGGAAAGCTTCGGTGAAATAGATTTTTCTCATGAAGGACCAGCTTTTCTCACGTGGCACAGGTACCATTTGCTGCAGCTGGAGAGAGACATGCAGGTAAGCACAGCACATGTCCATCAGCAGATCCTTTACAGATAAGATGCCTTGTCTTCAAGTCATTTTAATTCACTGTTTTCCAAATGATCAGGACATGGTGATGATAAAGCAATTTCACCTCATTAATCTGCCTTTGTCGTTTAGCAAAGTGTCTCTCTCTTCTGATTACTTACTAATTATCTTTTGTGAAGTGAAAAGAAAGTAATATTGATGGGGAAGACAGTCAAGCTATTTTTAGGTGTGAATTAAAGGTTTTGAAATATCCTACAGCTCTGTAATTGAAAAATGACTTTCCTAAAGTTGGAAGCAAAATAGTCTCATAGGATATGCCTTTCTCCATGAACAGATGTGTGTATATAACCCTTGAACAGGTGTGCGTATAGACCCCTTGAACAGATATGAGTCTATACCCCTTGAACAGGTGTGAGTATATACCCCTTGAACAGGTGTGAGTATATACCCCTTGAACAGGTGTGCGTATATACTCTCTTGGTCTGGATGAAGTGATGGTGCAAGTGCATACCTCTTCAGGCTTCAGAGTTACAAATGCCTAATCCTACTGGATGATGGAACTTTCTGGTGCCATCTAAGATATAAGTCATAAAAACAGTTCCTTTCCATTTAGGTTGCCATCTTTCCCGTATTTCACATGATCCCTACAACTCTGAAACTTGCAAAGGAGCCATGTATAAGAACACTTCATCTCTATGTGAAATGATGACTACAACAATTTGCTTAAGTGCAGTCATCATTTCACTATGTGAGTGCAGTGCAAAATATATGCTATTCATTTTAAATATGCAAAAATATTGAAGGCCGAAAACAATCACATTCTTTGGACATCATTTTTACTTAAGACATTAACTTCTGCTGACAAGGAGCTCATCTCCTGCATTTTTACATAGTTAAGCTCAACACCTATTAAAATATTTAGTACAGGCTATTTTCCCAAATGTTCTATTTCTTCAGAAAAGTAATTTTAAAATAAAAATGGAAGTTATTGGATTTCACCCAGAATGTTACAAATTAAATCTCTTTCCTGTGTGAAATAACAGTAATGAATCTTTTCCCTCAGATTAAAATCAAAAGTAACTTCAAAAGATTTGAAGACAGAAAATGTATTCAGATTCATTTATTGATTCACAGGATGTGTGTGTCAGCAATATTACAAGGGGGTGGGGGAATGGTTAGCAGGAAGGAAATTAACGAACAAAAACAGAGTAAAATATTGGTTTGAAAGCATTCTATCCTCATGCAGTTTCAGAATGATTAAATGAATTCATCTGATACTCTGAACGTCATATTTTATAGCTTTGATCCAAGTGAGGCATTTGGTAGATTATGAGTAGATAAATCTGTCATTTGTAATCCATCTCATGCCTTTAAGCCATTTTCTCATGGGCACAGCAAGATGAAACGGCAGGTGCACAGTATCGAAAGGCTTTAATGTTGCCTGTGTAAACTCCAACCTCTATCACCTACACTTATAAAACCCAAAAGCACAAGAGATCCAACAAATTATAATCTAACTGTGACACACAGTTGAAATGCCACATGAATATGCTCTGGGTCCCAAATGCCAGTTGCTGAACCGCAAACCGACTCTTAATGATCCCCTGGAAGCTGTCACTAACTTTTGTGAACTTCAGTGATGGATTCAAAGGGACTGCAAATCCCTGGAGATCAATAACAGCCAGGAAGGCAGAGGAAGACTTTAGGCCTGGAAAACACCGAGGCTAAGGAGATGTTTCCTAGAAAGAGAAAACAATAGAAAACTACTACATGTTAGAGAGGTAAGCTAAGAGGATGGCAAACCTACACTTAGGCCAAAAGAAGCGAGAAATAGCAAGTATATTACATATGTGTTGAAAGGAACCCGGTCAAATAAGCATGTGAACATGAGTTCAGCATTTGAACAATATGTGAGACTCACTCAATGGAAACTAGGTCTCTGGCCTAAAGAACAATAGTCAAAAATGAACATTCTGCTTTCATTGAACGTTTTCTCTCTGTGTGTGTCACGAGAAAGCCTGAGTCGTAGCAGTCAGGTTCTGGAGCAGGAGCCTTTGCATAGAATGCTTTTAATGCCCAGAAAACATAAGGTGGGGATGAAGCAGTCAACATGGCCTCATGGAGAAACAGAATTTAGAGGCTAAATTTATTCAAATTAAATTTAACATCTGACACACAGCAACAGTCACTGTTTCACAAAGCACATTTCAAGGCTGGATCTGGCTCCAAGTTAAGTCAAGAATGTTTTAAAGACCAGAAAAATTGAAGAAGGCAAAAATATTAAGGAGAGCATAACGCCATACTTAATTTTTGGTATAGCCAATAGAAACTGCTGACCTGAAAAATGGACTTTATACTTTTGTTACATGAGGTGTTTAGAGCCTCCCTTAGTGCCTCCGATGCTGGCCATGCACTTACTGGCTCCTTGCAGGTAGGAAGCCAAGCGAAGAGGCAGCAAGTACGAGCTGAGAATACTAACAGAGTTTCTGTGCTCTAGGAAATGTTGCAAGAACCTTCATTCTCCCTTCCTTACTGGAATTTTGCAACTGGCAAAAATGTATGTGATATCTGTACCGATGACATGATGGGGTCGAGAAGCAACTTTGACTCCACTCTTATAAGCCCAAACTCCGTCTTCTCTCAATGGCGAGTGGTCTGTGAATCCTTGGAAGATTATGATACCCTGGGAACACTTTGTAACAGTAAGTTTCAACAGCAATTCCAAACTAGGAACCCGAATTTCATATTTAAAAGATTAAATGAACTGCATGGAAAGTCCTGAACTCTACCGGGGACTTGATACTAAAACCTACTTTTATTTCAAGGAATTAGTGCGTAGCAATTCACTGAACACTTAGAATTTTCAAGGCAATCTGTACAGTGCTTCAGGGCTTACAGAAAGTGCCTACATTTTTCCTTAAACTTTTCTTGAGTAATTTGGTCTGTGCATTGCCGAATTCCTTAGCTTGGAAAAGTCTGGTTGTGGAACTTAAGCCTCAGCACTGGTTAGCAGTCAAATGTGTTTCAAGAACAGAGGGGAAGTGAAGGGAAGTAACGGAGGGGAAGGGAACCCGCTGGTGAAGGGTCTCTCTCTTCCACGTCCTCTCTTTTGCTTTCAAATAGAAGTTAAAATACATGAAAGTTTGAAGAAACATAAATATAAGACATTTTATCTCTTATAGAAGGGAATGAAAAAAGAAAGTATACTTGTATTATGTATGTATTATATTCCTGATAAAGAGCCAAATATTTTAATAATGTATCTTATTTAACTCTCATAGCTGTTCTCTTTTTCACTCTGGAGAGTCTTATCCAGCTCTGTGGTTCCGTTCGATCTTATTTTGTAAAAGACCTAAATTACATCTTTAGATCAAATTAGGCATTCCATATTTATGTCTTTATATGCTTAGTGCATAATGTCTCTCCAACATTCCGTTAATGCATCAAACTTGATTGACTGAAAAAGGGAGTTATCGGGGACTAATATTATTCCAATCACTCAGAGGTCTTCCTTGATTCATCATATAAAATTGTTTTTTATTGAAAATGCTGCTCAAATCTATTTTCTCCTTCAAATATTAGACCGTTTGCATTTACTCCCACCCATACAATGCATAAAATGTTGGTCTGTAGGATGGAAGTGTGAAGGCTGAAGATAGCCATGTCTAAACAAATTTGGAACATCACTCGTCAAAGTTGAATCAGTTTCTTTACTATCAGACTTTTCCAGTAATAAACACAGTGAAGGAAACCTTTTTTTTTAAAGATTTATTTTATTTTTATTGGAAAGTCAGATATACGGAAAGGTGGAGAGACAGATCTTCTGTCCACTAATTTATTCCCCAAGCGACCACAATGACCATAGCTGCGCCAATCCGAAACCAGAAACCTGGAGACTCTTCTGGGTCTCCCACAGGAGTGCAGTGTCCCAAGGCTTTGGGCCGTTCTCCACTGCTTTCCCAGGCCACAAGCAGGGAGCTGGATGGGAAGTGGAGCTGCCAGGATTAGAGCCAGCAAGGACTTTAGCTGCTAGGCTACCACGCCAGGCCCACAGTGAGAGAAATGTATGGTACAGTGTTGCAAAACTTAAATAACATATACCATCTCTAAGATTTTTTGACAACTGCCTGTTAAGTAATCTTTAAATCAACAATTTGGCTTGATAGTTTAATTAACAGTATCTGAAAGGTTTTGGCGATAAAATACACACATAATATGTACATTCAATTTACAGTTCAAATAGAGCCACATATATCGTTTATATACAACCTAATTCTCATGATGCTAGTTCACCAAGTGCATTACCTAAAAGCTTACAATATAAGGATTTTATTAATAAGTTAAAAGACACATGAGTTTACAGTTACTATTATTTTTCCTAGTCCAGTGAATAATGGTATCCCACTATATCATCTAGAGACCTCCCTTAAGACAACCGGGACAGGATGGTGCAAAATGCTGCTAACGTAATTCCAATCTTCTCACTGATCCAAGGCATCAAGTTCTCCCGCTTCCTCAGGAACTAAATAACTTTTTCACCTTTGTATTTGTTTTCGTCACAATTTAGCTCTTATTTGGCTTTCCAGTTTTTTCATATACTTTAGGCAAGCTATTCCTTAACCAAGTCATTTTTTTTACTGCTCACATGGTATTTTTCATAGTCTGACATGCACAAAGTAATTCAACAACACCTATTAAATGCCAGGCCCTGTGCCAAGACCAAGGGAGACATTGGTGGGTTTTGATAGGGTTTTTGTTGGAAATAGAAGAACGCTTACTCTCTCCAATTTTTTTCCTATGCATCAAATGTTTCTCTTATAAAACCTGCACTATTTACCCATGGAAATTCTCCTCAATCATTTGCAGCTGTTTGTAAATCCTTCTTGGTAAAGAAAACTAGAATACTTTTTTTCCTTTCCATTTCCACTTGATTTTTTCATCATTTTATATTATCTGCATCTAGTATTAGAGCTCCTTGTTGTCTGTTTATTACTGTCCTTCACAAAAAAGTTGATCATAGTAATTGCTGAAAAAAAATGTGTTTTGCTTGAAATACATATTGCTTCTTAAACACCTTTAGATGTTTTTGTCTTTCTAAAGCTTTAAGACAGATGGTGTTCAGGTGTAAAGTCCCATAGAATTTATGAAATATGGATTTTAGTATGGAATTTAAGTTTATGAGATTATCTTGGCAAAATTCAATTTTCCATGAAATTTTCATTTTAATACTTTGCTCATGAGAGAACATATGTCAGTTTAACAAATACCAGGACCTACATCTGTTAGTACGGTCATTTTTCCTCCTTCAGATGTTTTTATATTGCACACCTACTCTACTCACATAAGAAGGGCATGATAATTTCAACTAGTTTCATGTTAATGCCATTAAGTACACATTTTTAAATTCTTCTTTCACTTGGAAAAATCCATCTTTCAAGAGTCACACTGTATAGAAATTTTCAAGTGTAACAATAAGATCATAAATTTCCTATTAATGATTGCCTATCCCATCTTTTCCCCAGGCACTGAAAATGGGCCAATCAGGAGGAATCCAGCTGGAAATGTCGCCAGACCGATGGTGCAGCGTCTTCCCGAACCACAGGATGTCACTCAGTGCTTGGAAGTCGGCATATTTGACACACCTCCTTTTTACTCCAATTCCACAGATAGTTTCCGAAACACAGTGGAAGGCAAGTAAAAGAACTTTGTGCTTTGAATTCACCTAATCTGCTTTAGAGTAAATTGAAGCATTCAAAATCAGGTATCTTTCAAAAGACTCAGAATACCACGTTGAACCCATGATTTTCTGTCAATTGGAGTTTCCATTATGATTTAGTCCCAATTATCTGCTCAAAAAATTCTTATTAAAAATCCTTTCAAGTTATCCTAAGAGATACTATATTGGAACTAAGAGGTTGTAACTACTGCTCTCTAAACTCTGAAATATCTGAAATCTCTTTAAATCATATTTGAGAGCCAACTGGCCAATAATTATAATTATATGAAAGTCTAGCTTTGCAAATAATATTCAAGATAGTAAGAGATTCTTAAATTTCTATTTTCATTTAAAAACAACAACAGGTGGGCCTTGTGGCACAGTTGTTAAACTGCTGTTTGGGACAGCTACATACTGTATCAAGTGCCACCTTGAATCCTAACTGATCCACGTCTGTCCAGCTTCCTGTTAACATTAATAGAGGCCACAGTTAATATTCTCAAGAGGAACCCAGCCATTCAAACGAGAAGTTTTAGGGTCCTGATTTCCCCCTGGCCCAACTCTGATTTTAGGGAGCATTTGGAGGCAAAACAGTGGACAGAAAATCTTTTTCTCCTTAACTTTCTCTCTGCCTCTCTGCCTATGAATATAAACAAACATTTCTTAAAAGAGTAATAAAAAGGATGAATAATTAATTGATAACAGGAAAGTCTGGTATGATTTATTTATAGTAGATTTATGTATCAACTTCTAGTTTTATTTAAAGGTATATAAAATTGAAATTAGCATCTCCTGATAATGTAGTTTTCTTTACTTAATAATTTTAATGTAAGTGCTATAAGCCAAGAAAACTGAGCCCAAAAGAGATGAAGATACTCAGCCAGTTAGTTACATTTTGTATATGCAAATCATTCTTCACATATATTTAACTTTTTAAACGAGTTACAAGCATTATTGTAAGTGTTATTATAATATATTAGACATTACTTTCAATCTTCTTATAAGCATTGTTTTCAAAACTTACCTTTAATACAGAATTGCAAGCCAGATGCATCCTGTTCACCCACAATGGGAATATTTTTCTTCAGCCTATGATGTGAGACACATATCTGATCATTGTTCTTAATTATCTCCCCTGTGATTATCAAAATTTTATTTCTCAGCTGTTTATTTTCATTTTAATAAATAAATGAATACCCTGGATTGGACATAATCCAAAACATTAAGCACTGTATTTTGACAAAGTTAGTATCCACGAACTCAGACTATAAAATTATTTTCTAATATAATGTGCATAAGATAAATTATAGCTACTTGGCCTCAGCACACATCGTGTGGATTACGGCAGTCTTTAAATATTTTCTAACTCAAAATATAATGGAATAAGTACACAAGAAATTAATGAATGGTTAACCAAATGTAACTATTCAATGAATCTCAGATTGATAGAAAATGGGTTAACATTCCATTTTGTAATATGCTACTCTTCATGCTCTCTTACTGCTCATCCTTCAAGTCAATCAGGCACTTCACATCCAAGTCCTCTGCTTTTATTTGCACCTATCTTCATCTTCTCTTTAATATCTAGAGAATCCCACCAGTGTAAAACATATGAAAATATGTAAAATAGAGATGTATGTATTAAAAATATTTAAATCTGTAATTTGTTGTTGATGTTGTTGTTCTTGTTGTTATTGTGGCTTTTCTAACTCATATCAATTGTTGAACTTGTTTCATGGCTTCTCAATTATGGAAATGTATAGTGATGGAGTCCTGGGGTCTATCATATATGGATGTGGGGGTATAATGGAACATGTATCCCTGCTTCCAGATGAAAGATGGATTCCCGATGAAACTGTTGGACAATAGGATGCTGGACTGTCTGACATTGTCTGTACCAACAATGTTGGGGTACACTTAAATAAGGGACTGACAGAATTATGATTCCTTATGAAGGACTACACCATTGTAGTAAACTGGGGGAGAATCTGTCAGGGTGTGGGAGTTTGGGAGGGAATCCCAGCCTCTATGAAACTGTATCACAGAATTAAAAATTCAAAATAAAAATGTATCTTTAAAAAGAATTTAAGTCTTTTCACATTAAACTCCAGGGGTTCTAGAAAAGTTTAGAACTATTGTAACATACTTGCAAAACTAATCTTCCAAGAATAAACATGCTGACAATCATTCACATGAAGTGAGGTAGGAGACTAAAGTAACATCGGGCAGTTACAGTTCAGGACAATGGGCTTATGTTCTAATCGTGTGAGCAGTTTTCAGAAGAAAGTGGAGATGTCCACTGCCTTTACTTCCATGTAGAACAATGACTAACTTGTCAAAATGGAGTGTTCTGCATATTTTAACCAGCATCCCTTGCAGCTTATTATTCTTAAGCTAGGGTTTATATTTAGAATATCATGCACAAGCTTAAATCCACCCAAGCCCTGGGTAGAGCGAGCCAACATCATCAACTATCAGTTCATAGGTGTATTGTTATTTTAGTGAAGCAAAATTTGGTCTGACAAGCTTTAGGAAGGGAAAAAAAAAAAGAACAGTTTCACAACGTGATCACTGCTGTTAACTGGAGAAGTGAAATATTTGCAATGATTTTTATTATTCTCATGCTTACTTTCCATCTAGGTTACAGTGCTCCCACAGGAAAATATGATCCTGCTGTTCGGAGTCTTCACAATTTAGCCCATCTATTCCTGAATGGAACAGGGGGACAAACTCATTTGTCTCCAAATGATCCCATTTTTGTCCTGCTGCATACTTTCACGGATGCAGTCTTTGATGAATGGCTAAGGAGATACAATGCTGGTAAGGTGCTTTCAGATGCCTTTTGCCTGCTCAGCAAGGAGGCTTATTAATATGCTGCTATGATCAGTTCAGGCCAGGTGTTTGACAAGCACACAATACACTTGAAGATAAGGATATAATAGCCATAATATCTAGCCATTTTCAATATTCAAAACTATTTTGAAAAGGCAGACAAAGGCATCTCCGGATAGTTGCTGGGAGGCGACCTTTATTAGCATTCTCCGGCACTACACAGGCACGCCCTTCTTGTTTGTAATATTGAAAAATGACTAACACTTCCCAAATTTTTCTTCTCCGTATCTTTCAAAATTGCTGTCAATTGTTTTCATGTGAATAGGAAAATCACTGAGAGCTCTTCTTTGATCTCTCAAAAAACTCTTAATTCTATGCTCATAGTCCACGGTTCTGATTTTTATTACCCTTACAGCCTCTTACAAATGGAAGTTCAGCTCAACCTGAAAATTTAATGTTGGTTTTTATACCACACCATGGGAAAGCTCTTTCAAGTTCATTTCAATGTACTCTTTCAAACGTTATTTAAAAGGCTTCTTTAGCAGCATTCCTCTTCACCTCAGAGATTTACATGACATTTTAGAGAAAGTGACTTCACTCGTAACACATAATTAAGTTTTACACTTTTTAGATTCTGTGCCTTTAATTCATCTTATGCATAAACATGATATTGGAGGACAACTAGTAACTGACTCAAAGACCCAATTAGTCACTGGAGTCATTTTTCTCTGGGTGTGTATGTTAGTGTGCATACACAAAAGAAGAATCTTTAGTTCAACTTGATCAAGACATTTTGATGGATTGGTCCAAGTAATTTGCTCTGTCAGCAATCACTAAAAAATATTTACTCACAAGTATTTGTTCTACTGCAAATTGGTTATAAATTCACTAACTGGAGTTCCATCTCATTTTTCTTATATATTTGCATATATGGTTATAGACAGTTCTGCTGTTCGGTGATTAAATATAAATGCAGTCTCCTAACCCCTTTAGATGTATATATTTACACATAAATATATAAACATGCAAGTATACATGTTTATATAACCCACTTTTTATTCTATACAGCATTTCTTTCATTCTTTGGCAAATCTTTTCAAAGTATTATTCAATATAAAAAGGACAACCCCTTCATTTTTATAATCACAGTTATCCCTCACTGTACATTTGTAAATGATATTTTGGCCAGTTATATATCCACCTTTTGTTTTGGCTTTGAAAAACAAATTTAAATTTTTAATCAAATTATTCTCTATAATCTTAAAATAAAATATGTGATAGTTTTCGTAGATGATAAATATTCAGGTTTCCTGCTTTGAAACTTTTTTCAATTAAATCTTATGTCTGTGCTTTATTCAAAACATTCAAATTATTTCATGTAATTTTGTATTCTGCTTTATGTACTTCATTCTGTTATTCTGTGAAAAACATGAAGAATGTCATTTCATGTTATCCTTCCATACCGAATGACTTCAGAACATAATAGTGACACTAATACTGTTATATTGACTAACAAGTTGTCTTTGGAATATTTTAGATATATCCACTTTTCCATTGGAAAATGCCCCTATTGGACATAATAGACAATACAATATGGTGCCATTTTGGCCTCCAGTTACTAACATAGAAATGTTTGTTACTGCTCCAGACAACCTTGGATATGCTTATGAAGTTCAATGGCCAGGTAAGAATGGTAATGTGTTTTTATTGTGCTAATTGCCAAAGACAAATTATTTGCAAAGTAAAGTAACCTTAGTATGCTAAGGGATGTAGAGCTGTAAGCTGAGTTCACATTGGGGACACAGAAAGGTTCTTTACTATTTCTTGAGTACTCACTCTGGCCTGAAGTGTATTGAACTCATATAATTTGATCTTGACAGTCCTTTGAGGTCAATCCTCTAAGTCTTATCTTACAAAAAACAAAGGTACAGCTTTGAGTGGTTAATTATCAAAGGTCATATTTCCAAAGAGAACAAGGTAATTTTGAGCTTAGTTCCAAATCATAAGCCCCCATTTATCTACTATAGCATATCATCTCCATCTCCATTTATTTGTCCAAAAAGAAGTAAGATTTCTTTCAGAAACTTTTTTGAGAATTTAAAATATATAACTTTCTTGCTTACCTTTAAATGTCTTTTACAACAAAGACAGTAGAACACAGCATAAATGTAGAGCATTTGTCTTCTGATCAACTGTACGATCTTACCAAGGGATGTTGTACTAGTGACTCCAGTTTTTTGAGCCATCATTTCCTCACCTTCAGAATGAATCCATTCTTCACCTTCCCAATTGAGTCAAATCCTTAAAAAAAAGTAACTTTGAAATTGCAAAGTGCTTTGTTAGTGAATGTAGCTAACAAAAATGAAGCTTGAGAATTTTTGTTCAAGCATTTACAACAGTGTGTAAATAAGGATGCTGAATTTCTGATTTTCTTTTCAAATAGGTCAATCTTTTAGCATACCTGAGATTATTACCATAGCAGTGGTTGCTGCCTTATTGCTGATTGCAGTCATTTTTGTGGGTGCTTCCTGTGTGATTCGTGCCAGAAACAAAATGGATGAAGCTAATCAACCTCTCCTCACGGATCAGTATCAACACTATACTGGAGATTATGAAAAAATCCAGAATCCTAATCAGTCTGCGGTCTGACGACAAGTGACCTACTTACTCTCATACATTAGCACGAACTCTCCTGATTACATTACTAACTGTATCTTCTGTCACTTTTAAACTTCTTCCTCATACATGCATATGTTGAAAATAAAGTTCCAGACATTATTTTCCAGAGCTCAAAAGAGCCCTATAAAATCATTTCAATGAGTCTTATTTAAGACAGCCTCTTGTTCCATCTTCTGTCCTTTCATGGTTAGGGTTCTGAGTCCGGCATTTCAACTGGGGAGATCCCCAAAGAAACTTCGTCTGAGCTATTCCCAAACCAGATTCTTGTATGCACCAGCAAGTACAGGGCCCACACGGTCCATCGCCCCAATCAGCTGGTGGTTGCAATTGCTGGATTGGTTCTGTTCTCCTTGGGTAAGATTATTATTTCCATATTGTTTCCTTCATGTATCTGAGGTAAAGGGGGATATTGAGGGAAAAGCCCCACCTGGTTTCCCACCCACCCCAAGTCCCGCATGTAGGGCATGCTCTAAGATACTCACTCAAGTGGTTTTGATAGTTCACCAGTTATCAGTTGCTGCCAATCTCGCCTCTCCAAACACGATGAGGTCATTGAAAAATCCACTGATTGACATTGTCCATCATAGAGTCTCTATTTGCCCGATATTTTGTTGCCAACCTATAGCTGAGGTTGTTGATTAACTTGTTCTACTTTCCTGTAGCCCTTGAACCTTTTTACCAAAATTAACTATGTAAAGATTGTCAAAATAAAAGTGAAAATTAAAAAAATAAAATAAAATAAAATGGCCTATTGCATGTACTCCATGATATTTAAACACAAAGTGTAATGATCTTCCGTGTATTTAAAACTTGACAACGTGAAGAAAATAGGATCTATCCCTTAACTGTAAGAGAAAATAATTTTTGGTACTAAATCTCCCTTTAATCACAAAAGTGAATATTCCTACAGATTTTAAAATACAGATACATTTGCATTCATTGATATTGATAGGCAGTGACATTTGTTAAACCATGTGGAGTTGCAAATATTATCTCAATTCAATTTTTTTCTTCAATCCATATTCCCTTTTTGGGCATCAGTATATGCAATTTAACATGAAATTTAAGACAACAGCAAACTCGCGAGGTTTTGTCATACTTTAGCAAAATAAATGCTGTGTTGTGTGAAAACTATGTTTGCCCTGATGTTCCTCTACCTGTCAGTTCACTGGGGAAAAAAATAGCCCATCCATACACTTCATTACCTAATGTCCATCAAGTATCTTAAAAATACACAAAAGAGTAACTGTGGTCACAGTGGCCTATTCTAATCGCTTTGTATTTGTCATACACCACCATTTTAGGCATGGTTATTTATACAGATTATTTGAAAGGTGATGAGATCACATACACATGTGGGCCAGGCTCAGGAATGGGATGGGTAGGGAAGAACAAAGACAGGAGAGAGAGAACTGGTTCTGCTTCCCATCCTGTTCTACAGGAAGAGTGTGCTTCAGCACTGCCACTGGACACATGTGCTTGGGAAAGGGACAGTCTGCCTGATATCACTCCTAGGACCCCAGAGAAGCAAGGAGCATTCTGGTGTCATTTGGTTGACAAATAGTGAATGGGATTTACATAGAGCAGGGAAGGTGTATTTTCCAACTGTGATCCTAGGCTGGCTGCTTAGCCATTCCATTTCATTACCTCCTCTAAGATTTGCCACCCCCAGTATATTGGTTACTGAAGTGTGTGGATTCATCACAACTCCTGTGATTAGTTCCTGCTGATTAAGGGCATGGGCCTTGTCAGTTACAAGTCTGGAAATCCATATTTTATCTAATAGCTCTTTCATAGAATCTGGACAATTTCCTTTCAGTTACCAACAGCTATGTCAACAGTCCTGAGAAGTTGCTGGTGTCATTGGACAAGATGTGTCAGATTCCATCTATCCCCGAACAGCTTCCTCATTGTTCTCTAAGTGTATATTCCAAGGTCTGACAACTGTTCATGAGTACCTCACCCAAAGGATCCACAGACATGGGCACCTGCTATGTAACCTGGCATGAGGAGCTTAACATTTTTGTTTCTGCCATTTGAAGAGGTGCTGGAAGTCTTTGGTTGGATTAGAGAAACTGTCTTTTTATGTATGTATGTTTGTATTATGTATGTATGTATTGGAAAAGCAGATTAACAGAGAGAAGAAGAGACAGAGAAAGATCTTCCATCTGCTGGTTCACTCCCCAAGTGGCTGCAATGGCCGGAGCTGAGCCAGGTGCTTCTTTGGGTCTCCCACACAGTCGCAGGGTCCCAAGTCTTTGGGCCATCCTCCACTGCTTTCCCAGGCCACAAGCAGGGAGCCGGATGGGAAGTGGAGCAACCAAGACACGAAGTACCAACCATATAGGATTCTAGCACATGCAAAGCAAGGATTTAGTCATTAAGCCATTGTGCCCGACCCCAGGATAGTCGGTCTTTTCATGTGCACTTGGGTATGTTCTTCATTTTGCATAATACCAATGGGTTCTGGCCCTGAGAGGAAAGCTATTGACATACCTGAGGTCAAAGTAAATTACAAGCACAGACTGCTTGCCAAAGCCAAAAAGCAATATGAGCTCCACTTAGCAGTGGGCGGGGTATGCTCCCATTCCCAAGTGTCTGTACTGGTGGATGCAGTAGTCTGGCAGGGTAGGGATTCTTAAGGCCACCCTTGTCTGGCCTGTGCTCAGTTCTGGCTCTCATGCAAGCAGGTGGCTTCAGAGGCCTGTCCCTGGGAGCCCTGTGGTGGTAATTTCTTGGGCTCCCCTTGCCAGGCCCATCCCATCTCACATGCCCTGACAGATGCAGCAGCCTGGCCCAGGAATGCATATTGCCTTTAATGGCCCCTCACTGGTCTGCCACCATCAGAGTGTATGGCTCCTGAGGCAGCAGAGCCACACTGATCCCAAATACTTCTGAGATCCTCCCCAGAATGCAACTGTACACTGCTCAAGCCCAACTTCCAACCACTGTGTACAATGTAAATAGTGTATGCTTTGTCATTTCAAAATGAAATGTAGAGCCTGGCATGGTGGCCTAGCAGCTAAAGTCCTCGCCTTGAAAGCAGCAGTATCCCATATGGACACCAGTTCTAATCCCAGAAGCTCCACTTCCCATCCAGCTCCCTGCCTGTGGCCTGGGAAAGCAGTTGAGGACGGCCCAAAGCCTTGGGACCCTGCACCTGTTGCTGCCAGTTAAAGGATGAGTTAATGGACAGAAGATCTTTCTCTCTGTCTCTCCTTCTCTGTATACATCTTTCCCAATAAAAAAAAAATAAGTCTTTGAAAAAAATAAACAACATAATATTCATAAGAAGAAATACATAGGCCACTCAAAAATGAACATATATTTAATTAAATTTGTTATAATAAATGACATACATTACTGAAAATGATCCATTTAATAGTCCAGATTCAGTAAACAGTAATGATATGAAAATTATATAAAACTGAGTGATTATTGGATTTCCCCATATAAAAAATCAAAAAAGAAAGACAAGACACACAAAATAAACATTAAAATAAGTTAAAATCCTCAGATAGCATTGCTCAAATGTTCTCTTGGAGTACATTTTAAAATAACAAAGATTCAGCTATCATATATTCTGAGAAATTGTTGTGTTATATAAGATTTGCTTACATATAGGAAATGAGGAGAATGAATAATTTAAAAATCTACTTATTTTTCATTTCAGACATACTTATTAACAAATACAAAATTTCAGAGATAATTCAACTTACTGAAGACTTCTGGAGGAGAAAGAATTGTAAAATTGAGAAGGTCGCATTTAAGTGGGCCTCCGAGAATGCCAATGGATTTACCAAGTGTAAAAATAGAAAAGGGCATCCTATTCAGAAGCGACAGTATATGCAAAGGCACAGAAGTTGGAAAGAGCACGGAGCATTCAAAAATATAAAGTAGGTCAGTGTGCTTAGAACATAGTACTCATGGGGGAAGCACAGAGATAAATTGGGAATAAAATCGACGTGTCCTATATGCAATGCTGAAGACGTTGGAGTTCATATAGCAGGAAAGAGGAACCGATGAAAGTCATACAACAATTGCACTTTAGAAAGCAAATCACTGAAGTGTTATTTGTAAATACGGTTAATACGGAATCGCTTATGGGAGTGAGGAGTGCCTGTCCCAAATATATAAACATTACTCAGCAGTGAGAAACAATGAAATCTTGTCTTTCACAATAAAACAGATCTAACTGGCAGCCATTATGTCTAGTGAAACAAGCGAGTGCCAAAAATACAAGTATCATACTACTTTTTTTCTGATATGTGATGGTTAATGTAAAATTCAAAGAGTGTAACAATGAGGCTGACGTCTTGCCAGTTTATGGCTGTTTGCACCCTTGTGCCCGTCATGACTCCTGCGGAACAGCCATCTATTTCTTACTGGTGATGCATTAAGCAAAGGATTACAAAGCTACAAATACGTTACTGCAAAAATGAAACGAAATTAAGAATTGAAGGTAAAACAGTGACTGAGGAGGGAGGGAGGGCGACAGCATGACAGAGAGAAAGGGAAAGTGGCTATTGCCTGAGGGTTGGTTCTACCAGATCTATTCTCTCTTTTAATACAAACATATGTATATATAAACATTATTTCAAAGTAATCTTAGTAGAGAAAGTTGCATCTATTACCTTTGAATGATAGGTCTGAGAAAATACTTTCTAAATTGGATTCAAACAACAAAGGAGTACAGGAAAAGAAAGAAGCAGAGCAGCAAAGCAGAGAAAGCCATGTTGATTAGTAATTATTTCATGTGAATGATAGTGTCATAGTTAAAGTCCTCGCCTTGAAAGCGCTGAAATCCCATATGGGTGCCTGTTCTAGTCTTGGCTGCTCCACTTCCCATCCAGCTCCCTGCCTGTGGCCTGGGAAAGCAGTCCAGGACGGCCCAAAGCTTTGGAACCCTGCACCATGTGGGAGACCTGGAGGAAGTTCCTGGCTCCTGGCTTCGGATCAGCGCAGCACCGGCCGTTGCTGCCGCTTGGGGAGTGAATCATCAGATGGAAGATCTTCCTCTCTGTCTCTTCCTCCTCTCTGTCTTTCCAAAAAATTAATTAATTAATTAATTAGTTAAAAATCACAGAGTGGCTGAACAGGTTAAAAAAAATAAATTAATAAAAAATAAAAAACAGGAAGTTTCTGGGTATATATGTTTCACTTTGTATTTAAAAGCATACTTGAACTGAAAGGGATGGAAAACAATCCCCAAATGGTAACCAAATAACATCAACAATTATATTTAAAATAATATAATCAAGGTAAAAAACTGCCTTTGGGTATGAAAAAGGTCATTACATAAAGGTAAAAGGATTATTTCATCAAGAAAATACGACAAATACACACCCACAATCAAAGCACCTAAACACCTATATAAAAATTAAAGCATCTCTATTAAAAACTTCTATATAAAAAGCAAGTATAGGGCCCAGCATGGTAGCCTAGCAGCGAGGGTCCCCGCCTTGCATGGGCCAGGCTCCCATTTGGGCGCTGGTTCTAATCCCAGTAGCCCTGCTTCCCGTCCAGCTCCCTGCTTATGGCCTGGGAAAGCAGTTGAGGACGGCCCAGAACCCACATGGGAGACCGAGAAGCTCCTGGTGCTTGGCTTCGGATGAACACTGCTCTGGCCACTGCAGCATTTGTGAACAGCAGATGGAAGATCTTTCTTCTCATCTTCTCTCTGCAAATCGGACTTTCCAATAAATCTCATGTGAACTTGAACTGTGGTAATGCAACAAGGTGGAGGAATCCGCCATAGGGGGAGGGTTGGGGAGGGGTGGAGGGAATCCCAGTACCTATAAAACTGTGTCACATGATGCGATATAATTAATAAAAAATAATAATAATAAATAAAACAGAAAAAGTTTTTTAAAAGATTTATCTTATTTTTATTGGAAAGGCGGATATACAGAGAGGAGGAGAGACAGAGAGGAAGATCTTCTGCGCCATGGTTCACTCCTCAAGCAGCCAAAACGGCTGGAGCTAAGCCAATCAAAAGCCAGGAGCCCAACGCCTCTTCCAGGTCAACATGGGTGCAGGGTCCCAAGGCTTTGGGCCATCCTCAAATGCTTTCCCAGGCCACAAACAGGGAAGTGGGACCGCCTGGATTAGAACCAGTACCCATATGGGATCCTGGCACATTCAAGGCAAGGAATTCAGCCGCTAGGCCACTGTGGCGGGCCCAAGAATTTTAAAAAAATCATTATATAGCTTACCAAAAATGAGAACAGGGCCCAGTGTGATGGCCTAGTGGCTAAATCCTCACCTTGAGTGATTCGGGATCCTATGTGACCACTGGTTCATGTTCCAGCTGCTCCATTTTCCATCAGGCTCCCATCTTGTGGCTTGGGAAAGCAGTCAAGGACAGCCCAAAGCCTTGAAACCCTGCACCCACACGGGAAGCCCAGAGAAGCTCCTGGCTCCTGGCTTCTGGCTTCAAATAGGTTCAGCTCCCACCACTGCAGCCACTTGGTGAGTGAACCAGCAGACAGATGTTTCTCTCTGGTTCTCCTTCTCCATACAAATCTAACCTTCACAATAAAAATAAGTCATTTTTTAAAAATGAGAAGAATATACAGGAAAGCATGGTATTTGGAATACATGACACCGAAAATAGCAACATTGAAATAAAATCAAATTGAATTATTAGAAATGAAGAATACAATAAAGCAAATTAAAAACTCAATGGAAAGCCTCGATAATAGAATGAGTGAGGCACCAGACAGAATCTGAGACCTCTCTCACCTGCTCTTTCTATAAAATCCACCTTTCAAATAAATCAATAAAGTCTTTAGAAAAAAAACTTATTTATTCATGTTTGCTTTGATGTATTAATTTCTAATGGCCATGCGTAGTAAAAGCAATGTAAAATTTTAACAAATTTAAAATTTGAATGCGTTTAAATCAAATTAAATTATTTTCTAAATAGTGGATTTCCTAATAGCCTTCTTTCATAGTTTTCTTAGGGATTTGGAAGAATCTTCGTGATCTGCTTCTTTCATTAGCCCTGTGAAAACACTTCCAGTCAAAAGGTCTTATCAAAGGCAGCCCAACTCGCACCATGGTCTGCCATCCAGGCCTCCATCCTCTCCACTGGGCATGCTCTCCTGGGTGGGCTTATGGACCTGAGTCAGCAATCTGAGCCATGTCAGGACTCCCACCCCTGGGGCTCACGGATCCAGCAATCACTGTGCAGGCAGCCCCATGTCCCCTGGACTTGTTCAAATCCTCATCTCCGACACTCATAAACCTGGCTGCCACCATGTAGGTGGGCTTGGCAAACTGGAACAGTAGACCCAGGCCCCTCTGGCCTCCTCACCATAGATCCAGCATCCAGCACAGAGGCAGGCCCAAGGACCTGGGCCAGAAAACTCAGACCTTGCTGGACTCGCTATTCCATCCCTGGGCCTCATGGACCCAACACCCAACCTCAACCTACCGGCTCTCCATCCCTGAGACTCATGGATCTGTTACCCACCTCCCTGGCAAGCCCAAGGGTTCCTCTGTCACTGGGGTTCACAGACCCAACATCCATTTCCCGAGATTGACATGGCTCATCGTCCCTCAACATCCACCAGTGGATGCTTCAGCAGCCCCCAGTCCAGCATCAAGAGTGAACTGGCTTGTGGTGGGGTCCGACTCGGCCCCTGCCACTCTCCATCCTAGTTCTCAGATCTGTCAGTGCATGCTATGAACTGCCTTAGCCTGGCCCATCCCGTGATGTGACCCACATGTATGCTGGCAAGTACTGTACCCTGGTCTGGTTTGGGCTGTTCCTTGCCTTGGTTCTTGTGCTTACTGTAAGGACTGCAACCTGACAAAGGAGTTTACCAAGCTCCTCTATCCTGCCTCCTCCCAGCGGCAGGTCTTACGCAGTCCTTGGCCCGGGTTGATTTTGTCAACCTGTTATCCTGGCAGGAATGGCATCCTTGTCCAATCAATCCATACACTTTCTGGTTCTAAGTGTTGTGTGTTGCAGCCCATCCACACCTGGCCCATGCCCCGACACAGCTCTCACATAGTTCAGCAGGAGCCAAGATCTTGCCCAGCGTATCCTTACTCTCATGATTACTGGAGTCTAGCCCAGACTGTCTCTCCCCAGACCCATGCCACACCCATGCCAAGGGAGATTGTAGCCATTTTCAGCATGGGGCAATGCACCAATTTTGGCTCTCACATTCTCCGGTGGGAATCCCAGCCCAGCCACAGCATCTCCTTAGCTCTCCAACCAGACCTATTCCCGGCCACAGTTCTTGTGCATGCCACCAGGGATTGCTGTTCCTCACAGATGAGCCCACAGATTCCCCTGCAGATTCTGCTCCCAGACATGATTCACTCATCTACTTGTCAGCTTCATGGTCAGGCCTCATTGTAACTGTTCCTTTTTCTAACGTTCTCTGCTGGGTTCCATGTTGCAGCCCTTCAGGTAAGTTCCAGAGGAGTCATTCCTCATTTGGACATGAACTCTATGGTCTTTGTTCATCCCCACCTGTGCCATCTTCCAGACTCCCTGTAAGCCCACACCCCCAAGTTACAGAGTGTAAAGGAATGGTGGGCATCCTGAGCGTACTCTAGAACTGCCCTCGATCTGCCCACCACATGATTTCTGTGGACAGAGGAAATTCTTGAGACTCGGGTCGGACAAGCTCAGGATTTGCCCTGGCGGAGGTGGACAGAGCTAGGATCCCCAGCAGGAAGCCTGGCCAGTGCAGATTCCCCCAGCCTCAGCCACGTGGCTGGGAGATTCACACACCCACGCCTCCACCCAGACTTAACCTGGACTCTGCCCACCAACATGGAGATGGTGGGCAGACTACAATAGCTTTATTAAAAGAATACATACTTAGCTCTGTCAAGTTAGGGATATTCATTTGTGCAAGTACATGAGACACTAAGCAAATTTAAAAGGTAAATATATTAATTCTAAGGATGCCCATTTATAACACTAAGCACAATTGAATAAGCCAAAAAGCAACAACATTTCTGTGTAAAAACTGTAACCAATATTTTCAACACCAAAAATACTTTCGACATAACACAACAGGAAAAAGATGAATAGCATGATGTGAAATACACTGGCAGGCAGGACTAACATGAAGTGAAATGTGCATTGTGTACGGTATGAAATCAAAACATTCTATATATTCCCTATCTAAAGTGACATATGTGATACTCATGAATTTAAACATACTGTTTTGAAATACAAATAGAAACAGAATGCCGATCACAAAGGGCTTGAAATGACTGTTTCGGAAAGTGCTTTGTGCCTGAGATCGGAGCGGAGGCATGTTCACTTTTCATAAGTGATATTTCTAGAGGGAAATTCTCAAGAAGAGGTGCTGCTTCTGGAAACACCAGGACACCTTGTTTCCAATTTCTATCACTCTAGCAAGTTTATTCTTAATTTTCTCTCCTATTACATAGAAAATGTTAAGCTTTTGCTTTGTGAAAGAAAGAAAAAATAATAACTAAAAGCTATCATTGCTTTCAAATGCTAATTTCTAGAAAACTGGGTAAGACGAGGTCTTAATTTGATTAAATAAGTGCATAACACATGAAAATACAGTTATACTAGTTTTATATTTTGGTTTCAAGACACAGCCCCCTGTGATCTCATAACATATATTCCTGCATTGTTTTTTTTTTCTTTTACTTCTCATATTTAAGCAGATTTTGTCAACAGATCTGCTAAAAAAAAAAAAAAAAATGATCAGAATATTACCACAAGATGGCGCCTTTGAACATATTTCAAAACATTGATTGTGACCATCAAATGCCTCCAACTGAAATGAACAATGAAGACATCTGCTCTCCCTGTTCTGGGCTAGAAAACCCTTCCTGGGATGTTTGAAAGCAGCACTAAAACGTTCACTTTACCGGAAAAAAAGTGTATGTGATTGATAATCTCCACCCAGCTGCAATTTCCAACTCTACAACCGTGACAAAATGTCTCCTGTTTATCAGCGTATGCAGTCTCATATACGTTATCCGCCCTCATCGTGATCCCTGCTCATCAGGTCCTTCCGGCCATAAAATGAAGAGTGAGTGGCATAGTACCCAAATGATTTCCAGTGCAATAGATGATCATGCCAGCAGCAGAGACACTGATCATTTGTGACAGGAATGAAAGGGTTAGCCAGCTATGGGAATCAGCTTCTGTTGAGCCATGGAGAATGCACATATTGGAAGCAATAGTTGACTTTGTAGGTGTACACCTGCAGCGTTCATAGAAAACGTGGTGAAAAACTTTGCTTAAAAATAGAATCCATTTCTTAAAATAAATACATATAATTAATTTTATTACCCTGAAAATAAATCAAATTTATGAAATAATCTCAAGAAACAAATGTTTTCTTATAGATGTAATCCATACATGTATGCATTATTAACAATTTTCCTGAAAATGATTGAAAGTGAGAGGCAGAAGCTGTGGTCTTTTATCTTTGCCTCAGCATGTATCTCCAAAAAATGTAATCAGATTATAACCCTCAGATATTTAATGTGGGTATAATGCTGTCTTCCAAAACAGAGTGTGTATCAATTTTTCCAATCGTTGTAATACTCTACTCCTGAGAACTTGCTGAAATGATTAACTTTGTAGAAGAAATAAAAATATGACATAAAATTTCCATCATCAAAAAATAAACTAGTTGAACTCAAATTGAAGAAAAACAAACACACTGAGAAAGGAACAAAAACAGTGTGTTTTGGAGGGGGAAGCACAGAAAGGAGTATCTGTCAGATTTTTTAAAAGTCAACATCTAGGGCCCGGCGCGGTGGCGCAAGTGGTTAAAGGTCCTCGCCTTGCACGCCCGGGATCCCATATGGGCGCCGGTTCTAATCCCGGCAGCCCCGCTTCCCTTCCAGCTCCCTGCCTGTGGCCCGGGAAAGCAGTCGAGGACGGCCCAAGGCTTTGGGACCCTGCACCCGCGTGGGAGACCCGGAAGAGGCTCCTGGCTTCGGATCGGCATAGTATCGGCCCGTTGCGCTCACTTGGGGAGTGAATCATCGGACGGAAGATCTTCCTCTCTGTCTCTCCTCTCTGTATATCCGCCTTTCCAATGAAAAAATAATAAAAATAAATCTTTAAAAAAATAAAAATAAAAAAAAAGTCAACATCTATTTGTGACAGAAAATATGACAGGACTGTGCAACCACACAGCCCTAGATTGGTTTCCTGTTCTATCTATTCATTGACAAAGTGTTCACCAATGATCTGTATTATTTCTTGAGTCTCAATGTCCGTATCTGTAAAATAAAGATGGTATGTACAAAACAGAGATGTTGAGAACATGAAATGTGATAAGGCGTGGCTTATCTTACAAAGCATAAAAGGTAGCAAGTGCTTAATAATTGTTAACCTCTGTTCTGAGAATCATGAAAACTTCGCTCTTTCTAACAACTGAGAAAAGAAGCGTGGCAAAACGAACGTATGCTCCCAACTTTATCCTCTTGACGCCTGATACCACGTTGCACGCTGGTTTCCAACTGAACGCTCTCATCCTGCTGCTATCCAGGGGCATGTCACAGCTAATTATCTGTCATCACGCCCTGTTGCATAGGCTGCACCTTGCCTGCTGCTGCTGGGACCTCTGTGCTGTCTGTTGATTCGTTTGCATCGCCTCCTGAGTGTCTCTACTGTGTGTGGATCACACAGAATGAAGCCCAGGGGCCAACTGGCAGCCCCATCTGAATTGTGGAACATAACTAAGTCCCCTCCTCATTACTTAGTGAGTAATGTGGGGGGTGTCCGCTGGTTCACACGCCCTGGCAATGGAGACGGTCATCTGCTGCCTCATCTGCTCAGGCGCGTCTGGGGTGCAGGACCAGATCGGCGGAGGAACTTTGCTAGCACTTATGCAAATAGCTATGGGAGCTACTGGGTTTGGCAACATTCCTTTCAGAAGCCTCATTTGTGGCTGCACCGTCTGCCTCTTTTGTGCTTACCCAGCTTTTGAGGCAACCTCAAAATAGATCTCTTTTCTCGGCCAATTGTATTTGTGTCCTTTGACCACGGAAGCACCAAAACCCTTCGCAATCCTTTACTGTTTTCCCTATGTAGTGTCATAGTGACAGTGTTCATTCAAACCTAACTTAAATGTAATATCTGACTGCTAATACCTAATTTTTCAAATTACTGTTCCCCAACTTGAACTTAAAGCTTAGAAATAAAACGTTAAAGCAAATCCCAGACTGTTAGGCACCCATGTATAACATAATTTTGTCTCAGTATAAACTTTATTCTTCCAAATACATTGCATAATATATTTTTTACAAAAAAAAAGAAATTTTATTTGATTTTTTAAATTAACTTCCACACTCTGAGGTCCACATTAGGGCATTGCTGAGAGACACAAGATAGCTGAATATGTATATGGATTCATAATCCACTAAGAAATGAAGTTTCATTTTGTTTTCTTTGTGTTTCTCATTGCTCTATATTTTTATTGTAAGATCCCTATATATAAACTAAATTCAAGCAAGCTTGAAAAAGGAAGAGGAAAATAAAGCACAACGCATAAGCCAAAACCATGGGAAAGTTATCTGCAAGGGCCTCTAAACCCACTCGAAGTAAGTGATGCTTGAAGCTTACTTCCTCTAGGTGGCAGTATAATCTTAGAACTTGCAAATCTTTGATGTGATGGAAACCGCACACACAGATACATACAGTAAAATGCATGTTTATTGCCAGTCCATAATATGTATACATTAAAAAGATTTTTCTTTTCAAATTGAACTAAATTTGCAACTGTGAATGCTGCTCTGTGAATGACAGAGTGGATTTTGTACTAGAAAGAACAAAATGTAGCAATGATGTATTTCTGCAAACACACATTGTTTTCTGCATCTATTTGGCATTGCATGCTTCTATCATTCATTGTTGAATGTAACTCATTCTGTTCTGTATAAAAACATCGCATTTTGGAAGCTCAATGCTTTGTCGTACATTGCCATCGATAGTCACTGCGAGAATTAGGCACAGTTTGACATGTGTCTCGCCATGCGATCTAACAGCACAGGTTTTGCACCAAAGCTAGATTGGTTTAGCTTGGATAATACAGAATCGTAGATGTAAAAAACAAACACCTGGAGTCTAATGCATATGTCATCTTTCTACTCATAAAAACGCCTTCTCTGTTTTCTCTCCAAATGAACTTTACCATGTACCAACTCGAACACAAAAGTGCAGCACCATGTACGCATCTTTAAAATTATTGAGTCTCAGAAATTCACAACACTGCACCACATAATTTTTTCTCCTAACGTTTTTAAATATTAAATCACTAAAACTTTTTTAAAAGCCGGTTACATATATTTGATTTATTTAGTCATTGCTAACATTTTGTGCCATGCTATTTCTCCCAGGGAAATATGTCAGGAAACAATTTTAAGAACATCATATTTCTGAAGAGATGAAAAACTCCGATCATGCAAAGAGAATCAAAACTTTTCTGTGAAGCACTCAGACCGAAGTTGTGTTATACACAGCAGGTGGCATATGTGTATAGTGCTTCCTGTGTGGAATGTATGCTGATACGATCCGTCCCGAGATCCAGATCGGGCAAGTAATCCATTGCACGGAAATCAGGAGGCAATACTAAATTAAGTAAGATCTTTCAGATCCCTCTCAGAGCTCACAGTTCAGAGTCAACACAACCTCTGTGATCAGAGCACTGGACAGTGTGTCACTGCTTTAAGTGCCATGGGTCTGTTGTCTCAGAAGGGAGCAAACTCGGGGTGGAAAATCTAGAAATAGTTTTAATGGCCTCACAGATGGTCCCTTCAAATACAGCAAGATGATAAGTGGTCTCTCTCTCTCTTATTAATAGAAGCAGAAACTTAAAGTAAATAAGCAAGCAAAAACAAATAAGCAAAGACACCCGGAATTCAACCCGGCACCGCAACGGCAGTGGCCTTTTCTGCTAACTGCACGCTTACTCACATCTCAGACTGAGTCAAAGTTTTATCTATTGTGGGCACCATGTTTTAGCCTACTCACATTTCTTTCAAAACTTTGAGGCTAATTCAGAACACAAATCATGTTGTCCTCATAGTTGAGGGTCAAACATCATCTACCAAAGGTTTCCAGAAAAATTGTAATTGTGTCACCTTTTTAAAGGTTTCATTTAAGAACTGCTTGTCCTTTTCGTTTAAGGAGTTTTTTTTTTTTCTAATGTAACTTGGGAGATCTCAGAGGAGTTATTTTATAAGCTCAAAATATAATTTTGTTTTTCTAATTCCTGCAATAAGAAAAAGAATTGTCTTAAGCCTAGTGGCTTAAATGAATATAAATATGTTTGTCTTCAGCTTGCCACTGTTCCAGGATGATGTTTATTGCATTGAAACCAAGCGGTGAGAGTGTGGCTTCGTCACCAGGCTCTGATGCACACAGATGTCTGCCCTGCCTCCTCCAGCTTCTAGAGCATCCTTCCTGGAATACTGTGGCTTACAGAACTTTCCACCATTCTCAAATCCTCTGGGAGTTTATGTCTCTTTTGGTCTCTTTCTGACTCTGGTTATTTATAGATATTACATGCTCTGTTTATCAAATATCCTTTACTTCACCTTATCATGAAACCTGTGAGTGGTTTTAGGACCAACCGGGGTAAGCAAGGAGACTCTGAGAAATTACCTCTACAATTGCCTGTAAAGAAAGTTGAGGACATTTCCAATTTTCTCGTGTTTCTTCATTAAATTGCCATGGAAGTTTATGCACAGCTTCTCTTTAAAACAGTGATGGAAGTCACTGAGTCCAGACTACACAAATGACTAAAGGATTCTGCTTTAGAGCATGGAGCAGTAGCCTAGTGGCTAAAGTCCTCACCTTGCATGTGCCAGCATTCCTTCTTTGGTTCGTGTCCCAACAGCCCTGCTTCCCATCCAACTCGCATGAGAGACCCAGAAGAAGCTTTTGTCTCCAAACTTCAGATAAGTTCAGCTCTGGCTGCTACGGCTACTTGGGGAATGAAGCAGTGGACAGAAGATCTTCCTCTCTCTCTCTTTCTCTCCTCTGTATATCTGACTTTCCAGTGAAAATAAATAAATCTTTAAAAACAGAATTTTGCTTTATCCTCATGAATCATCCATGAAATACCCCACCATCCTGCTCATTTGATGATGCTCTAGAGATCCCAACACGGGGAAGAATGTTATGAGGGTGTAACTTGAGTGATTTGGGTAGTTTTGAGATGCTGTCAGTTTTATTGCTCCACGGTTGAAAAATATTGCAAGGTCTATAGTTGACAAATTTCACTTTAGTGCATCCACAGACTCAGGAACATGCCACAAAGCTTGACCTGGAGAATTATCCAAACTTCTTTGTTTTCCATCCTCTGATGAGGCAGTAGACATCCCTGCTGGCCTAAATGAGCGGGCTGTCTTGTCTCTTGTGGGCATCCGGGCATGCTGTCCACTGCACAGGCATCAGGAACTGAGGAGGCCCAGTCCTGATACATGTACTCCAAGGATGGATCACACAGCCTCTGATTTTCCCTGTAGCCAGGGTCGGAGTCCAGTAGTCTGGTTGGGGAGTCCCACAAGAAATGTCACCTGGGGTAACCTCAGACTTGACTCCACCCAGTGTACTTGTGCACCACCTAGTACAGGGTCAGTTTTGATCTGTCACCTGTGCCAACTAACACGTATACCAATGGATGCAAATGGCCTTGTCATTTCTTTCCCAGGTCATCTCACACAAATTGATGGGTGCTGTGGCCCAGTCTGCAACAGATCTGGTCCTCGTGAATACCAGCAGGTTCCACAACCTAGTCAGAGAAATCCCTAGTAATCCCCACCTGGCCTGTCCCCAGTCCCAGCTCTCATGCTCACCAGTGGAAGCAGCGGCCCAGTAAGGTAATCCTGGAGGTTCCTCTACCTGATCCTCTCCCTATCTTGGGTCTTGCAATTGCCAGTGGGTGCTGTGTCCCAATCTGAGATGCCCTGCCTCCCATCTCAGCAATCTGCAGTAGGTGCTGCGGCTTGTCTCAGCCCAGCTTTCCCTCAGTCCAGTTCTTGCTAGCCAGCGAGCAGCCTAGCCCAGTCTGGCTCACTTCCAACCCCAGCCTTGCGTGAACTGGCAAGTGTTTGGGTCCAACCTGGCCTGACCAGCACCTTGTTCTCTCGCTCATGTGTGCCGTGGACAGATCCTGTTTAACCTGCCCCCAGACTCAGCTCACCCATATGCCATTCAGTGCTGAAGATGAGCATGGTTTAGCCTGCTTCCAGCCTCTGCTCTCACATTCACCAGTGGAATCCATGGCCTAACAGGAGAGTTCTCCAAGTTCCCCTACCCACTTGCTCCCATCCCTGAACCTCATAGTGTACCAGCAGGTGCTACTACCCAGACTGACATGGCTAGGCCCTAGTCCTGGCATTCCCTAGTATGGTATTATGACCTAGCACAACTGGCCCACATTCATTCTATTTTCCACTGAAGGTTACAGTTTAGGATGGACTGTCCCACATCTGTTCTGGCTCTTATGAGTGCCAGTGGGTGCTTAAGCTTAGCCCTGTATAGCCTGTCCCCAAACCCAGCAGGCACACATGCCAATGGTTGCTACAGTCTTGCCCAGACTGATCTTTCCACAACCCCAACTCTTGAACTCACTAGTGGGAGCTGCAAACCAGCAGTTTAGTCCCCAGCATTCCCGTACCAGGCCTATTCCCATCCCCAGGTTTGCACATGCTGGCAGATACTTCAGTCCAGCCTGGCATGGCCTGCCCACAGTCTCAGCTCTCATTGGCAGATGTTGCAGCCTAGCCCAGCCAGAAGTAGCTCACATGCTCTCCTGGCTCTCATGCATGCCATGCATTGCTGTAGCCTTGCCTGGCCTGACCTGCCCCCAACTCCCACTCCTTAGCTCCCCAAAGGAACTCAGCCTAGTAGTAGTTTCCCACATTCTCCTGTGAGGCCTGTTCCCAGCCCCGGATCCCACTTGTGCAGGTACGTGCAACAGCCTTGCTTGATGTGGTTTGCCCCATGGCCTTTCCATGTGCTAGCAGGTGCTGCAGCCCAGCCCCACCCAGCCTTCTTCCTGCTCCAGCCCCCACCCTGGATCTCATGGCTTCTTGTCAGGTGACTTCTGTGGCTCAGCCTGTCTCAACCAGTCACCACCCCCAGCTCTCCACACAAATTGCAGGTGCTGCAGTCTCACATAGGTGAGCCCACACTGCCCTGCAGAATCCTCACCCAAAAGTGGTTCTCTCATAGTCTGGGAAGGTACTGCAGCTCAGGCTGACCTGGCTCACCCCTGCTCTGACACTGGTGTGTGGGTCCTGCCACTTAGCTCAGCCAAGCATGCCCCCAAGGCCCAGCCTTTGTGTGCACCAGTGGGCAGTGAATGATGCCATTTAGCCCAGCCAAGATATTCCACATGGGAAAGTATCTTGGCCTGACCCAAGCTATCTGCAGGTTTCACTCCTTCAAACAAATCTGTCCCAGCTTCCTCTCCTACCTGTAAAAGTAGCATCCCAGTCTGTGGAATGCCACAGAAGCCATTCCTTCTCTGTCAAATATGCCTTCAGCTGCCCCTATTGCAGTATGTCTCCAGACTCCCTTTGCTCAAAAATCTACAGCTCCCCAACCCCAAAACTAAAGGCCAGGGTGGTGTGCCTCGGCTTGATGTTCCCTGCCTTCCCAATATATCTTTAATATGTAAGTAAACAGACAATTATAATAGCACACTGATGTATTATCATAACATTGGCATTAACCAGATTCAGAATACCCATCAGCTACCGGACACTTACCTCCCATCAGTATGACACTGGCCTCGGTATAGTGCAACTGAGGCAGTTGTCTGCATCCGGGGTAGAATAAATCTCATTTTAAGCCAAAGGAATCTGATGTCATTTGCAAGTGAATGATTTCTCCAATTAAAAAAATAAACAGGTCTTTGTATTTTCATTCAGGAGATGATGTGAGCGTGTTCCTAGTTAGGCCGAGAGCAGGATGGGAATATCCGGAGTCTGTGGAGCTGAGCGGTCTCACCTAGCACCTGTGGAATCCTCCGACACTTGCTGTTTCCACTGCGAACATTCGTTTCTGCTCACCATTACACCATGATGTACCTTAATTCCATCAGTTAAATAGCAGTCCTAGTGTTGTTCATATTTTTAATATATCTGTGCATAATTTTAAAATAAAATGAAGATCCGAATGACCATGTGACATAAAGCAGCCAAAAATTTTATTTTGAGGAAAACTTGTAACTCCAAAAAATATATATAGATATATATATTTCAACACAGACTATAAGATAAAGATAAAATTGACTGCATTAAGACCATAGTTCTATGTTCAGATTGCTTTTCCAAATTATACTGCAACAAGGTTACCAGGCAGTGATGGCATCCGATGGTAGACAATTAAAGAAACCCTTTACATATGAAATCCCTAGTAAAAATGACAACCTTAACCTTACAAATTTTTTCAATACATCTTGACTTTTCCTCTTGTCGTTTCGCACATAGTAATAAGGGTAACGTGATTTATGGAAGGAATTTGAAAGTTGTGTTTCCAATTCTAGCCTAGCCTCCAAAAGCTGCATGTGTTTGTTTAAAACACACACACACACACACACACACACACACATATAGTTCCTTTATAAATTTTCACCATAACCCAAAGCTATTTCTTATGTTAATTCTGCTGTTTTCTTCTCTCATTTATAGCATTTAAAATTTAAAAGATGTTGTACAGAAACCTAAAATGATGCTATACCGATTTGATTTCAATATTGAATGTAGACATTGAAAGTGACTTTTATTAGTGTTTTCCCAAAGTTTCACCATCACAGCTTGCCATAACCAATTGCATTATTCCAAATTAGCTTCTGTATTATGAGGTTTTGTGTCTTTGTCTGGTTTGACAGATGGTAAAAACAAGCAAATACACCAAAATTCTTTGTAAGCAGATTATGCTTACTACTGCAATGCCCCTTAAGATACTATATATCACTTTAAAAATCCAACCACTTTGTTAAAATCAGCGAGACTGAGCCTGTACAGTAATCAAGAATTATAGTGCAGTTTATTTGCCTACAGATGTGTTTTTCCAAAGTGCTTTGTCAGTGTACAAAGTGACAATAAAACAGGCTTTCTTTAAGTAAACAATGATGGGATGTCTAATCAGCAGGCATTCTGAACAGATGATCTACACTAGGAAACATTCACCTCTCTAAAAAGGCAGCGGATACCCAACCTAAGCTGATTGCTATCCTACACGCAAGTGTAAGGGAAAGTTTAATTTGTTTGTTTTTCTTTTTCTTTTTCTTCTTTTTTTTCCCCTATCAATGTTAGCTTCATTGACTGGGGGCCACTGTAACAAAGACTAATTTTCAATAGAAGCATATAAAAACTTAGACACAGGAGCCTTCATAAGAAAATCTAAACCTGGAAGAACTGGTTTAACCCAAGTATTTTGCACCTAAGCTTGGGGAAGGGCAAGGAGTTGAGGCATAAAATAAGAGGCTGCAGAGTATGATCCAAGTGTACTAACCGGCTTGCTGAGAACCTTATCAGCCCTCCACTGGGTCGGGGAGAAGGTCTCTTTCCTCCATGTACAGGAAGGGCGCTTCTTAAGGAGAGTGTTATCATCCACTGTATGGGGAGAAGGGTAGGAATCCCCAAAGACCTCTGACTTCTGTCAGCTCTGCAAAGTCCTTCAACATAAAGTATCCAAATTCCAAGGTGTTACATTGTGACATTCCCAGTTCTGAGACCCATCATATGTAATTTTGTGATCATCAATTTTATTACCTTTTTAAAAAGTTTCATATTTTACATTGGAATTGTTCAATATTTAGTAAGTCCCTCAGATGCATTTTAATACTATGTAGATTATTTTAAAAAGCATGCAAAAGAAATGAAAAAGTAAGTCACCTTCAAAGTAAGTAAGCTAGCATTTAGATGCTCACATCTCCTTTTGAGAGCTACAGATTTATTTTAATGCTGTTTATTACATGTCAAACTTTGATAGCATTAAATAGTAAAGCAATTAATCAAAAGACAAAACAACATGAATTAAGAATACACTCTAAATCATTATTTTTAAAACTTTGAAAAAATTTTACTGAATAACTTGATGTAAGATTTTAATGATCATGTAGAAGCTCTCGTTTCCCATTTAAAGCTATATATGCAGAAGAAGCACTATGTGCTTGCTGCACGAGTGATGAATTCTGGATCAGACTTGTGTCGCACGGGCACAGATTTCATTTTCATCTTCAATGACACAACATCTGTCTATGTCCTTTGTTACACAAAGTAGGTAAGACGCCGAAGCCTTCTGCACAATGTGCAATGCTGCCCGAGAGTGGCAGGGTCCTCTTGTACAAAAATGCAGAACTACTCTAGTGCAAATGAGTAAGCCTCATGGGACTCACTTGAACTCACATAGTTCCTCTGCTTTCAAGGGCGGGTTTTCAAGATAAGTGGAATGTTCAGATTCAGAGATGAGATTCTTGACTCTGACACATGCTTGTGTAATAAGGAAGGAAAACACTGGGATTTTGCTCTTCCGTTTTTCAGTAAGACTTGAGACTTGCAGCACAGTAAAGAACTTAACTCATCCACAAAAGCTTTGGCCTTTGTCCGGAGCTTCTGGTGGTGATTTCCAAGCATTGCATGTCCTGCTTGACAGGAGTGCCTTTGTTTGCCCTAGACCTGATAGATAAGCACATTATTTATTCTGGGGGCCTTGAGTCACCTCAACAATGGGATCTAAGGTGAAGGCTTTTTCTCATATAGTATCAGTGCAACTTCCTCAAGTGCCAGAAATCAAATCAGACAAAAGGGCATTCAGTCAGATCTACATGATGGTGTTCCAATAAAGAACCTAGAGACCAACGATTGGGTAAGCTGTGCTGGCTAGAAATACCCTGTGTGTGGCGTTTTCCTGTCTGCTTGTAGAGAATACAATGAGAAATCCCAGCATTTGTACTTTTCCTGGACTCTGATTTTTGTTGTCATGTTTTTTGTTGTTGTTGTTGTTATTTTGTTGTTGTTTGCAAAGACATAATTTTAACCAACTCTAATCACAAGCTTCATTCACCACTAACAATAAAATTGATAAGCAATAATCAGGAAAACTACAGTTTGACAGAAGTATAAGCAAGGGCTTAAACCAACAATCAGATCACAGCATGTCCATTTCATTCCTGAATGTCTTTTGTATTCTCCATAACTGCCACATATCAGAGAAAGCATACATTTGTCTTTTTGAGACAAACTTGCACAGTAACAGATTTCCAAGGAGAAATTCTGCTTGGATGTACTAATTGTACCATTCTGGTGTGGGATATTGATAGAATGGAGAGGGCATGCATATGACATAACAACAGGTATGTCAAAACTTTTTATATTTTCTGCTCCATGTTTCTGTAAACCTAGAACTGTTATAAAAACAAGTGTATTAACTTGCATAAGAGGTTTTTTATAATTGATGTTACATGCTCTAGAATACTATTACAATAATATTATTGAGCAAAAATGAAAAAAAAATAAATGGAACCAATTGAGAGAGAAACCTAGATGATGTTTTAATTGTCCAGAAAAAATTCACAAAGTTTTAAGGAATGGTGATGTATTATTCAGCTTTTCATGACTGCAACACAAATCCTTAAGTAAAGCTCCAAATGAATGAAGAAAATCATATCCAGGTCTCATTTTTGGAGATTCCCAGGGCAATGCAGCATGTCCCCGCTGGTGTTGATGGCTTACCGAGGTGACAGATGGCAAAACACACACATCCTCCCTGCCCGTGTGCTCTTTGGTATTGTAACCCCATTATCTGAGCAGGAAAGCCTCACCTAACAACCTCTTCCAATCCAATCACTTCCCAAAGGCTCCAGACGCTAACACTGGAGCAAGCCTCTACACTTGATCTGTCAACACTTGGCTTTGAGATGGAAAGGCCTTCACAAGCTGGAAAGCTCAATCTTGCCCAAACCAAAGTAAGCACATTAACATGCTACAGTGGGATGTACACAGGAAACAAACAGAAGAAGAAATAAGGCTTGCCATTGGCTTTCACGTTGGCCTATTTGGGGTAGTTTGTAAAGTATTCATGAAACCTGAGGAAAACTGAATGCCATTTCATATTATGGCAAGCTGTGAAGAGTCACTTCCAGCTTAATTTCATTTGCCTTTTCAGCCTCATCAGCTGTAAATACCACATCTATGTTTTTAATACAAGTCCACTGTTTTAGTTTGCATCACTCAGAGTCTTTCATGCCTCTTCTCCATTGCACAATGTTTTCCCAAAGACAGAACTATCACACTTTGACAAAATGGCTGAAATATCAGGGTAAACATTGTTATTGCAATGCTGGAGAAGTGATTTTCCCGTTAAGTAATATTCTTTTACACATAAAATTAAGGCAATAAAATAAAATCTATAGTCCACACATTTGTTGAAGACATTAGAATACATAATAAACAGAATGCCAGTACCAGGGTCAGTGTGTAATTTTTTCTCTTTTTTGTTTCTCTTCGACACTTATAAGCATACTTTTACACACACACACACACACACACACACGCGCGCGCGCAGTCAGTAGTAACTGCATTGGCTCTCACAAGGCTCCCCTTGAAACTCACTCTCATGTAAAGACCTGAGAATGTGTTTTCTATAAAATGAAAAAATAAATAATTACCCATGAACTGATTCCTCTAGAATGTATTTACCAAATTAAATAGGTTTTTAGGCTAGAAGTAAAAGCTAAAACCAAAACTATCCTTGTGGCGTTTAAATATCTGATGATTATGTAAAAGGGTATTCTCTTCAGCCAGAAAACTTTCCTGTACTCCTGAAAAGTTCTCTTTCCACCACTGTCCCACATCTCCCAAAAGTCAACCAACAAGCAGATTCTTCTTTACTGCCTCCCAGAGTTCAAGTCCCTCGCTTCCCCATACTCTTCTTAGGCAACGTGTCCATTTTATCTTTTACACAATGAATCAGACTGCATGGCTATTCTGTATGTCTCTGTTTCACAAACCCATGGATTTCTTGGTGGAATGTACTTAATATAACTAGACAACTTATGGCCTTGCAAAAAGCTTGGAAAACCATAGATAGTGAATTATTACTTATTGAATGAATAAAATCATTGGTACCATAGTGCTAAGCATTTTATTAATCTAATCTGTCAATTCTAATTCTTTTTTTCCTCTGGGGATCCAGCATTAATATGAATAGGAATGTTTGTTAATATGAATATGAATGCTTGGGGACTGTGTTGGGATTGTCAAGAACAAGTTTTGGACTAATTCAGATTTTCCTGTAAAGAAGAAACATTATTCTCTTCACCACTCATAACATACCATCACTGTGACCTTAACCTTCAGCCATGAGAGCTGGGAGGGCACTGCTGTAGGAGCACTTAGTTACCCAAACTTTCCTGTTTTTATTTCTGAATAGCCACCCCAACAGAAACAAATTTCTTTCAGGAAAATGAACTCTGTTTTAAAGAATCACAGAAACAATGAGGTAGTCTAGCGACAACCCAGAAAGACACACACATTCTAATCCCAAGAACTCTGCATTTGGAACACATTTGTTTCTCTTTTTTCTTTTTTTTTTTTTTAATCTTCTGTTTTTCCAAATGTCTTTAAGGACCCTAAAAGAAGAAGACGATCTTAGTATAACTGGCTGGGCTCTTGATGCCATGCAAACAATGTTCATAAGAGCGAAGGCTAGGGAAATCAGACAGAGGCATACAAAGGGGGAGACGATATGAAAATGGAGGCACAGACCGGTATGAGAGCCACAAACCAAGCAATGAGCGTAACCAGTGCAAACTTCAGAATGCACAGACTTTACATCTGCAGCTCCTGGAGGGAGCACAACTCCATTCATGCATTGATTTCTGCTTCTGACCTGCTTAATTGTGAGAGAGTAAGTTGCTCTTGTTTAAAATTAACAGGTTGTCAACATTTGTTACAGTACCCACAAGAAAGGAATTTGTACAGCATTGCCCTAGTCCAGCCATCATCAATTATCTGAACAAACAAGAATGACCAGTTTCTCCACATTATTCTTACACAAAATGTGCTGCTTTCCCTTCCTCCCCACTCCCTGCCATCACCACCTTTACTCAGTTTTGTCTTTTCCTCCTACATTCACTGTGGTTCTGTATTTCATTGTTTCCATTTCTCTTAGTTTATGTGGCTTCATGATTTTAGCATACCGTTAGTTTCCATATAATTGAATCTCCATGAAAAATTATTCTTTGTTTCCTTCTTATTTTAAATTCTTCAGCTGATAAGTCATTTTAGTCCAGAATCATAAAAATGTTGAACTAAATGTCTTAATATAGCATCCACTGTTCTGGATTTTTTACTCTTGCAGTAGATCTAGAAGCCCAATACCATTCCCTCACACAGGTTGAGTCTCAGGATACCAGTGATCTGCAAAGGCTTCACCAGGAAGCCCATGAAGACGTAGTTGTCCATAAATATGATCTATTTGCAAGTCCACTAGTTGAATAATACAGCCATTGTCTTCCTAACAGCTTCACATTACTGCTGATAAAGCCAATTGAGATATTGTAGCTAGATATTATTTTAATGATTTTATTATTCCTGGATTCCTGGGTATGAATTTGACAATCATCACAGCAGTAATTCCTACAATAAAATGTCATTGCTTTGGCTAATATACCTGAGTGTCTTAGGCTGTCCACGAAAAGACAAAGACTTACCTCGCCCCTTTACTAATATACTTAAATGTATGTACATGAAAGACTCAAAATAATTGTGAAAGTGGACTGCCTGCTACTAGCTACACTTCACGATGTCTTGGCAGTGTTGGACTTGCACGAGGTCATTTTATGAGTTCAAATAATCTGTAATGGTAACTAAGTTGCAACAGGACAGGAGTTTCTGAAGATTTTTTTACTTGTTATCAATAATCAATTTGCAATCAGGATGCAAGAAACTACAAACACAAAAACAAGCAAACAGACAAACAAAAAAAAACCCTCTGAGTGATTTCCTGAAGGTCGGTGTGTAGAACAAATTTTAACTTTAAAAGCCATAGCAGTTGGTGCATAAGGTGAGTAACAGGATACAATGCTTTCTTTTCTCCATTTTAAAAATTATTGCTATTATTTTACAATACAGTTCCATAGACTCTGGGATTTCCCTAACCCCTTTTCCAAATACCCTCCCCATCACTGATTACCCTTATATTATTTCAATAGTATAGTTCTTCATAAACACACATAAGTCCATCATTGAGGGCATGGATAGTGGCAAAGAGTCCAACATTCTATTATCAAGATGAATTTAGCAGTTTCTTTGGGAATGCATCTTTGATCTGGAAGTAGGGATGCATACTGCATTGTATCCTCACATCTGGATATGACAGTCTGCATTACACAGTTACTTAAATGAAAAGCCACAAAGCAAAATCAATAATAGGTAGGAAAAGAGAAATTTATAACACCATGAAGTTAAATAACATGCTACTGAATGACTAATGTGTCACTGAAGAAATGAAAAAGAAAAGCAAAAACCTTCTTGAAGAAAATGGCTACGCTACAAAACCTAGGGGTCAGTAAAGAGTTTGAGAGAAATGAAAATGTTTGGAAGATATGAAAGTAAAAACAAAAACATCAAAATCCATGGGATAGTTTCTGCTGATTTTTGTGTTGAGATGTGTCTCCTGTAGGCAACAGATAGATGGGTTTTGGTTTTTAAATCCAGTCTACTAATCTATGATATTTGATTGCTGGGTTTAAACTATTACATTCAGGGTTAATATGAATAAGTGGTAACTTGGCTCTGTCAATTTGACAATGGGTTGTTCATTGTTTGACTTAGCCTTCTGTTGTTATTTTCCTGGGATGTTCTTCACATTTGCCTTTGGTTTTGGTGAGTGCTATGACTTTTCTCTGTCAAGCATCATTTGTAAGGCAGGTCTAAAAGGCATATTCTTTGAGCTTTACTATAGGAAAAGTTTCTTTCATTTTTAAACACAAAGGAAAGATTTGCTGGGTACATTATTTTGGTCAAATTTTTTGTTGCTGTTAGAATCTGTAATATGTTGCTCCATTCTCTTCTTGCCTGTAGAGTTTTCTATGAGAGGCCAGCTGTAAGTCTAATTGCCATTCTTCTCTACGTCAAATGATTTTTTCTTTCACGTGCGCATTTAAGGATCTTTTCCTTTTGTTTTATTGAAAAGAACTTGATTATCATGTGTCATGGTGAAGATCACTTTTGGTCAACATTGTTGGGTGTTCTGTGCCCCTCCTATAATTTGTTTCCCACTTTTTTCTCCGTGGTTTAGAAGTTTTCATTTATTATTTCATTGAATACACTTTTAAATCCAGCTTCTCTTTCTGTGCCTTCTCGAACTCCCATAACTCTTATATTTGGCCTTTTAATAATGTCTCTTAAATCCTGAATACTTTTTTTAGCTTGACCAGCTCTGCCTCCAGCTTTTTGATTATTTCCCATTGTGACAAGAAGTATCTTCTAATTCTGAGATTCTTTCTCCTGCCATTTTTTCTGTTATTGAGGCTTTCCAGTGAATTTTTAATTCACTCTTCTGTGTCCTTCATTTCAATAATTTGTCTTGAGTTCGTTTCAGCGTTGCTATTTCCTGTGTGACATATTCCCTAAATTCTTTGAACTCTTATATGTGCTTTTCATTGCTAATCAGAAACTTTATAACAAGTGTTTTGAATTCTGTATCCCCGTTTTCTCAATGTATTCTTCAGTTAACTCTGAAGTTGACAAAAGCTTTTGCTCCTTTGCAGGGAAGTCTTCAGTAATATTCATTGTGCTCTTTTTTGCTCTTGGTCATTGTACTTCTGGTTAGCAGATTCTTCTCCTTAGGGCAGATTCTAAGCTGGGTAACCCACAGGTTTACAATTAGATTTTGTGTATTGCATTTGGTACTTGGTTCTTCACTTGAGGTCACTTGTGCCACTCCATTCAGCGAGTTCAGATCTGAGCTCTTTCATTAGATTTCCACTGTGGTCTCCATAGTCCCAGTTCCTGGCTCACCACTTTCCACCTCCTATGATCCTTGCTGAGACTGCACCATTATCTGTATAGCCTTTATCCTATTTCTGGTTCGAGCAGTTCTCAGGATTAGGGAAACACCAGATGTCCTAAATAACCAGGCTGTTGCTGGTGCTGATTTTGCCAGAACCTGTTGGCCATTAGATCTGAGGCCCACCTGGACCTATTTTGACTTGTAAGATGCCAGATGTGGTTTTATTTTCCCAATGGGACAGTGCAGTGCACTGATTTAGAAGTGAGTTCACTCCCAGTTCTGCACAGGTGCAAAGCTTTTGCCACACTGTATGAAATGGAACCTGATGTGCCACTGGTAGAGTTCTGGATGTGCTAACTGTTAGATCTGGAGGCTACCCAGAGCTATTTTTGGTAGAACCTGTCATTTGCCACATCAATGCAGTGCACTTACCCAAGAATGAGTTTGTTCCAAGTTCAGAGCATCTGCAGTCCTGTGCTAGAACCTTTGCCTCCCTACACCAAACGGCACCCGGTGTGGCTCTGGTAGGGTCTAGGATGTGAAATTCACCTTGTTCCCCACCATCTATTTATGATCTACTGCACTGTGTCTGCTCCTGGTCGAGTCAAGCAAATTCACATGACAAACAGTTCTTTCTCTGGGTTCACCTCCTGAGATACCAGTAAATTCCCCATTTCTTCCCAGCTGCTAGTGGAGCTCTGGCTGCTGCTGGACCTGTTTGCTGATTGCTGAATGCTGGTCACTGCAATACCACATCATTGTCTCTGCTGCTCGACTACCTGAGCCATTAGTTATTCCTCAGGGGCTGCATTACTATGACGCTGAAATGATGGGCTGACGCCAGGTGCCAAATCCAGGCACTCTCATGTGTTACATATAAGTCCTAACTAGCAAATCAACTGATAGACCAAACACCTACTCCTCATCTATTTTTAATAAATAATGTTTTAAAAAAGAGTATAAATAACATTGCAAATTATACTTCATAATCAACTAGTACAAGAATGAACGATGGGAAATCATACCCAAACATCAAATTATTTTGATGAAATATGCTGATGTATTACAAAAATCATGTTTTGCCCTCTATGTTTACTATATTAAGATGATGTAAATGGTTTTGCTTGTGTTTTAGTGTTCTTGCACTTTATGATCTGTGTTAACTTTATATACATGGCGCGGTTCTGATGTTGATTAATTTGATGCAACTCATCTAGCTCCGTGAAACCCTGAAACTTCAGAATTCACAGCAGCTGAGCTGGCTTCTTTGCCTCGTCCTCAAAGAAATGAAACTGAACACCCCTCTTTTAAGGAGCTCCCTTTGAAACATCCAGGCACTTTCCAGGTTGGACAGAACAACTGGAAATTCCCCTAGAACCCCTGCTAGAACTCCAGAGCTTATAGTTCTTCTTCCATGTGAAAAAAAAAAAAATTCCTGCTAAACAACTGGCCCAGCAATGACCTTGCTGTGAAGGAGAGTCCCTGACATATTTATGTGGAAGTATCCCAGCATGAATCAGATACTAACAATTACAGTATAAAACATCAAAGTAGAGGTTTCACCTTTAGATGGCAGGTTCCTAAAATCTACAGATAGTTTAGTAAATATTTGAGTTTACTAACACTTAACAGATATATTGTAAATCAATACCCATCTCTTACTGAATATAGATGGAAGATACAAAAAAAAATGCTAGCAAAAACATAGTTTTAAAAATCCATCTATTAATTTATTATCATCCTCTCTACAAAACAGGTTTCCATTTGTGAGATTTTCAGTTAGGGCACAGAGGAAGGGTGTGACTTGTGAATGACTATAACCAAACAAGTGTAGTGCTCTGTAAATGAAAGTGTGACCCCTTTGAAATTAAATGAGAAATTATAGAAAGAATTATAGAAAGAATTACCCTTTGTCCAGAGGGTACTAATTTTAAAGATATGTACTAGCATGCAAAACATTTGCTTCTCAGCTACAAAGCAAGGTCAAAAATCTACTATCCAATAGGGTCCAGTTGTCTACCATTAGTAAAATGAAATGTGGAAAATGTGTAGTAACATGGGTACATAGGAACCTTATATCTAAACCCACAAAGTCTTTCCAGTTGAGCTCACTTAAGCCATTAAGTTTGACTGGATTTTGAATGAAATGTGCCCAAAGTGGCTTATTTTGGTAGCTCTGATTTATTTCCAAAAGTGACTTTATATAATTATTTATATTCATCTGATGAGGTGTGCGACCTTGCATTAATGACCTCATTTCTTAATGAGTCTAGTCTGTCTTCCTTGGAAATCCCTTTTTGGAATCTGAGCCGTGTGGTTAAGTAGCAGCATATGCTTCCATTTTCAGATCTTCTTAATGGGACATATCAGCTCTTGCCATTAGGATAATGTCATTTCCTATGTACCTACAGTCCTTAATGCAACTCTCTAATACGAATATTTGAAAGTGTTCTTGTCCTAAAGTATTTCTTTTACAATGATTGTAGCTGTCTCCTGTAGGTAGGAGCAGATTAAGACATGTTGCATACCAGGTTTGGGAGAACTTTTTCTTCTTGTTAAGCAAGTATTTCATGGTTTATCTTCTCAAGAAAATCTGTAATGAGAGTACTGTTTTGCCTTAGCGAGGCATAGGTCTTTGCTTGATTACTGCTATCTTGGGGAAGATCTCTCTAAACCATTCCCAAATAGTTGGAAATTCTCCTTCAATGTCACTGCTATCTTGTTTTGGGCCATAAATATGCTCCATGGAGTGACTGTCACCAAGCTCATAGTGTTTCCTCCAAGTGTGACACACATGCCTACCTCAGAATCAAGCAGTGGTGCTTATTAAAAAGATTCAGATCTAGTGAACTAGAGCCTTTGCAGGTGGTGCTCAGGAATCTGTCCTTTGCACAAATAAAGGCTAGAAGTGGTCATTTGACAACAACTAAACATGTATGAAGAAAATAATGACACCAGTTATCTAAGTATGCTCATATGTATAAACTGCTCTAAATTATATATACACATACATACAAGCTGGTCTAAATTAAATAGAGAAGGAGAATTTTTTCTGATGATATAGAAACTCTCTAAGTTGATGAAACTTATTGCAGATTTAAATCTGGCAGATTTGAACACTGTTCCATCTGGGTTTTTGAGTTTTCATGTTTCTACTTAAAATTGACTCCAGTTTGGCTTTTCAGCAGAAATTTATGAAAACACTTAATGTCAAACTGTATCATTAAATCTATTGTGTAACAGAATACCCGATTGAAACATCTGGGAACCAAGCTTTATTACAAGTCAAGTTTTCAGTCTGTTGCCATTGGCACCAGTGAACCAATTTTATGTTGCTCCAGGAGGCTCAAGAAAAATGAGACTAGGAGGGATGTTTTGCTGGCGACATACACTCCTGTGCATGTTTTATAGCTCTCAGTACAATTGTTTGATTACTGGTAGGGAGTTACACTACCTTTATTAACAACCATTTTTCTTGTGTGGTCATTTTCATGTTAATTTGCAGCTGGCTAAATATTTCTTAACCTACTAGCAAAAGATAAACACTCGATAAAGTAAAATTTATAGCCTGCATAAATATATAGAGAGGGCCAAAAGGGAGTGAGAAGCAGAATGAAAGGACTTATGTGACACTTGGCTTAGGAATTGTGTCTTTGACCCCATCCAAAAATATTTATTTTCATTTTATTTAGAGGAACACACATACAGAGAGAGAGAGAGAGAGAGAGAGAGAGAGAGAGAGAGAGAGAGTCAAAGTTTCTGTGCACTGGTTCATTCAAATACACTGGCTAAGAATCAAAATCGGGAGGTCCAAATTCCAAACAGATCTTCTACGTGCGTGGTAGGGCCCAAGCACTTGAGTTGTCACCTGTTACCTTGTGGAGTTTGCATTCCCAGGAAGCTGGATTGGACTTGCAGTATCCAGAACTGGAAAAAGGCACTCTCATACAAAATGTAAGCATCAAATGCCCATGACACTGGACACAGCGTTAGCAGATCAGTGTGAAAAAAAATCTAAGATAGCGCATCAGATTTCAAGACAGAGCGCAAGCATGTTAGTTCTATTTATTACCTGTTGAATGGATGAATATCTTAAATTTCTCAGTTTCCACTTCCTTTTTCATAATATTGCACATCAAGTTGAATCGAATTGTGCCTCAAGGATTCCTCAAATTTCCAACATGCTAGTTCTAAACAGAAAATTTCATCCAAATAATCAGTAACTAAAAGGAAAGTAGATGGTGGATAGAACAGTTAAAAAGCAGTTGGCGGCCCAGTGCACTAGCCTAGTGGCTAAAGTCCTCACCTTGCATGCCCAGGGATCCCATGTGGGTGTCGATTGTAGCCCTGACTGCTGCACTTCCCTTCCAGCTCCCTGCATATGGCTTAGGAAAGTAGTGAAAGACATCCCAAAGCCTTAGGACCCCGTACCCACATGCGATACCCCGAAGGGAGCTCCTGGCTCCTGGCTTCTGGCTTTGAACCACCATAGCAGCCATCTGAGGAGTGAACCAGCAGATGGAAGATCTTTCTCTATGTCCTTCCTTCTCTTTGTAAGTTTGACTTTCCAATAGAAACAAATAACTCTTTAAAAAAGAAAAGCAAAAGAAACAGTTGGGACAGCCATGTCCCTACCAGAATGCCTGAAATGAAATCTTGGTCCTGGCCCATTTCCAGCTCTCTATGAATGCACATTTGGGGAGGAAGCAGGTGGTGGTTCACACATTTGGGTCCCTATCTCAAGTTTAGAAGGCCCCAGTTGAATTCCTGCTACAAGTATTTAGTAAGTGAGCCAGTAAATTGGAGATCCCTGTCTCTGTGTGATCTCCGTCACATGCTTAAGTCTCTCCAAGGTTCAAGGCAAATAAATAGATGTCTGAAAACAAAATGTATCATGTGAGCAATTTAACTGTAATTATGGAGCAGAGAGTCAGGCGTTTTAAGGATGATAACATCTCTTATTAAAAATTGTGTATCTTTTAATAGCACTATTACTTTTTATTATGTACTGAATTTAAAACTATCAAAATCTCCTGGAAATTCAAAACACAGTTAAAGGTTTGCATAACCGTACTCACAATTATATATCCTAAAATTGTTCACTATGAACATAAAAATAGTCCTGCCTCAATACAAAAGCAATTCTTGGTTTACATAAATGTTCTTCCATCACTTTCAATAACTCCTAAAATAGGTCTAAAGATATTTGGAGAGCTATCTAAGCAGAGTGTAAAGAGATCAACTTGAGCAGCTCCTAAGTAGAAGTTAGAACTAAAGGACACACCAAAGAGGGTGAGTAACTGAAACACAATGTGCAGGAAAGTCTCTCTAAAAGGGTGGTATTCAATGTTGAAACTTAAAAGAACAGAAAAAAGTAAGCACACAAAGCAGGGGAAAGAATATGTCAAAGGTGGGGTGTGGCATGACAAAGTTGACAGGTCATGCAGTCCTGGCAATGGCAAAATGGAATGGGATGACTCTGGAGCTGTGACCCAGGGCTGCAAAGTAGAGCTGCTAAAAATTGTTACAAATAGGGTGGTTTGAGACAAAGCATGAGGAGAAACAGAACAAAAGAATTCAAGTGTGTTATCATGCAGCTCCAATTCTTTTTCCAAGATCTGTTCCTTCATTTATTGGAGGGGCCAAATGAGACAGGGAAAGAGAAGAGAGTATGATATTTGTTACTTCATTCTTCAGATGCTCACAACGGCCTGGGCTGAGCCAGGCTTGAGTCAGGAGCCTGCAATTCCACACAGTTGTTTCAGATTTAATAATAAAAACCCTAATACTTAGACCATCATCTGTTGCCTTCCTAAGCACATTAGCGGGAAGCACGATCGGAAGCAGGGTAGCTTGACCGTGAACCAGCCTTGCCTTACTGATTGCAGGTGTCCCAAGAGGCAGCTTAACCCATTGCTCCACAACACCTTCCCCTTCGCCTGCACTGAACGGTAAGACAATGGCAGAAAGTGAGAACATGTGGAATTATCAAGAGTTGATGATAAATTGAATACTTGGGGAAGTTAGGCAACCAGAAATGACTCGGAGTTTATGGTTTGTATCACTGGATATTTGCTAATCCTTTCGAAGTAGAGAATACAGCTACTGGTTGGTGAAGGTTGTGATGGTACGGAATGTTAAAAAGCCCACATTCCGCATCCCTATGTTGAATCGTCTGTGTTCAGCTTTTACTACCACATCCAATCCAGTTTACTGCTAATACACATCCCGAGAGGCGGCAGATACTAGCCCAAATGCTAGGGTCCCTACCACTCTCATGGCCGACTCGGTAATCGTTCCTGGTTCCTGGCTTTGGCTGGGCTCATTCATGACCATTGTATGTAACCGTGGAATGAACCAGTAGATAGAAAATCTTTCCTACCTTTCAAATAAAATACAGATATCTAAATAAACTTTCAAAAATACATGAATTGGATTTTACCATTTCCTCATGCATAATTTATTATTTGGAAAGTAAATAGGAGACAGTACATGATAAACAGAATATTTAACTGGCTCCGCTATTTTTGTTCAGGCTGAAGGCATTCCATAAACATCCATAAACTCTGTGCTAGCTGGGAATATCAGTCATTGCATGCATGTCCTGTCCCCATGGATTTTTCTCAAAACTTTCAACCTTCCCTGTCCTTACTGGTTGCATTCTTGCCCGTCTCCTTGCAGTCTGTGCTCCCAGAGGCGACTCGTGTTTGGGTTACTGTCAGCTCTGCTCCCTGGGGCAGAGTATTGGAATGAGGAATGGCAAGAAGCTGATTGTTAACTAGTCATCACAGTCCCCACCCACCCCGTGACTTCATTTCTGTCTTAATGCAAGGGAGGATAAGTGGGTGGATGTAGTTCTGGAACTGTTGCTTAAGAAAACAAAGTAAACTATCGCTGGAAAACATGGACTGTAGTATTTTCCACCTTTTTATTGTGAAAAATTTCAATATACTTCCATGGCAAAAATTCTTAAATTATGCTGAACAGCTTGTATAATCAAAACCTATGCTGTATCATTGGCATATTAATGAGTTGTTAATAATTATGTATTCGTTTCTCCTTCCCTCTATTTATCCATTAATTCATTTTGGGATAGTTTCTGATCCATTACACAGAAAATGGTGGTTATCAGTACATTTTCTACCAGGCACTCCAGCATACATAACATTAAATGAAGTTAATATCAAAAATTTAAATAACATTATCTTATATTATATTGTATCATATTATATTATGTTATATTATATTATATTATATTATATTATATTATATTATATTATATTATATAGTACAATTCTTTTGGCAGTTGTATTTATCAGTGCAACCCTAACTTCCAGTTAGGTACAGACGGTTACCACAAGCCCAGAAATACTCCTCGTACTTCCTGCCATATCTATATGCATCCCAACCAAAACAACTACAGTTCTGATTTTGTTTCAGTTCTAAAACTTTATGTAAGTGAGTTCATTCTGTACATACTTTTTTGTGTCAGATTTCTTTAACTTTTTGTAGATAATGCCTTTGGTGGTACAAATAATCTGAATCAAAAAGAGTGCTCTGAGGTTTTTCAGAAAATGTCTATATTTTTTAACCTATGAAACCGCAGTCATGTTCCCCCTTTCAATTTATGTTTTGCATGTGGCAAAGGTAAAGGTATTTTCCTTTTGTATTATGAAACTATCCAGTTGTTCATTATTATTGTTGAAAAAACTTCTTCCCCAAGAAGCATCTTCTATTCCACTATGATTTGCATACTTCATACTGTTTTAAGACACCTTTCGGCTTCTGCCTAGTGCATGTGCTGATTTATATTTAATAGGAACACGAAACTAGTAGATTGGACTTTGTGCACAACCCGCCTCATGGTCCCCACTAGAGCCCGTTGGAACTGGACTGTGTTGCCATTCCCGTCCTAGACAAAGGCTGTTTATTACACAGAACAGCACCGCGACTCTGCAGACGGATGATTCAGAGATCCAGGAAAAGGGTGAATTACCTTTGATTCACACAGCCCTTTTCAGTGCTGCTAACTAGCTGTGGTTAGTGACTCAATTCTCACAGCTCCTTGGCTGACAATGCCCTGACTCACTCTGCAACACTTACTTCCAGAAGTCTCTTTATTTTCTCACCTCCCTAGATTTGTGCACGCTTCGTCTTTGGCCATAACACTCCTCTCTGAATGTCTAGACACTTTTCCCACTCCTGATGGTTCCCGATGTAAATCGGTCATAGGTGCTTCCTATCACCCATTTTCCTGCATTTGTTCACAAGCTGTTACTCTCTCTTCCTCATACATATCCTTATTAAGAAGAGCCCATAGAAAGTACAAATCTGGTCTTTCATTTCAGCTCAGCAAGATAATATCACACTGCAGCAATAACAGACTTAGCAAATGAATGAATTTAAATTGTCTCAGGTAGTGCATCAGATCTTTTCTATTTTTTCTACCTTAAAAATATCTCAGTGTTGGGGCATGGAGGATCTCCCAGCCTGGCCCCCTGATCTGGCAGGTTTAATCATCCTTCCTTCTCTTGGGAGGGAGAAACAAACTCACTAAATGGTCTTCCCAGCTTTGCCAAAACATCAACTTGTTTTACTCATACATTTGTTTACTCCATTCTTTTCCAGTTGCCTATGAGTCCATCCCTTTAATAATAACACTGATTGCATCATTGTAGCTGTACATTAAGTTTTAAAATCAAATAGTTCTAACTCTCTCCCTTTGGATTTCTCTTATAAAATGGTTGTAGGCAGGTTTTTTTTTTCCTTTCCGTATAAATTTTAAATTTTAAATGTCCAAAAAGCATGTTGCTGTTTTGATTTTGGATAAAATATGTAAATCAATATGGGAAGAATTGACATCTTAACTCCATTGAATATTCCAATTTATGATCGCTGTTTATTTCTGTACTTACACAAATCCTCTCCAATTTTCTTGTAATCCAGAGTTATTCATGTTTTCGTGCCCAGGTCATACACATCACATTAATTTTATATGCTTAAATATATCAATATTAAGAACAACCATAAAATGTATTATGTTTTGAGCCTGGTGTGGTAGCCTAGGGGCTAAAGTCCTTGCCTTGCACGCGCAGGGATTCCATTCAAGCACAGGTTAAGTCCTGGCTGCTCTACTTCCCATCCAGCTCCCTGCTTGTGGCCTGAGAAAGCAGTCAAGGACAGTCCACAGTCTTGGGACCCTGCACCCGCATGGGAGACCCAGAACACATTCATGGCTCCTGGTTTCGGATTGGCTCAGCTCCAGCATTCAGGTCACTTGGGGAGTGAATCATCAGACGGAAGTTCTTCTCTGTCTCTCCTCTTCTCTGTATATCTGATTCTCCAATAAAAATAAATAAATCTTTAAAAAATGCATTCTGTTTCAATTATTGTTCATTATGAATAATATAAGGAAGAATAGTTATTTTATGAAACAGTAAGTTTAAGCTCATAAGCTCAAGAAAAATTTATAGATGCTTTGTAATCTGTAAACCAACTCTAGAAACATCGTCATAGGATTCATTGGAATTTATAAACCATCATGTCATGTGAATATAGTTTTGGCATTGCCTTTCCTACATAAATGTTTACAATATTTTCTTATCCAGTTGAGCTGGCTGAAGTTTTTAGTGGAACAGCCATGGACAGAGTGATATCATGCCTTGATCAGATTCCTAGTGGGAAAGTATTTGAGCTTTCATCATTAACTGACATTTAGCTAAAGGCAGAAGTCCTTTATCGGCTTCAGGAAGTTCTTTTCATATTCCCGATTCCTCCAGAAGTTGTTTTGTGTTTGCTTGCTTTGTTTTCTTAGTTTTCCTTCTTTTTTTTTTTTTAAACGTATTAACTTGTGTGGTATATAATCAGTGACTTATCTTTCTCTTTCCCAAATGAAAGTAGAGAATATTGCATAATTCGGTGCTTTTTTTTTTTTATTTTCCATTTGTTGTACTATTATTTACATTACAGTTCCATAGACTCTGGGATTTCCCTAACCACTTTTCCAAATACCCTCCCCACCACTGATTAGCCTTATATTATTTCAATAGTATAGTTCTTCATAAACGTACATAAGTCCATCATTGAGGGCATGGATAGTGGCAAAGGGTCCAACATCCTATTATCAAGATAAATTTAGCAGTGTCTTTGGGAGCGCATCTTTGATCTGGAAGTAGGGATGCATACTGCATTGTATCCTCACATCTGGATATGACAGTCTCCATTACACAGTTGCTATACATCCCCTTAAATGAAAAACCACAAAACAAAATCAACAGTAGGAAGAAAAGTTGAAACTTATAATACCGTGAAGATAAATAACATGCTACTGAATGACTAATGTGTCACTGAATAAATGAAAAAGAAAAGCAAGAACCTTCTTGAAGAAAATGATGCTATGTTACAAAACCTATGGGTCAGTAAAGACTTTGAGAAAAATAAAAATGTTTGGAAGACATGAAAGCAAACAAAAAGTTCAAAATCCATGAGATAGTTTCTACTGATCTTTCTTGTTGATATGTGTCTCCTGTAGGCAACGGATAGATGGGTTTTGATTTTTTAAATCTATTCTAAAAAAAATAGATCTGTTCTACTAATGTGTGATGTTTGAGCGGTTTAAGCCTTTTACATTAAGGATTAATATGAATAGGTGGTAACTCGTTTGATTTAGTCTTCTGTTGTTAATTTACTAGGATTTTCTTCATATCTGCCTTTGGTTTTTGTGAGTGCTATGATTTTTATCTGTCAAGAGAACATCTTTAAGTATCTTTCTAGGGCAGGTCTGGAAGAGGCATATTCTTTGATCTTTCCTTTGCTGTGGACTTGGTTATTATATATTCTTTTTATGAGATCAGATTTTGTGTGTAACATTTTGCTATGGATTTCTATATTTGTTCTTTCTGCAAATTTGGTCTCTAATTTACTGTGTTTTTTTTTTCAGTATAATTTTGTCCTTAAAAATGAATTTGACATATTGTCTCTAATCTTCTGGAAGATACATTTCTATATGTATTCATTTGAGTAGTGGAAAATAACAGACGCAGTAGGATGGACAGTCTTCCACATGGACAGCATGGACCCAGCAATCGATCCATCACCACTTCCCCTTGGGTTTGCATTAGCAAGAATCTGGGTTCATGTGCCGGAGTCTGGCTTGGAACTCAGGTGCTCTAATGAGGAATGTATGTGCCTTAACTAAAACATCAATCACTAGACCTAATCCCTATCCCTTCTGGAATATATTAAATATCATTGGAAAGACTTCTTCTTCAAACACTTTGGTAGAATTCACCAATGAAATCATTATGGATTAAATTTCGCTTTGGGAACACTTTAAACTACACACTCAGTTTGTGTAATAGATCTATTTCTAGATATACTCTTCACTGACTTGGATATTTCATGTCTTTCAGAAAATCCAGGCACTGTTGAATATATATATTTAACATGGTCCTTCATCTGCCCTTACTAATGTCTGCAATGATACAGTCACTTTTCCTAGAAACAATGATAATTTAATCTTTTTTTCTTTCATTACTTGGTGAACCCAGTAGAATTATGAAATTTTCACTGATCTTTTTTGGTACAGACTTTTATATCATTTTACAAACATGTTAGGCTGTAACTGTGCTTCTGAGCTTCATTTCATGCAGTTTAGTATGTTTTCTTGATATTTACCTTAAGTCCTCCTCTTAGATCTCATAGACCGTTCACATGATTTTTAAAATTTGTACCTGATTAGTGGTTTTCCAAATGACTTTTCTTTGTCTCTATCATTTTGTTGTCAATAAATATACTCTGAATTCTTTACAGTTTCCAAGTCTTATCTTGTGACTTAGGTACTGATCTGTCTTGGCCTTTCCATATGCATCGCAAAAGGTAGCATACTTTACTGTTGCTGGGAAGATTGTCCCGTGAATGCCATTTCAGTCCTAGTAACTGAAAATAATCTTTTAGTTGTACTTTCTTTCTGTCAACTTGTTTCATTAAATACTGTGAGAGAAAATGTTACAGGCTTTATTTACTGGCATAATTGCAGATCTATTTCCTATTTCAGTGATTTCAGTTTTTGCTTCATGCATCTGAAATTATATTATTACGATCATATTCACTAGGCCCAGTGTGGTAGCCTAGTGGCTAAAGTCCTTGCCTTACACATACCAGGATCCCATGTGGATGCAAGTCCATGTCCTGGCTGCCCCACTTTCCTACCAGCTCCCTGCTTGTAGCTGGAAAAGCTGTTAAGGATGGCTCAAAGCCTTGGGATATTGCACCCATGTGAGAGATTCAGAAGAAGCTCCTGGCTCCTGGCATCAGATCAGCTCAACTCCAGCCATTGCAGCCATTTGAGTTGTAATCCAGCAGATGCAAGATCTTCCTCTGTGTCTTTTCTTCTCTGTACATCTGCCTTTCCAATAAAAATAAATCTTTTTTTTTTTTAATCACATACACTTAGTATTATCAGATCCTCTTTGTGGCCTGATCTTTTCATCATTATGTAATGATCTTTGTTCTTGACATATTTCCTTTGTCAGATATAAATATGTTTCTTCAATTCTTTTATTGACATTTGAGTTGCATACCTTTCATCTTTACTTTTAAACTATAGCCTGCTTAAATAGGGTGGCCGCTGTCACTGTTATTGTTCAGATAGGATAGATTCTCCACATGTATTGATTGCCCACTCTTGTGTAGTGTCAGTTCACTATCCACAGTCTGTGGATCCGATGCTGTCTACATCTAGTTTTCCATGAGTTCCTTTGGTAGTCTGTTCAACACCAGATCCACTCTGACTCACAGGTGAGCCAAGAGTTCATGCATATTTCATGTGATTGTTTCCTCGGGCTGCTATTAATCTCCCTAACCCTGTCTAGCTCCCAGGGGCTCTGTTTGCTAGTCTCTTGCATAGACAGCCAAGGAATTAATCTCTGTGCTCTACTGCACACTTCCCATTGTTGAGCTGGTATCCAGGACCAAGCAGCAGTAGCATAGAGGGACAAAACATAATGGAGATTTCCTCTGTGTTCTGAGGATCATTCTGATTAGACAGAGGGATTCTCTTTCTAATGAAGGGGAGTTTTCTCTGTTTACCAGCTGTTGACATCACTATTGCATGATAGCACTCAAGATGCTGAGAAAATGTAGCTTGGGATGATGGCGCTTAATTGGAAGCAATGATAGTGTAAAGAGAATTGTTAAAAAAAACATAATGAAATTGAGTACATGAAGTTTCTTTGTGGTATCTCAATCCTCGGGGCTACTTTCGTCATTTTTCAGACAATAAGGAAAGAAGTTTCTTTGGAGCTCTTATTGTTCTTACCTAGTACATAGTTTCATATTTGGGCTTCATTTGAGTCCAAGCAGGAAGTATGATCAAACAAAATAAACAAAATAAGGACCTCACAATGGGACTATTTATAATGTTGTGCTGTTCTTTTCTTACTCTGTCTCCTACCACTTGATGTGGAGAGTCCTCAGATAACTGCTCCACGGATTCTGTTCAGCTTTTTTGTTGCATTCAATGAGAAGTGGAGTTGAGTATACTTACACTACTAGATTTTTAAATGCAAAATTAATGAAAAAAGCTGTCTCTTACAGGTTTGCTTATCTTCTATTATAACAGAGTCTTAATTTTAAACATAAAGTAATTCAAGCTAGGTAATTCCAATACAAACACACTTGCTATTATATTGTTGCAGTTAATCTTGGAAGTGATTTAAGAAGCAAGATTCCTAGTTTTCTGTCCTAGAAACTGTGTTTCCCTGTTTGTGTGCTAAATACACAAGTGTATTATTGGGGGACTAGGGAAAAGACTGAGCTCGTATCAAAATTAAGGTGACTTTATATATTTTAGACTGTATACTTTTCAAAACAAGTCACATTTACCTAGCTATTAATGTGAATTAAGATACACGTATTTTCTCAGCCTGATGATCATGATAAAAGCATTAGCAATTTTGAATTAAGGACAGCCGTTGAACAATAGTGTATTTGTCACAAAGCACACACAATTGCATAACTATGCAAAAATCTCTCCCCATAATAGCGACTTACATATAAAAAAAAAAAGGTGATTATTGAATCATGCAGCTCACAAACGGTCCAATTTGCTGTGTCTGGAATAAATACATAATTTAGTGTGTGTAAAATTAAGCTTATGCGAAACCACAGCAGAAATTTTTATTCAATAAAACCCACAGCAGAAATTTGGGAGAAATCTCTATCCTTGTAAACTCAAGGGCCAGCATCGCATAAGGACACTGGTTCAAATCCCTCTCCAATGGGCTCTTAATGTACCTGGAAAAGCAGTGAAAGATGAGCCAAGTCCTTGGTCACTGCGCTAGTGTAGGAAACCCAAAGGAAGCTTTCGTTTCCTGGCTTGGGCTTTGCTCAGCAGATAGTTGTAATCGTTTGGGTGGCGAGCCAGCACATGGAAGAGCTCTCTCTCTATTTCTCTCTCTCTGCCTCTCCTCATCTGTAACTCTTTTACATAAATAAATAAAAATTTAAAAAGTAAATACATTATAGTATAAAGGACTATTTCTAAAAGACTATTATGTTGAATTCTTCAACATTCAGAAATGAAGGAATAAATTACTTCCTTGACTTTTTTTTATTCTGAATCTGGTTTCTAGCAAAACTAGGGAGACTATCGATAAACTTCAGATATTATAAATCTATTGAATTTTTAAACAACCTGCAAAAACATTCATATATATTCTTATAGAAACGTCTTCATTTTTTTAGAGCGAGAGATTTCTAGATTTATCCATTTATGTCATCAGAGATCCAAATGGTATTTAAAAACTTGATCTCTAGAGGACATAGGATGGAAGAAGGATTATCTTTATTTTCCTGGTCCCAGCTATCTATGGGGCTTTGGAACAGTTGCTTTCTTTAGCTTTTGTACTTTCTCACTCTATTTCTCTGTAAGACTGATGTAGTTTTATTGCAAAGGCAGATTTATAGGGAAGGAGAGACAGAAAGATCTCCCATCTGCTGTTTCACGCCTCAAATGGCTGCAATGGCTAGAGCTGAGCAAGTCCAATGCCAGAAACGAGGAGTTTTTTTTCTGGGTCTCCCACTCCGGGAGGGACCCAAGACCTTGGGCCGTCCTTGACTGCTTTCCCAGGCCACAAGCAGGGAGCTGGAAGGGAAGCGGGGCAGCCGGGACACAAGCTAGCACCTCCAAGTTATCCTCGCACTTTGCAAAGCAAGGATTTAGAAACCGAGCTACCATGCAGAGCCAAACTTCTGCTCTCTTTTCTGGAAAGTAAAGTATCTGATTGTATGTTCTTGATTTTCAGTGTTTCCTTTCCAAATGAAGAGTTATAGCCCAGCCTTCCATAGTTTCCTTTACCAATATTCTCCTTTGTTCTTATTTCCCCCTTTGGCCTTCCAAATAAGCACAGTGGTTAAATGGGAAATCCATCTTACATTTCCTGTTAAACTGTGTTCCTGCTTGCAGCATTATTTCCATCCTCTCTGCAAATAGCTCAAGCTTTGAACCTGCCAGAGTCTCCAGCCTTGAGGTCCTCTTGTGGAAGAAGAGAAATTACTATGATAAATGGAATCTTACTCATCTGCTAAGGTCAGCCTCTTCAGGGAACATCTGCATTTTGATACAAGCTGGCCAAGAGAGATGACTCCTTTATCTTAAAGAATGAGTTCTAATTTGGGATTATCTAACATGCTCACACAGGGAAATTGGAGAGAATGTGAGACAAAAGCACAGCTTCAATGAAGAAGTGCGTTCTTCCACAATGCAGAGAATGAACAGTGAAAAGGGCGCTGCATCGCTTAACTTTCGGGGAGAAATATGCATCCTTGAAAAATACTTGTGTGGTTTGTTGTCCACAGTAATCTAAACTTCAAAATTACTTATTAAATCCAGCAGAGTAATAACAGATTTTATATGTCTCTGAGTTACCTAATAAAACTTATGGTACAACATAATGTACTCAGTGATAAGAATGAATTACAATGCTATGTAAAATACTTCTACAAGAAAAAGTAGTCACTGGAGCCACAAATCACTAACAGATTATGTGTTAACTGTCTTTACTTAAAATTTAGAAAATTGTTTTAAAAGTGAAACAACTGTGTACCAAAAGTTTCTACAAATGAGGGAGGTCACAGAAGATCATGGAAAATTGCAAACCTGATGCCCTCCTTGACATTTACAAGGTACCTGATTCCATGAAAGACTCTCTCAGATGTGGCACTGCCTCAGCTGGTAAAGTGAATGAAGAAACCTACTAAAAGACTAAGATGAGATATTTAAAGTAACTGGCACCTAGTAAGTAATAAAAAAGAAAAATATAAACAATAGCCTTATGGTGGCTGAAATTCCCGTAAAATATACGTCTTCAAAAACACTGCGTGTGCCCATCCCAACAGACGTCTCAGGGAAAACATGTTTGATTTTTTTTTCAGCCTTGTTTGTAAGTGCGGATCTGCGCCACATGAAAGATTCAGTAGGGAGTTGCTGGGCATGCTTTTGCAGCCTTCCATCAAGAGGAAGATATTTTCTGATACTCGTCTTTTAGCATATGAGGGTTATCTTCATGTGCCAATCTTTTCTAAGTGGAGGAAAATAAGATAGCAACTTTCATACATCTTCGTGTCTTGTATTTCTTCAGGACTTTCTCATTTCTAAGAAGATATATACGCGCCAATTTTTTACCACTTCCTATATAGGTCAATACTCAGTAAGTGCTGTTATAGTGAAAAACAATAATAATGCTAGCAGACAGGACCAATGGTGTGATTATAGTTATCAACACTGATGACTGGCACAACTAGAAAAAAATCATGCTTCTACACCAGTTTTCCTAAATGCGAGCTGTTGCTTTCTTTTTAAATTTCCTCTGTTTGACCTCTCCTATCCTCCCTATTTTTCTATTGTAATAAAAAGCCTTCGTATTTAATCCTCCTTTGTTTGACTTCTTAGTCTGATGGCAATGAAATGGGAGCGAATCTCCACAGCACAATATATCACAAATAGCAGAAATACAACACCCCAGTACATGGCCGGCCTTCTCAGTCCTACACACAGAAACGCCCACACCCACGCCCACGAAACCTGCCACACGCTATACAGACACAGTGTCTGAAACCAAACAAAACACAAACAATGGCTGCATTGCTATGGCAACAGAGTCCAGGCCATGTTTTCTGGGAACCTTTAGCAGCTGTTTTTAATTTAAAGTGTTTGTTCTGCTACCTTATATCCTGTGAGCAGCACTAGAGGCCTTCCAGTGTGTTCCTTGGCCATTCAGAAGTAACTCCTGCTGTGTCCCTCGAACAGGTGAAAACAAGACGATGGCAAATTAGTAAGGTTCAGGGCTCATCCACTGCAGAAAGCTCGCTCAAAACGAATCCAGCAGGCCTCACTTGCTCTTCAGGCTTGGACATATCAGTGTAGTGAGCTTTTGGGTTTTTTTTTTTTTTAAGATTTATTTATTTCTATTGGAAAGGCGGACATAACAGAGAGGAGGAGAGACAGAGAGGAAGATCTTCTATTCAATGGTTCACTCCCCAAGTGACCGCAAAGGCTGGGGCTGAGCCAATCGGAAGCCAGGAGCTCTTCTTGGTCTCCCAAGCCGGTGCAGGGTCCCTAAGCTTTGGGCTGTCCTCGACTGCTTTCCCAGGCCACAAGCAGGGAGCTGGATGGGAAGCAGGGCTGCCGGGATTAGAACCAGCACCCATATGGCATCGTGGCGACACGTTCAAGATGAGGACTTTAACCACTATGTTATTGCACCAGGCCCAATGTAGTGAACTTTTGCAGCTCAATTTTTTTTTTTAACTTAGCTACTGAAGAATTCTTAATTTCGCAAGGTGAAGTTGTGTGTCTTATGTGCTATAATCTTCTGTCTTTAAAAAATCTGATGTAGGGCCCAGTATAGTAGCCTAGCAGTTAAAGTCCATACCTTGCAAGCACAAATATCCCATATGGACACCGGTTCTAGTCCCAGCAACCCCGCTTCCCATCCTGCTCCCTGCTTGGGAGACCTAGAAGAGGATCCGGGCTCCTGGCTTCAGATCGGCTCAGCTCCAGCCATTGCAGCCACTTGAGTAGTAAATCAACGGATGGAAGATCTTCCTCTCTGTCTCTCCTCCTCTTTATATATCTGACCTTCTAATAAAATAAAATAAATCCTCAATTTTTTTTGTTAAATTCTAAGGTAAAAGGAAGAGGGCACTTCTCTGCCTTCCTGAGAATTCTGTGATACTTTTTTTTTATTACAGGTGATGAGAATTGTACCCAGAGAGGTTAAACAATTTACGCCAGATCCACAGGACAGCACAGGTTAAAGCACAGGTGCTCTGAAGCTGAATAATAAACACTTTCCTGCTTCAATCCTTCTGTACCCTTCACTGTGTTCATAAGCATGATTCATCCAACAACACTCTGAGAACATCCTTGCCTAAGAAATATTTAATGAGGCCGAACAATATAGCTAACAATAGTGCTATTGTTGGCATCCACCATTAAGTCTGTGTGCACTATGAGCAAAAGTAAAGGAAAAATAATCACTGAGCGATTTGAAGGGCTGATAGGTGCATGCAAAAAGCAAATCATAACAATCTTCTGCTATGAACATCTCCAGAGAATCTTGAAAGTCGTGAGTGTGATGTCACTATTTCACATCCAGGATTCTTCTAACTTTCCTGAAGAGCCCTTGCAAGTTATTTTATCTATTTGTTATTTTTTCCCAATTACACATTAATAGTTGCAAAAGCTGAGTGGGCTCTTAAAAGAATGAGTAGCCTTATAGTAATATACTGAAACTTACAAGAGTATTAGAAATAATATTTAATGCCTAAGCACAACCAAGTGTCACCGTTTGTTGTTCCACTGGGTTTCACATGACACATGTGACATCCTGAAGGAGACTCCTATGAGGCTACAAGGACAGAATTTATAGACACACTACCACATCCAGATATGTGGGCGTGATGCATCATGCATCCCTGCTTCCAGACAAAAGATGAACTGGAAATTTAGAATGAATAATTTAGAATTAGCATTGGAGGCAATGCCGCCATAGCAGGACCTTAAGACAACTGACGTATTTAGGAAAATTACTTAGAAACAATATCACGCAAGACTGACAATAAAGGAGACACTGAAAAAGAAATTTGACTTTAGAGTGAAATGTGATCATTAATTGATGAACATGAATATAGCAGATTAACAAAATGGGATAGCAATATTGTTAGAAAAATTCAGTAGAGCTCATTGTAACCATAAGAAGGAGTTGTACTAAATATTCTCAAACCTTCCAACAAGCCTTGTTTTTGAGCCCACAAATTGTGATGTCATAAATTAAAATAAGAATAAAAATAGTTTGAGGAAGATGATCAATTTAATTTTGGACATGAGAATATTTTGAAGATGTATTTATTTATTTATTGGAAAGGTAGAATTACACAAAGAAAGAGAGAGACAAAGTGTAGAAATCTTCAACCCAGTGATTCACTTCCCAAGTGGCCACAACAGCTGTGGCTGCTCCAGGCTGAAGCCAGTATTCCAGTTTCCTCCAGGTCTCTCATGTGCATACAGTGATCCAAGAAATTGGGCCATCTTCCTTACCATTCGCAGGGACTGGGATTAGAATTGGAGCAGCCAGGACTCAAACCACTGGCCATTTGGATGCCAATATCACAGAGGTTGGCTTAACTCGCTATGCCACAGCACCAGTCCCAGGAACATGAAATATGTATGACATGGTGAGTAAGTCAGTAGAAGATACACTATGAAATTAAAAAAAAAAAAGGAGGGGAGTTGGCGCATTCAAAAGTCAGACTGGTAGTACTGGGAGGCAATAGAAAGGATTTCTCATGGGAAACAAAATCAAAGTCACAATCATTATTTTCATTAAACTACTTAATAACTGAGTGTTTATGTTTCTAAAACTATTAAAAGGACACATAACTTATTGTTAATGGGATAGAATTCTATGATGAATATTAGAATTCTTGAAAATTACAAAATTCTGTCATAAATCAGAGGTTAGAGGCGGGGGTAATTTTGTCTGATACATATGGAAGTGGTGTGCCAACCTTTATATACTTTCATCTACTTTCAAAGAAATGAAAAGTAGCAAGATCATCATGTGATTTTGTTATTGTTGAGCTCTCTTCTGCCAGTCAAACCTCTCTATTTTCCTGACATTAAAATAAAAATGGGTCATCTCTTACCCATTTAATAGATTCCTTTTACAAGCTTCAGCTCACCTATAAACAGAGACACTGAGTGGGTAGAAGAGGAAGGTGGTGATGCTGAGCGAGGCAGGACTGTCTGGGATATAGCATACCTACCAAGCACTAGAAACAGGTGGAGGGAGGGACCTGGTCCCTGAGAATTTTGATTTTGAAGGAAAAGGCATGATTCTAATATTGCCTCTGGATTGACAGAAGGCTGTTCATCTTCAGGCCAAACACAGTTTCTACCTGTTTGGCCGTGGGAAATGTGCTGAAGTTAGTTAAGCCACTCATTGTGATGTAGGCACAATCAGATGACCTAACTTCCATGCTTGTGAAAATGTGATGAGACAGTCGGTACTCAGTCATCACCAGCTAAACATCTGTAACAGGAAAGAGTGGTCAGTATCCTTTAACCAGCATGAGGACACACACTTAGTTGAAGTTATTAAGTGCCACAACCCCAGAGACAGATGGGAAGTAGAGAAAGAATGGGACCAAAAGAGAGAGGAAGCAGCAGGATTTACAAAAGAAGGAGAAATAGTATAAGAAATCAGGTAGAAGAAAAAATTGAGAAGAGATCTGCTAAATGGTAACAGGGAAAGAATTGCTAAAATTAATATGTATACTTAGACATGTCCATGTATTATTTTGATGAAAAATTCACTGGAAGGAAAAAAACAAAAGATGGAAAGCTTTGAGTGTCAGACATATGGGAATTAACTGAAAGTGTGGAATATGACTTCATCCATTTCCTTCCAGTGTCCACCTTTTTAATACCTATCACTGTATAAGAGGCTTATCTAAATAATATGTCATATAAGCCTTTGTAGTCAACTATGGCTCAGGCTTTACAAACAGTATCTTAAACAATGCACATTTATAGAAATGGGAGCAGCACGATTATACAAAGCAAAACTATTATATTACACCAGGAAACTTCAGTTCTGTAAAACAGAGGCCAATTTCAGCAAACTAGCAAATCTTTTTTCTTTTAATCCTTAATCATACACAATTTAAAATGATGTAATGCCAGGTTATATATCAACTCAACCATTCTTTTCTTGAATTATCTGACTCAAATGTCTGTGGAATCTGGAGTTTATAACATACTGAAGAAACAAATAACCTCTGTAATCTGATTATTCTCTATACATTACTTTTTACACAAGAAACAAAATTAATTTGGTTTAAAACGTTTCCATTGTGTTTATAAAACGGATCTTTATAGGAGATGCAAAGTTATTTTAAAGTTAGTATTTTTAGGAATTTATTTATGAGCTGAGATGCTTTTCATAGGACAGTTTTGTCATTGGTGACCAAGAGACTTTGATAAATATTTAACGTGCAGGTTATGCACAACCAGATTGGCCACAGGCAGCATTGTTTAGTATGTACCTACAGTTGAATTTGATGCTCCATCAGATGCACAGACACACAGTGACTCAACCGTTCTCCTATACAGATCTCCTAATCAAGATTTGCTTTTTTTGTTTGGCCCCTTTGCTTTATAATTCAATCCTCACTAGTTACATGTGATCCAACAGAATACAGCATAACCCAGGCAAAGGATTTCTGAGTATTCAAGCATTGCAATTCTTTCTAGTTAACCTATTTGCAACTAAATGAGAAGAGTTAAGAAAAACAAAATGTGATGACTTTGCTGCCGGGAAGATAATTTTGTTAAGCCACTTACTAAAATTACCGAGTACTTACTATTTCATAAGAACCACATTAATTCTACTGTTAATTATTTTATTAATGTTATGCGCTATATAAAACAACCTGTAAAGTCCTAGACCTACCCTTTGCTTTCTATTTAGAAAACTTAACCCAAAGAACAACATAGCAGAATATCTACCTCAATTAACTACAGGAGACAAATGCCAAATTTTCTGTGAAGAAACTAGAGAGTACTAATACTACTGATATTTATAGAGTTGGATTTTCCAGGCATAGCAATTGTTATTTATTTGAAAGGCAGAGAGATGGAAAGGATAACAGACTCATAGATGCTGGTTGACTCTTCAGGTCCTAAACCATCATGGCTGGGCCAATAAGAAGCTGGAGCCTGGAAACGCAAGCCAAACCTCCCTTCCCAGATTGTGGGTTAATGGAAAGTCAGAACAGTAATGGAGTCCGGATTTGAATCCAGGTATTCCAACACGGAATGTGGCTGTCCCAAACTGTTTCCTAACTGCATTGCCAAATGCCTACTTCTACAGTTTTAGTTTTATATCGAGCTTAAACAAAGATTATTCATAAAATATTCTGTAATCATAAGGCAAATAAAGATGACATGACATTTCTCTCTGTTAAAACATCCCAAATGCATCTTCAAAAGCATCCCTTTTATTTCCTCAGAATAAAAATGTCATCTATAAGCCTAAAAGAATGAAATTTAACAATAGCAAAAAAAAATTTAAAGCAATGTATGCATATATATATATATGTATATATATATATAAAACTCTGCTTGTGTGATAAGAGAGAGAGGAGGCAGGCTGCCGACACTTGTTGCCAAGTCATGAAATACTCTATCACCTATGTTTTATTGGTTGCAAAGACGTTCAGGATATGGCTAGATATAACATATCCAGCAATTTTCTTTAGTGCTAGACTTTCCTATAACAGTTTTTATTGATTGTTTTCTTAAGTTTTGTGCTTGAACTCAATTCAGCATTTGACATATTAGTGATTACCTTCTTCACAATAAATTCCAAGAAGCTAGTTGCTCACTCTGCTGAGATGCTAGATCTTAAAAACTGATCACTAACCCTTCAAAGATGTTGAACAATTTATGCAACAAAAACAATATGTTTCATTTGCCCATGGGATAATCAGAATTCACATACATGGAAAGCTGGGGAAATTTTTAAAGAAATAAATGAGTAAAGAAACAAATGCTTTTATTTTTTTGTTTCAAGGCAATTGTGACCTGATTACTGACAAAACACTTTCATCACTTTAGAATTCAATAACTCCTTTAAGTCAACTCAAACACAAAACTTAGCAGAGTAAGAGAGAGAGAGGGAGAGAGAGAGAGATTGCTTCTGACCCAAATTCTGCTTAGCTGTCAAAGGAGATTGGTTATTATCACAACAGTGATCATTTCTGAGGGCATGGGTCTTAGGTATTCTCGGTTGGAAGCTCTCTCTTTAGCCTTTTCTTCTCTCTTTCCCTTCATCCCTCTTTGCTTTTGAAATCATGTTTTATGCTAAAGCGCCTTCTTTACAACTGACCCTTGAAGAACTGGCATTGACTCATAATCTCAAACCAAATATGAAGTGGTTTCTGGGAGAGTATGATGAAATTTAAATATAACTAAGCATAGTTTTTAAACAAGCTTTGAAGTGTTCAGAAGACCAAAACCAAAGTTTACGATGGCCTGAGAGTTAGCAACCACAAAGTCTTCTACAACTCATGGACCCAGTGCTAGAGAATCGTAGACTCAAGGGATGGAACAATTGTATCGGCCTTTTATCTTCTGGAATGGCAGTGTGCCTCAAACTCCAATCCCCAACCCCACCCCGAGAATTTGCCATGCACTAGGCATTTGCCACCAGTAACCTTCCTGGAGCAGTCGCACTGGTCAAAAGGTGACGAACCCTTCTGTTCAGTGCTGATCTTTGCATCAGCTGACAGCAAATGTTTTCCTCTTTCACCTGGGCACTTCCTTCAGATCCATCACTTTGTGAACCAAATCATGAGTTCTCTATTCAGAGCTGAGCTTCCCAATTGACAGATTCATTTTAAAAATTTGGCCCTGTGCTATAGAAGGTGTGATGATTCACATGAAATTGAAAATAAAGAAGAGTAACTTCTTTCCACATTAGAATGCCCTTTAAGCAGTCATTGAAAATACATTTCCAATGCACTTACTTGCTTTTTCTCTTTTTTTCTCTTGTTTTTTTAGTTTTATATCAGTTGGAATATGAATTCCCCTGAATCACTAAGAGCAGTAATATAATTTCAATATCTTAGATGTATATATTTAGCAATAGAATTCCTTAGCAGTTCCCAAAAAAGGGCCAATGCCCATCGGTAGGTAATGAAAACAACATGGCTTTGGGAGCAAACTATAATTTGGGAAAAATTCCAACTTCCTTACCTGATGTCATTGGAATGTTGGGTGAGTAATTTCAGCCTTAGATCTTCCAATGCATCTTATCAAAGGGCAGTTAGCAATATTTTTTTTTCTGAGTTGCTATGAGGGTTCAACACTTTTTAAAAAAACCCTCTAAAAGTCTGTCACAAGAGAGTTTTTAATACACAGCAACTCCCTTCACATTCAGCACTTTTTCAATTGCTCCCATGTTACTAAGAATTTCGATTGCTCTGATTTAAAAGTACATTTCTACTTCAATAAAAGGTTTTTTTGTTTGTTTGTTTCATCAAATGAATTCAAGACCAGCGAGCATCTGGTTTAATATTTTGGAGACACAATTACAGTCTTCGTCTTTAATGCAAGATGTACATACTCAATATGTCATAACCACATAAGTATTCTCACTGAGTCACATCTTCTTAGCGAAAGAAGCACAAACACAGAGTAGGAAAAAGAGTTTCTTCCTTGTGTCTCTATACCTTACAGCTTATTCTTCATATATATGTATATATGGCATATATAAACATAAAAAAGATTCCGTTATTCATAGCCTCCTCTAAAGAATTCACCATACCCCCAAGACATAACACCAAGAAATGATCTCCCTTGAAAATAGTTGAACCCCTAGCCCTACTAGCAAGTCTCAGAATGTGAACTGATTTAGGAAGAGGTCAGTATAGTTATCATTTGCTAAGTTGAGATGTCATGGAGCTGGGTAGGTCCTTAGTCCGCTATGAATAGTGTACTTATAGGACAAAAGTAATTGATACCGAGAAACAGAGGGAACACAGCCATGTGAGGAGAGGCAGTGATTGTGATTATGCCTGCCACAAAAGAAATGCCCAGAACCATCAGAAGCTGGAGTAAGAAAGGAAGGCTCCTCCCTTAGAGGATTTACGGGACCTTGGCCTTTGACTTTGGACTTTCAGCCCTTAGAAGAACCTGGAGACAATAAATTGCTATTGTTTTAAGCTACTCAGATTGTAGTAGTTTATTGTGGCAACCCAAGGAAACTAACATGCACAATTTCACCAGGTCTCTGCTATCCCTTGATTTCTGCTTGGGAGTTATTTCCCCAGTTATGGTTTTACCTAAACCATATACTGCTCGCTTTCCTGTCCCTAGCATTCTTTTTTTTTTTTTTTTCTGTCTAAATCAAAACTAATAGTCATCTTGCAATGGTTTAGGAAATACAGGTGTTGTAAGCCAATCTATTTCAGTTATCAGAAGACAATTGTTAAAATTTCAAAAAGTTTTACCTGTTTCTCAAAAATGTTTATTTTTAATGGCATGGAATAAGTTTTTAAATTAAATTAAAAAATATCAAAAAGAATAACCAATCAGGGCTCATTGTTCCCTCTGTAATTATATTATCAATTTTTATGTTCTTGGGACCATTTAATTCTGACCCATCTGTATTTTGAAAACACTAAGTAATGCTCAACCATGTATCTTTTCACCCAACTCATTTTGGAGGCTTACTACCAACCATGGTGAGAGAACATACACCACCAAGCCTGTCAAAAACCACAAGTAAGACCCTTCTGTGTTTTCAGAGAGCTGATTGTATTTACTAACACAACATTGATATGATCTCCAAAGTCCACCTAGACAACCAACCAGAATGACTATAGACAAACAGACCCAGATTAGCTAAAGATAGATTATTTATGGGCCCTGTATTGCACCTATTAGTAGGAAAGCAAATAAAGACCACCGCAAGTACTGAAGGCACAGAGATCTAACAGGGATTGGGGCGGCGAGGGGATCAGGGAGATTTGCATGGCAGTGACCTACTTTGAGTGTCCTCTACAAAATCTCCCAAGGAAGTGTTTAGCTCTGAGTAGAACTGTTAATTAGATTTTACCCACAGTCCTGTTTAAAGTGTCTGCTAAGTATGGAAGAACGTTTTCAGGACAAATAGATGATAATCTAGAGATAGATATAAAGATATAAAAATGCATATAGTGAATGCATGCTCAAGTTGCTCAGGTTGGTAAGACACTAGATGGTTTTACTTCTTAAAACAGAGCCAACCAAGCCAGCTGCAAAATTACAGGTGAATTAAATGACTCTAATAACAGGCAGGGTAAAAGTTTAGTAGCTTTCATATATATATATTATTTCCCATATAAGGAAAGAGTCACATTCCTTAGCTTTGCTATGGCATCTTCCTTGTTATGCCTATAAACTCAACCATGTTTATAGAAACAACAGCCCTACTCAGGTAAAGCAATCATTCAAAGAATCTTAGATCCACTAAATGGCTACTCCCTAAAATTATTAAGGGTAACTTGGGGTTGATGCTGCTTGACATTATGCTGTTAGGTGGGGAGTAATCCTTGGCCCTCGTCCTTGAACTGTGTTCCAGGAAGGGTTGGGAATGCTACAAACTTTAAAACCACCAGAGAGAAGGTACAAGGCTTCTCTGAATCACACTGCCAGCAGTAGATGAAGGGCCATCTTACCACTCTTCACAAAGCCCTTCTCAGTCTACCCTTGCTGTAATTCCATGCCTCATACTGGGAAATGTTCTAAGTTCTGAACGTGTGAAGTGTGCCTCACCACAATTGTTGTGACTGAGCCATTCTTTGTCAACCGCCCATCTGAGTCCAACAGTGCTAGTCTGACAGTCCGTCAGTGCACCGTGTAGTAGGTGACTGTTTTCTTCTTTGATGCTAAGTAAGAGTCCTCCATCCCCCACCACCATTCCCCTACCCCCATCCTTCCTTTTCTGTGACCACACCTTACTGGGGAATAAGCATAATCTCTTTAAAATTCTCTGTAGTCTAACAGCTAAGCCTAGATGACTTCTGTACTTTACAGAGGAACAAAAGACAAACTTGTTTGTACTCTGAGCTGTTCTCAAAAGGAAGTCCATGATAAAAGATAGCATAAAGTGCTACAGCAGTACAATAACAGTTTCTACAATTCCGCTTTTTCAATACATTAGGCTCACAGAGACATGGTGAGCTTCATTGGATCCTGCGCAGGAGCAGCTGCCCAGAGCAGGGCTCCAACATATGGTTTTTTTCTCATTTCTGCTTACCCTCCCTCTTCTACTTATTGCTGACCAAACTCAAAGTCTTGTCAACTAATTTCCCAAAGTCACATGATCAACATATCTTGCAAAGAACAACTGCTGAAATCTCACAAGCATCTTCAAATCACAGAGGAATTCTAAAAACAGACAAACGAAAATTATGTCCAAGGCCTAAATGTGAAAGGATCCTTATTTTAAAATGTTTTAGTTCAAAGATGTCCTCAGATCAACGCTCTTAAAGCAGTAATGGTTAGTGTTAACCCGTTACCTTTATGGCTTTAAATAATATTATAAATGCCCAGATTATAAATGCCCAGAAAATTAGCTAAACTGGCATTCAGAAAAACTTTAAACTAAACTGTCACAAGCCGTTAATCTGAGAACTCTTATTTATTTTTTTTATTTTGAATGATTTATTTTTATTTGAAAGGCAAATTTTACAGAGAGAAGGAGAAACATAAAGAGGTCTTTCAGCCATTGGCTCACTCCCCAAATGGCCCCAAAGGCCAGAGCTGAGCTGATCTGAGGCTAGGAACCAGTAGTTTCTTCCAGGTCTCCCACATGAGTGCGGGTCCCACAAACTTGGGCCATCCGCTGCTGCCTTCCAAGCACAGATTTGTATGGAAAGTGGAGCAGCCAAGACATGAACCAGTGACATATGGGATGCTGGTGCTAGCAGGTGGAGATTTAGCTTGCAATGCCACTGTGCCAGCCCCAGCTGATGAGTTTTTAAAAGGCTGAATGTAACTGATTTTTATTTTACGCTTGACATCTGCTTGCTATTTCACTGAGCAAAGTATTATTTTATGATATTTTATATTTATTTGAACTATCAGAAGAATTCCTTCTGCAAATTTATTTAAGCAACTCCCGCCAATCATTTAATCAATCAATCAACAGAAGACAAACTGGCCCGGGTTTTTGGCTCAGTGATAAACATAATGCTTGGGCTCTAGCACATGTTAGTTCTTAGCTTTCAGTTCCTAATTCCCACTCCGACTTCAGCTTCCTGCTAGTGGGTACCCTGGGAGGCAGCAGGTGGTGACTTAGGTAGCTGAGTCCCAGTTGTCACTTTAGAGGCCCAGGTTGATTTCTGGAGTTCTGTTTTTGGCCTGATCTCATCCTGATTGTATGAACTTGGAAGAATAAACCAGTTGATGGAAAATCTCTCTTTGTGTCTCTCCCCACCACCTTCTCCTCTCTCTCCTCAAATAAACAAAAATTAAGTATTCCTTACAAACATATAAAAATAAATAGCAATTGAGTCTGCTTTTGAGCTATCTTCAACATGAAATACCATTTTACTATTTGTAACTCATAATAAAAGTGGCTATTCCTATTTTCTACAGTTGCAATGATGACAATTTGATAATAAAAAATTTTGTTGATGTAGTTCAAGTTAGATATTGCTTTTGTAAATTGTTCCTTTCAGTTAAACCTTTGCTGAAGTTCATGAACTTTAGTTAAGAGAGAGAGAGGGAAAAAAAACGTTCTTGACTGAAATGCAAGTTCTACATAATTACATGTCATAATAAAATCCTTGTGAATCAGTTTGCGGTTATCCAAATTTAGAAAAAAAAAGCATTAGGTTTTATTAGCAAGTTAAAATTTAATCTTGTTCTGGGATTTCATAAATGGTGATTCTAAATTTGAAATGAGCTATCTAAAATAACCATTTTCTTCATTTCTTTTTAAGAGGGAGAAGCACAGGTGGGCATGCCCTGCAATGACCAAGCCTTCCCTTGGGTTGCCCACATCCCCTATGGAGGCCTGGGCTTCAGCCTCCACTTCTCTGCCTGTATCAGCTCCTGGATGCTGTGCACTCCTGAAGGCAGCCGGTGGTGGCTCAACCGCTTGAACCTCTGCTACCCTCCTGGGTGACCCTGGCTGAGTTCCATGCTCTAGGTTTTGTCTGACCCACACCTCCTCCCCAACTCTCACTCCTACCTCCCTTTCCCCTCTCCACCCTTCACCCCCCCAACCCCCCATTTTTGTTGGAGATTGAACCTGGAGATGCAAAATATCTCTCTGCCTTTCTAATAAAGTGAATTTAAATATAAGGAAAGAAAATGGAAACATAGCATATGTAACATTTCTGGCATGTTGACAGGGAGTTTCAGCAGCTTTCTTTCTGTGTGAAATATTCTATTTAGATGACCTATTTCCTCTCAGCACAATACTTCCCAGAAGAGACAATAACAAACAAACAAAAACACTGTGACACACCTGGCTATGCTCTTACAGGTGTAAAACCAGAGTAACGTCTCTGAGAGTAGAGACTGGGACAGACCAAGTATTCAAATCATTGCGCGTCCTGGGAATGAAGGACTCATGTTTCCAAACACGTCAGGAAAATCCAAGAACTACAGATTGAAAACGGTGTCCTCTACTTGAACATCACTGACACAAATTCATCTCTGAATCAAACATACAATCCATATGGCTCCTGCTAACATACCTGCAAGAAATATCTCAGAATGATAATATTCCTGTTAAGCAGTTGAAAATTATTGGCAAATTACAAGGATGCATTTTTTAAATTCTTATCAGTTGCATTTCTCCTATAATTAAAATAACAGTATCTCATAATATCGTCCTGTTTTAAAATTCCACTGCTAAGTCAGTGTTTACAATTATCTAGATTTTTTATTACTCCCCTTTAGTTGCAGTGACATCTTGCAGCATTTGGTAAGAATATTAACTTTTGTTGGAATTTTTCAGTGGACTTTTAGTAAAATCGTTTCTTTTTTTATTGTGTGAAGTAGTAAGGAAAATTTTCGTGTGTGTGTGTATATATATATATATATATAGTATATATATATAGTTTTTTTTTTAGGAGGATGAATAATGACATTAAAGTAATTCTTCTGCCTTTAACTTTAAACTTGTAAAAAACGTTTGTAAAGGTGGCAGCTCCCAGATGATATTCCGGGGAAAATGGAAAACGCTAACATTCTCTTGTGGGTATTCTCAACTAAGGCGTGGAGTTGAAACCCTACTAGTGGCTTGCAGAGTTAGAAAAATCCCTATGGCTCTTCTTGCCTATGAAATACGGTACTGGGGTTGGCCCTGGTTTGGTCCACCTGCCAGCGGAGTTTAAAGTTTCCGTGGCTCAGAGAAGCACAATGAGTTGGATCAAACAACTTGAATGGGAAGAAGGACATTTCTGCCGCATCAAGGAAGCTTTAAACTCCTGCTAAACTATCTTCTAGCTTTTTATGCCTCTGAGCACGGGACCGTCCTCCTCTTTCACTGAGTGGAGTGCTTCTACCAATCCAGGATATTACGAAAGCTTGGAGACAAATGGCTCAGAAAATGAAACGACCCAGGAGTGTGGCCACATCATTCTGTGTCGCCTTGTGCCAGATGGGCAGACACTGAACTTCGCAGGGATGTGAATGCACACTTTTATGATGCGATTTTTTTTCCCTCTGAAAGAAAAATCAAATTTTATTTTTCATTTTTGATCTTGAGTTCTTGCTTTTCCACCCTCTCTGCAATATCAATAAACCTAACTTTGCGGTGAAGTGGCCAGAAAGGAGGAGAATGAGATCTCGACAGTCCTAGAGGAGAGTCGCACGGGTCTGGGAACTGCGGCTGCCACCCGCCGCGTGCCGTGAGGCTCCCGGGGCTGGCTGACTCTGCGCTGGCGGTCATGGAGTGGACGGTGCCCAGCGTCGGCCGAGGGTAGAGACCCGGGCGCCGGGAGGGGACTGCTGCTCTCGCCGCAGCTTCCCAAGGAGGCCGTGGCTGCACCGTCAGCTGCTGAATTTTCTTGTCCTCGTCCTCGGGAAGTCATGGAAGACTGCCCGCTGCCAGACCTTAGAGACATCGAGCTGAAGCTGGGACGCAAAGTCCCCGAGAGCCTGGTGCGCTCGCTCCGCGGGGAGGAGCCGGTTCCCTGGGAAAAAGACAGGGACCCCTGCGGGGGGAGCTGCAGCGAGGGCGGCGGCGGCTGCAGCACCAGTAACAGCAGTAGCTGCAGCTTCCCTGTCTCCTTGTCCTCGTCCTCCTCGTCCTCCCCAACCTCTGGCTCCCCGCGACGTGGCCACTCCAGCACCTTGGAAAGGCTGGAAACCAAGCTGCACCTCCTCAAGCAAGAGATGGTGAGTGTAAGGCGCTGGCCGCCGCAGACTGAGGGCCGGGGCGTGGGGAAAAAAACGGGTCGTTTGAAGGATGGGGCGAAAGAGTCACGGGTGGCAGAGGCTGCAAAGACGAGTGCAGGGCGCCTGGGAAACGTGGTGGAGGAACGGATTGGGGACGAGCGGCTAGAGGCTGCTGCGGCCAGGCTTATTTACCAGGGACTTTGCTCTGTCATGCTTTGCTACTCCAGCAGAGCCTGAGCTCTGTGTACTTTCCTGCTCGGACTCTGCCAGCCAGCAGCCTTTCCCGCGCCGCACTGGCCGAGGATGTGCAGTTACTGCACCCGTCTGGGGCCTGCTGTGCGCCCATCACACATAGATGGGTTCTAAAGGTGGCTCGGTCCAATGCTCTCACTGCAGGAAGACTTCTTGGTTTACCGGGAGGCGGCGCGCCCGGGTCCTGGCGGTTTTCCTTCCTAGCTCAGTCTTCCAACAACTGCCCCGCCTCCGGTGTCCCGCCCCTCCGCCCTCCTTGATGTACCAGCTGCAGCTGTTCCAAGGCCACTGTGGAAGAACCACAGCTGGTTGTGAAAACAATGGCTCTCTGGTCCTTGAAGTGCTTGTGGATGGCTTGTTTCGCTGTCTTGATCCAGGAAACAGGTGATCCCGGGGCTTAGGGATTTGCTAATTAGCGGACTCCTAACCCTTCCCTCAGCTCTCAGTCAGCAATTGTTCTCTGTTTGCCAATGTTAGGATAAGTACAGAACAACAGGATATGCACTGGATCTCACCTCGCAGTTGATCTGGATGCATCTAGACTAAGATATCTTTACTTACCATGGTTTCTTGGACAAGTCACTTACTCTGTTCGTGGACTTGTGTTTATACGGATGAACTGATTGCAGGACATCCTACTTCCCCTAAATCCTTCCAAGAAAGCAACCAGCTCAGGGAGGAGCAAAGCTGGAACAGCAGGCCTGCCTCCTGCAGGACGGTGAGACCTTCATTCAAAAGGTCTGTTCCACTTGGGATTTGCATTGAAAAGAAGTTTCACCAGCTCCTCCAGTTCTGCAGCCTGGAGACTCAGCAAGGAATAAATTCCAAGCATGAAATAATCTTGACAAATATCTTAGTGCAAAAAGCCTGTCTTCCAAGGTCGTGTCCTATGTTCTGGACACTAAAATGGCACTCTAAGAAGCTCATTCAAGATTGTTAAAGTTCTGTCTGCCTAAGAACTTTGATATTTGTGTCTCAAGTATTCATTTTCTTGCAACTTGGTGTGTTCCAGGTGTTGACAACTAATTTATTTGTATATGTGTATATATATATATATACACACAAATAAGTTATATATACAGATAGGCATATATATACTCACACATACATGAAAGTGTTTTAAAATAAGTGTGGAAAACAACATTTAAGGCAATGCATTTAAATTTTTTAAGTTACTCCTCTGTATGTGTACCAGTACCCACATGTATGTTATACATTCATTCACTATGTTGACAGCAAATGATTTCATTACTATACTCACATTTTGCTAATTGCATATACACATAAGGTTATATATAAATATATTACTCATTTAATAAGTGTTTATTAAACATTTGCTATATCCTGATAATTAAATAGGTGCTAGAAATACAAAATAAAAAAAAAATGGAAGCCCAGTTACTAAAGACACTCAAATCTTATCTGTCTTTAATTATTTGTGCCATAGGAATGTAAATGTATGCTTCATGGGATAAAGAAAAACATCTGATTGTCTTCAAATAAGGATAACTTCTAGATATTTGTTTCTTTTTAAAAAAAAATACCTAATTATTTTTATTTGAAAGACAAATTTACAAAAAAAAAAAAGGTTAAGACAGTAAGAAAGGTCTTCACTCTACTGGTTCACCCCAAAATGGCTACAATGGCCAGAGCCACCCCACATGAGGAAAGAGAGAAATATATCCATGCACTCTCATTCACTCCAGAAATAACTCCATCATTCTTCCTCTCCAAGAGATGCTGTACCTTTGTGCTTACGCCCTTCATTCAGTTTTCCTTCACTCTTATCTAGAAGCATTAACAGACCTGTAAGAAAAGTTGTGAAAGAGGTAAGTTATAAAAGGGATTAAAGAATGGAAAGAAGCTGGTTTTGTGGCCAAGCTTCTTAATGCTGAATAAAAATACAAAACCCAAGGATGACGTCACCCTCCCAATGTCCATTGGCTCCATTCTCTGAGATCTTTTGGCGTCATTGTTGGTTTGGGGTAGTTGTCCAGTTAGTTCCATTCTTCTTCTGCTGTAGTACCAAATGAGCTGCCATATTCTCCTCTTGCCACAGGGCCTGCCTGTGTCCACTGCTCTGCCTATTTCACTAAGTAGGAGTTGGCAGCATTTCAGAACCATCCACACCACTTGGGCAGAATCCTCGAGATATGTACACATTGAGACTCTGGGTTGATATGGGGTGGCGGTTCCTCATCACTGGATACGGGAACATGTGGAAAGTCATGAGTGGTTCCCCCTTTGTCTTTCCCTTCCCTCAGAAACAACAAGAAGAAATAGCAAATTTGGAAGCAATGAGTACACCCAATTTCCCCTAAACCTCCATCTTTTCCACCCTGAACCACCATGTAATCATTATTAAAAAATAACATTTATTCAAAAAATGCAAAAATCACCATTTGTAACAAACAGTATGGGAGGAAAACCATTGGAAAAGGGAATTTGCAAAGATACATTTGAAACTATAGTCCAATCCAAAGTGGCTCTCAGGATGTTTTGAGGAGGGAACAAATTAGAGATGAAGAAAATTGGTAATACAATGAGCAAATGCAGAGATGCAATATGGAATTCATAATAAAATTGGAAATAAATGTCAAGATTCCAAAATAAACTCTGTCAGTAACATTTGTGCAGGATATTTGACGTCTGTCATATCACTTGCTCCTGAAGTCAGACAGAGAAGAAGGAGGTATTCTCATCTGTGCTTTTAATGTGATTATTGTAGTTTATATACAATCTGTGAAGTAGAGCAAGGCAAACCAACCCATTAGTGAACAACCCTATAGCTGATTCTTTCTCCACGACAGTGAGTAGTCCAAGAATTTTCCTTCATACTTCAGTAAAGCTTTGTAAATCTGTGGACTGTCAGCAACTTCACAGTGGCACGTGACTTAGAAAAAGGATGTGACAAGGAAGCTGCACACACAGAATCAGCCAAATCATCAATGCACTAGTCGGCCATGGGAAATTTGAGCCAAATGGCTGCTTTCAAAAAGATCAACGTTCAATCTGTTGTGGCTCAGTGGGCTGAGCATCTGCTTGCAACAGTGTCCTTCCATACCAGAGTGACAGTTTGAGTGCCACCTACTCCACTTCAAAAGCAACTCCCTACTAATGCACCTGGGAAAGCAGCAGAAAAATAACCCAATAACTTGGATTCCTGCTACCTTTATGGAAGCTGGAATGCAATTACTGGATTCTGGCTTCAGCTAGGCCAGACCTGGCTGTTGTAGCCACTGGGTAGTGAAGCAGGGAATGAACCCCCTTCTGTCTTTCTGTCCCCCATGCTTTCTCTGTCACTGCATCATTCATATGAGTAGATATTTAAAATTATATAAATGTCAGTCTTCAGAGCCCCTGAGTTTGGAGTTTCCATTTGCTGATTACTTAAAGACCCCCTTTGAAAAAATGCCATAGAATAAAACATAAATATTTATAACTAAATATTTCTATGAGATTTAAAGTATCTCATAATGCCTGAAATTTCTAGTAAAGATAAAAAAAAACTCTGCCCAAATCTATGCTTAAACATCTAGCACTAAATTTTATGTTCTGCATTTTACTTCTCAGTTAAAGATTTTGGGTGCTATTGCAATATGACCATGTCATAGTTTGAGGGTGAAAAGCATTTGCATTATTTTACTCTGGAAGAATTCTTAAATACATATGCTTATGGAAGTCATCACTAAGGAACAGGAACCTGAAATGAAATGGTGTGTAATGAAGGTCCCATATTTGCTTTTTAAATAACTGCTATGCAAAAAGTATACCTTATGCTATCTGTTGATGCCCATGTTGGATTTGAGACCGTTCTCTTTGATATAGAGTAGGTTTAGCAATGTAAGTGAATCAAATGTATTTAGGAGAACAGACTTAAAAATTTGTGTCCTGATTTCCATTTTGTGGGCAATAGTTTGCATATCTGCTTAGTAAAGGAGAACCATAACAATCAGAAGCTAGCTACCTATCCTTTCTTTCCAACTGACGCATTCAAATTCTGTGCCTGCTGCCTCAACATCTGTTTTAAGAAAGTTTTCTAATCAAGACACAGGAATGGACACAAACATAGATACAGACAAACTGAGAAACAGTGCAACACCAATCAAAATCCCCAACTTCTTGAGAATGGTAGATTTATACTTGCTTTTTTATTGATATTTTCTCTCACTGCTCTATTCCATATCCTCCTTCTTCTAAAAGAAAAAAAAAAGGCTTGCTGTTATAATGAAAAGGAGAACCCTGTTTTAAACTCTCTGTAAAAGAGAAAATGTCATTAAATTAACTTCATAATTGCTCTGGACATGCTTCAAAGAAGGCAAGGTGATTTCCAGCAGGCAGTTACCCTCAGGTGGATGGCTGAGAAGCTGGAATGGGGAAGGAATATACCTTGATGAGCTCACGAGATAACTGAAAAGATAACAGGGGAATGCGATTTGGGCAGAGAAGGATTGCAACCCGGCATGTCAGCAGGTGTGTGATGTCTTGCAGAGATCAGAAATACGATTGAGATGATCGCACAGAACTCAGGAGAGTTCTCAAGGAAATAGGCTCCGTACTGGGATTAAAAGTGCTGGTAACTATACAAATTACGGGTTTACTGTTATAAAGACGTCAAGATCAGGCAATCTGATTTCTAACTTATTCTATCATTTTGTCCATAGCCTATTAATACAGTCTATTCATCTAGCAAAGAAATGTTGCTGCAACCGAATCCACATGACGTGGCTGACAGATTGACAGCAGAGCAGACACACTTGGGCAGAAGCACGTGGTACTAGTTAAGGATCTATGCACAACTCAGATAGCGATGTTCCCGACACAGAGAGCCCTACTCTACCGTTTACAATGGGCGTATGTACATTGGGTGCATCTAACAGCATTTTCTTCCAGAAATCTTCCATTCAGGTTGCAAAAGCATACTTCCCTAGTGAAGACACTCAGAAATGCAATCCAGAGGGGCATGTTCACCTCTCCACAGACTCCGGGCTGTGCGAAGACTTTTGATTGATAATGTTCATTTACATAAAAATGTAAACATTTTGCCTTTCATTGTGGTGCTGAGTCATACCTTTAAGACATCTTTATATATGATTTTAGCTGGTAAAAGTACTATTAAAATTGGCACCACTAAAACTGAGATTCATGGCTGGAGTACTTGGGGTTCTTAAGAATTTATGACTTGAAAAATTTTCCTTTGAATGATATTCCTTAGCTAGTCTTAACTGGGGGCATTTGACTTAATGAGGCCTGAATAACTTTGAAGCCAGATCAGCTAGAGTTTTGGACAAGCCTGGAATTTCTTGAAGGAGAAGTGGGAGCTATCACTGTTTGGAGACCTTTAGAACATCTCTGCTGGAGGGCTATACACTTTAGGACTCAGCTTTCAGGTTCACACGGTGCTGAGAACATCTCTATTAAGTATTTTAAGAATTCAAGGAAATAATTTAAGAACTAACATTAAAGGTCTTTACTGTGTGGAGTTATGGTCCTTCCATACTCAATGTTAGTTTATTTTTTTTTAAACTATGAAAGGATATTGTATTTTATCATTTACTTTCTCTGTATTGATTGATATAATCATACAGATTTTGTCCCTCGTTTAATTCGCGTGACATACCATTTTTGTTAATTTATGTATGTTTCTTGAAGCAGGATGATCTTTAAACAGGATGTGCTAAGGGACATGGCACTATTGTTTTCTGTTGTCTTGGCAAAATGGCTTTTTCCTAGGTAGGAGCGACTTGCCTAGATTCAGGGGTGGACGGACATACCACCTGTATATATTCTCTCTGTTGTGGTCCCAAGGAGTCTATAATGTTGTACCCAGTCCCCTAAAAATGCATTTGATCCCTTCTTCGTTTTTCTGGCATCTTTCTGTGGCAGAGCAAAGCTTGCCTTTTCCGTTAGCCATGTTGGGAACTTGTTGAATTATAGATCATAAAGTTAGGTAGCCCAGGAAATCGGAGGAACCGAGACCAGCAACTGTACTTACAGCAAGATCTTTATCTGTATTGATCACTGAATTATTGATCACATAATTGATCACTGAAGTATTGATTACATAATTTGATAGGCATGATCCTACTGAAATCATATACTAGATTTCTAACTAAATGCAATTTTTGCAGCAAGTTTATATATAATCAGGTTTGTTGAAGCTAAATATCGTAAAGTGTTGATCCAGTTTGGGTACAAATCTAAGCTTTTTTCTTTTCCTAGTTGCGGCAGGATTACGCCAGAATCAGGAGACTAAACATTTTAAAAATTTTATCTACTTATTTATTCAAAATGCAAGAAAAAAAAAGAGACAAAGGAGAGAAAAAATGTATTTTACATCTACTCGTTCATGCTCCAAGTGTTCTCACAAAACAAAAGGTTAAAGGCCCAAACGAAAGGTTAAAGTCTGGTATTCCATCCAGGTCTCCATTATGGACGGAAAGTACTTTAACCCTCATCTGTGTTTCTCAAATGTGCATTAGCACAAAGCTAGGTTGGAGGTAGACACGGGGCATGATTCCAGAAACTCTAATGTGAAATCTGGGTGTTCCAAGCTGTGGCTTAACCACAGTTAAGCTCCTCCCCCTTTCCATATATTTTAAATTAGGACACTTGAGATGAACTACAATTAAATCTAATCCTCCATGCAATTGGTGGGCTGTATAAAGTCACAGGTACATTAATATCTAACTCATCACAGTCATAAAAAAAATTTTGATGCCATCATCCCAAATAGTGAGATATATCTGTTAGAACTTCATGATCGTTGATAAAAAGCTTTTATACTAACCGATTTTTCATATCTGATACATATATTTTGCAAAGAACATGCAACTGGACTTTTTTGTATTTTCTGACTCATGGCAAAGAAGAAATGTTCACACATCCACAGGCATGGAGTTGTTTTCGTGGCTCTTTATTGCAGAGAATCACCTAGAGTTCCTTTGATGAGCACTGACTTCTAAGTAAGCACTACTGATATTCTCAATATCATTTAAATACTAAATCATTATTACAATTATAGCACAATTTTGTTCAAAATGCAAACAGGATAAAAGTACTTATGGTAGAAAATAAGTTGCTCAAGTTCCTTTCCGGTTTTCCAGTCTCTAGAAATGACAAATATAATATTTTACTTTACTGAACATGTGCAACCATGCTTACTTTCACCATATTTCATTATAGCAATATATTTGTGTGCCTGCCTATGTGTACATTTAAAAATTTCAATCTGAAACCCTTAGAAGTTCACGTTGTACCTGTTTTTGTTGGTTCAGCATATATTCTGGTGTACATATATATATATATATGTATATAAAATTAAGAGGGTCAGATCACCAGCTAATCTTCCACCTGCTAGGACCTGCATACCATTCATGTCCTGACTGCTCCACTTCCCATCCAACTCCCTGCTTAGGGCCTGTCAAAGCAATAAAGGCTGGTCCAAGTCCTTGAGCCCCTCGACCTGCATGGGAGACCACACTCCTGCCTCGTAGCTTTGGATCAGTTCGGCTCTGGCTGTTGTGGCCATTTGGGGAGTAAACTAACACGGATGGAATATCTCTGCCTCACCTTGTCTCTCTATGAAATCTGCCTTTCAAATAAAAATGAATAATTTTTTAAAAGAGCATATTAGAGCACACGTAAATGTTCATATAGGTTTTCTTTTTTTTTTTTTTTTTTAAAGATTTATTTTTATTATTTTTTCATTGGAAAGGCGGATATACAGAGAGAGGAGAGACAGAGAGGAAGATCTTCCGTCCGATGATTCACTCCCCAAGTGAGCGCAACGGGCCGATACTATGCCGATCCGAAGCCAGGAGCCTCTTCCGGGTCTCCCACGCGGGTGCAGGTTCCCAAAGCTTTGGGCTGTCCTCGACTGCTTTCCCAGGCCACAGGCAGGGAGCTGGAAGGGAAGCGGGGCTGCCGGGATTAGAACCGGCGCCCATACGGGATCCCGGGCGTGCAAGGCGAGGACCTTTAACCACTTGCGCCACCGCGCCGGGCCCCATATAGGTTTTCTAAAGACATGATTAGATTAGTCCTTTATGACACCAGACTGGGACTATAAATAATTAAGATAACAAATGAATACCTGTTTAGGATTTCACAGTAACCATGAAAAGGAGTCAAAGCATACTCTATTCTGCTATCATTTTTAAAATGTGATGATATTGTGTAGCCTCCAAAATATAACATTTTATCACTTAGATCAATAATTTTATTCATATTACACTAGACTGCATCAACACAAACCTTTCCAAAGATTAAGAATTTTATTGCTTTAAAAATATTTATACATTTTTGTATCTAAAAATTTCTCAGAGTGAAAATCAGACAAACATTCTATATACATGATTTCATCTATCATTTTCCTAACATTCCCATTTTGGGATTCTGTATTCCAACTTGCTTTATAAAATTTCTAATCTTCTTTTGCTCCTGAAACATGATCACCTTGGGGAAGAAAATGTGACTGATCAATACTCATACTTGCCCAAGGCCTCAGCAATTATTTGATGGCTATTCGCATAACGTGCCTTTACGGACACACTAATTCTACTTCCAGTTTTTGTCTAGAATGTAGTAGCAGCATTTTCATTTTTGGACTGGAACAAAGACCTCAGCATCTCCTTTAAATTCCAGTAACTAAGACCTATCATTGGGAAGGCAGGCAGGCAGGCAGGCATGGAAGGAAGAGGGAAGGGAGGGAGAGAATGAAGGGAAGGAGAAAAGGAAGGAAGAGGAGGAGGGAGGGAGGAAGAAAGGAGTTTGCAAATACTTTCACTCATGTTTTCTTTTTTCCAGCCTTAAGTTATGAGATTACAATAATTGGATGAGATGAATATAGCAATTGTAGCATGTGTATATATATATATATATAATGTTTTAGTATGTATTTCCTAAAATAGATACTTGCCCAATAAGTATGGCTATTAGTAATAAACTTCCCCTTGATAGTATAAATATGTGGCCAAGGAGATAAGGAATCAAGTTATTCCACCACTATTACCGTGATCTACAGTAAATCTGGTTCTAAGGGAATAGGCACTGAGCCTAAGAGTTAACACACCTGTGATCCACACTGAAGTGCTTAGGCTTGATTTCCCAACTCTGATTCTTTAACTAGCTACTTCTGATTTCAACTGGCCTCTAAAGCAGACTTTGGAAGGGACTGGTGATGGCCTAAGCTGTGGAGCTCCTGCCAAACACATGGGAGATCCCAACTGTGTTACCACAGCATGGATTCAACATGGATTCAGCTCCTAGTTGTTGAAAACACTGGGGAGTGAAATTGTGGATAAAAATGATCTATTTCTCTCACTGCTCTGTCTCGCCCTCTCTTCCTCTCTGAAATATATAAATAGGTCAGTTTTTAAAAATTCAAATTCCATGAAGGAATTGTATTTAATAGTAAAATCCAAATTGTAGAATTTACTCGTAGAAATGACCCAATCGTTGCCTTAATCTGGTTCTGATTAGTATTTACCAGTGAGTGTGGCTCTGAGAACGCTGAGAAATGACATTGAATATTTTTTTTGTATTTTTGCTTCTTAATTTTGTTTTCAATTTACTTTCAAAATGTCTCTGTAATGCAATACTTGTTCCATTTATTCCTTATTTGGACATTTCTAAAAGTTAGTTTAGAAATGCCAGAATAAATATGTGAGAAAAGGGGCAATTAAGAGATTTATGGTCTTCTGTATATGTGTGTTTTGTCAGTGGGGAAAAAAAGAGCTAGACTATGAAAAAGAATATTTTGATAATGCCAAGCTCATGTTGATTAACTCAGATTACATGTTTTAAAAAAATCAATTCTTTCTTTTAAGATTTATTTATTTTGTTATTGGAAAGGCAGATATATATATAGAGGAGGAGAGACACAGAAGAAGATCTTCTACCCAATGGTTCACGCCCCAAGAGGCCACAACAGCTAAAGCTGAGCCCATCTGAACAGAAGCCAGGAGCCTCCACCGGGTCTCCCATGTGGGAGCAGGGTCCCAAGATTTTAGGGCATCCTCTAATGCTTTCCCAGGTCTCAAGAAGGGAGCTGGTTGGGAAGTGGAGCAGACAGGACATGAACCGGTGACTATATGGGATCCTGGCACATATAAGGTGTGGGTTTAGCTATTTAGCTATCGTGCCAAGCTGACATTCTAGATTTTCTTGCAGTTACTTTTTGGACTTACTTTATTACTTAAAGATGATTAGCATGACTCTCTTAATGCTCTCCTTTTCAGTTATTCCACACCAATAAAGGTGTTATAAGAGACTGATTTTACTGAAAGTAGAGAAATTACTGAGTGAAGTGACTATTTCCATTCTGTTTTGCTAAAAATCTTGTGTATACATGCAGGATAAAATCAGAAATTTGATATTCGAATGACTACACATATGTTAAAGACACAGGAAACAGGTAGCGTCATGATACAGGTGGTGAGGCTGTAGCCTGTCACACCAGGCTACATACGAGTGAAGGTTGATAGGAGTGGAGGTTCGTGTCCCTGGTACTTCACTTTCAATCCAGCTAATGGCCTAGGGAAGGCAAAGGAAGATGACTCCAGTATTTAAGCCTCTGCCACCCAAGCAGCAGACTCAGCTCTCGGATGCTGGCTTTATCCTGACTCAGCCCTGGTCCAGCCCTGCTTGGCCCAGCCATGGTTATTAGGACAATCTAGGGAGTGAACCACGAAATAAAGAAAACCTGTCTATCGCTTCTTCTCATTCTGTACCTCTGATTTCCAAATAAATACATATGAAAGAAAAGTAAGAGTGAACATGATGGTTCCAGTCATGGAACAGCAAAATCTCTTAGCAAAAATACAGCTTTACTTTCATCAGGCATGGAAAATCAGCATGCTTTGAAGAGTAGTAGAAGTACAAAATGGAACTACTCACATGTTTTGATTTAATTAGTAAAATGAATTCAAAAATATGGTAATTAGCAAGTCACAGAAAAAGAAAGATGAGCATAAATGTAAGTAGATATCACTTTCTGTGTTGGAGACTTTAAATAATCACAGCATAAACCATTATTGCCATTAGCAGGTGAGTGGGTGGAGATGATTACTGTTGGAGTTTCTAACACTTCTTTATTCAAAGCCACAAACCATTAATTAAGTTTCCCAGGAACAATATCAAATGCTTGAATTGCTGAGTTGGAAGTGGAGATACAGAAACAGAGTGATTCATAGCAGATAAAGACCGGACCAGCTTTTCTACTTCCCCGGCTGGTTAATCAGGTGTAATGCAGTGGCCAATATAAATATAAAGAGATCCAAGTCCAAAAGTCCAGGCGTCATAGTGGGGAATACTCAGTCATTTCATAGTATAAAGAGTTAGTCATTTTTATTCGCTTTCTCTCTTAAGAAGAGTTGATTAAATATAGATTTACCCAGACATGAAGGAGAAATGTACTCTTACTTTTGTTTAATGTCATTGAGTTGATTTTATGTCAATAGAATCAAATAACTTGAAAACGTTATTCCCTTTATTAAAATTCTCCAATGTACTTCTGTAAACAGAATCTGGAATGACTAGAGTGTGCTAACTCTGAGAACAAACAAAGTGAGTTAAATCTAGGCAAAGAATGTCAGACTGAGTCATACACTGGGAAATGAGTCTAACTAGAATTCATTTCTCATCTCTATGACTACATATGGACTTAGTTTTTGTCCTAGCCCAAACTCTTGTTTCCTATAATTAAGTGTTGATGAGGGGGATGTATAGTAAAGGGTATTTCAAGTATAGTAAGAGGATTTCAAAATGTTCACAGAAAGTAATACTAAAAGGTAAATGATTTGGTGAGAAGAATCGGAAATCTGAGACTAGTTTTTCAGTATAAGTTTGGGAGATTCTTCATCTGTGTATAATTTCATAAGTTTTGTTTCAACAGTAAACCTACTATTTAATGCCATATGATACAAACTTTCTCACATACGCATATGCACATTCTAATTTCAGTCATACTGACAGCTAGAAACTTTGAGGTGTACCCTAGTTAATGCTTCAGTATCCATGCTGGACATGTGTCCCCATCCCTGCTTCTGTAGATGTTCCAAAAATATAATACGTGTACACACATATTATATTTCACAGCCATTCAGTGCTATGCTTAGAAATTGGTCATTTGCATCCTAATTTACAAGACAAGCTACATCTTATTTTCTATGATTGGTCCTGTGAACTCCTTTGCTTGTTAACATTTGTAAGTACTTTTTCTTTTGTGTGAATTTTTCTTGCTTTCCCACGCTGTCTCTTACCCTCTGCGATAACTCTATGTTATTATCTTTGACTCCATGCCAGTGATTCTACTGTTGTACTGTTTGTTATAACATTGTATTATTTGTGTAACGTTTGCTTTACCATTATTTGTTTGTAATTTTGGTTTTGCTTTTTCAGCCTTTCTGTAGCTTTCATTAAATTATGCATTCTCCGTAACTTAACTCATGCCTGATTTATTTCATTTCTAGACTTAAACAGGGTAAAGAGCTCCGAATTGGAAGGATTCATTGGTAATGAAGAGTGACTTAATTAGCTACATTGTCCTTGTGAGGAAATAGAGAAGAGCTCAGTAGGCTTGGGGTGGTGATCAGTACAGATTGTCCAGGAAATTGTAATGAGAACAATTGAGACAGGCTGGGTGGTTATCTTAGAGTTAATGAAACCAATATTAAGAAGTAAAATATCCAAAGTAAAACAGAATATTGAATAACAAGAAGTTTAAATATGGTTTGATAGGCAGTAAGGACAAATTGTCATGGCTGTTTTGGGGAAGCTATCAAAAAAAACGTATATTGCACTTTTGCTGCTTTAGTTTTTTCTTCAGTACTCTTCTAAAAAAACAAAACAATTTCCATCTGTTTTGTATTATGGGCCATAGAAATGTTGGACTTTTGAAATAAGAAAACAAGAATCAAGAAAACACACTGTTGATTTCTGAGGAATGATAATAAGCACTAAAGTCAAATGTGGCAGAAGGATTTTTGAATGCAATTATATTTAGCTTTGATTATCCATCTATAAAATTCTGTTTTTATGAGGTGGTTTATTTTACAACTAAAGAATATTTTTGAATAAAATGTAATATGCACTATTGTCAAATATTTTCTAAGTACATAAAATATCAGGAAAAAATTAGAATCAAGTTCATCACTATATAACCCAGAGGGCATTTTACTTTTTTGCATATTTTTTCTATAATTTTTGGTATTTTTGAATTGATAGAAATATTATTTTTTGTAGAACCTCCTCCCTTGCATGGGATTATGAACCTTTTTTTATAACTTAGTTTGCATTACTTGAAAAATATTCTATGTCTCTATACACATCTAAGATTGATAAGCAAGTTATTCTTAAATTTTTGTTGTGATGACAATCTTTTGCACAGTGGGATAAATAGGTATTCCTTTTGTAACATAATTTTACAATTCTTGATTTACTTTTTTTTTGTCGGATTCAATGTTAGAGCAGAGTTTTACGATAAGAAGGCTTATAATCTGAATTTTGTGAGTTCTTGCATATGGTGTTCAGAAATGTTTAGTTATATAATCTTGGCAAGAGAGTTTGAGTTTGGAGATAGTGATATCTTCCCTTGAGGATTTTAGAAATTGTAAGACTAGGTGAGAAGAGGTATTTTCTGAGTGCTTTTCATGGTGCCTGAACTAGCACTTTTTGAAAGTTAGCAACTCATGTGTACGCCATTATTATGATAATGATGATTTTTGTGCTATCAATACTGATATCCATGTAAACCAGTCAAAAATCTGTGTATGGGATTACAAGGCAAAGCCAATGAGAAAAATCAAGACAGAAATACCCTTAAAACAGCATAAACATCCACTACCTCTGAAAAATTTCATTGCCAACAGGGGCTACTTTTGTTGTCAACCGAAGAGCTTTATTTTCAAAATGTGTGACTTTCAGAATTCAATATCTCATAACCAGCTACCCCTTACCCTATTATCCTAAGTAGCAACCTCTGATCATTGCAAAACCAAGCCAGAAAGCTGCTGTTGCATTACTGAATTGTGGCAATGGGACCCACGTTTCTAATTATTTTATAAAGAAGCCCAAAACATTAAAGGGAATCAATGCCAAATTTACTTCTTTACAAAAATATATTTCTGAATCACTGACATCAATAATGCAAACAGGAAAAAACACTGTCTTTAAAAAAATTTTTGAGATTATTTTAAAGCAAAAGTGTGTCTAACATGATTATGATTACTAGAATTTCATTTCAAGCTCAGTGACAGTTTGAGTAAAAATGTTTGCACTTGTTCTGTGACCTATTTTTTTTTTTTCTATATTACAATTTAGGGCAAGATTTTGTGCTTTCTTTTAAATTCAGAAGATTCTCTGAGATTTAAGAACTATGTACTAATGTTGATAGAGAGCTTTGTTTAAAAACATATCAAGAGACAGCATGTAATTTGGCGTAATCGCGGCTAATTTTAAGGCAACAAAATATATCTAATAAAATTTCATTACTCTTTATGTAGACATATATAACTATGAGCAGCTTGTTTTCTATTGAATCTACTCCAGATGGATAATGAACTACGCCTCAAAAAATGAATAGTAATGTAGCTGCTAATCTTTGGGCATGAATCCTGTCTCAAGGTATTTCTGTAGTGTTTTATCGATTTTGAGTCAAAGTTTTAACATATGCATCATTCTTATTTCTATTTTACAACAAAAGATATACAATATCATAATAGAAAATTGTAATTTCTTCGTAAGTACAGTTTTCAGTATAACTTTAGGATAGCATCTGAATTAAGCAGCCGAAGTTGGTTTGATGAAGCTGGGTGCCTGGGCACATTCTGATACAGACATCACAAGCCATCTGCTCCAATATGTCTTGCTTCTAACACCCATATTTTGCAAGGGAGATTGTAGGACCCTAGCTATCATTATTTGACCCTTTCTATTGTGGAATTTTCTCTTTAGCTTTGGACAGAAAAGTATGACATAAAGCAAACCAGCAAACTCTAAGTTCTGTGTTTGATAGGATATTTTAAAACTGTTGTAGTCAAGGCACAAATAACTTTGCACTGTCTAGGTTGTTTTCTTCACCATCCTTTTCACCTTTTGTGATAAAATTGAAGAGAATAAGCCAGCCTAATCCAAGTATCTTTTCTGAATGTGGTGGCCCATCTGGTGCCATATGCCGGACATCTGCTTTAGTCACCCTCATTTGTAGTCCTTCAACGCTAGAAGCAATGAATTAACATGGAATTTTTGCTAATTTAACTTAGAGAGCAGATATTTACAAACCATCTAATGCGACAGCAATAATTTTCAGGTAAGAGTACACGAGGCTAGGGAGAGAAGTAAGAAATAGGGCCAGGCACAGTAGCCTAGTTGCTAAAGTCCTCACCTTGCATGTGCCGAAATCCCATATGGGTGCTGGTTTGTATCCCGGCGGCCCTGCAGCTACTTGGGGAGTGAATCAGTGAACAGAAGATGTGCCTCTTCCTCACTGTCTCTCTTCCCCTCTGTATATCTGACTTTACAATAAATATCAAGACAAAGAAGTGAGAAAGTATCTGTCTTCTCAACCCCATTTTTTGATCCAGGTTATATCATTTAGATAACTGAATCATCTCCATAGTTTTATTTATATTTTTTTTAATTAGAAAACTGTGAGGAGGGATTTGCATATAAATGGGTACAGAGTCCCAAGGCTATGGGCCATCCTCCATCCTCCTTTACAAGGCCACAGGCAGCGAGCTGGATTCGAACTGACTCTCATATGGGATCCCAGTGCATGCAAAGTGAGAATTTTTAGCCTTTAGGCTACTGCACTAGTTCCCAGTATATAGCTTTAAATGTGGTTATGCGCAATACAAAAAGAGATGTTAGAAAATTTCCTCAAGGTGAAGATTTATTGGATGTATAGGTTCGGATTTTTTACCTCTGTTTTTTATACTGAGTGTAAGGAATGTGCACGCACGTGTGTGTATGTATTTTTTTTCACCTGGAAGGAATGCTTCTGACATTACACATCATTTTAAGTTTCTGCTCTGTAATTTTCATTAAATTGCTGCAAAATAATATCCTATGAGGTTCATTTTCTGGGTATCCTATATTAATTGCCACACATCTGAGGAAAGACAGGGATTCATTTTTTTTTGACAAAAGTAATATTTTGTAATATATATTCACAACATGTATATTTATATATGTAGATTCATATCATATTTTCTCTGATCATCAGTTGATAGACATATAGATTAATTCCATATCTGAACTATTTTGAATTGTGCTGCGATAAGCATGGGGATACAGATAACTCATATATAGATTTCATTTCATTTGGATAAATTCACAGCAATAGAGGGGCTATAGGTCATATGATAAATTTATTTTCAGATTTCTGAGGAATAGACATGTAGTCTTCCATAATGCACCAATAGTGTCATGGAGGCAGGGGGCATTTCCCCACCTGCTCACCTACATTCATCGCTGTCTGATTTCTGTGTGGTAGCCATTCTAGCTGATGAGGTGAAATATCATTTGGTTTATTTGCACTTCCCTAATGGCTAGTGAACCTGAGCACTTTTTCATTCAAGTGTCCATTGGCCTTTTGGATTTCATCTATTGAAAAAGACCTATTCATGTCATTTGCCCATTTCTTAACTGGATCGCTTGCTTTGTCATTGATTTTTTAAAGCCTTTATAGGTCTTAGATATTAATCCTCTATCAGTCGCATAGTTTGCAAATATTTTCTCAAATTCTAATGGTTGCCTCTTCCCTTTGTTGCCTCCATTTCTATTGTTCTCAGTAGTCTGAGAATTGTAATTAATGCTTCTTTAAAATTTTGGTAGAATTCAGCATTTAAGCCATCCTGTGTTGTGCTTTTCTATTTGGGGATAGTCTCGGTGATTCTGTCTCCATCTTCATTATTGGTATATTTAGGGTCCCAAGTCTTCCATGACTCAATCTTGGTAGCTTGCATGTGTCCAGGAATCTACTGGTTTCTTCTAGATTTTCCAATTGCTGACGTATAGCTGCTTATAGTGATTCCTGATGATTTCTTTTATTTCAGGAATATCCAATAGCATCTACTTTGCAAACCTTATTTCATTTAATTTTTCTCTTCTTCCCTGCCCCCATCCCCCATGCCTCTTCTTTTGCTTTATTGAGCCAATGATGTATCGATTTTATCCATTAAAAAGAAAAGCTCTTCATTTAACTGACCTTTTGTAATTTTTGTCTCACATGTATATATTTTTCTGTAATTTTAATTATTCCTTTTCCTCTACTAAATTGAATTTACATTGTTGTTTTTCTAGGTCCTTGGGATGAATTGTTAGTTCATTCATTTTATGCCTTTCCAATTTCTGAATGTAGACACTAATTGCTCTAAATGTTCTGCTTAGCATGGTTCTTTCCACATGCCTTAAAGTTTTATATGTTTTGCTGGCATTTTCATTTCTTTCTAGATTTTTAATTTTTTTTTTCATTCGGGAGCATAGTTTCCTGTCTTGTTGCATACTTTTCAGAGTTTCCTAAAATATCAATTTTGAACTTCATTCTATTGTGGTCAGAAATGATACATGGTGGGATTTTGCTTTTTAATACCTTGTTTGGACTTGCTGATGGCCTAGCATCTGGTCTAATATAGAGAGAAAATCTGATGCACTGAAGAAAAGAATGTGGATGCAGCAGCTGTGGGATGGGACAATCTATTAACATCAGTTAGGTTCATTTCGTCCTATGTGATTAGCTATAATATTCCCCTGTTGATATTTTTTGTCTGTTTTCTCTGGCCACTGATGAAAATTTGTTGTTGTTTGCTGGTTTTTTCCACACTGCTCCGCAGTGTTTCTTTTTCTTTTGTAAAAATTTTCCTTCAGACTTCTCTCCAACTCTCCTGGCTTAATGCAGTTACTATATTTCTCTTCTTTTATCTTCCTGTGGTCAAAATTATCGTGTATCTTCCTAGTCATTCATCTTGGATTCTCTCTACCAACATATATTTTAAAGTAAATCTTACTTAAACATGTATCACTTGATTATTTTTAAACTTAAAGTGGATTTAAATATTAAAATTCCAAACAGTGTGTTTCATTGCGTGTGAAACTTGAATGACAAATTTCCTTTGTGGCCTTAAATAAAAGTACAAAAATGAACTTTAGAAAAACTGAAGGATGTCTCCTCAAAATGGAGAGGAGTCAAAACCCAAGAGGAAGATGCCATTCGTCATGAGAATCTTTGAAGTAGCAAGAATCACTTTATGGGGAGGAAATGAAACAATATGATGAGAATCTGGAGTCAAGCCCTCTGGGCCTTCTGTGTCACATACTTGAAAAACACTTGGTCCTTATTTTAACTCTAATGGAGAAACAGAAAACAGCTGCTTCACATGTACAAATTAGCTATTTTTGATTAACTGCCCTTTGCTTCCTAAGAGTAAATCTGTCATTCCCAATTCGAGAAAATGGGTTTCCCTTACAGTTTAGTAAGATGAGTACTGTGAAGTGTTAACATCCATTCCAGAAAGAGAAGCCCTGATGTGGTGGACCTCATGTCAACATAAGCTGCAGGTCCTTCCTATGTAACCAGATGCATTTTTTGTTTCCTGCAACATCCTTTGCTGTTATTAGTGCACTTTGACTGACATAAGGTAGTGTGTTAGAGATTCTCCTTAAACCTTCTAAACCTTTTTTGTTTTTTTAAGAGCAATCCCATGTTAGTGACCCACAGAAGAGAAGTAAGTGGCAGCTCCAATGAAGAGCTTCTCTTAAGGATAATGTGGTGAGGTTTGATATGGTATAAGGTGTGACAGCATTGCCATGAAAAATCCATATACATCATTCCAGATCCTCCAAGACACATTTCCACCTTCACCTTGAACCACAGATGAGATGCTCAGCCACTGTGTGTGGCTTGCTACCTCATAAAAAATAAATACCTGTATCTCTGAGACCTTGTCTTCCTGGCATCTCAATAACATGACTTCTTTTGCCAATGAAAGAAATTCATTATCGTTTTTTCTGGGTATTCCACACACTAAGGCCCTGTCTTGTATAATCTGCTGAGTTCCACACTAGGGTTTAAGATTATTGATTAGGTTTAAGCTACTTTATTGGAGGAACCCTTTTTTTCTTTTTATCAAATGTAGGGCTCTATACTGTTTCTTGAACATTAATTTTTACTTATCTATCCTCTCTTTTAAACTTTTTGTTATGCTGTTTACATGTGAAACCAATCAGCATAAATGTAAAGGTGGCAAAGTATATGTAAAGACAACATCTATATGGGTGTGAGTTTGAGATGTAGCTGTTTCACTTCCAGTTCCACATTGTTAAACTTGGGAAGACAGAAGAGGATGGCCCAAGTATTTGTGCCACTGCACTACAAGGGAAACCCACAAGAATCTCTGGTCTCCTGACTTTGACCTGGCCAACCCTTAGTCCTTTCAGCCATCTGTGGTGTGAACCATGTATGAAACGTCTCTCTCCATCTTTCTGTGTCTTCTCTCTGTGGCTCTGTCTTTCAAATAAAGAAATAAACCCTGAAAAGTTTCCAACACAATAATTTAAACAGCAGCATGATAAAGGACACTTCATGCACTTTAATCCCTGAGAGAAATTTAGTCACTTTATAGTACCAAGGATGCCATTAAGATATTTATGAAACAAAATGTAGAGATAAAATTATTAGTGCTGAATCATCACAATAGTCAATACTTATTATATGCTGAATCATTGTGTGATATGGTGAAATATTGATATTCATCCTTGTTTCCTGGTGTACAATTCCTGAAATCATTGAAACTGGCCAAAGCAACCAATGGCTTTTTGAATATTAGAGAGTTGACTGAGAACTGGCAGCCTCTTGGTAAATTCAGCATAGAAATGTGACCGCAAAGATCAAGACAAGATTGGAGGGTGGGACTTTCTTAACCATCACCCAAATGAAGGATTGTAAGATAAGTAGGCCAATAGCTTAATCACTTATATCTGTTTCATGCAGGTTCATTCAAAGCCTATGAGTATTGGGAGCAGAGCGCTGGCAGCCAGCCAGCCAAGCACAGGAAGTTAGGTCCCAGGAGGTTGGCCCGGAAGTTCTGTGTCTTTCCCTTGTGCTTGCCCTAAGTGTAACTTCATCTGTCTTTGATTATATAATTTATAATAAATAACTAAATGTAAATACAATGCTTTGTGTGTTCTATGACCTGGTTTAGGAAATAGTCAAATCTAGGAAGGGGTTTGTGGGACCCCAATTTGTAAGAAATTAGAAGCATAGGCACAATACCCTAGGTTTGGCAATCAGTATCATAATAGGGGATAGAGAGAATCTTGTGGGATTGAGTCCTAATCTGCAGTGTTTAAGATTCTGATACTATTTGTAAGTAAAATTCAAACTTGCTGGCATCCACTGTAGAAAGAGTAGGTTGCTTGATGAGTGAGGAAACACCCATCCCTACTTACACATCATATCACAGAAACATGTGTCTCAGCTAAAAAAAAAAATGATGTAAAAAATTCATATGGTAGAACAAAGGACCACGAATAGCTAAAGCTGTCTTAAACAATAAGAAAAGGATAAACAAAGCTGGAAGATTCACAATACCAGAGTACAAGATGTGCTACAGGGCAGTGGTCATCAAAACAGTCTGAGAAGATCAATGGAACAGAACAGAAACCTCAGAAGTGAGCCCACACATGTGCAGCTAACTGATCTGCAGCAAGAAAACAAGAAATAACCCAGGGAGAAAAGACAATCTGTTCAACAAAGGCTGTTGAAATAATTAGATAGCAAATTACAGAAGTAAGAAATAAGACTTGCCCACTCCTGCACACATACACACACACACACACACACACACACACACACACATCTGTCACCTTCTAGAAAAATAAATTCTAAATGAATCAAGGGCCAACATCTGCACCTAGATACCATCAAATTATAAGAAAAAAAATGTAGAAAACACTCTATGAAATGCACATGTAGGCAAAGAATTCTTAGAAAAGACAGCAAAAGCACAGGTGTTTAAAGCCAAAATAAACAAATGGAATACATCAGATTAAAAAGGTTCTGTACAGCAAGAGACACAGTCAATGTTGATGAAAATTTTATTTATTTATTTAGTGAAATAAGTCAACCCCAAAAGAAGAAATACCAAATATGTTCTTTGTGATATGACAGCTTTTACATAAATATAGGTTAACAACTATATACATGTATTCTCATAGATGAACTATACATCAGACACTAGCATCCTGGGGAGTAAACATGCATTGCAATATGTGTCTCTACTCCTGAATAAAAGTAGGACTTCCAGTGAAACATTTAAATATACCTTTATGACACTAGACTTTCTCTTTTTTAAAAACTATTTTTTATTATTGTTTTATGGTACAGTTCCATAGGCTCTGGGATTTCCTGTCCCCCTCACCTGTTCCCTCCTCTCCCGCTCCACCATTCTCTGGTATTACAGTGAGTGGTCCTTCATGAACAGTCATAAGTCCATCATGCGTTTATTGACGTGATTCCTGACATTGTAGGCATGAACAACGTGGAGAGTCCAGCATCCTACTGTTAGGATATTTTCAACTGTTTCACTGGGACTCCATCTTTGGTCTGCATGCAGAGAGACGTACTGCATTTTGTGTCCACATCTGAACATGTCAGTCTCCGTTACACTTCCATTATACATCTGCTTAAATACACAGTCAGTGAACACAGTCCACAACAAGGAGAAAAAATAGTACATTTTCATTAACGTGAAGTTAACAATCTTGCTACAAAATACAAGTGCATTGCTGGAGTGATGAAATAGATCAAAAAACATCTTATAGAAATTGATGCTGCTGCATCGCCCATGTGGCACTGAAGAAACTGCAATAAGATGAGATACAGTAAAACAGTGTTGAAAGGGGTATTTACAATTTTAGGTATTTACAAGCAATCAAACCATATTTTCTGTCTTTGCCTATACCCAACATTCCAAGACACATTTAAATTACTATGAGTTAAGTTTGTAACTGTTACTAAGGGACTGTACTACCGTGATAATTTGGGGAAAAAATGGTGGAAAGGAAAAGTGTGGAGAGAAGAAGGGTGAGGGATGAACCCCTATACCTACACAACTATACCACGGAAAATAAAAAGTACTAAAGGAGAGGATTGTGCATTTGGGTGAGAAGCAAGTCAAGAATTTCACTTAAAAATTGATAGGCTATTTTCTTAACAACATATACATGCATTGCTGAATTTCTGTACCATGTGACAATACATGTTAAGTTCCACATTGAAAAATGCACATAGTTTTTATTACAAATTAACAGAAATACTTCTTGTTATGTTGGTGTTCTGTGTGCTTTAGAGTCTTCCTCTCAGTGTTGAAAGTTTACATGTTTTGTTAAATCATTGCAGATGAAATCTCAGGATTATAGTCCAGCCCATTAGCCAAAAACATACTTTGCATATACATATTGAAATCACTCCAGGAAGCAACATTTACTATATTAGTATATGACAAACAGATTGATGTCACAGGCACTAAGTCTCAATTTGACTCAACACCTGGTGGGATAATACTGGAAAGCCGCGTGTTTGATATTCACAAGATTCACCCGCGGAAGCACACACATCTCACGAGGAGACCTGGGGGGGGCGGTGATTAGGGTCAAGGGAGTCACATGCGCTCCTTTCAGATAAACCAGCTGCAGCTTGCTATATTATCAAAGCAATGACCGACAGTCACCTGTGCTGCTGATGGTCTTTTTATGCGTAGTTTCATCTTCAGGGAAATTGCTCCTCAAAGGTTTTTGAAAGAGTGAACCACTTCTGTTATTGTTCATTTCCATACAGAAGCCCCAGTGCAGAAAGACAAATCTAATACCAAAATGGAATCCTCTGCCTGCCAATTAGAAACAACGTTTGTTCTAAGTGTTGATGTAGCAGTCAAGGAAAGATTTGTTGGCAGGAACAGCAGTGACTTGTGTCTGGCCACAGACTTTTGGCCGGAAACAATCCAAACCCACAACAGCGAGAGAAAAGTCCTCTCAGCAGGCAAAAGGGAAATAGCAAACTATTGGTTCTCTGAGAAGACAAAGGAGTGTTTCATAAATGTAGTTACTAATGCATCTGCTGGGAACTGTGAGGATCAGGGGCAGAAAACCCTTGATGATCATTATTAAATTGAGAATGTGTTGACTTTGAAGAGGGAGCAGATTTGGATATGAGGAAGATGAATAAAAGGTACATGCAAATAAAATGGGATAAAGTGCTAGTGAAACAGTATGCCCAACACCTTCACAATAGCTCTTCAGTTCATGTAGATGCTTTAACGTGTGTGTGTGTGTGTGTGGAAATAAATATGAGCATTAACCATCTTGTATCAATTGTAAGTTTGGAGAAGAATGCACTGAAACACTTCTTACTAAACACTAGGGGTAGGTTAAAAAATAAGGCTAGTCTTTTTATTTCCCTTATTCCTGTAGGAGATTATGGACTTGCAAGGGCAGCTTCTTCTCTTGTAATTCATGCTCCAGCTGGCAGGACGTTTGACATTTACAACATGAGTATTGTGGATGTTACCATAGGGGTTCATAACTGCAAGATGGTCTTCTTTTATCTGCCTCATTGATGTTCCTAAATAAAATATGGAAAACAGGTAGTGGATGAGGCTGCTATTCAAGCCTCCAGAATAACAAGATGGATTGAAAAGTATCCCTGCTTGGTGGGCATAGCTAAATATTATATAAGACATACATAATATATATTATATACATAATATATTGTAAATAATATTATATTATATAATTATATATATGATTGTCTCGGTACACAGAAACAATTTTTATTTAACTTAAAATAGTGAGAGAAATTTCTGATAAGGTTATTAACATCTACATGGAGTTTTTACCAGCTACACCTTTTGCCAGAGTAACTAAGAAGCAAAAGTTCTGTTGTGTTATAGCCTGAATAATATTCTCGTGGCTGAAACAATATAGTGTTCACATGGATCCAGGAATGATAACTAACTGAAATGATATGAGATTGGAAGAAAATTTTGGGATGATCTGATGTGTAAAACCTTATCAAGTAGCATTGAAATGAAGCCCTCCTATGAAAAGCCGAAAAAAGTATACCAGAAAAAATAGTACTTAACAAAAATATTATGTATTCTACACTTCGGTTAAACTAAGCTAAGTGAGATCAGTCTGTGTTTCTTCACATCGTATTACCATCTCTGTTACTCTTGATGCACTGGAGGTAGAAATAAATCTTCATATTTTTCTTCAACTGTGGGAGTAATTCAGAAAGTTCTTCAAAATGGGAATAACAAGCTAAATTTGTCTTACTGCAATTTTTTAAATTCCATGCATAGACTTTTCATAAAATGAACTTTTCAGGAATTTTTTGAAGATATATCATATAGCTAGAGTGCAAAAATGTTTTGCATTAAAATAAATATGCCCGTTAATTCTACTTTTCATTAACATTTTGTTATGCACTCTTGAAACAGATTTGCAGTCCACTGAGGTTCTGTGTCCCAAGCCACTTTGTTGAGTTTTCACAGAGGAAGATAATGGCAATGACAGAGCAGATTCCTGTACTCCGTTCTCATGCAACACCACAAAAGAAGTCAATTTGATTACCCATTCCTGAAGCAATTGATAATCCAACTACATTCTTTCTTGAATTCCTTTGTGCCAATTTAAAACCTTGGATTCTTCCAGTGTTAACTTGGCAGGGTAAAAAAAAACAGTTTTGTGGAAAGGTTTAACTATGAAGACCATGAATATTCCTCATTTCAACTTCTACCATAAAAAAATCTAAAGCATGATGTGAGATCACAAGTTGTTTATTTGTTGAATATTATGAGTAGTGGTGAGTTAAGCCTGTGGATATAGAGTGAATTAAAATTGTCCTTGTAAAAAGTGATGAAGAGATGGGAGGGGGGAGGAAGTGGAAGACACCTGGTTATCTTCTTGGAACTGCACCTATGACATGTATAAAATGTTTTTATCAAAAGCAATTAAAACAAAGGAAAGGAAAAATGAAAAATAAAATCAGCATTCTCCCCTGAGTGCCAACACACATTATATGAGCATCCTTAGGTAGAAGATACCAGGAAGATGAACAACACGAAAACCAGGATAGAGTTGGGAAGCAAAGAGGAAAGTATATTCACATTTTGGGGGTGGGGGGCAATTGACTCAAACCTCATTTCTGTTTTTTTTTCTTTGCTTTTCTTTCTCAGTGTCTGTTCTGTTTGTCCCTTTTGTTCAATCCATTTTGCAAAGTGTTTACAGAACACCTGTGCTGTGCTAGAACCAGTTATCACCTTTGAACAAACAGGTAATATTTAGACTGTGACTCACACCTCGAAGTCCACTTCTTCTAGAATGATGTCATGTACTGTGCAATTTTAAGCTGGGAGTAACCTTTCACCAGTTAGTTACCTTGTGTATAATTTCTATGAAGATACAGAAATGAGATTATATGCTAGGAAAGCATCAATACTGAAATTTACTTTTCTGTCCATTCAACGCACAGATCACTAACTCACAAGAAAACGGCATGTTCCTGATGAAAATTTCAACCTGAAGCAAAGCTTGTAATTGAGCCATTGGGCAAATACTAATTGAGAAATGAGGATGTGCCAAGCAGTCTTCTAGGTTAGTCACAGTGGGATGATCAGGACAGAGCAGATCTCCTGTGCTTCCAGGCTCACAAAGAAGACAAAATTAAGCAAATAATAGGCAGGATGATTTCAACTATTTGTAAATATTATTGAGGAAACAACAGAAATGGAAATGAAATGGAAAGGTGTGTGTGATCATGGGAGCCAACACTCAGTATTCTTAGCATGAAATAATGGGACCTAATTAGATCATAAGTGCAGAAATGATATGGTTTCCTGCCACCAGAGCAAGGCTCTGTATTCTCAGTTGATGGCCACACTTCAGAAAGACTGGAAGAAATACTGGCGCAGAAAGGTAGGACAACCGTAGCAGACAGAAGGGAGGTTGTGATTGAGCTGTTCGGCAGATTGTTCATGCCTTCAGGTTTCACAGGAGTGTAACCATACCTGAGTTCCTCAAAGGAAGTGGCATGCAGCAGGTAGGAGTCCTCTGTACCTGGAGCTGCTGGTGATGGACTGGGGACTGCTTGAGCCTGCTAGCCCAGCTATCCCACAGGTGGAAGCTGTTTACTCTTTCCTCTCAGGACTCATGGTTAGACATTTACATTCATAATCATTATCAGCCAGATAAACATATTCTAACCAACTTGGTCTCACCATTTCTTCTGCTAACAACGGTTCCATTGCCTGTGAATATTTCACTTTCAAAAAAAAAAAACACACCTGCTTTCTTGTTCAAATAAATCATTTCATGGTCAAAGGAGGCTTTGTTTATTGTATTCTCTTCCCCATTTTATTCTTAGTGCTCAATAAAATAGAATTTTATTTTTGTTTAAGCCAGTCTATCAAACAAAAAAGCTAGCACAATTTCAATGTAAGCTTGTTTTAACCCTTGAATGACACACCCTTGAATGCTGGGAACTTAGGTTATTATTGTCTTGAGAGCTGAATTTTTGTGAATCCTTAAATTATGACCATTCCTAAAATTCAATACTTTGGACAGACTTGAAGATATGGATAATGTTAAGATGTGGCTTTTCTTACACCTTAGTTGAAGAAAAGATTAAAAGGCAAAAGAATTGCTAGCCCTCTAGAGTGTTAGAAAATGAAGGTATCCTGGGAGATAGATATAAAAGACTAAATTTAGTGACTACCAGCGGAGGCTGGGGTCAGCAAGGAGTGCTTAATGGAAGACAGGGCAGGAAGAATGGAGAGAATTTGAAGAGGTAGAGAATAAAGCTTTTCAAGCAAGCACAATAAAAGGAAAGCTTGCGCAGCTATGGGCATGAGCTAGAACATGTTCCTGTGGCCTGATGGGAATGTGAACAAATGGATCTGTGGTTTTTTAGGAGAGCAATTCTGAAATGATCTACCGTGTTTGTACTGGGCACAGCAAGCCTTCTCAACTATTGTAGAATGGATCCATTCTATGATATTTTAATGTGCACATTGTCTTAGAGGCTCATGGTGTGTGTATGTAGGGGTATCTGGGGGACATATGAATTTTCGTGTAAAGACTTTCTTCAGCACATCATTGTCAGCCTAAAGAGATAACATCAATATAAAAGCATCTCAGGATACTAAAGTCACATCCTTCTGCTCCTGGCCTCTTTAGAAAGAAAAGAATTATCCCCATTATCATCCATGCAATTTTAATGTTGCTGCTCTTCCCAGAGATGGTGAGGAAATCACTGAGGTTCATTCAGTATCCCAGTAAAATTAAGGCTCTAAATTATACTTTACGCTTTTTGTCTTTATACTTAAAGTCTTAAAGCCTGTAATCTTGCATCTATGGAGTCATTAGTGGAGACCGCATGTTGGTGGTGTTTGTTCATTATGTGCATTCAACTCCAAAGTTATGGATTAACTTCCTAACAGGAAGGATTTTTCACAATATGAATGTAAATTTTGAAGACAATAGGCTCCTTTTACCCTCATGCCTTGAGTCATTCAAGAATGGGCACCTTTGATCATCTAGATAGCCACAAGTCTGAATTAGCTTTGGATCCTGTGGAGAACATTAGTGCCCAGAGACAGCAGAATCCATTTTCAAACCACAATGGATGTAAGACCTCTAGTGGCCACAAATGTCCCTACTTTCCATTCTGGGCACAGGATTTCAGTTCCAACAAGAACCTGGGCAATTATAGGAGATCGTTTCTGTGGATTGCATTCTTTTATGAAATGCAGATAAGAACAATATTTTCCATAGTCGTGTATTATAATATTTTACTAATTAATGTTGAACGTGTGTAATAATAGCAGTCACATTACCATACTCCTTTCCTCTCTCTCTCTCTTTTCCATAGGTTAATCTTAGAGCCACAGATGTCAGGCTCATGCGCCAGTTGCTTGTGATCAATGACAGCATCGAGTCCTTTAAGTGGATGATTGAGGAAAAAGCCACCATGACCAGCCGAGGCAGCAGTCTCAGCGGGAGCCTGTGTAGTTTACTTGAGAGTCAAGACACCTCTTTACACGGCAGCTACAACAGCCTGCACGATGGCAGTGATGGGCTGGACGGCATCTCTGTGGGGAGCTATCTGGACACTTTGGTTGATGATGTCCCAGGCCATCAGACCCCCTCTGACTTGGACCAATTCAGCGACAGCTCCATAATCGAGGACTCGCAGGCACTGCACAAGCACCCCAAATTGGCATCTGAGTACTACTGCTTTGGCTAACTACCCAGTTTTCTGCATGAGACTGGTGTGCAAATAACTTATGTTTATCTTTCTTCTCCACTGCTGTATTTTTAGTGTGAATTTTTTTTAATGAGACACCTTTTTGAAAGAAGCTTATTTTGAAATTGCTTGCTGCTGTTTTTGTTGCTCCTAATATTTCTCATCTGGACTGATTTTTCTCTTACACTTCTATTTTTATTTATTGTCATGATTTTTTCTCCCCCCTTTTTAAAATGGCACAAAGCAGGGGAGAAAAGAAGCAATAATTATGGTTTTCTGAACAAGGGGTCAGGGATTACAAAAAATCTTTGCTAAATTTTACAATAAACCAAAGTCCCATAACAGTACGTTTGTGGCTTGTATTCTTATTATTTTTTAAGATTTAGTTATTATTAGAAAGACAGATTTACAGAGAGAAAGATCTTTCATCTGCTATTTTACATCCTAAATGATGGAAATAGCCAGAACATGCAAGGCGAGAATTTAGATATTAGACTGCTTTATTTGGTTTTCAACTAGAATTAGATTAAGGCATTTTTAGCACAGATTATTTGTCAAATTGAAATTCAAAAGTACACCCTATGCTTGGTCATGAAAAGTATCCTTAAAGCCAAAACCGGTGAATGTCAAAACAGAAAGTATTGAAATATGTGACCATGAGTCTACAGAAACGCCAGGAATTAATCCTTCTGTGAAAAATGGGCAAATAACTAGGGCGTAAGAGCAACAAGAGCAAATGCTAACACATATGAAATCCATTATTGGCCTGGAGGAATCCATGCCATGAAAGATAATTTCTGCTCTCAGCTCTTAGTTTCAAGTTGAAATCTGGGGAAATTATTTTATATCATTCTTTTGCAAAGAGTTTCCCCTAATATCTCTATACCTCCTATCATCTTTTAATTTTTCCTCTATAAAAAAGAAATGAGAAAAGCATAACGTTGGAGAATGGTATATAATGTTTTTTATTTATACATTGTATTTTAAGAAATGAACATTAGCAAAAACATTTATTTTCTTTTCCTAGATGTATCAAGTATCCGTTCAATGATTGAAATATACAAAGGAACTTCAAAATGTTCATGAAAGATACTTATTAGGAAAAAAAAATTTCAAAATTTTGTTGTACCAAAATAAATGTCTTTTAATTTTATTTCTCTGCAAATTTTGAAGCACTGTCCTATGTATCAAAAATGTTTTAATAGTGGCTTTTACTAAGAGGAGTGAATGCACAGCCGATCAGCATCAATTAACAATGGATCTATTAGTCTGAGGAGAGTGAATACACACAACTGTCAGTTTTCAACTAAAGAATCGCTTAAACCAAATTCTGATCTGGAGCTCGTGATATTTGACCCTGTCAGTATCATAAGGAAATTCAGCAAAGTTAATTTTGTTTTTGAACTATACTCTGCCTGTGCTATGTTATGCTTTACCAGAAAAAAATTTAAAGCTTTCCTGAGTTATAGTAAGCTTCTCCACTTTTGTGGATTTGAATATAAGAAAATATTGAATGTAAGGGATTTACAGTTAAAGTTAGTACATTTTTGGGTGTTTTTTTTATGAAACACACTCTAGCTGATCAGCCAACTGGAGACATTACTTCAACTTCAAGGAAACTAAAATTTATATCACTCATCAGTTCCAAATCGCATAGCGTAAAGGCTTAAGTGTTTATCGATGTTTAGAAAGGCAACAGAGATCCTTGCTATTCTGTGCATTATGCAGACACAATCAAGCATTTGTTTCCCCACTCCATGTTTATTTCCATGTCCTATACTTGCTGATATATCAGCAGCAGTTGATTCCTCTGGCACATTAGCAGGGAGTTGGATCAGAAATTAAGCAGCCAGGACAGGAACCTGTGCAGCTCCAACCCACGGACATAACTTCGCAAACAGCCCCCTGAAGAATTCACTTAATTTCATAATGTGAAATACTGCCTATGTGCTTAAATTTCTAAATGCACACTTCAAGCATGAGTCTTTCCCCAATCTCTTACATCCATTTGCCCCATTAAACATTTACTTAGTGTTTGATTTGTAAATCAACCTCAGTATATCCCAAACTGGAACTTTCTTATTTGGCAGCGTTACCCAGTTTAATAAATTGTGCTTTCTAGAGTCAGCATGGTGGCATATTTGCCCGCATCACATATGGGCTCTGGTTCACATTCTGGTGACTCCACTGCCCATCCAGCTCCCTGCTAATGGCCTGGAAAAGCAGCAGAGCATGGCAGAGTGTCTGGGCCACTGACCCACATTGGAGAACAGAAAAAAGTTCCTGGTTTCCAGCTTTAGATCAGCCCAACTCTGACCTTTGTAACTTTTGAAGAGTGAGCCAGATATCTCTCTTCCCTGCCCTCTGTTTCTCCCCGTCTCTCTCTGTAATGCTGACTTTCAAGTAAGAAGAATAAAGAAAAGATGGTACTTCCCTCCACTCAGCAAAGTCTCAGCTGAAATCCTTCATGTAAATGTTAACTACTCCCTTTCCACTACACAGCATCCAAGTCTTATGACCTTCATCTTAAAAATATATCTGCCAGGCTTCAAGTTCTCACTGTTTGCTGGCACTATCCTAAGCCACCATCAGGTCTCCTTTAGAGTACTGCTGTGGTACTGTATTATTTCCATCCCTAAATCCCACAGCCAGTGCTCAACATTTCCCAGTAATGTTCTCAGATAAAAGCTGCACTTTTCAGCCTGTATTTCTAAATGCAATTTTTCTGTCTCCTAAAAGGTCAAGTTCAATTTCCTATATTAAGCTATAAAAGCTGCCATCCTTGTATTAAGGAGGTCATTTGTACAAAGTACCTCTTTGGTACTGGAAAAGAATGCTCCAGTACTTAAGTGCAACGTATTTACTCAGAGTTGTTCATGTTCTAATTACTGGAACCTGTGCATTTGCTTTTTTATGGCAAAAAGGAAATCACACGTGGTTAAGTTAAAGTCTTTGAGATGAGAAGATGAGCTTGGTTTTCTAATGGGCCAAGTGTAGTGACAAGGGTTCTTAAAAGCAGAATATAAGAAAATATCAAATGTAAGGGATTTAGAGTTAAAGTTAGTACATTTTGGGGTGTTTTTATGAAACACACTCTAGCTGATCAGCCAACTAGAGGCTGTTAGCAAAGTGCAGAGTCTATTTTTTTATTTCTCAACATGAGTTTTATTGATTGGGGCATAAATCTTGCACCACTTCTACATAATCACTGTTATCATTGTTCAAATGTTTGTGGAACATCCTCAGTGAACATTAGCCAACACCTCAATATTCTCACCTATCATTATGGATTATTTTGTGATGCACGCTTAATCCAAGGTCGGCTTGAGCTAGACCAGAGCCAACACTGGGCTTGTGCGCTATCTACCTATACTTGAGCGCTAGTTACATTCCAAACATTGCCCAAAGTTGGCATTGCTTCAAGTTGTTAACGTTGTGTACGAGGCCTGTTTCTCCAAAGTGGGAGGAAGAATTTTCAGGGGTCACATTATTTCATTCTTTACTAATGAGCAATCTTGGACCAGTAGGGAAATGTATGCGTTCTTGATGTTTTTAGATTACATTTGGAGTAATTTACTACAATTATTTTCACATCAGCCAAATCTGCCTATAAATCAAAAAGAGTTCCAGCTATCAACTGTGCATTTTTTCCTCTAGTGCAAAGGGGTGTTTATGAAGAACCAGGAGATTCCTTACTCCTTTATGGCTGATACATTCCAGCTTCTTGTCACTTGGCTTTTTTCTCAAAGAATTTTTCTTTTCTGGTTTCATTGGCTTGTCTATGAAAAATTGTTACTGATGATTCTGCCAAGTGACCTCTAAGATTTATGACTGTAAAAATTGGGTTCAAGTGATTAAACATTTATTCTACTAGACCTTTAAAAATTGTATTTTTCATTTTAATTCAGATATCTTATGGTGTTGGATGGCTAGAGGAGATTTTGAATAATATCTGATCTTGAAAATAAATGAAGCCTTTTTCAGCAACTTGTACACATGACCAAAATTGCAGATAAAATGTTTTTCCTATATTGTATGTCGGAAAATGACTCATACTTGCACAAAGAATGACTGGCTCAAGGTGTCTTCATGCAAAATAGATATGTAAATTGCATTTAAAATATAAATAATGTAACCAGAAAAAAAGACAGGGAGGTAAATGGAATAGACAGTTAAGGGTTCGTATATAATTTGAATGTTCTGAATTTGAAGTATATCTGTCCAGCAATTACTACACTCAGGAATATATTCAAAAGAATTTTATTATTATATACTACTATATGACCAATCTAGTAACCATTTTGAACAAAGTTCCTTCTTGAGAATTTTCTCGGTAGAAAATGCAGAAACTGAGTATCAACATCCGTGATCACCTTTGTGGTCAGCCATTGCAATGAGATATTTTGTTAAAATATAACAAAGGATCCTGGAGAAGTTTTCCTGTCTTTGAGCTATTTGTATCAGCCATTCTTGAACTCGGGATCTTTGGAGATTTTTACACACTTATTTTCTACAGTATCTTTAAAAGCCTAGTAAGAAAAGGCACTGAAAGTAAAGTGGGCACTTTAGGGTTGATGTGCAGTGCAACTAGTAACTTAAATTACACAGGGTTTTCATCATTTTTGGAGTTCCCGTAATGTACCAATTTGACATCAAATGCTTTTTAGGCAAAGTACATCTTTTGCCTATGTAGCACATATTTCTGATTATCTTCCTGGTCTTGGATTCTTGGTGGTTGAGCACAGCTTGTGGCTTTGCATAACCTTTTAGCATTGGTCTTACTATTGATTTTGTTTTCTAGTTTATAACCTAGATTTTTATGACTAGGTTTTTTATTGTTTGTTTGTTTGTTTTGCTCATTGTATTAGTAAGTAGGAGTGCTCTTACACTGAAAAAGTGATATTAGGGAGATGAAGCTGTAGACTTGAATGCCAGCATGAAGAGGTCATCTGAAAACAGAAATTACCTAACAGCAGTATGTTAGAATACAGAAAAAAACACTGCCAAAGGAAACCTTCACATAAAAAATAAAATTCATTGTAAGTTTTTCAAAGTGAATCTATATGAAATAAGAGCTAAGGCAAGCTTGCATAATTAGAAGTGCACATGTTGAAAGGGAATGTGGAAATATTTGCAATACTGAAGAAATAAACACAGCATGGTATTTCTTGAAAAGTTAATTTTTAGGGCCCGGCACGTTGACGCAAGTGGTTAAAGGTCCTCGCCTTGCACGCCCGGGATCCCATATGGGCGCCGGTTCTAATCCCGGCAGCCCCGCTTCCCTTCCAGCTCCCTGCCTGTGGCCTGGGAAAGCAGTCGAGGACGGCCCAAAGCTTTGGGACCCTGCACCCACGTGGGAGACCCGGAAGAGGCTCCTGGCTTCGGATTGGCGTAGTATCGGCCCGTTGCGGCTCACTTGGGGAGTGAATCATCGGACGGAAGATCTTCCTCTCTGTCTCTCCTCTCTGTATATCCGCCTTTCCAATGAAAAAAAAAAAAAAGTTAATTTTTATCTTGAAACCAAGTAATTTCAGTTACAAATCACAGTGCCCCTAGATGTTGGTGATCCAGATTTTTTTTTTTTTTTGGCACTGTTTAGGTACAATCTTATGGTGAAAAGACAATGTCCCAATTCCACAGCAAAACTTCAAAATAATTTTGGACTCAAAGACCTGTAAGGCTGTTCCTCATCAAAATAGAAATATCACAAAGAAAATCAGTGAAATTTTAGCTGTGATACATTCTTCTAAGAGCTCAAGAGCTCAATGTACCTGCATTGCCAGCCATGAGATCTTAGCTGTTACCTTTGGGTACCAGTCTTTTGGAATGTTGTGGCATTTGCTTTATGCCTCTCATTAACTCAAGTGGGAACATCTAGCCATCAAATCGGTAAGGACTCTACCCTAACCAAGGGCAAATATTTGGACTTTAATGCCAGTGAAATCCTTAAGAATTTTACTGTTCTAAGTGCTATGAGTGGCAGTAAAAATTCGGGATGAAGTAGAATCATAACAGATTTTTGATAAATTATTTGGTGACTTTCTAAACTTCAGTGATCTCTATGGTGAATAGTGTATGTGACTACAAGCAAAATCTTAAATCATCATTTGACACCTGTTATTTTCTGGCTGATTTACTTGACAAACTTAGCAGGGAAAAGTATAGCTAGTTGAATTGCATTTTTAACCCTACTCATATATATAGGCCTTTTTTTTCTAATCTATCATAAATCTGTCAAAGTAAGTCATTGACATTTATCTGGTGTTTAAACATCTACAAGTAATCTAAAGGAAGAAAGCAGCACGTTAGATAAATACTTTTCCATTTCAAAAATTTAGTTTCAAGTGAAATTTAAGACACAAAGTTAAGAATATTTAAAATCATTTCAATGTCTATAGAATTCTCCATGTTCTTTTATAGTTTCCAGAAACCAAAATTGAGACATAAAAGCTGTATTTATCATCAGTTTTTCATTTTGAAGTAGATGGAAGATTTTTCTCTCTGCATCTCCTTCTCTCTGTAAACCTGCCCAGTCATTAAAAATAAACAAATCTTATGTTTAAAAAATGAAAATCTATCTCCTTGAGGTATCAAATTTTTTATCTTAGTGCAGTATTCATTGATCTTGAGTAGCATAAGCTTTGATATTTAGGATCGTTTTATATGAAGTATGTGTTTTTATGATGCTACAAGCAACATGAAGGGGATCACAAATGATCAGTTTGTTGTTATCCATTATACTACATATTTCATCATATTCATCTTTGCTATATATTTAACAGATATTTTTATAGAATAAATGAACAGAATTTACATTTTAAAATATCCACATAAAAAACAGACATTCTCCTGACATTGAGGTAAGTAAAATAAAAATTCCTATTGTTATGTAATTATCAATATTATTAAATGTGTAATTAATTATAAAAACATGAATATTGAAACGAGGTGTCAGAGCAGCTCTGAGAGGTTACACAGTACTGTGTACAGGCATACCAACTGCTAAACTAAAAATGCTAAACTGAAAAAGCTATTAAAGAAATGAGTGAAAAGATCAATACTTCTAAACATCTAGTTTTGTTCTGTATTATATCACAATCCCAAACTACATAAACATATTTCAGAGCAATTTTTCTTTAATTTTTTTTTAATTTAGATTTTATTTTTGTTTACATAGTTGAGAAGGACGCACACCCATGTTGACCTTTGGTTAGGGTGGGAAGGGTCAGGTATGGAAGAAGCTGAGTGGGACAAATGTTTCAATATTTTCCATCCTGTATCTGCAAGGGTAGAAGAAAAGAAGGGTTTACTCCTTGATGCCAAGCAGATCATTTAATGCCATCTTAGAGACCCCAATGAGGGGAGAAATATTCCAAGGGTGTTGTTTGAATGGTTTTGATAGTTCTGAGATGTTAGTTTCAGAAGTTCCAAGTGATAGCTTAGCCCACCACGCCACAATCCTCATCTCCACAGGTCACTTCTGATGTATCAAGTATTAAACTCCCTCCAGTCTTGCTTGGAATAATGCAAGGAATAATGTGCACTGGGAATAGAATTAAACCTTTGGGGCCAGCACAATGGTTCAATTGGTTAATCCTTCCCCTTCAAGTGCCAGGTTCCCATATGGATGTTGGTTTCATTGTTCCAGGGTTGACAAAAATCTTCCCAAGGTCTGTTGGTTGACAAAATCCACCTGAGAGGATCCACAGACCCAGGAAAAGTTTGGCCAGGAGAATTGTGCAAACAGTTCTGTTTTCCACCCTCTGGTGAGGTAGTCGATGTCCCAGATTGGCCTAGATGAGCTGGCCATCATGTACTCATGTGCTTCTGGGCATGTTGTCCACTGTACAAGCATTGGCAACTAGTAGAGCCAGTCCTGGCATATGTACTCCAAAGCTGGACTTCATATCCTGTGGCCAGGTCTGAGTCCAGCTACATAGTTGAGAAGATCCCCAAGAAATGTCACCAGGGTGACCTATGACTTGACTCTTGTGTGTGCCACCCAGTGCAGGGTCATGATCAGTCTATCACAGTCTTCACAGCACATGCGCTGGTGGATGTAGCCGCCTGGTCAGTTCCATCCAGGACCCATATCAAGTGAACTGATTGTTGCTCTGCCCAGCTTAGCCAGCCCACCACAGATCTGGTCCTCTCATATACCAGTGGATGCCACAGCCTAGTTGGGACAATACCCAATAACAACTAGCAGCTTGCCCCACCCCATTCTTTGCATGTACCATCTGCTACAGCCTAGTCCAGCCCACTTTCATCCCTCCAGCTCTTATGCACTGCCATAGTTGCTGTAACTCAGTTCAGCCCAACCCATCCCGAGATCAGGTCCTTTCATTGCCCAACAGATACCACCACCTTGTCCAAGCTTGTTTACCTGCAGGCTGAGATTCTCCTTCCCGCTACTAGTAGGTACAGTGCAACAGTGCCCACAGTTCCCCTGCCAGGCCTTCTGACTTCTCCCTTCTAAACCACTCCGTCTCAGCTCCTTCACAGACCTCTGAGTCTATGTGTTCATGAGTCCATGGCTCAGTCCATGGAAATCCCAGAAGTCATCTCTCCTAACAAACATACCTCCAGCTGTGCCCACTTTAACTTGTGCCCAGAGACCATCATCCATGGGCCGTCTGCAGCCCCCCAAGCTAGGGGCCAGGGTGGTGCATCGTGGCCCAAAAGAACAGAATAAGCAACTATGCTGGCACACTTATATAGTTAATGCAAATTTGGCATTAACCATGCCCATAATGCCTGTCTGGCACTGGCTAATTTTATCCAGCCCTGTAATACTTGCCTAGGTTCAAGGTAATCCAGGCAGTTGGCTACAGCTACAGCAGAACGATTTTTAAGAAAAAAGAGTTTGTTTTACCTAAAAAAACATACATTTTTCGAAAATATGTAAGAATTTAGAAAGGAAGGTTACTTAAACATATATATAGCATATATATATATAGCTAATGCTTAATTAAACTGAATAAGAGCATAAAATAGATTATTACAGGATAAAAAAGATAGCAAAAATGCATTTGAATTGCAGCTAGCTAGAAGACTGTGGGAAAACATGAAAAAAATGCATTCATCAAATAACACTAAAAGGAATAATTCCCTATTAAATAATAAACCGCTTTAGATCTATATTAATACAATATGTGTCTAGTATGGAAAGATGTCTACTAGAATAACCTAGATAATATATATATAATGATTTAATATTTATACAACTAAGTACCCAAAATTGAGAAATAGTTTACTTAATTTATGACATTGAGAAAATCTTAGGAATTTGAATAAAATCTTTTGATGTGCAGCTCACTACAAATAAAACTAAAACCCATTTGTATCAGAACATTCTTTTCAAAAATAACTGTAAGACTACTAGAGAAAGAGATACATTTAAGTCTAAGATATATTGGAATAAGAATCAAATTCCAAAACGATGAAAAATATTATATGTAAATGCCAATACACTGAAATTTGGGAAAAAAAAGATGGAATTGGAGGAAACATGTAGTAATAAAATAACAAATAATAAAATAATAAACATATGTAATAAAATTGATGTGCTTAAATTTAACAACCAGATTTTGAAAATTATAAGGTTAAGTAGCATTAAAGTGAAACTATTTAAATGAAATGAAAGTCATTTATTATAAGTGAAAGTTGGAGCAATTGTTTAAAAAAGTAAGTAAATAAAAAAATAACAGAATTGGACTGAAAATCATCAACACACTAATAAGTAAAAGAATGATGGAATAACAAGTTTTTGAAGTGTTCAATGAATAAAGTGGCATAAGAGAGCGGTCTTGGTTGGGAGCTCGTGAGGGAGAGGTGATAATTAGTTCAGAACTTTAGATGGTGCTTAGAACTCCCGCATCCAGCCTCAGGGTGGATGGAGGCTTCTCCTGTCGATCCACCTTCCTGCTCATTGAAGCCCCTGTGTCTTGGTTACAGCTTGGCTGGTCTATTCCATCGTGTTCATAAGGGGAGTCAATTATCTGTGGCAGTTACATGTATAAGAACATCTGAAAATCATCTTGTGCAAAGTGCTTATTATGAAAGTTACGTAAGGATTAAAAAAAAACCTTTGTGCCAAAATTAACATATTATGATTCCATTTTCCACCAATTTGTATACTAATTATTATTTGTAATTTCAAAACATCTAAATTTAAAATTTAGGGACTAAAAGATATGGAAAATTATCAAAGATAGGACAAAGATGTTTGACATAAAATTAAATTTAAATGTAGAAATAACCTAATATCTAGCAATAGGGAAAAGTTTAATTAAATTTTATTCATGTACTTGAATGAAATGCAACCAATACTACTGATAGTAATGAATTTTCTATGGTAAAATAAAATTATGATGAAGCAAATATTTCTACCACAATAAATATTCAGACTTTTAAATAAAGAAGTATGGATATGGATGAAATTTATTGCCTTATGGGCATTGTGTATTTTTCTTAAGACATTATAGCATTATGCTTACATTCTGAATTATAGAGAACTTTAAAGTACTTTGCTAATTTTCCCTGTAAGTAGGTTATGTCAATTAATTCATATTAATATTAATCAACATTTGAGTCCATTTTTCATCATATTCACCATGTCTAGTCATACTTTCTTTTCAAACATTTTAACATTATTTCCTATTGCTATCAGTGTTTTTTTTTTCCTAACTAATCAATGGTATTAAGTATATATTCGTCCCAATGGGACCTTCATTTTCTTCTATGAATAAAGCTTATATTTGTTTGTACTGATGCTTTTCTTGTTTATGTAGGTTGTTTTCTTATGTTTATGTTGATTACTTTGTGAGCCAATCTGAAGCCAGCAGCCATGAGCTTCTTCCGAGCCTTCCTCCAACACAGGTACAGCAGTCCCATCCTTGACTGCTTTCCCAGGCCATAGGCAGGGAGTTGGAAGGATTTTACCCACTAGGCCCTGAAAAGATTATTTATTTATTTACTTATTCAAAAGGCAGAGTTGTGCAGAGAGAGGAAGAGACACAGAAAGGGAAAGGAGGAGATTTTCCATCCTCTGCTTCACTTCCCAAATGGCCACAACGGCTGGAGCTGGACCTGTCCAACACTTGGAGCCAGAAGTCTCTTCCAATTCTCACACGTGGGTTCATGGGCCAATGGGTTTGTGCCGTTTCCAACTGCTTTCTCACACACATTAAGAGGAAATGAATCAGAAGTGGGGCAGCATTGTCAGTGCTGCGCCTGTTGATCTTACCTACTATGCCACAGTGCTGGCCCCTGGACTTTCATTTACTTAATAATTTAATTGATTTATTTCAAAAGCAGAGTGACTGAGAAACCTGGAGAGACAGAGTGAGAAAAATGTCATTAACTTGCTGGAATGCTTCCTAAAAAGCACAATAGCCAGAACTCTGCTAGGTTAAACCAGTAACCAGAAACTGAGTCTTCCAGATGGACGTGAGGGCCCAGTCATGTGGACCATCTTGTGATGCTTTCCTAAACGCATTATTAGATGGATGGACTGAAAGAGGAACAACCAGAAAATGGACAAGTGCTCCTGTTTGGAATTCCAATGCCACATGCAGCATCTTAACCAACTGTCACATTGCCAACCCATCTTCCTGGCTCTTAGTGGCATTCACTGATATTTGGATCATTGGTCTATACACAGAAAATGCATGTCTCCAGTCATTATGGCCATTTTCACTGACATTATTTTCATTTTAAGGACTGAGTTCGACACATCCAGGTTTAAATAGTGTATTATTGGAAATGTCATCGTTACCTGCTATCAATGTCAGAGGATCTGACTGGTCAGAAGCTCTTAAGATTCATGGTCAATTCCACTGTTGAAAATCCAAAGCCTCCACTTTTCAGCAGAATGATCATCAAAAGCCTCGTTCAGTCACACATCAGATTGAAAATTCAGCTTCCAGAGCTACAGGAGGAGCAAATTCAACAGTGTGATTCAACTGCAAAATCCTCCACAAATGTTAAGAAACAGCATTTCCTGCTTCTTGATTTGTGACATGATTCCACAGACTTCTCTAGAAGACAGTTCTCCGCAGAAGGATCTATCAATCATTTGTTATTGTTTGGGGATTTTTGAGGTTTATTCACAACTTTCAAGTGAAGTATTGCATAGATTATGACCATCTTAAAAATGCTGTAGTTTCAGAAAAGCTGGAAAAGATAATCACCTTTTATTGAAACTAAGGCTGACATTTTTTTTTTACATCATGCTTGGTATTTGTAACTAAAGAAAATCTGATCTGTACGTGTGAAAAGATTTTAAAAAAGAAAAAAAGAAAAAAAATCAGTAAAATCTAGTGCTAAATACATTGTAGATACTTGCTGTATATCGTATGGATAATATGAGAAAAAATCCCACTAATATATAATTTTTCAGAAAGCCTTTTAGTTTTAAATCGATCTGTAACTTGATTAGTGTAATTTGGTTTGGGAATAATGCATTTTATTTCTCAGACTTGCAGAATGACTTTTGATGTGTGCATTATTCATGAAAACCTCTGCTTGGTTTCCTGATTAAAACCTCGGCCAAATGGCTCTTATTGAAAATGTGTTTTTTGAGACCATCCATGTCCGAGTGTGCACGGGTGCTTCTTTTGTTCTCTTGACTTAATTTTATAAGCTAATTACCATTTTGGTTTGTTACTTAGATTTGAATGTAATCTGAGTCAAATTTTTGTAAAATAAATACAAAGCTCATTTCAACACTAGGAATTTAGCAGAAGTTTTTACTTTGATGAAGAGAAAGATGTTTACACACAGAGAAAAAGGCTTTAGAAAATTGGTATACGTGTGGTTTCACTTCTAAAACTTTCTGACCGAGCATAGAATGTAGAACTCACACATTCTTGATTCCTGCTTGCATGTTAGGAAGAACAGTGAGACATCATACAAGGGAAAAGACTTCTTCAGGAAAGTAAAACTTATCCTCCGGGTTATTATTCACTCACCAACTTTGCTATGATGTGTTTGGTTGAGATAAGTGCTACACTATTATTAAAAAGAAAAGGCTGAATCCAAGTTATTTTTATTTTTTAATCTATTTCAAAGGGAGGACGAGGTGGGGGAGGAGGAACACACAGAGAAAGGACAGAGAGAGAAAGAGAGAATGGAGAGAGAGCAAGAGAGAGAAAAGAGAGAAAGCGAGAGAAAGAAATTCTCAACCCATGGGTTCACATTCCAAATGCTTATAACTGGGGCGGTTTGAAATGCGAAAAGAATCTATGCATTGGTTTCAGAAGTTTGTTCATGAGTATCTTTGGGCTGAGTGTGGATATATGTGGCTCCTCTATTGTAATCAGGGCAACCATTGCTTTCTTAGCTTCCCAATGAGGATTTTGAACCGCAGAAACATCAACAACTACTGTCTTAGCAACACAAAGATTGTAGCTAAAATTTACTGGAGAGGCAAAGACAGAGAGAAAGAGCAGAGAGCTGCTTTTGCTTCTACAAATGCCTGCGAAGGCGATGATTAGATTAAGCTGAAGCTGGGAGTCAGAACTGCAAGCTAGGCTTCCCCGGGAGGTGACAATCTGCTTATTTCTGATCATAGAAATTTTAGAACATGTATAATTTTATTCATTTCTATCCCAGATGTTTTGGTTCTGGATCCCAGCCTTTTCCCTTGTTCTGGAAAATGAGCAGGACTGTGCATAAAAAGTTGTGTGGGCTTCCCTTAAGTGCACCAGACATAGAAATAATGAAGTTACGCTATGTGATCTGACTTTGACCTTGAATGCATCCTGCTTAATTTAATTGAACAGAATGGGATGCTGTGTAGTTAGTGTTTCCCTCAAAGCTTATGCACCAAGGATTCATTTTAGTCTCCGTAAACAGGACAGTTCTATTCCATCCTGACTTGATAGAATGAACCCAGGTTTACATATAGCATTACAGATAATTCAAATTTAATCCATATTATTTAGTGATTGCATTTTGAGGAGTTCTCTTAATTAAAATCAATGAAACAAATATATTGATTATGTTGAGTCTTTGTTTCCAGACCGTCTGTATGCTATTATAAATTGTGAAGTTATAATCATATAACATTTTGGATGATACGTATTTTATAGTTTTGAACAATGATTCTGTAATATTCCCCTCAATACATACACTCTTCATTAAGTGTAATGCTTGAAAAACAATATATAGGGCCCGGCACGGTGGCGCAGTGGTTAAAGTCTTCGCCTTGCACGCCCGGGATCCCATATGGGCGCCGGTTCTAATCCTGGCGGCCCCTCTTCCCATCCAGCTCCCTGCTTGTGGCCTGGGTAAACAGTCGAGGATGGCCCAGAGCTTTGGGACCCTGCACCCGTGTGGGAGACCCAGAAGAGGCTCCTGGCTTCGGATCGGCATAGCATCGACCATTGCGCTCACTTGGGGAGTGAAACATCAGACGGAAGATCTTCCTCTCTGTCTCTCCTCTCTGTATATCCGCCTTTCCAATAAAAATTAAAAAATAAATCTTAAAAAAAAAAGAAAAACAATATATAAAGATACCTGGCCAAATGTACTGATATTTATTTTATTTGTACTATATTAAGAGCACTGTGAATTTGTGGAATCACATTGTAGAAATAGTTGAAAGTATTGAGGATAACAACTAATGAAGGGATGACCCTGATATGAGCATTATATGATTAGAAATATAATACAGCATATGAATGGGAAAAGTTCTGGGACTTTCATTCTTCCATTATTAGGAATGTATGATAGAGCCTTTCACAGTCAATTTGAACAAAATACATTAGTATCAGGGAAAGTGAAAGTACGCAATACAAAAACCTAAAGTATAGGCAATAGAAGATGCAGTCAAAGAATTTGGCTGGATAAAGGTTATGAAAATTTTTGCAGACTAAATGAGGTCCAAGATTCACATGAATTTTGATATTGAAATGGCAGATAATAAAGAATTGTGTGCTGTATGCAATCTTGAGCTTGTCTTATTAAAGAAAGGATTGCATAATCAACAACTGAATATGACACTGATATAAGAATCTATAGGCAATATTAAAAGGGGGAACTGCTAAAATGAGAAGATAATCTAGCTATTGCATGGAGAAGAAGAAAAAAAATAAAATTTAAAAAAAGCATTTAAAACCTCCAGGAGGATGAATTTAGTGTTAGGGTAAAGATTCCTACTTACACATCAAATGAAAAAGCATACCTCAGGACCTCCAGGGGTCCCTATTGAAAGTGCAAGCCTTGTCTCCAACAAGAAAGGTGACATCCATTTTCTGCAGAAGTGACGATTTGAAGTCCCATTTACTAGAAAGAGACTTTTCCCTGAGGCTAAGGTCAAAAACATGAAACTTTATAAACACTAGCTTTTCAGTCCAAGAGGTAAAATCAGTAAAATCAGACAGTAAAATCAGACAGACAGTGCATTCCCATTTTTTAAAGTAGAACTTAAATTTTATTTACTAAGAAGTGTTACTTTCTGGCTGTATAAGAAATTCATACATACAAACATATATATACACATATGTGTGTAATATATGCATATATACATGCATATACATATATATGCATACATACTGTATATATGCTGTATATATACTGTATATATGTATATATCTGTGAATTCTGTGTGAATTCGCAGATTGCTCAGAGTTAGTATTGATAAACAATGCCCTGTTGCTCCTTTCCATAAATAGCACAATTACACATACCCATAATGCTTGCAATTGGCTAATTCTGGGAGAATTAACCATTAAATTTGCCTTATTTTATTTTCACATTTTTATTATCATTGATTCCAGTCATTGAGGGAAGCAATACAGTCATGGTAAGCCCACAAAGACTGATCAGATGCTGATCTAAATGGAAAAATGCATTTAGGCAAATTGTCATCAATTGATTTTAAAAAAAGGTGGAATAGTCTCTCTTAACGTTGCAAGCATTTATTATTTTCTCTTTCTTAATGTATTAGTTTTTCACATCGAATGTGTATATGTAGCAAACCCTGCAAAAATTCTGTTTCATAGATATAATTGAAACAATGGATGTTTAATTGTCTAATAGACAATGACCTTACATATTTATTCCAGTGAACCTTTCTTAGCAAGTGTCTAGATTATTTTACTAGCAATCTAATGTTCTTGATATTCATAAAAACCAATTGTAATGAAATACTGAAGATAGCCTGTTAACACTGCATCTGAGGTGTGCAGTCAGGTACCCATGAGCACTTAAAGAAAGGCAATCCCCTTTCAAAATTATATGAGAGGACACAGGGACAAATGGTGGTAATATGGAGATCATTTTATACTAAGATTAAACTCATATGTAAAGTCATCCTTCCAAAATTATGCTGCACTGAAAATGAATAATAGTCAACCTTGACAATCATCTGCTTCTTTCACATAAAGAATCTTAATATGTTGCAGTATGTGAGTGCTCCGATGGGATCTTTCCTGTATAAAAATACATATTGCCAGCCATATTCATTAGAGTTTTTATAGGTTTCATAATGCTTAGGATCTTGGAACAACCAAAAAGCTTAAAAGAGTCTAAATTATGCTCATTTTATAAGAAACTATAAAGATAAAAAGATTTTGTAATAATACATCTGAATGTATATTATATTCCAAAAAATTAAAATTTTAATTAAAATAAAGGACTCACCCATATGTGTACCAGGATATCAAAACAAGAATATTCAAATTAGCCTTTAACAGAAAAGACACCCAAAAGTTCATGAACAGTAAAATGAATGCACTATGGAATACATAAGCAAAGAAATTCAACACAAAATGTACAGTAACCATAACTGCAAGCAACCAAGTAGGTGAAACCTAATAATATGCCATGGAAATGCATGCATAAGGTAAGACCTAAGGATATAGACAATGTTATATAGAGGCATGTGCAGGGAGTAAAAGTCTGGGTTAATAAACAAATGGAAGGAGGTGGCTATCATAAGATCAACACAGTGATTACTTCAAGAGAACAAGATGGATTGGATTAAGAGAGTTCATGTCTTTTAGAATGCTGTCCTTTTCCTTGACATAGACTGTGGTTATAGAGATGACTTCTTTTAAGTTAATTGTTAGTTGGACTCAGTCTAGAAGAATAGATGGAATTAACATGGGTAAATATGTGGTGGATGGAATTTCAAGAAGTATGAGACAATCTGACCATGGGAATGAAACAGACAGCTTTGACTGTTGAGTAAATGAAGGCTTAAAAAAATTCTCACACACTAAGCAAATGTCTTACAGTAGTAGGAGTTAGACAGAGGTATTAAAGCCATCAGTTGATCTGGATTATTCCTTTGTTTCCATTTCTACATAGCTGTACAAGCTGAGTGTCATCCTAGTTCATGGCCATCGAGACACGGACTTGACAGAACTGAAAGAACATTAGCTGTCAACTGCTTCTGAACAAGAGGGGTTCTGTGTCTACCTTCCAACACCATGAAGTTTTAGAGAAACCATGTCCTATTTTCTTAGTCTCTATGACTAAATACTGATTTAAATTTGCATACTGCTATGTTTTAGTTAATTGCCACACCAGAAAAAGCTGCAGTGTGATTGAGTATTTCAGGTTGTAACTATATAATCTAGATTCCTTGTCCCTGTGTACCATCTGCCTAATGGGGACACCATTGCTACTTTTAGAATTCAGTGCTGGATTTAGTTTGTATTTTGAAGGCGTTCTGTTTGTTTCGGTGATCATCTGTGTTAGACAGGCCTGTTTTTTTTCCATCTGTTTGGCTATAAGAAGTATGAACAAGTTCCATGGTATAACTGAATATTCATCTCCAATGTTCAGAACAGAAATGCTATTTATTCAACAAATAACAGGTTTAAATATTAGTTGCTATATATGCAAAGAAATTGATTTCATCATCACATTGCCACCATTGGCATGCTAAAATGCTAACCTAATGACTCCTAACAGCGACGAAAAACTTAATATGAGTCTTCGCTGCAATGAACAATTAGGCACAATTTTTAATAAAAAAAAATCTCTTTCCATTTTTCAGGAGAAACTAAATCATACTTGACTCGATATTTAATGAAAATTCTCTGTAAAAAAAATGCATTAGTGGTAGCACTCCTTGATTTAGAAAGCTGAGAAAAATTCAAAAAATAAAAGCTCTTCATAATGGCCCTGTACAAGAACAGAGATGGCTTCTGAGTGACATTTTCTTTTTTGCTTTAGATTGCACAGCATTTTATTTTCTTATGCCTTTAGAACACAGCTTCCCAGTAAACAATCAGAAGAGGCTGGTTCAAAATAATAAAAATAGTTTTATTGTAAAGTTTCCCTCTATAGGCTATGACTTATAATTATATAACCATTTCACAAGAAATGATTATAATATTACATCTCTCAACTACTTCTACATAAATATTCAGTCCAACCCAACCTATCTTGAGCTATCCTCAAGTTCAGAAAATTTAGGTTTCATTAGTATTTTCTTAGTGTCTTCTGCTTTATAGTTCCTGCCTGGGTCAAGAGCTGTTGTGAGAGCTAAGGGATTTGCAAATCCTCAGGTGTTGTGCTCATTTGCTATATTTTAAGAAAATATGGTGTTTTCCCTTTGGCAATATTCTGTACAACATTTAAATTAATTGCAATTTTAAATGGAAATATGAGAGTATCTACCTGTACTTCCATTTGTGTTCCTAGTAAAGATCCCTTACCGTCAAATAACTATGAGTTGCTAATTATAGCAAAAGCAAAAAGAAACAGAATTTAGACAGTGCAGCGAGAAGAACGAGTCCGGGATCGAAAAATCATGGGATTCTGTCAACATTCCCTTGCCCCTGACTTAAATTTTAAAATGTGCAAAGAATTTTACTAGTGATCAGTCTGTATTATGGACTTTCATGAAAGAAAAAAATTGCTGAAATCCAAGGCTGATGTTCAACCTCTAGTCATCCCCAGAGCTCAAAATAAACATGGCTGCCAGCAAGCAGTCCTTTCAGAGCTGAGAAATGGTCCTGTGAGACTGTCTAGTAGCTTAGATGTGTCTACTCTAAACCAATTCATTCAAGGCTAGCCTTCCTGTTTCTTGAAATACTTCTTTGCACTCTGATCATCATCTCCCTGCCCAACTTGGTTTGCGTCCCTGCAGTCTGAGAAGGCCTGAGAAAGAAGCCTTTCTGATGCAGTCTGTGATCCCACTGCTCAGGTAAATTTGGTGTGTACAACAGGCACTTACTCAAAGTGACTACTTCAGTTCTCACATGCAGTCTCCCTTACTGGGCAGACAATGTGAAGCAAATGCCAGGAATCTGAGCAAAAGGAAGAAGCTGTATGAGTGTTAGGCCAAACAAGGCACAATTCATTCCTCTTATTAATGAGCCATTTCCCCTTCAGGCAAATCATTTCACCAGCATATGATAATGAAGGCCTTCAGTCAGACCTTCTTGACAAGTTGGACATATTGTTGGATAGGTGCCACTATTTTGGAAACGAACACAAGGCTTTTTCAGCAGAGCTTTCTCCCAAAGAAGCCTGGTGAAACACACAATTGTACCAGTTCCAAATTATCTGATGTAACGCATCAGAGACTTTTACCTTATGGGACCAAATATACAAGAAGGCACTTGGGCAGTAAAAGCAAAGTAAGACTTACAGACAAGAACAAAGGCAATGATGGACACAATTAAGAACAGAAACAATGGCAAGATACACACTACAGAAAATGGAAATTAGAAAGATTATTCTCTTAAACTCTTTTTTTTTTAAACTGATCTAGTTCAGAGGCAGCAAGGTGGAAGGTTAAAGCAACACAACCATCATGGGAAAGGATTCTTTTTGTAAAAGATCAACATTGTACACATGCTTGAAGTTAGCACATACTGAGCAAAGTGAAAATTCAAAAAAGGAAATTTCTTCTTCCTCATTAATTTCTCGAGTGGCACATAGGTCATACAATAGCATTGTTTTCTTCAAGGGGGTTTTTAATTTCCTTTTCCATTTCTTCAGTGACACATTATTCACTCAGTAGCATGCTATTTAAGCTTCATGGCATTGTAAATTTTCAACTTTTGTGTTCAGTGCCGTGGCCTAGCAGCTAAAATCTTCTTGCCAGGATCCCATATGGGCGTTGGTTCTAATCCCAGCAGCTCCACTTCCCATCCAGCTCCCTGCTTGTGGCCTGAGAAAGCAGTCAAGGACGGCCCAAAGCCTTGGGACTCTGCACCCGCATAGCAGACCTGAGGGAGGTTCTTGGCTCCTGGCTTCAAATTGGTGCAGAACCAGCCATTGCACTCACTTGGGAAGTGAATCATCAGACAGAGGATCTTTCTGTCTCTCCTCCTCTATGCATATCTGACTTTTCAATAAAAATAAATAAATCTTTAAAAAATCCCTAAAAACCAAAAAAGTAATTAATTAATTAAAATTATTTTCAGCTTTTCTTCCTGTTGTTGATTTTGTTTTATGGCTTTTCATTTAAGGGGATGCCTGGTAACTATGTGATAGAGATTATCATGTCCAGATGTGAAGATACACTGCAGTACGCATCTCTATTTCCAAATCAAGATGGACTCCCAATGACACTGTTAAATACACCTTGACAATAGGATGCTGAACTCTCTGTCAAATTTGTGCATACCCCAATGTCATGAAACACATTAATAGCAGAATGATGGTCTTATGACTATTTATGAGGGACTATATCATTGAAATAAAGTAGAGCAAATCAGTTAAAGAGCAGGGGATTTGGGGAGAATGGAACTGGAAATCCCAGAGCTTATGGAAGTGTAACATAAAGTAATAATAATAAAATCCATGAGAAGCATTAAACCTAAAGAGTCATTTAATAACATAATGTACCAAATACCCTGTGGAATACTTGTGATCCCTCCCACTGACCTGTTAATCCTTCCTTTTTCTTGTTCCAGATGTGCTATCATGACCAGCCTGAGCCATTCTATGTCCAATCAACCTAAATTCAAGCTAATAGAATTTCATTTCATGGCTAATACAGATTCTCTTCTTTCTACCCAAGGCTTCCCTGTTGATATATATACATGGCTCACAATAAAACCTCAAAATGTATGAATGAGAGTTAAGTACCTAGGAGAGGAAGACCATGGGCCTGTAACAAGAATAGCAGGTGCAAAAATTCTTTCCTGTTCATTATTCACAGTAGATAGTCTAATATAGATCACCATTCTGCTTGAAGAATGTTTCTATGAGATTGAGCACTCCATTGAGGCAAGAATCAGCTAAATTGACAACAAAATATTGTTCCTCATTTATTTTGTTTTATACCCCTTATTCCTAAGTCCTGCTCCCTGGAATTGTACTTTTGAATGAAGCAATGGCACTTAAAGTGATGTTTCATGTTCTGCCTTTGAGAGAAATCAGGAAAGGCATCAGAAATGATCCTTGAGAGAAGAGAGTCAGGACAGGATCTGGGGGTCAAAATACCCAGTGGTTGGATGACAACAAGCATTTTGGTTTCTCACGTTGGTGAGAATATGCTATCAAAGCCTTTCTCTAGAGACGTAATACTCATCTATTAGATTATCATGCAGAAAATCTTCTATCATCCTTATAATAAACTGAATATAAAATTGGTACATTAACTGAATGATGTTTATATTTATTTAGGTTGGTCAGCAGGAAATATACTGATTATCTGTTCTCGTAAGATTCATGTAGTTAAGAAGGTTAAATTAAGCTCCCTGACTCCATAACAATTTGCCATATTAATGAAGCTTTTCTGAATCTATTGTGTAGGAACTTTTTAATGTAAAGAGCATTCTTGCAACTTGAGCCTTGTTCCAAGAAGAAAACACATATTTAAAATTTGAAGGATAGGCTACATGATACATTAGTTGAACTTCATATACTTGAAGACTCAGGACACTATTAATTTCAAATGTTAGTCAAAATAAAAGTGCAATCTATAACAGCTATAGAACACTATAATATACACCATCCTGCCATTTGGATCTTAGACTAGCTATTGGAATCATGCTAATTATTTCTATGGAAAGAAAATATTTGTGTATGCATGCAAGCCCCAATAGGAGATGCAGAGTGTATTGCCCTGGGATTTTGGAGCAAAACTGTGCCTCCTTGGACAAAGTTATGCTCTGGTAGATAGTTCTCAGGATTCATGGTTCCTCATAGAACCCAAGTAACTGTAAAAATACAAGATAGCAGAGTATGATTGTATTTTGTGATACAAATTTTATTTCAGTCCTCTGGTTTACACCCAGTGAAGATACAAATGCCAGAGCTGGGCTGGATCAAAGCCTGGAGCCAGGAGCCAGGAGCTGCTCTGGATCCCTCCACATGGGTTTAGGGGCCCATGAAGTCGGACCATCCTCCATTGTTTTCCGAGGCTTGTTGGCTAGACAGGACGTGCAGCAGCCTGGTCTCAAACCTTCACCCATATGAGATACTGGTGCCACAGGTGGTGACTTACCTTGTTACATCACAGTGCTTGCCCACAGTACTCTCACTTTCCCTTTGAAACTCATGAAAATAATGTATAAACACTTTAAAAAAAATATTGAGCTGGGCGGGATACAGGGAAACTCTGTAACACAGAGTACTGGATGCTTTTTCACTGTCATTTACTGAATGCTCAAAGAACGTTATCTGAATGGTTCTCTAGAATTCTCTCTGGAGATATAAGCTAGACAAATACACAGATGTGATAAAGGATAAATGTTGACAGATGTTAGACAAATATGTGACACTGTCTCAGTGTTAGGGGATCACACCTACTGATTCAAAGTAAGATTCTGGAGTTTATGTGATGTTGCAATCAGCCACTCAGAGGTGTGCATGGAACAAAAAAGTAGACAACAAATGTAAGAGCCTCAGTCAGACATTCAATTTTACAGTTAATTCGTCAGTTGGGTTACCCGGATTCCAGAGTAAGTTCCTGCTCGTGACTCTAGCTTCTTGCTAACACCTGTGAGGTGGCAGCAATGGCTCAGGCTCCTGTGGCCCACTGAGGAGACGGGCTTCCTGCAACCTGGCTACAGCCACAGCTACTGTAGGAATTTGTGGAGGGGAACTGTGTTTTTTCGTGTACTTCTTTGTCTCTAAATTTCTTTTTAATTTAAACAAAATGCATAAGATTTGCCAATAACTTAAAATTCTAAAAAACCTATGGTAAATCTATCTCATGTAATTTTTTCATATAAGCACAATACAATGTTAATGTTTTCTCAGTTCCTGGCACTATTCTACACTCAGGGAATTTAGTAAAAAATAAGAAATCCATGATACCAACCCAAAGATCACTTATGATTTTACACCAAAGTAACTATAAAACTAAGATTGTACTTTGAAGAAAAAGGATTATGAAAATGTATATGTTTAAACATATACATGTCCTAATAAAAATAGATAATAGGCAGTCTTCATGGGATTTACAAGAGATTTACATGTTTTGTGTTACATGAAATTTATTCCAGCTAAGCGATAAAGGAAATTGGGCAAACATTTCAGGGGTGGACATCTGGAGCAGTGGTGAAGTTGCCATGTCGTTTGCCTGATTCGAGATATTGTTACTCTACTGCCTTCCTAGCTTCTTAGTAATTCACACCATACGATACAGCGGATGATGGCTCAAGTCCTCCCACCTGAGGCAGGTGTGCAGCCTTGCACTCTTAACCTTACACAGACCAGTGTACTAGAGGCATTTAGGAACTGCTCATTGAGTGGAAGCTCTTGCTCTCGCTCTCAAACAAAACAAAAGTTTAAAAAAAATTAATTTCTTCTTCCTACAAAGAAAACATTTCAGATAGATAACTACTATGGTTCTTTCCACCATTACATGAAGTCAAACATTTCCTGAGCAACGATTTTTGCTTTTTAGCCATTCTCCAGTAAACCCTACAACCTGGGACAGCATCTGGCATACAGTAAGTGCTCATGTTCTAGTGTAACAATAAAATGTTGGAATACCTGAGCTGAAGAGATTAAGTCAGAAGCAACCCCTCAAAGAATAAACAGATTAAGTGTATATGAAAACAAAATGCAGAAGTAAGGGAGAAGGGACTACTAATCAAGATCTGAAATAACTAGAGTCATTTGTGCACAGAACCAGAATCCTCCATTTGCAATAATTTCTCAAGTCTATACATTAAGGAAGCACGCAATTTTAAAAATTGTGTTATTTACACACACATTATGTAACTCAAAGTATTGGATCATCTTTTAGAAAAACCAACTCAACCTTAGCAATTCCACGTACCTTTGAATAAACTTTATCACATAACACTTATAAATAGTTCAGACTTGGATAGAAATGCCTGGCCTTTATTTTCTTTCAAACTAAAAGACGCTGACCACTGACCAAAATCTAGGGTTTTGATTGTGCAATTCTTGACTTGTATAGCTGGATTGTTTGACTTGGGCAGGGATACAAAGCTTAATACTAACCCACTGCGGTTCATGATTCAGAACTTGTTCTTTTCGTTTTCTGTGATGCTATTGTCTCTATGAACAGGTCACCACACCTACAGAGTCAATTTTCCGAGTGACTTCAATCCTAACAACACAAAGAAAAAGAAAATGAAAGCTCTAATTATTGCTTGCTGTTTTAGAGTTGTAGTCACCTAAATGAAAATTTCCTGTTTGAACCATCTAATTTTGTTTTCTCTCAGTGAACACAGTATAATTTAAAATATTTATTTTGCTGATTAGTATTCTTTGCTTTTCAAAGGTAATAAATTATAAATACCAGTGGGAAGTGTATTTAAAAATACAACTTTGAACCATTTTCTTAATGAAGCCCAGTATATGTAAAAACAAATAGACCAAGACCCACTAAAGGCAAGAATTGTGTCTTTTTAAATATATTTTAAAATTATCTTAAATCTACTTTCAAGATGTTTGATACTTATTTTATTTCCAAGTTATAGGCTTAAGTATCTTGATGAAGTTTTTTTTTTAATTCCTTTTCTCCATTTGTTTTTTATTTTTAATCAATTAATTTTTAGTTGCCAAACACTGAGCCACCATATTCATATTCATTCATCAATCGGATGTCGGTAAGTGTAAAGTTCTAACACCGGTGCTGGGTACAGACTGCTGGTCAGGCAGCAGTGTTACTGTTCTATACTGACTCAATGATCCTAAAAAGAAAGCTGCTAGTATCCTGCCACAACCAAGAACTTAATCCTTGGAAAGCGGAAGCATGCATCACCCGGCCAGGGTGACCCCAGTGGTGCTGCAAAGCCTGTCATGGGACCACTTGTCAATGCATATGATTTCAGAATAGTTCTTGTATGAATTTTGTAGCTTCTGAAATAATATGCGATCTGAAAAATTCAGAAACCTAGGCCCAGTTCAAATCTTCTGACTTTGTTTACTGTGGAAGATTTTCTTTCATTTTCAAAGACAAGGAAAGCTTCACTGGGTAAGTTATTCTGTCCAACAATTTTTTTCCTCTTAGGATATGGAATATGTTACTCCATACTCATCTGGCTGTAGTTTCCTCTGAAAGGCAAACAGTGAGTCTGATTGGGGTTCTTCTATATGTAAATTGGTATTTTCACATGCATATTTAAGGATTTTTTTATGTTTAGCTGAAGAGAGCTTAATTATCATGTGTCATGGTGAACGTTACTTTTGGTCAACCTTCTTGGGAGTTCTGTGCCCCTCCTGTAATGTTTCCCAATTCTCTGTCTAAATTAGAGATTTTTTTTTGTTTATTATTTTATTGTTTCACTGAATACATTTTTAAACTCAGTTTCTCTCTCTGTGCCTTCTGGAATTCCTGTAACCCTTATCTTTGGCCTTTTAATAGTGTTCCTTAGTTCTTGAATACTTTTCTTAGCTTGACTCATTTTTTCTTCCAGCTGTTTCACTCCCCCCCCCCATTGTTGAAGGAAATGTCTTCTGATATTCTTTTTCATGCCTCACTAATTCTATTATTGAGGCTTTCCACTGATTTTTTTACTTACTCCTCTGTGTCCTTCATTTCTAAGGAATCCAAGGCCTTGGGTCATCCTAAATCACTTTTCGAGGCTATAAGCAGAGAGCTGGCTCAGAATTGTAGTGGCTGGGACATGAACCAGCACCCATATGTGTTGCCAGCATTGCAGATGGAAGATTTGTCTGAAATGCCCACCAGGCAGGATTCACAGAATTTCATTTTTTAAAGCTTTATTCATTTTTATTGGAAACACAAATATACAGAGAGGAGAGATGGAGAGAAAGATCTATCTGATGGTTCACTCCCCAAGTGGCTGCAATGGTTGGCACTGAGTTGATTAGAGGCCAACAGTCAGGAGCGTCTTTCTGGTCTCCCATGTGAGTACAGAGCCCAAAGGCATTGAGCCATCTTCACTGATTTCTTAGGTCGTAAGCACGGAACTGGATGGAAGTGGAGCAGCTGGGGCATGAACCGGTGTCCATATAGGATCCTGGTGCCTGCAAGGTGAGGTTTTTAGCCACTGCCATTGCACTAGCCAACCACAAAATGATGAAAGTATTTACTTTGAAGCCAGAATCAAAGTAAGAATTCTAAATACTGTTTTATCACTGCAATTCTATGTAAATGAAAATAAATATGACTATGTTCCATGTCGCTGATCACAGCAGCAAAAAGAATAGAATAACTTGGGCCCGTCAAAGGGAGATACATAGTTTATGGAAAAATTATATAAGAAAAACTATATAATAATATACACCAATATAAAAGGCAAGACACACATACACACAGATGTATGAATGTCACCTATCTGTGGTTCACTCGCCAAATGCCCACAACAGCAGGTACTTGGTTGGATTGAAGCCAGCAGACAGCACATGAACCCAGGTCTCCCACATAGGTGGCAGAGACCCAAGTGCTTGAGCCATCAACTGCTACCTCTCAGGATGTGCATTAGAAGAAGCCTGAATTGGGAATGCGGCCAGGACTTGAACCTAAGCATTTTTAAATAGAATACAGGTGTCCCTCAAAGTTTCTTAACTGCCAGATCAAATGCCTCCCCATAAACATATAATTTTGAGGAAAAATTATAGAGAATGATAATATTTATAGATGCATAGCTTGAAATCCAATAGATTATTACATACAAATCTGTGCAAAACATTTAATATAAGAAGTGTATTATAATTAGAGCTGGTGAGTTACCTTTGATCTTCAGATGTGCTGTGCCTTGTGGGAGTTGGGAGAGGAAGCTTAAACTGCCCATCGGATTCTCACTGCAGCTGCTTGTCGAGTTTTTATGCATCAACCAGGAATGTGTGTTAACAAAGATGCTAGTGACTCAGACAAATAAAGAAGCAACAAATGTCTTCTTTATTGATCATTTGACTCATTGGAGATCTCAAATCTGTTTTCTTAAGAGTCTTTGAAAAAATTCAGCTAAGCAAATCTCTTCCATACCGCTAGGCTTGGCAAGTTGCCTTCATTAAAATTGTTACCATATTGTGATTAACTTCTGGTAGTTGTGCTAATCAAATTGCAAGAAATGTCATTCCCTTAAAGGAAATATTTGATTTCACCAGCCTGTAAATCTGAATTAACTACTCTAAGTCACTGCTCCAAACTGAAACCCAGTACCCAGTTCACAATGATCAGATGCAGATAAATCAGGTTGAGTCACAATCATTTGGCTGTCCTCTGTAAGAGACACTGCTAATATTAAAATACTCAAGAGTACCTGCATAGCATGTTTGCCTTTATACACAATCTCCAGTTCCTTTGTAAGGTGGCCAAGAGTTTTCAAATGAGTCTCCTGGGAAAATGACCTCTCGGTGATTTTTCTCCCCTGCATTTTCTCAGGCTGATCGGAAAGCAGTTCTTTGATCATGCTAACTGAGGGTTGCACGTCTTAGTTTTCCAAGTACAGAGAAACCTTATGCTTGTGCAGTTAGGCAGAGCTTCAAGCCAGCACTAGATATTTTTTAATTCTTACAGAAAGCTCAAAGCTGAAGCCAGGATCAGCAGGTTGCAGGAACAGAGACTAGCTCTGTGTTTTAACCAAAACTTTGCTACTCTGCTCATTTTCAGTTTTATTTTTGGCATGCCACTGATTTGTGCTTTTCCATTGTTTTTCTCAGCTGACTTCTCTTCTCTTTTAACCCAATCCCTCCTCCCACACTCTACCCCCAAACTTACACAGCAAACAATTGTATCACAGAAGAATTTTTGTTTCTATGTCCTGAACTAAAATCTGATTGCATATAAGAAATCGGTTTTAGTAAGCTACGATAAAATCATCCTCTGTGTTGTGTAGTGATAAGAGAACAAATATAGAAGTCATGCCCTTCGATGGAAGAAACACAGCAATGAGCTTCACATCAGGGAATCCAGGAAGGAAAAAGCCCTTATTCTGGAGAAGTGTTAAGTTTCTTTCTCCAGAGAGGGCAGACATTCCATTAATTAAGATAAAAGCAAAAGCCAGATGCCTGGGACATGAATTTTGTTCCTAGACCCAAGAAGAAATTTGTCAAATTAACTGTAACTTTTAGTGGCTCATATTTAATTTCCTGATTGAATTTCCCTCTGTTTACATTATCTTCACAATAAAGCTAGTTCTACATCAACAAGGCTTACGTATTTGATGTTTGTTCTTTGAAACATCAATAAGGACTGTTTTCCTTATCCTCAACTGTACTGTTTGACCTCAAAAATAATTGGGGAGGTCAACTTGCGGGTAGGAAAAAGTGGGTACCGGAGAGAATATCTAAATATTTATATGAGTTTAGGAGGTAGCTGAAATGTCACGAGGAGAGGAGGGTGAAGATGAGCAGGTGTTCCAGCACACCCACAAAGGCATTTCATATCTTAAAAAAAAATCTCAACAATGTGCATATACAACTCCAGAGAGTTCCTGAATAATGGCTGCAACCCTTGTGGTAAGAAAGCAATGGGCTCTAGCCTGACACAGCTGAACAGTCACAAGCTGATTTTAAGTCAAAGAGCTGCCCCTTTCCCTAAGTCATCCAGAGAAGTGGCTTCATTGAGGTAGTGGAATTCCCAGGGCATAACATTGTAAAATATAATGCTGATACATATAAGCATTATAATAGACACGTATCCCCACTGTGGCGCTTTTGAGATTTCAAACAGCATCATGCTTACAAATAAGCTTTGCATGGAGTTTAGCATGTCTGACTTCCTCAATTTGTTGTCATCACTTCATGACAGTGCTTTTACACATCTGTACAAACGCCGTTTACAGATACAAGGCATATTTTGCTTTGTTTTAGCATCTCCATACATGAAATATTCATTTTTAAGATGTATTTATTTTTACTGAAAGTGGGGTATACGGAGAGGAGGAGAGGCAGAGAGGAAGATCTTCCATCCGTTGAATCACTCCCCAAGTGATTGCAATGGCCAGAGTTGCACTGATCTGTAACCAGGAACCAGGAGCCAGGAGCCTCTTCCAGGTCTCCCACACAGATTCAGGGTCACAAAGCTCTGGGCCATCCTCAACTGTTTTCCCAGGCCACAAGCAGGGAGCTGGATGGGAAGCGGGGCAGCCAGGATTAGAACTGGCACCCATATGGGATATTGGTACATTCAATGTGAGGCCTTTAGCCATTAGGCTACTGTTCCAGCCCTACATGAAATTTTTACTAACTTATAAATATAAAATCAAACAAAAGCTTCAGATAAATAAGCAAATTGCAAAGTGGAGGTAAGGTTTTGTTTTTAAATGACTGAAGTCCTCAGGATGATAAAAACTTTCATTATTCTGGGGGTAAACTGGAATTTTACCAATAGAAAAAATGTTCAACATTGCACATATATTTCTATGGAAATATTTCTACAGATTACTTTGCCGATAATATAAATAATTCAACCTGTACCATTACACGGTTTTGGAATAACTAATTTTTTGAACATTTATAAGTTTTCTTTCTTTACGTATTCATTCATTGGATAAGCAGAAGGGCTACAAACAGTGAGTGAGAGAAACACGGAGGCAGAGACAAATGATTTTCACTTGCTGTTTCATTTCCTGAACAGCTGTAACAGCTGGCTCTGAGCCAGGTGAAAGCCTCGTGTCCCACTTTGGATGTCAGGGAGCGAAGTCATTAAGCCATCACGCCCTATCTTCCCAGGCTTTTTAGCCGGAAGCGGGATCGTCAGGGGCAGAGTAGCTGTGAGATGAACCAGTACCACTGCAGAAGATGCCAGAATCTCACGTGAGGCTTAACCAGCCAGGTGAGCCACAATTCAAATTTTCAAATGAGAAAAAAAAAAACCATAGATCTAAATAATAGAACTTTTTTTTTCATTTTAGACAGCAAAGAAGGAGTTTGCGGGGAAGGGACAGTATATACAGGTTGAAAAAATAAAGCATAAAGAACTATATCATACATATAATTCTGTACATAAAAACACACATGTTGAAAAATATAAAGAAATGAAGCATCCCTTTAACTATCACTTTGACTTGTCAAAGAAGGCTGTGGTGGCATTTTAGAATAATTTCCTTTTTAATCCACAAAAGTAGCTGTAATTGTACTTGTATGTGATCATTTCTTTGCTTACTTGACAGTGCTTCCTTATAGGCATGCAGCTTTATATAAGAAATTATTTAGATTTTTCTGAAGAGAAGTGGAATATCATTATAATGGAATACCATTGTAGACAGTCTACATCAGTTTCTTTCACTGAACATCATGAATAGAATTATGTTATTGTCATTCTTCCATATTGGTCTGAAGCTATAATTTGTTGATATTTATGACAATTCAATATTATAATATATATGCTTGTGCTATACTTCAAGTTTATACTGTGATTTATGTAATAAATCTGTATTAAGTTAGCCTTTATGATTTTTGTATTTAGAGGCTCTATGAAAAAAATTCTTGCCTATGCTTCCAGGCAAACAAATAGACTTCTCTGTGGACTATGGCTCAAGAGCAAAATTCCAGGTTCACAAGCAATGTATCCCTTCAGATGTTCTGGGAGCCAACAGATCATTTACCAATCAGTGTTAACAATTGACCCCATTCCCTAAAATGGATAAAAATCCCTCTTGATTTATATCTTTAACAATATTTGATATGAGAAATCTTTTTTGTTTCCCCATACCACAATGAAAGAAATCTTTGCAGTGCTTCAACCTGATCCATTCTTGCTTTCAATTCTCCAGTGGCTTCCCCTTGTGAGAATAAAGCTTCTAATCCTTAGACTAAACTAATAGTCTATTTTCAGTGCAATCTCAATTGCCGGACATATAAATCTTCCCAGTTCTATGGGAATGCTTTCAACTTTAATTTGCATTTTCCTATCAATAATACTAAGCATCTTTTCATAACTCCATCAGCCATTAGCACATCTAAGTTTGGAAACTATCTATAGTCTTTGCCTGACTTTCTGCAGGGCTATTTGTTTTCAATCCCACTGTTCAATTTCTTTTTGTATTTCAGTAATTCATATTGGATATCAAATACATGTGGTTTCTATACTTTTCTCCCATTTTGTAGTATTTATGTTCAGGTTTTTTTTTTAGTGAAGAGACATTTTCAATTTTAATGTAAGTTTAATAGTCTGCTCTTCATAGTTTAGATCTGTTTTAAGAAATGCCAATGTTATAAAAGTTTAAAATACCATTTTCCTTTGACTCCTAAAATGTTATGATTTTTTTCACATTTGAATTAAAATTCGAAAATTACTAATGAGGAATGGACTTCCTGTACAATAGTGGTTCTTTTCTCTTTTCCTTATCTGCATAATTAATTATGTCATTTTAATATTTGAAAAATCCATATTTTCTGTAGCAATTTATTTGGTTGGTACTCTAAATGTCTTTTTACATGTAAGTCTTCAGGATTTGATTTTCCATTCATTTGACAATTCATGCATCTCTGAATCAGCACCAGGCTATCCTTTTGACATCTTTTCTTTTCAGCAGAGAAATGCTACTGTAATGTCTCCTCCAGAATGTTTTGATGAGTTGAACTTCTCAGTTCCATAAAATTTTCAATTATTTTTCTAATTTTCATTTTAAAAGAGTGGAGATTGGACATGTAACTGGATTAAATATAGATCAATCAGGGTAATTTAATACATGTACAAGGTCAAGTCTTCCATCTCAATCACAGTATCTTAGTTTTCAAGGTTGATTTTCTATATTTGAAATGCAGGGTGACAGATTATCACAGGGGTATAGACAAGGAGAGAAAAGAGAGATGGGGAGATGGAGAGGGAGAGTGGAAGAGAGAGAGTGAAAGAGAGAGAGAGAGGGAGAGAAAGAAAGACACAAAGAAAGATAGAGGAAGAGAGGAAGGAGAGACAGAATGACGGGGGGGTAAGAGAGAGCTGAAGACAGGGAAAGAGGACGAGGAAAAGAGAGCAGAGAGGGAGAGAGAGGGACAGAGGAGGAGATGGAAAGAGGGAGATGAAGAGAGACAAAAAGATTGAAATGACCAAGAGGCAGGCTGGGCTGGGTCAGTACTAAAACCAGGACCAGGGACTCCATCCAGGTTTTCCATAAGTGTGGCAAGTGCTCAAGTATTTGGGCCACCTTCTGCTGCTTTCTGAGGAATAGTAGCAGAACAGCCAGTACTGCAGCTGGGATTGTGATGTGGGATAAAGACATTGCAGGAGGAGGCTTAACTCATTATGCCAAAATCCCTATTCCTTTGTTTAGGTTTTAAGAAATGTATTTCAATAGATTTTTTTTCTTTTTTTTGTAAATCAGTAGATAAAGGTGGGATAGCTGGTATGTGTGTTTGGGTTTTGCTAATTTATGTTTTTAGTTGAAACAAACGGTTTCTTTCATATGCTTTTTTTTCTTTCATATACTATTAACTTTTGATTTTTTTCATACAAGAGATGCATTAGAGTATTCTATATTGATTATGTTTAAGCTAGCATCTGCTACTTCTAGATGCATTGGGAGGGAAATGGAATGTAAGTGAAGTACCAGGAATGGAATCAGCCCTGCAACATGAAATGTATTGTCCCAAGTGGCGACTTGATCTGCTGCATCACCAAGTCCACCTTTATAAACTTCTGTAGCATTACTTATTTTCTTGTCTTACAAAACTGAGGTGGATACCTAATATTGAGTAGAAACAAAGGTTTAAGAAACAAGCACCTGTCTTTTTCGGGTCCTTACTAATAGGGCTTGTATTAGCATACATTATGTGTGGAAACAACGCAATACTATGTGAAAATATAAACCTCATTGATTACAGTAAACAGGCAAACATAGGCCATTATGTTACTAAAATTATTCATAAAGTTTTTAGTGTTGATATAGAAGTTGAAAGACACATTTTAAATAACTGTAACCTTAAACATATATCAAATGTATACAATATAAAAAATATAATTTATGCCGTCACCTCTACCATTTGGGTCACAGGCCTCTGATCCAGTAGTTAAAGACACTGACAGATGTCTACAACACATGAGTTGGAAGCCTAGGTCGATTCTTGCTGGTGAAGACCTGGGGAGTACTGGTGATGTCTCAAGTGATTAGATTTCTAACACTCCAAGGGACACCTGAATCAAGTTCCCAGCTCCTGACTTCCACCTGAACCAACTCTGGCCATTTCAACATTTCAACAATTAAACTGCATATGAGAACTATCTTTCTGACTCTATTTGTATATATGAAGTAGCTTGATGTGGTTTTGGTAGATTAAATTTTTATCAGATCAAAATATTTTTATATTGATGATATATTTGATGATATATTTTATCTATAGCCCTATGGCTGTTACAAAGAAAATAGCTAGTAAATATAAAGTTGACATAAAAAGAAAGGGGAAAATGAGTGCAAGTCTTACACACACACACACACACACACAACTTCCTAAACACAGAAAAGGCAACAAGTGTAGAACATAAGCCAAATGAATGAAAAGAAATTAGGGGAGAAAAATAACAAAATTCCAATTACAAGTTCTTTCCCATAAATATTTACTTTAATTCCAACTGGATTAAACTCGATGAGGTGGAAGCAGTTTATAAAAACATGATCCCTCCATATGCCGTCTGCAGAGACTTGGATTAGAAGGACATACAAAGGACTGGCAGCAAGAAGAGTAGGAGTGGTCATACTGGGATCAGTCAAAACAGACTTTAGTCATAAACTCTCATAAGAGAAAGCTGTAATACAATGATAAAAAGATTTTCTTTTTAAAAAAATACTTATTTTTATTGGAAAGCCAGGCATACAGTGAGGAGGAGAGACAGAAGAGAAGGTCTTCTGTCCTGATTCACTCCCAAGTGACCGCAATGGCTGGAGCTGAGCTGATCCAAAGCCAGGAGCCCAGAGGCTCCTCTGGGTCTCCCATATGGGTGCAGGGTCCCAAGGCTTTGGGCTGTGCTTGGTTTCTTTCCCAGGCCACAAGTAGGGAGCTGGATGAGAAAGTGGTCGGCTGGCACCACAGGATCTGGCACCAATATGGGATCCTGGCATGTGCAAGGTAAGGACTTTAGCTAGTAGGCTACCACATTGGGCCCTAAAAAAGATTTTCTAAGTGATATAACACTTAGAAATGTAAACATATGTGTTCAGCAGAAAAGCACTTAAATATATGAAATAAACATTGGCAAAACTTGTCAAAGAAATAGAGACTAACACAACAAAGTAGACCTCATTACCTCACTTTCAATCATTGATAGAATATCCATACAGTATATTCCATACAATAAGGAAACAGAGCATTTGAACATTACAGACCAAGCACCTACAAACACATACAATGTCTTTCATATGACAGTAGCACAACATGCTCTCTGCAATCATAATTGGAACATTCTCCAGTGTAGATCACATATTAGGTCATGAAACAAAGTCTTAGCAAATTTAAGAAGATGGACATCTTATGAAGTGTCTTTTCCAACCACAATGGAATGAAACTGAAAATCGATAGCAGAGGAAAAGTTGGAAAATTCACAAACATGTGGAAATTAAATCACACATTCCTCAGCAACCAGTGAGTCAAAGAAAAAATTGAGAAGGGAAAAATTAAACAAAATGAACTGCAAAGCCAATACTTAGAGGACTGAGCAAAAGCATTACTGAAGGGTTTATAAAAGTAAGCACCGACAGTAAAAAAAGAAGAAAGACCTCAAACACTACACAGCATAGAACTGGAGAAAGGATTAATTAAATCCCAAAACCCAAGTAGGAACTCATAAATGCTTGCATAAAATTGATGAAATATGCACCAGAATAATCACAAAATTGAAACAACTACAAGCTGTTTTAAATATCAACACAATTCAGAAATGAAGGAGATGACATCACAATTGATGCCAGAGAAATTAAAAAAAAAAACTCTCAGTATGCTAAAACAACTGTATAACAAATTGAATAAAGTAACAGAAATGAGTAAATTCCTAGGAATATAAAACTTTCCAAGACTGCATTGTGAAGAAGTTGAAAATCTGGACAGATCTAGAAGTAGCAAGGAAACTGGATCAACAATAACAGAGCATCCAACAAAGAAAGTCCCAGCCAGATTATTTCAGTAATGAATTACTAAATATTTCAAGAAACAGTCATCTCGATTTTCCTCACATTCTTCTAAGAAATTAGAAGAGAGATCATTTCAAAAATCATGCTGTGTGGCCAATATTACACTTGATCTTAACCCAAAAGCCAAGATGTGTGAGGCCAATATTACTGCAGAACTAAAGCCAAAAGGACACAATATGAGGGATTGAAATAAATAAAACTATTGTCCACATCCAGATGAATACAGATAAAAAAAAAAAACTTAACAAAATGCTAACAAATTGAACTAAACAGCACACTAAACCACGACGAAGTGGAAATTATCTCCGGTTGGTTAAGGATATCTTTGATATGTTCAACATGTACAAGTCAATCCAATGATGCATTGCATGGATAGAATGTAAGGTTAGAAACTCATAATCATCTCAGCAAGTGCAGGGAAAATATTTGGCTAAATTCAACACTCTTAAAAAGCATTCAACAAGCTGAACTAGCAAGGAATTACCTCAGCATAATAAACTCCAAGTACAAGACATCCACAGCTAATGAAAACTAAACCAACAAGCAAACAAACAAAAAACACCCTCAGCAGTGGAAATACACAAGTTCTTTTTGCAAATGTATGCACATTTCCGTATTTTATCAAATGCAGCATTATGAGTTCTAGCTGGAGTAATTTTACAAAAAAAAAAAGAAATAAAAGGAATAAAGTCAGAAACTAATAAATATTTTCTTTGCGTATATATATCCTTCTATGTAAAGAAGAAGAAAAAAACCTCTAAAATTTGACACACAAAATTCAGTAAGTTTGTAGTATACAAAATCAATACTCAGCTGTCTGTTGAATCCAAATTTTAGCACTGCGAAAGAATAATGGTTCTTAGGGATAAACTTAAACAAGGAGGTTAAAGTCTTACGTTGAACATTGCACTTCACTAATGATCAAAATCAAAGAAAGCAGAAGTAAATTGGAAGACATTCATAGATTAGATTTCATACTATAAGCATTTCTGTAAGCATTCATATCTACACAACATGTAGTTATCTACAGATTCAAGGTGTGTTTTTTTCAAAATCCCTAGAACATTTTTATTTATAAATGAAGCCTTGTCATAAGTATGCATGCATAGGAAAAAACAGTACATATAAGTTTTGTTACTGTAAGTTCAGACATCTGGGGAATTCTTGGAATGTATCTTCTGTAGATAAGTAGGACTGCTATAATATGAAAAGATGTTTAGCCTCACTCATTATCAAGAAAACAAAGCAGAGCCACAATAAGATATCATCTCACGATAGGTGCAATTTCAGCAACATTCAAAAAGGGATAAAAAAAATAAAGTAAAAATGGGAAATATCTGATACCTTGGAAAAACTCCACACTCTTCGCACAAGTGTATAATGGTTTGCCTGTGATGGATAAGAGCTTGGAGTTTTCAAGAAATTTTGAAAATTTGCCGCTATATTACCCAGAAATATAACCTTTGAATGTGTGTCTACATAATTAAAACTGATATCTTAGACATTTAAACATACATGTATTTCACAGTTATCACAATAGCGAAAAGTTGGAAACTGTACAAGGGCCCCTGCTGATGGTGAAAGGTTAAAAAAAATGCATCCAATCCATATAAATGAATATTTTTTATCCTTTAAAAAGAAGGAGATATTGGCATATACTATAATGTGGATGAACTAAGAGATTATGCTAAGTGGAATAAGCCAGACACAAATGATAAATACACAAATGAGGCATCAAAAGTAAACTGTTTAAATAGAAAGTAGATCGGTGATTTCCAAGAGCTAAGGCAAGGAGAAAACTGGAAGTCACTGTTCATTGACTATGAAATTTGATTCATGCAAGATGAGGAAGTACTGGAGATGTTTTGTACAACACTACCTATAATTACCATTATAGAACTGCATACGTAATACTTTCAAAGAGAGGGGATTTCATGGCATGTGTTTTTTTACTGCAAGATTAAAAAATGGTTGATGATGCTCTTCTCCCCAATCTTACCTCCCAATACAATGTATACACACACACACACACACACACACGTATATATACACATACATATGTGCATGTGTATATATACATAAATATGTGTGTGGTGCTTCCCAGTTTTGTCATACCTTTGTTTTGCTAACAGTGGTTGTATGCTCTGAGTATATACTGCCTATGTCTCTCTAGTAGGTTGATTTCAGAACAAAAGCCAATTCACAAATGCTGACTAAGTAATAATTCTGTTAAAAATTTCCAAGCATTATAGGCCAGTTCCAGTGCAGTGTTCCCTGGAAAGACTGACTTTCAGAACTCTGCAAAGTCATTCACCAAGAATTCAAAAGAGGTAGTGTCACTATTGACAGAGAGGAAGGTGCAGTGTTTCAGTTGCCGCTTACGCCAACCACGACCACGCCTGCCTCAGTCAGATTCCGGGTTGTGATCTTCATTTCAACTTTCTGCTGCTGTGCACCATGGGGTGTCTCACATACATGTGTTCTTTCACTAAGGAGAGAGACCTAGTTTAAGCTCCGGATTCCTGTCTTCTGTCTGGCCAGTCTTCGTTGTTGTATGCATTTGGGGAATGAATGAATGCATGGGAGACCTCCTGTGCTGGCTGTCTGTCTTCACATACACAATAATAAAAATAAAGAAACAAATCAAACTTTAAATTGGAAAGCTTAATGAAGGATGTTATCCTTCCTTCATCCATGCATCAGATTCATTGAGAAACAGCTGGAAGCCATGAGGATTAAGACAGTCTCACAGCCTACAGAGTGGCCAGACCTGACATAATGAAACAAATACAAAAGGAAGTCAAGTGCTCATTGGCCTAGCAAGATGAGAGCAACTAAGAACTCTCAATATCTTAAAGGCTTGCCAACGGCTTTACATCTAAATTGAATTTTAATGGAACAATGTGTATTCATGCTGTAAGAGAAGGACAGTCTGAGTAGAGGAAACAACAGGTACAAAGCTAAGAAACTATGAAAAGACTAATTAATCAAGGAATTCTTCCGAAGATCAGAAGGCAAAGTGTACAGGCCATAAGTACTTCTGTATGTATAAGGGGCTTAAATGTTCAGATTGAGGAATTAATAGAAACAGAGGCACATAGACTTCTTTATGTTAAAACCATTCCAACATCCTTTCTACTGTCAACTAAATTCATGAAAAGCAAGAATCTCAAAACTTTGTGATAATAATGCATACACTATCTAGATTGAAGCATGTAAAATTATGTCCACTTATTAAGTTTTATAAGCTCTCTTCTTTTGTTCATTTCCTAACACAGTTGTGGTCTTACAGTATGTGTTGTATTTTCCTCTCTACTGTATTTGAGTTATATTATTTCCCTCCTTTTTTGAGTTCCTCCCTTTATTCAGTGTTTACAGTGTGGCTTCACCTAATGGAATGGCATAACATTACTTCGTGTTAATACTACATTTTCAGTCCTTATAGATATGCATGTAGAGATTAGATATGGAGATATAGAGATACGTAGTCAAAGAAAAGATGCTTTCCACCATGTGATTAGTTTAAATTTTAATGAAAAGTGCTAAGAAAGAACACTATATTTGGTTATTGTCACCTAATCCTTTGTTTAACTAGTCCACTGTGTGATTTTGCAATCTATATTTCTGTACACTTCACCTGCACAGAGGAGATTTCTGCTTACCGTAACAAATCAATTTATAGAATTACTGCATATATGGAAAGAAGATGTTTTACAAACATAATATTATATATACATATATGTGTGTATTATGTTTGTACTAAATTTGATAGAAAAGATCTCAGCTTTAATTGCTAATGTGTTTCTAATCTTTAAGAACTATTGAAGTATATTTTTCTTTTTAGACAAAAGATTTTATTTATCTTTACTTGGAACACAGCTTTACAGAGAGGAGAGACCAAGAGATTTTCTATCTGCAGATTCACTCCACAAATAGCCGCAACAATCAGCTGAGACACTCTGAAGACAGGACACAAAAGCTTCTTCCTGCACATGGGTGCAGGGACCCAAGGACCTGCATCATCCTCTGCTGCTTTCTCAAACCATAAGCAGGGAGCTGAATTGGAAGTGGAGCAGCTGGGGCATGAAGCAACACGCTTTGGGATGTCAGTATCCACGGGCCTGAGGGTCACCATTTTGAACCACAGCACCAGCCCTTACCTTTCTTTTTTTTAATCACATTTTCAGCTATAGGATAAACCTCAAAGAAGTATGTAGCAAGCCACTCGGGCTCTCAATGTAAGGATAAAAGCTTCTAATAATTTAAATGTAAGGGAATTAAACACGTGCATACACTAAATCACAAGTCCATCTCTAGGAACATGTGAATTTCAGGAATGGAGAAAAAATTATAAATGTTTTGCCTTTGGTTTTTAACTTTTTTTTTAACTATTGCATTGTTTTATTACCTCATCGAAATAATTATGTCCCATAGCTTCAAGTCATTTTAGGAATCTTTAAGCGCTGAATTCAAAAAAATGATAACATTTATCACTAAGAATCTATCTAAAACATCTCATTTCAAAATCAAATATGTCTTATTATTTACCATGTTAAAATAATAATCAAGCTTCCTAAGAAAACAAATATGACTTTTTTTGAAATTATCCATATCTGGAAGTATATCTTAGCTTCTGGGGAATATGATTCATTTTATTGAGGAACTGATAACTAAGGATGAATTGCTTTTATGAGAGGGACGTGCTAGTACCCCGACAGAGGGAGCCAGTTGTGGATACATAACGCGTCTCAGGTTATGCAATTGCAACGGATTTAGAAGGACAGTGTTTCCTGAATATCTGAGGCCCTTCCATTTACTAATGATAAGTTATAGTAATGTTCCTAAGTAAATAGCTTGTAGAAAATGATATGCTGTTTCCTACCATGGCTTTATGACAAAGAAACTCAGTGAAATTGACCTTTATATGTTCTTTCTTTTACTCAGGTTAAAGGTGTTGTTAACGCTCTTTCATTGAATCTGGGTTTTTTGAAAATTACTTATTTTAAAATTATTGCTGGTGCTCTATAATTATCTTTGGCATCTTCAATAATTGCTTTTAAAAAGAGAAAAATGCATGTTAAGTGAATTTTTAAATTATATCAAAGTTACTATTATTGTTATCTTTTAACTATATCAAAGTCTTTAATATTTACAGATACATGGCTCTTTTGGTAAAAATAATATACAAAGTTTTATTAAAGGACTAAATGTTATCTCATTGATGCTTTCAGATATAGGAGTGGGAAAAGCTGCACAATCCCTTTGAATTAATCTGCTTCTGGCTGCAAAAACATACATGAAGTATTAGCAAAGGCGGCCAAATGCCATAGTCCCAGTGTCTTCCAGGACCTGTCTCAGGGTGGTACGCTCCTGACAGAACTTCTCCACATCCACCTACCATTTCAGGATTTTATGTAGCTTTTCTCACACCATTTCAATAATAACAGCAAGATCAGATTAGTGAGTATATGTAAGATAAAGGAAAGCTTCAAAAGACACAGGTTTAATCCTTCTAGATACAGTCTCCAGCTGGCCTTGACAAGGAGTCAGGGGCCATAGCGGGAGGGAAGAGAGCGGTTGCACCTAAGATGGTTTTGTTTGAGTTAAATGATCAGGCTTCTCCTGTTTTATATTAAACTTGTGGAGATGGTTTATGTTTCTGCTGAGGGCAGCCAAATCGCACACTCATAACCCAAGCCTGCTTATTCTCCAGCCATGGGTGTGTTACATTATGCTTTACATTTCCACTCCAACCGAGTGATATGAATTATAAGGTGCTGCATGCTTCCACCAACCTGGAATCCATTTTTCAGATTAGCATTAGAAATTGGCCCTTGCTATCTAGCTTCTATTGAAGATTTGGAAGAGGTATGTGTGCAGTAGGGGTCAGTAAGTTAACATAGACACTTCATATTTTTTCTTCTTTTTAGTATTTTTTTAATCTTGATTTTGTCTTCACTCATCTTCTTCCCTATTAACATGTAATACTCCACTCATTCCAAAAGTCAAAGCAGAATAAATCTACTCCAGTCAAAAAAGATTTGCATATCTCATGAAGTAAATATAAAAGATTAAGACAAAACTCACACTAAACATGAGAATGCAATTTTTAAAAATTAAAGCTTCTCAAAGTTTTTATTTTTAACAACATAGACTTGTTTTAAGTATTGCTCAACAGTGCAAGAAGAGAATTCACATTTGTGAATTTGATAATTACAAAATCATATTAATTATCCAAGCAGCATACCTAATCAAATAAACAAAATCAATATGAAATAAAATACTTGATAGGCCTGGCATGGTAGCCTAGTGGCTAAAGTCCCCACCCTGCATGCACCGGGATCCCATATGGGCACTGGTTCTAATCACAGCAGCCCTGCTTTCCATCCAGCTCCTTGCTTGTGGCCTGGGAATGCGGTAGAAGACGCCCCAAAGCTTTGGGACCTTGCACCCGCATAGGAGATCTGGAAGCGGTTGCTGGCTCCTAGCTTCGGATTGGTTTGGTACTAACTGTTGCAGCCACTTGGAAGATGAATCTCTTTGGGCTGGCCTGCCTCCTGCTACGGTAGGTATTTAGGGAGTAAGTGAGTGTGTGGAAGAAACAAACACCTTGGGAAGGGTGATATGATCTGAGGAGGAGTATCTGAACTGAGGAGTAAGAAGCAAAGCTAAGCACTGGGGCCAATAGACAGGACCTGCCCCTAGAAGGAAAGGGCAGGCAGAGATGGAAAAGACTGCTGCTCTTTGCTGCCTCCCCTCGACATGCACACTGTCCCTTGTCAGTAACCTGCACTGGCCCTAACAGAGTTTATAACTTGCTTATCTCTGTCAGCTGCAGCCATTGCGTGGTGCTGGAACTAGAAGCCTCCACAGTCCCAGACTCCTCCACGGCGTTGGTCACAGACTATTCTGTTGGGACAAATTATGATCGGGGACCCAGCAAGGAGATAACAGACAGGGATCCCAAGAAGGCCACCTCTCAGCACCAACACAAGCCCTGCTCCTACCTTGCCAATAGGGTCTCCTAAGGGCTTGATGTTGGTATCTGTCAGTTAACCTAGAGCAGATTCCTGAGAGAACCAACCACAATGCAGGAAGTTCTACATTTTACCCACAAGTCTTAGGCAGATCTGTCCCTCCTCATTTACATCATGGCTGGATGTAGGCTGTTGGAGATTATCTGTGGAGACACACACATTACACAGTTGACTGATACTCTGGCTTCTGCCCATTCCCAGGAAAAATTAAAGTAATACTGACCCTACTGTGCCACTCTCCTTAAATAGTAAATAAATTTGTTAAAAAAAAAATAAAGATGCAGTAAAATACAGTCAGAAAGTGGAGTGGGACATGAGAGAATAGAATATTTTACATCTTCCGTAATCTAGCGTTACATTGTAAAGGAGCCTCCGTTTAGCGACAAACCATAACTGTCCTCCAGAGCATCAAAGAGGATCAAGTTGACACAGATTCTTCCACAATTTCCTATAAACTGGCTGTCACTGTACTCACACAAACAGAAAAAGTAATGAATGAGAAGTTACATTGAGTCCACTTGTAATCATATTTTAAAAGTTTCAGCTGAGGTCTAGAATGCTCTATGTACAGGGACTGACACTCTTGTAGATTAGGTTTAGCTGCCTGCAGAGCCGGCATCCCATATGGGTACTGGTTCGAATTCTGGCTGCTCCACCTGATGTCCAGCTCTCTGCTATTGTGACAAAGTAGTGAAGAGACTCCAAGTCCTTGGGCCCTGAAAACATGTGGGAGACTTGAGACTGGAATGTGACAGTTGACCTGTATAGATAGTTTTTAATTTACTTCCTTAGTTCTTTGAAAGGCCACAAATGTGGACAAATACCCACAACAGCCAGGGGCAGAGCAGTCTGAAGTCAGAGGTTAGAACTCAGTCTGGATTTCCCACATAGGTTGCAGGAACTCACGTACTTGAGCTGTTGCCTTCCAAGGTGCACATTAGCAAGATGCTGAAATAGGAAATGGAGCTAGGACTCAAGCCCAGGCATTGTAATACCAGATGCAGGCACACTACAGGTACTATATTAAATGCATGCCTTTAGATGTTAGACAGGAGGACCACATGGACAGGCAGGGTTTGGGTGAATGTGCAGAGAGGATAGAGAAAGCCATTGGGCCTACACTGGCAACAGAATTAACATACGACTCCAAAGCAGCTGGCACTGTGATGCAGTGGTTGCTACTTACAATGCTACCATTTCATATAAGCACTAGTTTGTGTCCTGGCTGCTTGAATCTGCTGAATTCACTTCCTTTGGAGTAAACATTGTATGCCCCCACCAAGAACTGCCCATTAATGTGGAAAACAGACCACAAGCACATTTAGAGGTTTTTCTTTTCATTTTTAAAGAACATGGGCTTTATTATCATAATCAGAAAGCCCACCTTCCCTCTTGGGCGAGCAACCTCAGAGTCTGTGGAGCTTACTCAAGGGCACAGCAAAAAGCTAGTGGAAAAGAACTGAAGTTGATTTTGGCACAAAAACTTTTCAAAATCCAGGCATCACTTTTTCCTCATACAGATCTCTATCAACTTTCTGTAGATACCATCTATTGTCATGTTTACAAAACCTCTGTTTAGATACACCAGCTAGTATTGCTTTCTTCATGACTCTCCACTACAGGTCATGCATCCTAGCTGCCAACAGCTACCCTGCAAAGGCATAGTCATTAACTCTGCTAGCAGACAAACAGCTGCAAGACCACACGTGTCAAAATTGTGGCACCTGCCATCACCCAGGTACACACACTGCTGCTGAAACCCCTAAAGACCACAGTACAACTAGGAAAACAGCATCTGGGATTAGGAAGGCATGCAACTTTATCCAGGAACTCTAAGCCACAGACTATTGCAGAATACACAGAATATTCAGAGAAGGAAAAACGACCCCTTTCCTTAATCTCACTGATAGGGATCTTGACCTCCTGTGAACCTGCTCCTGAAGTCAGAGCCAAAAAAAAAAAAAATTATAAAGTCACTGTCTGGCACAGTGCCTTAAGTGAATGCAGTACAAGGCAACACAAACGGAGTACAGGTGCAAGCAGTGGACTTGAAGAAACGCATCCACCCCAGGATTCCCGTCTTTGTATGGGTAACCTCATCTTCTCTGAGAGCTAACAGCCATCTCTCAGGCCTGGAAAATGACTGGTCTTTTTAAGCATTTTACAAAAATGAATCACATCCTTCCTCAATTTTCCTAAGAAAGTGTTGTATGCTTTCCTACATGGTAGACAGAATGGGAGAAAGTATGGAGCATAAAGGAGTGAATGAAGTTAGCACCATGACTAATTGCCCGGAGCAGTGGTCTTTAAAAGGCAAAAACACAAGCCACCCTACTGGGATACAGAGGGAGAAAAATCAAACTTGCATGTGTCTTTCTTTTCATTAACAGAAGAGGAACTCTGTGTTGCTCTGACCAGAGCCATCAGGCCATGTGTTGCATACAGCACCAAAGGTTTCTCAGGAGACACAGAAGTTACACAGCAAGGAGGGCTCACAGTAGGCCTTGCCTTCATGCAGATACTTTCAGCACACTGTGTGACTAAGTGAAGTCATGTGCCTGTTTTCAGGTGGGTTTACAGGTTACAAATCCTGTTTGCAGCAACATCCACAACATCGTAGAATTGATAAGCACTTGTACCACAAAAATAAGAGACACTCAGAAAAGTCATGCATTGGACAGAGTGCTAATAGAAATATAAACAAGCAAAAAGAAAGCAGCACAGTGGACAGCACTCCTCACTTCCGTGTGAACTACACCTGCTGCCATTTAAGCAGGCTGCAGTAATGATACAAGAAGGACCTGGTGAGAAATCTGGCAGAAAGCTTCAACCTTGGAACTGATTTTATTATATTAGCCACCGTTGTTTAAAATCCATAAGATCCTGATAAAGCTCCCTTATCTGTAAAGACAAAATTCTAACTTGTTACAGAACCTACCAAGTAATCAACCTGTTTATATATACATATATATGTGTATGTGTGATTAATATATCACATATATTATAAATTATATTATACATAGCAGATATGTATAATATAGAATGTATATAGGTACAACATGTATAATGCATGCTATATGATGTATAATATATATTAACCATATACCAAACAATTTGCATGTTTGAAATAACTAATAAAATTTAACTGTATGATTTGGGATAATTCTTATGTGTAGTACAAAAATGAGTTAAACAAAAAAGATCAAAGCTACGAGGGGGAAAAAATCCAAAGGAAATTAGAGAAGTCTAATTGTTGATGTTGTATAAGCAAAGTGATATAAGCTTGTGTCCTCCACTGGCACCTGCTTTTCCCATGCGCCCCAGGTTGCCTGTGGCAGTCTGTCTCTGCCTCACCTCAGCTGTTTGTGCTGGTTCTGAGCGGGGTGGACGGGAGACTTGAAGAGGCTATGCAGGCATCTGTGCAGCTAGCGGAAAGGTAGAAGGGCAGAAATCTCTGCTGGAATTTGGAGCAAAGTACCCACAGGCTCAGTTGTTAAAAAGGACTGTAGACATGATCTACATCAAAGAATTGTAAAGCCTAATATAATTTTAAGACCCTAAGCTACTCTCAGAAACGGGGACGGGAGAGCAGAGAAATCTTTCATCTCCTTAAACCACATCCCCAGAGTTGCTGTAGCTGAGTGGAGAGGGAGGTGATCTCCTGCCAGCCAAGAGGGGTCGCCCAAGGGGACAGCCACCAAGTGGGGTTCGGTGTCATGCAGTCCCCTGACTCACCACGATAGCTGTAAACACACATATTTCAAACAGAAGTCAAATATTTCCAGACTTTTTTTTGTCTTTATAGGTTTTGTGGTTTGTTCTTTGTTTATGAAAGACACACACAGGTGAAATTGCAACCCACTGATTCACTTCAAAATGCTGGCAATAGTCACAGCCAAGCCAGAATGAAGCCAGGAGCCAGGAACTCAATCCACAGGCTCCCACATGGGTAGCTACAAATTACAAACTTGAGCCATCACCACTTTTTCCCAGGATCTGCATTACTAGGAAGGCAGAACAAGGAACAGCTGGAACTGAAACCTACACACTGTAGTGAGTGTGTAATGAAAAACTGAGTTGTCAAGACAGACTTAGTTAGATGTAACACATAAACTTAAAGCATCAACAGATGAGCACACAGTCCATGTGTGCCTCTGGCTGGCAAAGTGTTAACAAGGGCAGTATCATCTCTATTGGACATACCCCACTAATGGAGGAGCAGTCAAGAGGGCAGAATGGTGGGCAGGGGTAAGGAAACAAACAGATCAGAAAATGCAGCTCTTCCTTCTACTACTTTCCCACTGGTCAAAGTTACAAACACTGATGTGTGTCATTCCAAGGGACAGGGAAATGTAATTTAATCACAAGCAAAGAAGAGTCAGAAGTTCTAGTGATCAGAAAAGTGGGTGTAATCATTGTTTCCGATTTTTCTATTTCTTCTTCCTGTTTCTGGGAGATAAGGGGAAAAATCATACCCAACCTCCTCACCACCCCAACACCTGGGGATGGAGAATGGACACCCAGTATCAACCCAAGGTTCTGATATGGCACATACTCTAAGGGTTCATCCCAGGTGGTTTCCATAGTTCTGAAAGGCTGTCGATCTCACTTATCCAAGAATGAAGAAACCCTTCATAACATCATTGGCTGACATAGCTGACGTTAGAGTCTCCATTCGCCCTGATATTTGCTGTCATTGGTTGGCTGGGGTAGTTTTTCAATTTGTACTCATCTTCTGCTATACTAGCAGATATCCTCTATAGGCCCCAGTGGGCTGCCATGATATTCATATGCATCAGTGCCTACTGTCCACTGCTCTTTTTCATTGAGGAGGATCAAATCTTGCAGATGGGCCCAGGAACCCAAGCCAGGCAACACAAACCCCACCAGACCCCTCCCCCTGTACTCACAGACCTAGCACCCCTCACCTCCAGACTGGAATGGCTCACCTCACCTCGGCATCCACCAGTGGGTGCTGCAGTCTGGCTTAGTACATCTTGGCCCCAGTTCCAGCTCTTACTGGTAGATACTGCAGACTAACCTGGCACAGCCAGGCCCCAGTCCCATCTCTAATGTGAACTGACTGGTGTTGAGTCCAGACCCAGCTCCTCCTGCACTCCATCCTGGTTTTGAGATCTGCCAATAGATGTTATGAACTGGTGCAGCCTGGCCCATGCCCAGACCTGACCCACATGTATGTCCGGCAGGTACTATAACCTGGCCTGGTCTGGGCTGCTCCTTGTCTTGTTTCTTACACTCACTTGCAGGGACTGCATCCTGACAAAAGAGTTCCTCCAGCTCCTCTCTCAGGTCTCCTCCTAGTGGCAGATCCCACACACACCAGTGGGTCCTTGACCCATACTGACTTTTTCCACCTCTTGTCCTGGCAGGTGGACACCTCTTGTCCTATCCATGCCCAACCAGCCCACACCCATTCTGGTTCTTACTGTTGTGTGTTACAGCCCAGCCACAACTGATCTACTCCCAGATACAGCTCTCATATGGTTCAGCAGGAGCCAAGGAAGGCAGAATTAAGGAATGGACCCATGAAATGATGCTTTTCCTCCGGCAGCAGCAATAAGGAAAACAAACCTAATGGGATTCCATCCAGCAGGAGGTCTATCACACTGAAGCAGTAATGACAGAGAACAGAAGATTTCAGACAAGAGGCTAAAAAAAAAAAAAAACTATTGAAAAAAAAACATCATACAGCACATTTCTGAATGAATGAATGCAAAATGTCTACTTTACACATCCAGCAGCTCAAGCCAAAAGTGCAATTCATGAAGCCAAGCACAGAAGAAGGAGTATCCTGGGTTCTTAGGCTGTCTTGTCTTCCCAAATTCTGCTGGTACCTTTTCATTTCCATATAGGCACCCCTACAAAAGTGCTTGAAATTAAAACCAAAGGCCCAGACCTATTCATGCCTTAAAGAGGATTCTGCAATCACAGTGACTTACTGCAGAATCCGTGAATAATTCTTTCACTAAGGAAGACTAAAAAAAAAAAAAAAAACGCAGACAGACAGAAAGGATGTTTGTTAACTTACTTGTAGACAGTCCCAGACTGAAAGGACTCCATTTCACTCTAATTCAGACATTAACTCACCCATAACTCCAGTACCACTTTTCAAGGCCAAGTGGGAGTGACCTGTTGTGATACTAATGCATACTCTGTCCAAATAGCCTATAGTGAACACACCCCAGTACTCACCATGTGATGGGGTGCAGCCAGTTGGTTAGCTAATATCCACTTGCAAGCTTAACAGCTAGGATAGAGCACAAATGGAGGGCCCATGCCCTGCCCTTCCTACCTCCTTCAACACCATTCATGTTAACTGAATGGAGGAAATCAGACCTGGGAAGCTCCTGAGCCTATGGTCCCTCCTGCCTCCTATTGTGCTACTTGAAGCTAATTGACTACAGGGAACTGTAGGCTCCTGCAGCTCCTTCCCTGCCTCCCTTCCTTCTAAAACCTCTTTGCTATTAAATGTGGGTTTAAACGGTGTTCAACATTAACTGCTTGTCCTCAGAGGACGAACTAACTCCGGTTATGGAACTGAACAAACAACCAGGTCAAATCCAATCTGACAATGAGGGACAATTGATTTTGGAAATTGATCTTCACTACAAGAGTTACTAGTATCAGTCCTCACCCAAACTGACTAAATCTGGGAGGTTACAGAAGAAGGAATTTTACATGTGATTATTGATGGTAATTGTCATAGAAGACTCCACAGAACTGTACTGTCCAGAGAGGGCCACCATTTCTGAACCAAGGAGCTAAGTAGTTGGCATTTCTGAATCTAATGCTAGAATTTGTGTGTAGCTTTCACAGTTAAGTACTGAGGAATTGAAGAAGCTCTTGGATCTCTTTTATTTGAGACATAAGGATTAGGGCTAGGCATATTGGCTCAAATCTTGGTGTAAGATCTGGACATTGTCACCCAAGACTGGCTGATGTACCTGGGGACAGCTGTTTGTGATGTATTCAGAAGGTGGAAGAGTCCATTTTAAGCAGTCCAGTAGGGTACACACAGATCATTGTGCACTGTCACTCCTGGAGTAAGAGGCAGATAACTGGTTCACTTTTGCCTGTCTTGGGAGATAGTAACTCAGCCACCTTGCCCTCCAGATCCCTGTAAGGAATCTGCATATGACTGCTTAAGTCAGCCAAGACTAGGGGCACCTACTGTGATGATGGAGCAGCTAAAGCAGTGGCCCTAACACCGGTGGGGCCTGCCAAAGTACTGCTTACACACTTCCCCAATCCAGTCCTGCCCAACTCACCGATTACAGAAAACACCAAAGGTGGAAAAACCTAAAGCAGGCTCCCCAGGACCTGACAGGTCTCTACAAGCAGTACAGCCGATCTATCAGAAGTCCGATCCCCAGCTCTGGCTCTCCCAGCCTGCAGTGGGCACTGATGGAACCTCTGCCTCTGTGTGTACCAGCCTGAGACATCAAGTGGTTAAGAGACAAAACCCACAGACTCTGGAACCTTGCTTCAAAGGACCCTACTGAGTGATCCTGCGCACCCCCTAGGCATGAAGGTGACAGGAATCAGGCCCTGGAAACAACATTCCTAGCTGGAAAATGCCACATTTGAACTGGAAGAAAAACAGACAGTTCAACACATCAGAGATGATGAGACATTCTCTGTCATAATGTTCTTACCACATATGAGTGGGAGCTCAGGAATGTAGATATTAGAAAACTGCGGTAAATAGTAAATTCCACCAGGCGGAAAAGGCGGCACTGGACATGAGACTGAGTCAATGATCTGACTCCAGTGTTAAAATATCAGTGAGGAATGTAAGGGGAAGGGGGTGCCCCTAGTTGGTTAACTAGCACCCACCTGCCGGGTTAATTGACAATGTGGATTAAATAATAATTAAATAATATTGTCATTAAATAATATTAAATTAATATTTAATAATAATTATCTGATAAGTATTTACTTATTATTGAAAATCAAATTATTATTATTTGATAATAATAATAACAATAGTAGTGTACACTTCCTGCCAGGGCATGTCTTGGTAGTGAAGGATACCCAGGCAGGATCCAGTCCAGTTTGAACATTCATTTTCTGTAAACCAACATCCTACCTTTCCTTGGGCTGCAGAAGCAGGATCTAAGGGTGAAACGCCAAGCAGAATCCTGGCTCTACCATTTTGCTCGGGGGAAAAACCCGGAAAAAGAGGATGCATCAGTAATTCAATCTAGTCCATGGTGTTCTTTGTGACCCAAAAGTCCAGAGCTCTGAGAAAGTGGGGGGGTCACAAAATTCCTAGTAAATAACTATTCCATGTTCATGGCTCTATTGTGTTGTCACCGGTCCTGGTTGTTTCCAGAAAAACAAAATAATAATTTAAAAAAATACAGCACTTTTTGTGGCACTCTTACCTACAGCTGTTCTGATTCCACTTGTCTAATTTCAAAGAAAGCCATCGTTTTTCATTCAGTTTATCATTGTTTATCAATTGTTTGGAAGTGGCCAATAAAATCACTCAAGCTGGGACCAATGTTGTGACAAAGCACACTAAGCCTCTGCAGGCAAACCAGCATACCACATGTGTGTCTCGTTGATTCCCCACTGCTATACTTCTGACTTAGCTCCTTGCTGATGTGCCTGGGAGCAGCAGAGGATGGACCAAGTGTGTGGGCCCCTGGATCTGATCTGTGCTAAGTAGGTAACTAGCTACTCTGTCTCACCAGTTGGAAGCTGCATCCGCCACCAACCTATGTAACCCACGACCCGATCCCCAGGAAGTACTTCCACTCAGCTGTAGGTGGGGGGAACAGTATAAAGTAACAACTCCCCTTTCCAGGTGATTAAGAAACCTGGGAAGGGAGAAGTGCTATCATCCTTGCCCTCGCTTTCGCCCTCACGCTCGTCCTGCGAGATGTGGTGAATAGAAGGTAGAGCCCCCACCCCGACTTTCTCTTGCTGGCCCACTCTATCCCGCAACATGACTCATGCTTGTCTTTTAAATAAGCCTTACCACTTTGTGAGCTCTATTGCCTGTGCTTAAAATGCTAGCCCACAACACAGCCATCTGGGAGAATGAGGGGAAGCTCTAGCCTCCTACTAGCCCAACTCTGGTCATTGCAACCACTTGTGCTGTGAACCAGAGGATCAAAGATTCTCTCCCTCTTTTACATGCTCTCTCTCTACAGCTCTACTTATCAGCAGAAACCCTAACAAGGATGGTCTGTGGGTATCCTCCATATGGCAGTTCACTGAAGGGACACAAGAACTCCAAGCTTGAAAATCTGCAAGACATCACTGTTGGGGTGACGAATGATGGACTACAGGCTGTCCAAGGCGAAATGCAAATGCATCAATGTCTCATATTTTCTGGACTCGTTTGTTTCAGAAAAGATAAAATTAATCAGGAGTGACACCCATTTTTAAAAATTTATTTATTTTATTTTTAAAGGGGTCTGACATAAAACAAGTTCTTTTCAAATAGCATTGCAACCACTCTGAAGTGCTAACCCAGATTCTCTTTTGTTTCATTGTGAGTAAAGCCTTAGGCACCAGGGATAGCCTTCTCTGCTATTTGTGGTTTTTTTTTTTATTATTATTAAGTAACCTTTTTTTATTTCATTTTTTCATAGGCATTGAGGCAGAGTTCATCCAGCTGCAGGGAGACTCCTAAGTATCTGTAACAGCTGGGCAAATCCAGTCAGCTGAGAACTCGACAAATCTCTCCCAGGACGTTTCTATCAATTTTTCTTCTGTCCTAAGAATGCACAGCATTGTACTTACGGCTCTCTTAGATGATACACAACAAAACCTCACCTCATGATCTTTCACACAATCGTATCAATGTAGACCTATTCTGCCCTTGAGGTCCTAGACACCAGCTTTGGGCTTTAGAACATGGATACATCCTTTGGGAAGCCCCCATCTAGCGAGCTCCACAAGCATCACGTGTTTGAGTTTGCCTTGTTTGGCGATTACAGCCTAAGACAGCAGATGTGCCTGCAGGAGGAGACTTCAGAAAAATAACTCAAGAAGCTTCTTCAGGGACCACAGGAGACTGAGAGAATGACTGAAGCTGAACGACAAAGGAACCAGAAGGATGTTCCCTGCACAGAGAACTTTAGCTGGTTCTGGACGTTAGAGTTCCCAGGGGTCTGTTAGACAAGGCAATCTCAGGCAGGTGCCCACCCTAATCTCTGATAAGGTCCATTCTGCCTTATGCATGCTGGACTGTGAAAAATGTAGCTATGGGAGAAGTGAGTTTCCAGGACTTGTTGGCATTGAAATATGTGACTTTCAATATGCGTGAATGATTCTTTTAAGTATGGAAGGGAAATTGTATTCTCTAAAGGCAGTTTTTTTTCTTTTCCTCTTCAACATGTGCTTAGCAGGGAGGCAGGCAAATTGGTTCTGCCATTTACTACAAATCCCACACATCAGACCTACAAATTCAAGTTTATTAGAACCCATGAATTGCTTCTTGGCTAAGATCAAGTGTAGAACCCGTGCTGCCTCTCTCTAGACTATTCAAGTTTTTCTACAGCTTGAATTCTCCATACACTACGCTATTCCCCACAGTCTTTTACATCAGTTAATCCTCCAGATTACCTGCAAGGACAATGATGTCCGTTGTTATTAGCTTCACAAGTCAGGAATCTCACTTTTCAGCAGCTGCTGCACTAAGTGTTACAATAATCCTTAGAAAAGCTAGATGTCCATACATATATTAATGGGAATGGGCTGCTTGTTAAACAGTATTTAGATCTTCCACAGGCATTACACTGTTATGAATGGAACTTATCTTATGCTAGGACTGTTTGTGTTCATGTATCTAAGCAGACCTTTAGAAAAGACTTGTGTCTGCCACATTGTTGGATTCATATTCCTCGTCTTTCCCCTCCTTCCCCTCCCACCCTCAGCTCCTTGAAACCAGTACCTCACTGTTTCATTCACGCTTGGGTCAACACACAAAATCTGTCATAAGGCTCAAGGCCTTTATTCTGGCTCTATTTAATGCTTTCCCTTAAAATGGAAGTTCCTAAACTCCACAGATAAATCTTGCAACTTTTTTTTTCCATTTTGTGTATGATCCCTTTGTTGACTCTGCATAATCAAGGATACAGAGAGAGAGAAACACTCTGTTGTGTTACACACACTTCTATTTTGCCTTTGTCAAAGCATTTAGTAGCCTCGCCCAAATTTCATGTAACTTTCAGCCAAGGAGCACCACCAGCCTGTATGAAAACCCAAGGACAATCCCAAATAAGTTATCAATGACAAGATTTGGCTTGGTTCCCATTTTGGGCTATTTGAGCATTGGAGATTTGAATACCTCACTAGGCCTTGAGTTCTATCACGCCAACCCTGTGTAAGACACAAGACCTGTACCCAAGTGTTAGGTAAATTATGCAAAACTGTATATTTCAAAGTTTTTTTTTTCAGCTTTGAGAAATCATCTTTTGTTAAGATGTTAAAGGAGTAAAAGCTGATTTTTTTTTTTTTAAAGCCAAAGAAATGTTTATTTCCTCCACCCCAAGTGAAAATGTTTCACCTGGGCTGTGAAATGCCCTAGAGAAGATCAGAACCCTTGTGGTTAAGCATTGTAAAGATGGAATAGTGTTCCTGAATGACTTAGAACTGAATGTAACTGCCATGCATCATGGCGGCTTACACTAAAGACCATTAGTATGAAGATGCTTGCAAAGCAGCCTGATGAATCTAATTTAAATTTTCAAGAAATACAGAATAGCTTTTCCTCTCTCGGTTTCTCCAGATGTGAGGACTGGATGTCACACCCATCCAGGAAAGGAGCAGAATGCTTGGTCTCAGTCCAAATTAAAGAAAACGCACACAAAAAAATGGGACCTTAAACACTAATTTAAGAAAAAACCCAGCCACTAAAATCATAAAGCATGGTTTCCTAACACAAATTAGAAAGAATCTATCCTTTGATAAGGTAATGGTGTGGGGAGAGAAGCACAAGGGGAAAAGGCCGAGAGAGGCCACCTGCTCCCTCCTTCCGGGCCTCCCTTCAACCTGCCTTGTCCTTTTTGCCACCATACACAGTCTTCCAGAGTCCACATGAGAAATCCCAAGAGCATTCCACTTGTACATGCTAGTTCCCCACTGAATGCTGGCAGAGTCTACCTTAATATCTCACCACTACCCAGGTGCCTTCTCCCTGTGCAGGTGAGTCAACAGCAGTAACACATGAGCAGAGGCAGATAAACAGAGCAGGGATTCTACTGATCAATAGTCTGGGGGTGTCAAGGGCCTGTGGAGACCCAGGGGAGCAGGAAGAGAGTGTGCTGCTGAGCTTGGGGAAACATTGAAGAAACAGCTTAGAGCTGGGTCCTCTAGCTGTCCACAGAAGATAGGGCCAACCATGCACACAGTTTTTCTTCTGCACCCCACTGAGCAGGACTGCACATCAACTTGTTGGCCCCATGGCTTCAGCATATAAGCACATACAACACACACACAGAAGTATATACATGTACTCAGAACTCTGGAGCTTCTGGAGGAAAAGAGCAGGTTACATGTTACAGAACTGATAGGAGGAAAGATGTGATGGTTACTATAGAGAAAATGGCAGGGAAAGAGAAGGCTCCAGGACTGCTCATTGTAGCCACATCAGAGGCACAATTATTTCTAAACCCAGGCATCTCATCAACAATGCTGTCTCCTCCCAAATCAAGATTTGCATCCAAAGGACCCTGGCAGATGTGTTGAAAGGAAAGTTACGTGGGTCTGAAGAAGCAGAAATGGTGGCATGTGTTCCTGTTTCTGATGCGCTGGAGTTGGAAATTGCACTGAAGTGGACACAGAATCCCAATTCTACCAACTGGGGGTCCATACTATGGGCTCAAGGGCAGTTTTTGGACTAACGAGATCACTAGTCATTGGGATTGGAACCCTTAGGGTAAGTGGACTGGTGGAGGCTGGTGTTCATAATCCTGTCTTAACTTGTGGAGAAAGGGAAGATGTACATACTAGAACCTGGAGGAAAGTTGAAGTGAACAGAATCAGGAGGAGTATACAGTGTCCATGTCAGTGGTCTTGGGGTCTAGAAGATGCTGCAGAGACCAAGTGTGCAGGTGCATTGGCTGAGATGGTAGAAGTGGTGGTTCAGACATGATATGCTTAACGGCAATGGCATTGGTCCTTATCACTGCTAACAAGTCTACATCCAGGTAGGAGGGGAGGGGAACGAAAGGGAGGAGAATAAGATACACATGGGATATCTGAGATTCCATAGAACAAAGGCTTCAGCCAGGAGAGGTGAGTCTGGGAGTTTGGGGGAGATCAAAAAGGGAAGAATTGCTATTATGGGTGAAGATGGAATCCACACAATGGGACTGGACCTACATCAAGAGCATCAGTCAAGATTCTAGAATTGCACCTGTGTTTACCTTACAAAGTAAACAGAGATAAACAGGCTTGGGGGAGCACAGGCACTTCTGGTGAGCCAAGCTTGGTAGCAGCTGCTCAGACCTGCCAAGTGCAGGCAACCTGGGATGGCAAGTCTAGAACCCAATCACACAATGATGAGGTAGAAGGAACTAGCAGAGAGGCAGCTCAGTCTCTCCTGCTTCTAGGACCCTGATTTTGTCTTTGGGGTTCTTTGGATACTCAGTGACTACTCTGCCTCTGTAGTAATACAAGGCAGTTTAGAACAAGGCCACTCATGGGGCAACTCATGGCAGTCTGACAAGAGCAGATTTGGGGCAAAGAATCAGCAATGGCAACAGTTCCAACACGGGGAGTCTGTCCAGACCCAGCAGGTGATGCGCAAGCACAGTGCTGATCCACGATGGACAGTGGGTGATGCTTTCCACCTGTATGGTCTGGTCTGGCCTCCAAAGAGCTGCCCTCCACACTGCCCCAGCACTGCCTCTGATGACTCCTCCAGGGTTAATTGGCCTGGCTCAGGGAGGGTTACCCACCTACTGGGCAGGGGACCACAGGAGAGGCAGGGCCCTGCAGAGGTGTTGTGTGACCCTGAGAAAGCACCAGCAGGCCCTTCGGAGATGACACTTCCACACCCACGGAGGGCCCTCAGCTTACCTGTCACATATGTCATGAGGTGAATAGACTTTGCTGTGTGGTATGTACGGTACAAGCAAGGCTTCTTTATTTTCTTCTTCCAAGGTGAGAAGAGGCTGGTTCCCTTCTCCTCCTCCAATTTTCCTTCCCACTCTCAGGCTATTTGTTGGCTCAGCCCTCATTGCCAATGGGGTCATGGAAGGAGAGACTATTTTCTGTATGTTCTGCAAAGCCATCTGGGTATATGTGAGTGAAATGAATACTGGGAGATTTGATTATGATTTATAGCCCCTTGTCTATAGTCGTAACATAAAAGACTGATTTTCTTATTTAACATTTGTTGATTGTTTTATTTAGTACAAGATTGAATTCATCATGCAAAATAGATGGAAGGCATTTCATTAAAAAATGTATCCAAGATGTATTTCTAAGATACTCAAAACTTTTCCCTTTAACAAATAACAACAAAATTTTAAAGATTAAATCAACATTAATAAAATCAACATTGTAAATTTTTAGGTTTCATAGAATGGAAATTAAAATTAAATCAAATTAAAATTTAAATATCAAAAGTTAAAAATAACAAAAATTAAAAATTGAATTAAAAATAAAACTAGTTAAACAAAATTGAATTAGTAAAATGAATAAGATACAAATATTTAAAATTTTAAAAATGAAAAAACAGTTAAAATTGAAATTTTAAATTAAATACAAATAGGTTAAATTAATAAAAGCAAATAATTTCAATAATGTAATAATTTAAAATTTAAATTAAATGAATCAAAATAATTGAACAAAATTACAAATTAAGGTAATTACAATTAGTAAAATAATTATTAAAGATATGAATATACAATTTTATATACATATAAAACTGAAATCAGTAAAATCAAATAATGAACTTGAAAACATAAATTTTAATTTAAAATACTGAAGTCAGTTAAGTACAGGACATGCTTAAAAATTAAAATTAAAAAAATTGTTTTAAAAGATTAGCCCACAAAAATAAAACAAAAATCCCCTTTCAAATTTTCATTCAAAACTGCACTCAAAGTCCATGTTGAAGTACAAAATAGCATAGAAGTCTTTTCAATCTTGGTTTCCACTGCTCACGCTGAGTTCTACAACAGCGATGCACTGGACCACATGTTAGCAATATGTTAACTTGGCTGTAGATATTCATTGCGCTGGCATTACCAAAGGGCAGAGCCTTGGTTCAGGCTCTTCACACCCACTATGTGAGCCTACCCCAGCTTAGCGCTGGTGCTGCTCACTCAGCAACTCGCCAGTGGTTGGCAGGAACCTTAGCTGTGTGTGCTGAGGCCCAGGGCTTCATTCAGCTGCTGCTCACTGGTCCGAGAACTGATCCCTGCCCTTTTCTCTCTCCTTTTCCCTCATCAGGATTGAGATGGAACTAATGTGACCTCTCGTGGTCCTCCTCCCCCTCTATTTTTTCCTTTCCCTTCCTCCTCTTCCTGCACTCCTCTTCCAGCTCTTCCCTCCTCCTCCTCTTCCAGATTTTCTTCTTGAAAGGGACAGGTTTTATAATCCTCCTCCTCTCAATGTTCCTCCTCCTCCACTCAGTGCTCCTCCTCCTCTCAGTGCTCTTCCTCCTCCTCTCAGTGCTCCTCCTCCTCCTCTTGTGCTCTTCCTCCTCCTCTCAGTGTTCTTCCTCCTCCTCCTCTCAGTGCTCTTCCTCCTCCTCCTCTCAGTGCTCCTCCTCCTCTTACTGTTCCTCCTCCTCCTCCTCTCAGTGCTCCTCCTCCTCCTTTTAGTGTTCTTCCTCCTCCTCTCAGTGCTCCTCCTCCTCTTACTGTTCCTCCTCCTCCTCCTCTCAGTGCTCCTCCTCCTCTCAGTGCTCTTCCTCCTCCTCCTCTCAGTGCTCCTCCTCCTCCTCTTAGTGTTCTTCCTCCTCCTCCTCTCAGTGCTCCTCCTCCTCTCAGTGCTCTTCCTCCTCCTCCTCTCAGTGCTCCTCCTCCTCCTCTTAGTGTTCTTCCTCCTCCTCCTCTCAGTGCTCCTCCTCCTCTCAGTGCTCTTCCTCCTCCTCCTCTCAGTGCTCCTCCTCCTCCTCTTAGTGTTCTTCCTCCTCCTCCTCTTAGTGCTCCTCCTCCTCCTCTTAGTGTTCTTCCTCCTCCTCCTCTCAGTGCTCCTCCTCCTCCTCTTAGTGTTCTTCCTCCTCCTCCTCTTAGTGTTCTTCCTCCTCCTCCTCTCAGTGCTCCTCCTCCTCTCAGTGCTCCTCCTCCTCCTCTTAGTGTTCTTCCTCCTCCTCCTCTCAGTGCTCCTCCTCCTCTTAGTGCTCCTCCTCCTCCTCTTAGTGTTCTTCCTCCTCCTCCTCTTAGTGCTCCTCCTCCTCCTCTTAGTGTTCTTCCTCCTCCTCCTCTCAGTGCTCCTCCTCCTCCTCTTAGTGTTCTTCCTCCTCCTCCTCTTAGTGCTCTTCCTCCTCCTCCTCTCAGTGCTCCTCCTCCTCCTCTCAGTGTTCTTCCTCCTCCTCCTCTTAGTGTTCTTCCTCCTCCTCCTCTCAGTGCTCCTCCTCCTCTCAGTGCTCCTCCTCCTCCTCTTAGTGTTCTTCCTCCTCCTCCTCTCAGTGCTCCTCCTCCTCCTCTTAGTGCTCTTCCTCCTCCTCCTCTCAGTGCTCCTCCTCCTCCTCTTAGTGTTCTTCCTCCTCCTCCTCTCAGTGCTCCTCCTCCTCCTCTTAGTGCTCTTCCTCCTCCTCCTCTCAGTGCTCCTCCTCCTCCTCTTAGTGTTCTTCCTCCTCCTCCTCTTAGTGCTCTTCCTCCTCCTCCTCTCAGTGCTCCTCCTCCTCTCAGTGCTCCTCCTCCTCCTCTTAGTGTTCTTCCTCCTCCTCCTCTCAGTGCTCCTCCTCCTCCTCTTAGTGCTCTTCCTCCTCCTCCTCTCAGTGCTCCTCCTCCTCTTAGTGCTCTTCCTCCTCCTCCTCTCAGTGCTCCTCCTCCTCCTCTTAGTGTTCTTCCTCCTCCTCCTCTCAGTGCTCCTCCTCCTCTTAGTGCTCTTCCTCCTCCTCCTCTCAGTGCTCCTCCTCCTCCTCTTAGTGTTCTTCCTCCTCCTCCTCTTAGTGCTCTTCCTCCTCCTCCTCTCAGTGCTCCTCCTCCTCCTCTCAGTGTTCTTCCTCCTCCTCCTCTTAGTGTTCTTCCTCCTCCTCCTCTCAGTGCTCCTCCTCCTCTTACTGTTCCTCCTCCTCTCAGTGCTCTTCCTCCTCCTCCTCCTCTCAGTGTTCCTCCTCCTCCTCTTAGTGTTCTTCCTCCTCCTCCTCTCAGTGCTCTTCCTCCTCCTCCTCTCAGTGCTCCTCCTCCTCTTAGTGTTCTTCCTCCTCCTCCTCTCAGTGCTCCTCCTCCTCCTCTTAGTGTTCTTCCTCCTCCTCCTCTCAGTGCTCCTCCTCCTCTTAGTGCTCCTCCTCCTCTCAGTGCTCTTCCTCCTCCTCCTCCTCTCAGTGTTTCTCCTCCTCCTCTCAGTGTTCTTCCTCCTCCTCCTCTCAGTGTTCTTCCTCCTCCTCCTCTTAGTGTTCTTCCTCCTCCTCCTCTCAGTGCTCTTCCTCCTCCTCCTCTCAGTGCTCCTCCTCCTCCTCTTAGTGTTCTTCCTCCTCCTCCTCTCAGTGCTCCTCCTCCTCTTACTGTTCCTCCTCCTCTCAGTGCTCCTCCTCCTCTTACTGTTCCTCCTCCTCTCAGTGCTCCTCCTCCTCCTCTCAGTGTTCCTCCTCCTCCTCTTAGTGTTCTTCCTCCTCCTCTCAGTGCTCCTCCTCCTCTTACTGTTCCTCCTCCTCTCAGTGCTCCTCCTCCTCCTCATCTCAGTATTTCTCTTCCTCCTCCTTCTCTTAGTGTTTCTCCTCCTCCTCCATTCTTTCTACTCAAAAGGAGTATTTTTTTTAATCCTCCTCTTCTTTCTCCTCTTTGTCGTCCTCCTCCCCTGCTTTCCAGGCCTTCCTGATTGGAGGACGCTGATGATTTTCTAATTCCAATTTCAAATCTGTGGCCCGCTTGCTCGAAGGAACATCATTCATGTCGTCCTGCTCGGGGTTCATACAACAGCACGGGTGCTGAGTTACTTGTGAGAGGCCAGAGACCCCTGGCCTCTCAGCCATGATCTCTTCTACTCGGCCTTCCTGCCTCACCCAGTCTTCCTCACTAACCCAGCTGTTGCTGTCACTTTTCCGGAGATATGTGATCGCAATTGTCGGCTCCTCTTCGCTGTTCAGGTCGCTCTCGGAGCTGGCCGTGTCCTCGGAAGAACTGTCAAGCCAATGGCAGGGGCAAAGTTTTCTCTCCGAAGGTTTTGTCCAGTCGTCCTCAAAAAAGGTGCCATCTCCAAAGTTTCCAGGTTGAAATATCCGCATCAGTTGTTCAGCAAGATCACGGCTGAGGTCCCTCAACTCTGGAGCAGATTGTAAAGCTAGGCTCTCATTCTGATCATTTGACGGGGAGAGGTCTTCCTCACTCAACTCGTCTTTGGAGGGTTCAGATTGGTGGTATTGCTCTACAGTGTGAGTACTGCTCTGAGATCGGGAGATCCCAGGCCTGACCTCAGCCTCTAGGGTGTCGCTTGGCTCCTGGCAGGGGAGAGAGGCGCTGGAGTTCAATTTCTCTTCCTCCTCCTTGTCTGCCACCTTCTCCTTCTCTCTCTCCTCGTCCACCTCCTCACCCTTCTCGTGCCCCTCCTTCTGGTCTGTCTCCTCTTTCAGCTCCTCCTCCCCTCTCGCCTCCTCTTCCCTCTCCTCACTGCTCTTCTCCACCACCTCCTCCTCCTTCTTGTCTTTATTGTCCACATCCTCCTCCTGTGCTGACTGCTTGGCCCCCACAGGGCTGGTAGTTTTAGGGGTGTATGGAGGAGGCTTGGTCACTTGGACCTTCTTCTTAGATCTCCTGGATTTCGAGCGCAAGGGTCGAAAGCACCAGGGTTGGCTTGCCTGGCTTTTTGGGTCCCTGAAGAAGTGTTTCTTGTGAAAGTTGGCGACGAATTCGTTAATGAAACCCGGTACAACAGGGACTTCTGAGGGGTTGGCCTTTGGGTTAGAGGTAGAGGTGGCGGCAGGCATAAGGGTGGAGGGGTAGGCAGAATTAGGGAGAAGGGCTGGCTCCAGAATACATACTAGTTCTTGTGAAGGTCTTGTTTCAATCTGAGTTCTGGATTTCATTTTGAAGACTCTGGGATAAGTCTGCAAAGCCTTGCAAGGGTTGCACGAGCAGGTGGTGGTGTGGGTGGAGATAGGCATAGAGGTGAGGGAGTAGGGGTGGTTAAAGAGCCGGGAGGTCTCTGGCTTGAGGGCTGATTCAGTTTCTTCTTTAAATTGGGTTTCAGAACTCGACTGGGTGTTAGGGACTCTGGCGGGCTTCTCTTGCGGAACCACATCTTCACCGGAGCTTGCGGGAAACACACGGGGTCTTCTTGAAAAGCAATTAGTAGCACACTGACCCATCTATGGGTAACTTGGCAGAGCCGGGGCCAAGTGTGAAAGCTAGGAGATTGTCTCCTAGTCCACTGCTGCTTAGAGCCTTTATGAAGTGGCCTCAGGGCAGGTCACAATGAGGGGCATGGTGTCACATTCCAGGGTGGGGATGGGACCTAACAAAGATACCCAAGCTGCTTTCATACTAGGTTCAGTTACCAAGTGGTACACAGCTTTAATTCTTTCTGCAAGATCTGTTGCATTGTTTTGAAAATTTCTTCGGAAGGACAGATTTTGATTTATTTTAAGTGTGTTCCAAACTCAATTGGTTTATAATCATGAATCTGGATTATTTAGAATTAGGAAGAGAGGATAATATTTGTTAGGATAATAAAGAGTTTCTTGCATAAATGTTTTGTTTTTGACTCTAGCCCATAAATTTTGGGTGCATTCTTAGATATGGATGGATGAGATAGCAGAGTGTTTATGCTAGGTTAATACCCTCAAAAATCATCCAATATCTGCCAATAAATGGGAAAAATTTCCACAGTCTTGACTCATGTGGGCAAATATCACATGGTATTTTGAGAATTCACAGTCAAAAGTACATATCCCAACTTTGCATCACACAAATCTCAATATATTTTTGTTTTCAGAATGCACACTTGTTGTTAGTTTACTATTCAGTTGGATATTTGGATTCAAAACTAATAATATCCCGCCTATCAAAAGTTGGGAAATAGGCTTAAGCATCACCTGCAACACTGTTTCGTTTATTTGCAGAATGAACCAAGGATGGAAGATTGCTTTCTATCTCTGTCTCTCCTCTCTGTAATTCTACCTTTCATAAAAATAGATTTTAAAGAGTAGGAAGTGAACATATCAGAGAAAATAAGAAAAAACTGACATCTTGTAGATTTGGGCAAAATGACCAGATCTGTCATGAAAATTTTGTTAAAGAGAACATTTACCTAAACATATATTAGTTTCTTTAAAATGGGAAGCAATATTGGAGTTTCAAATATGAGAGATGTGATTTGTGCATTGAAATACTGGACTGTTTTTTACTGGCCAACTCAACACAGATATCTATAATTCCTTCAATTCCACACGGCTTTTAAAGCTTGGAGTATGAACACAGCTTTCAGTTTGATTTTTTTTAACTTATTGGAAACACACAAACACACACACATACACACACACACAGAATCAGCATGCACTAGTTCCCAATAGTTCACCTTGGCAGGGTTAAAACCTAGATTTACATGCGTAGCACAATACCAGTTATTTTAACCTTTTTTCAGTGCTTCCCATGTCTGCCAGAGCAGTGAATCAGAGTGGGGAACTGGATTCAAGAATGAAATCCAGGTTCTCCAACATGAGTTGCAGATACGAGCTTAATCACTGTGCTTAACAATTTCCTTCACCTTTTCATTTTAGAAGGTCAGTCTTTGAAAATCAGAAATACAGACCCTCCCAAAAGAGAAAAGCCCAGGACCAAATGCCTTCACTGCTAAACCCCACCAAACATTAAAAATTAGTTCTGATTCTCCACCAACTATTCAAATAAATACAAAAGGGAGAAATAAAATCCAAATGATTATCTCAGATGCAGAAAAAGCATTTGGTAAAGAACAGCATCCCTTTAGGATAAAAGCCCTAAGCAAGCTGAGTATATGTGAGACATTTCTCAATAAAATTGAGAAATTATATTTACAAAAAATCCATAGACAGCATCGTATTGAATGAGGGAAAGTTGAAGGCATTTCTAGTATGATCCAGAACCAAGCAAGGACACCCACCCCCCCACTGCTATTTAATATAGTTCTGGAAGGTTTGGCCAAAAACATTGGGCAAAGGGGGCAGGGGAGAAAAAGGAGGAGCTCAAACAACCCATGTTTGCAGATGACATGATTGTCTGTCTATACAGGGGAGCCAACGGGCTTTTCTAAGACACAACTGAAACCTATGAAAGAGTTTGGTTAGGTTGTTGGATATAAAACCAACAAACAAAACTCAATAACCTTTGTGTAAACAATTGATTCTATAGCTAAGAAAGAATTTGTAAGATCCGTTCCATTCACAATAACTGAAGAAAATGAAATACCTTGAAATGAATTTAACTAAGAATGTAAGAATCTCTTAAATGAAAATAACAAAACACAAAACATTACAGAAATAGAAGAAAACAGCAAAAAAAAAAAAGGGAAATCTTCCATATTCATTGATTGATAGAATTAAGGCCATCCCAAAAGGAATTTTCAGATTCAATGGGATCCCAAGCAGAATGCTTAGGACACTCTTCTCAGGTTTAGAAATGATAATGCTAAAATCCATATGGAAAACAAGAGAGACTGAAGGGCTAAAGCAATCGTAAACAAGACCCAAGCTGAAGGTATCTCAATATTGGAATTGAAGATATATTATAGACATCTGTGATCCAAACAGCTCGGTCCTGGCACATAGACAGACATGAAGATCAATGGAGCTGAATAGAAATTTCAAAAATGAACCCATATACCTATAGACAACTAATTTTTGACAGGCAAACCAAATCAGTTCCTGGAGAAAAGACAATCTATTCAACTAATGATTCTAGGAAGATTGGATGAAACAAGACCCTTATCTTACACTTTACACAAACCGCCATTCTAAATGGATCAAGGATATAAATCTATGAACAAATACCATGAAATTACTAGAGCAAAACATGGAAGACACCGAAAGACATAGACATATACAAAGACTTCTTGGAAAAGACTCCAGAATCACAAGGAATTAAAGCAAAAGTAAATAGCTGAGATTACATCAAGCTAACAGTTATACACTATTATTATTTTTTTAATATTGGAAAGGCGGATATACAGAGAGGAGAGACAGAGACGAGGATCTTCCGTCCGATGATTCACTCCCCAAGTGAGCCCAACGGCCTGATGCTATGCCGATCCAAAGCCAGGAGCCACTTCCGGGTCTCCCACGCTGGTGCAGAGTCCCAAAGTTTTGGGGCGTCCTCGACTGCTTTCCCGGGCCATAGGCAGGTAGCTGGATGGGAAGCGGGGCTGCCGGGATTAGAACCTGCGCCCATATGGGATCCTGGGCGTGCAAGGCGAGGACCTTAACCACTGCGCCACCGCGCTGGGCCCAACAGTTATACACTAAAATGGAAATCATCAAAATGAAGAGGCACTTAACAGAATGGGAGCAAATACTTTCAAACTATGCTACAGATCAAGGACTAATAATTAGGCTCTACAGAGCTCAAGAAATTCAACAACAATCCAATTAAAAATGGGTAAAGGACATGCATGAGCAGTTTTCAAATGATAAAATATCAATGGTCAACAGACAGATGAAAAAGTGCTCAGGGTGACTAGCCATCAGAGAAATAAACCCCAAAAATAACGAAACCAAAAAAACACAACAAGGCCACACTTAGGTTTCCCCTTATTCCAGTGAGAATAGATGTGGAGACAAGGTACCCTAATCTGCTGGTAAATATTGATTTACCATTGTCCTACCCATCCCACTCTTAGAATATATCCAAACAAAATGAAATCAGAATATGAGAAAGTTATCTGTACTCCCATGCTTACAGAAGCTTACTTCAGAATAGTTAAGATACAGAATCAACCCAGATGCCCATCTGATACATGGATAAAGAGTATGTGGTATATACACTCTGGAATACTATTCAGCTATACAAAAGAAGAGTGTCTTATCTTTCAACAAGAAATCAAGTGGAAAGCACAACATGTAGTAAAATAACCTAGTCCCCAAAAGATCAAGTTTTCCCTGATCAAGGATAACAAACACACGGAATACAAAAAGTGTAATCTATATGAGCAAGTTTGGCATTCTAGGATTTGATTATCATTTACAGCCTTTATGTGCTCCCCTGAAGAACAATATGTTTTGTTTGTTTTGTTTTGATTTTCTGCTTGCTATGTTGAGTGTTAAGTAGTTGAAATGTAGTGAAATGAAAATGTGTCTCAGTCAAAATTTAAAAAGGAAAACAAAACAAAACAAAAAACCAGAAGTACAGAGGACAGTGGGTGGAGAATCCAAGGGAACAGCAAACATAGAATGTGACATAATATTAGACTCCTAGATTTGTGTTGTGTAATATGTAAAATGTGTTCATGCTATGCAAATGAGAGAGAGAGGAAGGGGGGAGGGGAGAGAGAGAGAGAGAGAGAAATTACTAGTAGTATTCCACAGGTTCCTAAGCAGGAATTGTTCTACTTGGCTGCCTTTTCCCTGGACCTTCAGTAATATCGCAACTAAGTGTAGACATTTCTATTTATTGTATTTTGATGTTTCTGAAGTGTTTTAGGAGTGCTGATAGAATCTCCTTGCATGCAGGTATGTGGGCGTGAGTTTACAGGAACATGCTACATGGACACACTTGATCAGTGTGCCTGAACATAAGTATCCAGCAGTCCTCGCTAACCTCTATACCATTTTAAATATAAAATTGGCAACAAATTTGCTGTTCTATCACAATGGCTAGAAAACTGACACTAGGGTAAAAAAAAATATCATGAATAGCTTTTTGAACGTAGGAATGAACAAACAATAAAACTGAAAGAAGAATTGAATCACCCCTACACATGGATTTCTTATTCTGTCTGAAACTCAGAGTCCCAATGTTTTCCATCCTTTTAGACCAAAGAATGCCACAGAAAAAAAGAACTAAAACACACACACATGCACACACACAAACATCCTATGAAAGACATTACTGGGTCAGGATAGTAGTTGGCTTCCATCAGGTATTTGGAATTCAGGGCTTTGGGAATCTCAAGCATCAAATATGCTAGTTTGTAAATCATCAGTATGGTAAGTGTTTCTGTTATTCAGTCTTCAGCTGGAGCCTCTGTTAGATCTACTGAGGCAGAGTGAAGCCAAAAGCTAAATTACAGGTTACCCTGTGGAGAGTCAAAGCCCCTTGATCGAGGCTGAAACAAAACACCAGATACCCACCGAAGCTAATCCAGACTTCTAAATTACAAGGCGATAAACGAAAATGTCCAGATATTGTGCACTGTCATCTGTCAGCAAGAACTACTTTCTTTTCTGTGCTTTCAAGTCTCCAATTTTAAGGATTAGTGTAAGATTACAGGAAGCAGTGAATTTTAATTTAAGAAAATAGGTTTAATAGATTAGTGGGCTAGAAAATGCAGCAGAGCACCACTGCTTAATAAAGTCAATTATTCTTGATATTTCCATGTAATTCTGTGAATTTGTACTTCTCTGTGAATAAGCTCTATTCTTATCATCTTTGTTTTTAGTTTAATATATGCATATATTGATACATTTCACTTATCTATTTAATGCAGTGACTCGAGTGACTTAGAAAGTGTATACTAAGATACTTGCAAACATTGTTTATATGAATCTTGATAATAAATTGAAATTATAATCATCACGTATGTAGAATCTTGCCAGATATTTAAGTAAAGGTGAGTTGCTTATCAAGGCTGAAAGAAATAAAAAATTCAGATTATTTCAGGGACACAATAGGAGAGGAGACTGTTATCCGATGTTTTATTACTATTTTTTTTTAAAGGATCACACTGGTTCTATTTTCTCTCCTTTTTCCATTACTATGTACATATATGTTTAACATTTTCCCTGTGTAGATTTATCATATCATCAATTATCAATCACATGCTCTCACATTTTTCCTAAAAAAGAAATTCTGCCAAGAATCCTTGCTTCCAAGAGGTCACAGCATTACTGGGGTTTGGAAGTGAGGAAAACAAGCCCATTACAATTAGATGATAAGACAACCCTGATGAAGTTTAAGGAGGCAGGTGAAATGATGCGACACAGCTCCTGTCGTGCGTAAATAGCCAACAATTTAAAGGCAGAAGAGATTACTACAGTCCTGACTGACATGCAAAAATTAGTCCTTCAGTTCCATTTATTTTTTAGTTTAGGATTTTTGGAAGTATAATTTATATGCTGTAAGATGCGCAGATACTAAGTATCATTATTTAATTTTGACAACTATATATATGCAATCATAAAACCGTCAGCAAAATTAAATGTTAACTCTTTCCAACTTCCCAAATCTGTTCCTCTTAGTGCTGCCCTCGGAGGCAACTGGCTCTCGATTTCTGAGTTTGTTAGTCTTTTTTCTGGGGGCTCAAGAAAGAATCTGCATACTTCGCTGATTGGAACAATTCAGTCTTATGACTCTAGGCCAGAGGTCCCCGTGTCCTGCTGAGAAATCGATGGGGTTGGGCATGGAGCTTAAGCTTCTGATGGTCATCTTCAGGTCTGAGCATCTGACCAAGTGTACACTGCTGTGGTCCTGTTGTTTTGAATCTATTTCTCCTTTCTCCTTCCTCTCCATCACTCATTGGAGAAAGATGTGCAAGTGCTGTGTGTGTGTGTGTGTGTGTGTGTGTGTGGTAGGGATAGTTCATCCTATGTGCTGGTTCTCAAAATTTCTACACTTAAAATTTTGGAGGCCATTCTCAAAATTGTGTGTACCACATTTTTGGAAATCATATCATGGAACCGGCATTGTAGCGCAGCCTGTTAAGCTACCACCCGGGACTTTAGCAACACATGTCAGAGCACTTTTGTTGAATCTGGCTGCTCTGCTTTCTCTCCAACCCCCTGCTAATTTACACAGAAAGGTAAAAGAAGACACCCTGATTACCTGGATGCCCGCCACCCTTGCAGAAGGCTCAAACAGATTTCCAGGCTTGTAGCCTTGGTCTGGCCCTGTTCTGGTTGTTGTGGCAACTTGGACAGTCAACCAGCAGTTGGAAGTTCTCTCTGTCTCCTTTCTCTCTCTGTTTTTCTTTGCTACCTTTCAGATAAATAAGCAGATAGCAAACTTTTAAAAAATCCAAACATTTATTTAAATGTTTGGAAAATAGCTGGAAGATTGAGCAAAGGTGGGAAGTTTCAGCCAGAGTAGCCACCCCCTTTGGGCAGAGCTGTGAAGTATGCGCTAAGCCTGTGAAACACACTAGTTATTAACCAAATGTAAAATAATATTCAGGAGGATTTGAAATTATGCTGGAGAGGTTTTGATCTGCTAATTATAAAGTGTTAAGAACTCAGCAAAACAAGCAAATCAAAAAATGAGGGAAAATAACAACACATAGAAAAAACAAGTTTTACAGTAAATAAAATGTAATCAGAGTAATATCTAAGCCAGGAACACAGTAATGGAACCATAATTAAGTAGATAATTAGTGCTGACTTGTCAAAAATATAGTCAGTTTTTATTGGAAAAAAATGAAAGAAGAGAACAGGTCATGAGAAGTATAAGGTTGCTAAAACTAAGTTTCGATACTATGAAATAAGATTGAATATAAATACCATTAAATAGAAGAATCTAGGCAGTTGGTAACAACGCAACACAGAAGTGTTTTCCTTTTTCATTTTAAATTTGTGGTATTTGGAACTTGAAGTAGCACAGACACTCTACATGGATAAAACACAGAAATAATATTTACTAAATATCTTGCATTTTAACAGCTAACCAAATATATTTATGTTAGCATATAAAAAATAAGACTAGCCTTTATACTCCAAGATTTTAAGCACTTAAACAATTTCTGGCAATTTTATTTCATATTAGTTTTCCTGCTGTTATTAGAGATTAAATAATTTAGAATCACTGCTTTTGTTTCACTTGGCTGCAATCAAAGCTACTCAGAGAGCAAGTAGAGCGAGGAGTCGTCTAACTACTGCAGAGACAGAGAGAGTGAGCTACTGTCTCCTGGCCCACTCCACAAATGGCCTCAGTGTCTGAGCTGGCCATGTCATAACCAGGAGCCAGGCAATTCCTGAGACTTTCCCACACATGTGATAGTGGCCCAAGTATTGGGCTGTCTTCTACTGATTTGCCCACAGCATGTGCAGGGTGCTGGGTCAGAAGTGGAGGCGCTGAGACTCAAACAGGTGCCTGGATGGGATGTCGGCATCAGAGATGCCATCTATTTTTATGCAATATGCCGCAATGCCAGCCCTGAAATGGGATTCTTGAAGACACCATCTTTAGGGATAGCCAATGATATGGGATGATTCGCAGTCCACCAGAACAAAGAAGAGCGGCATTTTAGGATCTCAAAATTTCAAGTACACTCTGACAGCAATTACACAGATTCTGAACCCTAAATGTATAACTTCTGCATCTAATGACAACTTCCCTCACAGCCTCTATAGTGATGAAAGACAGTCCCAAGTCAGTGCTCACTAGCCTTGGGCATGACTGCCTTTGAAATCATGCTTCGTCCTTTGGAATCTTTCTGTGTGGGAATGAGACTTTTTTTTTTTTTAATTTTATTTTTGATGGTGATTGCATAGTTGATCAGTCTGGGAAGGGCTGAGAGTCAGGGGATACAGGATGAGGCCATTGTTTACACATTTTCTTTTTCTTCTTCCTGTATCTGAGGGAGGGGAGGATTTAGTGGGAGGGTCCACACCCAGCTGCCCAGTTTACTGAGACTCTTCTAATACGTCACCATTAAATATGCTGTGAGGCATTGTCATTTATCACTTGTTGTGTTGTATCTTATCGACTGTGAGGATGCGAATTTTCTGACACATGTAATATAATGGCAGTTAAATAGAGCTGATTAAGTTTTTTAAAAAAAGCATCTTTAGTTTGTTAAATAAATACATGCTGACCCCCTATCCTGTTATACTCTACAGTGTACAGAAAGATAGAATCTCTGACCATGGAGAGTGAAATGTCAAGTGCAGAGGCAGCTTTTCTGCAGCTCGCTGTGCTCAGTGACACTGCAGGCCAAATGACCTGGGATAACACCCGATACAAGAGGGAAGAGGGCATGGGGAGCAGCCATCTGTAAAGATCAAAGAGTGACCTTCATCACCATTTCAAACACAAGAGCTCCTTGACTTTGAAAGAAAAACAAAATCCACTTTGTATCTTGCTAGCTTCTTTCTGCCCAGATTTTAATAACTTCCCGTTCGCAAGTTTCCACTTTATTTATAGCCATAACTTCTCATCTGAACCCCAAAACTTAGGGGATTTATGAAGAAATAGTTCATTTTAAGTGAAAACACCTATGCTTTCAGTTCTCAACCACTCCTTCAGGAGTCTGAAATGGGTGTAAAGATTCAGAATTGGGGTCGGCACTGTGGTACAGAGGGCAAGGTACTGCCATCTCCCTAATGGTCTAAATAAGTGGAAGTCACCGTTATATGAAATCTTTTCACAGGGAAGGTTAAGTCATGGCCAGAGATTCCAGCATCCCATCTAGCCATCGCTTAGTGAGCCATCTGGTCGGCTGCGGATCCAGCTCTCCGCTAATGCACCTGAGAAAGCAGCCAAAGAAGGACAGTGCCTTTGCACAGGCCATCCAGAAGAAGCTCCTGGCTTCGGCTTAGTCTTGCTGTGTATTTTGTGGCCATTTTAGGAATGAATCAGTGGATGGGAGATCTCTCTGTCGCTTCTTCTGTTCATGCAATTCTTTTAAATAAATAAGCTTTTTTTTTTTTTTAAGAAAAATAAAAGATTCTGACCCCTAACATCAGGGTGTTTTGGGCATCCTAAGATGTTATGAAACCTTCCTAAAGATTTAAGATTCATCCTGTTTTATATTTACTGTGATTCTCTTAGCAATGAAGATACAGCAAGATCACACTATGAACAGATCTAATTTTAACTTTCTACCTTCTTTAGTTCCATATAAGTCGGGGCAAAGACAGCCTCTTTAAGATTTTCTTACTCACAACTTCTTGGTATACGAGCAAATTGAATTTTGAAAATGATTGCGTATTTTGGAGTTACCTGGAAACAGAAAACATTTACTAAGCTCTGAAATACCAGAAATGTCCTTGGAGTGGTGTGTGCATTTGAGCTCATTTCCCCAGGGTGAAGTTGGTGTAGTTCACTGACAGAGAGACAAAACACACACACACACACACACACACTCCAGAAAAAGTGAATGTACTGGAAGAAAACTTAAGAAAGAAGAATGCGTTAATGGACACCAGGGGCCTTGTATGCTTGGGATCAATATCCCCAGGCAATCAGCCACAAGTCGGAGTGGCTGGGAGAAAGCTAAATTTACTCCTTACAAAGAAAGGAGACAGTTTCCTGAAGAAGCTGCCTCCCTGGGAAGCAGTTTTCCAGGGCTTTTGTTTCAACAAATTAGGGGAAGCTTCTATGACTTGGCAAAAGAGGAAAGGAAGGCCTCTACTGCTCAATCTGTAAGCAACATAGTCTTCATAGACCGAATGTTCAGAAGATGGTAGCAATCTTTTCCTACAGTTTGACGATTTAGCATTAGGACAAGAAAATGTGTGTGTACATATACAAATACATAGATAGATAGAGATAGAGACAGACATGGATGGGCGTATATAACTCGCCACAAGTTCTTACAGTGACTGGAGCAAATAGTATGCATAAGCTCTTAGTCGTATGCAAAGCTTATCACTTAGTGAACTTGAGGCGATGGATAACTTTGTGGGACACCATAGCGGCATAACAGATAGAACCATCAACTGTGGCAACCCCTGTGGGCACCATTTATATCCTACCTGCTCCACTTCCCTTCCAGCTCCTGGCTAATGAAAGAAGACGTATTAGAAAAAGTCCAGGATTCATTACTTTTTATTTTTACTTTTTGAAATTATATTTGAGAAGTCAGCCATGTGGTGTAGTAGGCCATGCCCCCACCTGTGGCACCAGCACCGTAAATGGAGGCTGACTCAAGCACCAGCAGCTCCACTTCTGATCCAGCTCCTGGCTCATAACCTAAGAAGCCAGAGAAGGATGGTTCAAGTCCTTGGGCCCCTATACTCACATGGGACACCTGGAAGAAGCTGTTGGCTCCCAGCTTCAGGTAAGCTCAGCTCCGATTGTGGCCATTTGAAAATTGAACTAATAGATGAAAGAATTCTATCTCGTGTCTTCTCTCTGTAACTCCAGCTTTCAAATTTTTTTTTTAAAAATAAGTCTTTAGAAAAATGCATTTGAAAAGTAAAACAAAACAAAAGAAATGATAGGATAGACAGACAGATAGCTCACCTACCTACCAGTTACTCATCAGATGCCTACTCAGGGTTTTAGATGGGTGGCAGGGAATCACTTGAGCTGTCACCTCTTACCCCTGGCATGGACACTAACAGCATGGGAAGTGGAACTGTAATCCAATCCAAAAAACCCTCTTGTATGAGAGGAGGAAAAATCAAACTGCTGCATCAAATCTTTGCCCCGATACTTATTTTTAAAAAGCTAGAACTAAAACAAATTAGGGAAAATAAAAATGAATGTATTGAAATGTAGTTTTTTAAAGTTGGGATTTTCCTCCAAATAATCTAAGAGCAAGAATGTTCCTCTTTCCACCAGTTGATGTATATTAGGGATGTTCAAAATATTTATAATTTGCTGAATAAATGTGGGTAAGTGAATAATTGTATAGCAAATGTATGAGTGAAGGAATGACAGTGAATGAAAGTACGACCATGTAAATGAATAAATGAATGGTCATCTAAGTTGTAAGACTTTCAGATTGTTAAAAGTCTCTACAATCCTCCTGGGGGAAGGACTTAAGTAGCCTTTGGTTTTGCTAAAAGAAATAAAGACTGTGTTCCTAGAAACAGTAGTCACAACAAAGAGCCCAGCATGTAACAGAAATGAAGACATTCACCCCAATGTGAGTGACTGGCAGGAATGCCAGTGTGTACGCAACTGCACCAGACTGGCTTCCGCACCCAGCAGAACAGGGACCAACAGCAGAGTAGGGTAGCATTGTCGTGGTTGTGGGTGGGCGGTGTTTACTTGGGCTGCTGAGTCTTCAGGGCTCTGGAATTCCAGGAACTGCAGAAGTGGACGCTCGACCACGCGCAGACCTTGAGTCATCCAAACACTGAGGCTCATGTGCTCAGGGATGCATTTATGGTGATGTCCTCGGAAAGACCCAAATTAGGTCCAATAAGGAGAGTGATATAACGTGCTGTGCACAGGTGTAGAGGAATTTCGGCCCACTGTTTCAAACATAGTATTCTCATCACTTCTATACTTTTAGGTTTTAGATTTTCATGTATGTCTCTTCTTGCAGAATGTAAGCTCTATGAGAGCCAAAATTCTTAATGCTTTTGCTTCAATATTTTAAATGCTGTTTCTCTAATACTTGAAATAACGTCTGGTGCATTCGGGAGAATCAATAAATTTTTAATTGAATAAATGATGAAGTTTATATTTAAGAAAGGGTTTCACCATTGCCTAGTATATTTCCTTTAAAATATTTTTGAGAAAATATAACCTCTCATTTCCTGAAGTATTGGTCTGCAAGCACAATTATATTCATCATTCCCATATATAGCCAATGTTAGTACAGCATAATCTATAAACAAAATTCTATCTGCCTTCACAGTGTTTAGAATACCAATCTCCTTTGCTTTCAGTTACATCTCTGAATTACTAAAGAAGGTCATCCTCTTTTTAAGTTATTGTCTGCATACTAGATACCATTCTCAAATGTGAGCTTAAGTCGTACAGTCAAGTAACCTCCATGCTATGTTTTCTGTATTCATCTGGATGCAACTAAATGCTGCATATGCTAACTCAGCTGGGTAGGGACTATGGGAGACTCCTATTTAACAAAGGCATCTGTTGCATTTGATATTCAATATCATTCTCATCACTGAACAGAATGCAATCAAATCTGTCAGATGTAATTACTGTCATCAAAGTCAAATAAAGTGTCCAAGGTAGGCTCACAGAATCATCTGCATAGTTTTGAATCAGAGAATAAAAAGTGGCTGAAATGTTGCTTAATGTGGATGTCACTGCCAGAGGTATTTGTAATTTTTAAAAGATCAGAAAGTATTCACCTTTATGATTAATAGTCTTTAAAATGCCAGTGATCAATGGGTTTCTAGTTCGTAATTTTTCTCTTAACATAAAATTCCCAAACATACAGAAGCAAGTATGATGGAAGATCTCCAATGCTAGACCACACATTTTTTAATTAGGACATATAATAACATCAGTGAAACACGTGATCAAGGCAAGCAATTCAATAAAGCGATACACAAAAGTTTACAGTTCACAACCATCCAGATACTTAAGTTAATAAAATTTTTCTACTAAAGTAATTGAAAATTATACAGAAAAAGACTGCAATAGCAACATTTTGTCGATGATGTTTCTTTCCTTAGTCTCTTTTGCAAAAAGTAGAAAGTAGTGATGGAAACAGTTCCATGAAAAATCTCTATAACAAATCTAGGTAATAGGAAATCAACACAGGCCCCAAAATCCAGATGAGATCAGGCCCATTCAGGGTGATACGGCTGTAGACTGGCCCCCAAATTCAAATGGAAACACCCAAGACACAAACAAATTTAGGACATAGTATCAGTGATTGTATAAAAAGAAGCAGATGAGAAGACAAAGAACTGCTAACAGTGTGACAAACCGACCTGTCAGCATCCCTTGCAATGGGCCAAACTGAGCCTTGCTACAGGGTGAATGAGGCTCCAGTAGCCAGGGCAGGGTATTGACAAGCTCTGTTGGTCTGAGTCTAGGACTGGTAATTATTAAACTTTTGTACTGAGATGTTTATAAATATATATTTAAAAGCTTAGGAGAAAAATTAACAAAAATATAATCCATACTCAGTAATAATCCAGTAAGCAAGTTTATGTATATAGTATATTGATTTTATATCAGATAATCAATAATTTTAGTACTTAACCACTAATATTATATTATTCTCAAATTATATATTATTGCAGTTAATTTAGTTTGCATTTTTATGCTTAAAAATTATAGGTGTGATTTATTCTAAAGAGTGAAACTCAAAATTGACTCTGATTCAACCAACGTATTTTACCTAAAAGCAGAAAGATGGATCATGATTGAATTCAATATTATTAAAGAGACAAGGAGATATACACGGAAAGAATTGGTTTTCACTGCTGCTAATATGAAAAAACAAAATCTGTGGAACCTCACAAATTACCTACATATTAATAAACACATATTTCTAAATAAACTGGCATGGAGAAAATGCTAAAGTAAAAGGTACAGATGCACAAGGAAAGAAGCTATGAGAGAGGAAAGACAGCCCTAGAAAATAAACAATATGAAATATTAGTCAATTATAGTGTATATACAAAATTGCATTTTAAATTATTTCTTTTATAAATAAGTAATTTTAATCATAAAAGTATTGATTAACTAATTGATTTGACAGGTGGTTCACTCTTGAACTGCCCACAACATCCCCCCAAATTTTATTATTTTTATTGGAAAGGCGGATATACAGAGAGGAGAGACAGAGAGGAAGATCTTCCATCCGATGATTCACTCCCCAAGTGAACGCAAGGGCCGATGCTATGCCAATCTGAAGCCAGGAGCCTCTTCCGGGTCTCCCACGTGGGTGCAGGGTCCCAAAGCTTTGGGCTGTCCTCGACTGCTTTCCCAGGCCACAGGCAGGGAGCTGGATGGGAAGTGGGGCTTCCTGGATAGAACCGGCACCCATATGGGATCCCAGGCGTGCAAGGCGAGGACCTTAACCACTGCGCCACCACTGCGCCGGGCCCCAACCCCAAAATTGAGCCAGACCAAAGCTAGGAGCCAGAGAACCCCATGAGGATCTCCCCGAAGGTGTCGGTACCAAGCAGTTGGCCCATCATCTGCCATTCCGTAGGTGCATTAGCGAAGAGCTAGTTTAAAGAAAAGTAGCTGTGACTTGAGTTGGCACTCAAGAATGGGAAAATCATGTCTGCAATGAACACGGACTCAATATTTGACATTGAAGAGACATTTCACTGTTATGATGATTACTTAACGGAAAGTAGTTCCAGTCTTTTGGAGTGATACAGATGGAAATAGTTAAGGAAGGAATGGTGCAATATTAAGAAATAGGTTGAGAAAAGTGGCCAGGATTTAAATCAGATTAGTCACAAGTTGATCATAATCCAAGTGAGTGATCAAGCTATAGGTGTTCACTATACTCTTCTACTGTAAATGATGTTTGGAATTTCTTATAATACAGGGGGAAAACAAAGGAAAAAATTGCTCTACTATAGATTGAAAAAGGAGAAATAGGAGAAAGTGTCAAAATGAAAACTCATATTCTGCAATATTCCACCCTAAAATGAGACTTGCAGAAGACTTTGTTATAGCTAGTCAATTTTTCCATTTCCAGAATGTTCCAAATCTTTATAAACCATCTGGAGAGCAAAGATCTGGCTAGATTTCTAGTCCACTGTAATAATGAGACATTTTATTGAGAAAGAATATCAAAAAGGAAAGCTTTTCATGTGATTGTATGTAGACACTGAAAACTGAAATACTAAAGCAATTTTGATCTCAATATTCAGACACATACATATATAATAATGCAAGCAATATCAAACTAGGTGGTGCCATGTTAAGAACAAAACCAAAATAAAGAATACAACCATTAAAAATTAAACCAAACATAGCTCTTCTGTTCCAAATTTGTTATCTTGTTTTTCCAATCACTTACTTTCTTAGCAATAATATGGCATAAGAAGGAGTATTAATAAAGATTAAGAATTTATAATTTTGAACAATGAATGTAAGAGAAAATAGAAATCAAGCTACAAAACAGTATTTTTCAAAGGCAGCATTTTATGAAACATACAAATAAACAGTGCAATTCAAAGTCCTTGCCCTTTCTACTCAGTCTTCCTTAACTTCATTTTTTTTCTACAGGTCTGTATGAGTCACTTTATTTCATGTAAGTTCTAACATAGATGTGTCTGGTTATATAAACTTTGGATCAAATACTACACTTTCTTCTAACTTTTCATTTTATTCTTTCTCTGGCAATTGAGTCAACAAAAACAGGGAGAAAAGAGAGGAACAAGAAAGAATATAAAATCAACATATCTGGGCACATTTGATCATGTGCCTCTTTAACTTGTGTTAGATATAAGTCTCATTAAGTCCCATATAAGATATATAAGCAATCCAGTGGGATATGCAAAAATTGGTCTAAAAGGGCCCAGCAAAGTCTTCGCCTTGAATGCACCAGAATACCATATGGGTGCCGGTTCTAATCCCAGCAGCTCCAATTCCCATCCAGCTCCCTGCTTGTGGCCTGGGAAAGCAGTCGAGGATGGCCCAAAGCCTTGGCACCCTGCACCTGCATGGGAGACGTGGAGGAGGTTCCTGGCTCCAGGCTTCAGATCAGCTCAGCACCGGCCATTGTGGTCACTTAGGGAGTGAATCATCGGACGGAAGATCTTCCTCTCTGTCTCTCCTCCTCTCTGTATATCTGACTTTGTAATAAAAAATTAAAAAATAAATATTTTTTAAAAATTGGTCTAAAATTTGCAGGCAAGGAAATTACAAAATAATGTTCTCTTGCTACATCAATTCAACTTAACAAACGTGGGTTAGTATTTACTGTAAGTGGAGCACTGCAAACAATGCTGAAGATTTAGCTAAGAACAGCGTATTGTACCTGCCCTGCATATGCAAAGGAATAACTATAGAGAACTGCTTATAAAACACAGCTCAATAAGTCTCAACTAAACAAAAACTTATGAAAAAGTGTGATGGTTCCTAGTGCTTGAAAAGGTCAGGAAGACTTCTGCCATGCAGTGAATGTCCACTGATTAACAGGTAGTGTGAAAGGTCAGTGAGTAATTTAAGCAGAAAACAATGTGTTTTTCCTCTTAAGGAGAAAAGGAGGTGGAAAATATTGCCATGCCCAAGCGCAAGGACTCAAAGAGAAGAGAGAAGAGTCAAAACAGTGGATGAAGAATGAAAAAATATGGGTGGTGAAGGAAGTCAAGTTAGAAAAAACTCAAAAATGATGTGGTGTGTTTGCCTGTGTCACAGGCAATTGAAATGACCTGATTTTGAATCAAAGCATAAATGAACTCATTCACACCTACCTCCTGGGTCATCCTTGTTTACACCAAATAAGCTGCTTCAAAATAAGCAACCTCTCTCCACCCTTGCAACTGTTGTAGTGTAGCCATGCTTCCAAGGTGCTGAACTCTGCAGCCGTGAGCAATGCTTGCATGTGTGCCACTGCAAACAGAATCTGGGCATTGTCCCTGTCATGACTAAAAGTACTCAACAAAGTCTGTCCCTAAAGCAAACGACACCAATTGTGCCTCCTGACAGTTGCTTTACCAACCTATAAGATTTACTGAATTCTATAAAATGCAGACAGAAGATTCCAGTACAATAATGAGTGCAAGTTCACTGTCAAGTAAACTTCCATAATTTAAAAAAAAAATGGAAAGAACAGCAGTTAGCTAAGCAGCAGGTAAGAATGTTTGGAGAAGTGTGAGCCCCTTCCGTGCCTTGCGCTGTCGATCTGGCATAGAGAAGAGTTCTGCCAGGATCTGCGTGCTCAGCTCTAGCTCGTAGAGTGCCAGACACGCTCTTAGGAGAGCCAACGGAGAAAGAACAAAGCGAGTCCACAGTACTTGCCTTCCTATTTTCTCTACAAAGCATACTAGGTCTTACAGGTTTGGCTCTGTCATTTGGAACTAAAGGCTAAAATTCAGTACTTTTTTTAAAGGTTCATTTGTTTTTATTGCAAAGTCAGATATACAGAGAGGAGGAGAGACAGAGAGGAAGATCTTCCGTCCGATGATTCACTCCCCAAGTGAGTGCAACGGCCGGTGCTGTGCTGATCTGAAGCCCGGAGCCAGGAACCTCCTCCAGGTCTCCCATGCAGGTGCAGGGTGCCAAGGCTTTGGGCCATCCTCGACTGCTTTCCCAGGGCACAAGCATGGAGCTGGATGGGAACTGGAGCTGCTAGGATTAGAACCGGCACCCATATGGTATCCTGGTGCATTCAAGGCGAAGACTTTAGCTGCTAGGCCACCACTCCAGGCCCTAGTAATTTTTTTTTAAGCACAGTCTCTGAGAATCAGTTACAGAGATCATTAAGTGAAAAATGTATGTCCATATCTCAATGAAATATTAATGAAGTTGAATCCAGTGCCTAACAATCTGGAGTATTAAAATACAATAAAGTTTGGTCAGTTTATTATTATTTTGGTTGTCAAATACTAATTAGTATTGTAATAGTATGTCAGGAACAGAGACATCAAAGTTGTCAGGTTTTGTTCTTTTTCTCAGCCAAGAAAGAAATGGTTGTATCTGCAGTCCCGGGGCCCACCTAGGAACTAAGACTCCACTTCAGAGTATCTGTTTTCAAGTCCCAGCCCCAGCTCCTGACTCCAACTTCCTTCTAAGGCACATCCTGCTTGGCAACAGAAGATGGCTCAAATAACTGGGCTCCTGCAACTCATGTGGAGACCTGGACTGGGTTCCTGTTTCCTGGCTTTGGCCTCATTCCAGCAATAGCCTTGCTATCATTTGGGGTTAAAGCAAAGGATGGGAGCCTCTTTTCCTCTCCGTCTTGAATAAATTGTTTCAGTGCTGTACTTAAAAATCTCCTATTTCTTAATGTCGTAGCCTAGTTCAAGCATGGCATCTGTGAGACCTGCTTCAGACGCTGGAGATGGGACTCTGCTCCTCAAGGGTCAGCATACGGTGCCAAGTATGAGTGTGCAGACTACTCAGTCTCTCAAGGATGTGCTAATCAGAGTTGGACAAACATCTGCATTCCAGCCCAAGGGTGGGCAGTAGTCGTGGTTAAGGGATATGAGGCTGACAAGCCAAACAAAACAGAAAATCAGGACAGCTAGCAAAGATAAAAGTTGAAAGCCAAGTGATGATGAACAAGATCCGGAGACATTCAAAGGCAAAAAACACATTGCTCAGTTTTAGGTAGTCTCAGAATAATCTGATGCATTTAGAGCAAATTCTGCAAACAACAACTAAAAATGCATGCTAACCACGATTTAAACAAACATTCTCACACGACATGGGTTCTGGAACCAGGCAGAATTCTGGTTTTGTTTTAGCTGCTCAGCCATGGCAGAGCTCCAGGTCCGTGTCTCTTCTGGTCCTCTTGACATTCTTCTCGTGGTTGCAGATTATTGCAACAGCCAATCACGGCATCACATGACTGTGCTCAAGGCCACTCAACAGGATGATTCAGGGCAGAAAACTTATCCACAGACCAACCCTCCAGATCGAGAAGGAATGAAAGATTTTCCAGAAGCATGGAACTTGTCTGCTAGATCTGGAGTGAGCAATTGATGTTGGTTGCTTGCATCTTTACTGGTGCTAACACTGCAAGTCACTTACGTAGACAAAGCATAATAATTCACCCCTGTATTTGATCACCTGGCTGTTTTTAGTCCAGAGGCCTAATTCCCTGAAATGAAGGGCTTTTGATCAAATATCCAAATTGTGGTCTTTCAATCACAAAGAAGAGAAAGTAGGGTTTCGATAAGCAAGATACTCTCAATATAATTGTACCTTCACCTTTGTAAAACCTGAGAAAGTTTACAAAAAAAAAAAAGAGGTAATCGTATGACCCAAATCACAGAGATTCAATTTTAATTAATGTGAAATAAATCTTCAGTATTAGCATCTTTAAAACTACTCATGTGATTCGGATTTGCAGCCAAGGTTAAGAAGTAACCGGCGGAAACGTCAAAGAATGATATTAACTGTTTAATACATAATAAAACATCCCTAGAGCAGAGACTGATTTAACATGATTGGCAACATAATAAATCCTTAAGTCAAGGTCTGCTTCAGCTTTTGAATTTTTTAAAAAAATTTGTTATGTTACTTGACACTCACAGAGTTAATGTTATGTTCATTTGTGAATTAGAAATAATGCTCAAAATGTCATTACTCACGCTTAAGAGGCACTTCTCACCTTGTGGGTGACATTTATTTTTATCCTGTTTTGCCAAATACATATTTCATGTAAGTTCACTAAATACTGAATTATAAGCATGGGTTTGCTCTTATGGGTAAAATGGTCATTTACAAACATTTATTTAATGATTATGCCTGTAAAGATGGTAGATTGAATTTAACTCAATGTTTCTTAATTTTGATTATTTTTTGTACACATTAACCCTTAAAATTTTCTACCTTATATTCCAGAAATGAGAATATACAAAAATACAGACATATTGACAAACTAGAAACTTGAAGGAATCATTCTAAAGTTGCATTGTTTTATGTTGGTTGGATAACAGATAAATTGAGACAAAGGTAATTTTGATGTACAATGGGACAACCACAACCCTTTTCTGAGTGTCTAGGTTCAAATCCCGGTTTCACTCCCAACTCCACCTCCCTGTACAGGAGAAGACTGGGAGGCAGGCAGGCGGAGGCTGATGCAGCTGCATTGCTACTACGCATGTGCAGACCTAAACTGGGCTCTCAGTCCTAGCTTCAGCCTGGTCAAGCTTCTGCAGGCTATTGTAGGCACCTAGGAGATCAACCAATAGATGGCAATCACATGTCTCTAACATTTCTATCTCTCCCTATCACTGCCTATCTATCACCACTCCTAGATATTATCCAAATTTGTAAAAGTTATTCTTGATTGTTGCCACTTTAGGGGCCAGCATGGTGGCACATCAGACTAATCCTCTGTCTGCTGCACTGGAATCTCATATGGGTAACAGTTTTAGGCCAAGCCCCTTCACTTCGGATCCAGCTCCTGGCTAATGCCCTGGGAATGCAGCAGATGGGCCAGTCTTGAGCTCTTGCATCCGTTTGGGAGACCCAGAAGAAGCTCCAGCTCCCAACCTCAGATTGGGTGAGTTCTGGCAATTGCAGCCATTTGGGAAGTGAACCAGCAGATGGAAAATCTCTCTCCCACTCTCTGTCTCTCTGTCTCTCTCTTTTTCTCACTCTGTGTGTGTGTATGTAGATTTCTCTGTCTGTAATACTGACATTCAAGTAAAAATCTTTTTTAAAAAGTTGCCAATTTAACCTCTGAGCTGTCTACCAGAGTGGTAGATCAATTTCAGAATCCTACCCCCTTACAAAAAATAGGTGATTGCCTTGCTTTCTTTGCTTTTTCTTCCTTACTGAGATTTTCCTACTTGCTCATTAAATTTCTTTATTATCATCACTGCTGCCCCTTGCTGTAGGTAAATGACAAAATTCCCTGAGAATGATGGTATCAGAAGTAAGAAATGTAATTTGTGTTGTTAAGAATAAACCCATATCTTCTGTAGTAGAAAAATGATGTCACATCTCAGTTTTACAATCTTCTGGGCAGTAGGAATATGCTAAGATTTATAGACTGAAATAAAGGGAATTGAAAGAGTCTCGGTCTTACCTAGAGTGTTGGACTGTATCTGCAGAAAAAATACATTCCACATAGTCTGTAAAGTAAGAATAATTGGCAGAGATTAATCCAGAACTCCAAAAATTGGTATTCCAAGCAGAAAACCAATTGCAATTTTTGTTTAAATGTGTGATGCAGTAAGGCAACTAGCAAATGGTATAACAAATTTTACCATTGACTATGCACCCAGGATTTTACTAAAAAGCTTAAATACACACTTTTATTTAGGTCTCATGATCAAGATTATAAAACTGGGAGTATAAAATTTCCTTTTGAGCAGGGAGAACCGAAGCTAGGAGAACCGAAGCAAAGTGCTGAATGTCACATGACAAGTGAATGTGTAGCTCCAATACAGATAGAGGCTACTAATCAGGGTTGATCATGTTCACATTCAGACTGAAGCAAACAAGTGTTGACAGCTGACCATCAATAGTTCTATGAAAGAGAGGAAACAGAATATTTTTCTACATGTCTTCACAGAATATAGGAAGTAAATATTACAGTAATATCCAATCTAAATTATTTATATGTAACAACTCCTTGTAGCTCTCTGATCAACACAGGTATTGCAATTTTTCCATAGAATAATCCTACAAATACCCTGCCCCTCCATGCACAGAAAAGATAATTCCTTCTCCAAAGGGAACTGTGACCCCAGGAGGCATGACAAAATGAAGCTATCTTTGGGTGGACTGAAGGGGACAGTCTTGACCCAGAGGATCAAACAAAAATGGGAAAGTTACTTTTACAGGTGATAACTATGTGCTCTCTTTCAGGCTATAGAGGGAAACATTAAAGGAGATGCTCAAAGCTTTGATGAAGGTTGGTTGGTTCTATAGGATGGAAGTGCAACTGAAGAGTTACAAAAGCTCTGAGACTTCTCACTAGAGGAAAGGTAGAGGCTTCACCGGGCCGAATAGCTGGTGTGGGGTTCATTTTAAGTTGAACCTGTCTATTGATGTGTCCCACATGAAAAAGAAAGCACATATAGAATGGTGCACACTCCTTGGAGTTTCCCAGCAGTTGATTCATGATAAATTTTAAAATAGGAGGACACATTAAGGACAAAAACCTCGCTGTCTGAGTAACAGCAAAAGAAGAAGGTTTCCTTCTGAAAATGTTTGTCACGTGCTTAGTGTACACACCTAAGATTTGTCATGTTGCATATATTCAGAAAACATTGATCACATTGTGTAGAGTTACATTCTAGGACAGGGAGTGGAAATCCCAGAAGAAATTCAAAAGCATGTCTGATATCCCAGATCCAATGCTAGGATGATCACCTACTACTATGGAGCTACCAAAAACAAAAAGACCTCTGAAACCAGCTGCTGGGATCAATGTTTTCCCTTTGGAGGCAGGTTCTTTCTAAAGAGTTTAATTCCTGAAGGTTGCCTTGATGACACAGTGCTCTACTGAGCCCTGGCCTAGAATCTGAAGCCTTAAGGTATGGTCCGAGATGAGAAAGGGAATTTTCTTTTTGAGAAATTTCCTACAATGCAATATTCTATCATCACTAGTCACCTAACTATAGACCTTTCCAACTCAATTCAAGCTCAATAAATTTAAAGGTGCATTTCAGAATTCAACTTATCCATCATATTAGTTGTATTTTCATGAAAGAAATACAGATATAGGACATTTGTTTCACTGCAGAACTTCTCCTGAATGATGAAATATCATTAGCAGTAGATGCCTCACTCGAAACTAAACTGTTTTCCTGTGCTTGAGAGGGCAGCTATGAGTTTCATTAAAGAACAAGAAGGGCCTTTCAGGAACTTACCACAGCAGGTAGGATCAAGTTAATGATCCTAAGATGGGGATGCTATCTAGGATTGTTGAGGTGGATTCTAAATGCCATTACATTTGTCCTTTTAAAAGAAAATTCTGTAAGATTGCTTCAGATGGGGGAACCTAATTCAAGCTCATTTCCAGAACTAAAAGTTTTTTTTTCCCTCAACCAGAGGATTTGAAGCTGATGCTTTCTCCAAATTTCCAAGATTCTTAGATAAAATATCAGGAAAATCAGGAAGACAGGATGATAAAAGCTGATTTGCTCCCTGTACTGGTAGGTCTCAGTCTGTCTGCTCGCCTATGAAGAAGAATGATAGAAAGCCATGAAACATTCCCTCTAAAATTGTCCATGAACTCACTAAAAACCTTCCAATTGAGCAAGAGGGGAAACAGATTTTTCAGTTTCCCATCTCCACCCTGTTGATAGTACAGAATGGAATGATGCCGGGGGATTTTGAGGCAGTTTAGAAATATCCACAAGTTGAGCAGTAGCAGGAAATGAGTCAAGGTATGCCCAAAGAGGCTCTGTTAGGAGAATAACTATGTTCTCAGAGAGTAAGGATGTAAGAGATGAAACCACCACCCAGCCTCCCACCCATCCCAGGGTCCCGCTGTGGGGCATGCTCCGAGGGTCCTGCTCAAACAGTTTTGATGGTTCAACAGTTCTGAATTGCTGCCAATCTCGTCACTTCAAGCACAATGAAATCTCTTCACAATCCACTGGCTGAAATAGTCTCTTCATGGATAGGGTTCTGAGAGGGTTATTTTTTTAATAGATGTCTTCTCTGCGTCTTCTGAAACCAGCATTCTTAATGACAGTAAACCTTGTTTGAACACTTGCATCATTATACTACTCAGATTTCCTTTTGGATATGGGGAGCTTCTGGTTTAAGGGTCTCGGAACATCTCTTGATTGTGATTGAGGACCTGGGAATTATGCAAGCTTCAGCATCGCCTTTAATTCTTTGACCAATGAAATAAATGCTGGGGCTTCTCTTTTTGTTTCTACCCTGAACCCAGGTACAAGGAAAAAAAATTATGGCATTAGTGTGGAAACAATTATCTTACCTACTTTCCTGTAGCCCTTGACTCTTTGTACCTTAATCAACTATATAAGATTATAGATGAAAATAAAAATAATAACGCATAGAGAAGTTAAACATTCCATTAGAGTTGCACTACAGAGCTAGCCATTGAATGATCTACCTCTTCTTTCAGATAGCTTTGAATCTAACTTCTAGAGATTCAGTTTTGAAACTATGCCCACTAGGAGACTGCTACATTCCTAAATAGTTTAAGCCCAAGTGGAGAACCGCAGAAACATGATTGAAAACCAGGAGTCCTGAATTCTTAAATGTCAGGCTCAAGGGAAAGTCCAGAATAATAGGCTGAACTAAAAAGAAGAGAGAGGGAGAGATGCCCCTAGGAGACCCACATCAGAGGAGCATCGTGTAGCAAGGGCAGGTCTGAGAGTCTTCTCCACCAGAGCAATGACCCTGCCTAGCACACAGCAGTAACAGCCAATGTGAACACGCTTCCCCAGCACCTGTCAGAGTGGACCATCTCTTCCAAAAAGGAAATTTCAAAACAAGATGAGATAATAGCTTTAATGACTCCATTGCAGAAACACAGAAAAAGACAGTGAAACTTCCCGTATGGTGTAGACTCAACCCAAAGCAGAATTCCGTGTGTGTGATTTTAATTTATCTAGGGTTAGAGGAAATATCAATCTGTGAGTTCTCATCACATAATTCACCTCTCTTCTTGAGCTTTTTCCCTTGTTGCCAAAAGCAGGTGTCCAGGTTGTAGATGCTGCCACAGTCAATCCTAGAAGGAAAATGCACATGGTAACATTTAGATGTCACTAGCCATGTGGAGCTGAGCCCACCAGCAGCCAGATTAGCACAGCGTGCCCAGAGAAGCCCAGCAAAACCAGTCTTTTCTTAGAGTTCCTCTTCGCTTGTAGTATGTATGTGAAAGAGGAAATAATGAGAATATTTCAAAGACAGACATGCAGATTTTATATTACTTTCCTTCATGTCCTATTCCAGATAACCTATTTTAACCTCTTTTTATTCTATCGATAGAAAATGAAGTTCTTATTTAAAATTCACTTTAATTTTGCATTTTAGGCTCTATGTAGTCATTTTGTACATAATTTACTTAAATAAAAATGTACTTTTAATTATAGGAAGCTTTAGGGGAAATAATAGTTGCAAGGAAAGTATTTAATTTAGGCCCTGGATGTTGAAAAGTCTCCAGGGAATAAAATATGGCTAAAATACATTTTCAATGTATTTTTCTATCAATTTGTATGAGTTCTTCTTTGAGACAAAAAGAAATTATCATTTTTTCCAAATTTGCTATTGGCCTGCATTCAGCACCCCAATTTCAGGCCTGTGGGACTCATAGTTGTATGTATTGAAAGAAAGCTATTGAGGGCATTGATCAAATACATTACAGGAGTACTGTTCAGGGTGAAATTCTCGAGGGAAATTCCTTTCTAACCTTGGCAAGGAAAAGTGTGCCTCTCTCATGTAGTCAGTTTGCTCTAAAGCTGTAAAAACTGGAATTTGTAGTAAAAGTGCAGGTTTCCCCAACTATGTTGACAGCTCAGGCACCTGAAGTCCAATTTGTAGCTTATGTAAATGAAGCAATTTTATCAATAATCAGTGGCACATGAAAAAGTTTTACGGTATATAAATGAATAAAATAGCCATAGACCATGGTAAATGTATACCATTATCCTGGTTCTGTTTTATGTTTCCCATTTAACATTTAAACTCCATCTGGCTCTCACAGATGGGTAACAGGGAAACCAAATGCATGGCCTGCTTTTGCTTCCTCCTTGGTCGGATCAGCCAGTAGCTGGATTGGAAGCAGAGCAGCTGGCACTAAAATTAACACTCCTATGTGCTGGATACCAAGGCACAGCCTCACTTGCTACATCACAAAAGCATCCCCATTTTCATTATTAAATATATAGTCTTATTATCATATAAATAGAATAGTAGAAGCAATCAGTCATGAGAAACATATGATCTTTTCTTAAGATTTATTTATTTCAAAGGCAGCGTTACACACACAAAGAGAGAAAGAGAGAGACTCAGGAGCTTTTTCCAGGTCTCCTGCATGGATGCAGAGGCCCAAGGACTCTGGCCATCCCCTACTGCTTGTCCAGGTACATTAACAAGGAGCTGGAAGGGAAGTTGAGCAGCTGTGACTGGATCCCATGGCTGGATAGGACGTCAGCCCCCGAGGCGGAGGCTTTACCTGCTACTTCACAGAGCCCGCCTGAACATGTGTGTAAAATTCAAACACATTTTCTTTCTGATAATTCTGTTCTTCTGGCTGGAGAACATGACCGAATATAGGCTTTCATTATCAAATACAGCGATTGTCACAGTATAACTGTTGTGCTATTTGACCTGCAGGATCAAAATGTTGAATAATTAATGATCATGCATGAGTGACTCTTCTGAGCTTATTTTACTATCAGAGAAAAAAAACCATAATCTTGAATGTATAAAGTACTGGAAGATTTTGATTACTATTTCTTTCTGCTTCTGAATTGACAGTTTAAACTATTAAATATCAGGTTTCAGTTTTGCAAATAATTCAAAAGCATATTTAACATATTGATTTCACCGTTACCTTAAGTGGTATGTTTATCCCTATTTAAATCTGCACAGGTGCCCTGTGTAAGGAAAATGAAGCATACTGGGTTAAGTGATCAATGCAATAAACCTTGCTCATGATTGACAAAAGTAATGAGTTATTTCCCTTCAGAAAATCATCTGTGTTATGATTTCCTGGAGATATTCTGATAACCATTCATTTCTATCCCATGTTCAACTGAAAGTGAGGTTGTAAACTGCGCAATGAGTGATATGGATGTGTAGTTCCAAGGTGCTTGTAAATAAATCTAGATGGCTGATCTGGTAAGCTGACAGAATTATAGCACTCTTCGGATTGTCTAGCTTTGATGTTCTCTTCCACTGAGCTTCTCTTTTCCTGACTCGACTATTGATGACCCAAGTGATTTAACGCTGTTGCTAACTGTAGACTTATAGCACATGGTTGAAACGGAAAAGATAAATTCTATAATTTTATAAATCTGGTTTCTTATAGTTCTAAAAAACGATTGCTCTGAAGCTATTCCATCAATGTCTGCATTTGATCTCGTCTAATCCAGTTAGAAGTAGCCAGAGCCAATGAAGTGTTTGTTCCTAACAACTTTTCGCACCTGTGACAGTTGATGTCTTTTTAAAACCTAATTTCTCACTATTTCAATGCTGTCTTCTTGTTAAGTGAATAACACTACTTTTATCTCTGTTATCAGTTTCCCTCTATGTGACCTGTGCTTTTTCAGCCAAAGTTCATTTGGTAAGTACGAAGTATTGTGAAAGATACTTTGGCTGCAGTAAGGAACACAATATTCACAATTCCAATACCTTCAAGGAAGTAGGTAATTATACCATCGTATCATATGATCCTCCCACTCGAAGTGACTCCTTTTAGTTCATTTCAACAGCAAAGATATTGAAAATTGTGCAAAATCAAGATTGAATAATGCTTATTACAGGAAAGTTTGTCGTATGGTGCCTTCTGCAGCTGCACAAATCATTGCCTGAGAATATCTAGTATCCACATTACATTCTTAGCAGTGCCCCAGCATACTGTTTTTTGCTTTGTTATTATTAAATATTGTATGAATTTTAATATTGTAATAACATGGCAAATTTTCTAGCAATCTTCCCTTTAGAAATGTTGGCATGCTTGTGTTTTAGTGCAATGTAATACAGTTTAGGAGAAGAGTCATACTTTTTAAACTCGAAGTTGAAGTATGTTCACAGGCAAATTCAGCAAGCTGCTGGTCTCATTAAATTTATATTAGCCCTGAATGTTTATGCTGGTTGTACTTTCATTCCAATCATGTTGATTATAGAATCTATGCAATAGTGCTGCCTTTCCCTTGCTAATGGTGTGTTGTTTGATAAAATACAAGATGATATTTCTTAAAGCTTCAAATGTTGATCTCATTGGCCTCTACTTAACTCACTGACTACAAATGCTTTGATTTCCACTTTGCTCCATTACCTAGAGAAGATTAAACTCCTGGTCCACTTCCTGATACAGTGCTTCACCTTTGAGAATTTGATATCCAGCAGTCCTGCTCACAAAAAAAAAAAATTACCCTTGTGCTTCCTCCCTTAGACAGGGCTACTGATGATTTTCACCCCAATTTTCTGACCAAAAAAAAAAAGAATAACCTAGAATTATCAATAACTCAAGAGAAAGAAATAATATTCTAGGAAGATTTCCTGAATGATGAATCTAAGACAAGTCAAATATAAAATAACAATTTCTTTTATTTAAAATATGATTTGTCATTGGTTTCATTTCATCATTATCAAAAGACTTTTGTAAAAGCTTATTGTTAACGTGGCTTATGGAGACCATGGAAAGCTGACATATTCCACAGTCTTCCATTAGAAAGTCACATTCCATCCTTCAGCATATCTCATTCTTCTAAGCAGTGACTTTCATTGTATAAAGTCAGTTCCATGTTCAAGGACAGATACTTTGGATCCAAGCAGTGTCAGTTCCAATCTTGTGGTCATCACTTACATACTATGCTGGCCACTTCAATTCATTTTGAAATTGGCGGAAAATTAGTTCTCATCTCATAGGATTCACAGATGATTGAATGATATCAAGCATACACAGCAGGTACAAAAAATTCTTGCACAGTGGGTATTCCCCATTAACTATGAGAGATTTTGACACTGAACTTTTTATGCTATGGATCCTAGAAAAAAATAAAGTCAGATGTGTCCCCTGTATGACTTGAATGAACACAAAATCTCACACTTACTTCTCAACATTTATTCTTTTTGTTTAAAGATTTGTTTATATTTATTGCAAAGTCAGATATACAGAGAGGAGGAGAGACAGAGAGGAAGATCTTCCATCTGATGATTCACTCCCCAAGTGACTACAACGGCTGGAGCTGAGCTGATCCGAAGCCAGGAGCCAGGGGCTTCTTCCAGGTCTCCCACGTGGATGCGGCGTATCAAGGCTTTGGGCAGTCCTCAACTGCTTTCCCAGGCCACAAGCAGGGAGCTGGATTGGAAACATGGCTGCAGAGATTAGAACCAGAGAACCACAAGGGATCCTGGGACCTGTTGAAGGCGAGGATTTTAGCATCTAGGCCACCACACCAGACCCTCAACATTTATTTTCTCTTAATCTGCAACCATTTCTATTCCCTTTTGCTTACAGTTAACCAAGTTGCATAAAATTATAGGGTTCCAAATACTTTTTATATGAAATTGGGATGTTAAAAGTATATGTATATACAATACATTGTTCATGTCATCTCTTTTCTACTTCATGACAAAATACTGAGAACTGAATGGCAATTAAAAGAAGGAAGAGAAGAGTTTATGGGAATGCCCTTGTGCTTGGTGCAAAGGATTGCTTTGTGCTAAGTCCTGAAACTATGATTTTTTAAGATTTATGTATTTTTACTTTAAAGTCAGAGTTACAGAGAGAGAGGGAGACACAGACAAAGGGAAAGAGAGAGATTTTCCAACAGCCATTTCACTTGCGCCAAATGAATGCAATCGCCACAGCTGAGCTAGTCCAAACCTGGGAGCAGGGAACCTCTTGGGTCTTCCACGTAGGTTCAGGGGCCCAAGACCTTGCACCATCCTCCACTGCTTTCACAGGCAGTCAGCTGGGAGCTGGATCAGTAGTGGAGCAGCTTGGACTTGATCCAGAGCCCAAAGAAAAGCCAGTTCAGGCGGCCTTAACTATACTTTCTGCTTGTCTTCCTGCATGGTTTTTTGTTTTGTTTTGTTTTTGAGTCACAGGCACATTGAAAGATGAAAGGTTAAAAAATGCAGATAGTGCATCTTCTGTGTTCTTTTGCATGGAGTCTTTTCAAAACCACTCAGATGACCTAATCCCCTCTGTTCAGGCCAGCTGTCTCATTTTGCTTCAGGCCAAGCTCAAAGATCAATTCTATCATTCAAGATGTTCCCATTGCCACTAAAGGATATTTTTCTGTTCACATTGCTGTAGAAGCCAGCATGATGTTGGTAAGGGCTCTGAGCCCTTTTCGGGCACCTTTGTTTCTTCCTCCATGATCCAGGCTTATCCACTGTCCATCTTTCCTTATGGCTCCAAAATGATCCCCAGTAGTCCTCAGGGTTACTTACTAGCTCAGGTACATCCTCTGAGACTACAAAAAAAAAAACCAGGACACCACTGTTGTCTGTGATTACATTGAGTTAGGTAATGTTACCCCTAAACAAACCACAAGGTCAGGAGATAGGTTTAGCCTTATTGACCTAAACAAACCAATCACAGTACAGAAACTGAGCATAACAACAGGTATTTGCTGCACTGAGTAAGGCTTAGAATGCTCTTATTCTAAATCAGAGTGCTTCGATTCAAGTCTTCACTCCCGACTCCAGCTCCCTGCTTCAGGTACAACCTGGTACGAAGCAGCTGAGGGTGCAAGTGCTTCTCCCTGCCCAGCCATGTGAGAAAACCACTGGAGTCCAGCTAGCTCAGCCAGTGCAGTTGTAGGCAATTTGAAAGTGAACCAGTAGTTGGAACATCTTTCTTTCCTCTCTCCCCAGTTTTATGTCCCTTCCTCTCTCTTGCCTTTCAAATAAATAAACAAATTGGGAAAGAAGCAAAAACACTCACTCGAATGGGATGGAGATTCTATCATGAGAGTTGGCAAGGAGCCCTCAGGTAGCAAATGAGCTTATACATCACTGCTGTTTTTGCAGCTCTAGCTGCAATGCTGAAACTATTTTCAGTGAATGTCAAAGCCATTATTAGCTATTAAAATGAAGGAAAAATGATGTACATATGTTAATGATTAACTTATACCAATACACAACAGATTTTTCTGAAGCCTCCATGAAGATCACCGTTACTATCTAGATCTTTGGGATCTAAAGGTGCACTAATAGATGTGGCTGAATGATGATGGTGTGATGGTACTTGCGGTAGCAGTGATAGTGTAAAGAAATAACTGGAACCCTCATCAATGTTTGCTCAATGACATGAAAATATCCCGTGAATCCTACTCTGAGAAACTTCTTATCAGTGAAATCCACCCTCATAGTGTCCTTGAATCTTTGCTGAGTCGTGTGGCTTCTGTTACAATTCAAACATAGTTAACGACACTTTCACGCCGAACAAATTCTTTTCCATAGAAACAGTTATTTATGTATTTAAAAGGCAGATGGGGGTGAGAAAGAAAAAGGGAGGGAAAGAAAAAGAGAGAGGAATCTTTCATCTTTCATCTACCACTTGGCCAGTTGGCCTCCAGTCCAAAGTCAGGAGGCAGGACATGTATTTAGAGTCCAGAGACCCAAGTCTTTGGGCCACTACCTGCTGCCTTCTCATGCTCGTTAGCAAAGAGGTGGGTCAGAATCAAAACATCCAGACCTGGAACGCAACGATGCCATGGGATGCCGGGATCATAGGCGTTGGCTTAAAACTGCCAGACTCCTGGCCCCATCAGAACAAATCCTTAACCTATTTTATATATCTGACACTGATCCAAATACAAAGATACTGAAGTATATTACACACCAACCACATTCTCATTGTACTAATTATAAAAAATGCTGGTGAGAAATTAGATTTAAAGAAAACAAGCTGGCCCCTGGTATTCCAACAAATTATTATTTTGTTTACATAGCCTAAACTCTGGACAAAATAAAACATAATGCCACTTGAAATATGTGTTTGCCTCAGGGAAAATAGCAATTTATTTCCCTAGACTACTTCCTGTCACCTACAGAGCTAAGATCCACAACACAAAGCAAACATTATGTGTAATTATTCAGTACACTTAAAAGAACTGAATATTATTTTCTAAACAAATCATTGTTCTGAAATGTGAGAGTTGGTGCTCTTTGGATTTTAATGAGCAATTTTCTTAAGAGTAACCAGATATTTTTATATCTAATTAACACAAACTAAAATGCTACTTACACTTAGAAAAATGCAACTTTTATAAGTATCCATATTAAGTTACTAAATTTTCCCTTTGCTATAAATTAGTGAATTTTTTGTTCGTAAGAAGCTATGAACTCTGAATGCTACTATGGCACACACCAGCAAATTCCACTTTGCTAATTAAATACCAATGAGACAATCAACTTTGAAAATTACTGCTATAACCTTTACTAGTTACAAATAGTCTTCTTTCTACTCTTTGCTCTCAAAATCCTTTACATCATAAATGAGTAATTTTAGTAGTTCTACTTTCATCTTTACTTAAAATGTCCATCTTCCATCTTTATTCCTAGAATAATGATATTCATTGAAGTATGCTTTTAACTTGTACCACTAAATGGCTGCATATTACAGAATATTGAATTTAATGATATGCTGCTGTGAAAAATTTCAACATAGCGTTACCTTGAACAATAGTAATTTTAATTGTTTTATATTTCACTCATTCATTATCTCATTTTAAGATTAAGTAAATCATGGTTGTATTAGGGGTGGTTGGGCGGAAATTTTCTTCGATTGTTCTCAACTTTGTTGAAAGTTTGTAACACAAATTTTTTGTCCAGAGAACAAAATATGGCATTCATCCATGCTAATGTTATTAAGTATGATATCGCTTGAACTCCAATTGAACTTCTGTTAATTAAGATTTATGGCTCAGTTTTAATAATCAGAAAGTGTTAACATGGAATTTTAAATCTCAAATACCATAGGGACAGACCTCAATTAATCAAAAATTTAAATAATGATTTGGTTATATTTTGAGAGCACTTTTTATAATTAATTTGGGTAAGCTACTTTTGCATTCTGATCATCCTATGTATAATTTACTCAAGTTTAACACAATTTGATTTTGCAAAAGATTGATCCTGTAATTGTTTTTTTTTATTGATTACATTGCATTATGTGACACAGTTTTATAGGCACTGGGATTTCCCTCCTCCCTTTCCCTCCCCAACCCCACCCTTGATTCTGTAATTGTTAAAATAACAATCTTGTCGGTATTAGTAACGTGTAACCTCTAGTGATTTTTTTTCACTATTTCTAAGTTAAACACCTAGGCAAAAAAGTGTCAACTCACACAAATTATTTATATATATATCATAAATTTATATAAATTTTATATATTTTAATATATATTTATTTATATAAATTTATATATATATATCATATATTTATATATATATATCATAAAAACCAAGAAAAAATTGAGCAGTTTGGTTATTCTTAATTTTTGAAAGAATCATCCTCTAACTAAACTTGATCATTTTGTGAGTTACAGCTAATTTAAAGTATTTGACCTTGTCTGAAGACTTTCCTGCTCAGTCTCAGCAAGATTTTTTTAACACACATTCTTGAGACACTCACAGATTTTTTACAAGTGGATGTTAGTTTTATCTTCCGTTTTGTTTATTCTTAACATATGCAGCTCTAAGTTACCTGGCAATGGAAAAGGCTAAACATGAACTTCCCATCCACTCGGTAATCATCAAGCCACAGCTGGAAGAAGCCATATTTATGGAGAATTGCCCATATCCTTTGCAGTAACACTGTAAAATTCTTTGGAAGAGGCCCCTCGTGGGAGCTCTGTGCCAGCTTCAATCTTAGTGACCACACCCAACTCAATGCAAGTTCTTGCATTGTGCTGTACGTTCTGCACGCAATGATGTTTTTGGACACGACTTAAAGAAACTATCAGAAACAACTTATGGAGTTCTGTTTCTACTTTTTGAACCCAATTGGATATGTTCGTTCCATTTCATAGTCTTCGATGTGGACCTGTGGGAGAGTTTCTTATTATCTCAGTATAAGGCATTCTGCTTATTTCCATAAATACTAGAATAAAAGAGATCTGTTTTTACTAAACTTAAATTAATCCAATAAGTCAATATTTCATATATATTCATTCAGCAAATGTGTTTATAATATTTATTTTATTTTTATCACAAAGTCAGATATACAGAGAGGAGGAAAGATCTTCCATCTGATGATTCACTCCCCCAAGTGACCACAACAGCCAGGGCTATGCTGATCTGAAGCCAAAATCCAGGAACTTCTTCCAGGTCTTCCATGCGGGTGCAGGATCCCAAGATTTTGGGCTGTCCTCGACTGCTTTCCCAAGCCACAAGCAGGGAGCTGGATTGGAAGCTGGGCTGCTGGTATTAGAACCGGCTTCCAAATGGGATATTGGTGCTTGCAAGGCAAGGACTTCAACTGCTAGGCCAACACAGAGGGCCCAGCAAATGTTTTTTGAAGATCTAGTAGGTATTCTGTGCTGCTCTGGTGCTTTGAACACAACCTTGAGCAGAATTGTCAAAAGCAGCCATCGTCAATCAAGTAGTCTTAATTCTTGTGAATGTGCACTTGTATTAGTAAAAGTTCTTCTGAGGGACTGAATTAATCAATAGGTAATACAGGTAGATCCAGGTAACTTACAACTTAAAATGTTTCCGTTTTAGTCTAAGGCTCCAAGAATCAGGACAGTTCATTGGGCTCCAGTGCAAAGACTAGCAGACAAGACACCTGAAAAGTTCATGTTGCACTTGAATTTCAAAGGCAGAGAAAGGGCAGATATTGGAGAATGAAGATAATCAGCAAAGAAGCATGTTGTGTTCTTCAGGTGCGGGTAGCCCTAATTTGTTCTATTTAACCTTTCAGCTCTCTGGATGAGGCCCATCCACTCTGTAGATGTTTTACTCATTCCATCATTTTAAATTTTAATTGTATTCAGAAATACCTTCACAGAAACACCTAGTGAATTTGAGCCATTAAGTATTCAGAAAAAGTGCAGCTCCTGCCATTGCATAGGAGGCTAAACCTCCACCTCTGGCGCCAGTATCCAATATGGGCACTGGTCTGTGTCCTGGTTGCCCTATTTCCAATCTGGCTCTCTGCTTGTGGCCTGAGAAAGCAGAAAAGTTGACCCACGTGTTTGGGCACCCAAAATTGGACCAGATTCAGCCTTTGTGGCCATTTGGGAAGTGAACTAACGAATGGGAAATTATTGTCTCTCCTTCTCCTTTTAACTGTGCCTTTCAAGTAAAAAAATAAATAAATAAGTCTTTTTTAAAAGTCTACTCATCCCAACATTTATGACTAAAAATCTCTAACTTCTCAGAAGTGTCCCTGAGGTCCAGATTTCCAGATTCATCTGCCTATGACATATCCACTTGGATGTTCAGGTGGCGATCGTCATCTGAAGCTGAATAAAATGCAAGGAAACTTTTGCTTGAATTCTTGGCCTCCTATTAAGGATCCTGCTCATGTCAGTATTCCCCAACAGCTCAGTCACCAAATACTGAGCTTCAAACATCTTAGGCATCCAACTCGTCTACTATGAATGGAAGAAAAAAACGAAGGTAAAGAACGCATCAAGTAGTAAGTGTCTGGAGTTGTAGTCCAACATCAAGCCTGGCAAAGGCATGATATCCTAGGGCAAACAGCAGAAATGGCACAAAAGCCTGTATCATCGTTTCAAAAATGTAATGTTTTCATAAAGTCTGCATCTTTCTCAATTTCTGTTTCATGGTGAGAGAAGAAAATACACAGCTGTTTTCTCTTTTTTTAGGAGCAAGAACATCAAAACTGTTTAATTTTCCACACCTTTCTCTTACTTTCTGTATTTAAGAGGTAGACATGTGGCCCATTAGCTAATAGACAAGTCATAACGCCTATGTCCCAATTTGGAGCATCTGGCTTGCTTGTGTGGCTCTGGTACCTGATTCCAGATTCCTGTTAATACACAGTGCAGAAGGCTGTGTGGGTCTTCCAGCTTTGATTCCCCCTAAACCCAATCACTTGCTCTAAAAGCTTGAAATATTTTGATTTCATCATCATGTCATATTAGCCATAACTTCCAGAATCGCTGTCAGGGCAATAAACTCCTTATCATAGGAAAGTGCTGTGGTGTTGATAAAGTTCCATAAACCCAATTTTATGTTTATCTTGAACCAGAATTCTTAAGAGCCAAACTAGTGTATTTTCTTTATGCTTTATGTTTTGTCCAAAGATTCTTCAATATAAGGACCCTTTCTTCCCCTTAGCATGCCCATAATGTACCTTGTCACGTATTACTATTTTTTTTTACTTTACTCTAGTTTTTGACAGGATGACACCCCCCCAAATTGAGAAAAGGATAAGTAGTCCCTGAATGTGAAGTTTTGGCTTGCAAGGCAAAGCCTATGAATTATCTTTGGGTGAAAGAAAAGCTTACCTTGAGTTAAAGCATCAGTAATGAGGAGTGGAAAGACCCAAAATGCTGAAGAGGAGAAGGGAATTTCAAATTTTAAAAGTTTTGATTTGGATGTACCCAACCCAAGTCTGAGAGCACCAAATGGGTGTAACCTTGTTGGGATAGACTTGAAGAGGTTAAAAATTCAACCAATTATACAACTAGAGCTCTACTTCCTTTTAAGTAAAGGTCTGGTATTAAGGTTTTTTTTCTTTATTTGGGTTGCAGAAGATCAAAGTTTGTACTGTGAAGTTTTCCCTCTAGCTTCTGTACTGTGCCTTAAATTGGGTTCTAAACCTTGCAAGTACATATTAAACACGAGATATTGTACCTGCTGTTGCATTTCTGCCACTTACATGCTAAAATCATTTTAGTATTGATAAAATTGGAAAAATTTGTAAAATTGGTATTTATTGCACCGGCACAATTTCACAGAGACTGTTCTCACTTTCACATTTGTTCACTGAGGGGACAGTCCAGCAGAGGGGACATTTTAACATCTTCCTTAAATCACTTGCGGTACCAAATGTCTTTGTTAAATACCTCAGGAAACCAATTCTGAAAAACAATGCTGGATGCATGTAATTCATCAGGGGGTTCTGCCAAATACAATCCCTGTGAGGGGATAAGGGAAGCAGGACTGTAGAAGGAAAGATGAAACTGCCATGTGGTTGACACAGACGCAGTCTGTCCCTTCAAGGAGGTAGCGGTCTGTCACTTGAGCAGAGGACAATTCCCAGCTCAAGACTCGCTTATGAGTTCTCAGTAGGCAAGCAAATGAAATATCCTTGGAAAGGGGATAGCCTGGTACTAAACCACTACAACACTAGAATGCTCTTTGTAGCAGACAAACCTAATGAGCCATGGACATTGGGAAGGAAACAGGAAGCTTTGTAATAAAGAACAATTTGACACACCCTTTTTGTGTGCTTAAGAGTTAATAGACCTTTTGGGTTTTCATGAAAAACACATTGAAAGGGTATAAATGAAGGATGTTTAAAATATTATGCTAAGATATTTATAGTTATTAACAGGAAGGGGTTTTAAGTTGAAGCTGGCCTAAAACATTTTTCCTTATTTGTGAAGCTTCTTAGTAATGCTTCTCAATTTCTATCGTATCGCTTTTGTGTTTGAAGTATGCTTCCAAGGCCTTGGACTCCTCAGTCCTCTTCCTGTGTGCGTGGATACACTCCGTTCTATTCTAACAGAAGGAAAAAAAAAAAAAACTGAGTTCCTAGATGACTTGTAAAGATGGAATTTACACAAAGGCAGTCTACTAGGAGCCCTAGGTTTGTCAGTTGCTAATAAGCCATAATGTGGTGAGTTTCATATTGTTTTTCAATTATCTGAGAAGTACAAAAACCATTACACGGGTCATTAAAGGTAGAATAATCATTCGACAATTCACTCCAGGACAGGAACATTTCATTGGCAACATGCTCAATGTGGTTGATCTCATAATAATGGGACTCCTCATTTCTATGTAGCTAAATTTTATTTAAATTGGTCTGACTTCTTATTGTTACCTGGAATATTAATCCCCCCCAAAAAAACATTTGGCAGCTAATGGGGCACTTACCAAATTTCTGTTTTCTAAGTGTGATCTTAGTCCAGATGTTCTAACATAACTGCTTGTAATTCCATACCTGATTTAATTGGTGATACCAGAATCATCAACGACTTCTAAAACTTGTTTTATAGATGGTTAAAAAAAAAAAAGAAAAAGAAGTACTAATTAATCAGTAAGTGATGAAAGTGCAACACCACCACCAATTTACTTCCTCTTGTTCTGTTTCTTTAACTAGAACCAGAGCACAAAGCTAGTCAGAATATTTTAAATTACTCTTCTAATTAGGCTCTATTTATTTAAAATCAATTCATACTTTCCGAAGGTTATTCTATGGGTTTATCTTGTCCTAACTGAGGAGAGAATTACTGTCATACTAACAAACCTAAGCTGTCTATTCTGAAATATTGGTAGAAAAGCGCTTCTGTTATCATCATACACTGAAGAGTAATGCTGCAACTCACTAACAAACTTTCTGATACAACCTCAGTCTTTAGATTTTAATTTTTACTATGGATATTACACTTCATGATATAATAGTAAGAAAGTCACAACAATATGAGAAGAAAACAGCAATGAGAGAAGAGGGGGAAGCCACGGGCAGAGGGAGAAAAGCTCAATTTCATGTTTTCATGAATGACTTCCTTGTTCTAAATTTCAGGCATTTGCCAAGAGTCACATCCAGCATCTTCTACCACATCAGGCCATGGAGACCCCATATTCTCCTCTCTTCCTCTCTTACTCCCTGTTCATGGCATCCAATTCCTCTCATGGTAAAGTCCATAAGACGGTAGGGAGCACATGAAGTGAAGTGATTAAAAATTGTTTTAGGACTCGGAGCCGTAGCCTAGTGGCCATAGTCCTTGCCTTGAACTCACCAGGATCCCATATGGGCACCGGTTCTAATCCCCGCTGCTCCACTTCCCATCCAGCTCCCTGCTTGTGGCCTGGGAAAGCAGTGAAGGATGGCCCAATGCCTTGGGACCCTGCACCCACCTGGGAGACCTGGAGGAAGTTCCTAGCTCCTTGTTTTGAATCGGTGCAGCACCAGCCATTGCGGTCACTTGGGGAGTGAATCATCGGACGAAAGATCTTCCTGTCTCTCCTCCTCTCTGTATATCTGACTTTGTAATAAAAAAGTAAATAAATATTAAAAATAATTGTTTTACATGACTGCTGTAGCCAAATTTTTAATAATAAAATAGGCATTTCTGGTTTGACGCAGAGTAAAGAAGAAACTTCCTCTACTTATATATATTGTTAAAGATTTATTTTATTTTTATTGCAGTCAGATATACAGAGAGAAGAGACAGAGAGGAAGATCTTCCCTCCGATGATTCACTCCCCAAGTGGCCGCAACAGCCAGAGCTGCGCTGATCCAAACAGCTGCCCAGAGTGTCTTCCGGGTCTCCCACGCGGGTGCAGGGTCCAGGCTTTGGGCTGTCCTGGACTGCTTTCCCGGGCCACAAGCAGGGAGCTGGATGGGAAGCAGGGCTGCTAGGATTAGAACTGGCGCCCATATGGGATCCCAGCAGGTGCAAGGCAAGGGTTTTAGCCACTAGGCTACTGCACTGGGCCCTCTCTGCTTATATTTTTAAGACTTACTTATTAATGTATTTGAAAGCCAAAATTATGAAGAGAATGGGAGAAAGGAAGAGAGAGAGAGAGAGAGAACAAGAGAAAGAGAGATCTTCAATACGCTGGCTTACCTCCCAAACTGCCACCTTAGTCAGAGCTGGGCCAGATTGACGCCAGGAGTGAGGGGCTTCATCTGTGTCCCCAGTGTGGGTGCAGTGTCCAAACTATCTGAGCAATCTTCCTCTGTTTTCACAGGCACAGTGGCAGGCAGGTGACTCAAAAGGTAGAATGGCAGGGACTCGGACACTGGTGCTCTAGGCGGTCGTGTAACCAGGAGCACCACAGCACAGGCCCCTATACTCACCTCTAACTACAACACAAATTTATTTCAATTCATGTGCCTGGGAGTCTATGGTAGCTGAGTCATTAAAGAAAGAGAAAAGTCTAGAAAAAAGAAAAAAAGAATGGGCAAAAGCCTATCTGTTCCTTCTTCTGCCCTTGGATCAGAGCTTGGCAAGAGCTTTTGAAACTGTAATGAAAACTATTTGTGTCTCTGTGGATAACGAAGCCACAGACGAGGAGATGAGTGGCCCGAAGCAGGGAGTGTGGCCTTGCTTCCGACTCTGAGTAGATCCTAGCCACCTTGGCACCATGGGGATAGAAAGGGAGTGTTAGTGACAGGGCCATGGCCGCTGCAACCTTGGGATTCTCAAGATAAGTGGAGCTTTTCAGAGCAACTTTATAGGGGCAGAGAGACAACTAATGGAAATCAGAGTAAAAGAGAAAGAAGGAAGTGTGATGTGACATGGATAACAGATGTCTGGGCACATACACGGTCCTCCTGTGAGGCCAATGCAGGGAACTCCCCTCTTTACCTGAGTACAGCTAATTATAGAACACACATGGGTGTGACAGTGATGTCACACTGAGAGTGAGGATCAGCTCGGCAAGGTTCTATTTTTAGCTCAGACTCCAATGTGAATTTACTCTTCTGCCCAAAATAAGCTTCCAAATCCTTTCTATGAACCAAGAATACAGGGCATCGACATGCTGAGAAAATGCCTCATTTGTAATAGCTGAAACATGTGCACAGAAAATTCCAATCAAGTTGGTAAGCCAACAGGCAGCAACCCCACGCCCCAACGTGGCAAGCATTCACATCTGGCAGAACTTACCAAAAGGGCAAAGACCCTTGTATAGACATCATTGATAAAGGCTCCTTACATAAAGACTGTCTCCAAAACAAGTTGCTAAATCTGAACAAAGGGAATTCCGGGGATTACAAAGATGTATCTCAAAGCAAGATGCTAATGATATGCAGATCATACATCTCAGAAGAGACAGAAATGTGGAACACGCAGCATCGGGGTAAGGAAAGAGCCTTGAAAACTGACTGTATGGTTTGGATTCCAGCTCTGCTATCTTTCATCTATGTGGTCTCAGAAAACCACTTAAGCTTTGAGAGCAATAGTTTCTCAGTCTGAAAAAAAAAAAATAGATGCAGTTGTATCTACCTCATGGTTTGCTGTGGAAACTAAATAATCTATCTGAACAGTGCCTACAAATAAGAAGTACCAGAAGTCGTTGCTTTTATTAAATATTGGTTAAAAGCAAACTCAAGATTGAATCATTTCAAACATCATCTCTGAATGAGGAAAATGGCTTTAAATGGTAGCATGATTTCCTGTGTCTTTCCTCCTTAGTGTATTGGATCAAAAATAAATACAAGATTGTATGTGATTTATGCCTTGGTAATTATCAGCTAGTTCCAAAATTCCGCGTGTTAAGTGAATCAGTTCAGTCGAGGGGAACCGCTGAAGGAGATACACTTTGGTGCAGCCATTGCTGTCTCAGAGGCTGCCTGTTAGAACAGCTCACAAAAACACCGACATCATAATACCCACCACACAGCATCTCCTGAAGCCAGGGCAAGCACCTCAACCAACGTCTGTGTCTGGATGGCTGAAACTAACACACTGCCTGGTATTTGAAAAAGGCTGCTGGTTTTAACTCCAGTTGTTCAACAAATTAAAAAACGTATAAGTATGTAGGGAATATTGCAACAAAATCAAAAGGATTTCATTCTTCTCCATTTCACATATGAAAAGAATTGATGTAGATTTTAAAATTTGCCATATTCCCCATTTAGATATTTTGGCTGAAATACAAGTTAAATTATACACCTGCGTGTTTGGGATGTGTAAGTACATGGGAGCTGTTTGAAAGAACAAGAATGCCAGGACAGGATTTTGGAAAATCTTAATTTTTCAGTCATGCTTGGCACGGGTCTTGATTTTTTTATTCCACAGGCTTAGAATGTGCCCACAGGTGAGATGTATTTTTGACAAGGGTGTTAGGGTTAGTGTCTTCTGTCATTCCTTCCCCCGTCCCTGGCATATTTGACTTTTCTTTCAGTATACAAAGTCAGTCTAGTAATCTTCAGGAAAGCAGTCACAAGATCAGAAATATTTGCTAAGTGCAATCAGATTTAATTCATAATAAAATACTTACTGCTCCAGTTATGTCTAGCTATTAAAAACTACCACAAACTTGGTCTAAAACAATGAACATCATTTATTATTATTATCATCATCTTTCACAGCTCTAAATGTGCACAGGGATTAGTAATGTTGCTTTCTGGCAGACTTTTCCCATTCAGGTTCTATGGTACAGTATTTTCATTTTGATTTGCTGTTGTTTTTTGAGAGGAAAACAGAACACTCTCACTGGATAAGTCATTCCCAAAAGGTCTGCAATGGTGGGGAAAGCCACAGAATCCAGGTCTCTCACGTAGGCTGCACAGACCTGCCTGCTTAAGCAAGCCTCACTGCCTCTCTGTGTCGGGACACAGGTGCCTCTGTCAGTGTCTTAACAGGCCAATACCTGCCCCCAGATTCCTTTACAATAGCCTTAGGATGTAGTGTGCCTGTAAATTAATCCTCATACTACTGAAGAAATTGTTACTGGCTTGGTTGGCCATCAGTATTTGCTGAACGCACAAAAATGCACTGAAAACAAGAAATCTGTCAGACTAATCACACAAGAGCCCAGCTCCAGCTCCAGGTCTGGGAGAAGCAGCCCAACTATGAAGAAATTGATATAATCCTTAAAGGTAAAAAATGGCCTCCAATATGAAGAATTAAAATGGTTTTGCATCAAATCAGAGGACATAAGGTAATCAGAGGACAATGAAACAAAATTTGAATAAGATCAGTGTTGAATTCAGAAAATAACCTGAGACTGAAACATCAAATAAATATTGAATGGGGAAAAATAAAACAGTACATCCATGGGAGCATCAGTGATATTCAAACACATCAATAAAGATGAGAATCAGCCTCCAAATAATGAGCTTCTCCCCAGAAAGGAAGGATAATGAACACTTTTAGAAAATTCCTTCAAATTACAGTATTTGAGAATAAATAAATAGAATAAATAAAAATACATCAACAGAGATCAATTTAAAGATTTGATCAAAAGAAAACGTAGTTTTAAAGAGTAAGATTACATCTCACAACATCCACGTGATAATAGTCTTTAAGAAAAAGTGTTTTATAACCAGACAAGTTGATAATTTAACACTTAAAAAAATATAATTTCAGATCTCTAACATTTATTTATTTTGTTTGGGAAGCCAGATTTACAAGTAAACGGAAATACAGAGAGAAAGACCTCCCATTCTCAGGTTTACTCTCCAAATGATCTCAATTGCCAGAGCTGAGTCGATCTGAAGCCAGGAGCTTCTTCTGGTCTCACATGCAGGAGCAGAGTTTCAAGGCTTTGACCCATCCTCTGCTACTTTTCCAGGCCACAGAGCGCTTGATAGAAACTGAAGCATGTAGAATATGAACTGATGCCTTTAGGGCACACCAGTGCCTGTAGGTGGAGGATTAGCCAATAATTTTTTTAAACAACATTATATAATTTCTAGGAAGGATGGAGTAAATAAGTCTAAGTGATAATAATAAAGGGTATCAGGATATGTTTACAAAATTCAGATGCGCTAAGGTCAGACGTACATCCTAGCTTTAAGATTCTGCTTGAGATACTCTGTTCCACATTGGAATACCTGGTTCTGGCTTCGTAATTCAGCTCTCTGGTTATACAGACCCTCAAAGGAGGATGGCTCAAGTAAATGGATTCCTGCTACCCACATGGGAGACCAGGAAGGAGTTCCTGAGTTCCAGATGTGGCTCTGGCCCAGACCCTATATTCACCCTCTCTGTCTCTCTCTCTCTCTCTCTCTCTCTCCCTTCTTCTCCGCTTCCCCACCCCCCGCCTTCTGACTCTCAGCTTCTCAGAAAACTAAGTGTTTTGAAAAGACACTAGGGATAAATTACACTGAGTTAAAAAACAGCACACAATGTTTCATTGAATCCAGGTAGTCTGTCGAACATATTAACAGTCGAATGGATACATTCCAGCAAAAATAGACATATTGCCATAAACATACAATTAAAACAAAAGGACTTAAATCAGTATAAAAGTACAACTTGCTAGTAGAAAATACGAATAGTGTAAATGTAGCAGTATTGAGCCTTTACTCAAGGGAAAACTATTACAAATAAAAGCGAAACCTGAAAAAGATCAATGATTGTTCAAATATAAAAATTATCCTGTGCTCACTTCAGCAGCATATATACTAAAATTGGAACGATGTAGAGAAGATTAGCATGGGCCCTGCGAGCAAGGATGACACACAAATTTGGTGAAGTGTTCTCACATTTTTAGACAATCCCAAAAGGTTAGATAACACATGTTTGCTTTAATTTAACATGAAATGATGTCAATCTGAAAAACAGTACCTGTAAACTGTAATTCTCATGCAATAAGATATTGTGATGTAACCAATGAACCAACAATCAATGTCAGACTGCTTATGGTCTACATCAAAACATTGTAAAACCTAATATACTTTTTCCTAAAAAAAATTTATTTGTGTTTTTATTTTTGTTTGCTTGTTTTTTTTTTTTTACAAGGACAGATATACAGAGAGGAGGAGAGACAGAGAGGAAGATCTTCCATCCAATGATTCACTCCCCAAGTGACCGCAATGGCCAATGCTACACCGACCCGAAGCTGAGAACCAGGAAACTCTTTTGGGTCTCCCACGCGGGTGCAGGGTCCCATTTGGGCCGTCCTCTGCTGCTTTTCCAGGCCACAGACAGGGAGCTGTATGGGAAGTGGAGTAGCCGGGATTGGAGCCGGGGCCCATATGGGATCCTGGCACATAAAGGGAGAGGGCTTTAGATACTGGGCCATGCTGCAGGGCCCGACCTAATATACTTTTAAGACCCTATGCTACTCGGAAATGGGGCAGGAGAGCAGAGGAATCTTCCATCTCCTTAGAATGTGTGAGGGAGACGGGAAGTATAACCTATCAGGAACATAACAGGTAAATCATATACAACAGATTCAAATCAGCATTAGACAATAGTAAAACTACAAAGACACACAGGGGAAATCAAGAGCAATCTTGACAACCACTTAACAGGAGGTCATATGCACAGAGCATAGGAGACCCCAGATGGAGCAGGGGGACAGGAGGAGGCTTTTATCCCAGCCCTAGAGACTCCCGGATCCTCACCAAGGACTATCAGTACGGGCACCAAGGACTACATCCCAATTGCCAAACAGACCACAGGGAATTGGAGTGCTTTCGGAGGCCGAGAACTCTGAGGTCATTCACCCCGTTTGGATCTACCACACAGGGTGGAAGCAGCCTAAATTCTTGCTCGCAGGATACAAGGTCATCAGAATAACAGCCAGAAACCCTGAACGGTCTGCAGAAAAAGAACAGTAAACTTCCTTTGGGACTAGGGAGAGGAGCTTTCTCTGGTCCTTACTTAGTTCCAACTTTGGATCCCCACCATCTCTTGCAATGACCATCAGGGTTGCTCTGGAGTGCCCCCACCCACCCCCCCAAAACACACACACACACACACACACACACACACAAATTAGAGAGAGAACAAGGAAAGCTTAGAACCAGATAGGAAACGGTCAGTGTGGACTCATAAATAACTTACTAGGTAGGACACGAAGATTAGTTACTCCTCACTAAGGTATTAAAAATTTCTCTGCACACCCCTCCTAAAACTGTTATGAACCTCAATTGTTGACATATGCCTTGTTAAAGTTATAATCCAGTTTAGACTATCATAAAATCTGCCAAGTTCAGCAAAATTATGCTTCAACACTATAAACTGCTAAATACTAAAATGAAAATAGACACGAGACAGCTGAATAGTACCCTATAGCCACTTCAAGGTGTATAGCAGCCGGTTCTGTGTATAAACTAAAATTGAAATGTCAATGAAGTAGTCACAGGATGTGGTTAAAAGCCTGCATTTTTTAACATATTGGTTACTCAATACCATGTCAATTAAATCCATAATGTTGTAAATTGTCGTTGATGTTATGTTGTGGCTTTTAATTGATTGGGATGATATTCTGCCAGCTCTGCCTTCAGACCAGAGATAGTCTCCCCAAGTAACCGTTGAATTTAACTGGACAATAAGATGCTGCACCCTATGCTTGGTATATGCTTGCAATAAAAGAATCTTGACTGAATCTGATATGTAATACAGCAACAAGGTGGAGGAATCTACATGGGGGGAGGGTATGGGGAGAGACTGGGGGACCCCCAGAGCCTTTGAAACTGTGTCACATAATGCAATGTAAATAATTAAAAATATATATATTGTAAAAAATTATTTTTCCTTTTAGAGATTTTTATGCTCCAGAGGAATGTTAATTATATACCAATTGGGATCGAAGCAGTGTTATTCAAGACATGACTTTCTATATGCAATTTCAGAAATATGAATTATAAATGTTCATCCCTGTCTCTATACAATAGTTTTTTTGTTTCATAAAAATTTGCAAAGATTATTTGTTTAGGGTCTTCATTGTGTGACAGCAATCTTTGAGTAATGAAGGAACATATAATTTCCTTAATATAAATTGTTTCTTTTCCATTGTGAGAATAGTAATACTGTCTTTAACAGACATACTGGAAGAGCACTCATCAATTTTTGAGCTCACAGACTGATTTCTCATGTTAGTTGTTGCTAATGTCGCTGTGTCCTTTCTCTGCTGTACCAGAAGCCCGTGGAAATGCTGAGATGTCTTAGCATTGGTTATTAAGGCAATGTCCCTTTTTTTCCTCTACATTAATAATGTTTAACATTTTAATCATCTAAGTAACATTGACTTCTGAAAAATTCTAGGCAGTAAGCGAACAGGATATTTTTATGGAAATAAGGAACTCGCATAACATAGGCTTGACTTCCAAGCTGAAGGTGAAGCCAATTTCATGACTTTTTGTTCTACAAGGTCAGGAACTTACAGTAAAACCAAGTGTTAATTTTAAGGAAACATTAAGCCTGTTTATGAATTTGGACGAAAGCTAGGCAAGATTTGGTGGTTTGTGCAGAATTAAACTGTATTTTCAAGATGAGTTAAAAGAAAACATTCTTTGGGAACTCATTTCATTCTGTGTGTACACGAGACCTAAGCCAAACAAAGCAACCTGTCCAAAGTCAACGCGGGATGAGGCTGTCAGATTTCACAGTTTTGATTGTCAATGCAACCATTTATCAGTCAGAGAACTTCATGAATTTGGCATTTTTCATAGTTCCAATTTACTCTAAATAGGAATTAAACATCAGTACAGAAAATGAAACATTTATGGGCAAATTCAGTCCAAATATTTAACTGATTTATATGGAGAATAAACATCATACACACACACACATTAAATAGATTGGAGATGATTGCCAGGTAGATGACGGACAGAGGGCAGCAAAGATGTAGAAGCAGAGTATGCACATATATAGATACAGGTGTATATATAATCACTGGAAATTAGTTTCTAAGGCGATAAAACAAACAAGGTTATACTGTGTTTTTAGTGAAACTGAGGACAAGGTCCAAGAACATCATCTTTGGAATCATACAACAACCTTACTAAACAACCATGATTCTATATTATGGATAAAAATAAAACATTAAAAACTGAAGTACGAGAATTCAAGGACTTTTGCAAGAAGTAGCAAAGATGGGTAGTAAAAAGTGGTACTGTAAACTGCAGATTCTTGTTTTTGTAACATTTAACTTTGGAGCAGTCTGTAATTCTACTCCTTTAGTAAGAGCCATGGAATTATGAAATCACCAGCCTAGCCCAAGAATATCTTCTTTTGACTCACTTGAAATGAAATAGCATTTGAATGCAGCACAGAACTAAGTTTAAGAAGCAAATTAATGGACAAGAAGAAAGTGCACCTTAGAAATTAAAATATTACACATGAAGTTAGCTCCAAAGACCAAAGGAAGGGGAGCGTGCAGAAAACCCAACTTAAGTCTTGAAAGAGAATGACTAGACTGCTTTACAGAAAATATAACAATTTTCTTAAAATTTAATGTGTGCTATTCTAACACTAAAATGAAAAAGAAATAAAACTGGATAAAAGGTTAATGTTATATTCAAATTTAATCAAACTTATTTTACATTATATGCCAACCTCTGTCAATGAAATAATAAAACCCACAAAAACTTGTAAAATGTTTCATTTTCTGTCATGATAAAATTGCTTTCCATTATGTCACCAAGTGGATATTGTGAGCCACATGCATTTTACTGAAAAAACAATCTTCAGTTAGAAAAAGCAAACAGATGGTAAAGTTTTAATAATATTTTCAGATATACTATTTTCTCTAAGTAACTCTGAATCGCAAGATTTTGTTGACAATAAAAAATGCAACATAAGACAGCAAAATTTCCACATAGAAGTAACTTTAATGGTTTCTCAATCAAATTTAAAAATCTCTTCCAATTACTTGGACATTTAAAGTCTCAACACAGAAAAATCCTGTGAATACTTAGAAGGAAGTGAGCTTTAAGAAGAGAAAGATCATGGTAACATTTTATTCAGTTTCCTGCATTTATTCAGTCAATTACTTTTTTTGCAATGTAACGGAAACATTCAATAAAATACATAACATTACATTAAAATGATAAAATTTGCAACCATTACTGACTGAACCAATGTTAATCTTACAAATAAAATTTGAGTTTCTGTTTGCAAACTATAGAACAATGAAATAAACTGATTAGATGAAGAATGTCACATACTAAAACTATATCTGTTTTTATATTATTGAATACAATGTTTAAGTCTATAAGTTTGTTGGAAAATTTCATGTGAAAGCACTTCCTTTAGGATGAAAGGAAGCACGGAGAGGGAGAAGACCACTGAAGCAAACTGAAGATCCAGCCATTGTAGGATGAGGAAGAAGCAGTCAGCAGGGCTACACTCGGATGTTCTAGAAGTTCCCTTATGCCAAAGGAAACGCATTTCCCAGGCAGTGCAAAGATACTGGTATTCAGACTTTGATGTTTGTAAATATGGTGGTTCCTTTTTATGCCAATTTTCTTTTTTAAAGATTTTTCTGTTTGTGTATTACTTGTAAGGTACAAGACAGATTTTCCATCCCGTTGTAGAAACCCCACAAGGCCACAAGAGCCAGGGGTCAGTCAAGTCAAAGCAAGTTGCCCTGACCTCTGGGGCTCCACGAGTGTTGCAAGGGCATAGGAACTTGAACCATCTTTCCCTGCTTTTCCAGGAGCATTATTAGGGAGCTAGAATGGAAACCAAGCAGCTGGAATTCAAATTAGTGGCAAATGATGGATTAACTCTCAATGTCTCAACACTGACCCTAACATTAATTTGACTAGGCTAAGGGGTGCCAAGATAACTTGTAAGCAGTCGCTTGCAATGAGGTACAGCTTCCTGGTTCTTAGGATTTCTTTTTGCAGTGGACTCACATGGTGAAAGAGGTAACAGGTCTCTGTCCAGCCTCTTTTATAAAAGTATATATCCAAATCATTAGGATACTGTTCATAAGGTCTTTATCATCTGGCCCCATCACAATGGGAGTAAGGATTACAACGTATGAATGGGAAGGGAGATATAAACATTCAGACAGCTCTTGGCAGGAGGGGCAAAGGGGAGTTCGACCTTGAGACTTGGGTTGGGAGAGCTCCCAGCAGTGTGGGGGCTACTGGGGGTACCTGAGCTAGGTTGCACTCAATGCTTAGGGCCCTAGCTCAGGTCACCACTGCCAAGTGATGAGCGAGTCTAGAGCTTGCCAAGGCCCGAGATTTTGTTCCTTTCAAAGTAAGTTCATTGTGAAGGGATCTTTCAGGAGTTCAGGTCACTCCTGATGGCTTCACCTACTGCTGCCATCTTGGGCTTGTGGGAGGCCAGAGAGTTAACTGGCAGTGTGCTCTACCCTCTGCCTGTCTGGCAGTGAGCTCTGGGAACTTGGAATTACTGCCTAAGGACATCCTTGGATAAGGCCACTGTACATGTAGGCCAGGAATGAATTCTGAGGGACTCCCAATGACAGGGTCACTGTACTTGCAGGTAAGCAAGGGGACTGAGACCTGGTGGTTTGGAGGGGAAAGACTGGAAGATCTGTATGGGTCAGACTGATTCACATTTGAGTCCTGAATAGGGTTTGTTAGATGGAGCATTTCTGATCACCACAAGCCAGCCCACATGAAAGCTAAGGCTGGGGATCTGTGTAGCAGGGCTGGATCCCAGTACCTGACTGAATGTCAGAATAGGAGATGGATCATATTAGGCAGGGCCATAACATTAACCAACCTGCAAAAGAACAGGGTCCAGAGGTAGACTCTCTGGGGGATATGTGGGCCCAGTCCTGTGGAAATACAAATCCTGCTGGTTAGCTCAAGAGTTGGTGTGGGGATGGGCTAAGTTAGGTGTGACCATGGAACCTGCCATCACCCATGGGTAAAGGAACCAACAATAGTCAGGGCAGATCCAGGCTGCAGCACCCTCATGTGCATCTTAAACAGGTTGTGGAGTGGGCCAAGCTGCAACATTCACCAGCTCATACAAGGCCAAGACAGAAGGACAGGCTATGCCAGGCAAGGAACTAATACCCACGGGCATGCCTGAGATCTGGGCCTGGGAGTAGGTCCAGTGGAGAAATATGAGAAACTCGCCTAGTGGATCATAGCTCCAACTGGTGAGCATATGGTCTAGGCCTGGGGTCAGACAGGCTAGCCAAGGTATCTCCAAATGTTGGCTAATATGTGGGTTGGTTTTGGAAGGGGACAGACCAGGCAGGGCTGAGCAAACCACAGCCCATTGGCAAGTGCAGAAACCAGGCTAGAGTGCAGGTCAGGCCAGGTTAGGCAGTCATGGGCCAGGGATGAAAGCAGATTGAGAAGGGTCAGGCTCCACATTCTGCAAGTGAGAGTTGGGATTGGAGACCGGCCAGGTCAGGCCAGGCTACAGCATCCAAAGCCAAAGGCCATGACAGGTGAGGGACTATGCCAGGCTGGGTCAGAGTAACCACTGGCACATGCAAGATCTATGGCTGGGAATAGGCCTGGTTGGGGAGCTAAAGGGATTCCCTGGCTGGGTTGTAGTTTCCACTGGTGAGCACAGAGGCCAGAGTTGGGGCTGTGTTCTGGTCTGGATATGATTACAGTGTCTGTCAGCACATTTGTGGACTGGGGCTGACATGGGCTGTACTGGGTTAGACTCTAACACCATTGGTACACGTAAGAACCATGGTAGGTGTAGGTCAGGTTAGGTTAGGAATTTGCCCCTACTGAACCAGGTGTGAGCTATGTCTGGGTGTGGACCAAGCTTGGTTGGGTTGTAACACCCAACAATAAAAACAGGAATGGGTTGAAGGCCAGTCATGAAAGGCCACTGTTTCCTGCTAGGACAGGACGCGTACTAAGTAGGGCTGGCCCATGGACCCACCGAAGTGTATGACATCTGGCATTGGGAGAGGTTCTGATGGAAAAGCTTGGGGAACTCCTCTGCTGGGACTCAGTGTCTCCAGATGAGCACAAGAATTACAGTAGGGAGCAGCCCAGCCCAGGCCAGGCAACACTACCCACTGGTATACATTTGGTGCAGAATGGGTGTGAACCAAGCTAGGCAAGTTCATATCACCCACTGGTGAATCTGAGCACCAGAATGGAGTGTAGGTCAGGCTGGTTTCAATTGCAACACATGCCAGTTCACCTGAGGGATGGAAATAGGGGTTGGCTGGGCCAGGCTAGGCTGTAGCCCCCACTAGTGTGAGCTGGAATTGGGGGTGGGCCTGGTTTGGCCCACTGGAAAATCCCAAGTTGAGGCAGGCTATGTCAGACCAAGCCACAACACCCAACCAGCGCACATGGGACCCGGGGGGAAGGGTAAAGCCAGGAGGAGCAGGGTGTGGCGCCCATCCAGGATCACACTCTCATTGGAGAGTGTGAGTTGGAATGGGGCAGACCATACCAGGCAGGGCTGCAACACGTGTTGGCTTCATGTGAGCTGGATCAAGGAAAAGCCAGACTGGGTTACTGTTCCTCTTGGTGTATGCTTGCCAATACAAGGTTTGGCCCAATTCAGTCTGTTGCCCGAATCAGTTCATCCATATACTGGTGGTTCAAATTGCTGGGTCAATTCTGCCTTTAGCCCTGTCTTGTACACAAACCAATGGGTATAGGACCCCAGCCTGATCCATGTGTATTGGCAAGCATACACAAGTATCAGGTCTGCACCACTTCCATTTCAGGTCCATTTCAGGCTTGTGGCCTGGGAAAGCAAAGGAGGACGGCCCAAAGCCTTGGGACCCTGCACCCGCATGGGAGACCCAGAGGAAGCTGCTGGCCCCTGGCTTCAGGTCTGCTCAGCTCTTGAGGTTGCAACCACTGGGAGAGTGAACCAGTAGGTGGAAAATCTTTTCTCTGTCTCTCTTCCTTTGTGTAAAGCTTACTTTCTAATAAAAGATAAATAAATAGATCTTTTGTAAAAGTTACTATCTTTACAAAAACATTGAATATGCTTTCTTTATATTTCTATTCTTTGAATTTATTATGTGAATTTTGCAGATAAAATTGTTAGAAAACTTGAGGTGTTGAAGTGTTTTCTGTATGGCACTGCCTACAGGTAATGAAGCCCAGAGCCCAACTGTATAACCATTTCTCAACGTGTATTTTCACAATGTCTGTCTGCTGCTTAGATTAAAATCCAGGCCATCCTTTCATCAGTCTGGGAAAAGTTTAAGTGGAAGTAGTTGATCAAGTACTTGACAAACACATCTTTACTCTTCTTGCCCCAGAAAGGAGTTCTGCAAAAGGAAAGTGAATCAAAACCTTGAGCAACGCAAGGAATAACCATCATGCTGAGATCTAATTCCCAATTTGGACTCAGATTGCCAGAGTAAAGCTTTTTAACCTGTCTGGACTTTAACCTGTTAGTCTAGTTGCTGCTGTAAGATACCTCCCGTAACTGATTCTACTTAAGTGAGTTCCAAAGGCGTTGGCATCAGGATGTGGTAATTCCACACTGAATCCCCATTCGTTTGACTGGTCTGGAATAAAAAGCAAAATCCAAATCCAAAACACACACACACACACACACACACACACACACACACACACACACACACAGTATGGATTCAGTAATTTCACAGATGTGATTACAAAGTGGTTTCAACATTTGAATGTCTTTTTTTTTTCCTGGCTAGGACGAAGGGAAGGCATTCAAGCAGTGAAAGACAAACAACAAAGAGACCTAAACTCACAGCCTCAAGGCATTTATGTGTTTGTATGCACATGTATATTACAGTCACAGGCAGGTATAACCTCCAGCCACATGTCAACCATAATCGCTTAAGCTAAAATGAGCTTTGGCTGACGGTGTACCATGTGCTCTGCTGCCTTCAGACCCCAAGGACAAAGCAAGTGCTGGAGAGGTTTAGCTCTCGAATCCTGATGCATTTCACCTTGGCAAGTGCTCCACTGAGAACAGTACTAAAATGCAGAAGACCGGAAGTTTTAGTTACCTTCCAATGCCCTGGTTTGACTTCCCACTTACAGAGGAGCCTGTGGCCATAACATTTAGCTGTATAAAAAGGAAGACAATGTCCCTCTTTAAACTCTCCAATTCGCCACTGCGGCTGATGTGTCAAGCCAACAATTTTTCCAGGCTGCTATTAAGAAAATGTTTACACCTGATTTCTCACCCTATCTATTCACTTTCGCTTCTTTTTCCACTTTTCCTCTAATCTCCAAAGACATTCTCAAAGTTTTTTTCATCCTCTCTAGATTGTACTAAACCAAGCAAATACTTTGGGAACAACTCTGCAACACTAGTAGGCACGTCTGATGGTTATAAATGGCTGGCTAATTTGCATCAGCTTCCAAAACCCTTTTTAGTATTTATCTAAATAATTCAAAAACTGTACCTTAAACAGTTGAATTTTTATGCAAGTTACAATCTCACTGTTTCCATAGCGGGGCATCTTTGAGGCATTCATGGTTCATAAACTATAAGACTATGTTTTTTTTAAGCACTAAACTTTGTTTTCAGAGAAAATTGCAAAGATTTTTTGAAAATTACTAAAGTATGAAAGAAAGTCTAATGGAGTTCTTTTTCTCCCTGGGGAGTTTGCTTTCATCTTACTTTTTATATACATGTATATTAGTAAAAATATAGTTAAATGTGAAAAAGGATTATAGAGAATACAAAAAATGTATCAACATTTAATGAAGATTTTTCTCATATCTCTCACTTTCATACCTTTTAGTTTTCTTTAATAATTTGGGAGATATGGCTGGATAAGATTCTTGCCTTTTAAAATATATATACTTTTGGGAAATGTCTAGATTGATCTTAAGAGTCATTTACATTACTCTAAAGATTCAATGTAATATGTTGAAAGAATATTTTGCATATCAGAAGTCTCCACCTACTACAAGCACCAACTTCCCATATGGGCACTGATTTGCATCCTGGCTGAGTCGTTTCTAATCTAGCTCCCTGATGGGATGTTGCACCAGTGTGGAAAACCCATAAGAGGCTCCTGGCTTCGAACCAGCAGACAGAGGATCTGTGTTTCTGTCTCTCATTCTCTCTTAATATCTGCCTTTCTGGGCCCAGCAAGATAGCCTAGTAGCTAAGTCCTCACTTTGTACTTGCAGGGATCCCATATAGGCGCCAGTTCTAATCCCGACCACCTGCTTCCTGCCTGTGACCTGGGAAAGCATTCGAGGACCGCCCAAGGCCTTGGGAGCCTGCATCCGCATAGGAGACCCGGAGGAGGATCCTGGCTTCTTGCTTTGGATCGACTCAGCTCCAGCCATTGCAGCCACTTGGGGAGTGAATCAGCCAACAGAGCTTTCTCCCTGTCTCTCCTCCTCTGTGTAAATCTGGCTTTCCAATTTAAAAAAAAAAAAGCTATTAAAAAAAATCTTAAAAAAAAAACTATTTTAAAAAGGAAGGAAAATGCTACTAAAAAATACATCACCATGGTTTAGTCTCTGCATTTAATTTACCATATTCTGCTATTTTGCCCAGATCCTCTGAAGTGTTTTACCTGCTGGGGTTTGAGATTTTATCCCCTATGTTCTACTTTCTGGTTGCCTGGACATACCTGACACATCAAACAATGCAGAAGGTGTGAGGGGAAGGGATGACTTTTGAGATATTGAAAAGGAAGTTCAAATTGTGAATTTAAATATATATGATGTATTTTATCAAGTGTTTTATTTATTTGAAAAGCAAGAGACAAAAAGAGAAAACAAGAGTTCGAGACCCTACATTTCCCAGTCCCTGCCCCATGTGCCCAAAATACCTAGGAATAGGTTAGGCTCCAGCTGGGAACCATGAGCTCAGTGTAAGTCTACCTTAAATGTACTAGGAACCCAGCCGCAGCTGGCATCACCCTATTCGCCCAGGGCATGCAAGAACAGGAAGCCAGAATTTGGAGCAGAACTTGCACCCAGACAACAACAGCAGACACCAGCATCCCTCCTGCATCCCAATGAGCCGACCACGTGTCCGGCACCATGATGTTCCTTTGTGTTGTCTTTTATAGGCATCCAAACCCACAGTAAATAAAGAACAAAAACAAAAACTGCACACCTTGTTATGCAAGAGAGGATGAGTTGAAATACACTAATTTAAGACTCTTTGAACTGCATTAGCTTGCTCTGGCCTAGAATTCCTAAGGTGAAGCCACTACTGAGTCCACGCACAGTGACCTTGCAAACAAGTGTTTAAGGACATCTGCCTCTTCAATCTTTGCCTTGGTATTCAGAAGCAGAGAAAATCCACACTGTGAACTTAATTTCTTCCCGGCAGGTCTAAATCTCCAACATATTGCTTTTTCCTAGATGTCTGTAGATTGCTGGAGGCAAAGAAATGGACTGTGTAAGTCATCTAAGGACACGTCTTCCGAGCCGTAGGAATTCCACATTGCCCAAGTGTCAGCTTGTCTGTCAAAAGAAATCGAAATGAGGAGGATTCTTCTTCTCTTCCTTCTACTCCTCCTTCCCTGCTTCCTCATGCTTCTTTTTGCTTTTTAAAGCAACATCTGCCACACTGATTACAGAACCTGGAAATAAAGATTTCCTTAATTTTTCATAAAAATGTCATGGCTGAATGAGTAAATCTGAAATGAAATCTGTACATAAGTCATATTATGAGTGAAATAATTCTTCTCAAACTACCCAGAAGGCATTTTGCAGGATTCCAAAATGATGAAACTTCTGCTTAAGTTGCACTGGAGCTAATCATGACACGCTGTGTAAGAAGTGAGTGTGTGTGCTGCTGAGGCGAGCACATGTATAAAAACTGAGTGAATCTCTGTGAATTAAGCAAAAATAATGGATTTTCCTCCATTTATTTACAAGATGATCATTTCTGGCACAGTTCTCACATTGTCAAGAACTTTGGCCGAAGAAGATGTTTGTTTCACTAACTTAGGCAACATTCCTTTGTCCAAAATGTGTATTTATAAACTTAAGCTTCAGTTGTATCAATAAATGAAGCTTTGTTCACAAAAGTCACGAATAATAAAGATTGGCAAAGTAAAGGTGTTACATCATGCACAAAGTACAAAGACTTGCATCCAGCCAAATTTTACTTGGCCAAGGAACAACACCACATGAAGGCCTTGGACTCGCAAGCGATGCACAAACAGAAACTCTTCCTTAAAGGCGTGAGTGTGTACATAGCAAGTGAAAACCAGAAACTGGCTTGTTGAACCCACAGCAGCAATTTCCTTCACTTATTAATAAAGCTGTCATTTTTTAATGACAAAAGGAAAAGTCAGTAATATGAGGATGATGACACTGTTTGACCAAAGCACTGCTTCGAGATGTTTTTCTTGCTCCTATTTACAAATCAAAATGACATGTCAATCCATATATTATTCAAGTGGGTTCACTGGCTTTCTTCTTCCGTTGTCAAGCATTTTATATGTCAGCAGCGCCTCATAATAATGCTTTCATTGGTAGAATTTGTGAATGGCTAAACTTGCAAAGATAGATATCCACAGCTTAGGATATGTTTTATTTCATTCCTATCCTATGAGATGTTACGAAGAATTTGGGAAACAACCACCAGGTTTCAGGCAACAGGATAAGCAAACATGACTTACAGGAACCAATACCGGTAAACAAACAGATCTAACTAGAAAAGGAACACAAGAAAACTTTATACTCATAAACATTTAGGCCACAATCACTAAAAGAAGAAGAAAAGATGGTGAGGATGCTTCGTACGTCCCAGGCATGCTTTCCCAGCAAGGCTGCCCGCAATGCCAGCAGGAAGTGGGCTTCCTACAGCATTCCCAGTCTGCCCAGAACCTCTGAGATTTGGGGTTCCTGGGACTCGTGGTCTGGTTTAGGGGGCAGTCCTCCTATAAACCTTCACTTCTGTCACTGTATCTCAAATAAATAAAATAAGGCTTTTATAGAAGAAATTAGAATAACTTCTTTCATCTTTATTCATGTGTTCAAGAAACTTTAATTGAAAATTCTGTGAGGCATATTTTTGATATAGATTTTGTACATGTTTCTACCCAAGTTTTTTCTTTAGTGTGCTTTTCTTTTGTTCACCAGAAAAATCTACTTTCTTTTTTTTTAAAAAAAAAAGATTTATTTTATTTTTATTGGAAAGGCGGATATACAGAGAGGAGAGACAGAAAGGAAGATCTTCTGTCCGTTGATTCACTCCCCAAGTGAGCGCAACGGCCAGTGCTATGCCGATCCGAAGCCAGGAGCCTCTTCTGGGTCTCCCACGCGGGTGCAGGGTCCCAAAGCCTTGGGCCGTCCTCGACTGCTTTCCCAGGCCACAGGTAGGGAGATGGATGGGAAACAGGGCCGCCAGGACTAGAACCGGCGCCCATATGGGATCGTGGGCGTGCTAGGCGAGGACCTTAACCACTGCGCCACCGCGCCAGGCCCAGAAGAATCTACCTTCTAATGGCATTGACACAAATCAGAACAAAAGCTGGGCATTTAATAACATTCCTGTTTTTTTTAACATTTTGTGTTTTTGTTATGAAATGGTTACTAACTTCATGTTGTCACAGGACCATGCTTAAAATTGACCCAAGTTCTGCCTTATCATTCATAACTTCATGTAATTTTCATATCAGAGCTTAAATCAGTGATGTCAAAGCTGTGATGGGTATTACGATCAGGTCACATTAATTTACAGACAAAGTAAGTAATTCACCAAGGGGAGTTTTTTCTTTGTTTTTTATGAAATCAAGAATCAGGTACTGCTTTTTCAATGAAATTATACATCCCAGTTACCTAACACAAATCACCTAGATTGCACTCAAAATGTATCTATTGAGAAGCACATCTTTTTTTAAGTCATTTATTTTTCATTGGAAGGGTAGTTTTTTCCTACATAGAGAGAAAGATCTTTCGTCCACTGGTTCATTCCACAAATGGCTACAAGTAGGAAGCCTGATGAGAAGTGGAGCAGCTGGGACATGAACCAGCACCCATATGGGATCCCAGTACAGGCAAGGGGAGGATTAGCCAATTGAGCCATTGCGGAAGGCCCAAATAGTTGCATATTTTAAATAGCATATTCCACTTGTACTGATTCTGTGGTAATATTCCTTATGAGTATACCAACTATACGAGCCTTTAACATGTACTTTAAAAAAATAGACCAAAAGAGACACAATAATTTTCTATGCTTTTGCTTTTGTTTCTCCTTATTTTAGCAAAACCAGCTACTACCATAATCCTAATATAACTGCTCCACCACAGAACTGCCTAACTTTGTGAAGACTATGGAATTCTTAAGTCAGATTCCCTGTTACTTCCACCTGAGTTAACCCTGCTGTCTTTATCTTTGCTGCCCTCCTCTGGAATTTTTAGATCACCTGATTCTATTTTCAAATTGAGACTATTCTTTATTCTTGATTCTAGAAGAGACAAACTGAGGGCAGTACAAATGTCAAAAATTTTTTTCTAATACTATATTTATATTCAATTTTTTGGCAGAAGCTAGTAGACAGTGGCAATGTAAAGGAGCTCAGATTATTCTTGCGTGATGCTATGACGGATTTGTGCAATTTGAGCAAATTTACAAACACAAGAAACAGTTTCAGTTTTTGAAAATTTGCAATATTTATTCTCTTAATGTAAATTTTAGTGTATTTCTGTATGCTTTTTGATCAGTCCCAATAAATCACACAAGTATGGAATGCTAATTATGTCAGCATGTCTGCACAACTTCAAACAGTGATATAAAAATAGGGCACAGGTTTCACTTTCCAGAAAAAAAAAAATGTTTAATCTCATAATACTGCCACTTGGTTCCCCTGAAGCAGATCACACCCCACTCTTCCATCTCCCATCTCATGTAACTAGTATACTTTCTTCTGTCCCTTTTGTGATGCAGATGGGTGAAGCTTGTAAAAGCTGGGGTAGAGCAATAATGTTGGCACCTGCTTGAGATCTGATAACAGAGCCGCATGTCTAAGACCCCAAGCCCCATGGTGAATGAAGATGCCCAACACTGGAGGACATCCATGTGCAAAAGTAAGGAACCTCAACAAACCCAATTCATGTCCCGGGTGCTCCACTTCCCTTCTAGTTCTTTGCTTGTGGCTTGAGAAAGCAGTCAAAGAGGTTTCAAAATCTTGGGACCCCAAACTGGCATGGGAGACTCAGAAGAAGCTCCTGATTCCTGGCTTTGGATCAGTTCAGCTCCAGCCATTGTAGCCATTTGGGAAGTGATCCAGCAGATGAAAGATCTTTCTCTTTCTGTCCTTCTCTCCATAAGTCTGCCTTCCCAATAAAAATAAGTAAATCTTTAAAAAAAAATATGACACAGTTATATTTTTAAAAAACCAATTTGGTGCAGTTTTTAATACATGTAAACCTACAGAATTCCTTCCAAATGGAAATTTCTGTCTATAAAACAACCTGTATGTAAACAGCTTTGGTAGCAAATTGCTTTACATACCGAAAGTATGAATGATTGAACTTCAATTCCACTGGCAAGTGAAGCAACACATTTTAAGTCCATAATTTTAAAAAGCTATTGAGCATTGAAAGGAACAAACTGCTGAAACATCCAACAAGTTGAAAGGTTATTGGAAGATGCAATCTGCATTAATAAGTGAAATTCTGAAGATATGCTTTGTATGATTTCACAATGCTGTAATCTTTGAACATCAAAATTATGGGAACAGAAAATAAATTAGTAATTTTGGGTGCTGGGAGTGAAAGAGTGGGTTGCAAAGAAATGCTTAGAGTAATGAAAATTTCATTGTTTGATGGTGATATTCATTACACAACAGTAAACATTTGTATGAACGTGTTTATTTGTATAGCATGTGTTTATCTGCAAAATATGTGTCATTTTATTGAAGATTCAACCCTGTTAGGCCAAGGTTATGTACCACGTCCATAGTCAAGCAAAAAGCACTGCATGTGCACATGAGGACAAGTTGCTGAATATAACAGCTGAGCCAGAAATTTGTTGGTCACAACCTGTCGTCCTTGGAGACAGACCAGGTGCTTCCTGTTTCCAAATGTCTATTAAACTCAAGGAAGCAGGTGTGATTGTTCTTTCATTATTTTCCCCAAAAGGATTAATGAAGAAAATTGTCACTACGGGATGTGAAGTTGCTGAGAAAAACTTTAGAAATAGAGTAAAGGTTAGCAGAAAAAATGTTAGCGATTGCTTGATGAGGTTCCCACAAAGAAATAATAAACAAAGCTTAGGAGTAAACTTCCTTAGCTTTGGTATTTTATATCAATCAGATTCAAAATAAATTCTGTCCAACTTAGTCTGTATTACTTTGAAGCATTAAGTAAAATGTTTTCTTTAGTCTTACTTTGTAAAATCTCTGAAAAGGCAACAACTACTAATTGGCCCTAAACAATAGCTCTTTGATTTTATTTTTTAATTATGAAACGGTACCTAGAACTATACAGAATAAGCTCTTTTGTTGGCAGCTGTATATACCAGAGTTCAGAATTGAGTATGTAGGAAAGGTTTGGCATATGGTTCTGTGATGAAGCAAATGCTTCATGTTCTTGACTACAAAATTCCCTCCAAGGGAGGTGGGCGGTTAGCCTTATACTTAAGACACCTGTCCACATGATAGTACCTGGATTCAGTTCCCAGTCCAGCTCCACTCCAGGATCCTGCTGATACTGGCTCAATTGATTGTGTTGTGTCCTCGCCATGTGGAGGACTGGAACTGCATCCCCTTTGCCTTGCTTCAGCCCTAGCCCAGCCTCAGCAGGTGCATGCGTTGACAGAATACACCAACACAATCCATGAGCTCTCTTTCAACCTCTCAAAAATATTTGCTTTTAAAGCACCTGTTTTAGCTAATTCTCTGTCAGAATGGATTCAAAAAGACTATGTTTATCAGAGATATGCAGCTGCATACGACGGCAGCAAATGGGGTGGTAGAATCATTATGCATGCCTTTCATTATGAACTCTTCTGCAATGGGGCTTATGAACCATACATATCACTTGCTGGAAAATACAAATTTGTACTCCAAGATTCTTTACCACACCCTAGAATTGATTTCTAGTTCTTTCTAGTTTCATTCCCCAACATTTTACATTTTTTCTAGACTTTTTTTGAAATAGGATCTCTTTTTTTACATTGACTTTAATATAAAGTAAAATCCTAAAATCATTGATGAAACCCCTTCCAGCTTTGAGATTCCTGAGCATGTATAGTAAACTGCTGTGAAGTAAACTATATGTCCTCATGGTGCCCATAACTAAATCAAAGTATCAAGAACATTAAAAGTTAAAAATTAAACTTTCAAAATGGCTTTAAAATTGTGTAGAAAGTACCATGTACAGTTCATGTCACATTCAAAAATGATCACTAAGTATTGCTAAGGGTCTACTGTTTCAATTAGGTTATTCAAGCCATTTCTGGTGAGTATAAACATCATATATTCCTATTTAATTACAAAATCTAATTTATGTAGTTATTTTCCCTCTGTGGTGGGTCTTAATTAGACATGGAATGAGTTGTAGGAAGAGAGAAATTCGTTATATCAGAATCTATATCTAGAAGTCAGTACTAATATTCATAAACTTCCTTTGTCAATGCTATCAGATGCTCTAAAATAGCTGGCACTTTAGAAGTAAGGCATGAAGTTGAAGATTTAACTCACGCATACTTGGAAAATATACCTCAATTATGATGTTACTGCATTTTTTAAAAAATCATTGTGACTATTCTACTTTTCTTCTCTTGATGTTTATCACAGCAGCTACAATGCTAGCATCCCAAATGAGTACCACTTCAAGTCCAGGCTGATTCATTTCTGCTACAACTTCCTGGTAGTGCACGTTGGAAAGCAGCAAAAAGTAACAAGTACTTGGGCTGCTGCATCTGCCTGAGAGACCCCCATGACGTTCCAGACGCCTAGCTTTGACCTGGCCATGTGGTGAGCTGTAGAATGGACCCCCAGACAGAAAATCGATCTGTCTCTGTTGCTATGTATGTGTGCTTTGTGTCTACTCCTTGCCTTTCTGCCTTTTAAGTAAACACATCTTCTCTTTAAAAATTGAAGAATATTCATTTAAAGTTTCTTTTAATTTTAATTATTATTACTGGACAGAAGATCTTCCTCTCTGTCTCTCCTCCTTTCTCTATATACCTGACTTTGCAATAAAAATAAATAATTTTTTAAAAACCCCTATATTGTTAACATTTTCAGTTGTTTTGTTGCATATGGATAATAGCTACTTCTTTTGCTTATTCATATTTGTAATTTATATGATGAATAATACTTGTATAATCAAAATAATTGCCTGAATTCAGTGTAACGTTCAAGTTAAATCCTGAGCAAAACAAAATCTATATGAAATAGATGCAAAAAATGATACTATTAATCCATAATTGGTACACATGTGCAAAGCTATTTATCAAGATAATATTGTGCATTACTTATTGGAAAGTCAAGAATGAAGCAGAATGAACACATAGGCCTTGAAAACCAAAGTTAGTTGAAGGCTTTTAACAGCAGAAGGGAACTCCCGCATGAGCTTTCTGAGTAGTTTCACAGGATTACTCATAATAATTACTGTGAGCCGACTCTCACTCCTCAATGGTTGAGAACGCTTTGTGTTTATTCATTCACAGTGAGGTGTAACTCCTACCTTGAAATATCATATAATCAGAACACCTGTTAAGTGCTTCACTATGAGGCAGTATCATTCTGAATGGTTTCATACAAACATGCAACACATTAATACAGTATTCTTAATATCCTTTTTTTTTTTTTTGCAGATGAGACAATTGAGGTAGATAATGAGGTGATTAATTCAAACACTTAGAACTCAACAGTGGCAGATTCAGAGCTAAATACTCAGCTTCTGTTTTCTTCATTATTTTTAAACATTTGATTTTTATTGGAAATTCAGATTTACAGAGAGGAGAGACAGATCCTCTGATGCTGGCTCATCCCCCAAGTGGCTGTGACGGCATGAGCTGAGCTGATCTGAAGCCAGGAGCCAGGAGCTTCTTCTGGGTCTCCCACATGGGTATGGAGTCCCAAGGCTTTGGACCACCCTCATCTGCTTTCCCAGGTCACAAGAAGGAAATTAGATGAGAAGTGGAACATCTGGGACACAAACCAGCACCCATGTGGGATCCCAATTCATTCAAGGCAAGGATTTAGCCACTAGCCTACCACGCTGGGCATGGCTTCCATCTTCTTAACCACCATGTTATACTACTTTTCAAAAGAAGTGTAACAGAAAATCCAATCAACATTGATCCACAGCTTCCTTCTATGTTTAAAAATGTTTTAGTTCGTGTAGGCAAACTCAGGTTTAATTCCTGGACGTTGTTCTTCTTCTCAGAGTCCTCACCCAAGGCTTTTGTGGGACTTGTACTCTAAATCAGCTCATCTCCAAGGTTGACCATGTTGCTTACAATGTACTTGGTAATCTTCCAGGGCCTAGCCCTCCTAGACACACTCAGCACACTGTGATTCAATGGAATTACGTTGATAAAAAGAATAACTTGGAAGAAGAAAAAAATAATCCCGCCAGTCACTAATTACAACCGATTCGCACTTGAGAAAATGACAAAATAATAATTATTAGTTTCCATAAAATATCTAAGCTGAGAGATGAAACAGGTTTTTTTTTTTATTTTTATTCATCTGATGCCTTCTATGCCATTACTCCAACTGCCTTTCTCAAGGTCAGTATTCAAGGAAACATATATATATTCAGAAATGCAGTCTCAAAATCTTACGCCAATACCTAAGTGATTTGAGCATCTTTCTCTGATCTGCGTGAAAGCATCTGAAGTCCTCAAATCCTTTGTTAGCATCCCCTCTGGACAGCTGTGTGGGTTGTTGATAAAACAGAACTCTTACACTTGAAAATCTCGCGGAATAAATAGAGAAAAGATCAAGCTTTGAGAGCAATGTGTTTTTCAAAGAACATTTTAACTTTCCTCAATGACAATTTTTTTTTTTTTATTATTTCAGGGGTCACAGGAATAGTCATTAAAGAGCAAAAGTAAGTGAGTGTGCATTGCTGCAGTTCTCAATCTACTGAAACAGCCTCACCCAGCACAGGCAGTGATTACAATTTACATGACAACCCAAATTTTCTACCTCCAAGCTGTGCGTGTATCCTAAGGCTGTTGTTGAGCAACAAAATTGCCTCAGGTAACTTTGCCCCTGTGCATGAAATTATTTTCAGCACCCTGAAACATAATAAAATATTTTATGTTGGCAAGTTCAAGAAACATTTCTTATCAGTCTGCCTAAGAGTAATTTTTTTTTCAAACCTCTGCTGCCAATCCGATCTAGCCAGCTGAATTTTTAAGGAAGCTTTTACCATATTTTTTGCTCCTTCCAGATACAAGGGCACATGGATACATAAATGACACTACACTTTGAACCGTAATCTCCTTGTTGACACCAGCAAAATTGTACCTAAGGCATGTATAATTCTCTTTGGTTATAAATGTTTGAAAAAAAAACAACATGTCATCAAAGACTAAATGACCTCAGTGTTTAAAATGGCAGGTAACTAATTTTAAAAATGACTTATTTTGACTCCTGGAAGATTCTAGTTTCACATTTTACCAAATATTCAGAAATGTGGGAGCATAATTTAGAAGGCTCCTTTAAGTATTTACTGTATCCTACAATGACATAATGCCTTTCTCCAAAAAGTTCCAAGAATTTATAAGCGTTAACCTGTCTAGGCTAGAATAACAATAGGGCTAACAGATTAGATTAAGAGAAACCCATGGACCTGGAGTGAGGGCTCAGTGGCTAAATTATCACCTTGTACCCACCAGGATCCCATATAGACACCAGTTGATGTCCTGGCTGATCCAGTTCCCATCCAGTTCCTTGATTTTGGCCTGGGAAAGCAGGGGAGGACAGCCAAAAGCCTTCTGACCCTGCACCTGCTTGTGGGAGACCTGGAGGAAGTTCCAGGCCCTGACTTTGAATCAGCTCAGCTCTGACCATTGTGGTCACTTGGACAGTGAACTAGAGGAGAACTCTATCTCTCCTCTCTGTAAAATCTTCCTTTCCTGCAAAATAAATCCTAGAGAGAGACCCATGACTGTGTTGAATATGTGTGCTGTTCTCCTACTTTGTGAGCAGGGGATTAACCTCTGGGTCTTTGAGCAAGGTGCAGTGCAGAAGACAACAAACAAGCATAATTTGAAAATTTCCTCTCAGTCTCTTGATCCTGATCATGACTGGTGTCAACTGAACTATTTTATTCTTATCAATTTATCATATGCCAAGATTATTATGTATAATCGAGAAGTCTGGCAAACAGGCAGCCATATTGGTCAAAACTTTGCGTTACTGAATTAACACATCAGATCATGGTCATGTCATACTTGATGGGTCATTTAGGAAAAGGAAATGTATAAAAGAGAAATAACAAAAGGAAAAGAAAAACAAAAATGCAACACTAAATTGGAGAAGAGTTAGGAAGGAACCTGGTGGAACTGATTTTACTCTTGCCAATAAATTTCCAGCCAGAGATCAGGGATTATTCAAATTCACGTGGTCTCCTGAATGACATTCAAATTCAAACCACGATTTGATTTTCCCTTCTTATTTTCTTTTTTTCTTACTTTATTCCTAGCCCCTTCAATTATCAGCCAATTCAGATAGTGTATTTGCTATTTAGAAACCATATGATACTAAGTGGTGGAGCTGGTTTCATGCACCATGACATAAAGTGTTGAAGTTTTTTCTGAACTTGTGAAAGAATATGGAAAAATGAATGAAAACACAAAGAAAGTGCCACTTCCCCCAGCCGTGCTCTGCAGTTGAGAATGTCTACACACAGGAAATCTGGGCTTCAGTGGGACGTTTTTGAAAAATAAATCAGATTCTCACACACCCATGCAGTCTGAATGAAATTTCAGATTTAGAATGAAAGCTTAGAAGACACTAAGGAAGTTCTGTGGAATTGATTTTTAGCAAATTCTTCACCAAGGAAAGCTATATACAATCCCCCAACAGCAAAAAAATTTCTTCTTTTGTGGCCAAGAAATTATATATTTAGTTTCCAAACTACAGAAATATAATGATCAACTTATTTCAAATTTGAAGCTAAAAACTTTTAAGAGACTCTAAAGGAGTAATATGAATGGAAGACATTACATATAATCTTTTTATCTAAGACTTTTTCTACTATGATTATTGAGATAATTTCAAAAGCTTTATACAGAACATTGGTTAGAGAGTTGTCTGTTTCTTTAAGTGTCTCAATTTCATCTCTCTATTGCATGTTTAATATAAGACTACTTCAAGGGCCCAGAGCTGTAGCCTTGTGGCTAAAGTCTTTGCCTTGCACCCACCGGGATTCCATATGGGTGCTGGTTGTAATCTTGGCAGTCCCGCTTCTCATCCAGTTCCCTGCTTGTGGCCTGGGAAAGCAGTTGAGGACAACCCAAAACTTTGGGACCCTGCACTAGCATGGGAGACCCAGTAGAGGCTCCTGGCTTCGGATTGGTGCAGGTCTGGCCGTTGCGGCCACTTGGGGAGTGAATCATTGGATGGAAGATCTTCCTCTCTGTCCTCTTCTCTGTACATCTGACTTTCCAATGAAAATAAATTAAATCTTTTTTTTAATATTTCAAAAAGTTAAGGATATCAGAACTAAAACGCAAGCTTGTTTTGATGGAAAACATATTCAAATACATGTATACAAAATGTTTAAAGAAGCTCAGCTTGAGAAAAATAGCAAGCATGGACATCACAATGTTTTAGGTTAAGATAACAGTTAGGATGACCATACCCCATACACAAATATCTGGGATTGATTCTACTTTCCACATCCAATTCTGTTTTCTGCTAATGAACCTGGGCTCTAGCAGATGTTGGTCCAAGTATCTGACCCATGGACACCCATGTAAGAGACTGCAAAGGAGTTCCTACCTGGCTCAGCCCTGATTTGGGCATTTGGGAAGCAACCAGACTGGATGATCTTCTCCCTGCCCCTCTTCCTGCCCCACGCCTCTCCCTTACTCCTCCTTTCCCTCTTCCCTCTCTCTCTCCTCTCCCACTTACCCTTTGGGAATTTGGGGTGTGGGGGTCAATTTTGTTTCTATTGTGAAAGCAGGCAAGCAATGTTTGCAGCACCAAAGTAGTGTGATCTGTGAGATGAGTTGGATTCATCCAACCATTTCATTTTCTTGCTGGATAATTCGAGACAAAGCACTGATTCTCATCCAATTTCTTTCGTCTCAGCTAAACAGGAAGCATGAAACAGCCCCCCATTTGGGAGTGTGTGCATCCGTGAGACCCCGCATGTTTTATGCCTAGCAGTTTCAGGATAAATAGTAGGTCTTCTGTAAGTGATGTGTGTGATTATAATTTTATTTATGATGAAGAGATTTTCTACATTCCCTGCATTGCTTGCAGATTTCCCTGCTGACAAGGTCATGGGGCTGTATCCTGTGGGGCTTACGTTGCAAAGGATGAGTAAGAAGAGAAAGAAATCATATGTCTGGATTTTTTTTTTTTTACTGTCTTATAATCATGATCTAAAGCTGAACTAGAACAATGCAATCTACTTTCAACCATTGCTGCTTTTTCAACTCCAGTCAGAAATACGACTCTCCTCAACCTCAGACAGTGAGATGATTGAGATATATATATATATATATATATATATATATATATTATTTCTAGTGAGGCATAGCATAAGCAGAAATGGGAATAAATCAGTGCAGGCAGAAACGATAGAGACCTCCACGCAGAAGTTATAGGGCTCTTGAGTGACATCTGTATTGGGACACACGGCAAACTGGAAACCAGCAACACCAACCAGCCTACCAGAAATGTAAGACAGACATTGACTTTAAAGATAGATTTATTTATTTATTTATTTATTTATTTAGTTAGTTAGTTATTTATTTATTGGAAAATTTGATATACACAGAGCAGGAGAGACAGATCTCTGTCCTCTGGTTCACTCCCCAAGTGGCTACAACAGCTGGAGCTGAGCCGATCTGAAGCCAGAAGCCAGAAGCTTCTTCCAGGTCTCCCATATGGGTGCAGGGACCCAAGGCTAACAAGTTAATTCTGCAGCAAAACTGTTGATTCACAGTGCTCAAATCTGAATATTTTTAAGCCATTACGCTTAGTGGCCACAAATAGACCACAAGTTGGGGAATGCACAGTAGACCAACTGGATTCCTCCTCACAATTTCAGAATTCAGCAGACTCCCCTTTCTCCACCGTCTCCGGCATCCTGATGATCTCTGGACACATTGGGTGTGTGAGCATCTGCCTTGCCCATCTTCTCGGAGGATGGGGTCGGTGACTGCCTTCATGTTCCGTCTGCTTTCCTCAGGGCAGAGGACAAGGGCTGTATGAACAGGTTACACACACTTGTCCTGTGGTGCCAGACAGCTTGAGCGGTTCCTTTCCTGTCCCTACCCATGAACAACTTACTGATTCAAACTTGTCCTCAATTTTAGACATTTCCAAATCACTTATACCTAAAGATCTGCAAGCGAGTCCTTACAGCTAGTCCAAACTCGTATAGCCTTTTGTAACACGATGTGGTCCTACAGTATGCTTCATGTCTATGTCAGCCAATTACTCTTCTCCTATGAAAAGCAGGCACCCATTTCCACTTATCACACATCCACGTTCCTGAGGACAAGTATGAAATCCCCCTATCAATCTCTCATTAAGCTCTACCTCGTGCTTGCATGGAGTTGGGGCTCTGTGTGTCTGAAGTTCATCTCCTCCTCTGGCAATTCCAGTTTTATACAGACACCTCAGATCTCTCCACGGGATTCTGTGAGAACATTTCTAATGTTAGCCTGCCTGACAGTGCAAAGAAGATAAATAACTACTCCCCTGCCCACACTCCTACGAGGGAAAGGGGAAAAACTGCATGCACTTTGCTTCTACACATGTGATTCAAGGAAATCGCCTCCTTGACTTCTAGGTGAATACTAGGCACTGGCCCAGTTCTTTTCTTGTTCCTGAGTCCTGGACGTGTGCATCTAGGAGCTAGGTCTTCCAAGGACAGGGAAACCTTATTGTCTTACTATAGTTTTAATGTGTGTCCCCTAAAATTCATGTATTGGCCACTTGGTACCTGATGTAATATTATTAGTGACATTTGGAGGTAGGATCTTGTGGAAATGATTAAGGTTAGATAAGGCCATCGGCCTGTGCCATCTGTTGGCATGACTTCTTGGAGTGATCTCAGCATGCACCCATGTTATAATGCAATGAGAAAGCATTTGCCACATGATTTACAGATGCATGCACGATGCTCTTGAAGTTAACCTCCAGAACACCAAACAGCCTTCTCTCCTTCATAAATCACCTAGTCTTAGAAATTTTGTTACAACAAGAAGACACATCTGTTATCCTGAATTGAGACTTAGCTGAAAACTCTAAGAGGACAAGAAAACTCCACCTTGTGTTTTGTTATAAATGATGTAAGTTTATTTGAACCATTATGCAAATTGCGACACCAATCAAGATTTCTAAATGTCGAACTTGGTACAGAAATCCACGAGACATGTTCAGCGTTTTCTCGTCTTAAAACTGAAGTTGCCTGAAACAAAACCTGCTTATACTCAATTTCTCTTGTCTATTTATTCCTGTATATCTTTATTTGTAACACCAAATTCTTATCTTGAAGAAAAATAGAGTAGAAGATAGAGAAGAAGAGGCCCTGAAGGGGAAAACCAGAGAGAAAAAGAGGGCAGAATGTGAAGGGAGGTTCAAAATTTTTAGATAATTTTATCCTACTACTCTGAATTGTACATGCAACTTTTTTCCTGAAAGAAAATAAAACTTCAAGTGATCAATGATGTTTCCTGCTCTTGGTGACATGACCTACATCATAGAGTGGTTGTGTGCTTGCAGAAGTATTTTAAAAACAACATATGTGACTTTATCCTGAATAACATCAGAAGCAGTCTTCTGAGAAACCATCATTCTATGCTGAGTCTGGGAGGTTGTTTCCCACTGAGCCTGAACTTGAAGTGCTGCGCCTGACTGCAGGCTGGCTGGGTGACACCCTCTGGCATCTACTGGCAACAGTCAGTAAGCCTGGGGATGAAGGAGCTTTCAAAGATTTGTGCCAGGTGCCTGGAGAGTCTCAAAATGCATACAACTCAAGGATTTAAAAAAATCATCATATCAGCAGTTAGGTTAGATATCCATCAGAGATTAAACGTTTTAACATGTTTTTCTTACATGGTCTGTAGTTTTATTAATCCTGCCAACCTTGAGTTGTACAACCGTTAAGTTTGTCTTACAGGTGATCTTCTGACTCATTGATTTCTACCTTTGAGCTGGAAAATCTGTAAATAGTGTTTCCTTATCTTGAGTCACCTACTGTGTCTCTGGCAGATAACTACAGCATATTTTACATTCATGATATTTTATATATTTAATTGTGAGTTATGGACCATAGCTTGGTATTATTTTAACTCTTCTTAACACAGCAGTGCTGCTGTGCACAATCCTTTTGTGTGTGTTTTGTACAGCAGGCTTTAAAGAATGAAAACTAAAGGTGCTAAACATATATATGCTCTCACTTTTCTTCATATAGACAAAAAGTGGATTACAAGATTTAAGAAATTTCAATTCCATACTCAGGAAGAGAATTCTCAACATTAAGACACAATGTGGACAAGCAATTCAAAAGTCTTCCAATGCAAGAGTAAAGAAAAAAAAATGAGTGAGATCAAAATGATGTTAAAAATGACCAACAGGTCTCACTACTCTGGAGTTTTCGCTTACCAAGTTAAACAACGTCAACCACACAGTACCAACTGTCTCTCCTTTCTGTTTGCGTCTCACGACACTTTTACTCTTTTTTTAGTGTAGATCTTTCTAACGCAATATTGAAAAAAGAGTTTACTTAGACCCCATAGGTTTACGTCTTATGACCTCTACCACACATATACAAGAGAGAAAAAGAGAGAGAGAGAGAAAGAGAGAGAGAGAGACTGAAAGAGAGAACAACTTTACCTTCAGGCCAAATGCACATTCCAAGCACATTGACTTGGCCAAGAGAACACCTAACTTTCGGGCCAGCTAACCAGGGTCAGGAAGGCCGGCACATTGAACACAGGCTGCTTCCGTGAAACCTTGTGATGTATGGAGGGAGATAGGGTTCTAATAACATGAGAGCACTTGCTTAACAGAGAAATGCAGCTGCCTTTATTCTTTTGTTCATTAGTCTATTATTTATCAGATATTTTTTTCTGGAAATACAACCATTCAAAAGTTTTAGCTGGAAATAATGACAAAAATGAAACAAAAATGTAGTAAAATAATGACCTCTGTGAATACCTCTTTAAAGGCAATGTGCCCTGCTAAATACTTTGTATGCATTATCTACTTTGATTTTTATAAAACTTCTTCAGTCACTTCACAACTCAAGAAAGCAATAGCTTAGCCTGACAGCGTTATATTCCAAGACACACAACTGAGAAAGTATAGATTAAAATTTGATTTCAAAATTTGAAAGCTTTGCTGAGCCTCAAAATATATACCATTCCACTCTAAGCTGCATTCTAAAAACAATTTTAATGAAAACATGGGGAAACCTAAAGGATAGATTCTATTACTAGGAAAGCATTCTCAAAGGAATTAAACACTGGAAACTCTTCAGTTCAGTTACAGCGTGAATAGAAGTTACCTACCTGAAAAGGAGATCATGCATTCTAGATAAACAAGAATAGTCTAGAGGTACTTTGAGGTAGACCAGAACACACAATAGGCCTTCAAACATACACAGAAAGAAAAATGCCCCTGCAAGGACACATGGAATGCATCATCTTTTGTGCAATGACCACTTACGTAGCACTTTTAGGAAATTCTTTCCCCTACTGTGACCCCCAAGGCAGCAAATCCCTCCCCACTCAGCTGCGGACACTCTCCTATCTCTGTCCCCACCTCTGCCCTGACCAGTGACCCTCCCTATCCATACCCACACGGGTATGCAAGCCCCTGAAAAACTAAACAAACAAACAAATAAGAAGTAGCATAAGTACAGATGAAAATCAGATGGTTGTGGCTGAAGAAGAACAAGGTCTGCCAGACGGGCAGTATATCAGAAGTGGACAGTGCCGTCAAAAGAAAAGGTGCAGAAGAATCCATGCATGTTGATTCATGTGTCACAAGTGCACATTCCCTTTTATAGTTGGATGCATTTCATTATGTGAATATGTTATTGTTTGTTTATCTAATCACCAGTTGGTGGGAATTTGCAATGCTTCTAGCCTACAAATAAATCCACCATACATATTTACTTGCTCTGAACATACGATGATGTTTCTCTTGATTAATGTCAAGGAATGTAAGCTGGATCATGTAGCAGTTTAGTATGCACTTCGCTTCATAAGAAACACCAAATTGTTTTCCGTAATCTTTGTAATATTTCACATCTGTACCAAGCGTATGTAAGTATTCTAGTGCCTTGCAACACCTATAAGGATCAGTCTTTTCAGGTTAACACTACGTAATGGATATGAAATAGCATCTCCACATAGTTTCAATTTGTGTTTTCCTAATAAGGTTGAACATAATTCTTTGTTATTGTTTGATATTTATATATATGTGTGTGCATGTGTAAAGACATGTATTTATGTGTCTATATGTATATTCTTTTGGGAAGTGTCTTTCAAATTTCCCCATTTGTTTCACTCGATTGTAAGCTTTCTAAGTTTGGACAGTTTTTATATATATATATATTTTTTTTTAAAGACATTTATTTTTATGGGAAAGTCAGATTTACAGAAAGAAGGAGAGACAGAGAGAAAGATCTTTCATCTGCTGGGTCACTCCCCAAGTGACTGCAATGGCCGGAAGCTGAGTCAATCTGAAGGAGCTTCTTCCTTGTTTCCCACATGGGTGCAGAGTCCCCAGGCCATCCTCAACTGTTTTCCCAGACCACAAGCAGGGACCTGGATGGGAAGTGGAATAGCCAGGATACAAACCACCATCCATATGGGATCCTGCCTGGTGTAAGGCAAGGAATTTTAATCAATAGAATACCACACCGGGCCTGTTTTTATATATTTTAGATTCAAATCACTGATAGGTATATTTTTAAGCCTGAAGCTCTTAGTTTTAATAAATCATGCTTTCCTATCATATCCACAAGTTATTTGTCCAAACTCAAGGTCACAAAAGTTTTCTTTCAGTTTATTTAAAAAATTTATATTTTATGATTTATATTCATTTTGAATTAAGAATTAAATCATATGCAATACAAAGGATCTAGAATAACCAAAACAACTTTGAAAGAGAGTAGTATTCAATTAAAATACCAATTGTAAAGCTAAAATAATGTAGATATTTCATTAGTGGTCAACAGACAGTTGTGATATAGCAATAGAAAGAATAAAGTTTAAAATACACTCATGCATGGTCAATCGATTTTTGACAAAAGGACATAAACTTTTTCAGTGGAAAATAATAATCTTTGGATACATCAGATTGTAGCAACTGAAGATGCACATAAAATAAGAAAATATCTACCCATGCCTAATACCAAATAAATTAGTTATAATTATAGTTTCATAAAAAGACATGTAAATAGAATCTTAATTATAAGAATAAGTAAACTGGTACTGCCAATATATCTCAAAAATAAAGTTAGAGCTGGAGCGGATTAAAAATATTTGAAGGGAGAAAAGTCATCTATACATGGCACATATCTAAAAGTACCACAGAAAAGGAAGTAAAAAGAAAAAAAAAATCTAATTAGATCAAAGAGTTCATTTCTTTTAAGGAAATGTCATTTTCATAGAAAAATATTTTTTTATTTGGGTTGTTTTAAGCTCATGTTTAGTCTGGAATTCTTTATTCTGGCAAAAACGTAAGCAAAAGTAAAAGTAAGCAATTGGCTGATACTGGTATGAGGAGCCAAAAATCACATCACCACTTTACATCCAGCCTTTCCGCTCCTGTCCTTAAACATCACTGAGGCTGCTGGAGTCCTTTAGCAAGAGCTTGATTCAAAACCACCAAGTTCTTCGTGTGAATATGGGAAAATTCTTAGGTGAGTACAGTAGAACTCTGCTGCAGCTGTATGCACATTTTCAAATTTAAGAAACAGATCACTACAGATATTACTTTTAAAAAATACTTACAATTGAAGAGCTTAACTACAGAAATGTATGAAGACTGAAAGTCCAAAATCAAGACGTTGGAACACCTGCCTCTCTCCAATCTCTCCTCTCTTGCTGCTTCCTGCTTCTAGTAGCTGCAAACATTCCTTGATTGTATCTCCCTCTATTTTGGCATAGGTTTTTGTCTCTATGTCTTCACATAGTCATCTTTTCACAACACTATCAATCCCATTTGTTGAGCCCCCTACGGTACCTAAGCATGGCATTATCATAACTAGACCTATACATGATTATGCTATTTCCAAATGTCACATTCTGAGGCTCTAAGGGTAAGAACTTCAGCATATCCTCTTAGGGAAGTATGCAATTTGAATCTATAACGCTACATAATTGTAGACTTTTCTTTAAATTTAGTGTTGCAAAGTTCACATTCAGTAACAAATGTAAGTTCAGTTTTTCATGAATTATGAATTGTTCAATTTAATAATATCTGGTTTGATGATCACAAAGTGATATGTTTCTATTACATTTTCTGGATTATTAATGAAGTTGATCATCTTTTTGATTCTTTAAAATTCACTTGAAAAGAAGAGAAACAGAGAGAGAAACAGGCACCCTGCTTGTGGTCTGGGAGAGCAGCTGAGGACAACCCAAAGCTGGATGGGAAGCAACGTGGCCAGGATTATGACCAGCACCCATATGGGATTCTGGCACCTGCAAGGCAAGAACTTGTCTACCTCACCTGGCCCTGAAAATGAATTTTAAAGTAAAATTTGTCTATTTACAAAAGTACTACTTTTGTGTGCTCCATGTAAAACTTTTTTAAAGTACTTGAAAAATCCCACTATTTGCAGTCAAAATAATTTTTCTAGTTATTTCAAGCATAGTTTGATTTTTTTCATTAGTGTGTCAGTAGATTAATCAAGGTAACATAGGTTAATGCTACAATACAATTGTAATGATGACCTATCAGTATTCTATTTCAATAAAGGCATATTTATTGGGTCTAAACTTGCCCTATCCCACATAGTCTTATTGTCCAGACTGATGGAGCCCCCATTCCAGAAATAGATTTCAGAGTTCCATTCAACAGAAGAGTAGGAATACTACAGACTCCGATTTTTCAACTTGTATTTCATCAACCAGAACTAGTCAACCACATAATTTAAAAAATAAACAAACAAACAAAAAAAAAACACTTTGGATGGATGACCCCCTGTAATCCAGAGGAAAAGAGAACTGAATATTATTTGAGCATTAAAATATCCACCGGAAATTATATGCTTTATTTTCTTTATTATTTTAGACTAGTGGTCTATTTTTTACCTTCTCATGAATTTGGCCTTCTACCTTTTAATCTTATTCAGCTCAAACTTGTCTCAGAATTGCTGAAACTTTCCATGTACATACTTAAGTTGACACTCTTTAATCTGAGTATATACTTACTGAGTCCTTTCTGGAAAGGATTAGCTTAATGAGCAGAAAGCAGCTGTGGAAAGCAGCACTTCAAGCTCCCTCCACACATATCACTCTCTGCATACTCACCTGCTGCACTGCTTGCAGTCCAACATCCCAACAAAATAGGAGTTTTGTAGCTTCAAGATTAGAATATGTGGCATTTTAACTTATATCCCACCTGAGTTCCATCCAGCCTCCTTTGCCATATTGTTTTAATATCTGTTAAACATGTTGCTGCTATTCAACGCCGCAAAGAAAAAAAAAAAAGCAAATAATCAACAAGAAATTTTAAAAAAATCCAGAAGAAGTCATGTTCGGTTTAAAAATATCAAATGTGAATTTTCACATTTTAAGGGAGAATGGAAAGTTAACATCCATTTAAATTAATGAAAATTATTTAAATTTTCACCAATTTTTTAATGATTGGAAACTTTTTTCTTTTGTAACAGTAGAATTTTTACAGAAATGTATACTTATATTGTTTGGCCCACACACCTGCAAATACCTTGCAAAGGATATTTCACATCAGTTTCAATTTGTTTTTTATACACTATTTTCACTTGGGTAGTGGGAAAGGTGTAATATACTAACACTATACCCCATGTGTTTGGTGACTGAAATTTGACAATGTTCTTAGTTTACACTATTTGAGTTTGACTTCATAGCCCAGCTCTTTCTATATTTGTGTGTTTTCTGCATAAAAATTATCTGCAAAAATCTTGCATGCAACTTGGCTATTATGTAACTGTTATGATTGGGTTTTTATTTAAAGATTTATTTATTTTATTGGAAAGGCAGATGTACAGAGAGGAGGAGAGACAAAGAGGAAGATCTTCTATCCAATGATTCACTCCCCAAGTGACCGCAATGGCCGGTGCTGCGCCAATCCAAAGCCAGGAGCCAGGAACTTCTTTCTGGGTCTCCCACGCTGGTGCAAGGTCCCAAGGCTTTGGGCCATCCTCAACTGCTTTCCCAGGTCACAAGCAGGGAGCTGGATGGGAAGTGGAGCTGCCTGGGTTAGAACCAGTGCCCATATGGGATCCTGGCACATTTAAGGCAAGGACCTTAACCATTACACTATTGTGCCAGGCCCATTATGATCAGCTTTTGCTGTTGCGAAGATTTGAGACCTCACTAGATTATTTGCCTATCATTTCATAACCCTTTTTCAATTCTCAATTTAAGAGCCCTTTGTCAATTTTTAAATAGTTAATTGAGGGGTTTTTTTCAGTTTGTTAGGTTTTTAGTCTAATTAAATTTGAACTGCTTTGCAGCAATAAGTATTTTTATTTCAAGATAGTAAAAATCCTACATTTACTTCCTTTCATTGAAATCAATTACTGAAAACTTATTGTTTAAAATTTCCCTGCCCCCCCCCCAAAAAAAAGCTATTCCAAGTTCTGGAGGTCAGATGTCTGAAATCATTTTCAGTGACCCAAATGAAAAACGCCATCAGATTCACACGCAGAGGGGGCTGTTAGAGGCAGTTTGTTCCTTGACTTGTAGCCGTTCCAACCTCTGCCTCTATGGTCACATGGTGACCGTCCTTTCTCTCCGTATGAACTTGAACTCCCTCTTCTCTATTGTATTAGGGCACTTGTAATAGTATTTAGAGTTCACCTGGACACCGCCTCATGTCAAAATCTTCATCAAATGTATATACAGTTTTCTCTGAGATCAAGCTTCCAGGTGAAGGGTGTGAACTTGTCACCTGTGACACCAGCTTCCCCTGTGGGTGATGGTTCAGTTTCAATTCAGCTCCTTGCTAATGGCGTGCAAAAGTCATGGAAGATAGTCCAAGCATTTGAGCCCCAGCTACCCATGTGGGAGATCTAGATGAAGTTCCTGGCTCTGAGCATCAGTCTGGTCTATTCCTGGCCATTGTAGCCACTTAAAGAGGGAACCAACAACAGGAAATTCTTTCCTCTTGCTCTTTCTCTCTTCGCCACCTCCTCTCACTCCCTTTCTCCCTGTATCCTTTCTCCCATAACTCTGACTCAAAGTAAATAAGCAAATATTTATGAAAAGAAAATTTGGGGCCACATTAGGTAGCATTTACAAGTTCTGAAGATTAAGATATGCACATACCTTTGGGATCAATTATTAACCCTATCTCAATCCTTGGTTGAATTGAAAAATAGTAAGTTGAGAACAGTATATGTGTGTCCTCCCAGTTTAACATCTCCTAAATCTGCAAGGCCAACCCCAAATGGCAGTCTTGATCTCAGGAACTGTGATTTTCTACCTTGATCCTTCGTGCACTTCTCTTAGTGCCCTTCTATCAACAACTGTGAGTGAGGTGATATAACTGATCCACTGGATCAGTGAGATCTGAAGGTTGACTACAGACGGAGGAGCCTGGTGCTATGGATTTTGCAGATTCTTTATAAAGGGCTAGCACTTGGCACCTCTAAAACCTTAAGACATAAGATAATCACTTCCTTAATATTTGGTATACAATACCAACATGTATTTACAGATTTGCTAATCTGAGTTTCAGGACAGAGATGAATGGAACTTTATTAAGCCACATTATTCCTTTGCTTATCATATTCTACCTTCAGAAATCTATACATTTTTCTGCTTTCACTGCTGGCTGCCAGCTTTAAAACAGAGAATTTACAGGGTCAAAATAAGATACCTGGTTTGTTACCCCCAATTTGCTTTCTCCTCTATATAGCATGCCTTTTGAACACGTACTATAATATCTCTTCGAGCTCTAATTTCCTACACTTCTGCATAGGATGAGTATACGTTTTTGTTAAGAATGCTTAGATATGTTTTATCAGAATGTTCTACATTTATGCTAAAAGCTGGCATGCAGGAGTTTTATATTCAACATTGAACAAAAATTCATTATAGAGACTCAGCAAATATTATTCTCTGACAGATTTACATAGAACACGGACAACTATAATAATAAATCATTTCATTAAGCCACAACCCAAATGAGACTATACGCATTCTGATATTGTACTCTATAGTTTGTCATTTTATTGTAGTATAAACCTTTAAAATAAGAACTACCCTTTTAACATGTTTAGGTATAAAATATATTATTGTTAACTTATTTATCATGTATAAAAGAGACTTTACATCCATCAAGTGGCAATTCTCCATTTTTCCTTACCATCAGTTCAAATTTACCTACTTTAGGTATCTTATAGAAATAGAATAAACACAATATTTTCCCTTCTGTGACTGGCTTATTTCACATCTGTGTTTCTATAAATGGTAAAATTTGCATCCTTTTAATTTTGTTTTATATTTGAAGATTTATTTATTTTCACTAGGTCCCAGGTGGATACAAGATCCCAAGGCTTTGGGCCACCCTTGCTGCTTTCCCAGGCCACAGCAGGAAGCTGAAAGGAAAGTGGAGCATCTGAACATGAACGAGTGCCCATATTGGATGCCAGTGCTTGCAAGGGGAAGAAGCCAGCTGAGCCATCGCTTCAGTGAGATTCCCCTCCTTTGCAAAGGCTGAATATTTTACCACATGCATATACCCCATCCTCTATCCTTTCATGTGCTGACAAACTTTTTTTTAAGAAAAGGTTTAGTCATTTTTGGAAAGGCACTCTTACAGAGAGAAGAAGAGACAAAGATCTTCTGTCTGCTGCTTCCTTCCCCAAAAAGTGGTCGCAATAGCCAGAGTTGAGTTCATCTAAAGCTAGGAGCCAGGAGCCTCCTTAGTGTCTCCTACATGGGTGCAAGGTCTCAAGGCTTTGGGCCACATCCACTGCTTTCCCAGACCACAAGCAGGAAACTGAATGAGATGTGGAACAGCTGGGACACAAACCTCTCCCATACGGGATCCCAGTGCTTTCAAGGCAACTACTTACTCACTGGCCATCATGCTGCCCTCCGCCATTGTTTAAACTGTTGGTGAATACTTAAGTTACTTCCACATTTTGGCTATTATTAACAATGGTTTAAATGATCACAAGAGTGCAATATCTCTTCATTATCCTGCTTTCATGGTTGTTTTAGATAAATGCCTAGAAGTGAAATATCTAGACTACATGGTAGGAAGTCCTATCTTTAAATTTTTGAGATCCTATCATATTTGCCGCCATACCTTTTTGTCAGCAATGTGCAGGAGTTCCAATTTCTGAAAACATGCTTATCTTAAACAATAGCCACCCTATCAGCTTTGAGGTTGTTTTTCCTCCTGGCTCTTGATACTAAGCACTTTTCCATGCATGTCTGCCATTTGCACTATTTATTTGGGGAAATATCTATTCAAGTTCTTTGCTCATATTTTAATTGGGTTGTTTTGATTCCTGCTATTTAGTTATAGAAACTTGTTCTAAGCTGCTGCTATTTAATTGTCAGAATTTGCTTATCAGTTAAATGGTTAACACAATGTAACCATTTCAACCTGATTGACACTTCGCTTTGTTGGGAAGAAATTTTTTGTTTCCCACTTGCTTTTTTTTTTTTTTTGCTGCATTTATCTATGATTTTAGTAATATATCCAAGAAATGATTGCCATGACCAGTTATGGAGCACTTCAGGAATATTGAATCTTTCATAACAAAATTTCTTAATTTTTTTGAAAGGCAGAGTTGTAAAGAGAGAAGGAGAGAGAAAAGGAGGGGGAGTTAGATGGGGAGAGAGAGCATCCTTCCGTTGGTTCATCCGCAAATGACTGCAACAGCTGGAACTGGGCCAGGCTGAAAACGGGAAATGAGAGCTTTGTGTGGGTCTTCCTCAGGAACTCAGATCAGTAGTGGAGCAGTGGGGACCTGAACCAATGTCCATGTGGGATGCCAACATTGTAGGCAGCATCTTCACCCACAGCACCACAATGCTGACATCAGGGGTACTGTATCAACCTATCACTCCCTACTGAATTGAACAACTTAGAATTAATTTATAAATTTACTTAAAGCGAATAAGTGTGAATGATTAAGAAGTAGTATAAGTTTCTAAGCAAATGCATTTTATTGTCTCTCCAAAGCAAATCATAAAATATATTATGAAATCCAATAGTAGAAATAGAAAAAAAAGTAAAACATACAGAGAAATTCTATCATTCTATCTTGTTGCTGCCAACAGACTGGAAACTCCCTTTATGAAAATATTTTAAAATTAAGACAGCAGCTGGAATCATTTAGATATTTCAAGATATTTCCATGTATTTGTAGACTGTTAAAGAGTTTTTTTTAATTATGCATTTAAAAAAGAAACAGTGGGTTTTTCAGCAAAGTGATTTTTGGAAGGTTACTTTCTTGTGATCAAAGCATAGATTACATATATTTGGCACTAGACACAACATTTTCTTCTGAAATGTCAAGAAAATACTACTGATTTGTGCTTGCTACTCCCCCCTTACTGACCCCCGTTTTCAAAGTGTGCAGACAAAAACATGTAAAAAAGGAGCCTTACATAGATTACAGAAGCAAGTTAGTGAAAACAGTTACAATATTTCCTCTTAACATCTTAAATATGTTTTTGTCTGCTTCTTTAGAGTTTGGGCTTTTAAAAATGCTGTTTTCCCAAGGGACTCATATGCATCTTTTTAAAACATGGCTCAGGCCTTTTTGTTTAATTCCTCTTGAATTTTCCCAGGACATTCTTCTAGTCTCTGTTTGTTAGCTTTTTGTGGCTAAGAGATGTCATGATCACTCAGTAGAATATCTTCCATCTGGCCCACTCGTCTTCAGCCCCTATTACTTGAATATCTTTGGGTTGTTTTTTTACCTCTACATTAGACATAAAAATACTCAAATATATGACAAATGATTTAATAAGTATTAAGGCACACACTCACATCCTCACATGAAAGATAGAAGTTTGGTCTACAATTTGATTATTTTTTTATGCTAGTCATAAATACATTTTATGAAGAAAGTACTACCAACTCTTTGAGAAAATAATTTTTCTTGAACACATTTTCACTTTTCTCATTTAGAAATGTTGCCAAAAAAGAATGATGTGAGAACAAGCAACGAAGCATTAGAATCTAATAATTCTGACTCTGGGCAAGAAACTGAGTTAGGCAACAAATACCTTCTCCTCTTTAGGAATGTGCAAACTCTAAATTTGCTTTTCTTTGTAAAATTGAGAACCAGGTCACTGTTAGAATCCCACATCTAAAGGTAATAATGTGTCTTTTTGGCCCTGGGTTGGGGATACCTCACTGCAGAGTGTACATTAAACCATGGCACTCTCAGATTATTCAGTTCACACCTGCAAATCCATTTTGTCTTCCAGAAGATCTCCCCGCACCTCAGGAGTCCCAAATGTGTCTGAGCTACCCAAGGAGTGAAATCACTTCTCATTCCCCAGCTTCTACATTAATGAGAGATTCAAATACACCTGTAAAAGCTCAACGTCAAGTAAGCCATCCTCCCTCAATAAGATGTGAATGAGCCTATCAAAGGAAGAACATGTTTTCTTTTAAATACTCTCAACGGTTTATGCGAGACACTTGCCAATACTGTGAACCAGGAGTACACAGTATGTGTACTCGGGGAACTGTGCATTTGGCAAGACCAAATGATTCAGAAAATATATTTCTGCATTTCTATTCATCTTTTTTTAAGATTTCATTTCTGTATTTTGAAGTTCTTTGGGGCCATATTGCAGTGTTGTGGATATAACTGCCATCTGTGATTCCAGCATCTCATTGCAAGTACCAGTTAGAGTCCTGGCTGTTCTACTTCCAATGGAACTCCCTGCCAATGGCCTGGAGAAACCAAGTTCCTGAGCTCCTGTCACCCACGCGGGAATCCCAGAAGCTCCAAGCTCTTACCTGCCGCCTGGCCCAGGCCTGGCCATTGGAGCCATCTGGGGAGTAAACTAGCCAATGGAAGATCTGTCCATCTCTTTCTTTTCTTTCTTCTTCTTTTTTTTAATAAACTATTTATTTATTGTGTTTTCTTCTCACAATCTTAAAACTCAATATTTAAGAACAAGTTTTACTCTGGCAGTACTAGATTTTCTGTCATTGTCAACACCCAAAATGCTATGATAACCTTAAATAGCAGGATGTTAAGCATGTAATGTTACTAAAGGACTAAGCTACTGTGATCATGTGGGGAATATGGTAGGAGGAGAGAAGGAGGAGAGGAAGGGGAGGAGGAGAGAAGAATCCTTACACCTATAAAACTGTATCAAGGAAAATAATAATAACAATAAAGAGTTTTAAAAGATAAAAGTGTAAGTTCTTGCAAAAAACCCAATCAAATAGAAATATGATTTAGAAGTGATTTCCAAAATGAATCCTCATGCTCTACTGGTGGGAATGTAAAATGGTACTGCTGATAGGAAAAATTGTGGTGATTCCTCCCAAAACTGGAAGGGACAAGCGTCTGGTTGAGCACCAGTGATTCCTGTCAGAGTAGCTGGAGTCAGCCCCAGCTGGATTCACTGCAGATGCGGTTGCCTGCCATTGTACGTGCTGGCCTCTGCCAGATGGACATTCCAATACGCAGGTCCCTGTCACCTGCATGTGAGACAAAGATTACTTCTCAGGCTCTGAGCTTCAGCCTGGCCCAACTACATTTGAAAAATCAGTAACTGGAAAAGACTTTCTTCCCTCTTGTTCTCACTCTTTCTCTTTCTTCTTTCTCTGATTTTCAAATAAAAGGCAAATAAATAAACATATTTTTAAAATAAATGTAAAAATAGTTTCCAATTCCTCTTCCACATATGCACATCTCTCTTGCTTTTCTTGTTTAAGCTTGCAAGTCGGAAGATGAGCCAATTGAGCCATAGTACCAAATGTTTTTTAAGTTATTCTTTTGTTTTAAGATTTATTTATTCATTTGTATTGGAAAGTCAGATATATAGAGAGAAGAAGATACAGAAAGATCTTCCATCCGCTGATTCACTCCCCAAGTAGCTGTAACTGCCAGAGCTAAGCCAATCTGAAGCTAGGAACCAGGAGCTTCTTCTTCGTCTCCCATAACTGGTACAGGGGCCCAAAGCTTTAGGGCATCTTCAACTGCTTTCCCAGGCCACAAGCAGGGAACTGGATGGAAAGTTGAAGCAACTGGGACAGGAGCCCATATGGGATCCTGGTGCCTACAAGGTGAAGACTTTAGCCATTTCGCTACTGGTCTGGACCCTTCAGTTATTCTTACAGTACATTTCAAATACACAGTTGTAAGAATGAAATGAAATCAGTATCTCCAAGAAAAATCTGCACCCCATGTTTATTGCTACATTAGTGCTACCCAAGAGAAGTAAACAGTCTAAGTGAATGTTGACACACAAACCTATGTAGGGAATTGTATGTGTGAACACATATATAATTAAATATATTACTCAGTGACAAAAGTAAAAAAAAAAAAATTCTGCCAGTTGCAACACAGAGGAACCTGGAGAACATCATGCTAAGTGAAGTTAGATACAGAAAAAAAAAATACTAAATGATCCCACTTGTATTTGTGGAATCTACAAGAGTTGAAGCAGAGAAGATAAGGGAATTGGCAGAAAGGTAAGGTGTTGGTCAAGGAGTATAAACTTGCAGTTGCAATATGACCAAGTTCTGGTTACTATCTATATTTAATATACCGTGCTCTCCAGTTTACTAAGAGATTGTAAGCATTATCACCATGCATATACACACAAAAATGATGACCTGGGTCAGTGTTATGGCATAAGAAGTAAAGAATCCTTGTGCAATGCCAGCATCCCATGTGGGTGCCAGCTCAAACCCAAACCTACACTGCTCCACTTCTGATTCAACTCCCTGCTAATGCTGCTGGGAAAGCAGCAGAGGGTGGGCCAACTGCTTGGGCCCTTGGGCCCCTGCACCCTCATGAAAGACCCTGATGGAGTTCAAGGCTCTTGGTTTCAGTCTGGCTCAGATCCAGATGTTGTAGCCATTTGGTGAGTGAATCAGGAGATGGAATCTCTCTCTCTTTCTCTCTCTTCCTCTATGTGTGTTTCTCCTTCAAATAGGTAGTCTCAAAACAATTATGGCAACCACATTAATTAGCTACATTCTGGTAATTATTTCATTATATATATATGATATATATATAAATGCATTATAAATCTTAAGTGTAAACAATCAATTCTAATTTTTTAATTATATCTCGATGAAGCTTGAAGGTTTTTTGCATATAATATAAAATTTGTTTCAATATTTCATCTTAAGAACTCACTCCTTTTGCCCTAGGAATCACTTTTTATTATGTAGTCATTCAAGTTCTTTACGTGAGAAATATCTTCCTACCACTTTGTGTGTGCTTTCCTAAGATGGACGACTTTAATATAATTAAGTTGTTTCATATTTGCCCTGATATTATCTACATTAAGGCAGAAAAAAAAGAGAATATTAGAATACCCATTAAGAGTCCTAGCTACTCCACTTCTCATCCAGCTAATGTGCCTGGAAAATAACAGAAGACCTACTTAGCAGCACTCTGCCACCATCACAGGAGACCAGACTGAACAGCCAGGCTCCTGGCTATGGCCTGCCCCAACCATGACATTGGCGACCTTCTTGGGAATGAATTGGTAGATGAATGATTTCTTCTCTCTCCCTCTATCTCTGTCATCCCACCTTCCAAATGCATACAGTCTTTTTTTAAAAAGAAACAAAACATTGTGTATGTCCATGTGTTTGCCTGTGTTGATACCAGCTCTAGAGATAAAGAATCATTTTGAAACCTTGGCAGCGTGATACTAGATGTTCCACCTTTGCATATACCTGCGATACCAGGAAGCATTAAAATAGCAGAAAGCTCATCTTATAACTGTTACTATAAGATTATACTACTGCGATAGTATTGAGGAAAATGACAGGAGGGGAAATAGTAATAAATTCATTCAAAAAATCATTTCAGTTGAGCGTTGTGCTCAGATGTCTTTGGAGGATCATTCTGAGTCCAGCAGTTTTCTGAATTATGTAGATATGTTAGCTCCACGGACAGCTCATTCCAGCAATGTAAGGCTTAAACACTAATGGTTGAGACATTTTGAGTCGCAAGGGAAGTCCCTGACCAGTGTGTTCCTCTGAACTGGTCAATAAGCTCATAACGTCATCAATCTCTCAGGTATATAGGACATTCCAGCCCTAATATGAGAAATCCTTGATAGGTGATTAATGAGGACAGTGCATTATGCAGATGACAGAACTACTAAAAAAGCAAATTGAACAGCCTAACACCTGCCTACAAATATATTGCAAGAGTCTCCATTTGGGCTTCAATGGATTACTATGATTCAATCCCCATGACTGAGTAAACCAGCATTTGCCCTCCTTCATACGTTGTAGCAAAGTTTTTATCAGTAAATACTTGGAATTTCGATGAGCTCCTTTTTGCTTTTTTCAAAGGCATCCAAGTCAAGATGTAAGATAAAGAACCTCTTTGAGCTAAATGAATTGACTTGTTAGCGCTGTGGTTTATCGGGGGTTTTCCCACACACACATAGTACCATGTTAAGTAAAATGTTCCCTACGGGGCAGTTTTGTGGGGTAATAGGTAGGATATGCAGGTGTGCAGAGGATAATAAATATTGCCTGGTTCTGCCCTGGAGCCACAGAATGGCAGCTAGCATTCCTTTGCTTTTCTCTTTAGTCTTCTCTCAACAACTTCTTTGCCAGTTGAGGATTCTTTTTACTTCCCGTGCATTTATAATTTGTCATTTAAAAATTTTCTTTTATTCAATTCCAAACCTCTTAAAATTTGCCAGTTTTAGTCTAACCTGCTAAAACACTGAGTTGCATTTAGAGCCTTATATCGCCGTGGTTTCCAACAGAGTTAAGGTTGATACATAAACACCAGGCATGAATTTAAATATTTCCGTAGCTCCAACCAACAGCACAACAAGTGTATTATCAGATGTCACCATAACCAGGTGACATCTGCAGATTAGGTCTTTGTTTCTCATCACATAATTCTAACTCTTAATCTACCACGAGAAATATTACTATTGGGAATTTTGGAAAAATAACAAAATCGGTAACTAAGAATGTTTTTTTTTTCAAAGGATAATTACTGTGAAAAAGTAAATATTATGAAATTTAAATAACCTTTGAGAAAAATAATAAACTAGGTTTCTCTAGTAATTTACATGTTCAGAAAATAGTTGGTAAATGTGGATTGCAGAGATTTATACAAAGACTCTTAAGCAAAGTTGGCCAGAAAATATTTCTGCTTTAGTCAGAGTTGAAGGATGGGTAGAATTTTGGAAAGAACAGAAAATAATGGTGGATGTATAGAGATATTAGAAAGTGTGAACAGAAATGTTTAAATTAGGGGTGGGCATTTACATGCCTGCATCCCACAGAGCAATGGCCTGAACTACATATTCACACTCTTTCCCATGTGTCATCATGGTGCTTGTCCTTCTGACTAGTCCACATGATCTAACTTAGCCAACAAGGCTGAGAATTGCACACAAAAGAGCCTATATACCCAGTCAGCTCTCAGGAGCTGCTGACTAACTGCAGCCACAGGACCAGGGATCACATCAGATCCGTAGAACTGTCTGCAAACCCACAGTTGGCTCCAGACAAGGTACAGATCAGATAAGCACTGCACAGTGGGAGCTGAAGAAATGCTTACTGTTGCATACCCTAAGAAATTGAGGTTGTGTACAAATGCATTGTTAAAGTGACAGTGACAACAAATGGCAAATGGAGTAGCAGGAGAGATCAGTGTACAAATAGCAAAACCAAGGAAAGCCTCGCCTAAAAGATGACATTTCAGAAAAGACTTCTAAAAATAAGAGAGGGACCTATGTAAGTATTTCAGGAGGGAAGGGAAAAGTTGCAGAGCCTCCTGAGTCTGAGAAATCAAGAAAGCCAGCATGGTCAGAGAAAAGTGACAAAAATATGACCAGTGCGGTCACTAAAACATGAGGAACAGGACAGGGCAAATGCTGTGGCACTTTCAGAATTCTCAAATCTTGAAATTCTGCTAAGCCTTGTGAATTTCCGAAAACAATTGTTTGTAATTTAATTCCTCAAATATCTGATAACCCAGCACCTTTTCTCACTGTACTAGAACCCTGCAGAAACCTCTTGCGAAAAGGCTCTGATATATTTAACTCTCAGAGACTTACAGCATTAATCTCAAGGTCACAGCTAGGCTTGGGATAGAACACCCTGAGCCTAGAGCCAGCAAGCACCCCCACTACGTTCCAGACAATCCCCACACTTAGGTGCCATCGCGTCTGCACCAAGTTATGCCCCTCAGCTATGTGACTTGACATGCACTGAATGTATTAGCTTTATCATTAGGAAAGATTCGCGTGTGGCCCATTACGCCATCACATAAATGTTCCAAATGAAATAAAATTCTACCAGGAGAAAAACAGTGGGAGAGTGTATTCAAATGCATGGAAGTTATAAATCACCAAACTTTCCAGGCTCTCTGCTTCCAAAATAAGGGTGGATTCTCCAGCTGGTCTCCATTCGTTTCAGTTGGATGGAGAGCAAAGACCTTAACCTGTCTCAGCAAAGAATATCTCATTTTGAAAGAAGAAATGGAATTTCTATGGTGATTTTAAAAGCAGATTAATTTTAAGTGACTTCCACGAAAATGCACATGCCTGTGGATTCCATACGGGAGATAATGTTTCAATTCAGGGCCCCGATTCCAAAGAGGCTGTGCTCTTTCGGAGGAACTTCATGTGATTTGTACACGATGCAAGAGTTCTCAGTCATGTTCCATTGTTTGTTTCCAAAGTGCTTATCACCCTGACCACTCCATTTATACCCTTTAATATATATATTTATAAATATTTACATATATATATTTATATATATATTTATATATTTAAAAAAAAGTATGTATATATACTTTTTTTTTAAGGCAGAGAATGGAGGGAGAGAAGGAGAGAGATCTTCCATCTGCTGGTTCACTCTCCAAATGCCTTTGGTAGCCAGGCAGGGCCCAGGCCCAAGGCAGGAGTCTGGATTTTGTTCTAGGTCTACCACATATGCATTGCAGGAATCATTTGTGGATTCCCTAGCTGGGTAGTAGAAGGAGGCTGGATTGGAATCTGAATAGCCAAGACATGAAGCGGGTATTTTGAAGCACAACTTAATTGTTGCACCACACACCTACCCTTTTGTTATAACGGCTGCTTCACTTGAGAGTAGGGAGGGATTTTAAAATAGTGAATTCACAAAGTGAATCTACTATGTGTATTTTATTTAAGCTCTTAAGTCTCTTTCCCATCAGAGATAACAGCTTAGTTATGTCTGCCATATTTTCCCACTGTCACATTTTATACGAAACACTTTTGAAGAAACGCAAACTGAGTGTCGTAAAGGAACCTCTTTGTTCAGCAGCACAATGTAGAGCTGTTTGAAGTCATTGTGCCTGCAAGAAACACCCTTCTGCAAAGAGACCATTTTCCCTTCCTCACAGATCCATTTACCCTCCCTTCAAGACAGATCCAACTCTATCCATTTTTTTTTTCAAAACTACACCCTGTCCTGTACCACATGCTACATACAGGATGTGCCCAGTAACCATCTGTAAAAACCATGAAATGACGTGTTGAAGAGCCTCACTACAACATGGAGAAATGGAGATCAGTACTTTGTGGAAACCTAGCTGTCTTTCAGGCATCATCCCAGGTTGAGCAAGAATAAAGATAGACAGCCGGCTCCCTTAGGCCCTGCATCTACAGGGCCAAAACAGTGGAAATATAATGAATAAATTATAAGCAGTGCTTAAGTGTTACAAAGTAAATAGAGTAACAAGGTGGCATAGCACAGAGATGGCAACTCTATCCAAGATGTCCAGTGCAAGCCTTTCCTGTGCGGTGGCATCTGACCTGGGTCGGCCGTGGGAGGGTCGGGTTTCTGTAACTCTGGCTTGTAGATCTCTAGTGTCCTAGAAAATGTCCCCAAGAGATGAGGAAGAACACTTTTTCTATAGAAATGCCATTTGCAAATTCCTATCATATATTAGCATGCTAGATAGAAATTCTGGAAACTCTTTGAAACCTGGAAAAGTTATTTGTCTTCTCTCTGGCCCAGTGCTCAAAACAGGACTAAAAATAAAATAAAATCCCAACATCATAATGCTGTTGCAAGGTTTAAATGAATCAGTCTATTCAAGATGCTTCAACAGTGTCTGGCAGACAGTACCAAAATCCTGATAGTATTTTTGTCACTTCTACCATTGTTACTAAAGTAACGGTAATGCAGTTTTGAAGCAATAACTTCAGGAACAGCCTTCAAACATCGCTGCCCCCATTAACTGGACAACCTGCTCTTTGTAAGTTGATAATAGAAACTACTATGGTGCTTACATTAGATTTTTAAATCCAAGGTCTGAAAACCATCATGCAAAGACACAATGCACTGCATCTTGTTTGTACCCAAAACACTGTCATTTTCTCTGCAGAAGAAAAAGTTTACACTTACATGAGAGGCAGAAAAACAGAGAGGACAACAGAGACAAAGAGAGCTTCCATGCAAGGATTCATTCTCCGAATGCCCCTGACAGCCAAGACGGAGTCGGGATGAGGAGCTGCGAGCACAGTTGCAGCCTCCCAGCCAGGGAGTAGAGACCTGCTCACTTGAGCCATCATTGCCATGCCCGAGGGTCTGCATTAGCAGGAATCTGAAGACAAGAACGGCACGGGGCCCCAAACCCCAGCACTCCCACACGAGACAGGGGTGTCCCAACTTGCAACCTGCCTGCTAGGCTAAACACTCACTCACGGAATAATGTTGAAACGATTTAATACTGTAATTGTTTGAACTGGAGTAAATTTGAAGGTTCCAAAATGATCAGGGATAGTGCGCCTTTATTCCCCCCAAATTTATCACAACTCATCTTGCTAAATGAAGGTCTTCATCAGGCTTAGCTCAGGCTCCAAGTAAGGTTAGAGATAGAATTAGGGAAATTTTACAGAAAATCCTGAAATAAGATCATAAAAATCTCAGTAACTTCTAATATAAAAGCCTACTTATATTATATCAGAATATTCAGCAGTATTGGTACAAGAAAGCTGCAAAAACTGTAAACACAGTTTCATGAAATTGATTGCTAAAAGCTACTTGGAAAATTGAAACCTGTTGATCCAGCCAATCCCTGAAAGTGGCTCTTTACAAAGAAAGGAATTATCTCATAGTACATCCTGCCCTGTTGCGCAGTGCGCATGCCTCCCGCCTCAGCTGATGGTGGTTTTCTGCAAGCAGTCCGTACCCCGAAGAGGCAGGCTACGAAGCAAAGCCAGCAGCTTCTCTTTGCAAAGGAAAAACCGTCAGTGCACTGCTCACATACGAAGACCTCACAAAGAAAATTATAAGGCACATTTTTATTTCATGACATTGTAGTGTCTGAAAAGTATTCTAATGTGTCATTTAAATTAATGTTTAGGTTATTTTGTTGAGTTTGTCCTCATAATAATCAAAAACATCTGTTAAAAATCATGGTAAACGGTTATACAATCACTTCTAAGAAGCAGCCAATACGGATAAGATTAGTGTCTCTTAAACTTTGAGTGAGAGCCACAACTCAAAATTTTAACATTTCTACTATGTGGACAAATGCATGCAGATTCTAAAGTTTGTAGTAAGAATCATGTAAACATACAGAACCATTTCAACTGCTCCTAGGATTTTGTTTGTTTATTTGCTTTCTAAACAAAGATTGTATTTCATTTCTCTCACAGACCAATGCCAGTAGAAAGACATTTTCTTTAAATGTCTGAACAACACAAGGACAGCTTGGTGCCTCGTGCGTGAAACACCTGGAGCCAAAAGAAACGGTTGCCACATGATGGAGTTTTACAGTTTTATTTTATATGAAACACATCTCTTTTAGCGACTGTTTCATAGCAGCTTGCTTCAAAAATGCTGTGAAAAAAAGGAAAAGATAAATTTAAATAAATTAAGCTAAGTAATAGTGAATTGCAAAACATTTTGAAATCAATTTTATTTTCTCACAAGCTTCTTAGAATAGCCTAATATGACTATGGCTACAAATGTGAGTTGAAATGAAAAGAGTCTTCCAAAGTAGCTGAACCGAAAGCTGATATGTTTACGACAGGAGGCACTGGATAATGAGTTGATTTGGTAGGAAAAGCACTTGAATCTGAGGGGGGAATTTTAGGTTTTCTAAATCCCACCCCTAGACTTCAATCAAGTCTATAATGATCTGTCACAGGTATTTTCTGGGGAAAAAAAAAAATTTTTAGCAATCATGTTAACTACATTCCCAACATCAGCTATGTAAGTCAAGTGCATGTTAATAAGGCAAGTGAGGAACCCAAACGCAAAATGAGATTTACAAATGATTTAGTTGCAACTTTCAATTATTTAAGGCATGATCACAAAAATAAGTTTATGTTTTCCATATTTGGTAACAAATATACTCTGCCCATGAAAATCGTGTGTCTTTCAGTTTGCTAAATGAGTTCCTCAATTACTGCAAATTTTGTCTTATTGGATGTCGCTAAAAGAGCTCTGCTTCCTCGCTCTGGTCCAACAGTGTCAGAGAAAGTGGAAAGGGAGCCAAATTGGCATCAATTTGGAGAGGGAGCTTGGTGGTCTTGAATGTTGTGAAAACTGGGGCCCTGAGGCGGGCTGAACAAGTGTGCCCCCCACACAACCCGCCTCCTACTGTCTGCTGTTCTGGTTCTCAGAATTTTCTACTCATAGTTCTCACAGGGTTAGGAGAGCCTGACAAAACCCTAACAGAATCAGGGTCTCGCACCTTGTCCCAGGGTGAGGGTTGGGAGCAGCAGCTCTTGCTTTCAATGTTTGCATTCAGTATCTGCAAGCTTTGGTTGAGACCCCGCTCTGTTCTCCAAGTTCAGTGTCAGGTTACAGAGCAGCCAGGGAGTCAGTGGACATGGCTGAGGGGCGCCAGCCTCTGTCATTCAAGCGACCTGAGCTAAGTTCCCATCCCTCCGTCTTATCTGACCTAACCCTGACTGCTGCGGACAAGTGAGGAATAAGGGAGTGAAAAGAGATTTTGTGTCTGCGTCTCTGTTTCCATTTCCCTCAGCCTCTCGGATAAAAAAGAGAAGTAAATGCAAAAAGGTTTTGTTGTTGTTGTTGTTGTTGTTGTTTTAGATTTATTTAGTTGTATTGGAAAGGCAGATGTAAGGAAGGAGAGACAAAGATCTTCCATCTGCTGCTACACTCCCCAAGTGGCCACAACAGATGGAGTTAAGCTGATCTGAAGCCAGGAGCCCAGAGCCTCTTCTGGGTCTCCCATGCCGGTGCAGGGTCCCAAGGTTTTGGGCCATCTTCCACTGCTTTCCCAGGCCACAAGCAGTGAGCTGGATGGGAAGTGGAGCTGCTGGGATTAGAACCAACACCCATATGGGATCCTGGCGAGTGCAAGGTGAGGACTCCAGTCACTAGGCTACCATGCTGGGCCCTTAAAAAGTTTTTAAAGCAGAACTCTGATGCTGAACTCTGCATCACAGCTTGACTGCTAAATGAAATCCAAGTGTCCCTCGGAGCAACAGGAAGTTAAGTCAATGTTCCACTATTCTCGAGGAAGTCATGTTTGTTTAACATTTCAAACTAACCTAAAATAGTTTGGGACAATGATTTACATTGTAACGAGTGGGGAATAGACAGGACGCTTGGGAAACAGAAAATAAAGCTCACAAAAACAAATAGATCATAAACAGAAAAAATAGCTAATGTATAACAGAGAGTTACAAAAGGCTTGTTTTTGCTTGATGGTCTACTTCCCAAATACCGAAGTCAAGTTCAGGGAAAGAAACCACATCCTTCCGGATTGCCTTCCGTGTCTGTACCCCTCGGCACCAGCAACAGTATCACGTGCGATGACAGATTCTCAACAAATGACGCTCCCATCAATCAATTCATACTTGAAACCAGATTTTGAAAGGGAGATGAAGAAGTGCAGCAAGTAAAAAGGTTACGAAAGGCTTACACTGGTTCAACAACTGGATTACAGAAAGGTGGGGCGGGGGTTGTCAGTGCGTGTTAGCATCTTTAGCAAATAGTAAATGCTCCCAAATGTTCCCTTAATTCCTGCATTACAGTGTTGATCAGATTGCGCTAATCATCTGTTCGCATGTTTGTCTGCCCCACTAGACCACGACGCCTGCTTTCCTCCTGTTCCGTGTACTGTCTGGCACGCAGCATCCAATAAATATTTGATGAACAAAGGAACAAATAATAGGTGTCTGGGTGGCAAACGTTCCAGATGGCTTACTAATTGGGACGTCAGGAATCGCTTCCATTTTTGAGATGCAAAAGAACAAGATGATGTCTTCCTCGAGCATTTTCAAGCCTCTTGGACAATTTGGGTTTATTTCGTTTTTCAGATGCATTACAAAAAAAAAAAAAAAAACTACTTTTTTCTTCGGAGACCTCACACATGACCACATGATGGCGCTGGCGCTGCACCGTAAATCCAGAAGCAGCTGGGCTGCGCGGCTCCCTAAGCACCTGCGGGTGCCTCCTTCTTCCCTCTTCCTGCCGGAGCTCTTTTGTTGTGTTTCCCCGCAGGTTCTCCTTCCCAGCCAGTGGAGCTGGATACACAGAACATTTGCCAAGAAGCTGTCAGTCTGGCCTGGGGTACTGCCCACTTGAAGCTGGTATTTTCTTTGTTCTCCGACAGACAAAATTCTGCGTGTTCCTCCCATTAAAAAAAAAAAAAGAAAAATCTGAGAAGTCTTTGAATGTTGTTTAAAACTGTTATTTCTAGTCTGAGATCCATGGATTGTTATTTTGTACTTGATTGGCCCCTGAAAGTGATCTGTCTTTCCTAAACCAAATAGCCAGCAGAGCAGATTGTATCTGGGTAAGTTATTAGAATCCTCACAGCTCAGGAAATTGAGACCCAAGGTCTTGCCGAAATAACCAAGAGAAGCGGATTAGCACATAATCAAACATTTGCAAACCTATGTTCCAAGTAGACTGTCAGACCTGGGAAAAATAAATAAATTACTCAAAAATCACCAACAGGCTAAGAATTACAAGTGAGTTCAAAGGCATATAATTAATGTGGTTTTCAAAGCAGCAAGGCAATAAGGATTTTCATGAAGTCCCACTAGGTTTTTCAGGGCAGGCATCTGGTGCAACAGTCAAGATGCTGTGTGGTTATCCCATATCCCCTGTCGGAGTGCCTGGATATAGTCGCCTTCTCTGCTTCCAGTTCAGCCTGGGAACGTAGCAGGCGAGGACTCCAGGGCTGCAGGTGCTGCCACCAATGCAGGGGACCACGATGGGACCCACAGCCCCAGCCTTCTCATCCAGCGCTGGCTGTTGAGGCTGTCTGGAGAGCGAGCGAGCATATGGAAAAATCTCTCTGGCTCTCTGCCTTTCGAACAGAATGAAAATGAAGAAGTAACGAATGAAAGTAGATTTTCCTTTTCTTCTCAAATCGAGGCAAATGTTACATAAGATGGAATTTCCGAAGATTAATTTATGAATACTTGTATTGGTATATACTTTTCGATTACAAATATATTTCCATTGAGTCCAGCAGATTTTGACAAATGTAACATGCTAGTGTACGTAGCACCATAGTCAGGATTCAGGACCTGACCAATTCCCGGGAGAGTTCCCTGCTTCCTGCTCCGCTTAAGCCCTGCCCTGACGGTCTGGCATCTACTCTGTGAGAATACCACGGTGCTTCAAAAAGTTCGCTGGAAAGTGAGATTGAAAGATGAGTTTAACTTAGGTGCAAAAAATTGAAACCAATGTATAATGTTCATGACACACACACCTTTTATAAACTTTCCAGAAACTTTCTTGCTTTTGGATGTCTGCTCTGTAACCCTTTCGCAGTCGGATGTTCGCTGTGCTCCATCCACGGTAGGCGCTGCTGGCTCTTCTTTTGTTGAATTCAGAAGCTACACGAACAAGGCTGGAAGACTCACATGAGCTCACTCTAGGCTGTGAAACTGCACAAATTAAAGCAATGTGGCACCAATAGTCACGTCCTCTTCATGGATATTTGAATTGTTTTCAGTTTAGACTACTGTACACAAAACTGCTCTGAGTATAGTCATACAAGGATCTGTGTAGCAACAGGCTTTCATTTCATTGGGGGTAAATGCCTAGGAGTAGGATTACTAAATAATATTGGAAACTATATATGCATATGTGTGTGTAATATATACACTATATGATAGCATATTATATAATATTTATATAGTATTATAAATATAGATTACATATATACATAACTTTACAGAAAAAGCCTGATGTCTCACAGTGTGATTAAATTATGGTATTTGGACTGTCAGAAAAAAAAATCTCACGAACGAGACGAATTAAAACAACAGAGATTTATTTTGTCAAAGCTCAGTATTCGAGAGGCCAGTACCAGAGTGCCATCAGGGCCAAGCTTGCCCTGAAAGCTCCCACCACGGCCCGCCTCCTGCCATTCCCAGCCACCCTCAGCGTTCCTGGCTTGTGGCCGCAGAACGCCAGTCTGCCTCAAGCTTCCCTGTTGGCACCCGACTTTCCTCCCTGCACATCTCCACTGTCTCTGTGACTTAGTGTCCTTCATTATTGGTACCATTACAGGTGTGAAAATGTGTCTTACTCGAGCATGTTTCATCTTTGCTTGACCATTCCCAAGACGACTCCATTCCAAATGCCGGCACTTTCAGAAGATCCTGGCAGACATGAACTTGGGGGTGGGGGAGCACGCTTCAACTGAATGCAATGGTTGGAAAATTTTTAGTCCAATAGTATGCGCAAGAATCCCAGTTGTTCCACATTCCCACCATCATTAGGAATTATGATTACTTTTAAAAATGTTAGCAATTGCTCTGTGTGTGTGTATGGTGGTGGTAGTTTACGCGGGCATACAAATTTAATTATTGTTCTTAAGCATGTCGGCGAGTATGTGTTGAAAATTTAGAAAAAAGTTGTTTGTTGAGAGATTTTGTTCTTTTGTCCATTTAGCACGTGGGCTATTGCCTTTAAGAATTGATTTGTAAAATTAGTAATATCGTTTGAATAGTTTAATTCAGGTAGTTAAATTCAGAAAAAATCCAGCTTAAAAGCTGGATCTTTCCTATTTAATGCTTCTCGTGTCCTCTCTGAGAGGTCAATTCAAACTATAGTCATCAGGAAACCAGAAATTAGATTTTCTTCTGGGGGCTTTTAATTTCAACTTTCATATTTAAAACTATGTGATACTAAAATTTAGTTTCTGTGAAATCTAGGAGGTAAAAGTTAAAGCTATTGTTCCTTCTTTATTCATCCAGTTATTTGGCTCCGTTTGTTGGAACGACTCTTCTTTCTCCATTAAAATTGGCTAAAAAGGAGTTGCCATTGCATGTTGTGTAAAATTAATTGATGGTCCTGTTGTGTTCCAAGCTTTTATTTGCCTGTTCATGCCGCATCAGTTTAAACACCATAGCTGTCCAGCCTAAAATGAGCTATTGTGAGTGGCCTGACTGTCCGATGGGCGGAAGAGGGGACATGATGTTGACTATTCTGAACACTTTTCTACGGGGCAAACAGAGACTCTATGATGGACTATGTCAATCACTGGATTCTTCAAGGACCTCATAGTGCTTGGAGTGGCAAGATTGGCAGCGATTCATAACTGTTGAAATATCAAATCCACTTGAGCAAAAACCTCAGAATATACCCTATATCTGGGACCTTGGAAGGGTGGGAAATCGGGTGGGCCTTCTCCCTTAATATCCCCCTTTAAACATGAAGGAAACAATACAGAAAAACTAATAGTCTTACCCACTTTCCTGTAGCCCTTGAACCTTTTTACCCTTATTAACTATGTAAAGATTGTCAAAATATTAAAAAAAAAATCAGAATCAGCACTGAAGTTTCCACTAAAGCAAATACAAACCACTTATGTGAGTTAGGATTGAGTTGAGTCTATAAAATTCATGCTTTAAAAGAAATCTTCATTTTTCTTCCAAAGTTGTCTTTGAAAAATATGGATGAGGTCCTTAAACCGTATTAAAACTTACGTTGAAAATTCTAAAAGCCATGCACCCAATTTAATCTACTCCGCTTCAAAAATAAACAATAATTCCAGACTGAGAAAAGGTTTTTCTGACATAAAAAAATGTATACAATAAGTAACAACTTCAAAAATGTTTGGAAAGCCTTAAAATATATATACTAATTTTGGGCCAGGCGCAAGGACCTAGTAGCTAACGTCCTCACCTTGAACGCGCCAGGATCCCATATGGGCACCGGTTCTAATTCTGTTGGCCCCACTTCCCATCCAGCTCCCTGCTTGTGGCCTGGGAAAGCAGTCCAGGACAGCCCAAGGCTTTGGGACCCTGCACCGGCATGGGAGACCTCAAGGAAGCTCCTGGCTCCTGGCTCCAGATTGGCACAGCTCTGGCCGTTGTGGTTATTTAGAGAGTGAAGATCTTCCTCTCTGTCTCTCTTCCTCTCTGTATATCTGACTTTACAATAAAATAAATAAAATCTTTAAAATACATACTAATTTATATTTAATGAAAATTTCAATGAATCCCTTTCTTTTGATTGATAATAAAAACATATAGTTATTTTCTTAGGTCTGATTAAAAAAATGTATATTTACCTTAATATATTCAAATGATTGCAAATTAAAACCAAAAGTGTTTTATTCAAATTCATTTCTCATTCCTTAATTACAAATTATAAATTCAGAAAATGTAGAGAATGTTCAAAAAATATACCATACAGCACAAAACACCTGGTACAGCTTATTGTTAAACGCTTTCAGGTTCAGGTTATTCTCAGAACTGCCTGTGTTTCTTTTTATGTGAGATATTTCAATGTTCAGAGAGCAAGAAGTTGAAACAAAGACTTATTCTTATACTCTGACATTTCTTTCAAATACCTTGTTCCAAGGTGAAGGAATCACTCCACCCTCTTCCTTTCCTGATACATCCTTGTCCCCCGAACCCTGGCCTCTCCTGAGAGGTTAGGACTGCACGAACTGCCTTGTAACCAACATCAAGCAGTGACAGTTCACAATCAGACGGTGATAGTTTCACAATTCAGGAACCCGTGTCTAAAGGGGTTCTGACAAGTCCCCAGCCTTTCCTCCGTAAGCTGAAAGTTAGTCTACATGTTAAAGTGCCATCTGGTGGGGTTGCCAGGCAACACAAAACGCAGCTTGCCTGTCCCTCATTGATTCCTAACTTTCTTTCTTCAGTAGATATCCTTTTCTCCACAGTGACATTTCCCTGAAAAATACATAACAAAAAATACCTAGCAAAAATTTTTGAAAAACATGTAGTGAAGTCAAATACTGTAGCGAGGGTTACTTCCTCCATATCAGAGAAACACTAGTATAAATTTACTATATTGAAATCAATTTGGGGAGTGGATAAACATTATAAGGAAATTAAGTCAACTATTTATGAAAATTCATACAAGAATGATTGTTATTCACATGACATTTATGAAAATGCTTAACAAATGAAATTGTGTTCTAATCTAATTTCTTTCCCACAAAAAAAAAGAAAAAAAAATCCATGCCATTTCAATTCAGATTAAGGCCTTCTTGTATCCTGGTTATCAATACAGGATTTGGTAGCCCTGGATTCAAGTCACATGCCTGTCCTTTATTTTCTGTGAATAGGATATAGGGAAAGTTAACCACCGCAGCCTCGTAAAGAAATAACAATTACAGAATGCACAGGGGTGTTAGCCACGGTTAGTAGCCGAGAGCTCCATCTAGGCTTCTCACGTGGTGGCAGGACCTCATTTCCTGGACCATCATCCACTGCTTTCCCAGGAACATTAGCAGGCAGTGGATCAGACGTGAAACTGTTGTGATTCGAACTGGCACTCTGGTAGGCGATCCAGGTGTCCCAACAGGCTCCTTAGCCGGATGCCGCATGACATCAGCCCTACAGTCTTGTCCACTCCCTTGGCATCGTGTAGTTCCGATCAGGCTAAGAGACAGCAAGCAAGAAGAGATTTGGTGACTAACTCTATCAGACTTTTTGCGGTAAGTAGGTAACAGGAATCTAACCTAGACTAATCCAATCTAGACTTCTCAGGGCTTCTCATTTGAATAGATGAATGGAAAAAAAAATTTTTTTTAACCACTTATCCATTCAGATCTGTGATGTTTTCCAACTGAGTCAACACTTACAATGTTATCATCTGTCAAAATCTTCCCCGGAAGAGACTGTGATCAGCTTCTTATCTACAGATGAAGAAAACCTGCATTCCTTTTTCTCTGAACCACACTGTTGTATTGTTGTTTCCACTTTGATGGCAGGTGCTTTCTGAGCCCAGTGATTACTCACAACTAGGCTTCCTTTCTTCTCAGTTATTCCCCAAGAAACCAGGTCTACCAGGATAAAACGTTCCACAAACTACAGGTGCAGAAAGCCTTTACATTGTTTCCATCTGCCACTATACACAAAGAATTTCTGTGAGCATTTTCTGTCTGATCCCTCTTGGGACAGCTGGGGCAGGAATAAAAGTTTCTATTTGGAAATGAAAAAAAAAAGAAACTTTGAAAATGTGTGCTATGTGCATTCAAATGTAAAAACAAAAAAACAAACAAGCAAACACAAAGCTCCAGGTCACAGTTTTCACGAAAACACGTTCATCGGTCTTTGTGACCCTTCCCTTCGTCTGCCAGATCCAAACTTCACTCATCAGTAGCAGAGTAACTGACACATAAATCACAAACATGAGAATTTACTTTTGGAAAAAATCCGGATCTTGGAGCAAGTATTTACCACAACAGCTACAACACTCCTTGGGTGCTGGCATCCTATATCGGGAGTACATGGGTTCAAGGCCCAACTCCACTAGCAGTTAATTCCAGCTTTCCAACTAATATACACAATAATGACAGCTCAAACAGTTGGGTCCCTACCATCCACTTGGTAGACCCAGACTGATTTCCTGGCTTCTGGCTTTAGCCTAACCCAGCACTGGTTGATGAAGGCAGTTGGAGAGTGAGCCAGCATTTGAAAGATTTCTTCCAATTTCTCCTTCAAACAAACAAACAAACCAAGATAAATAAGCAAACTTCTAAAGATTTAAGTAAATAAAGAATTGACACTTTCAGGAAGTGAGTAGGCTGAGGTTCACACGAGCTTCCATTAAATAAGGATTCAGGCGGTCACTTGGATTTCCCACTGACTCTCCTGAGGTATCATGTGTGATTGCTTTCGGGCAGTTTGTACACGGCAACAGATCAGCTAATTGCTCCTCAGTCTGCTATAAGCACAATTGGTTACACGGGTTGCAAAACCAACCCAGGGAATAGGCTATGAAATTGGTATTGAAGCTTTGGCAACAATCTGATCAGGATACTGAATGTGAAGCAGAAATACAAAGCACAGCTTGGTTTTTTTTTATTTATTTATTTATTTAATTTTTTTCACAGTAATTTCCAGTGGCAGAGACAGATGTTTCTTGAAGTGGCAAGAGATTTGCAAAGCAGAATGTACTAGCACTTACTGTAATTGCTTTATTAATATTGCATGTGTTCATGGCTTCTATGTTCCAGCTTGTGGCTCCTCTTACTTTAAACAACTTCAGCTGTTCCGATGACTGACACTTCACTGTGATGTCAGAGACCCTTTGAATCACACCTCAGGTTTTGCTCCTGCATTGAAAGTTCATGTAACTACTTTTCCCTTTTTTGCTTTTATTACACTTAGAAGCCCTCAGGTGGCACTGCAGCACCATCACAGTCAGTGGGCCCAGAGATGAAAACAAAAAATGTAGGCAGCTGAGGATAAATACCCAATTGCAAATCTGCCCTTGCACAGAAATGACATATCCGATCCCTAGCCAAGTCTTGATCCTTGGGGGGGGGGGGAGAATTGTTTGTTTGAAGGGCCAGAGACAGAAGATTTTTCATCTTCTGGTTCACTCCCCAAAGCTGTAAGGACTGGAGCAGGACTGGTTCGAAGCCAGGAGCCAGGAGCCAGATTCTTCTTCTGGGCCTCCCACATGGGTGCAAGGGCCCAAGCTCTTGGACTGCCTTCTACAGAGGAAAGCAAAGGAGCTTTTTTGGTGTGTCTATATCTATATCCTTAAAAAGGATGATAGACCACTATTGTAATTTGCTCCAAGGTCGCCCCTAGCAACAGCCTGTGGGTTTAGTGCAGGCCCTACCATGCCACAGACCATAAGTGGTATCTGGAGAAGGCAGCCATGCCTCCCAAACCCACCAATCACCACGCCACCTTGGAAAACTGCTGGTACTTCCCTCTGAAACCACCAATGATAGAGGGCCGAAACATGCATTAGAAATTCAACCTTTTACACAATGTTGTGACTATCAAACACGTTCGTGCCAACACTCACAACCGAGGTCTCTGCCCTTCCGCTGGTGAAAACAGAAGCATCTTTCTTGAATTCACGTTGCTAGGAGAGAGCCTACTCAATATTTAATTTTAATCTAACTTGCCGCATTTTTCCTCATGCCAAGCCAAGCAGTTATGCATAATTCATTGTGGTGGACAAGATCTCTTACGTCTTCCGAGGCAGTGACCTAGAGACGACGATGTGGTGACCAACACAATCCCTTTCTGTGCATCGCTGGGTTTAATGTGCTTAACTAGATGGTTATAAACAGAAACAGTTTGGTGGGAAAAGCCAACACCAAGATGTAGTAAAACATGTAGATGTTTGGATTGCACCTCATCTGCATAAGTAAGTGCAGTTTGAAGAAATGACTGATGACCTTTCTGTATTCCAGATGATTCAACGGGATCAATGGCAGGTCACCACAACGGGTGTGAAAAGGCTTCTTGAACAGAAAGAAGGAATCGAGGGACAACAAAAATGTTTCCAAGATACTCCACAAACTAGTTCTCTGTGAATATTAAAAAATTGAGGGCCGGTGCAGTGGCTTAACAAGCTAAGCTTCTACCTATAAGCACTAACATCCCAAATGGGCACTGGTTCATGAATTGGCTGCTTCGCTTCTGACCCAGTTCTCTGCTTATTGCCTAGCAAAGCAGTGGTAGATGGCTCAGTTTCCCAAGACCCTGCACCAATATGGGAAACCCAAGAGAAGCTCCTGGCTTCAGATCAGTCCATCTCTGGTCATTGTGGCCATTTGGGAGGGAAACAGCACATGGAAGGCTCCTTATCTGTCTCTCCTTCTCTCTGTAAATCTTCCTTTCCAATAAAAATGAAAACACCTTAAAAAAAAAAAAGAAACATAACTTTTGGATGTGAAGCCCCACGATATAACAAGATTTTAGGGGTGAACTTCTTAATATAGTTATTGACATTATTTAGATCAGCTGCAGAGCATCTGGACTCAAATCCTAGCTTAGCTTCATCCGTGTTCCAACTGATGAAAACTCAGTAAGGTAGCTGAGTTCTTGCCCCCCACGAGGAGATCTGAACAGCATCCCGGCTCCTGGATTCAGCTTGGCCCAACATAGATTGCCACAGACATCTGGGGAATGAGCTAGTAGATGGGCGAGCTCTCTATGTCTGTCTTTCTTCCAAATCAATACGTAAAAATGTTAATGTAGCAAATGATACAAAATCCCAGAAACCCACAGTCCACCATGACAAATCTAGTTATTTATCTGTCATCAACAATCAACATGACTCACTCCCCAAATCTAATGTAAACTCCTTTACTTAGAAAAAAAGGAATCTAAATCCTACTTCATTAATAAAAATTGTTTTAAAAAAACATGTGAGGAAAAGAATCTGTAGAAGTTACATTTTACGTACTTAAGCTAATAACATCTTGCAGGTAAACAGAGATTACTTGCAAAGGTCAGGTTAACATATAATATTATTAAAATAGTGCCATTCCCTCAAGCTGTTCCGCTACATCATCAATCTGACACATTAACATACTGCACAGCCCAAACGCTGCTCTCACTACGTTTTTCCCAGATTTTGTTTCATTTAAAATATTGTGTACCAAAAAAAAGTCATACTCAAGATACTGCTTATCCATGACACCCCTGAAATGCTTTGACAGCTGAGACTTTTTTTTTTTTTAAGTAACAGAGCCATGTATACATGCGTTTGTTCCTCAATAATTTTTTTTTTAAGTAAGTCTCGCTCACTAGCGTTTGATCTCCTCTTTTCTTTTTGGTTAGTTCTTGCATTGTGCACTTTTCCCCCTGTGTGCCAGTCAGCATCCCAAGCGGATACCGGTACGTAGCAGCTGTCCCTTCTCACCCCTGGCGATCCCACATCTGACATCTTCCTTGCCCACTAAAACTGTTTCTTATTGCAAAGAGAGAGAAAGAATAAAGGCAGAAGAGCAATTCATACATCTTTCACTCCAATACCTCATTTTCTAGTTTCGTCAGCTTTTCGATGCACAATGCTTAAGAATATTCTGTTCTTGGGCTGATCCGTATTTTTTTTTTTTTCATAAAACCACAGGGCACAGCTGCTGAGCACAGAAACTAAATGTCACGAATTCGGTGCCCTGCGATTTGGCAGCAAACTCTGGCTGCACGCTTTTCATGGAAGGTTCTTTTCGCCTTCACTCCCTCATTGTGCTTTTTTCAACAAAAGTCAGATAGTAATAAGCAGTACATTTACACACCACAGTAAATGATTGTAACAGTATAAGGTAAGAGGATAAATACTTATTAGCACAAAAAAGTACAGTATAACCCTACAATGAATAGGAAAAAAATTATTTCAGCAGTTAATGAAAATATGGATACATTTGACAGAATTACTCAGGGGAAGAAAATCACCTGCTTGCCTCCTGGAGACAAATGAACTGGGTGTGCATGTGCTTAATCCGCTCAAGACTATAAGTCTAATTGTTAAAAGCCGCCACCCTCCCTGCCTCCTACCCAGGTCTGAGGGGGCACCCCTTGCTCCATCCTGCCTTTTCTAGCCAATCTGAGTTTCTCTTCCCAAGATGCACCGCTATGGCTGCCAGAAAAGATGTTAATAATACCTTCCTAGGAAATTCTGCATTTGGTTCCCTGGGGTTAATTGTTCACCAAAAAAATGGACAATCAAACCATTTGGATGAAGGACGGAGATGGTGCTGTTATGGAAAGAACAAGAAAGAAAAAGAAAACTTAAAACATATTTCATAGGTGATCTCAAATTTATTTCTCATTATTAATTACTGTTTTAATTTTATGTCATTTAGCACTGCAGCCTCACATTAACTTGCTGGCTTATTGTAGTCAAATAAAGCTTTTAACATGTATATGCCTAATAGGTTTTCCATAATAATTTTGTTTCTTGCTAATAATCGAGCCAGTTACAAAGAACTTTCCCTAAATAATAAGTCTATAAAATATATCTCATCAAAGATATGGTAATCACACAGGGTTAATTTACATGACATTGGATTAGTAAAATAATCTTAAATAAATACTTTCATGAGTAATTTAATAAGAAAAGAACAATATAGATCTAGGGCCTATTGCTCTTATAATCAGAAATGTCATGGAGTGGAGAGATTCCCTTGAAACAATGAATTTAGAATGCAAATTAATGTGATGATTCTTGTAATATGATCTGAAATTTTAATATACTCAGAACTTCAGCTAAATCACAGCATATATGATAGAACAGGGTTGAGGCAGGCACAGTGGCACATCAGGCTAATCTGCCTACTGCAAGTGGTGACATCTCATATGGATGTTAGGACATAAGTTCACGTCCCAGCTGCTCCATTCCCATCCAGCTCTCTGATAATGGCCTTGCAAAGCAGCAGAGGATGACCCAAGTCCTGGGGGCTCTGAACCCACATGGGAAACGAAAAAGAAGCTCCTCCTCGCTCTGAGCTTTAGATCAGTTCAGCTCTGTCCATTGAAGCAATTTGAGGACTGAACCAGTGGATGGAAAATTTTCTCTCTCTGTAAAATCTGCCTTTCAAATAAAAATAAATAAATCTTTTTTTTTTTAAAAAAAGAGCAGTTATTTGAGTTAAGCTGTTTTAAATACATGGTTATTATCATTTAGGAGGGAAAATCCTCAGGACAGATATATAGTATGGTTATTGTATTATAGACATTTAAATATATTGAAATGTTGAGGGATGCACAGAGAGAAAGAGACAAAGAAATCTCCCATTCACTGGTTCATTCTCCAAACGGTCACAAGAGCAGGCTGAAACCAGTAGCTAGGAATTTCCTTGGGGTCTTTCACATGAGCAAGGCATCTACTGCTCCCAGGCGTGTTAGCAAGAAACCGAATCAACAGTGGAGTAGTTTGAACTTGAAGAGATGCTCTGATATGACATGGAGGTACTCCGAGTAACAGCTTTAACTCCATGGGCCAAATGTCTGTTCATGATCTGGACTTTAGCAAATTAAATTTCAGAAGCTGGTGTTATGATGTACGGGGATAAAGTTGCTGCCTGAGATCTTGGCATCCCACATGGGTACTGCTTCATGTTCCAGATGTTCTACTTCTGATGCAGCTTCCAGCTAATAGTCTAGGAAAAGCAGCAGCAGATGACACAAGTGCCTGGGGCCTTGCCACTGATATGGGACACCTGGATGAAGCTCCTAGCTTTGACCTGGCTCAGACTTGGATGTTGTAGCCATCTGGGAAGTGAACCAAATCTCTCTCTCACTGTCTCTCTCTCTCTCTCTCTCTTCCCCTCCATCTCTGTAACTCTTACTTTCAAATACATAAATAATTTCAGAAAAAAAGCAGATTTCAGTATACAAAGTAGAAATAGAAGAGATTATGCCTTCAAAAATTCTGCAATGTCCCAAGAAAGGATGGCAGACACTTCAATTTCTAAGCACTCACAGAAAGGAACAAAAAGGAAATAATTTAGGAATGATGTCATTTAGAAGCACAAGTTAAAGCAAACTTGGAGAACAGATGCTTTGTCTATAGAAGGAGCAACGATATCCATGAAAGACAAAGGAAATGGAAGCAGATTTGTCTCTGGGACCACAATGGAGGTCTGATGCTTTTGGAAAGCAAGCAAGGTAAGCACAGGATTGTTCAGGGATACATAGTATCAACTCTTAGCCAGCTCATCAGGAGCTGTAGACAATGGATTGATTAGACATGCACTGCAAAAATGGCATGGTCCCAAGATTGGCTGATGCCTCTGGTTCAGTAATTTGTTAGAGACTTCCCTAGCTTTTTACCCTGATTCACCGAAGGGGTGGGACTGGCACAGTGACACATCTGTCTAATCCTCTGCCCTGTGGCAAATAGCATCCCATATTGGGCATTGGTTCATGTCCCAGTTGCTCCACTTTCCTTTCAGCTCTCTAGTAATGGCCTGGGAAAGCAGCAGAGGATGGTCCAAGTCCTTGGGGTGCTGTATCCACGTGGGAAACCTGAAGGAAGCTCCTGGCTCCCAGCTTTACATCTGTTCATCTCTGGCTATTGAGACCAGATGAGGAGTGTTCCTGTGGGTAGAAGACCTTATCTCTCTTCTCTCTGTCGATTCTGCCTCTTAAATTAGAATAAATAAATCTTCAGTGAAATGAAAGTTAAAGAAATGCTGAAAGGGATCTTGGAGTTTCCAGACAGCTGAAATCTGTCAGGCATCTGTCTTCTATGCCATTGAGTGGCAAGTTTTCCTGTCCTGCTTCAGGATCTTTGCTTTAAGCCAGGATGTCTCTTTGCATGATATTTATGTATTCTACAACTGCATGTACTATTGCAGACATTTTTAAGAACCCAAACACACTTTAAAAAATCTAGAAAAGTAAATATACTAGTAATGTATCTAAAAGACTCAGATCATTATTAGCAATACAATGATTAGCAATTACAATGATCATATCAACAAGACTAAAGTGAAAGGCTTTTGGATACTGTTTTTTTAAAAAGCAAGCTTAGTAAGATCTTTCATTAGTTCTGATCAAAATAAGAAATAAAATATGCAAAAACTTGGAGTTTATGGAATTATGTAGCAGTCAAACTATGAATCACCTTTGTTTCTTTTGTATTGTCTATACAAAAGAAAAAAAACCAGATGTATAAAAACTAAAGTTGTATAAGGTAGATGAAAATAAAGTTGAGAATATATCAAAAGAAGCTATGAAACCAACCAAATGCCCTAAGCAGGTTCTGTCTTCTGGATCCAGGCTGTTGAGAAAGAACAGAGGAATTTTGCAAAACATGATTAGTGATTGCTAAGGTACCATTTGGAAAGGATGGATATTACTGCACGATAGCGCTCGGTATTCTAGCATTTCTTTTTCAGAAAGAAATACAATATGTTGAATGTTCCATCACCATTCAGTACAAAGGACCTTCAAATATGTCTTGAATCGAGGAAGAGCCAAGAGGGCTGGCTAGGGAAATGATTTGCTTGCCTCAATCACAGAGAAATGGCAGCACAATAAAGCAAGGGCCATGTCTGCAGAGCACTGACCAAGGTGATTTCTTAGGGAAGAAATGAGAGGGATGGCAACAGCACAGAATCTTTGAATGCAAGAAAAGAATTTAAGAGAAAGGACATGAGCTTGTACCTGGCCATGAGGATGCCATCCTGCCTGGAAAAAGTGAGCAGAAAGTATTGCAGCTTCTGCCTTTGCTACAAACTTGCTATCCTAAACACAGAAAAACTTGACAGTTCTCATTCATTTCAATGACAGCCTAGAGATTTTTGCCTGGGCTTGAGTGACCACTTCGCTATGAACAAAGGAGCCACATTGCCTCCCTTGGCTCACAAAGAATGACTCTGCACTTCTATGGTATACTTATGCAAACAGTCTCCATTTCTATCAGAAACGCACAGACAGCAAACCTCCCTCCTTTAAGGTTGCATTGGTAAGCATTCTGAGAAAACCCACAGGGAATTCTGGGCATGAACCCCACAGCAACATCCCCTCATTCTGGAGAATCTAGAGAAGTTTTCTTTGCCCTCTCAGGACTGGGCATAAACAACCAGACCTGATTAAATGCTACCCAGAATCTGATAGCACAGAATTCTGGGTACCCAGGACATGGACCAATATCACCTTTGAACTCCCTTTGAACCTAGGCAAATTCTACCTTATGCCCTACAAATCTGGGATTATCATTATTGGTGCTACAACCTATGGATTAATTTACATTCATTTGCAGCTTCTGAAGAGCCAATCTGTATTTCTCTGCTTTGAGCTCTTTAACTGACAATCTACACTCCCCAGTGTAACTGGCTTTCATTCTGTGAGACTTGGATTACTATCCAATGTATCCTGTTGTCCCACGAATATATGTGTTTGTGCTAGATTCCTCAGAGTCCCTGAAATGTACCCTTGGTAGCAATGGAAGAATCTACCTGCATTTCATTGCATCACTCAGACTTGCCAGCGTAGTGAGAGCACTCCCTCCATATCCAAGAACACCACGAGTGGGGCTACGATCATCACAAGCCCTAGTATCATCGGTACCCAGTTTTCTGGATGGCTCTGAAGACACACACCCTAGGAAGCAGACATCTCTTTCAAGGTCATACTCTACTTCCATAACCTGCTGTAGACTGTGCCTGTGGCACTTAGGCACAGTGATGACACTGTTAGAGCAAACCAAAAAGAAGTCAACGCAACAACCCAAATGATGCCGCACATTCCACCTAAACAAAACAGCTTCTCCCAGTGTGTACTCCATAAAGGAGGAAATTTTACAGCCGATATGTACACATCCATGTACACAGGGACACAGAAAACAGGAAAGAAGGAAATTCCCAAAACAACACAACAATTCTTCAGAAATGGACTCTGAATTGAAGAAGATATATGAAATACCTGAAAAAGAATTCAAAATAACAATCTTAAATTCAACAAGACCCAAGTGGATATAGTCAGTTTAAAGGAGGAAAACATACATGCTATTACTGAGAAATTCAAGAAAGAAAAATCATTCAAATATAAAATATTTGAAACTGGAAACTTCAGTTGATGAGCCAAAGAAAGCACTTCTGACTTCAAACACAAGATTGTTGAAATAACAAAATCTGGCAAATTATAATAAATATATAATAAATTATATAATAATATAGTCATCATATTAATTTATAAATGTGAGATTATTATAAATATTACATTCATATTTATATGTCACAAATAATAATTATTATTGAAGGAAGTATGTGACATATATGATATGCCATTATGTGAACAAAAATTCATATTATACGGCTACATGAAGAAGAGAAAGAAAGGGGAATTGATAATCAACCAATAAAATAATAGTTGGAATTTTCCCCAAGTCTTGAAAGAAACAAATATCCAGTAGAGGAAGGTGAGAAGACCTCAAAACAACTGAACCAAAACTACCTACTCTAAACCACAATGAACTGAATTATTGAAAGTTGAGGACAAAGAATATTAAAGAGAATAGGAAAGAGACATCAAGTTATACATAAAGGAAAACTCATTATGTTCATGGCAGATTTGTTAATGAAATCTCTACAAGCCAGAGAATGATTTAAGTTCATGGTCTTGAAAAAAAAGAAAAAGACTTCCAACCCAGAATATTATATCTAGCAGATGCATCCGGTAGAAGTGAAGAAGAGGTAACAATTTTCCCAAATGAGCAGAAACTGGGCAAATTCATCAGCAAGAGGCCAGTACAAAATACAAATTATCCAATCAACTGTAGTGGCACAGAGTGCATATACCCAGCTTAAGCAGCACACACTTGAAGCTATCCAGCCAGTAAGAGCCACATCCCACCTAGTAGCAAACAACAAAATGAGGCAAGCAGGTCCTTCCAATTCCATGTACAGAATCCAATTTGGGACAATCAGCCTACTGCTTGAGCTGTAAAAAGAGAAGTGAGATTTCATCTTGGAATGGGATCATTTTTTTGCGACAAGCACTCTTATTCATCTCCTGTGACTTTTCAAGAACCCAAGTTCTGCCCGAGAACCCCAAGTTCAGGACACATTCCAAGATGTTTCACGAGATCTAGTATCCTTACTGTTGCCAATTTTTGTTGTCTGGGCTCTCTTCATCACCTTTTAAAACCAAAATACACAAGAGCTTTTTGGGATGGAGAAGGTTTATTCCAATTTTGAGTTTGGAAAAATCCCGGTTCAGGATGAGGTGATCTCAGTAACCTGGTATCCAATGGAAATTGGCAATGGTGGAGCAGTGGGAAGAGATGTTCTGATGGTGGGTCAGCAAGTACAGAGAGAAGCTAAGACAAACATACCTTAAGTAACTGGACCTCACTCTAGAGCCACCTTCTGGGAAAAAACAAAAAATATCCTGGTGACCTGAGACCTCTCAACAGACTCATCTCTGAGACACCATAATATGATCAAATCCCACCCTAATCTTACCATCAAAAACCAAGACTAAGTATTCAGAATTCCAACACCTGCATGCAACTGGGAAATCAAGTTCTCTTCAATTTCTCAGCACACAGATCTCAAATAACTTGTACTGCTTTCCTAAGCTATTCAGAAAATTCATTAAAATGTGCATTACTGTGTAGAAAAAAATTCATTTGAACTGAATTAATTAACACTTATTGGATAAATTATATGCTTACATGTAATACTAGAAAAGATAGGTGCATACCACATGTATGTTACAATGCATAATAATATGCAATCTTTAGACTGAAAGAGAGGACTAAAATTATGTTAAAATGAAATGGTGTACTTCTTAAGTATTTAAATTTAAATTAAATTCTGTTTCCCTGGCTTCTCCATCTGTATTTCAAGTATTTACAATAACCTAGATTTTTGTTAGATGTATTTCTTCACAGAAACTGATGAAGAAGCCTGGAACAGTGGTGTGTGCATGGGTCTAACAAGGAATCACTCTAGAAACAGAGGCAGGGACTGCAGACTTAGAGCCTCATGGAAACATGAAAAGAAGGCTGACCTTCGAAAAACACAACATGGATGAAATGTTGGTGGGGGAGGGGAGTGCGGCTACCTTCTTAGAACTCTACCTAGGGACGCATGAGATGCTCTCTTTATATTAATTATTTTTCTAAAATGGTACAATCTCAAATGTCACAATCTTCTATGTAGAAAAATTCCAAAAGATCCAAACTCACAGAGACTTAAATCCCAAAAGATGGAGTTTCTATGAAAAAAAAATTAAATAATTTTAAAGACAGTCTTTACATTTGAAACCATGGAAACAAGACAAAAATGTTCTAGGCTATTTTACCCAATAATATAAGCCAAAATAGTACAATTTCACTAGCATAAACACCGAGATATACTGACAAGCAAACTGAAAATAACCCAGGGAGAGGTTTTGTATGCGTCAAATGCTGTTTGGAAAATCAGATATCCACCTGCAAAAGCAAGAAAGGGGCCCCAACCTGTCATGTTACACAAAAATCAGCTCTAAATGGATGAAGGACCTGAATCTACAACCAAAAACCAACAAACTCAGTAGTATTCCACTATTGAAGAAAACATAGGAAGACGCTGCAAGATATAGTCATTGGTAAAGACTTCTTAGAAGAGTCACCAAAAGCACAGGCACTCAAAACCCAAATAAGCAGACGAAACTACATCACACTAAGAAGCTTCTGTACAGCACAGGAAACCATCAACACGGCAGAGAAGCAACCAATAGCCTGGGACGATATATTTGTACACTATGAAACTGGCAGGGGACTAACAGTCGGGATTTACTAAGAGCTTTAGGAACTCAATGACAGCAATACAAACAACCCTGTTAAGAAAGAGGAGAAGAAAGTGAGCAGGCATGTTTCAAAAGAAAAATTTCAGGGCCCGGCGCAATGGCTCAATAGTTAAATCCTCACCTCTCAGATTCTGGGATCACATAGGAGCGCTGCTTTGTGTCCTGGCTGTTCCACTTCCCACCCAACTTTCTGCTTGTGGCCTGGGAAAATAGTAGAAGATGGCTCAAAACCTTAGAACCCTGTACCCACACAGGAGAAATTAGAAGAGGCTCCTGGCTTCAGACTGGCTCAGCCCCAGCCATTGCAGCCATTTAGAGACTGAACCAGCAGGTAAAAAAAGATCTTTCTATCTCTCCTCTCTGTAAATCTGATTTGCCTTTCCAATAAAAATAAATAAATCTTTTATAAAAAAAGAAATAATTCAAATGGCTAATAGGCAAATGAAAAAAGGTTCAGGCTCCCAAGGTATTAAGGAAATACAAATAAAAACCACATTGGGGTTCCTCCTAACTTTAGTGAAATTGACCTACATTCAGAATCCCACTAACAACATCTATTGGAGAGAATGTGGGCAAAAATGTTCCCTTCTCAACTGTGGTTAAAAATGTAGGCTAGTGCAGCTAGTATGGAAATCAGTATGGAGAGTGTTCAGAGAACTAAAATGTAATTTACCGTATGCCCAAGAAATCCCACCCCTAGGAATATATACAAAGGAAGTGCAATCTGCATATGAGAAAGTGACCTGAACACCTGTGTGGGGACAGGATTGCCATAAAAAGACTGCAAAGATGAATAGGTAACTGATGAAAAATCAGGAAAAAAAAAAAAAAAGAAACACTGTTCTTCTCATGGTTCCTGAATTCTTTTGCTGAACTAGTCCACCAGCCCTAAGTAATAGTATTGGGATCTATCCTAGGAATTTCCATCGTATCCTCTAAGTGGTCTTCTAGTTTTGCATAGAAGTCTGATTCCCCACTCTAACTTCTGCCTGCCCAACCTGATTCCCTAAAACACTGCGTTTCCCAACATCCTAGAAGTTTTCATGGGAAGTCCCTCATTGCTCCAGCATTGGAGGGGAGGCAGGAAGTGTAACACGCAGTCCAGGTGGCTGGATGTCTCTACACTTCTCTGGATTTTACTATATTCCAACTCCATCTTTCACCACACACACACACACACACACACTCACACACATTTAATTTACATACAACTGAAATGATGTCAGGATCTATCTTTTACCCTTGGAGATTTTGAGTTTAAATCTACCAGTGGTTCTAAAATCATGATAAAGTCTATCCTAGAATCTTTGCAAACTGCCAAATCACTCCCCTTAAATATTAATCCTCTATGACAGCATCGCCAATAGATATAAGTTGGCCTTGTGTTGACTCAGACAGATCTCAGTCTTTTCTTAAGAATCCTCAAATCATGTTGCTTTCATTAAAAATGTGCCAGTGAGCAGACGATGCTTTACAGAATGGGAAATGCTCCATAACCAAGTCACTACAAACCATGGAAACTCTTCTTCAGAAAATTGTTTTGCATCCAAAGTTCCCTCCATACAACACCAGCCCCTTAAACGCTGGACTTTGCTCCTCCCCTCAAGCAGCACCCGGCATTCTTGAATCTTTCTTCCCCTGCCCATGTCCCCACACGACCATCACCGGCACCACCATCATATTCCATGTTCCTGCTTCTTACACAGAGAATGTCAATTCTTCCAATTTCCACTTTTGTGCCCACGGGCATACCTTGATTCAGAGAATAAGCAGCACTGAATGACACTGTGTGTTTGAATGCATTTAGAATTACATCTGGAGGCTACATTTTCCCAATATTTTGAATGTATTTTTCCCTATTTTTCCTATCTACTTGATAACTTGTCAGCAGAATCTTTATTAAAAAATGATGCCCGTGTATATGGACAAACTGTTGATACTAGTCAAATATTTAGGAGATCCATGCTATTTGTATTCTAATTGTTAATATTTTAAAGATTTATTTTATTTTTATTGGAAAGGCAGATCTACAGAGAGAAAGAGAGACAGAGAGAATGATCTTCTGCTGCTGGCTCACAACCCAAGTGGCTACAATGGTTAGAGCTGAGCTGATCTGAAGCTGGGAGCCAGAAGCTTCTTCCGGGTCTCCCACACAGGTGCAGGGTCCCAAGGCTTTGGGCCGTCCCCGACTTCTTTCCCAGGCCACAAACAGACAACTGGATGGAAAGTGGAGCAGCTGGGATGTGATCCATATGGGATCCTGGCACATGTAAGGTGAGGATTTTAACCTCTAGGCTATGGTACCAGGTCCTAATTTTTTTTTAAGATTTATTTTTATTGGAAAATCAATATGCAGAGAGAAGGAAAGATAAAGAAGAAGATCTTTTGTCTGGTGAGTCACTCCCCAAGTAGCCACAGTGGCCGGAGCTGAGCCAATCCGAAGTCAGGAGCCAGCAGCCTCTACCGGTCCTCCCACACCGGTGCACAGTCCCAAGGCTTTGGGCCGTCCTTGACTGCTCTCCCAGCCTACAAGCAGGGAGCTGGATGGGAAATGGGGCTGCTGGGATTAGAATCGGCGCCCATATGGGATCCCAATGTGTGCAAGTCAAGGACTTTAATCACTAGGCTATCGCACCAGGCCTGGCCCTAATTCTTAATATTTTAAACTAGTAAATTCAAGCACTGTATCACATCCTTAGTTAGATGGCTTTAGTTCCTCTGCTACTGCTAATGAACCACCATGATAAAGGCTCACAAAGCTTTCTGGCTTACTGGATGGAATCTCACCAATGCTGAGTTTCTCTCCTTGACATTTTCCCTCGGTGTCAACAGACATTGCCGTGTGGCATAACCTACAGGGCTTCGTCTTCTTTTGGTTTAGTCTATTGGATAAAATACCGTCAAGTGGTTAGCTTAGACACAGCAAATTTGTTTCTCATAGTTTTGGATGCTGGGAAACCCAGGGCACGAGCCGACTTGGCATGTGGTGCGGGCTCATTTTTTCATCCATGACCCCTTTTGGCAGGGTCTTCGCTCAAGGAGTCAAGCAGCTCACTGAGGCCTCTATCGCAAGGACAGTAATCCCCTCAGGCACACGTCTGTCCTCACAACTTATCACCTCCCCATGGACCCACCTCCCTAACGCTCTCACCTCAACCTCAGCACTTCCACCTATGAACTAAGAGCAGACACAAAGATGACAAATGAGGGCAGGCTTGTACTTCCAGCTCTGCCTTGCGCTAATCTACTCTCTCAACACACAAACGTATTTCTATTCAGAAAAGTGCCTCTCCGCATCTCAGTGTGGTTGATATGGAATACAAAGCCAAAAGACTCTCGGATTTTAACTTGTGAGTAAAAATAAGCTACAGAAAAATTATTTCCAGATGACAAGAAGGAACTCTAAAAATGGCCCATAAAATGCATTTTCTTTAAAAATGTCAAAGTTATAAAAGACAGAGAAATGTGAGGAACTGCTTCAGATGAAAGAAATTAAAGGAGAATCAGTCATTTCAGTCTGCAGTCCTTACTGGAGCTCCTACCGGAGACTCACTGTGAAGGCCCCTGGTAGGTGGGAAACAGGCAAGAGCAAGATCGTACAGATGGTGCAACCTGCGCGACGCCCCTGTGCATGTCAGTCACTCAAGTTGATGACTCTACTGCAGGAATTCAGGGAATATTCTGTTCCTTGGGACATACACACCTATTCAGAACAGAAAGGTTCAATGAATGCAATTCAATTTCAAATCGTCACACATGGAGAACGTCTTTTCGTCTTTTTTGGTTAGGACGTAGTGATAAAAAAAATCTCTGGAAACATGATTAACAATACAAACAGAAGTAAGAACTTTATTGGACCTGGCAATTCTTTGCTCAGAAGATCTTAATTATTCTGGTGGGATCTGACTCAGAACCCAGCCTAGTAATCCAAGGTTATAGAAGCCTTGATTATAGCGCCCACTCCAATACAGAGAGCGGATGCTAGGGACCATCAGCAACAAGACACACCCTATTCCCTTTGAGCCTTTTCAGGGCAGCCCTTTCACCTGTGCCTTTTCTCTTCCGTTAAGCCTGTCCCCTCCTTCAAATTTGGGATGATCAGATTTCAATTCAACTCTGTTTTAAATTTTTTGACACTGCAGTACACCGGCCCCCTGTTTGCTTGGCCAAGCATCGCATGCAAGTTTGCTACTTGTCTCTTATTCTTAATTTTCTCTACAAGAAAATCAATGTACAGTTGTCATTTACTATTAATAAAAAGTTTTGCTAAAGAAAAAAAAAACGTTGTTAACCTCACTTAGAGCAGCAACAAACACACAAGGATTGTCATTCTACTACTCACAGATCTAGACAGGATTCTACAATGCATAGATTTGATCTGTGTTTGGAAGTTGCCACCTGCCTTCTCTGGGGATGAAAGGTGTGCTTCACCAGATTCTTGACCAACACAATGGTATTTCCCAATCTATAAGGGTCAGTCACATGCCCACATGCTAAATAATTGTTTAATAACTTTAATTAAAAAGGAAAAAGGGGCCCAGTGCAATAGCCTAGTGGCTAAAATCCTCACCTTGTGCACACACTGGGAGCCAGTATGAACACTGGTTTGTATTTTGGCAGCCCTGCTTCCCATCCAGCTCCCTGCTTTGGCCTGGAAAAGCAGTCAAGGACAGTCCAAGGCCTTGGGACCCTGCACCTGCGTGGGAGACACAGAGAAGAATCTCCTGGCTTCAGATCAGTTCAGCTCTAGCCGTTACAACTACGTGGGGAGTGAACCAGTTTACAGAAGATCTTATTCTCTGTCTCTCCTCTTTGTAAGTATTTTTTCCAATAAATACATATAAACATTTTTTAAAAAGGAAACAAAGTTTTGATTTCTGGCATACGTATTTACAAACACATAAAGAAAATGCAGCCATATCTGTGGAGAGTTTTTCTAAGGTAATCTTTTTGTTCTCAAATTGCTATTCCCAAAGCATTTTTTCTAGGTGTTAGTCTTAAGATATTATTTCTGGACAATATTTTAGTGCTTTCAGCATCAAAATAACACTTGAGATCAAAGAAGATCATTCCAAATAATAACACAAACTGAAAGAAAATAAATCAGTGTTTTCGCTATCTTTCTATATGCTTCTCCTAAGAAAAGAGAAGAAAAAAGTCACTTTCATTTCCAGAAGATTAAATAAGAGATTTCCAGATTGGGCCGTGAGAATTATACAAGTAGACAGCAGATCTTGGAAGGGATCGAAGCAGCAAATGAACATGCCTTTCCATTTTACACAGTGAGAAGCAGGTGCAGGGTGACTCAGCTACCGACAGCACACCTGCTTCTCCATTGATCTTTTTCTTTGGCCACTGAGCCACTTCCAGGCTCTGTGCATCTCTCCTCTTCCACTGACTTCCTTCTAAAATGCCCTTCTTTCTTCAAGGCCTCTTTCGCTTTTTGTTTTTTCAGATACACTTCTTCATGCTAACATCTTGAACTGGTTCGGCTTCTATTTGAGTTGCCTGTTTCATAGCATTCCTGTTCACTGGCACACAGTTTCATGACACTTACCTCAATGTACCTGACTTTTTTTGCTTTAACTACAACTAGATGAGAAGAACTATGGACTATGACAGATGCTGAGGTTGTAAAGAAGAGACAAACAAAACCGTTATTACAAAGAAGGAGGTTACTCCAGGTACTGTGATCCTAGAGGGAATAACCCACCTACCAATTTGCTTTCTGTTGGTTCTTGTTTTTGTGCATTAAATGGACATTTCTAGATAATATTAAAGAGTATCTATTTACATGAATACATAAATATTGTGTTCGCAGCACCTCTCTGCTCATTCTTCCATCCATCCATTGATTCCACCACCAGAAGATGCCATTCTGTTGCCTACGGGGCCAATTTGTTGGATTATTAGTTAACAGAGCACGGACATGTTTCATTCTATCTCTGCTTGTCATAATGAATGGTCTTTTTGTCCATAGGATGAATAATTTTGAGTTGGGTAAAATGAGATTCTGGCAAAGAGTGAATTTTTCCCTAGTCCCCCAGGGATAATCCTTTTATGAAGGTGCTTCCTCTGTCATTTTTTTAAGCAGTAAAATGAAATTTAAAATTAGTACCATATAATCAATCTCAGAATACAAGAAAAGCATGAGTAACCCTCTAGAAACTTGAAACGCCATGTTCTTGATGGTTGGTCTCTTAATTAGCAGCTTAGAAATCCCACCTACTGTCAATATAATTGCACCAGCTTCTCAATTTTTATGACTCAAAAACTCCCAATTTCTTTCCCCTCATCTTGAATATCCATTTTTCTTTCATCTTCACTTTTTCACATGGATTGTTTCACATTTTCACTCAACGAGAATTGAAAAGAAAGGCTGTTTTCTTAGTAAAAATGCAAGGGCCTGATTGATAGGGAGGAGCTAAGAAGGAAACCAGCTCGTTAAAGTCCCTAGCCATGCTAGGACACATCCTGGAGGGATTAAATCGCCTGTTCTCATTACAAATTATAAAGTGGGTAGGTTAAGGTCAACTCCCATTGGGTAATAAAATAGAAAATCCTGGGGTAGATGCTAGTTTTCTGTGAACTTCTTTATGAATTGTGATGATATATTCAGTACAAGTGACAGTAAACAAAAGGTAACCCCCCAAAAAAATGCATGGAGGGTGTGTGATTCACAATAATTACAGGATCTGCCCCTGCCTCCAGATGGACTACTAATAAATTATAAGCATTAAATTATATTAAATATAGCGACTGGTTTGGTAATAAATGTTGATGCAGAGGCAAGCTAAGAATACCTTCAGTAGCATGAACTCTTGGTGTCCAATCTGGCTGCCCTGTTCCTCACAGTTTAAGAAGAGAAATCTTCTTGATAAAGCAACACCATAAATCTCTATATGTATCTATTTTATCTCATCTCTGCAGAATAAATTTATATGAGATGTAAATAAAGCACTACAATTAAAACATATTCTGGCCAGGCAAGTACTCAGAAATTCCTCAAAAAGATGAAATAATCTGTGACTATAATACAGATTATCACACAACAACAACAACACACAAAGGGGAGCTCCCTTGCATGTGTGGTAATTCTATTTAAGCAACAAAACTGAAGGCTGCATTGTGGATGCCGAAGCCAGAAGTGACACTGAGTCCCTCACCCCTGTACCATCTTCTCACTCCAGCTTCCTGCTGGGAAAGGCTCCTGCAAGCACTGGGTGTGGTTCAGATGCCTGAATTCCTGCCATACACACAAGAGTCCTGGGTTGAGACCCTAGCTCCAGGCTTAGTTTATTTACACAACACAGCCTCTGCCACATCTATCTGTTCCTCAAATAAAAAAACTCAGATGCTTGGTGAGTTACCCCACTTATCTGCAGAATCAGCATCCACAGCTTCTATTACCCATGGCCATCTTCTGTTTGAGCATATTAAGTAAAAAATATAAAAAAGAAACACTCCAGTGCTCGGCGTGGTAGCCTAGTAGTTAAGGTCCTCACATTGCACACATTGGGAACCAATATGGGCACCACTTCTAATGCCAGTCACCTCGCTTCCTATCCAGCTCCCTGCTTTTGGCCAGGGAAAGCAGTCAAAGATGGCCCAAAGCCTTGGGACCCTGTACCCACATAGGAGACCCAGAGGAAGCTCCAGGCTCCTAGCTTCAGATTGGCTAAGCCCCGGCCATTATGGCCACTTGGAGGGTGAATTAGTGGGCAAAAGATCTTCCTCTCTGTCTCTCCTCCTCTCTGTGTATCAGACTTTCCAATAAAAATAAAACAAGTCCCATTAAAAAATCTAAAGTTCTAAATCATGCGGTGTTTTGAGTATTGTAATGAAATCTTGTGCAATCTTGATCCAGCCAATCCATGGCTTGAATCACCTCTTTAATTGGTGTAGCATACTGTGAGTTTTGCTCATCCATCAGTCCTTTGTTACCATTTTGGTTATGAGAGTGACTGCCATGGCATTCTAATGCTTGTGTTCAAGTATTCTTCATTTTACTTAATGGCCCTATAATAACTTTTATTATATTAATATATTTATTGTGTTTTTGTTGGCAGTTATTGTTAATCTTATTGTGCCCAATTTATAAATTATAGCTCATCACAGATGTGAAGATGTAGGAAGGAACCAATGCATATACAGGGTTTCTTACTATCCACCATTTCCGAGTGCCAGAGTGTATGCCTTGATATAAAGAGGGATTTTGTTACATGTTCAATAAATGAATAATTCAAGGAAAGAGGAAGTACTTAACTATCATTTGTCATATCAGGGTATTGTCTTGCTCATGGGAAGCGAGCACATTTTCAAAGTATCAAAATGCTGGCCATCTTTGTATGGGTAATATGCATGTGTGTGTAAACTCATGATGTCCATGCAAGCAAGTGTGCTCGAGTGTGTGTTCATGTTGTGTGCATGCGATCAGACATGCAATTACTATGAGAGCACCCTTAAGAGGATCCAAAAGTTGCTGAGTATTCCAAAGGAGCCCTCACTGTCTCTGGGCTCTGCACAGCTGGTAGCTCTGCCTTCCATAGCGTTAGTCCTGGGAAATATGTTATTAATACTGAGTGAACAGATGGTGCAGGGTGTGTTACTTAAGACAGTTTTGCCAGGAGGTAAATTTATGCTTTATAAATGTACTTCAAAACTCTGCTATTTGATTTAATCACTTAATGCAAAGACAGCTGCATACTATATTTGCTTTAACTGCAGTTATATGGGTTATCTGCCAATCTGTTAATTATAGTATTTTGAAAGACTTCAGGAAAAAAACAGTAATTATACAGATTGGGGAGGGGGTGGAGGGAAGGAACATTTTAGAATCCTAAATTCAGACATTCATTCCCAACTAACACAAACTTACTGAAGATTTAGAGAACCTGTTAGGAAAGTGGGAGTAGATGGAAAGGAACTTTTGTATATTGGAAGGAACTTTCACGTGCGTTGTCCCTCTGTGTCACTTACTACAGGTAGTTGCCAGCGAGGTGAGTGTAGGGCCATGGTCCCACAGGACTGAACTCCAACTGACTCACCAGGGCTTCTTAAGAACCATTCAGTTCCTTTCCGTTTGGAAGAGATGGGGAGGAAGGTGCTCAAACACAAGTCCAGTATTGACTTTCTCCTACTTTCCTGCCACTTGCATGTTCTTCAGTGCCCCCTCTATTTAAGTTTTCAGTGCTAAGAAGTGACAGTAATGATTAAGCAGAACTAATTAATATTATATTAGGGAGGGGAATATTTTCAGCTTAGTCTGACAGCTTCCTTTACTTGCCAAGCACTAAATGCCACGTACTTGCAGAAAAAAAAAAAAATCTGGCTCACTTCCCCATACCCTCTGGGAATTCATGTTCAATGAATTTCATTGTCATTTTGAGAACAAGATTTCCTGTCTGTGGGCAGTCTCAGGATTAAAAGGCTGAATGGCACTGTCTGTAAATCAAAGAACTCATGAAAGAATGCTATAGACTACAGGATCCTGGTCGCTCGTTTGACAGCTGAAGAAACTGAGGACCCAGAGGAGGTTTTGACCAAGTATCTTTTTGTATAAGTGTATGTACTTTCCAAATCATTAAACTAATATAAACCAGAAAAAACTGCTTTTATCTTTGAAGGCTACACTGAAATAGCAAATTAACAGAAAACAAGAAGTTCAACTTATTTTCATGTGCAAATCTAATACCTGATTTTTTGGAATTACCCTTAGGCAAATTAGAAGATGATGATGATGATGATAACTTGGCCTCACGTGATGACTCAGTGGTGTGGCTAGTCTTCACCTTGCGTGCACCAGGATCCCATGGGGTGCCAGTTCATGTCCCAGTTGCTCTAGTTCCCATCCAGCTCCCTACTTTTAGCCTGGGCAAGCAGTAGAGGATGACCCAAAGCCTGGGACCTTGTACCCACATGAGAAACCCAGAAGAAGCCCCTTGCTCCGGCCATGGCAGCCAAGTGGGAAGTGAACCAGTAGATGGGAGATCTTTCTGTCTCTCTGTAAATCTTCCCTCTCTCCAAAAAATAAATCTTTAAAAAATAGTAACTATCCTATTGACCATCTGGGGCTTCCACATTTTGTAGCTTGCACTGTCACTTGCACTGAGAATGGTGCCTTCCAGAAAAAGAGCGTCAGAGTCCCAGTGATCATAAGCCGCCATTCTGTCATAGGTACTAGATTTAGCAATCCATATCATCTCAATCAAAACCTCTGGCAACCTACAATGCAAACCTCATTTCAAGCATTTTATGGAGAAACTGCAGGTGGAATTCATTGGTAAATTAGCTTTCTAAAAGCCACACAGGTCATTTCTATTAGTGAGAGGCTCATATTCCAACTCTGACTTACAAAATCAAGGACATTGCCTTTTCTGAAAATATGATTTTTACTCTACTTATTGTTTCCAAAGTTGACTAAAACTATTTTTTCCCAATTCTCTAAGACCCTATTCTTGTGTCTGTAACGAGGCTCTGTGAGTTTGCTTTGTTTGGCGGCTGTCATCAGCACAAGATTACATCTGCTGGATGTCTCAATTTCATGGTCACTTAAACATTGTTCACATGTAGTTGAGCCAAAACATCCAATAGCAGTTACCTGCTTCTTTACACTATGCATCCATTTCCAGAATGTCCTGATTAGGTTGATAACACATGTACCAATTTAACCTCATGGGATTATTATGTCTAACTTCCTTCTTTATCTGTGCTTACTTATTTTCACCTTAGATTAAAAAGTCAGAAAGACATAAATAGCCAGCCAGACAGTGATATTTCCACCTGCTACTTCATTCCCCAGATGCTTACAATAGCCAGAGTAGGGCTAGCTTGATGCCAGGAACACAAAACTCAATGCAGGTCTCCCATGTGGACAGCAGAGATCCAAGCAATTGAGTCACCATTACCTGTTGCCTAGCAGAGTGTACATTTACCACAAACCGGCTCACTAGTGGTGGAGCTGGGCTTCAAACCAAGCACTCGAATACGGATGTGTGCCTAACAACTCAGTGACTGTAAAAAGTATGTGCTAGCTTACAACTTCCTTTGTTCTGCAGAAGATAACAGCAAGATTGACCATTTCCAGAGACTCAGGTTTAGCTTTCAATCCTTCTAAAATCATACTTAAATTATTACTGAACATAATCAAAGAAGAAATGGGGAAGAACTTACTCCAGTGGCCCCCAGCATTTTAATTTCCTTCAGACAATTTAGATTAGATAGCACAGAACTCTCTGTGAACCTTTGAGTCTCTGCCAAAAGCAGTGTTAGCATTAACATGTGTTTTGCTAAATTCTTAAATATGCCATGGTTGGTCAAAATTTTCATATATTTTGTAATAATTTTGGTATTCTTTTTTGATTCTTTTTGTCACTTGTCTCTTTTTAGTAAAATTATTAGTCATGATTAAATGAAGTACATTCACCCTCCACCAGCTAATTAAAGGAAGGTTACGCATGGGAGACCAGTAGCTCAGGAGAGAAGAAATCTTTCTGGTTTACACTTGAGCTGCTTTCTGTCGCAGGGCTTGTGTGTGGGTGGGTGTCTACTTGTGCATACACGCACACTGCTTTATGATATAAAACAGCTTTCAGGAAAGATCTTTCACTAACATAATTACCCATTCCTGTTGTTGAAAGGAAGGCATTGCTCCCAGGAGGTATCACAATTCTGGGAATTCCAGCTGTTTATAGTTGCACGTCCCCACATAGAAAATCAAAGTATCTCTTGGCATCTTCATTTAACCAGCCCTGCATCTGGCATTCCCTTCTTAGAAACTGTGATTTGGAGATATCTATATATCTATATATCTATATATCTATATATATATATATACACACACACATATATATAAATACACACACACACACACACACACACATATATACACACACATATCTCAAAGATATCAAAGATAACATCCGTGTGTCCATAATTATCTTTGTTTCTGTGGAGTGATTCCTAAAACAAGGAAAGGAACGCCAACCTTATTCCATAATGTAACAAATGGAAGTCTCCTCTTTATTGTTTCTTCGTTATATTTAATTATTTTCTTAAAATACCCTGTGCCTTTTTGAACAGAAAAAAAAAAACATCAGGTTTCTTGAATATGTTCAATTGATCATTGGCCAAATTATGCAACTATAACTCAATGGAGAAAAGATCATCTTTGCAACAAGTGGGGTTAGAACAACTGAAGATATATATAAAATCTGTATCTAGACATAAACCTTACATCTTTAATAAAAAGTAACTTTAATTGAATCTCAGCTTTTGGGGCTAGTGGCATGAAGTAGCAGGCTAAGCCCAGAGCATCAGCATTCCATAGGGATGCCAGTTCGAGTCCTGGCTGCTCTAATTCTGATGCTATTCCTTGTTAAGGTCTGGGAAGACAGCAGAGGAGGGCTCAAAACCTTGGGCCCCTGCTCCCACATGGGGGATCTGCAAGAAGCTATTGACTTTGGATGCTGATCTGTCTAGTTCCAGCCACTACAGCCATATGGAAAGTGAACCAGTGAATAGAACATCTCTCTGCCTCTCCTCTATAACTCTGCCTTTCAAATAAAAGCAAGTAAGTCTTTTTAAAAAAAATCCGAATACTAAATGTAAAATGCAATTAAGAGAATGCAAAAAATAAGCAACAGAGTGGTAAGAAGTATTTGCAAAATCTTGTGCCTGCTGAATTACTTAAATGCAAAAAAAGACCCTTAAATTAAAATAAAAGCCACATGATTCAATTTTAAACTGAGCAAATATTTGAACAAAAACCTCACCAAACAAGGCATCAGGTATTTCATATTTCTTTAGAGAAGTTGTAAACTGAAATAATCAGATAACGCTACACACTATTTGAATACCCAACCTTGAAATGATATCAAATGCTGATGAGAATGCAGAATGGAGCAATACCTTTGATGCAAGACTGGCAGCTTCTTTCTTTCTTTCTTTCTTTCTTTCTTTCTTTCTTTCTTTCTTTCTTTCTTTCTTTCTTTCTCTCTCTCTCTCTCTCTCTCTCTCTCTCTCTCTCTCTGTCTCTCTCTTATTGGAAAGGCAGGTTTACACAGAGAAGGAGAGATAAAGATCTTCTGTCTGTTGGTTCACCCCCAAGTGGCTGCAATGGCTGCACCTAAGCTGATCCAAACCCATGAACCTGGTGCTTCTTCTGGGTCTCCCACACAGGTGCAGGGTCCCAAGGCTTTGGGCCATCCTCAGCTGTTTTCCCAGGCCAGGCCGGAAGCAGGGAGTTGGATGGAAAGTTAAGTGCCAGGACACTAATTGGTGCCCATATGATATCCTGGTAGGTGCAAGATGAGGATTTTAGCCACTAGGCTACTGCACTGGGCCAATTGGCAGCTTCTTACAAAGTTAAATGTATTCTACCAATGATGCATCACATTAGATATTCACACATTTGGTATTCTGTTAGTAGAATTGAAAATGTGTCTACAATAAACAACCACACATATTTAACAACCTTATTCATAACTGCCAGAAACTGGAAGCAATCAAAATGTCTTTTAATACGTGAATAGATTAACTGTGGTGGGGAATATCATTCAGCAATGGAAAAGCTATCAAGAGACTCGAAATATAGTGAGACCTTAAATATCCAATGTTAGTCAAAGTAGCCATATGAAGGGGCTGCATACTATGAGAGTTCAATCACATCATATTCTAGAAAATAAAATTCACATATTTTAAATAAGTGCAAATACCAATGGCTTCCAAGACTCTGAGAGAAGAGATGCATATTTGAAGCACTGGAATAGTTAAGGTGATAGTATTACTAACTGACGTTGCTGTACAGTTAGATGCATGTTACTATACATCTGTCAAAATCTAAATAACTCTCCATAGTTAATATTGTTAATTAAATATTATTGATTATTATTAAATATCATTAATAATGGATTGCATTTTATAAATAATAATTATTAGTATTATTTCACTAATTATAACAATCATATCAAACATGGTTTGAATACGATATGGTCCCTAGACTCATAAATGTTTAATTCCCAAGGTCACAAATGCATGATACTAACAGGGTGAAGACTTGATCCAATCAAAGTGCTTAGAAAGTAGGTCTAGAAGGACACTGTCAGGCCATCAAGAGCTTTGCTCTACAAAGGCAGTCCTCGCAAGGACGCCTAGCCACTCTGCTTCCTGGTTTGTCATGTGACCCTTCCTCCACACATGCTCCATCATTGCCATCATCTGGATTCAGGAAACACCAACCAACAGGACTGATCATGGCTTGTTGACCTTCAAACCAATATGTCAAAAAAATCTTCCTTCGTCACTCCGGTGAGGTGCCACAGGTGTTTCATCATAGTAATAAAAAACTGCTTAATGTAGTACCACACACAGTAAAATATTAACAACAGCAAACATGTGCGTAGGCTAGCACATACAGAAATTATGTGTTCTTATCTACCCAAGTAAAACAACCATTTAAAAAACACATCTATTTTAAGGCTCCAATTTTTGGAGTGGCGATGGCATCACGCATGAAGTTCTTTGGGAGTTCCTCAGCCAGTCAGCCTTCAGAAACTGAGATTCTTTTGAATATTTTCAATGCTACCAAGCATTATTTTCTGAGTTTCTGAAATAATCAATTAGCAGCAAGAAGTAACTCAGGTGAAAGTTTTTGTTTACAAATTTAGGCAAAGTAATTTTGTTTTTAAATGAACAAAATTTCAAAAGTGTGTGGCAGTTGTTCTGTGAAGAATGAATTCTAAAAGTGACATAAAGAGTGATTATATTATTAGTATATTGCATAGCTTCCCTAAGTAACTTTAATGGGATATTGTGTGTTTATTTAGATGTTCAATTCTGATCATAAATATTCTGCCAGAAATATGACACACAAATGAAAGAAGGGCCATAGAAAAAACTGAAAAGAACAGCAGGGCGAAAAATAAATTATTTGGTTATTTTTGAATCGGAGGCGATAGACCAGTCAAGGCAAGAAATGTAGGGTAAATAGTTAAGTTTAAAAAGAGATGGAACAGAGAAGAAAAACAGCATTAAAACCTGCACTATATTTTTCTTCAAACGCATGCATTTAGTGAAAATCAAAGTGAACTTTAAAAAAAAAAATAAATGTATCTGTGACATATACAATGTTCAAGACATTGTTCCTCCTGTTTGCTTATGGGGCAGTTTTTGTGCAGTGAGATCGCATCTTACAATTAAATTTAAATTATATATGCTACCATGATTTTTCTAGGGAATACAAATGATGCTCTGCCAGCTAGGAGAAGATAAATCATATCTATAAGAAATTCTGAGGTGATTCTCCACACGACTTAAGATGCCCTCCGGGACAAACTGCCATATTCTTTGTTCACAAAAATTTCCTTTTCTCCTAGGCTCTGATTGAGCCACACCCTCTGGTGTTTTAAGTTGCTTTAGAATGCCTCTTAAGTCTTCATATAGAAAGACTTCAAATACATGATTTAGAAATGGATTAATAGAACAAAGGATGCTACCCATGGCATGCCTGTGGCTGAATCAAGCACAAGCTGGAACAAAGCGTAGGCTGCAGCTTCCGTCTGAGTAACTTGGTCTCCTTTAGCCCAGGAATGGCAGAATGTGACTTGTTTCAGAAGAAAGAGAAGGGTGTTCAGCCATGAAGGCCGGGGACTCACACTCGCTATGTTGCTTCAATTTGGTAAAGTATCTCAACAGAATTAAATCCAAGTTAATTTGAACTGTCCACATATTACAGAAATTATTATTGATCCTTTCATTTGCTGAACATTACATATTTTTTTTTGTCCTTCCTGTGTATTTGCTCAACTAGATAATAAGTTTGCTAAAATCAAGAAATACGTCTTCCTCTTGCCTTGGCTCCAATGCCAGATCATTCTATGTGCTACAAAAACTTCTAATTTTCAAAAGATTTTTTGCTTCAATTAGATTTCATTTACATTTAAGTATTCAAAAAGAACATGTGGGGCCCCGCACAGTGGCGCAGTGGTTAAGGTCCTCGCCTTGCATGCCCAGGATCCCATATGGGCGCCAGTTCTATCCCGGCAGCCCCACTTCCCCTCCAGCTCCCTGCCTGTGGCCTGGGAAAGCAGTCGAGGACAGCCCAAAGCTTTGGGACCCTGCACCCGTGTGGGAGACCCGGAAGAGGCTCCTGGCTTCGGATTGGCATAGTATCGGCCGTTGTGCTCACTTGGGGAGCGAATCATCGGACGGAAGATCTTCCTCTCTGTCTCTCCTCTCTGTATATCCGCCTTTCCAATAAAAATAAAATAAAATAAATCTTAAAAAAAAAGAACATGTGGAATAGGTTGTAATGTTGTTTCCTTTTCCTCCCTGAATATATAATATTTATCCTCAATTCATTTCAAAACTATATGCTAAACTAAGACTAAGTTCCTTTCTATTTCTATTTTCTCCAAAATTATTAAAAATATATCAACATAGATGACATATGATATTGATTGTTCACTTCAGATGCAAGTAAATTGCACAATCAGGTATATATGAACATGGTTGTGATAAAAGACATTTATAAGGATTTTTAAGTATTTCTACACACTTTGAATATACTCCTTTCTCTGAAAAAATAGTTTGCCTTATAAATGAGTAAATATAGCTAAAATTAGCAAAGAAATTTGAGAAAAACATGAAACAATCATTTTGCAGATAGAAATAGACAAGAAAACTAATAGCATAAAGAGTTTATCAGGAACTCATAGGCAGATTGTAAGCGTCACAAAGCTATGAAGAAACTATCTCAAGAAATGAAATCAGAGTCCTCTTGAGACCGCTTCTGAATATTTAATTATACCTTACAGAACAAAACTGTGCCAGGCAAAGAGCCTGGTAGAACGGATAGTCCCCACAGATGACAGAGTGCCAGGGCACAGAAAGGAGTTTGTGTGGTGTAAAATCAATGTTTTCAACCATGGCGTCATACGTTAGCAATAGGGTTCAACCACTTGTACAGCTTTTTAAGATCAGCCTTAACAGCACTTTGAAACCGGGCCCTAAATCATTAAGCTGATGTGAAAGTCACTTTACCACCTGACAAAATTGCTTTTGTCATGCTTTAAAGTAACAAAGAATAAAATGTGTAAAAATTTTTATGTGAACAAAATTTGTTGCATAGAAAACATGCACAACACATTTCCAAAGACGAAAATCACAGTGTATACAGTGAAGCAAGAAAACACGGCCATTATACAGAAGAAATAAAAATCAATCGCTAGAAAACAGCAGAAAGAATTTGGTAAAAATGTCCAGGAGTCATTCAATGAAAAGAAGGGTTTGTATTCCCTCCTTCCAGCTGGAAACCATCATGACCCATTGGGCACTGACTGTAACATAAACATTTATTAGCTCTGAGTGAACACTTGTTCCCCTCCAACAAATCTCTGAGCAAAACCTGAAATATCAAAACTGTTTCCAAGAAATTCAACTGGGCCCAGATGAAAGATATATATATAATAGAATTCCCTCAGAAGGTAAGATTCACAATGCCTCATATTAAACCAAAAGTAGCAACTGCACAAAAAGCTAGAAACCATCAGTCATAAGCAGGTGATAAATCAACCTGTAGAAGCAAGGCAGACCCAACGCAGATAAGAAATAACTAACTATTAAAAGAGCATTGATAAATTCAGGAAAAGCTTCCTGCACTTAGTATCAATTCTCTAATTGCAGTCCCTGATACAAAGAAGACTGAGGAGAATGTAGTTTTCTGGGGGTTGGCATTGCAGATAAAGCTGCTGCCAGCAGAAATGACATCAGATATGAGCACTGTTTCAAGTCCCAGCTGCTCTACTTCCCATCCCACTCCCTTTCAATGTGCCCAGGGAAGGCAGGGGAACATGACCAAACGCCTGGACCCCTGCATCCATGTGGGAAACCTGGATGCAACTCCTGGCCCCTGACTGCAGCCCAATTCAGTCTTGGCCATTTTGACCTTTTGAGGACTAAACTACCAGATAGAGCGCGAGCTCACTCCCTCTCACTCTCTCTCTCTCTCTCTATCTTTCTGCTGCTTCTTCTTCTTCTTCGTAGCTCTGCTAGCCAAATAAATAAATAAGTCTTTAAAATTTTGAAGAAATAATGGGCAAAACGTTATTACAATTTGATGAAAACTGTAAAGTTACAAATCACTGAGCCCTTGCACGAGAAAAATAAAACGTAAAAGAAGCTCAACATTAGTAGTAAAGGAAAAATATTGGAAGCAGGAAGAGAAAACATATCACTACATACATAGAAACAAGCATACAGAATAGGGCAGACATTTCTCCAAAAACATGCCAAGAAGATAATAGTTACATAATCTCTTTAAGTTGTTGACAGAAAACAAAATCCTACAGTCAACACAAATACCTTTCAAAAATAAAAAATTATAAAGATTTTTAAGATTCACCAAGGCTAAGTGTGGGTATTTTGTGGCACTGTTAAGCTGCCATTGGGACTCCTACACACCAGATTGAAGCGCCTGGTTCAGATCCAGTTCCGACTGATGCTCGCCCTTGGGAGCAGGTGTGGACAGAACCAGTACTTGGGTCTCTAGAACTCACACGACACGATGTAGATGGAGTTCGAGCTCCTGGCTGAGCCCGGCCCCGTCATGTCCACTGGAGGAGTTCAGGGAATGAACCAGAAAATGCAAGATCTCTAGCTCCTTCTCTCTGATTTCCAAATAAAACAGAAATAATCAATTTTTTAAAATCCAAAAGCTAAGCTAATTAATTGTAGACAAAAAAAAAACACTTTACTGGAAATTCTAAAGGAATTTCTTCAGACAGAAGAAAAATGTTACTAGATAGAAAGATGGGTCCACAGAAAAGAAGATACAAAGCGAATTATGACGACATGAGCAACGCAGACTTACTTTGAATAAATTGTCACAATTGACTAATAATATTAGTTAACTGTGTTGTGGAATTCATTGCTAAGACAGATGAGGAAGGGAGAAACAGAAATATATAATTGTACAATTCTCTACTAAAAAATAAAGTGTTATAATACTTTGAAAGTAGCATGATAAATTCAAGATGAATATAGCACATAATAAAAGTAACTTTTTCAAATGCGTTGAGATTAAGGGCCCGGCATGGTAGCCTAGTGGCTAAAGTCCTTGCCTTGCATGCACAACGATCCTATATGGGCGCAGGTTCATATTCCAGGCTGCTCCACTTCCCATCCAGCTCCCTGCTTGTGGCCTGGGAAAGCAGTGGAGGACGGCCCAAGGCCTTGAGACCCCGCACCCACGCGGGAGACCGAGAAACTCCTGGCTCTTGGCTTTGGATTGGCTCAACTCTAGTCATTGTGGCCACTGCCCAGAAGATCTTCCTCTCTGTTTCTCCTTCTCTCTGTATATTTGCCTATCAAATTTTTAAAAAATCTTGAAGAACTGATTTTCTGTATTTAAAAAAATACATTGCAATTAAATAGCAACATAGTTACTAAGCAATACAATAATCATATAAAATGTTTAAAATATTCAAATAAAGAAAGGATTGTAGGATTTCATTTCAGAGGAAGACGCCCCAAAACACTGCTGACAAATGAACTTTGAAAAGTACCATTAAGTGAAGCATAAATATTAGCACTAACCAAAAGAAATCTGAAGTGACTATGTTACAGATACAGTAGGCTTCAGAAAACAAAATATTACCTGATGCTAGGAATTTCATTTACATAAGGACAAAATGACCAGTCTTTAAAGAGGGCATAGCAATTTTAAATGTTCATGTACTGATAATATCTATTCAAAATTGCGGATAGAATTATAAAGGAAAAAAGTAGAAAAATATACATTAAATAGGAGATTTCAATACCTTCCTTTCAAAAATTAACATATCACCTAAATAAAACATCAGTAAGAATACAGAGAATTTGAACAACAATATCACCCAATTTAAGCTAACAGCATTTTTTTTTAAAGATTGTCTTTTCATTTGAAAAGGCAGTTACAGAGAGGAAAGACCTTCATATTGTTGGCTCACTCCCCACGTGGCTGCAAGGGGAGATCTGAGCTTATCTGTAGTCAGAAGCCAGGACCCATATGTGTCTCGCACACGATTGCCGGGGCCCAAGGACTTGCACCACACTCCACTTCTTTCCCAGGACAGAAGTATGTCATAACGAGATAGCTGCATGGGGAGTGGAGCAACTGGGACTTGAATGGGTGCCCATAGGGGATGCCAGTGCTACAGGCAGAGAATTAGTCTGCTATGCTACAGCAGCAGCATCGGAAAACAGCATTTTTAGCCCATTACACCCGACAAGACTGCAACCCACACTAACAACAAGTACAGTCATAACATTTACCAAAACAGAACACATTCTTGGCCATAAAACAAATATCACCATGTTTTCATGAGTTCAAGATATAAATACTGTCACAATTATAAAAATTAAATAAGAAATACACAAAAGTGATCTATGGAAAATCAACAGGTATTTTATAACTATCCCATCTCAAGGTTAAGTAGATTTTTTAACTGATAAAAGAAACACGAAACTACAGTGAACCAAATTGTATGGAATCATTGTAAAGTAGGACTTAGGAAAAACAAATGCTTCTATTGGAAAAGAAGCCATCAAAATCTCTACCTTAACAGTGGATTAAGACCACATTAAATGGAAAGAACTTATAATAAAGATTATAATAATCTGTTATAAACAAAAACCCAGGTCTTTGAGAATGTCAGTAAAGTTGATAACTTCTAAATGTAAAGTCCTTAGAGGAAGAGTTATAGGGGGAAAAAAAAAAGAGAAGAAATTATCAATCTCAGAAATAAAAAAGCAGATCTGCTCGTAGACTCTACAGGTATTGATAGTTATTCTTTTGCTGTCGTGTTAATGGCGGGTGGTGCCTACTGAGCGACTCCCAGACAACCACTGCCTTCCCCAGGGGAAGGAAAAAAAACCCTCTGGCCTCCTCGCTTCTGCTCGCCATCAGTGCAGGAATCGCTGGCATGTCTGTGGCACTGTCCAGTCACTCGTAGGCCAGCTGGTCCCCAAGGGTCAACCAGTGTGGCAACCAGTTCATGCAGCAGACCAAGCCCCTCACCGTGGAGCGCACCATCAACCTTTACCACTTACCAACTACACCCTGGGTACCAAACAGCCTCTCTGTGGGAAGGACAGTTCCGTGCCAGCCGGATTTCAGTACAAGAGGATGGAATTTGATCAACATGGAAATGAAGGACTGTGTAAGCGGTTCTGATTGTACACAAGCACCGACTATCGCGCATAGTACTGCTACAGCTAGGAACAATTTTCTTCAAATTACCTTATGGTGATCCTTATCCAGAAGAATATGAAGCTGAGTGACTAAAAACTCTTAATTGACAGAGATGCCAGGCCGTCCACGTGGAGTCCTGGAAGACGGGGTTCGGAGTGGCTGTGCTGGTAACTTGCAGAGAGCGAATTTTGAACCTCCTCGGTGTCCATATAGTTGTGTGCATATTACAAAGTCTAAGGAGCATGAGGAATTGTTTCTGGTTCAGCTTCGAGAGAAAGCCTTGTTCGAAGTCCCTGAAAATTAGAAGCTGCTAGCGGCACCTTTATTTAAATTTTGTGCCAATACACCAGGACATGGACCCATCACTTCTAGTCTTCCTCAACTGTTGAGAAGGTTCAACTTATTATACAATTGAGTTACATGCAAAGGAAAAGTGAAAGAAGCCCGAGCCCATCATGGTAGCTTCGTGACTGAAGTCCTTGCCTTGCATGCGTCAGGATCCCATATAGGATCCCAAAGGTGCCAGTTCATATCCCAGCAGCTCCACTTCCCATCCAGCTCCCTGCTTGTGGTCTGGGCAAGCAGTGGAGGACGGCCCAAAACCTTGGGACCCTGTAACTCCTTGGGAGACCCAGAAGAGGCTCCTGGCTCCTGGCTTTGGATCAGCTCAGCTTTGGCTGTTGTAGCCACTTGGGGAGTGAACCAGCAGATGGAAGATCTCTGTCTCTCCTCTCTGTAATTCTAACTTCCCAATAAAAATAAGCAAGTTATCATGCTTGGAGTGGTGAGATTGGCAGTGATTCAGAACTGCTGACTATTGCAATCTTTTGAGCAGAACCTTCAGAGCATGCCCCGCATCGGGGACCCTGGGGTGCTGTCCTCTGTCCTGAGATGAGGAGCCATTTGGGAGGCTGGGTGTGGCATCTCTGCTTGTTCCTAGTCCCTTTCCCCAGAGGCAGGAAGGAAAAAAGAAATGTGGAAGTGGTGATCTCACTCACTTTCTTGTAGCCCTTTGCCCTTATCACCCTCCTCAACCATCATCAAAAATCAATATAATTAATTAAAATGTTTTAAATGAGAAAGCAGTCATCTCTGTGAGCACAGTGGTACAGGGTGTAGAATAAATACGGCAGAAGAGATTTTTAGTTTTATCTTTTTGCCATCCCCTAAGTTGTCACTAAGCTTTCTATTATTTGAATAGTAAAGTCAATCTGAACATCTAGTGTTGTGAACAAATGCAATAACGCTTACTTACTCTTGGTTCTATTTTTTATGTACAAAATTATAGCAACTGAACTTCTATTTGTATCTTTTCAAATTCTCATTACAATTCAAAAATGTTAAAAAAAAAGAATAATGAAAATTATCGAGAAAATCATGAGGATAAACCTACAAAATCAGAGTAAATGCAAAATGAAAAATTTTTTTTTGAAAAAGTTAAATGATCAAGTGCAACTACAGTGTATCAACTGGATGTGTAATGAAAAGCCTTTCTGTAAAAAACTCTCAAATCTCACATAGCTCTGCTGACAAATTCTAGCAACATGTGTGGAAGAAATCAGCCAATTCTATACGAATTCATAAAACTGGAAAAGGGCATATTCTTTCAATTCATCTGAGGCTCACACAACTCCCTCTGAAAGCATATGAAAATAATATGAGAAAAAAGAACTAAAGACCACTGTGCTTTATGAACACAGATACTAATATAAACATTTTGATAAATTTACTTGAACAATACAAAAAGCATAACACATTACAACTAAGTAAACTTTAAGAATTTCAGTTTAGTTGAACTTTAGAAAATCAATTAAAGTATTTCATCATTTGAATGAACTTTAAAATGCCAACTTAATAGAATAATAGACACAGAAAAATGTTGCTGGACAAGAAGTAAGATACCTGCAAAATACTGTCAGCAAACTAGAAACGTAAGGGAATGTCTCTATGTCATAGAAGATATAAACAATCTACAGTTAGTTTCATACTAAAAGTGAAAAGACTCAACATGTTCAGATAAGGTAAAGGTACAAGTTGTGCCAACTTCTATCTGTTATTTCAGTTAATGTCACCAAGTATGAAAACAGTCAAAATCATCCAGACTGGACAGGAGAGCAGAAAAGTGCTTTTATGATTCATTATATGAAAACTACAAAGAAGTCAGCCTGATCAGCCGTTATTAAGTTTATAGAATATGAAACAAATCTTAAAAACAAATTACATTTCTATATACTAGCAACAAGGGATCATAAACTAAAATTTAGAAAACATTGTCAACAAAAATAGAACACAACATATGAAAAACTTAGGAGACAAAATCATTAACAAATTTTTTTTCAAAAACTATGAAAATTCACAGAAAAGCTGCTGGGAAGCTTTAAGCACACCTAAATAAGAAACAAACTTTGCTTGTTGGTGAAAAGTACTCCGTTGTTGAAATTTGACTTTATTCATTGTTCTATTTAATGAATACAAACCCACTCAAAATCTTAGAATAATTTTGTAGACATTGAAAAAATGATTCTAAAGCTCAAACAAAAATTAAAGGATTCTTTAATACATGATGAGCCTGAAGAAGTAAGAAAATTAAGAATTAAGGGGGAGGATTAATATTAGCATATTTTAAGGCTTGTTTTAAATCCAGGTAATAGTGTAAAGACAGAAGAAATCAACAGAACACATACAATTCCAAACACCTGTGGACAATTTCTTTCCCACAAATATACAAAGGTAATGCAAGATAAAGCAGAAGATACCCAAATTATAAATCAGTATATGAAAAAGCTGTCCATTATCATTCAATAGGGGAATGAATCTTAAGGCTACCATGTGAAATGAGTACAAACCCATCATAGTGAATAAGTTATAGAGACGCTGGCATAACAAATGGTAGGAGTAACATCAAGAGACTGAAATCCTTTTCCTTTGATAGTGGGAATACAAAATTACTCATTTGTTTCAGAAAAGTAGGGAAGTTGCTGTTGAAGTCACATATACACAGAACGTTTTGTGAAAGTCCAGGAAAAATGCTTACTGTGAAAAAACAGAAACAATTTTTTTTTATATAAAAAGGCATGAATTTCAACAGGGATTTTTTTTTACGTATTTGGAAGAATACAGAGAGAGGGCGAGATCTGCAGTTTAGTGTTTACTCCCCAGGCAGCTGCAACCAGACTGAAGTTCAGAGTCAGGAGCTTCCTCAGCAGCCCCAACACTTGAATCATCTTTCCCTGCTTCTCCCAGGCCATTAGCAGGCAGCTATTTTAGAAGTGGAGCAGCTGGGGATGCATCCTGCACCCATTTGGGCAGGAGAGCAGCGGACAGCGGCTGTAACTGCTATCACACAACACCAGTCCCAAGGATTGAAAAAACTGTATACCCAAAGAAACTTTCGATTTCATGTTTCCATAAGCATTTTGAAGATCTCTCATATTTCCTTTATGACCCAGTAATCCTACCTGTAGTGATTTTTTTCCATGAGAATTGTTACCTCAAAAGGGAAACTTTTTATGAGTCTTAGTATCTTCATAATCACCAAAAGTCTTAAGGCAATATAGAGCTGAATAAACAAACAGAGCGATCAAGGATTACTGACTCGGGACAGAGCCATAATTCACACAAACTAATGATGTCAAAAACATGACGATGAAACGAAGCTAATATAAAAAGCAGACTTTAGGTGATTAATAGGATATCTAGCAAAGAAAAATTAATGTGTGTGCAAAGAAAGCAGATTAGTGGATTTCTTTGATCAGATTTGTTGACCTGGGGTATGGTAAAGAAACACAACTGAACTTACAGGGATGTTGGCAATTATTTATGCATTGGTTTACGTATCACATTCAATCCCAGATTTAAATATGGTAATTTTTTCTTGGTATAAATTATGCCCTATTCATATTGATGCTTCAAAACTGAGCTGCAGTCAACAAAACTTATACCATACCCTGACTAGAACTACCATTCAATAGTGAGAGTGCGACATTTTCTAGATTTAAATATAGACTATGATTCTTCCTTGAAAGAAAAGAGAGAGATTTAATGGACATCAGAAAAAAAAAAAAAGGAAAAAAAAAAGTCGGAAAAAAGTCTTCTAGAGATGTGCCAGCTTCCTTTCAAAACAATCATTTATATAACCAAGATTAAATTGTAACCAGCCCATTTCAGCATGGAGCCTTTCAGCTGATGCAGATAAAGATCTGGGCTGCTGGAACTTGTTTGGCCGCTCTATAAAACCGCTGCAGTTTCATTGACACTTATTAGGCATGAATCATGGGGCAAACTCCCTGTTTAAACACTTCGGCAGCAAAGTTGCATTCAGAGCCGTAACGATGTGGTTGAGGTCAGAGCAGAGTCTGGAACTACACAAAGGCTTGGCGGGCCGGGGGCGGGGGTGGTTTATGAATTGCTTTCACTTACTGACAATGACCTTTAACTTGACTCACACTTTCAGTGCAGCTTCTAGGATGTTTTCCTTCATTGGGATGGAACTGCAGTGATGGCTTTGGCAGTGCAAGGGTGATTAGCAAGTCAAAAGAGTAGACACTGAGTTTCACTCTACCCTTTCTTGCACTCTGTGCATTTGGACTATTTTAACTTGTCTGTAAAATAGGCATTGTGGCTTTTAAAGTATATTTTAAAGTATTCAAGTTCATAACGTACAAAGGCATGTCAAATAATTCATGGAATGGATTAGTCACTGTGGCCACAACATCCCACTTGGGATATTTGTACCCTGTAGTAGGTACAAATCTCGACTATGCTGCTTTTGGTCCAGCTTCCTGCTAAAACTCCTGGGAGAAAGCAGCTGATGCCCTAACTACGTGAGTTCCTGCTAGTTTAGAATTTCCAGTTGTCTCTCTCTCAGCACTCCACATTTCAACCACAAATAAACAGGTTTTCATATTTAATACTTTATGGAAAATAGAATTAAAAGATCAGTTTCTTTTCATGCAGAGTTGAAAGCGTGCCTTTGGTCATGACCAACGTTTCATGTGAACTTCATGAACTCTGCATGCACATGGATTGCAAAGTTTATTTCAGCAAAATAAACTTACTTTTAAATAACTTATTTTTTTATTAGAGAGGCAGAGAAGAGAGACTTCCCACGTGCTGAGTTATGCAAGCACTTGAGCTCTCGCCCGACGTCTCCTGATTCACCTAAGCAGGAAGCTGCAACCCACAGCAGTCACAGGTTGATTGAGGCCACTTCGATACGCAATACAGGCCTTTCAGGAACATGTAACAATTGTGCTCACAGTTTGCCTCCTAAACTTACTTTGAAATCCACTTCTGCAAGCTTTTTGGGGTATCTTCACATCCGAGAGAACTATGCAACCACTTTTCTGAATGAACAATGGTTGAGAAGATCAGAGCATTGAGCAAATGGCACGCTGGAGGCCACATCAGACACACAGCTGCAAATGACAGGAAGGCTGAGACCTGATCAACAGAGGAGAAAAGCTCACTGACTGTTGTCATCCAGGACAGACTGGCCGCCATGTGCAACAGGACATCCTGCAAAGCAAGAAAGATGGGGGTGTTTCTGAGCCATTGAAACTCTCAGTTGACTAAAGTCACCCTCAACCCAGTTTAATTTTATCAAATGTCTCTTTGAAGTGTAATCTGACCCCAGAGAAGAGGGATCCGAACTAGTCTCTCTTTTTCCTCTGAAAAGCCAGCCCGGTGAACATTGCCAAATTCAAGTATCTTATTCAAGTTGGGCTAAATCCATCAGATAAAGAGGAGTTCTGGCACATTTCTTATCCCACAGTCACTACGCAGATGCGTATCTTCATAACTGACATACCAATGGCTGCTTTCAGATCTCTTCTGCTCTAAGGAGAGAAAGGGAACATAGTTAAGGTTAACTTACTTGGACTGGCAAAGCATTTTTTTTTTCCTTTAAGAAAAAAGTACTATAATCCATTGTTACCCAAGAAAACTTTAAAAAATACCGAGACTTGCTAGCTTTGCCATGAGTACACTGTCTTCTTAAGATCATATCCTTGTAGTTTACTAGCAGGGGTAGACGTAAATGGAGCCAAACGTTATTGCACAAGTCATAGTAGAACTATAAACCAGGGGAAATTAAACATAGCCAGAATCATTTGTGTATCAAAAGGGCCCATTGCAAAGCCTTTCAGGAAATCGGTTGTCAAGCCCTAGGCCACATCTAGAATAAATCCCATGTAAATCTCCAAAGTGAATTTGTGCAGGCAGGGCAGTGTACACAAACACTTCATGGGAGTTAGAGAAGGCAGTCTGGATGACAACAGGCAGGGATTTTGTAGAAAAGAAGACACTTAAGCCCGCTAATGCCAAACCCTCTTGGAGACGCTGAGGTTTGCTCATGGTAATCTCCAAGCTTGTTTTAAAGTTTCTCACTGAACTAATTCACTTCACTGTCATTAAAAAAAAAAAAGTATGTGTCATAAAGCACTTCTGTGAGAAGGGCAGACACTTCAGCAAAAGTTACCCAAAGACCAAGGAAAAATTACATTATTTTACCTTAAAAATACTAAGTATGATTCTTTTAGCATCTGTGAAACATTGGTTTTGAAATTTAATAGATGCTGACTTCAGTTGAACGAGTTAAACATCTACTCCATGTCCAGCCTTGTTTTTTGGGAATAATCATTCAAAAGTACAAGTTCAGGTGTAACTACATTTACTTGTGTTTTTATAAGGAAATTTCAAAGCGACATTATACATTTCTTCAAAGTGTTCAGAAAATGAGATTAGTGCTTTCACAAGTATGCGTGTTGAAAAACAGAACTATAATCAAGGGTGAATGCTCCAGCTCCGTTTCTTTCTCTCTTTTTTAGATTTTGCAGAATAAAATTGATGTTTAAAATGTTGAAAACAGTCTTGACAATCACTGATTGAGCTGAAAGCTGAAACTAAAAAATGTTTACTTTTGATACTTTTTTTGAATGAAACACAAAATAAGCATTCACAAAATCCATTTAAACTATCTTAAAGAAAAATTTTGCCTGAATCCTTAGATTCACCAGAAACGCAAGCTTTAGTTGGGTAACAGAAAGAAAAAGGAAATTGGGAAAGCTGTTTTTTTTTTTTTTTAGACGTGCCCCTTTGCCTTCTAAATCCCAGCGCTGACATGCAAGAAAAGGCCAGACTTCTTAGTTTCAAGTATTTCTTGACATGGCTGTTATTTTATATTCTTACACAGGATTTGTTATTCAAATACAAAGAGCCTGACGTTTTCACTTTTTCATTTTACCACTTTAAGATGGATTATCATAATGAGTGTGTCTACTAAGAATTGACTTTTTAAAAAATTGACATAATGCTTGATACTAATTTTTTTTTTCAATCGTCACATAAGCCTGAAGTTATACCTTCCTTTGCCCAAAATGTTCATTTCCAAAGCAAAGCTCTTTTGCAGAGAAACAAAAAGAATGCGATCATGCTCTTAAATCCAGGAGAGGATACATCTTCCTTTCAAATTGTGTACAAGACTCTGATCCCATCCTCCAAAAATGAGAAGGAGCTCCTTTTCCAAGAGCCAATTAGCTGCTCAAGGTCTGGGGAGAAATGGAGGCAAGAGGACAGTGTGGAGGAGAGGAGTACTGTGGACTCTACTGCCCTCGTGTGGTTGCCGTCCAGAAAAATACGTGTGGATTTCACTGAGTGTCCAGTGGATTTACTTACTGGCTTATTGGAGAAGGTTGATTAAATGGAAAGGTCTTGAACCAAATGCAGAGTGCCAGGAAGATCAGAGCAGACACAGTTGACTTTATAACATCATCTGGTCCTTTGTTTAGGTGTTTGAGTCTCTTAGGAATCCACACCAAACAGAATCAATTTACACAAAATAAGGAAAGATTTGTTAAAAAAAAAAAAAAACATCAAAGGCAGGATTGCATTACTCTACACATTTCTCCCAACAGTTTGCACTTCTTGGTAAGCATCTCACTTCTTTCTGCACTTGAGCAGGCAGAGGCAGCCGGCCCAGTGGTGTCACTGTTGCACCGTCTGAGCACGCACACCAGCATGGGTTATTGGAATTCAAGGAGTGATGGTCCTGTTGTGTTGTGAGCTGTGAGCTTTGTGTTTAAATAAGGACATAAGGTTATTTCATCTGTTATACTTACAGGCTATATCTACAAATTTCAACTTAGTCTCACCTGTGGATTTTTTTTTTTTAAGGTTTGTTTTATTTGAAAGGTTCACCCCCTAAATGAACATACTGGCTGAAGCTGGGCCAGACTGAAGCCAGGAAATTCACATCTTCCAAGTGGGTTCAGTGACTCAAATATTTGGGCCATCCTCTGCTGCTTTCCAGGGACATAACTAGGTAGCTGGATTGGAAGCACAATAATTGGGACTGGACCTGGTGCCCATTAGGAATACTAACATATGGGTGCGGTGAAATGGCCTAATAGCTAAAGTCCTCGCCTTGAACGTGCCAGGATCCCATATGGTCTCTGGTTCTAATCCCAGAGGCCCCACTTCCCTGCACTTCCCTGCAAAGTCAATCGAGGACGGCCCAAGGCCTTGGGACCTTGCACCCGCGTGGGAAACCTGGAAGAGCTGGCTCCCGGCTTCGGATCAGCGCAGTACTGGCTGTTGTGGTCACTTGGGGAATGAATCATCTGACGGAAGATCTTTCTTTCTGTCACTCCTCCTCTCTGTATATCTGGCTTTCCAACAAAAATTGAAAAATCTTAAAAAAGAAAAAGGACTACTAGTATAGCAGGCAATGGCTTTAGCTGCTATGGCACAATGCAAGTGCCAGTAATATAATATCTCATCTCTGAAGTCTCTCTTAAATAGGACTTAAATGTTTAGAAAACATTTTAAATGTGTTCATCACTAATCCAAATGCATCCATTTGAAGAGCTCTTCCATTCATTAAATGCAGTTGGTAATTACATATACTCCATTTGGGTATACAATACACACGTTGTTTTTAAGGTATACACAATACTAAATAATCATAAAATGGCTCCATCTTGTAACCTGATGTTGCAATCGTCACCCAAGGCATAAGCATTGAATTATCCTCATGCTATTTTATTTGTGGTATAAACAATAGCAATGAAAGACTCATTTTTGTTTAGCCCTCTTGTTAATAATCCAGGACTTAGTAGGTGGTATGACAATAAACTGATGTGGGAATTTGCCTGCTACTGCTAGAGGGAAACAGATAGAAGTTACACCAACTCCAAATTTTAACACTGATATGACAATCCTTGTACTTCTAACACTTGCCCATCAGGTTGCTCATTCACAACTTCCTTGTGTGCCAAACAAAGCATTAAACCAATAAATACTCCAGGCAGCCTCCTGATGGAAATGTGTGTATACTGAAGGCAACAAACTTACCGGTTTCTTCTCTGAGCTTTTGAGAGTACATCTCCCTAAATTACTAAGAATAGTCAACAGTGCTTCATTGATATTCTTTATACCAGTCTCAAATGCAGGAGATTCATGCTTCACTTTTTTCAATTAATCTATTGTGAAAATATATTCTTGTTTTAAGTTGTTTCAGTGTCAAATTGCTTTAAAGTCACCGACAGAGGCCAGCATTGTGGCACAGCAAATAAAGCTTCCACCTGCAGAGCTGGTATCCCTTGTGGGCACCAGTTTGAGTGCTGGCTGCTCCATCTCCAAAAACTCCCTGCTGATGCCCCTAGGAAGCAGCAGAAGATGGCCCAATTGTCTAGGCCCCTGAACCCATGTGGGAGATACCCAGAAGCACATCTGGTCTCCTGGCTTTGGACAGTTTCAGGCCTGGCCATCGTGGCTATTTGGAGAAGGAAGCACTCGATGGAAGCGCTTTGTCTCTCCCTCTCTGTCTGCAGCTAACTTTTAAATAAATAAATGGGTTTTTACACTCACCTTCAAATACATGCGTTAAACGTATAGTACTGATTGATAGAAAACTTGAGATTTATGCCAAAGTCTACCACAGGCTATTGGTAACTTTGAAAATGGCTCATGTATGCACTAATGGAATAGATTAACTTTTTTCCTGATTTAAAAATAATCTTGTTAGGAGTCAGGAATTTCTAAGCCTGTTACTTACTTATTTAGTTTGGAGTGATATCATTCATGGTCCACAGCATGTAATCAACATTTTGGTTTAATTTAACAAACTAGGGAGATGATGGATAATTGGAATATAAAAATAGACGCATGCATAAGAATTTACTAAGAAAGAACAGCCAACCTAGAAACACATTTGATCATGAAAGGACTGGCTTATATCCGATACTTAACTTCCAATATCAACTAAGCTAATAATTTAAACAGCTGACCCAGTATTTCCATCTGTAACACCATTTTTCTGCAGGAAGGAAAAATGCACAGAAAGCTTTGTACATTGTCACTACTCAAAACTCTATACTCATTGCTCAAGAGTCGCAATTATCTTCCTTGCTTATACTTTTTTCTGGCAAAAAAAAAAAAACACACTTACCTTTCACTAAAGAAATAAGAGAGTCAGTTGCATATGGTCTACTATGTGATCCAGCTGTCGTAGCTCCGGAAGCTCAAAAGCTGCAGGAGACGCATCGCAGTCCACTCAGCTAGAACCTCAACACCTGCTTGGGAGAGGATCTGTGGCTGAATAATTCAATCTGACTAATGTTCACAGGGGTAGAGGTATGTTTCTCAAAAATACGTTTCTCAGTCTCTCCAATTTTGGGGGGGGAGGAGGATTAGTTTTGATATTTGGTATTTTACACTCATGAAAGATTTGCAAGTACTGTTACATTTAATATTCTCATAAGCCTGGCATCCCTTTATCCATTCCTTTTATCTGTATTTAACCAGGGCTCCAAGATGTTATGTTTGGACCATAGAGGATTTTGTTTGTCAATACATTATGTTTTACATATAAGATTTGTTATAAATGCAAACAAACAAACACAATCAGAATAGACAGAGAACAATAAGGAAAGCTTAAAAACAGACAGGAAACAGTCAGTGTGGATTCACATATATCTTACTAGGTAGGAGACAGAGATTAGATACCCCTCACTGGGGAATGGAAGAATTCTCTGCACACCCCTCCTAATACAGTTCTACACCTCAACTGTTGTCATATGCCTTGCTAGAGTTATAAGCCAGTTTAGACTATCCTGAAATCAGCCAGGTTCAGCAGAACTATGCCTCAATGCTATGGACTACTAAATAGTAAAATGAGGATAGACACGAGACAGCTGAATAGTACCCAATAGCCATTTTAAAGTGTATAGAAGCTGGTTATATATAAACCAAAACCAAAATGTCAATGAAGTAGTCACAGGATGAGGTTGAGAGCTTGCATCTTGTAACATATAGATTACTCAATGCAATGACAATTAATTCCATAATGTTGCAAATTGTCATTGATGTTAAGTTGGGGCTTTTATTGACCAGGATGATATTCTGCCAGCTCTGCCTTCAGACCAGAGATGGTCTCCCCAAGAAACTGTTGAATGTATCTGGACTCTTTGCTTGGTATATACTTGCAATGAAAGAATCTTAACTGAATTTCATTTATAATACTGCAACAAGGTGGAGGAATCCACCATGGGGGCAGGGCATGGGGAGGGGTTAGGGGAATCCCAGAGCCTATGAAACTGTGTCACATAATGCAATGTAATTAAAAAAAAAAAGACTTGTTATAAATGACATTTGAAAAAAAAAAGCTGCACAAAAGGCAAAGTTTTATAAAGAGGCTGGTGCACTGGCGTAGTAGGGTAAGCCTCTGGCGTAGTAGGGTAAGCCTCAGCTTGTGGTGCTGACACCCTCTGTTGACACCAGTTGTGTCCTGGTTGTTACATTTCTAATCCAGCTCCCTGCTTATGGCCAGGGAAAGCAGCAGAGGATGGTCCAAATCCTTGGGCTCCTGCCCCCACGTGGGGGACTGGAAGAAGTCCCTAGTTCCCACCTTTGCACAAGCGCACCTTGGGCCAGTATAGACATTTCTTTAACATCTCCACAAAAGGATTTTGCTCATCAACTTCTCAGGTGGTCCAGCCACCCTGGAATTCCAGGATGCTACACAGCACAAGCACTAGGCTTTTAAAAGAACTTTTTTTTTTTTTAACCAGAATATAACATTAATAAAGTTTCCTATCAATTAAAATCAGTTAACTCATTTTTTTTTCAATTAAACATGTGTGTTGACAAAACATATCTTATAAGGCATCAGACAAACCTGGTCAGGGAGATGAATACAGGACCCAAGTGCTCAGGCAGGATGAGCCAAGTACCAGTTCCTCACTGTCAGAATGTGCTGCCCCAGCAAGTGCACCTGCAACCCGGGAAGAGACAGCAAGGAGGGAGTGCAAGGACTCCGGTCAATCACAGGTCATGGTTCTTTCAAAGCATGGGGCAATGACAGTGATGATGGGTACAGAACAAGCTCGACTGGAAATGCAGGGTGCAGAGGCTCCCTACAAGGTGACAGGTGAGGAGCAGAGTCTGTCCCCCCCTGCCTTTCCAAATAGAACCGTAATCCTCTGAATGTGGAGGATTAGGACAAAGAGAACTATTTTAAGATGCTCTAAGGGGCAAATTAGCTAAAATTCACTAAGTGTAGTAAATTTCTACATTGAATGAAGCTGTATTTTCTGGTTGCCAAACTACGCTTTCATGATTATTACCTGTTTATGTTTGGTTTATACATAGGGTATGATTTACTCACTGATCATTTTCTTACAAAAATTAGACTTTAAATTTCAATCCTGCCAGATAAATACCATACATAAACAGATTTGAAAGGTTAAAAAATAAACTATAACTAGGGAAGAATTAACCATAAGGAACATTACATTTAGCTATAGAAGATTGAAAATTGGAGTATGAGGCAAGAAGGAAAACAACTTTTTTGGAACTCTTTGGTATCTTGATTCCTGTTAGCTGGTTTCCTCGTTTGTCAGGAGGGGTTGAAATCATCACCTCTAGACAAAATTAGGGCAAAATTCTGGGACGTGCCTGTTTGCCTTCAGCCTTTCTCATCAGGCTTTCCTGACCCTGACATCATGTCACTCCCTTGCCCCACTTTTTCAGTTCATCCTCAGGCAATGGGTTTTCTTTGTCTACTTTAACTGAAGCCATGAGTGGAGTCACGCTTCTCAATAAAATGCTGTTACTTCCACGCCTGCCTACTACCTCTTTTTTTCAAGGCAAAAATAACAGCCTTTCATTTCCAGAAATTTAGCTATGAGAAAGACAAGGGCTCATTCTTCTCTTATTCCAGGCAGAAAATCATGTAGACAGAAATCAGGTTGGAATTGCAAGGAAATTGCTGTCATGGGACCTGAATAACATGCACATACTCTTTTTTTTTTTTTTAAAGATTTGTTTTTATTGGAAAGTCAGATATACGGAGAGGAGGAGAGACAGAAAGGAATATCTTCTGTCCAATGATTCACTCCCCAAGTGACCGCAAAGGTTGGTGCTTCACCGATCTGAAGCCGGGAGCCAGGAGCTTTCTCCATGTCTCCCATGCGGGTGCAGGGTCCCAAAGCTTTGGGCCGTCCTCACTGCTTTCCCAGGCCACAAGCAGGGAGCTAGATGGGAAGCAGGCCTGCTGGAATTAGAATCGGCAAACATATGGGATCTCGGCACATGCAAGGCGAGGACTTTAACCACTAAGCTATCATGCTGGGCCCTGGATTTGGCTTTTACTTGACTTCTAAGGCAACTTTAGATGGATGATAAAACTGACAGTGGAAGTACTCTAACTTTGTATGATCCTAAGAGGCATCATCGAATTGGACAATTCTAATTATCATTAATGATATCTAAAGTAAAAATCAAGAAAACAAACCAGGCCAAAATGCTTACTTCCTTTTTGTTGATTTGTTTGAAATACTAGTTTTTTTCTGTGTTCAACAGGTACTCTATCCAGATTTGAGAATGGGCTTGAGTAAACAAGATACCCAGTATAATTTTTTTTATTGTAATGAAGACTTTCCTTGGAAACAGTTGTGATTAATAATTACTGAGTGAGCAGTATTGTATAGCAGCTGTCTTGCTTTGGGATACCTGCATCCTATATTGAAGTGCAGGGTTCAGGTCCCGGCTACTCACTTTCCACTCCAGTTCCCTGATAACGCATTCTTGCAGAAAGCAGATGAGAACTCGAATGCTTGTGCTCTTGTGACCCACTTAGGAGGCCCAGCTGCAGCTCCAGGCTCCTGGCTTCACCCTGGATCAGTCTTGGCTGTTGAAAGCACTTGGAAAGTGAACTAGCAGACGTGGGACATTCACCTGTTTCTCTCTTATGCATATTGGTAACTCTGTGTGTGTGTGTGTGTGTGTGTGTGTGTGTGTGTGTGTGTGGGTGAATTTCACTACCTTGCCTCTATATGAAAATAAACTTGCATTTTTTTAACATATTGATTACTCAATACCATGACAATTAATTCCATAATGTTGTAAATTGTCAATGATATTATCTTGTGGCTTTAAATTCATCAGGATGATATTCTGCCAGCTCTGCCTTCAGACCAGAGAGATGGTCTCCCCAAGAAACTGTTGAATGTATCTGGACAATAAGATACTGGACTCTATGCTTGGTATATACTTGCAGTGAAAGAATCTTAACTGAATTTGAAATGTAATACAGCAACAAAGTGGAGGAATCCACCATGGGGGGAGTGCACGGGTAGGCGTTGGGGGAATCCCAGAGCCTATGAAACTGTGCCACATAATGCAATATAATTAATAATAACATATACATATATATTAAAAAAAGAAAAGGCAAAAAGATTTTTAAAGTAAGAAGAAGAGCTCACATACTGGAAAGGGTGAAGTTGTGTTGCCGGCGTCTGCCCGGGTACCATGCACGCCTCTGAAGTCATCCCCGTGCACTGAGTCGGACATGTCTGCAGGAACAAGGCCCAGTTACTTTCTGATCTGCAAACATTGGAAACCTCGCATGTTGTTTTTGGCTGCCTCCGAGTGCGAAAAATTTCCCTAATTATCTGCATTTTCCTAGTCTCATTTTCTCAAACTGAAAGTTTAAAAAAAGTTTAGAAAGAAGTGAAAAAGAATTTGCAAACTAACATTGGTTCCTATTTGGTTTCCTTCCTTTCTTACTTATCTCAGTTTGTCCTCAATGATTTTACTGCTCATTTGCTTATACTCACGAATTAACATTATTTACAAGGCTCTTCAAATGATGATGGTGTGTACATTTAAGATTTTACAAATTCTTTACTGATCAACTCTGAAGAAAAGCAGTTTAACATTCAGAGTTGGCGGCAAAAATCAAAGCAGACTTGAGACTACTAAATTCCCCTCTTTCCCTTTTTTTTCTTTTTCTCCCTTCCTCCTACAAAATCCCCTTGCTCTATTTCTAAGCCAAAGTCTTATGTGGCTATTGTTTCCAGTACAGTAATAGAACCCATAACGTAGGCAAAACAATAAAGCACAGCCACCTGGGACAAAATGCATGCGTCCAAGATACAATGATGGTTAAAATGAGGAAAGATCACGTGGAGGTGAGTGAGGGCTTTGATGGATTTGCTTCATGTTTTTAAAAAAACATACTTGCAAAATTTAAAAATTACATATCATATCACTGGTAAATTGTTGGGAAATTGTTGCTATATGTTATTTCTTAACTAAGCATAGTATGATTGGAAAAGTTTATTTGTAGAAACGTATTATAGGACATTGAAAGAATGTGTTTATATCTTAGTTATTCTGATCATTTAAATTAAAATGTCATACCTTAATTAAATGCAATAATTTACTATAATAATTTATTATCAATGCTTTATTTGGTAAGTTATTAAACGTGATATTTAGTAGAATTGATGTAAGAATAAACATGTAATAATTTAATAACAATTGAGCTAAAATACAATGACCAATGTTTATATAGTGCTTCAAAAACTCACATCGATTTTTAATATATTTTGATGTTCTGAATCTTAAGCAAAAAAAAAAAAACTTAAAGATTTATTTATTTTTATTGGAAAAGAAGATTCACAGAGAGGAGAGAGAGAAAAATGGCCATAATGACTGGAGCTGAGCTGATCCAAAGGCAGGAGCCAAGAGCTGCTTCTTGTTTCCCACATGGGTGCAGGATCCCAAGGCTTTGGGCCATCCGCTACTACTTTCCCAGACCATTAGCAGAGAGCTGGAATGGAAGTGAGCAGCTGGGACACAACTGATGTCTGTAAGGGATATGAAGAAGTGAAAAATTTTATATTAATCAGAAATGGATTCAGCAAATAGGATGTTCAAATTATTAACAACTTTAGTTTCTAATATTTGTGGTATTTAGAATCCTCCTTTAGAAATTTAGGGCATTTCCAAAACATTGTTCTTGCTTTTCACTTAAAAAGTGAAAGCAGAAAAGCCTCCTGAGCAAATTTATTGCAGGTAAATCATTAGGAAATATAACTTATGGCTCCTAGAGGAAAATTCATCAAAGCTTTTTGCACTTCAACATTTTAACCTACCAGTTCAAATGAAGACCGGGTGCAGGCCAGACTGAGCCAGGCTGCAGCACTTGCTGGTGAGCACTGAGACAGGGAGCAGGTTATCTCAGACTGAGCCACAGTACCTGCTGGCATGCACCAGACCTGGCGTTGAGGGCCTGGTAGTGGAAGTTTGCAGACTCCCTTGCTTGGCCGCTGCTCCCTAATTGGAGGCCCACGTGGGCTTACATCCCTCTCAACTATGTAACAATATTAAAATTTTTTAAAAAATCACACACATAAAGCTTCTCAGTACAACTTTCACAGGAGCGTATCTTTCCAGAAAGAATTATTTCCACACAGGTGGCGCTATACATATATCCTGTGAAAACCCAACTCCTTAATATTTAGAAGTGATTCTTGGATTTCTACTATCTTTCCATATGTAAAATTTATACTTTCTTTTATAAATATGCAAATTTACCTAGCAACTGAGAACTAAAATTGATTACAACCACGTTCAGTGTGTAAACCCAGACAAGGCTTATGCTGACTAGTTGTCTTCCAGTTCGGAGACACACCACTGCACTTGACAGCTGGAGAAAACTTGCTGTAGGATCCCAGACACTTCCATTCCCCACTCTGACCCGGACAGTATAAAGCTTCAGAGCTGGGAACCGTGAGGCTTATTTTATAGTCAAATGTGATATCAGTGCTTGGCAGAAGTGTTCTCTAGAAGCAAATTTCCTTTTCCTGACTTCTTCAAATAAAATTTAAAAGTTTAGAAACAACCACCGGAGGCACATTCACATTTCTCCTTATGTTTGATCAACTAAAGTAGTATCAACCATCAGAGAAATTCTCCGTAGGGAAGAGGAGAAGCAAGTGGCAGGCAGCCTGACTTTGACAACATCCAAGAGGCTGTCTGTCAATTAAGCTAACTTGATCTTTTCTCCTTGGTTTGCAAAGCATGCATCTTGGGTATTCGATCCTAATTAATTTAACAACAATGTCTGCACAGAGGAGTTATATGGGTAATGGTTATTGTTTGTAAAGGATGTATTTGTCTGAAAAGCAGCTTCAGAGAGGGAGAGGGAACACAGGGTCAGGGGTGTGCATCTCATACCCAGGAACAAGGTGTGGCAATTCACTTGGCTTCATCAACCCCCGATACCCTTACAGTTCAACTGTGAGGTATCTCTGAAATAAGAAAAGAGAAAGGTATGTTTTGAATTTAGTTGAATTTGAAAAGCTGGGGAATAAATTGCAAGCAGCGATAGCACACTCTATTTGAAATGGTTCCCACAGTTCACTAACGTAGCCTTCAAGCTTCGTGTATTTGTGTGGCCTCGTGTTTCCACCCTTCATCAGGTGTCCCCACACGCAGACACTTCAGCTCATTTCATACCAACAACAAGTGTAGAAGATGATATTGTTCCCATTGTAGAGGCAGGAGGCTCTACGAATTCAGCTGCCCTCTAGCCAGGAGCGAAGCCAGGCAATGAATTCAGGGTCGTGAGCACTTCACCTTCAACACTAGTTTTAAGAGAAACTGAAACTGCCTCCAGGGTTAGACAATTATATCCACTCATTTATGTGAAATACAAGAACAGGACAGAAAAGAAGAAGAAAAATTCATTGCAAATTTTACTACATAAATATCTTTAATGTACATAAAGTAAAAACTTTGGGAAAAAATCAGCTACTAACAGGAAGAATAATAATCAAGTACCTACAATAAATGTAGAATGAGGCAATAACTTTGGAATCCAAATAACAGTCATTACAAATATGTTTGAATATGTAATTTATTCAACTCTAAGTTTAAATAGTAAAAGGTGAAAAAAATCATGTTCCTTAACTTTAAAACACTTTAAAAACTAAAAACTAAAAACTAAAAAACACATAAAATGATTTTCTATTTTTATTTATTTTTTAAAATATTTTTTTGAATCTTGAAATTACAGGGAGAGAGGCCATCAGAAATTTTCCATCCACTGGTTCATCACCTAGATGTGCACAATGGCCAGGTCTGGACCAAACCAGAGCTAGAAATCAGGAACTCCATCCAAATCCCCTACATGAGTGCTGGGGCCCAAACACATGGGCCATCCTCTGCTCCTCTTCATAGGTCATCCACAGGGAGCAGGACCAGAAGTGGACCAGCCAGGACACAAACAGGCACCCATAAGGGATGTCATGGTTGCAGGTGGCAGCTTCACTAGCTGTGTCACACTCCAGTCCCCCAGACTTCCTAAGTTGAAAATTGAGGTGTAGAGGTAGAGAGGGCATTCCCAAAGCACGGTTCACTGCCCAACACTACCTTCCAGAGTCTGTATTAGCCAGAAGCTGCAGTCGGGAGTCAGAGCTGAAACCTTAACTTTGGCAACCCACCTGATGTGTGATAAAGGAATCTAAGTTCTAAATACCTATACCTAGATTTCTGATTTTGATGGTAACCATGTCAGAAAAAGGAACCATATTTTACTTATCCATTATTTTTAAAAAGCAGGTAACAAATATATATCTAATTATAGAAAAACAATTAATATAAATATTAAATATAATGCTTTAAGAAGTCATTCTGAAATTCAAAGTAGAAGCTGCTGATTGTATTTTCAGTTGCATTAGGTATACAACTGCAACAAGCGAAGTTTCCAGGAATGCACATTCCTTAAGCGAAGAGAACCCACAGAAAGTTTTAAAAAGCTCAGTCACATTTCTGAAATATCTTTAACAAACTATATTATCTATATATGTAGTTATATCCATGTTTCTTCCTGAAGTACTTCTTATAGAATTGAACAAGTGTAAAAATATTCAGTTTTAATAATTAATCCAATTTATCCTTGGAGAAATGAAATCAACTTATTTAGGACTATACAGATGATTTTTCGATTCATATAGAGTTAAGTAAAATATAACCTTCCATTGAAGTGCTTCCTTACTGGCATGAGAGTAAACATTTTCTAGCAAAATTAGATATATTTTCACGGAAAGGACAAAGACTGTAATGATGATGTATTTAAAATCGTGTGAATGACTATTTCATTCCACTATTAGGATTTTATTTTTTCACTAAAGAATCTGAATTTTAGCTTCTGCTTTTGTGTATTGTGTTGCCTTACTCAAACTTTTCTGGAGCCAATGAATGAACATATTTTAAACTCAGCTGAGAGATTGTATCTGTGCACTTACAGGCAGCGGGGTGCATAATTAGGTATGCCTGCCATCTGTGTAGCCCTCCAGGTGCAACTGGCATTAGCTTTATTTAATATTACCACGACATTCATTTTACTCCATTAATTTATGTCATTTGTCCTTTATTGTAAACTCAGATGGCCAACACTAAGGCAATGGGCATGATGACCCAATTTTTATTTTAGTGAAAACGTTCTATTATAAACAAAATTTTTAGCAACCTCCATAGCTGAGAATACTCTTAAGAAATTGATTGACTGGCCTTTCTCTCTCTCTCTCACACACACACACACACACACACACACTAGTCCCCGAAACAAAACCTTCCTGTGTTAGGTATAGCAGTGTTTGTTCACAGAGGGAACACAACCTAAGACTTTCATTTTGGATGGCATTGATAAGGCACTGGAAAACTAGGGCTTCATAAATTCACAGTCAAGCTAAAGGTAATGCAACAAAGCAATGTTTCCAAGAATTTGTTGAAGCATTTTCATGTTAGATCACAATAAAAAAATATGAAAATGTGAAAATGTCTTTGGTTCTTAAAGCTCAAGAAAGAATTGCCCCTAAGTTTTCAATACCATGCTAACATTTCCAATTCTTCATTTCTAAGAGTGGGCCTCCTGATCCTGATCCTAGGTAGACCCTGATACCTGGGTAGAGCTTAACATCTTTTGCTTTGGGCTTCTATTTAAAGCATTGATGTATAGTTACGTCAAGCACCTTTAGGTGAAAAAGTCTTAGAAAAATATGATTAACAGTGTACTTAGGAGATACAGAACATCATGAAAGCTGTTTTCAAAATAACTGAATTTTTAGAGTGTTTAGTATAAGTTGATTGGCATCCACTTTCAGAAGACTCAACTACACAGAAATGAAAATTGAAGTCAATTTAAAAACATTGACTTTTTATCACTCTGTGTCCTCTATAAGTAAAACTACTCATAGTTTATTCTGTGGAATGTTAATATTAGCTATTTTATTATCCAAAAAAGGTGAAATTAGAACTTAAAGTTCATTTACATGAAGGATGGTTAGAAGAGTGGAACTTCAAATGTCACACATTCCAAGATAACCTTTGGAGAAAAATCCTAAGTCCTAATACATCAATAAGAATAAGGAGATAGTTTTTGAGAGTAACTGTGTTTATGAAAATATGAACATAACAAGGTGGAAGGTGGAGGGGAAAAGGAGCATATATTATTCATAAGTGCACAGTCTTCCATGACAGAACCCCAGTTGAAGTGAAGAAGTCGATGCCTGCTCCTAGAGAACGCTGAGGGCAATATTTTGATGCTACCACATTCAGAAACCTCAAGGGACAGCTGCATTGAGACAGTCCTGAGATCATCAGCACAGAAGTGCCTCCTGCACACAGATTTCCTTTGTAGGGTCCATTATTAAATGTTTGGTACTTTAATGACAATAGCTTTTATAGTTCTTGAACAAATAATGTAACATAAGTTTTTATATACTGAAATGGAATAAATGAAATAGCTATTGTGGGAAAAGAAGCCATGATGTCAAGCATACATCATTTTAAGAGCATCCTCCTTTTCTGGCTTTCATCATCTTCTACTGGGAAATTTTGCCACCAACTTTTCCCCCCTCCTCTGGAGGTTACAGAGGACAGTCTGCTGTCTTACAAACAACTCTATCTAGAAAGTGGCAAGGTTAAACATCAGTCTCCCATATGCACATTCGAGGAATATCTTTGCACAAATCTAACGTATTCCTGAGTATCTGTCACTGACATGAAACAGCACACCAGGGCAGCTGAAAGCTCGTGATGAAAGTTCTGACATTCCCACACTTATACTGAAAAAGAAAACATCAACTTGTGCTAGTCTCCTGGCAGGCATCGTTTCAGCCTCTCCACTCACTCACCATCAAGTGAGAAAGGACATTAAATCACTTCGAGTCAATATCTAACCAACCCAACAGTACCTTAGAGCAGACTGAAGGATTCCTTGGCTTTTTTATTTCTAGCAGGAAAACAATGCTTTTTCAGGATTCTTAGCATGAATCAAAAACAGATGAAAAAAAGAAACCTCCTCCTTTTGGTCTTCTTGTTCTTCATGATTTTTAAGCCTTTCCTGTACCAGCCCCATCACTGTTGTGATGTGTGGGCTCTACTGATTTCTCACATGTTCTTGTTACTCCTGCCACTGCACAGCAGGACTGAAATGAAATACTGTTATTTGTGTGCTACACTTCTGGAGCATTGAGAAAGAACAGAAATCGGTGGCATTCTTCATTATTATTTAAACAAAAAGTAATGATACTGAAACCAGTAGGGACCACACATTGTCTGGAGTGGTACATGACACCAACACCTGTACATCTTTATACTGGAGAGAACCCTCAACACTTTCAGAAAATAATAATGAGGGAAGCATAAGGCTGTGTTACTTCTCCCCAGTGCTGATGGATCTGGTCTTCACCTTGCAAGCTTGACCTTCCTTCTTCCCTCCCTCCATTTCTTCTTTCATGTGCTGTGACACTGATAATAAGCAGTTCATTCAGCGTCTCCTATGAGGTAGATGAAATGATAGTAGCCAACGATATACAAATTTCATCAAAATACTCCAGTGTTTTCCAGAACTTCCGTACCAAAGTACTAAAAAACTGGGTGACTTAAAACAACAGGACCTTATTCTCTTTCAGGTTTGGAGGCAGAAGTCTAAAATTAAGGTGTCAACTAAGCTAAGCTCCTCCTGGAAAGCTAAGGAAAAGCCTTCCTTTGCTCTTCAGCTCCCGGTGGCAAGGTGTTCTCTGGTTTGTTTTGCCTTCAACTTCACGCATTCACTTAGCTCCCTTTCTGGGTCTGTGCGTGGTTTTCTTATATGGAAACCGGTGACAAGACAGGGCCTATTCTTTCCATATGATTTTACCAATTACAACTATGCAGACCCATGTGGACATTAATTTGTGGGCGAGGGTACTGCTGAAGCTAGGAGAGACACAGCCTGCTCTCAATGGCAGCACCCCTACCTGTCACACCGAGCTTCAACAGGTAAGGTTGCCTGCCTTCCTACACTCTGATGTGCTATGTTCTCTGAATGTACTGGTTTAAACTTCTACAGAGGGCAATTCAGCTTCCAGCAGCCTGCCATGAAATGTTTCTGACAAATCTTCAAAGCCACTGTGTGATGACTACGAAGTTGGATGCGTCACTGTGATAATAAAATAAATTTTGTTAACATCAACCACCTCAAATTTACAATGACGGTTGCAATGTGGTCTTGCAAAATTGTTGCAATATGTAGTTTTACCCACTCATACACTTGTTAAAAAAATCAAGGAATTTTTACAGTTCATAATGAAATAGAAGCTTAGACACAGCCTATTGCTTTACAGATGAAGTGGGTTTCAGGGGAGGCACACTCATTTGGGGCAGACCTTGTAGAAAGGCACAAATTCTTTGCTCAATGTTCAAAACAGATTTTTCAAGTCTATTAATATAAACGATTTTATTATGATTTTTTCCAACCTGAAAACATTGTAGCACCTGAGTATCCTAAAGAATCAATGGCGATAGTACTTCAGTGACAACACCGAGGGCAAGAATCATGCAGCACATTTCTCTTCCCATGAATACAACTTCCTCTGCTCAGGAAGAATTTATGAGCCCTGCAAATCAGAAAAAAGTTGTAGAGGTAAAAAATACTGAGCTTTTCATAAAGATGCCATCCGAAGTCCCTCTACTTGTAACTATGGACACCATATGTGCAGTTAGACATGATAAAAACCAGTTTAAATTGTAAATCTCAAACAATACAATAAAGCCTTTTGGCAGTAAAAAGAACAAAAACACACCCATTTCTGTATCTGTGCTCCACTGAAACTTCTTATTTATTCACTTTAATTCTTCATTTACACAGAAATGCTGTAATAAAATATCTGTACACTACTTCTGTTACAAATATAGATAATATTTCAAGTGACTATATATTCTAATGTAGGAATTTCACGCTCTAAAATGGGAGTGAACACATGATAATTCCTCACCAGTTGTCCCAATAAACAATTCCATCTGCTTCCCTTCGTCTTAAACTATTGTATTATAAGATGTTAATATAAGGCAACGAAATGAAGTTATGCTAATCCTCTTACTTTTTCTATCGATTTACTAATGGCATGCAACCAAAATAATTACTAACACATTGCTTTTTTCTCTGTCATTAAGATTAATACTAATTGAAAGCCAATTAGACAGCATACCAACATAGTTTCCATATTGCATCCACTGTTAAAGCAGCACTAAAAGATTCTTGAAGTCTTCCATGAGTTTCAATAACCGGCATTGTGGCTTTCCAGAAAATTCATTGACAACATGGGGTGCTATCTTTGTCTTACTTACAGTAACATGAAAATATTTTATAAAAAGTCAGAGCCCTAAAACCAACATCAGGATGTACATTATATATGATTTCTTTACAAAGCTTAGGGAAATTACTTTATGTATGTATTTGCTGTTAACTCAGTAACATAACACAATTTTGTCAAGAAAATTGTGTATATATTAGAATTAGGAAGGTACAATTATTAATATGCATTATAAACACTGAAGGTATTTTAATAACTTTCCAAGACAAATATTATTCTTTTTAGAGTGGAGGAGAGGAGATGGATTACCAAGAAGATGGATTGAAGCATATTTATGAAAAATTTCAAGATTCTCTTCTTTATTTCACATTTTGTTTCTCACCTAATTACATAGCTCTGTGTTAGTCTTACACTTATTTTTCTTAACACATTAGAATTTTTCCCATATGATGATAAAATCTTCTCTACATATCTTTCCTTCTGCCCCCAAAAATCTGGATTTCTCTATGCAACAATATTCCTTCTGACTTCAAGTTCACAAAATGCAGGGGGAAAGGAAAGAAGATATTAGGACTTCAGCAAGAAAACCGCTGTCATATGAGAAAAAATAACATGACATGCTATTTTCCACCCCTTTACGATTTTGAAAAGTCCAGCAATACAGCAAGGGACAAGTCCTCGATCGAATGCACTCCTTGCAGTGTGAAGAGATGAGGGGCTGGGGCCGGCCCCTTCTGGCAACCAACTCAGGAGAGAACCATCAAGGTGACGGAGCCTTTTGTCCGTTTAAGGATGGCAACCGCTTCTTCATGGGTGACCCCTTCCAGACTCTGCCCGTTGACAGCAATGATCTGGTCGCCCCTTTTGAGACGCCCATCTTCAGAGGCTGCTCCCTGCAATTGCAAAGTAGTCTGGTTACTTCCCCCAAATGCTACTGTGCAGAAGACTTAAGAGCAGAAAGTAACTTACTCCGTGGGTATACACAGTCCTCCTGATGCTCCCTGGGTGCTCCAGAGCCAGCAAGCAAGGATGCCTACTCTCTAGCCAGCCCATTTTCCCTAGAGGCTCAGCACTGAGATTCCAATGGAACAGAGAATTCTGCAGTCAATTCCTGAGCTACATGGTTTTTTGGCTGTTCAGCACAGCAGTTGGTGAGAACTCAAATTAATAAAGAATATTTGGGAACTTGCCTATGAGCAAAGATTTTATAGATTCCAGGATCTTCTACCACACAAAGAAAACACGCAGAGGACAAAGGATTATGAAAGAACAAAAGCCAGTTTTATAGGAGAAGGGCAGGAGAACCATGAAGCCCAAGGTTTTGCAGAAGCAAACAACCCACTTGCATGCTCACTGGAGTGGGGATAGATATAAGTACTGAATTTAGAACCTACTACTAATCTAATTTTTTCTCTGGCTTTGAAAAGGCTGTTTCAGCTCTCTTGGTTTTTACTCCCCAAGGGTAGATGGATGCTTCTTATTCCTATGGGGCCTAAATGATGAAGATTAAACACAGACATTGCTGTTTGAAAAAGAACCACATCTTAAGGCATGCCTATAGGAGACAATTATGCAATTAAATATCTAAGATTAAAAATATGAAAAAGTTAATGAGGAATCTATAATGATGAAATTCCTAAAATATGTTCTAACTAGCGTGCCTTAAATAAATTGTTCCTAGGCTGCGGAAAAGGACTGTGTGACTTTTCTATTCACTGGCAAATGCTGTTTGTATTTTTGGATATACCAATAGCTTGGGAAAAAACTCATAAATTAAGCCTATAGCAAGCTTGCTTCAGCTGTAGTACTTTAAACTGGTTAGAAATAATAACTTTACCCCTCAAAATATAATGATACTTCCATAAAATGAAAGAATATTTTTTCCTTTTACAAGAAGAGGGGACCACTATAAAGCTCCTGCAATAAGTCACTGGACACATTTATCTTGTTCCTGACGTTATAAAATTTTAAAATTCTGAATTTTCTCCTGTAGACAAGTTGTCTACTTTTGTAGCTCCTGGGAAAATGCCTTAAAACATAATAGCAGTATTTATGTGGATTCAAATTGTTTTAATAAGTCCACCGATGTTATAATATCTTTATTCTAAACATTCTCAAGTTAGAAAAACTTACTACTGTTTGATTACATTTATATATAATTAATATTCTTTTAAAAAACTTGATTAGATGATTACAAACAGTTAACTTCAGATGATAAAGCAGATCATGTCCCTCAAATATTTTACTGGTTAGATTTCTATTTTATTCAGTGTAAGTAGACTTGTAAAATAAATGCCATATTGATTAATTCGCATCCGTATTGTATGTGCATTGCTTTGCCTATTTTATATTTTACAACAATAAAAGTTCAATGAGAAAGGAGCTCCAGTGCTCTATCGCATGCATATTTAAAAGGTCCCGTTTTCAAGACACTCATGTGCAACTTGCATTCAAAAGAAAACAATGGGCTTTCCTAACCACAAAGTTCATTACTAGTTTTATATATATTACCATGAGTTTCCATGGAGCTTCAATTTGAGCCCATTTTCCTTTAAACATGACTAAACCACAAATTGGAGAAAAATATTTAATGACCTGTTCCTGTGGGGAGTTTCGAAAGAAAATGATCAACTGTTAACCATTTGGCATTACCTCAGGCCATAAACTAATAAGCCAGCTGCTGACCACTATTAATGAATGCTTCGGAGCAAAGGAGGTGGTTAGAATGTGCAAGCTTACCTTTGCAAACACGGTTTTAACGTAAATGGGTAAGTCTCCGTGAGGGCTGCTGTAGCCCCCTACTATACTGAAGCCTAGGCCATCTGGCCCTCGGTCCAAGGTAATAGATTTGCACTGGGGTGGTCTATAGTAAAGAGAAGGGAAAAAGAGGTGTGGGTTTTGTTTTCAAGTATAAACATATCTTTGAGATTCTGTAATTTCGTCTATGTGACATCTGCTGAGAGTTAGCATAATTCTCTGTTACTGATTACAAATATATTTCTGAGATGGTTCCACTGTCAGTGAATGCTGAGTTTTAAATTTTTATAAACTAATGAGGTCCCAATTAACACTCTATTTCTATTACCCATGGTTCCTATAAACTCACATATTCATGGCATGTTCTAACTGTGCGCAGAAGTGAGAGGGCCAAAGTTCACAAGACCCTGATATAAGAGTAAGTCTTGTATCAGAAAATTCCTGATCTCAAACAGAAAACAATATTTACAAGAAGCTACATCAAATTATTTAAAACTTATTTTGAACCCCCCACCCCCAGTACTATGAATTGTTTTATATTAAACAAGGAAGAAGTGATGAAATTTTTGAAAGAGTAGACTACCTGTCACAGAGAGACATGATGGTGAAACTAAAATATCTCTTCCAGGAATGAGAGCTGAAAACATGGGAAGCAAAGTGTCACGCATAAGCTGTTCCCCAACAACGCCATCGGCCCATCCATCTAGCTATCTTTCTTTGACTAAACTCATGCCACACTTATTGATAGTTGACAGCCCTTTTTTTCATAGTGAATACTTTCCCTGTTAGAGTTCGTGTCTCTGTGTTAGGAACATGGGGCAGAGAATAATTCTCTGATTCCTAAAGGACAAATGATCTACCAACCAAAATACATGCACTCACCCTAAATCATCCTGAAATATACTGCCAGATGTAAGCCCGTTGAAAGGAGGGCCAGAAGTGACAGGTTCCTGCTGATGCCCTGTGACCACGCTTACATCTCCTCCTGCAACCACCTGCACACACAAACGGAAAGAGAGAAAAAAAAATCAGTTCATGTGGCAACTTTGAGCATTTTGGATAAAAAATTACATTTTGCTTTCAATTAAATCATTTCTGTTTGATAAAATATAACCAAAGATAATGTAATTTTACAATGTTCAGAGGCCTCATAACTGTCCTCACAGTAAAAAATATTCTTGCAAACTGAATTATAGAAAGTTCCTTGATGCCACTAAAATATGGACTTACATACAATTATTTTTAAAGCTCTTGGAAATCATTCATTGTTGAGGCAGTTTATTATTTCTTACATAGATATTTGGAACAAAAAGTGATTCACAAAAAATGTTATGAAACGTTTCACTCCTATGTTTTAGAAGTTTTACTCTCCAAGTAACCATTCATATTCAAGGGGGGATATTAAGCAACAGCAGGGCGATTAATCATTGCTATAACTTCAACACCAACAGTCACGTGTTTTCAAGCTCTGTGATGAGACTTTTGGAGAAAATGTTTACCTGCATTTCAATGGAGCCCGAGGCATTTTTCAGTAAGGTGACTGCTTGGGTGTGAGTCATCCCTTCTGTAGATGTGCCACAGATAGACACAATCCTATCCCCCACCTGCAACAGACAGAGAGTGAGCCATCTGCTACATCAGCCACATAGAGTGGCACTCCTAAGACCTGAGCAGTCTTTTCCCACCTTCCACGTCAGAGACGCACCATCACCACCAGCCAGAGAAACACAATGAAGGAAACCACTTTGTTCAATAAGGGCAAGTACATGTAACTCCCCAGATAACTTGCCTACCATGACTGAGTTCCACGGCATCAAGGCCAGGAGAAGACAGAGCCAGAAAAGTACTCTCCCCTTTTTCTGAGTAGGAGATGACTTTCTAATAAAAGAATAAAATATTGATATCATTTGGAAATCTGAGTTTCCCTGGACACTATTATTATAATCATTGGCTACAACTCTGAGTCAGGGACTGGCAAACTAAAGCCCATGGGGCCAGATCTGGCCCATGGCCTGTTTTGGTTAATAAAGTCTGGCTGGAAGACAGCCACAGTGTTTTTGGCTGCTATCACGGGGCAGAGCTGGGAAATTGCAACAGAGACTTGTGCGTCCCACACAGCCTGAAATATTCACTATCTATCCTTAGAGGGATGTGTGCTGAGCTGACCTCTGTTCTTTGTGTAATCAGTTTTTAAGTGTCAGGCATAAATTCAGATATCAAAAGAGACAAACTCTTCCCAACATAGATGCGATTTAAAGATATGGTGCTGCTCGGAAACCGTATTGTCAGCATGAGGCCCCAGAGTTGTTACCATAGAGAGACTGAGTGGCTTTCATAGTATACGCCCATGATTTCAGAGCTGGTTCAATACCAAAGTTCTTTGAAGCAAGTTTGGTATGGTTTGACAACATGGTAAGTCATATTTACATTAAATTTCTGCAAAATCTATAGACAAATGCAAAAAAGGATACTTTTCAAAATAATAAAACCCATCATTTAAACTAATTAAACATATAAAGGAAAAGCTTCACTTCATTCTAAAGTTCTGAAATGCTTTGATGATGCACTTCCAACACTCGAGAGTCAACTGAAGATTTCCCTTGTTATTTACTTGCAAATCAGTGCTTAACAGCATCACTTTCTCCTCTCCTTTCACATTCTTTATCTTTTACTTAAAGGAAGCCTCTCTGTGGCTGAAGTAGCTGATTTAAAAGCAGATACAGACATTTAAAACTGCCTAGCAACAGGGCGGCCAGATTCACAGCGTTTATAAAAAACTTTGGCTAGATTTGCTAGAGCTAGTGCGGCTCTTGGTGAAACTTACTCTGAGTTTCTGAGTCTGAGCTGCCACTCCATTTGGATGCATCATGGCAATAAATATGGGAACATCACCCAGCGGGCTGCCCACTCCCCCAGCAATGCTGATTCCTAAAGAGTCAGTTGGCCCCTATCATGGAACAGAGAAAAAATGTTAATCGAAGTAATTTTTTTTGGTTGACCATCTATGTATTTCTTGGCACAATATTCTACATCAGTTCAGATACTCTGTGAGCGTGGAAAATGAAGCTTTAGAGAACGGCACTAACTTTTGATGCAGATCTTTAGAGTGGCTTAGGGGGACCAAAAAAACAAGCATTAATTCAGGAGGCAAAAGCAATCAAGACAGGTTAAATGAAAACCATACAGTGAAAGGATCACGATTTTCAGAATCACACAGGTTCCCACACTTAAAAAGTCCACCCTTCTCAATAAATCCCAAAGTCTTCATTTCCAAGATGGAGATAACAGTGCTTCTGACACAGTAGGTTGCAATGAATATTAAATGGCATGATGATATGATGTGTCTAAGGGTGTTGAGCACATGGCAAAGCACCAACAAACTGCCTCTGCTTTTATCTTCCCTCTTGGGCACAGATGTGTAGAAATGTTTAGAAGAACTAGGAAGTATCTAGTGAAAGGGTGGGCTCAATTCTCAGTAATAGAGTCAGGCAGGAGACAATTTTGTGTAGCCCATGTTGACGACAATTTTGGCAAGTCAGATGAATATACAATAATGCATTCAAACATAACATAGAATGTATAAAGAGATGTTTTTCAAATGAGGTACTATGACTAGGGAATTCAGCCAAGAACATTGTGTATAACTACAGTAAGCACTACATTTTTATTTTCAGATGGGTCCTATAATGTTGTAATACAATTAACAGGAAAAATGAAGATGCTCCGAAAAATCCAAAAGTTTATATTGTTTTTTTTTCCCCTAAGCTTACCTTTTTTATTTCAACTGTTCTTAATCCCTGTATTTCAGACGCTACTGTAAAGCAAAAATATTAATATATTATTAGTAGAGCAATTGGTATGTTTATTAAATTTTTAGCCAACAGATGGAAATGAATGGGATTAAATGAGTGCATTCTTTGTATGGTTTTTGAAATGAATAGCTCAAAGGTACCAGCAGTACCTATGATTAGATTTGAATCACACAGGCACTCTTCATTTCCTCAGTTGGAAAAACACACATACCATCCCACTTCTCCCTTCTCATTTTAAGCACTGATTATACAAACTGTATAATCCACTTTGAATGTGTCAAGGACAGAATGTGCTTTGGATAGAAAGACACATGTGCACAGCTGAGAGGAATAAAATCATGGATGCATTAAAAAAAATCCCTGGTCTTAAGTGCCTAAATTTCTAGAATATTAGTCACATTGCAAACAGAGACTGCCATATGGTTAGTTTCTTCATTTTGAATAACTCTCAACCAATGTACCAAGCCAAGAACCCCTCTGCATCATGATTTCATGTAATTAAAACACAGGAGGATCACATTCATTTTCTCATAATTTTTGCACTCTTCATGGAAAATGAAGGCTTCACTTAGTGACAACTTCTGATTTACTGGTGTTACATTAAACAGAAGAAAGTAAACTCAAATATACCAGCCTGCTAGGTAAGAAAGTAATCATAGAATCTTGAGTCTAATGTTTAGTGTAACTTGTAAATATCACAGGAGAAAAGCTACAGTAAGTGCAGTTTTATGCTGCACACAATTTTTGTCAGCACACATTTTATGTCCCGATTAGGATGTGGGCATGATGTGATGCGATCGGGGTAGTGACAAGAGCTCTCAAGATACAAACGAAGTCTATCAGCATCCAACGTCTAAACCAACAAATTGTATCTAAAACATTAAACCAGTCTTACATGCATTCTTCTTTGAGCTACTTTCCAGCGACTCGGTTGTACTTGTTCCAGAAAGTGGCAAAGTGAAAGATGACAAGCTGCCTTCACTCACCTACAAACACAGCAGTTATGTTAGGAAGTGTTCAAAGGATAATTTGTCCCCTAAGTATTACTTTTTTTTTGTTTCACAATTAAGTTCTTTCAGGGTGTCTAACCTGTTTAAGCAATTGTTGTGTTTGATAATCTGAATGGCAGTTTAACCACAATTTCTATTGATTTTTGTTTTGATTTTAAAGAAGGAAGTTGTGAAGCAATATAAATTAATGGAAGTTACAAAACCTAAAAGAAATGTATTGCAGTTAACTAATTTTAAAAGACTGCAGTGATACAGAGTTTTGACTTCAACAAAAACTGTAAAATTAGGGCCAGTCAGCAGGAAACAAATGTTAGCAATTAAGAAAGAAGGCGATCTTTAATCACAGACTGATGAAAATGGGCTCTGTCATCAGAAGGCAAGACTGAGGAGAGAGGCTTGCCAGGAGTCTTGGAATATTCTAACATCATGGATTTATCCATGGGAATGAGTAAATAACATTTTGTTTTAATTTCCATTTGAATACTGATGAATGTTTATTATAAAATACTAAAAATGTTACCTTGGTTTAACATATATTGGGTCATTCCCCTTTGAGATTGTGGACAAAGAATCACATCACCAAAAAAGAATGCTTGAAATCAAGTTCCTTGAAATGATTTACAAACTACCTCAGGTTATGCCTGGTTTGGTTGCCACTTGCATCCTCTCTTCTTCTCTACCTAAAATTCTGCATCCCAGTCACTCCAGCACAGGCCAGAAGGCTAGCCTTGTGTGCACGGTCCTGGGAAGAACAGCACCAACAGCCAGCCCTCAATTCCTTTCGCCATCACTCAGCTACCCACCTGGCTGCTTTGAGAAGGTCTCCGTTCTGAATGAAATGGGCCAGTTTTGATTCTTCCAACTTCCAAGGTTACTGTGCCTAGGGAACACTGGGGAATGATTGTTTCATGGAAATGTTAAAATAAAAAAGGTATAATCATCTGTAGAAATACATTCTGTGTTTCAAAAGCTAAGTCTGAAAAAAAATCGTTTTCATAAAATTTCCACAGTCATGGATACCTCCAATCCTTTGCAAAATGGCTTTTGAAAACATCTTGAAAAACATATAAAAAACAGCAGTAACAGCAACCTCAAGTTTCTGGCATATCATTTCATGATTTACGTGCAGACTATTACAACTAAGGCAAAATAAAGTTGAGAAGTGAGCACCTACTTCATGAAATATACTGACTTTGTAAAACTAAGTAAAACAAATAACTCAGGAATTAAAAAAAAAAAAAAAACTCAACAGAAACAATAAAACCACCTCTACCACAGCCAGCTCAAGGTATTTCATGGTAAGAAGTACTTAGATAATTGGCAAACTCTCAAGGCCATAGTGTATTCAAGTACACCAATCCCATAACACTCAAATAACATTGTTGATTAGGTGTTTTGATGAAATGGGTTAAGCCTCTGCATGGGGTGCTAATATCCCTTCCAGAGTGGCTGGTTTGCATCCAGGTGACTGCACTTCAGATCCGGTTTCCTGCTAATAAACCTGAAAGGCAGTAAGTGATGACTCAGGTTTTTGGGTTCCTGGTCATCCCTGTGAGAGACCCAGATGGAGCTCCTGGATCTGGGCATTGGCCTGGTCCTGTGCCAACTCTAGCAGGGAGTTGGAAGGTGAAGAGTACATGGGAATCATATGTGTCTCTGTCTCCCTCTCCCTCCTCTCTTATTTATCTCTCTGTCTTCCCTATCATTTCATTGTAGCCCTGTACAAGTACACCACAGACATGAAAGAAGTGCTCTATGGTGACATAAAGAAGCAGTGCAGGAAATGTTTGAGACCCGAGCTTTTGGCATTGGACACACTGGTTTACATTTAAATTCAGTCATTCATTAGCTGCTCATCAGAATCAAGGTCTAATTTCTGTCTTACTCTACTTTTGGATTGATACAGCATCACAGAGTGTTGTGATCATCTATGTGCAATGCTTAGGGCAGTGTTCATTGTAAAGTAGTATCAACATAAATATAGGGCATTGATATTATTACGCTGCTACTCATGGGTTTGTTACTCTTAAACATGTCAACAGTGAACCTAACAGTTAAAGGTTAAAAAACATTACCCATATATTGATATGTTTGGCTGACCTAGGATTTAGAAAGGCCAGGAACTTATCAGGCTCTTCAAGAACCTATTTTATATTTTGAGTTTTCATAATTATAGAGATTAATAAAGACACATGTTAATTAATGTATATTTTATAAATATAGCATTGTAACTTGTCTATCTATAACATATATCTTTTTTATTAAAGATTTATTTATGGGGTCCTTGCCGTGGCTCAGCAAATTAAGTCACAATCTGTGATGCTGGCATCCCATGTGAGTGTCATTTGAGTCTTAACTGCTCCATTCTTATCCAGCTCCCTGGTAATGAGCCTAGGAAAGCAGCAGAAAATGGCCCAAATGCACAGGCCCCTGCAACTCACACTGCAGACATCCAGGGTTCTGGCTTTGGCCTGGACCAGCCCTGGCTGTGGAGTCACTTTAATGAGTGCTCCAGCAGATGGAGAACTCTCTGCCTCTCTCTCTCTTTCCCTCTCCATCACTATGCCTTTGAAATAAATAAATAAAAGTTAAATAATTATTTAAATTTTAAAAATTAAAAAGGAAAAATATATCAATATTATAATAGTTACATTATTGTGGAAAAAAGTAAGATGTTACTTTACACAGCTAAATCTACATCATAAATATATTTCTTATTTTCTACTGGCTGCATTTTTTTCAAGTTAATGTAAGAGTCCTGTACATCATTTCAACTTACATCATGTTTACCATGTGTCTGTGTAAACCAAAGTTTACATAGCTCTTGTCAACATTGCTGCTTATCATTTTTCTATTATTAAAAATAAAACATGAATGAACTTTACATGAAATTTTTTGTACATTACATGTAACATTTTAAAATGAAAATTATTACATGGGTACAATGGCAACGAACAACATTAGCAGCAGGCATGTGTGCTATGCAGATGTGGAATGATATATGCTTGTTCTATCAAGGGGTTTTTCAATGGCTGGTCTAAATTGATTTAAAATTATTCCTATTAGTTTACAGATATTCTGTCCACAATTTACAGAACAAGCCATTGTCTTAAGTTAACTACCAAAAAATAATCCTTAAAGAATATATGTTTCTGACTGACAACTGCAATTAGAAATGATAGTGTTAATAACCAAATTTATACACAAGTTCACAGATAGGATCCCATTTAAACCACAGTGGCTAAGACAGCCTCATTTCAAATTCCCTTCCTAAAGCCCAGCCACTGAGCGGCTCCCAAGACTACCCTTGACCTCTGACAGTTCTGTGACTGGGTGCTGTCATGTAGGTTCGTGATAACACGTGCTCATGCCACGCCAGGTGATGACGATGATGACCTTCTAGTCAGTGCTGAATTATATCTTTTCAGGACACAAAATGCATGCAAAGTAAAAGAGAACAACTGAATAAATGCTGTCTTCTATTTACTTACAGCAATGCAAATTCCCTCTAGAAATCAGAAATACAGAAATAGAGAACATGCCTACATTTTTAAGAACTAGATTTTTTTAGTGATTGTTCTAGACTTTGAAACTCATTCTTTAAAATAAGACCAGTTCTGTCCTTCTAATCAGAGAAGGAGTCTTCATGCAGACTTTTCCTTGATGGAGCATGCTTTTAAAATCTAAAGTGTTCTTGGATATAGAATTAGGATGTGAGGTCTTATCTACATTTACAGCAGAGCAGTGAGCTAACTTACACGTTTTAAATGCCAACTTTAAGTAGCTGAACAGTCTTGGGGCTGGTGTCTTGAAGTAGCAAGTTAAGCCTCCGTCTGAGGAACTAGCATGCCATTCTGGCACCAGTTCAAGTCCCAGCTGCTCCACTTTGCTAATCCTGCTCCATGCTAATGGCCTGGGATGGCCTGAGTCCTTGGGACACTGCACTCATGTGGCAGACAGGAAGAAACTCGTGGTTCCCAGCTGCAGACCAGCTCGGATTGGGCCATTATGGCCATTTGGGAAAGAACCAGCAGATGGAAAATCTCTCACTCTGTCCCTCTTTCTCTATAACTATGCTGTTCAAACAACAATGCATTTTTAAAAAAAAAAAATAGCTAAATAATCTTAAGTCAGAATAGGTTCTGCCACATTCTTTCTCTTTGAGAAAATGTAAGGATGCCCAGTCTGGTGCACTAAGAAAGCAAGGGACTGGGACAGGAAAAGTCAAAAGGATTCAACTCCAGAGATGCCATGGGTACCGTTCCTGCCTCCTGGACAGTCCCTAATTTTCTGCCAAGTCACTTTTCACAGAGCACCCTTGGCAGTGATGGAGGTCTCCACATAAATAAAAGTTCATAGTAAATCCGCCTGGGATGTGTGGGAGGAGAGACCATGGAGGCAGAACACTGCAGGTGAGGAATGACTTCTATGAGACTTCCACTGACACAGCCACTGTACTTGCAGGTAAGCAGAAGGCGCTGACACTGAGCAGCTTCAAGGAGGGAAATTGGAGGACCTTTCTGGGTCAGACCAATGGACCCACCCATGTTGGAGACCCGACACGGGCTAGTTAGCATCACCCTAGCACCCACTGGTACACACAAAAGCTAGGGCTGGGGGCTTACCTGGCAAGGCTGGACCATAGTACCTGCTAGTGAGTGTCAGAGCAGGGGATAAGTCATGCTAGGCTGGGCCATGACAACAAGCAGCATACAACAGAACCAAGTCCAGGGGCAGATCCTGTCAGGGATATGTGGGCTCACCCCTGTGGGACAGCAATATCTGCTGGTTTTCTCAACAGCTAGGGGGGGGGGGTGCAGATTCACTGAGGTGTATAGGAGCCACATGCGATGTGGGACAGACCAGATAGTCTGCTGTACATATAGGCATGTGCAGGAACCGGGCTTGGGTGGGGTGGGGGACTAGTCAGGGTTACTGGGGACTGCTCCAATTGGGCTGCAATTCCCACTGGTATAAGTGATGCCAGGGTGTTTGGTAGGTAGTGTTGGGGTAGGCCACAGCATCCATTGGTTTGCATATGAGATGGGGCTGCAGACAGAACTCACTGAGTGATTGCAACTATTAGTGTTATGTGAAGGCTGATGTGGGTGACAGACTGAGCCAAATCTGCTCCCCTGCCACCCCCACCTCCACCACAACTGGCTGGCACACACAGGAGTCAGGTCTGAGGTCACCTCTGGTGAGGTTTCTCTGGGCAATCCCCATCCCAACTGGCATGCTGGACCCAGAACTTCAAGCATGGTGAAAATCACAGGATCTGTGGTCTGACTGTGGAGTGCATGTGTTTGGGCTTACTTGATTGGTGAAACCTGTGCAGTGAACGGCACACCCAGATGAACATGGTGGGCCACGACAACTCATTCACTGAGGCCTGACTAGTACCATAGCAAAGGAAGGAAGGCAGAACAAACTGGACAATTCACCCAGCCAAGTTTGATAGCAAGTATCTAGGCAAGTGGAGACTCTAAGGTGGACTGTCAGTCAATACACCGAGGAAGGATTTCCTCAACCCTGGAAGAATAAAACCAGCAGCATCTCAGAACTATCAAAACCGCTTAAGAAGTACCCTCGGAACAAGCTCCACATCAGAGACCCTGGGATGACATCGAGTGGCCATTCCACATTCTTGGGTGCTGATGCGGTTTGGATACTGGCCTTGGCCCTCTCCCCTTCTCTCCTCCTTTCCACCAGATGCAGGAAGAAAACAAAGAAAATTGGGAACCACTGTTTCATCCTCTTTCCCCTATTCTTTGACCCTGGTTACCCTAATCACTGGTTCACGTGGGTATGCATCTTTCTCAACTATGTAAACATCATTAAAAATAAAATTTTAAAAATAAATCAAGAAATTATAAAGAAATAAATAAACAAAAGAACAAATCCAGAAATAAGTCTGGGAAAACAGAAGATGAGATTTTTGCTTTTCTTTTGTTACCTGAATACTTTTCTTACAAGGAAAGATCCAAATAATATTTACTAAGATAAAAGACCAACTAATATTAAAAACGTTCAGTTCATAACTCTTACCACCACCACTAAGTGCACAGTTCTCACAAATTTATTGACGCAAATATTATAAATATATTTCTCTCGAGATGATTCTTTACATAACAGGAGTCAGTTGTAATTTAGATACCGCAGCTCAATGTGGTATCTAACACAGTCACACGATGTTCCCTTCGCACTGGGCTTTACCTTAAGCAAAGCAGCAACAGCTTCCTGGGTGGCGTTCCGTACGTCTTCTCCGTTTACCATTAATATCTGGTCTCCCTGCATCAGTCTTCCATCAACATCTGCAATTCCTCCTTTCACAATGTCCGACACAAACACTCCAGTATCATTCCTACGAACAGTTTGGAACTTCAGCTTGAGTTTTCCTCAAGTCTATTGCAGTGCTTTTGAGGACAAGCTAACTTTTTAACCAAAATTTTTATTTCTGTTTTTATGACTTGAAAAGCTTTCTGGTTTTGAAGAACACTAGGGCAACATTATTAGATTTATTATATTTTATGATAACCAACAGCCTATGCCATGTATTCCATAAGTATAAAATACCATTCGTGAGCATATGTATAGTTCATCAAGTATAGGCTCTGCATAGAAATGCACTCTATTATTGCAATTTTCTAGACTGTATGGGCAGAAAATGATTTCATTATTACTAATTTTTATTGTACTTACAAATATTTAAATGATATAGGTATTGACTTTTATGTACATGCAAGAACCCAGCACCATACTTCACGCTTTGGATTCCTCACTGATCCCTGCCCCTATTCATTCTCCCTTGCCCTCTACAACCCACAACATGTCATTTATCATCTTTGATATTAGCGCAAGCAGCTCTCTTCTTGGAAGTTTCTCTTATTCATTTCACTTAACTAGGGTCACTTTTCTCCTTCCTCCTCTGCTTCCATAATCTATCCAGGATGTGTTTCTGTTACTCAGCTACACATTCACTTATTGCCTGAGTGTATTTTATTCTAGTTCATCAGCCTGTGAATTTCTGAGGTCAGGAACTATGTCTCATTGGCCTTAGTTGCCCAGAACCAAATGTATTTCCTACCATACAACAGGTACACAAAAATATCAAATAGGTTTTGCTGAGTACCTTCAAAACCCTTAGCAAACTATCTTAAGAAGTTCAAACCCAGCGTCTTTGGATGTTCTTTTGTGAGCAGGCTACACAACATCCATCTGCAACACAGCAGACATGGACAAAAATTTTGCTATAAACCTATGACAAGGATATAATCCAGTTATTCCCAAAAGATCGCTGAGGTTTGACCTCCTCAGGCGCACCTTTTACCGACAATGCTCAGGCCCAGGCCTTTGCCTGGCTTTTTCTGCAGCTCCACAGTGACAGCATCGCACACGTCCTCCTCTCTGTAGGGGGCCTCGTCACGGTAGAGCGTCAGGCGCACTCTTTGTGGTGTCTGTCTCAGGACATTGATGGCTTCATCATGGGTGGCCTTTCTCAAGTCAATCCCATTCACCTGCACAGAAATGGGATCTTCATGGTGAGGAGCTAGGTAATTTACATCAAGTGAACAAAGGAAGGGAAAAGAAGAAAACCAAAGAGGGAACACCGCCCGGATTGCCTTTTTCCTGCTTATTCTGAAGGTCATGGGCAAGGACTTTGTACCTCTAATATCTGGTCTCCAGCCCAGAGTCTTCCATCTTTGCATGCTGCTCCTTCTTCATAAACTTCATGGATGATAATGGCACCCTAGGAGCCCAAACACAATGCACTCATGACTTGTCCCCTTCTCCCCAGCCATGGGGAGTGCAAATGCAATGCAAACGTCTGGGACAATCCTAGAGCGCAAGCACACATGATCCTTTCTGGACCCATGTGCCAGCCACCTCTTGTCAATCAAGAAAATGACAAACAACACAGTTTTTGCTGAATAGCTCAAAAAGGCTATAAATGAAGAGTTTAAAGAAACAAAACTGTACAAATTACCTATACCTACGTATAATAGACACATTATTCTTTCTATCTACAAATAAAATTGATTTTAATCTATTTTTTACGTTTAGAAAATTTTGTGTGCAAAACATCCAGTTGGGATTAGTTGATATGGATCAGCTAAGACAGACAACGGTGACAGGACCAACCATGAACTCTGCAAAGATGCTGGTTCAGGTGAGGCTCTTGGAAAGCTGAGGACCTCTGACCTGTTTGATGTTATGGTCTGTTTTAGGGCATGCTGACCTCGGTAACCTTCGCTTTGACTGCCAAGATGTTACTACTTTTTCAATAAGCAGATTGCTACCAGTGACCACCCTGCTCCTGTGCAGGAAGCATGACCTTCTTTGTATATTCATTTAAACTACAAAAACCTTGTTTTCCTTCCCCTCGGTGCACTATCCTGTCAGATGGTTGCCACCCTGCTTCAGGAAATTCATTTCCCTCGAAAGGTCTAGACTCTGCATTCTGATTTACATTCACGCAATATGTATGTCAATAAAAACAAAGCTGAAACCGAAAACACTGGAAAGCTGGTAGAAGCATTTTGAGATCTGAATGTCGCATTCACAGGAATAATGAAATTTTACTAAGTGAGTATTAGTTTAAATAAACTAAAAATCTCAGGACCCTTATCAAGGTTTTACTGTAAAAATTAGTAATAATAAAGAGCAATATATTTTTTTTGGCGTTTACATTTAATTAAACTGACAGACTTCTCCGCAGTCTAGTTCTTGCACGCCTGACTGAAGGGGTTGCCTGTGTGCCACCTCTGGGTGGGTACTCACCAGCAGTGTGTCTGACCCGCCCACGATGCTCAGGCCCAGTCCTGTTCGCCCCTTGCAAATCTCAATTGTTGTTTCGCAGCCAGGGATAATGGGGCAGGTTGCAGGATCAGAAGCAAAGACTGCGGGTGTTGATGATCTGCTTGTACCTAAAATAAGTTCAAAGTGAAATACAAGTAAACTCACTACACTGGTTGCCTGTGAGGGACAGAGTAGGATAAAGCATAAAGACCAGGAGAAAGGAGACAGGGAATTCACCAGAATGTTGTTGTTCTGTTACAATGGATCAGGGAAGGGTGTTTGAGGCAGTGTTTAAGATGCTGCCTGGTTGCCTGTGTCCTCCAGCGAAGCCTCTGGGTTGGCATCCCAGCTCTGTTATCCACTCTAGCTTCCTACTGATGTTCACCCTAGAAGGCAGTCGTGCTCTTCCAGGCACCTGGGACTTTGCCACTCACATAGGAGACAGATGATGCTGCTAGCTCCGGTCTTGGACCTGGCTCACTTCGGGCTGTTAACTAGCATTTGAGGAGAGAATCAGCAGATGCTAGCTCTCCAGTATTCTGTCTATGCCTATATTCTGTTCATGTCTGTTTCTGATGGTCACATATAATAAATATGTTTTTGAAAAAATTTTTAAAAATCACTAAATCAAGATTAAGGTTGGATGCATAAAATCACCTAATTATTTTCAACACTACTCTGTATTTTTAAATCGTTGTAAGGTATAGAATGTAAAGGGAGGAAAACAGAGTTGAACAGAACCCCTAGTTTCAGCGTGCCCTTCCACATTACACTGTAATAAAGCATGCTTCTTAGGAAATGGAGATTTGTCCAACTCAGAATGGAAACACGTGGCAGTGACTTGAAAGCAATTCAAGGGAGCATAAAACACATTTGTTTCTCTTATCCTAGAGTGTCTCATTTCACGTGACCAAATCTATGCATATAACACACATTTACTGGTTTCCCCCTTGGCTTTCTTTTGCTGTGTTATTAGCAAATCCTGGTGCATAAATGATCAGAAAAGAACAGATTATGAGGAAATAAGAATAATACAATTTCACATCTTCTTGTATTATAGTCTTCATATTATATCATATTTTGAGATACAACAAATAGTATGTGTGGGGTGAGTTAGGACGCATATGAGGCAGCATCACTTCTAACACTTCACTCAGTCCAGGTTCTTGTAAACAAAAGAGCTACTCTCCTCAGATATGTATAACCTTAAGACATTTTTGTCCAGTTACACTGTAAATGTTTCCAACTAATGTTTTCTTAAAACCCCAGCAAGATAAATAAATGTTCAGTTTGTTGACCCAATTTTTTCTATACTTACAGCAAAAGCCAACGTGTTTGAGCAATTTAAAGTTTTTATGGGACAGAGCGTGTAATGTATTGTTTTGTAACAAACCTGTGTAAGTTTTCTAAAAAAAAGTTTATGATAATAATTTACCTTCAAAGACGAGAAGAAGTTAAATTATACACTCAAGTATAATCTCACAGTGCATGGCATCCATGTCACCTATGTTCACATGATCCACTATTACACTCAATCAGAAAAGTCAGACCACTCTGTATCCCGTGTCCATAACTAGTACTGTAGGAATCTCATGGTGACATTGTTGACCTTATCTGTGCAAAAGCATCACAGAATACCCATCCTACACATAAGAAAACTGAAACTAAATTACCTTCTCTCCGCCCCCTGCTTCTCTCTCTCTCTCTCTGTGCATGTATGTATACATAAAGTATCTCCAGAATGGTATTTCTAAACCATTAGTTCAATACCTCAAATCACAGGTAGCCCTAGGCCAAAGATCACTGGAGAACAAGAGATGAAGAAGTTAAAGCTCAGGGTGAACGTGTGCATTTCCTGTGCAGCCATGGTAGGCTAATGTACCATGGCCAGACTGTCTGCTTCACAGTCCAGTATTCTTTCTTTAGCAGCCCCTGTCTTGCTACTAGTCCACCACCAAAGGGCTCCTTTATCGCACCTTTCAAAGAGCCACTAACAGGCAGCTGGCTCCCAAGTAGGGGTCCTCTGCTGAGTGCACTATGCACGTGGGCCTCTCATAAACCTAGTCCTTACTTCGGATGGACTCAGGTTCCGGGGAGCTTGACTGCAGGACCACAGGAGACTGGCAGCTGCTCATCTTTTCTCCACTGGCTGCTCCAGCTGCTGAAGGAACAGCCTGCAAATCTGGATTCTCGGCACAAATGGTAAGTTTGACCGTCGTCTTCGCTGTCTTCAAAAGGCTAATAAACTAGTAAGGTGTTGGGAGTAGGGGGGGAAATAAAATCAAATGCATATTAGTGGACTTACAAAAACTATTATTGCTGGATCCCCTTCTGTCTATGGTAGAAGCCAAAATAGAGGAAAAGTAATTTTCTTACTAAGACTTAAGAGGCCTAAAAAGAACATAATTCTAATTTCTCTCTAGTTTTTTTTTTGGATGCCTAATATATATTAAGCTGAAGTTAATTTCCACTCTTAAGTCTAGTTCTGAACAGTGTTTTCCAACACAAGCATAGAAATTCCATGTTTTTGCATTTCTCGTAAATCTTTCTGACAGACTGGATTCTTACTACATTAGAATATATACTGGAGTATCTTACTCACTTCCCCATGCTACAGAGAATCTGTTGTAACCTATTTAAACACTTTTAATGAAATAGAAACATTTATTAACTCAGGATAGGAAAATTATATCATAGAAAAATCAAGGCCAATATGCAAAACCAACTGATGGATTAGCTGAAACCTATTCTATGATCAATAATGAATTTATTTAAAATGATGCTAAGCTTCTTGCTGGTTAATGCAGACATTGAAACATGGTCTATTACATGATTTTCACACACTGTAATGGAAAACAAATCTTTGATTGTTGTTATACATGCAAGGCATCAAATAAAACTCCAAGTAAGCATTATGATCACTTTTGAGAACAACAAAATTCAGGAACAAAAACAATTTACTTTTAGTAAGAATTAAACAAAAATTATAAACATACTGGCAGAGTCTTAAGATATATATATGTATACATGTATGATACTGATGGAAGTCAGTACTAATAAGCAAATACTCCTCTGGACCAATTGCTGATTTAGCCAATGCGTATGAGTTTTAGGTTTTCCTAAAGAAAATGGAAATGAAATTTACTGAAAATTCCTGGTCAATATTTACAAATTTACTAGCAGACAGAAAATCATCTAGATAAGATAACCTGAAAAAGAACGTAATGACTGCTTCTCTTCCTTAAATGTGTTTAACAAGAGACAGCCACTCAGTCCTAATTCACTATGATCCCCAGCAGCCAGCACATAAACACACAAACCAGCCACAAGCTTGAGTTGCCAGTACCATTTACTCCAGTTTGGAAAAATACCTTCTCAACTGGATAGCCAACAACAACTTCATCATCTACGGCCAAGATTTGATCTCCCACTTTGAGTCGTCCATCCTAAATGGAAATGTGAATGAGTTGGGTGATTTTTCACAAGTCATTTTCTCTCTACCACTTCCTAACAGTAAGATAAAGCCTCACCTTTGCTGCTATTCCATGCTCTGTCAGACTCTTTATGATGACTCCATTGAGAGTGTCATCTTCACTGATAGCAATACCCAAACCTCCTTGATCCTTGAGAAGCAAAAACAAAAACACAAGGCATGAAACATCAGTCATGTCTAAATGGAATGCTATACAACCACTTCCTTGGACAACTGCATAGCATATGGGTGCACTGGTGCAAGCTCTGACTGCTCTGCCTGCTACACAGCTTTCTGCTCAGGTGCCTGGGAAGCAGCTGATGATGGCTCAAGTACCTGCATCCTTGCTACACCTCTCTGTCCCACCAACACCTTTCCAGGAAATCAGCCACAAACAATGCAGAGAAAACTCACTTTTAGGATTGCAAAATTTACCTATGACCTAGCCACAGAAATTCGGTTATGCTATTTCTCACCTCTAAACCTATTTTTTTTTAAAGATTGATTTATTTATTGGAAAGTCAGATATACAGAGAGGAGGAGAGACAGAGAGGAAGATCTTCCGTCCGATGATTCACTCCCCAAGTGAGCACAACGGCCAATGCTACGCCGATCCGAAGACAGGATCCAGGAACTTCTTCTGGGTATCCCACACGGGTGCAGGGTCCCAAAGCTTTGGGCCATCCTTGACTGCTTTCCCAGGCGACAAGCGGGGAGCTGCATGGGAAGTGGAGCTACCAGGACTAGAACTGGCGCCCATATGGGATCCTGGTACGTTCAAGGCGAGGACTTTAGCTGCCGGGCCCAAACCTATTTTCTTCTCTAAAAAAAATCTAAATAGTTTTTAAACAACAGAAAAGTGCTACATAACAGGGAAATATTTATTGGCCCAAGCAGCATTAACCAATGCTTTCCTCTAACACACATTCTCAACCTCAACTCTTTGCCAAAACTGGAAAGTTTCATTAGAATATCCAGGCAGCTCTCCTGTTCTACCCTATCAGCCTTCTCCCATCTTGCTTCTTCTCTCCTTTCACATCCACCCCCTTTTTCCTTCTCTGTTTCTTGTGGTATTTTTCAAAATATGAGGCAAAATCTTTTGATACCTCTCTCTCCAAGATGGGGAGATGAGATGTATGGGCTGGGCCTAATGAGTGGATTTTAACAACTAGTATAAAGCAGAGTGGTGGTGTTTAGAATGCTAACCGGGCAAAACAAAACAAAAATAGGACAACAAGGCTTTCTCCTTCCTGTTGCTCTTGTGTCACTTGGTTTGTGAAAAGTCAGCTGCCATGCCATGAGGATACATACACACCATCAGCCCTTCAGGAGAAAACAAAGACTCTGGACAAGAGCAATTTGAGTAAGTCACTTTGTAACTGATGCTCAGCCCCAGGCTAACCATCGGGGGTGTGTGCATTTTAAACACATAGAAAACATAACCATACAGATTTAATCCACAAGGTGACTCTTGCCCTATATATACTTGACAGCTTGTTTGGAGGTTCTAGCAGGGGAGTGCAGTTACTCGTATACCCTTGACCAAAGACCAGACCTCCTCTAGTGGGGATGGTCATCCTTGGGAGGGACGCACATGGAGCGGTGAGGGAGGAAGAGGACACCTGCCTAGCCAACCAGATCAGCCGAATCAACCCTTGCAATCAATGGGGTGACAGATGTCGCAGCCAGATCACCCTCACATCCAACTCTTGCCCTATATATATATTTAAGTGACAAGATAATACAATAATGGTAAGCATTATATAAATCAGTATATCAAACAAGTGCTTGAAAATAAACAGATGTGAGATATTTAGCTGGGTATGGAGTACATGTAAGGTTTTACACTGGCTAATAGAAAGCAGAGGGATAATTCAAGAAATACAAACAAGGCAATGAAAGATAAATTCTCCATGGGTTCTTAGTAACTTCAGAAAAGTGTCTAGAGTTTAAAGGCAGAGATAGCCAGCAGAAAAGGAGACTTGGAGGTGTAACACCAGCTTGCAAGTTCCAGCTCTACTACTTAGAATTCTGAGAACAGTTGAAACTTGGGGCAAATTAGTGGACACTGTCTCAATAATAAAGATGCTGTATGGGATGCCTGCAAGGCACATTATGTCCAAGACTTGGTTTCAGTTCCAGTGTCCTACTAGTGAATGTTCCTAGAAGAGCATTTATTGACCCAAGTACCAGAATCCCTCCCACTGACCTAGATGGATTGACTTTCTGGCTATTACAGGCCTTTGTGGAGTGATATCAGTAGATTTAAGAGTCTGCTTCTCTCTTTCTCGATTGGCACCTCTTTTGAGTAAAATTAAAATAAATAAATACACATTTAAAAAACAGTGGTGGGCCTGGCATGGTAGCCTAATGGCTAAAGTCCTTGCCTTGAACATGCTGGGATCCCATATTTGGCGCTGGTTCATGTCAGAGCAGCCCAGTTTCCATCCAGCTCCCTGCTCATGGCCTGAAAAAAACAGTTGAGGATGGCCCAAAAGCCTTGGGATCCTGCTCCTGTGCAGGAGACCCAGAAAAAGCTCCTGACACTTGGTTTTGGATTGGCTCAGCTCTGGCCAATGTGGACACTTGGGGAGTAAATCAGCAGATGGAAGATCTTCCTCTCTGTATATCTGCCTTTCCAATAAAAAGAAATAATCTTAAAAAAACAGTAGTGGAACTAGGAATCTCATAGGTAAACAACATAATGGGAAAATGTGACATTACCATTAAATCATTTTTCAAAGAGTTCTCATTTATAAAAACACTGTGTGGCATAAATGACAAAGGATTTCAGATGAGGCTCAGAGTCCAAGGCTGGTTAATTCCAGCTTCAGTAAGGGAGTCTTCCTCCCAGAGCCAACTACTATGGAGGCTAGTACATGAGCTGAGTGTCGTGTGTCCCTAACCTTTATAATAACAGCACTTTCACAGCATACCGTCAGGGACGCATTATAAGGGGCACTCAGAACCTCACTGATAAACATGAAAATAATGATAATAACTTGCACTGCATATGTGGCTTATCTAAATGCTTTCCTTGAATCCCTATGGAGGTATCTCCACTTAGAAGGTGTTATTTTCATCTCAGAGAGGGAAAACTAAAGCCCAGAGAATGGCTTACCTAAAGCCCAGAGTGGCTGACGGACTCCAAAATCTACACTTAAAAATCTGTTAAACTGATTTAAGCTTGGCCTAAAGCTGCCTGCATATGTATGTTTAATTTGGGCTAAAGTTTCTCCATTACATAGTGAACTGTTAGCAAACTTGCTGTATAAACCAACTGTAACCTACTCTTAGAACAAGCAGCAGAGTCTCAAGCCGACAACAGCTGTCAAGGCTCCGTCAACCACGGGCAGGATCTGTTCAGACTAGGTTCAAATAAGGCAAACACCAAGTTTTAACTAATTAAGCTCTCTCTGTAGCTCACTTCCGTTGTCTGTATGTCACTTCCTTTCCGCTGCCTATAAATACAGCACGCACATGTGGTGCGGTGGAGCATTCTGAACCATTTTTGGTCCGGACTGCTGCCAGAATCTAGATTAACAAGTAAAAGCCAATTAAGATCTCCAAAATTAGATTTGTTGTACTTTTCTCTTTTAACACATCATTAAAATCACGGCTAATTGCTTCTTCTGTCTAGCTGATTTTAGAAGATTCTCTGTAGTTCCCTCACTCACTTGGAATTTCATCAATAAATACATCCCAGGTACCTGAGCTTTACATTAACTTGACACCTAGAGAAAGGGAAGCTTCATGTGTGCAATTCACTGATTCCTCATCACAAGTAATTCCGAAAGGGAAGCGCACACAGCGACCAGCTTTTATACTGTAGGACAAAGGAACTGTTTATTAACTATGAACCTTAGCAGGAACCTTCTGACCTAGCCAGCCCCAGAACAGAAGAAGAAAACAAGGACCAATGGGATTAAGCAGGCTAATTGGGATCACCCAGGCCTTGACAAGAGCTTTTGAGACAAAGAACAGGTTTCTGTCCTTCAACACTGCTAAATACCAGACTGAGGAACTTGAATGTATCTGTTTGAAAGTGAAAGTCCTTTAAAAAGGACAAAGAAGAGAACTGCCAATATTTCAATATATCTAGGATTTTTATCAGGTAGTCAAAAGGTAGAAGAGAGAAATCAGAGAAAACCAGTGGCAAGAAACAGAGATCTCTCTGTCAACTTATTCTTTCCCAATAACCATAGTAACCAATACAGTAGCCAATATTTACAGCACGTATGTATAGACAGTGGACATTATACAAACACATATTTCATTCTCACAATATATATTCAAGTCTCACCGCAATGCTACAGGTCAAGTGCTATTACTACCCCCATTTGCAGCAGGGGAAGCTATGTACAAATTAAAAACTGTGCCCAAGGTCACATTCTCACACCTGTAAACAGCAGATCTAGGCCTTGCCTCAAGTGGTCTGCCTTTCGGTCTGTCCTCAGCCACCACAGCAGTGTGCTCTGTGTTTAACAATCTCATTTCATATTAGGAGGTACCAAAGCTTGGGTGAGTACTTCAGATTCATTGCCACGAAATGGTATGTGCAAAAAAATCATGCTTTACCTTTCTGAAGATCAGGATAAACATTGAAAAAAATTGTTCATCACAAGGAATTCAACATGTTTCCTCATCAGCAAATTATAATAAGTCATTAAATAAACTATGACTTAAGGACATTAGAGGAAAGTAAGATAAACCCTGAGACAGCGAAGGGAGAGAGGAAGGCATTCTTTCTTAAATGGCCACAGATTGAGACTCAAGTTGGGCTGAATGGCAGAGACCAAAGGCTCTAGTGATGTCTCCTTTCTACTGATGGCCATAACAATTAGTAGGAAAAAGGTCTCTTATGCACATCACACAAGACTGAAGCAGTAAGTTTTGGTGTAAGTTTGTTTATTATTAAAATAGTCATTCCTGAATAAGAGCACAATTCTCAGAATGAAACATTTAAATATGCCTTTATGGTGTGATACTAGATTTTCTACCTTTGCCTATACCTGCAGGCCATGAGACATTTAAACAGCAGAAAAATAATTTTAAAAATTTAAAAAGAGACAAAGGAGAAAACTTCAATATTGTTAACACAGTTCCAGTGGTTTTCCTTCCTGCACACTCAAGTGTTATCATGTTTTGGATTTATGCTGACCACTGTATGAGTAACCCATTATTATCATCATTTTATGATGTTTGAAGACACACATACTGGTATCATCTTCAATTTACAGAAGAGGAAACTGAGGCACAGAAGGATCAATGAGCATGTCAAGTATGGATTTCCAGTTCAACCCCGGTAAGATGACTCAGCAGGCCTGGCCTCGCAGCTCTAAGCTGCATAGGGTGCAGAATCCAGTCCGCTTGTTTCTGTCTGCAATATGTCCTGCCCACCAGTTCCCACTCCCCGGCTCGTCCTCCTCTTCTCTTCACCTTTGCAAGCGTGTCTCTCCCTCTGTACTGACTCATTTACCTTTTACCTGCTGAAAGCACTGAAAACAGTGGTAGGTTTGTGCTCGGCAATCTACCTCTTTACAATCGTCATTGGAACTTAAAAAGTTCAGGTGGTTTGAAGCGTCAGGAGAATGTTCAGCTTCAGGAAGGACAAAGAACATGTAACTTTAATTTCTTTATTCTTATTTCCTCTTCTTGGGGAATACAAAAAAAGATGGCTGAATATCATACTTTGGAACAATCTGTAAGGCAGGGAAGGCTGTTCTCTGTTAACTTATCCATCAGCACCATGGGACCCAAACTTCAGTGTGCATTAAACTCCACAGGACAGTCATTAATACATTAACTCCTGCGTCACCTCTAGAGCTTCTCATTCAGCAGGTAGTTCTGGGTGGGCTCAGCGTCTGCATCTCTAACAAGCTGCCAGGTGATGCTGGGGCTCCCATGGAGGCCACTTGTGAGAAGCAGGGAACTGGCAGCCTGCTGAGCAGCAACTCACACCACATCGTTTTCCAAATCAAAGCAGACTTACCTTGGGAAGCTCCAGCTGCTGCACATTTTTAAATGAACTGAGGTCCACAGCTGCCTCAGACACAGTAACACTGGGCTCCGCCTGGCAGAGGAAAATAATCAGCAAACAAGAAATGCATATTAGGTATTTTGCTTTGTTTAAATGTAACAATAACTTAACCAAACTGTTTGACATATTTTGTTATCGCTATCTTAGCACCTTATTGCCATTTCTGATCACAACATATTTCTCAAATTGGGCATACATATTGAAATTTATATGAAAATAGAATTTTCTCTTATACTTTAGCCATTGTTGAATAAGCAGATGACTCAGTTCATTTGAATGAGATGATAGTTTGCACACCTGTCTTACAGACACACATGCCAGGTCCATACTCATTTATGAGAGACTGTCTGCATCCCTATATCTTCCCCATGGATGATCACCCAGTTGGCTGCTCTAATTTTTAACTGTTCATTCGGTATCATCACTTTTTATCTATGCTAGATGTATTCAAAGCTTTCCCAGTTTAGAAAAATGTTAAGATGAAAAAGAACACTCAATTCCTTATGTCCTCATAGTCACTGAAGTCTCTTTCCTTAATTTATCTATCACTTGCAATCTCAAAATCACTAATAATTACTAACTGCCAAATACACATGTTTAAAAACCTCTAGAACCATCTTCTTATTAGACTCTTTGAAGCATGTGGGTTTGTGGACTCCAGCCTTCCTGAAACATGCTTGGCTCTTACAGTACAACACTCTGTCTTGTGTTTACTTTTCCCTGGCCTCTGTCGGCCTTCAGCCTTGGAGTTGCTATTACAGGTTTGCATCCTTGCTCCTGTTGTTTAAGCAATCTCCAATGCTTTGGCTCTCTTGGTTAGAAAATGTGAGTGTGCCTCTATGGGGTAAGATCAAATGTTCTAATATATACCTCTATAAATTGTCCCAATAGGCACCTCATTCTTAAGCAGGTTCAAATGACTACAAATTTCTATTCTCTTTTCTGTATTTTTTATTTTGATGAAAGACAACCATCTATTTTGTCACCAATTCAGATATCTGCAAACAATGCACATCTTGTCTTTTTTATCCCTGTCATCTCCAGACCCCAAAATAGTGTCTGGCACAAGGTTGATCATTCAAGAAATACACATCACATGTATAAGTTCTGAATCACACCTTTGCCTTCAATGAGTACATTTAGCTTGGAATATAGTACTACCAAATCAGATCTTCAACATCTGCCACAATCATTCCCACTTTTCTTGGCTTAGTTCAGGCCTTTGCTTTTTTCCCCTAGTTTAACTGAAGATCTATGTAACTACGTGACAATTATTAAAAGTACATTTCTCACTTTCTGGGAGCCATGCTACCCCAGGCAAAGTCAGTACGTGTTAGCTTTTAGCAGGTTTCTCATCATCTGGCTTTGTTTCCTTCCTCTGAGCACCTTCCCTCTCCAGCTTCCGTTCCTTGCTTTCCACGGGTAGGAAATCTCTTGTCTTGGTCAGAACTTACACACCATTTTTCATCACTGTCTCAGTGAGGTTTCTTTCCTCCAATTCTTCCACTATCCACGCATTTGGTATGCAATCTCCTTTACATCTTATTCTCACTCTCTCCAGACACAAGGGCGAGCAATGCCTTTCCTGCGCCCACTGTTCTGTATGAAGACTCTAATGATAGCCTTCATGGAAGCAGTCTGCTGATTCATCTGAATGTCTTTTAAATGAAATGTCTATTTTATGTATTTGAAAGGTAGAGTTCTAGAATGAGAGAGGAGGAGATGGAAAGAAACAGGTCTTCCATTCTAGTGTATCCCCCCAGTGGTTATAATGAATGCTGGGACTGAACCTGCTGAAACCAAGAGCTTCTTCCAGCTCTGGGGGAATAGGCTGAAGCTCTTGGGTTTCCCTTGGCTTCTTTCCCAGGCACATTAATAAGGAGCTTGATTGAAAGTAGATCAACCAAAACTCTAATCGGTACCCATATGGAATGTTGGCATTGCAGGCAGTTGCTTAACTTACTATGCCACAATACTGGTCCCTCTGAATATTCTCTTATCCTGGGCTACACATCCTTTAGGGATATCTGTGATATCCCTGTAAGTATGTTACTGTGAGCCAACTGCACAGTGAGTATATGGTTACGCCTTCCTAGAGACACAAACACACGTTACCTCCTTATTTTGAAGGTTCTCTGAGGTAGAAGCTAATGGTTCTCCTGCATTTCCAGGACATACAGCCATCTGACTCACTGCATCTTTATTTCTAAAAGAAAAATTGATCACATAATTATGATATTTTTCCATTCTTTTGTTTAAAAAGTCAGAAAGAGTATCAGATAAAATAGTCTGCAAAGATCATAAATTAAAACACGTATTTACAAATGCTCACTTATTTGAAATAGCTTAGAGCCGCTTAGAACCTGAAGTGCTAATGAATGAATTTGGTAAATCAGCCAAAGAAAATGTTTACCTGATGAAAATTATTTTTACTTTAGAAGGGGCACATTTAATGATTGATGAGGCATTCTGATGACTTCTCCCATATAAAACTTGACCATTGATCTGTGAGAAATAAACATCACTAATTAATACTTAAAAATCATCATTTTGCAAATATGCAGCATTTTACCCAAGTTGTGACAGCATCCCTTATCCTCCTTTAAAATAGAAACATCTTCCACCCTGGCATATGAACTTGACCTCTGATGATAAAGAAAGCAAAGCTATTTAAAGCCAAGATCAAAAAGGTGCTCCTTAAGTTTGATGCCCGCAGACTCTGGGTACTTGGATTGACTGTAGGAAAAGACTTCCTAGCCAACATACTTGGGGTCCCAGCATACTTGGGGTCCCAGTATACTTGGCATAACCAAGGGCTAGAACCTGAAAAGGCTATACCCAAAAGCCTCCACTGTCACAGCCATATCCCCAAATCAGTCTCAAAACTCAAGCCTTAGGAACAGACTGTTGGGAGAAGCACTGTTGGGTAAGATTTGAGTTGAAATCAGCAAAGAGCTGAATGGTAGCAGACAACAGACTATAAGCTCGATCATTTGATCTTTCAGTCACTACTGCCTGAAGCTCCCCAACAAGAGCATAAAGACACCGGGATCCTATCCCATTAGAGGCAAGCATAAACAATTCAAACCAAAATACATTCTAAACATTCTAAACATTTCAGTGTATGGTTCACAAATTTCTTTTCTTGACATGATGAGTTCCTGCTTTTCTTATTTAGCCTTAACCTTGACCTGAAGCCACCTCATTTTCATCACTTCTAAATGGCTAGTGGGTCAGCCTCATTACAAGGGAATGATTGGACATTTGCCTGCTCAAAAATTTCTTCTAATAAAAATGCAGCACACACAGCAAATGTTTTTGAAGTCTGATCTTTATTATTCTCTTGGGGCAAACATTATTTCTGGTGTTACATAGTCCTGACCTTTTAATGAAAGTTAATGGGAACGTAGAGTACTTAGCAGAGATTTGGTTTAGGGCCAAACTTCCTGCAATACATTTATTTTTGTTAGGCAAGTAACTGTTTTCTGAATCACAACATTCAAAATTACATAGAAAAGGGAATTACAAAATGCTGTTTTGACACGAAAAACTGAAATTTATGTATAGTTTTTATTCTGACATACATTCTCTAATAATATTTTTGAAGACTTCTCCTAGGAAGCTCATTGCAACTAACATAGTACATTCCAAAGTTCCTTAAGAACACACCTCCAGAAGCTCATCCGCAATCTGCAAACGACCATCCTTCCCCGCTGCTCCATTCGGGTCAATCCCCACGACAAACACACTCATTCTCGACCGGTCTTTGTTTCCAGCAAGACTGAGACCCAAACCACTACGACCTTTCTCCAGTTCAATCACATGGAGTTCTCCTGGCAGGGTTCCATAACGCTCTCTGATATTTTCTACACACAACAACAAAGATAAATCATTAATATTTTACAATAGAAGGCTTCTGTGTTATGTGCCAAAAGGGTATTATTTCTATCAAAACTTATTCTGGCAGTTAAAAGCAAAGAGGAGATGAGGAATAACTCCCTAAAGAGTCAAGCATTGGGGAATTTCTTTGTCTGCAGGGTACAGAGAACATGGAATCTGATTAATTTGTTCATATTGAGGTAGTCAGGCCCAGGAAAAGTGATTCACAAATATAAGTTCTCAAAAGCAAATGGATAAAACAGGCATTTAAGTAGGATAGAATTAAAGCAGTAACAATCCTTCTGTCCATAGGTCAGTGGGAGACTTTTTGTCATGAAAATCTGCATTGCATAACATCATCACATTAGACAGCTGCTGGGCCCATATTTCCAGAATGAAGGGAATGGTCTTTCTTATTGCACAAAGCAGCAGGCCAGGACGAACTGAGGGACAATCCCTGTTCTGAAACATTCCCTAGGAACATGAGAACATTTCTCCTATGCCACATCTTCACGAAACAGAGTTTACTGTTTACATGCTTCTGAAGGCTGAGACCACTTGCAGGTGCTCTGGCATACAGCTCCCGATGAATGAGTAACCAGTTAGCAGGCAGCACTAATAGCCATCCATGTGCAGGAGCCATTAGACACAGAGCCAAGCTGAGCCACATCAGCCACCCTCGACAGGTCAATAGTAAATTGCTGGTAAAAGCCAGGAAGCTCTGGAGTGGCCTGATGAGCAACCGAACTAATCCAATTCATACTTTCCAGCATATGTCTAGTCACCTTCATTGGATTAACAGTACTCTCTAATATCCTTGATCATAGAGAAAAAACTGTAAACTTTACAATTTTCATTGCTCAGAAAATGTCAACTGCACAGTCATCGTGCAGTCCATCTAGATGCTTAACAGCTTCGTTTCATAGACCGCCCTGGTTCCACAGAGAATTTGGCAGCACCATTTTATACGTTAAACATACAAAGTAGGTTTTATAAAGGAAATACTTAGATTTTCAGTGAGACATCTTAAAAACAAAAACAAATTTTCGCGAAGTTTCTTTAATGTTTTACTCTGAAGTGGCAGATTCATTTGGGAAAGAGAGACGTCTCATTGATTTAACACCTGTGTACTCGCCTTTAGCGTGAGTGGTAAATTTCATGTTGGCAACCTTGGGGGGGGGGAAGCACCAAGTACCAAGCTTAGGGGTAGTTACGACGATACCAACTGCCCCATATTTTGACCTCAATGATTATACTGTGTATACCCTAATAACATCAAGAACTCATCAAATTTTACACCAGGCCCTAGGAGGCCTAGAAAAGGGTGGTAACTTGTTCAGCACTACAGAGTGGCTAATCCAGCATTAGCCTGAAGAGTATGCCCTGTCCTTAATTCTCACACAAAAGGCAAAGCAGCTTTAACAAGAATGCATAGTCAAAGGAAAAGAGGGGCATGATTTCATGCCTCGGGAATCCATGTTGCATTCAGGCAAAACAAAAACATTTTTTCACCATGCAGGATCAGTTTTTATATTTCAATGATGTTGAATATATTTAATCACCCCAGGACATAAGCCTGGAGAAACCTAAAGCTATACTAATATCTCTTCTAATTAAGCTGATCACAAAAAGACAAAACTTACTCCAGCTGTACCCAAACTCATCCTCCTTGTCTGCATCTTCTGAGGTTTTACTTTCAGGCTGTATAAGATCACCGCCTCTTTTTGCTATCGGAGGAGTGGGTGGAGGCACATGGCACAATGGAGCCTTGTCTGGCCCTGCTTCTGACTGACTGGGTGCCTGTGGAAACAAGAAGAATGCAGTGAGTTTGTCCAAATCAGGCAAGCAATTTCAAGAAAGAGAAATGAAACTACAATGTCCAACACAAAAGCTGGCTTAAAAACTTTTCCAAAGAATGGACAGCTGATTTATGGGAGTGTGTAAAATGTTGGAAACCAGGGTAAACAGCATAACATCAGAACACAATCCACTTAATTGCTGTTTGCTTCTTTTGATCAATGAGTAATTTGAAAGATGAAGATAGAAATTTTATAACTTGATTGATTAGAAAAAAATCTATCTAAACATATTAATATGCAAAGGTTTGAGCATGATTTTGGAGTTCTAGAATGGTCTGTCAAAAAACAAAAATTGAAAATGAACAAAGAAGTTCCTCTTCAAAGCTTGTTGATGAAACATGTGAAGAATTTTCTATTGCTACCTGAATGCTCTGTCCAAATGACTATCAACCAATTCATTTAACACCAGACCCCATTTGTTAGCACAAAGCACACACACTCAGATTCAAGGGGTGTGGTTTCACAGGACAAAATAGCTTGTCACTTGTCAAGATAGCTTGACCACCAGAAAAATACAACACCTCACACAAAGCCAACATGTAAGCCACTTGTTATCACTTAGTACTCCATGTTCCATGAAAAAAACAAGGATCATGAAATTGCTATATTTTATAATCATCATCAAACAGAATGGCAAGAAATTGAAACAAACTAAAGTCACTGAGAACATTTTATTGATTTGGATGATGAATCAATCTTTTCAACTTGAGGCCATGAGAGGTCAAATATTTTGTTCAAAGTTACTGGTACTAGACATCTTTCTCTTTACTTATTAATTCCATTTGCTTTCCTTTATATCTCCTAGCATCTCCCAATTTCCACTCTAAGTCCCTACATTTGGTAAGGATACCCAGTTAAAGTCCCAAGCCTGGGACAAGGCAGCTCCTGATGCCATGAACCCATATTTTTTCCTAACTTTCATTTATTTTATTTGCCAAATACTTCTCTAACTATTGTTTTGTAAATCTTTTAAAAGATGACTTCTAAAAAACCTATTTATAAGATCCTCAGTAAATGATTGGCATGCAAATATTAAAAATTATGCAAATATTTAAAAATGCCAAAAATGAGAATACCCCAAATATGACTAACATTTAAACCTGCTTGGACACTAAATGTGAGCTTCCTTTGAATGATTCAGAAAGCATTCAATTTTATAGCAACTCAGAAGGCTGGAAACCAGGCATTTAAGGGCAATATATACAAACTAATACAGTATACTCTATTAAAGCAGTTGATATATCATTGTCCCAATTATATAAAATTTAGATTGCAAATCAAACTTCTGCTACCTTCCAAAATATCATGTCATATAACTTTCAATTAATAATGTACAAATAAAACAAAAACATACAAAACTTGTTTGACCAAATCAAATTTCATTAATTGTGTTAGAGGGAGAGAAGATATATATACTTCAAAAATTTTCAGGCTAAAATCCTACATAAACCTCAAAATTTTCAGGTTAAAATTTATGTCTCTATAACAATAGAAACTGACATTAACAAGTAGCATTTACGCTCATCTCATCTATTAAAAAAATAGAACAAAATCCAATTTAAGCTTTCTCAAATTTTAACAAATGTACAGGTTCCTATTCTATAGGTGTTACTGTGTAATTTTTCTGCTTTTTTTTTTTAATAAACAAAATGTATGGATCAGAAGAGCTACTCAGGATCTTAGACACAATATCTTATAGTGTGAATAAAATTTAGTGGTGCCCAAACCAGAGCAATTAGGACTTTCATTTCAATAACCACTGCTCATTCTCACCAAGATCATGTAACTGGCTTACTATTGGCACTGCCAAACCTGCATTAAGCCTAACAAACATGGTGTAGCTTTCGCTGATGAAAATGCAAAATGAATTTGAAGTCACTCCATGCCAATCATGTACTTAACAAGTACAACATATGCATACAGCACTCTATAACACACTCACTTATGGAAATTTCACACTAAGACAAACCTTAAATGGAGTGGGAGCAAAAGGGTTAGTTGGGGAACAACGGAAGAAAACTCTACTGGAATTCTGTAATTCCTACAGTAACAGAAAATACATTTTTCAGACACAGTACCATTGATTATCCTTATCACAACACAAAAATCCAATGAATATTCATAAAATGTTTCCTGAAGGATATTTCTGACAGCTTTTGTCCTTTCCATGATCAAATTATGGTGTAAACCTTCCTACTTTTTTTTTTTTTTGCTTTCAACTCTGTGTACGTTCATGTAAATTTTTGTTTTAAATTTGGTTTTATCAAGTTCATTAGAACATGAAACTATCTAAATATAGTTTTATGAGCATTAAAACAGTTATGTTTCCTGATGCAGGCATTTGCATGGATACATTTTATGAATATTCAGGAGATGTCTACACATAGACATGCACAATTATTGCAAGAGAGACTAAGTCATAGAAAAGCTTTTGTGATCACCTTTTGGAAGTTCTGAAAAGGATTTAGACAAACACAAGGTTTTAGAGAATCTACACAAAGTTCGTTTATTAAGTAATCAACACAAATTTAAATATATTTTAAAAAGCATTTCACAGCAAAATGCAGGAAAAACATTACAAGTATGATTCTTCCTTACTCTTCAAAAGAGCTATTTAATTTTAGATATAAAAGCAAACATTCTCTGGCAACAAAATATGCTGAAAAAAAAGGAGCTGCATGCCCACGCCACACAGTTGTTTTTCCTGCCCAAGGGTACGGAACAGTGAAGGAGGAGAGAGGCAGGGAGACAACAGAGAACAAAAGGTATTGGCAAGACAATGGGCATCATCCAACCTTGTCAGCGTTGAACTGCAGAGAGTCAGCAAATGGGTTAGTGCTGCTGAAGTTGTACTTAGGGTAAAGGCTGAGCGGCAAGGAATGCAAAGGGGCTTTCTAAAAGGAAACGTAAGAGGCGCTGAGCACAAAGGAAATGTACTTGAAACAACTTCAGTTTAGAACAACGTGCTTACTGATGTAAAGAACTGTCTGTGTGAAACTAGATGCTGTTAATCCAGAAATTCATGGCAAAGTCTCCTTACAGTCTGGGGTGAGGGTTCCCTCCCACAGTCTGCACCTACCGCCCAGGTCTACGAAATCAGATCCCATACCTCGCCCGAGGACACCTGGCCAAATGGAACCCAAATTTCTCTTATCGTCACTGACAGTACCACAGACAGACACATATTTTTGTCCATTCTACATAATAATGTAGGCTTCATGCAAATGAGGCAACATGTTTCAAAACTAAAACCACAAGTGCTTTTGCTTACAGTTCAAATCTACTTGTGATTTAAAGAAAGAATTCTATGCATCCAGGAATGCAAATTCAGCATTTATCAGCCAGTTCATCCTGAACCCTCATCATGCTTCATTTTGTCTCCCAGTAAGGACATTTTTCTGTGTGAGAGCAGAAAAATGTATTGTATTGTTAATTAAAAAATGAAATCAATGATTTGTGAAGAACCACTGTGTAACTATGATAGAAAGCGATGGAATCACAAGACTCTTTTGCGAACCTTTTGACGGTCACTCGTATTTCTGCTCACTTTTTGTAAAGGTATGAACACAGAGCTTCATATTAAGCAAAAAATATCCTAAAACATTTATGTTACTTTTGGAACCTCTATGAGGCTTTACAACTCCTACCTTACTGTGTTTCTCAGGGGTTTTGTGGCTTACTTGTAAGATGCCCCGAGCCAGGACTTTTAGAGTTGAATATACAAATTAAAGGCAGGACAACTGCCAGATAGAATTTCGCATTTTCATAGCTTTAAGAAAAAAGAGAAGTAATTTCCTTAGCACAATAAATTCTTCTCCTTCTTTTCACACCCGCTATCTTTTTATTTTATTGACTATATCTTTCAGGGGGAAATTGCAGACATTTAAAATTCATTTTGGCTCCAATCATATGTTTGTGTTACATCTCTCTATAAAAAAGTCCCATTGGCAGGCAGCAAGTGTAGGGATAGAGGAGCTGTCATGTGACACCACCGTGTTTGGAGAACACTCCGCAGAGGCTCTGCCTTCAGTACGCCCGCATCAAAGCTTATGCCGCACCACCCTTTCAATCTGCTCTTCTTGCAATGTTTTTCTACATAGGCAAGACAGGGAAAAGAAATGGGCACGATGACATTTCTGCTCATCTCAACTTTCTCCCTGCCTTTCAGTTTAAAATGTCAACTCCTGCTTTACAAAGGAGAAGATCACAAATGCCAAGGGATGGGACCATTCACTGAGGCTGAAGAAATGACTGGGCAGAGATGAAAAACATATCCCAGGCAAAAGAAGTCACGGATGTGGAGAATGGAGAGTTTTTCTAAGCTTTGTACATGTTATATTTAGGGTCCAGTGTCCTTTATAATTTTGTAGCCCCAAAGAAAACAAAACTAAATGGCAGTGCTCCAGTTTTTTTGGTAGTATTTTTTTTGGTAGTATTCTGTTTTAATTTCCAGATTTTATAGGATTAGAATTTGGCCATGGTAACAGAGTGTAAAAGTACAGCATAAGCATAGCAGATGAAATTATAGGCCACTCCATTATGAGGGAAAGTTTTATAGAAACAGACTGTATTACCTAATAAAAAAAAATCAATGAAGAAATATCTATTTATAGTTCCAAGGGCAGATGAAAACAGATGTAATGTTAACTGATAAGTTGTATAGAGAAAACAAATGCATCCTCTGACCTGGACTCACCTTTGGAGAGGGCAGGGTAATCAGACTGAAATCTGTACAGCATCATCTGTCTTGGGAAATTATTAGGACTAGTCTTAAAAAAAACCTGATTGGGCCCGGCGTGGTGGCGCAGTGGTTAAGGTCCTTGCTTTGCACGCCCGGGATCCCATATGGGCGCCAGTTCTATCCCAGCAGCCCCGCTTCCCTTCCAGCTCCCTGCCTGTGGCCCGGGAAAGCAGTCGAGGACAGCTCAAAGCTTTGGGATCCTGCATCTGTGTGGGAGACCTGGAAGAGGCTCCTGGCTTCGGATCGGCATAGCATTGGCCATTGCACCCACTTGGGGAGTGAATCATCAGACGGAAGATCTTCCTCTCTGTCTCTCCTCTTATCTGTATATCTGACTTTCCAATAAAAATTAAAAATAAATCTTAAAAAAAGGAGATGATTCTTGGACAGTCCAAGAGGCTGACTACCTTTTCAGTTTATACTACAAGTTGAAATAAATTATCTACTACTAAAAGACTCCGAATTATGTATGATTGTTTTTTCTCTAAATTACTGGAGCCATGATTATTTTTAAGGGGAAAAATATCATGGAAACAAAGTATATGTCATTGTGAATGAGAAAGTGAGTCTAACTTGATTAAACATTCCATTATAAGTAAGATGCAACCTGGAATAATGGCCATGAAAGAGACATCAGTACACTTCCGACAGTAGGACAGGAGTGTTTTTCAAGGGAGTGAAACAATCTCTCCAGCTCCCTAGAAAATGTGACCAGCACAGAATGAACTATCTGTACCTTAATTATTAAATAATATTGAGAATCATTATTCAACAGTTTCTGGAAATGTCCAAGTGATGTAAGAAGAAATCAAAATGTAAAACAACAAAAGGAATAAAATGTACCCTCCCACGCACTCAAATAACTTTGACTTAGCTTAAACAGCCGTTTGCCATTATCAATGCTGCGACTATGTTTAGCACAACAAATGGAAACAAATTTAAAATGATTTGTAGTCATTTAAACAAACTTGAGGATATTTGTAAAGAATGCAGCACCACGAAGCAGCTCTACCATTTGGCAAATATTCTATCTGAATAGGTAACTATTCTCTAACAATATGCAACTAAGTGATTAAAAGCTGAAGATGTGGAGATAATAGGCATCACTGTTAAATTCATGTTTTGTGGTAAACCCAGATCACAAGTACACCTGTCTTGACAATGACAGAAAGAACTAACAATGTCAATTCTGTATTCCCTGGCAAAGAATACTATTTCCATCTTGTCTAAGAGTTGCATGTTTCTTTTATTCCTTCATTTGAGAATTAATATCTTGAATACTCTACTTGGCAAGATAAATAAAATACAATATTGGATTAACATCATTTACACACGTTGATATGCTTTCTTTTAAAAATATCCAACTTGAATACCAGCACCAGGTAACTTGAGAGATTCAGTATACTGGTGGAGATTGCTCAATCTGTAGGTGGAGTTGCCAAGAGCTTTAGGATACCTAGAAAACCCCGAAAATAGAACGCAATCTTGTGAGCAAATGAGTTGGTTTGATGAGTTGGTGATGCAGTTATATTTGATAACTAATGCAAGTGAGATTTGTTTTTCTTTCTTGCCAGAAAAGTGTAAAAAAATAATACAAATAATTGCTTTAAGTTCTGGGCATGATTTTTCAGCTTCAGCATCCTTAGGGTACATCCTACTATGGCAGTGACATTCCATATTCCAAAACAGCTTTCTCCTCACGGCCTAGGAAAGCAGCAAAGGCTGGCTAGGCACCTGCACCCACATGGGAGACCCAGATCTAGCCTTTGAGCCTTTGGGGAATGGACAATTGGAGAGAACTTTCTTTCTGTCTCTTCTTCTTTCTCTGTAATTCTGTCTTGCAACAATAAATACTTTTTTAAAAAATGCTTATAATTACTAACATATTTTAAAGCTATTTTGCCCAATATGACATACAGTAAAACAGGAGAGTGGGTTTTGTCCACCACAACTACAAAATGATGAAGGACTATACAGTAACAAGGGCTGGAAAACAGCAGTTAGGAAATGATTTGTAAAAAGATAAAATACACCCAATGGCAATTTAATGTGCAATGGGCTACACACTTATACTAAAGGTCATGGACTGCATTAAGGTGGAGATTCTATCAACAGACTAATTTAAATAACTATCAAGTCGCTGGTTTTTAAAGTACTTCACTAAAGCTCCTGGATTACTAACCTGAATGACCATATCATATGATTTTTAATAACATGTGTATTTTCTGAGTGTAACCAATACAAGTCATTAATCATCTAGATAGTTATGGCCACCAATGTGAATCCTGTTTCTGTGTTCTCTACAGATTTCAACTCTTTATTAAGCATGTTAAAAGGAATTTCCAGAATAATTCAATTAAAAAAAAAAGCAAAACAAACTTCTAACAAGTTTGAGACTTGAAAGATGATTATCTTGGTTCATACAGACAACTTGGTCCTTTACGCATTAGATTCCAAGTTGAGCACTGTGTGGAAATGCCTACCTTGCCCTTTGTATTTGCTTACCCTTTGTTTGTTTATAATGCTCTGTACCATAAACACTACAGGGTTGCCTGCTTTCCGAATGGCTTCCACAGCTTGTTCATGGCTTGCATCTCTGAGGTCCATTCCATCCACCTGCAATGGAAGGCCTTAGCTTAACATTTCAAGAAGCTATAGAACAACAGAACAATTTGTGGATCTGGAGATTTGAGGATGCTTGATTAGGCCCTTGAAAAATCATTTCATTATAAAAAGTAACTGGTGTACTGTAAGGCTGCAGAATTTCTCAGTTGTCCAGAAGATTTGTGGTCCCTTATTTTTGGACATTGATATCTGTCTCCAATAATAAAATGTAGGATGAATCAATTGGAATAAAGCCTGGGTAGGCCTTCCTTACATGGCTTACTTTTTCTTTTAATTGGAGAAATCAACATTAGAGAAATACATAGGAATTATCTAGCAGTATTGTCTTTATCATGAAGGTCACTGTCCTAATTTTTTTTTCTATTGAATGATTTAAAAGCATAGGTGGGGTGACGCTGTCTATATTACTCCCTGTACAGAGAAGCTTGAAAGCTTGAAGTTAAAAATAAAATTCTGATATTCAGAGAAGTAAGAACATAATAAAGTTAGTTTTGCAAAAAGAATATTTGCAATAGACATGAAAAGAGCTGGAAGCAAAGAAATTGTGCTTATTTGTTAGTGATTCTTACATAAATAGTTGAAAATTGAAAGTTATTCTAGAACTTTGTATTGACCATCATTTGTCATTATATGATGTATGCATATATCTATATATTATATGAACTATAAAAAAGAAGGAAAATAGTCTAATAGGCCAAATGCTAACCCTGTAAAGAAATTACATTATGTTATTATTTTATAATTTGTGATACACACAATTTAATAAAACTCTCAAAACATACATAACAATGAAAAAGAAAACTAATTTTTAGATCTTTTTTGCATACAGCATTTTCACTTCTAAAAGAATTTTACATATAGATATGCATATCATATACTTAGAGCTCTCCCTTATATTGATTCTCAGGTGACATATTTTTTTCAGCACATACTAAAAACAACATTAAATGTTTAGAAGAAAATTTAGTATACATGTCCACTATATGTCTATTACATATTCCATTAGTGGAATTATTTATCAGGATCCTAAATATCTTTGTCCAAGTCCAAAGAATTCTGTGTTCAGAAAAGAATACTTTCCAGATCTCTGCTAATGAAATCAGCACGTTTCTCCATTTTACAGAAACACTTAGCAGATGTGTTTTAGAATACCCCAGATGACCCATGTCTAAGGATTTCTTTACTGGTTAAACTCTTGCTTATTGGACAGTCTACAAATTACTACTTAGCTTAATGGAATATTTTTCAACACACCCTAAAAAATATTTTCTTTTTGGTTTGGGAGGTATATATAAACTTTTTAAGTACTCATCCTTATTTGAAATAATTATACATTTTTAATTTCTATTTGGATATCTGTATGCATAAATAAACTTATTTTGATAATCTAAAATTGAGAATTTTAGGATTCTAAAATGAAAGTATTCTTTAAAAATCTTTGATTCCAGGCATGAGATAGCCTAGTGGCTAAATCCTTGCTTGTGTGCCCAGGATTCCATATAGGCACTGGTTCATGTCACAACTGGTTCACTTCCCATTCAGCTTTCTTGTGGTCCAGGAAGGTAGTGGAGGATGGCCAAGCCTTAGGACCCTGCAGCCATGTGGGAGACCCAGAGGAGGCTTCTGGTTTCAGATTTGCTCAGCTCACTAGAGGAGTGAACCAGCAGATTGAGGATCTTTCTCTCAGTATCTCCTCTCTATATCTGCATTTCCAATAAAAATAAATAAATCCTTAAAGAAAGAAAAAATATAATATTCTTCCTTTTTCTGCTCTAAAATAATAAATCAATGAATAAACAAAATCCTGTTTGATAGGTTATAGCTTTCTTCTAAACAATGAAGATATTTGAATGCATTAAGTTACATGGGTTTAGAAAATAATCATTATAACTATAATATTCTCGTTATCTGAAGTTATTTTGGGGTTGATGTGGTGGTACATCATGATAATCTTCCATGCTGTGCTGCCTGCATCCCATATGAGTCCTGGTTCATGTCCTGGCTGCTCTACTTCCAATCTTACTTTCTGCTTATGGCCTGGGAAAACAGAGGAAGATGGCCCAAGTATGTGGGCCTGTGAACTGACGTGGGAGACCTGGAAGAAGCTCTTGGCTCCCAAGCTCGAATCAGCTCTGCTCCAGACCTTGTGGCCATTTGGGGAGTTAACCAGCATAGGAAGACATTTATTCTCTCCTCTCTGTAAAATCTGCCTTTCAAATAAAAAGAAAACCATTTGGAAGATGTCTCTTTTCATATTCCCTGCAAATTTTGAAATCTTAGAAAACCTGGGTCAGGAGTCACTTTTTATACCTTTTAAAATAAAATTATACTTATCCTTATCACATAATGAATCACACTAAGCTAAAGAACATTATTTCTTGTTACGTTGGTCCCACTTGGCGGGCAGTCATGAAACCCTGTTTAGTTCAATTTGAACAGTCTCTTAGGGTACCTGGAATGTAGCAGCAGACCTTTCGGAATGTCTGTTGAGTGAGTGAGAGAAGAGTTCACTGACAATGTTAAATTTTGCCTGAATTATGGAATTACACACAATTTAAATATTTCTCTGCACACAAAGACCATGCAGAGCTTTTGATCTTGAATGGGCACTGTGCTAAGAAGAGGGAGGAATACCGAGCTTGGATGAGAAAAAGCATTTACATGTAAAATTATCAAGGTCTTATCATTAAATATCTGATCAGAAAAGACTCATTTGGAAAAAATACTATCCACAAATTTTATCTACAGTGAAATGATAATGATGAAATATTTCCCAAAATAAAATCTCACTGGAGAACTTGATGATATGTACATTTTGTATGCATGTAATTTTAGCTATTTTAATTATTCCCGAGAAATTTGCTTTCTTTCAAACATAATTAATTAGTATCCGATGTTTTTGAGGATGGTTGGCTGTATTCTCTATATCAAGATATACAATCTGTTATCCTAAGAAAAAATTAGGGATGCAATGAAAGAAATACTTTAACCACAAACATATTTTTCCATGCAATCGGATTCAGTAATAATTGCAAAGACAAATCTTTTGGTAAAGAAGAGGGACCAGGTCAACAGTTTTGGCATAGAAAGCTCACTGGAGGGTACCTCTACAATTCTATCTCCAGGTCTCAAGGTTCCGTTTTTGCCAGCTGGACTATCTTCAAGAACATGTTTGATGAAAATGCCCCTCATTACTTCTCCGTTGCTGAGACGACTCCCCATCCCTCGTCCACCAACAATGCTGATGCCCAAGGATTTGCTTGGTTCTCTCCAAAGTTCAACCCTGTATAGATAAATACAACTTTCATAAGGAATCATGGAGGGAAGGCTACATACTCTCAGTCAATGATTTCTTGTTTACGACACTTAACTGCACAGGGAACAAGACAAATTGCACTTCATCAAAATGAACAACTTCTGTTCCTCAATGGACACTATTAATGGAAAAAAAAAATTAACCCACACAAGGGAAAATATCACATATCTCACAAAGAATTAAAATTCCAGAAATATACAAAAATCCTGAAACTCAACAATGAAAAAATAAGGGGATATTAAAAAAATGGGACAATAACTTGAAAAGAGATTTCTGTAAAGAAGATATATGAATGAACCATCAGCACATGAAAAGATGCTTAACATCACTAAACATTAGGAAAATGGAAACAGAAGCAACATAGGGAAGGCAGATACCAAGTAGCATATAATAAAAAAATCAAAAGAAAACAAGTGTTGACATGAATACAGAAAAATTGTAAGCCTTCTTCACTGTGATGAGAATGTAAAATAGAGCAGCTGAAATGGAAAGCAATACATCAGTTCCTCAAAAAGGTAAAAATATAATCATATGAATCAGTAATTCTACTTCTGGGTAGATTCCCAAGAGAAATCAAAGTAGGGTCAACAAAAGATGATTTTACACAGGTTTTTACAGAAGCAGGATTCACAATAGCCAAAAGAAAATTAATCCAATGTCCATCAATAAACAAATGGATAGACAAAAAGATATATATGGCATATAATAGTCATTCCATGGTATCTACCAGTGGTTGAATATGGAACACACCAAAATCTGTGATTTCGAGGGTTTTTTTTTACATAAAAACTTATGTAGCTTTTACATAAAACCTGTACATCCTGCATAAACTTTAAATTATTTCTAATTCCTAATAACTAAATTATGTAGGCAATAATTACAACCTTGAAGACATTGTTTTAAGCAAAATAAACAGTTGCTACAACCTCCACTTTTACAAAGTACCCAGAGTAGTCAAATTCATGGTTTTAGAAAGTGGAATGCTGGTTATTGTTGATTTGGAGGAAGGAGCATTGTTCAGTTTTACAGGATGAGCATGGCTCTACAAAAAGCTGTGGTGACCATTTCACAGCAATGTGAATGTACCTAATGTAACTAAAATTACCCGCATGAATGCTAAAATATTAAAAAAAACATTAGGGGGGCAGTTGTTTGTTCTAGTGGTTAAGTTCCAATTTGGGATCCCCATATTCCTTATTGAAATACCTGAGTTCTAATCCCATTCCACTCCTGACTAGCCACCTTCTACTAAATATGCAGCTGGACAGAACGCCACAGCTTGAGAAGATGGGTCCCTGCCACCCACTTGCATAGAACTGGGTTAATAATTCTTGGCTCTCAGCTGGGACTCCAGGCATTTAGACAGTGAACCAGTGGATGGCAGGGCTTGTTCTCATTCTCTTTCTCTCTCTCTTTATCTTTCTTTTCTTCTCTAACTCTGTTTCTCGAGTAAATATGAGTATTTTTCAAAATGCAATGGAATAGAGCTCACATAATATTAGAATTTACTGGTAGTAAAAATAGTTTTAAACACTCTCCGAATTATGTGTTCCATGGGGTCTAATAGATAATAATGCATTATTTGTTACAAGTAGATACTGGATTCACACTCTGGTTGGCGCACAGACCAATGTAAAAGCATCTTTTTGTCTGAACTATATTACGGACGTTGAGTAATAAAGAAATCCAGCTATCACTGAACAGATGGTAGCTTCTAAGCTTAGCAGTCAGATCAAGATAAAGATCAGCCTGCAAACTACGTAGGAAGCTTTCCTCTGTAATTCTTTCTTGCAGCAGTAGACCTGTTCAGTAATAGCCAGGGCCCTAAGAACAGTGGCTAACAAAATCCTACTTGATTTGGTTCCACTAATATCCCTTAAACGATACCCCACAGATCTATACTTCTCTCTCTTTCTTCTTGTTATTTCATCACTTCCTCACTGCTACTTCAATGCATCTGGCATGCTCTCTCTGCCTTGAGACCTCAGCACTTGCTACCTACTTGGCTTGAATGCACTGAAGGTACTTCAAAAACTACATCAAAAACAATTAAAAGAATTTCTTAGGAAAGTAAAAATCCACGCATAGAATCTTTAATATAATATACTTTTTTTCCATGAATACTCTGAGGACCTTAGAATTCATGGAATTCAAAATATCTTTGTAATAATAAAATTTATCATTTATCCTGGCTTTTCCACAGACATTCTGAAGTACTCTCATATGCTATGCTGTGTTTTTTTTTTTCCAAATAATTATTTTTGTATTCATTTGAAAGGCAGGGAGACAGAGGCAAAAACACAAAGATTTCTCCCATCCATTGTTTCGTTCCTCAAATGGCCACAACAGTTGGGTCTGGACCGGCTGAAACCAGGAGCCAGGAACTCCACCCATTCAAGTCTCCCACAGGGGTAGCAGGGACCTAAGTGTTGGGCTATCACTGTTGTTTTCCAAGGCACACAAGCAGGGATCTGTACCAGAAGTGGAGCAGCTAGAACTCAAAACAGTATCTACTAATACGGGATTCTGGTACCGTAGGCAGTGGCCAACCTTCTTTATAGAGCTCTAATGCTAGTCCCAGTATGATTTTCTGAACTGGAAATATTTAATCATGGAAAGTCTATCCATTTAGTTGAAAGGATCTCACCATATTCCTTGGTCTTACAGAGTATTTGTGAACATCCTATTCATCAATTTCTCTCACTCGTGAATTCCAGGAAAAAGAACCAACATCCTCCCCTATTTCTTAAAGCTGCTTTTAAGAAAAACCGACAGAGTGAAAAAGTTAGTCACCTAAGTGCACTGTATGTACATACTGACTGATCCAAAATGCCAAGTTAGAGCTTTTCCCCTTTTCTCTTAAAATGTATCTAGTTAGAGACCATGAAGGAAAATGTCTCACAGAGTTCTCTGTGGTTGATGTAAGTTACAATGTGCTTCTTACTGTTTCTTGAGCAATACAGCATCACCTCAACAGCAGTGAACAGTCATTTAAAGCTATGTGCCCAGTATCATTCTCCCAGTGTTACAAAAGTGTTTGTTTAGTTCTCATACAACTTGGACAAGGGGGCTGATCTTCTCAGCCCTATTTGACAAAGAAGGAAGGTGACAGAGAAAGTAACGGTGCCATATGCTAGCTGAGACAGCAGAGTTACTTATCTATACTCCTTACAAGTGAACTGGGAAACAGAGTGCTTACCTCCTGGGCTGATTCCAATTACTGTATGCTGCATTCTGAAGTTCACTTTCTTCTCCTTCTCCTTCTTCTCGCTCTGGAAGTTCTGGAATATCTCTGATTAAAGAGTTACACAATGAGTAACTGAGTAACCTGGAATTCTAGTAAAACCAAGTAAGACTGTCTTTTATGTACACACATTTGTATTGTTTGATATTTTTAATACACCTGAACAATCAAGTGTGTAGCATTTCTGTGTGGAAACGATTATCAAATATGTTTCAAACTTTACTTTAAAAGCAGTCTATCATCACTTAGTCTGGAGAGATGGCAAAGCATAAAGGAGACTGTGTAGTCTATTTTTGTTTCCTGGAGAAACACGGGAAAATAAAGAAAAAGGGATGGAACGAAGGAACAAATAGCAAACTTTGAAGAACTACTCAGAAAATATTTCATAAATCTTATCATCCGCACAAAAAGCATCCACAGCTCTGCTCCGTGCCCTGAAATGAATTTTCAAGGATGAATTTCCTTCAGTAAGAGGGGCAATGTTACGGACCAGCTTGAGTCCTGCAGCAGGGGTCCATACACAGAACAGCCCTTATGGGAAACAGTTCACAGTGAACCTGTATTCAAGTTCACTTTGGCAATTCTGCAGCAATTCAGATTTTACAAAATGCCAAGAAGGTAAGAAAATTTGTCCAGTCTGCTGACTGCCCACTATTTGTATGATACTGTCAGCAAATATTATTTATTCCAACATATACTTTGCATTAATAAATGGCATTGTAATGGCAAAAGAGAAAGTTGAGTGGTTTATGGCACACCTTGATGTTTTTGTTCAAGTGTTTCTTTTTAAAAGCTAAAGCTATAAACATTTTGAAACAGTAATTTTTTTCAGGTGGTTTACATAAAAACTGAAAAATACAAAGAAATTATATGTTCAAAGTATAGCAAAAGAATAGAAGTCCTTCAAGTTATATCATCTTTAGGATTGAAAATCAGATATGGATTACACAATCTAATAGCCCATCTATGATAGCATGTGCTTCATATTCCTGGAAAGCAAATTCCCAGGCTCTCACTGGATGGCTTTCCCTTTGACATGTATGATGGATTTATGTTTAAACTGCTGGAATTATATCTACCTGGCTTTGCACTTAAACTTCCTTCTACTCAGTTTTTGTATTTGAATTTCCCTCTTGTGAAGACTGAAGACTAAGACTCTGAAGCATGCTGGAGATCTAGAATTCAAGTTGCATACAGAGCAGCACAAACCGGAACAATTCCAAGAAGAGGAATCTAACACAAAGTCTTAGGGCTGACTGAGCAAGAGACAGTCTATGTGAAGCCTTCTTCCAGAGGGCACAGGTCAAAAACCAGTCTTACCCTCCAGAAATAAAGCAGAAGGTAACACTATGGGGAAATGGAAGACAGGAATGAGAACTTAAAAACGGATCTCTAAAATATTCAGCCTTGGAATGAGAGTGTGGATTCTTAGTCCTAAAACTCACTACGGGAGCTACTCGAAAGCACCTTTGGCCTTCCTGAATCCTGGTTCCATCTTAAGCGTAAGAACACAGACACACAAACCCAGTTCTCTCCAATGAAGCTACTGTCTGGAATCCTCTCCCCATCCAGATCATCCTCTAAGTGTGATGATGATTCTTTATCCATCCTCCAGTGTACATCCAGAGACCCAGGTACTATGTGCCCCAAAGAGCAGTACACACTCTCTCTTCCTCTCAATCTCATTCTTCAAGAAAGAATTCAGTCTTTTTTTTTTTTTTTTTTGCACCTGGGATACATACCTTGCTGACAACTGATGAAATTACCATTGGCTACAATCACAAATCTCTTTCTTTCTGCTTATAGGTACGAGGTAAAATAACTAACACAAATGTAGCAGAGGTAAGATTAGAATTGAAACCATTTTACCATAGCCTCTGAGCTCTTCCAAGCTACAAACACCCTATTTTTATGTTATATAGCTCTCAATGAGCTGTACAATTCTTTGTGTCCAACAGATAAGAACGTGACATCTTTGTGCCTTCATTTTGGCATGTCATGTAATTTATGAACTGTGGGATTGATAAATTACTTAACAATTCTCTGTTGAAGATTCTTCCTTTATAAAATGGAAACAATTTTATTTTAGGTAACTTGATATTAATTGCAAGTGGAACTCCGGTCACAGCTAGTCAGTGTATTGGACAATCTATTTTATTCTCTTTTCTGTCGTGGGATTCATAATGCTGAAATCAACTTCTTCTAACGACTTTTGAGTATTTTAAAGAGACAGGACTTAGTTCTTAGATATTAATTAGATGTCAACCAGTTGTATTCCTTAATTAAATAATTTCAGAGGGAAATTGTGAATGACTAACATCTATATTCTATCTTGAGGCACTGGTAAACTAGAATCAATTCGTGCCATTAACCTTTATTTGGAAATTCTAAACTGGACTGTGCTAGCTTGCTGCCAGATTGAGAGGCTACTCTTCTTCACATAAAATGTATGAGCTCCCTAAGGATAATGTTTTTTATTTCCTTTATTAAACACATAACATAGTCTTCTCTTCCCTAACATTTTCAGTGTAGTGTGTTCATGAGTAATCTGCAGAGGAGAAGATGATACAATATCACAGTGACTGACACCATGTTGTTCAGTGAGGTTCTCACATCCTCTAAGGAACAGCACATAAAAACTTAGATAAGCACTTAGAACACTTTAGATAAACATTTAGAAATCACAGGAACATTTGTGAAATCCGGTATTGAATTACCAGCTCTGCTGGGTGAGACAGGATCAAAACCAAGACGGCAAAATGGCACAATTTTAATAGAAAAACCTATTCATGTTATTTTCTCCCTGCTCTAAGCTCATACAACAACAGCAATAAAACCTAGCTGTTGTGATTTCTCAAGCTTAGGAAAAAACCTTTTTCCTTTATTATTTAGAGGTTATTACCATGTTGGATATTGACGGTCTTTACAAATTCACTCTGTTGTCCATTATGGCATATACCAAGAAGTTCAGCTCAATATTCTCCAAAAAGCACAAAATAACTATTAAATATATTTTGGTCATTTTTGGCTCTATTAGTTCCTTTAGTGTAATTTGTATGTATATATTATATATAGTATTATATATAAGTATTTCAGTATAGTATTCAGTATATATATAATATGCATTTAGTGTATTATATATATGTATAATAGTATACTAAATATACATTTAGTATAATGTATATCATATATATACTAAAGGAACAAATAGAATTTGATGAACATATTTTACATTTTCATGAAAGGAAAAACACTATGGAAAACTATAGAAATCGTACTATCTAATGAATCCATGAAATAATATTCACATCTGGGGTGAATTAACGAAATTTAATAAACAAAAGTGTCATATTTGGCAATAAAATTAAAGACACTTCATTTCTTCATTCAAACAATCACTCATTGCAAAAATTGTCAATGCCCTGTGATTACTGTTAAAGTAACTTGAGGAAAGAGGCAGCAAATATTTACTCTTAGAACAGCAAAATGAATCCACACCTTGTATTTGTTCCAGTCCTTCCTGATTCTGAATTTAAAATTCTTCCAAGTAACCTGTTATATAGCCATTCATCAGAGGGGGTTTAAGGTTCACTGACCTGCCAGCATAGGAAGGGAAAACATCCAGTGCCATTATTCCTCCAGTCTGTTGTCCCAAGGTCATTCTGAATTCTTCCAAATGTTCTGCAGGCACGTAAGTAATTCTGGAGCAAAATAATTCACGAAAGCAAAGGGAAAATAATAGTTTGTTAGGAAAAGCTTCTAAAATTTAGGAAAAATGTCACCATCATTTCTTTCTACTTTTTCATACAACTTATTTAATAAGCACCCCTAGGGGCCCATTCAAGTTCCAGTGGGACCACTTCCATCCCATCTTCTGGCTACTATGCCTGGGAAATCAGATGGGCTGAGTGCTCAGGTCCTTCACAGCCATGCAGAAGAGTTAGAAGGAATGTTTGTGTCCAGGTACTGGCCTGGCCCCATCCCACCAATGCAACTTCTGAGTGGTAAACAGTGACAGAAGATCTCTATCTCTATGTCTCTCCTTACTTCTAACTATACCTTCCAAATCAATCAATAAACACATCCTAAACAAAATATCTCTCCTGTGGATACAGGATCCAAAGGATGTGGGTCCTCCTAGGCTGAGGCCATCAGCAGGGTGTTAGCTCAGAACCAGAGCCACTAGGACTCCAATAGGCACCTATATGGAATACTAACATTGCAGTCTGATGTGTGCGTCTCACTGTGTTGCCAATGCCAAAATTAAACCTTTCAATGCTGGTACTGAAGTTTTTGTTTACCAATAATTGGATTGGGGATGGAGAGAAAGCAATTTAATTTTTTTTTCTTTTTGATGAATTTATTCATGCATTAAATTTTCAGGATCACAACAAATGCATGCTTCATTATTAAAACGTACGTCTCATGTTAACATGTTAATGCAAAGACAACAGATTCAGTGCTGTGACTCCACAGAAAGCACATATAATGATACTTCCCTCCCACCTCCTTTTCTTTCTTGCTTGCTAAGTTTCTTTCACATTAATGACTTCTCGAAACTTGGATAATTCATACATCCTTAGAATAATAATTGTCAGTAAAAACATTAATTTGTACAGAAAATTTGGAGTTCTTTAGCAGAAACGAATTAACTGTACTGTATTAATAATAGACATGAATTATCCCATATTATTTCTATGACACCTAATTATAGATATTAGCAAGCATTATCAACAGCTATGCTAGCTCTCAAGACGAGTATCAAGTGAAGTCATGTAGGCTTATAGAGAGGTTCTTCCAACATGCAATAATTTCTTTTAAGTTCACTTTGTTTTCGAACAATAGTATGCTGAATGGCCATTTACTATTTCAACAAGCAGTGGCTAAATGCCTGTTTGGAAGCCACCGTGCTAGATGATGACTATAGCTGTAATGCTTAGAAACTGACACTTGAAAACTTTATTTATGTGTTTCAAAGCTATTTACATAGTAGATGTACTTATTTTTTAAAGATTCATTTGTTTTTACTTGGAAGTCAGGTATAAAGAGAGAGAAAAGAAAGGGAGATCCTCCATGAGCGAGTTCACTCCACAAATGGTCACAATGGCCAGAGCACAGCTCATCTGAAATTGGGAGCCAGGAGTGGTTAAAGAAATTGTGGTACATGTACTCCATGGAATAGTATTCAGCCATTAAAAAGGAGGGAATTCTACCATTTGCAACTAGATGGTCCCAACTAGAGAGCAGTATGCTCAGTGAAATAAGTCCATACAGAAAGGACAAATACTGTATGTTCACTCTGACATAGGTAACCTTCATACAAACTGTAAAATCAATAACCCTTTCCATGCTGTTTTTGCTGCATCCCATGTGTTTTTATGTTTTTGTTTTTATTCTCATTTCTTCCAAATAGTTTCTTTTCTCTTGTCGAATTCATCACTGGGTTGCACAATGGCATCATTTCACCCAAGAGGCTTTCGTGTTTTCTTTTTCATTTCTTCACCCAAGCATCGGTTATTCAGTGATACATTTTTTGACTCCATGGTGCCGTAAATTTTTGTTTTAACTTGATACCTTTTGCTGACTTTGTTTTGTAGCTTCTTATTTAAGAGAATGTACAGTGATGGTATAATAGAGCCTATTGTATTCAGAGGTGAAGATACAATGCAGTGTGTCTCTCTATTTCAAAGATAGGCTCCTAATGAAACTGTTGGACATATCTAAACATTGGACCTTGAGAGCTTGTTTGGAGGTTCTAGCAGGGGAGCGCAGCTACTTGTATACCCTTGACCAAAGGTCAGTCCTCCTTTAGTGGGGATGGTCGTCCTCTTTGATTGAGCGCACAGCTTTGGGAGGGACGCACATGGAGTGGTGAGGGAGGAAGGGGACAGCCGCCTAGCCAGCCAGATCAGCCGAATCAACCTTGGCGACCAATGGGGTGAGAGATGTCGCAGCCAGATCACCCTCACATCCATATCTAAACATTGGGAAGCTGAGCTGTCTGACATTGTCTGTACCAGCAATGTCAGGGCACAGTGAAATGACAGAGTGATGCACTTATGACTGCTTATGAAGGACTACAGTATTGTAATAATATGGGGGTGGGAATTTGGGGAGAGGATGGGGAGATCCCACATCCCATGGAATTGGACCATAAAATTCAAAATTTAAAAAAAGAAGGAAGAAGAAGAAAACGGTATCTCTTTGAGGCCTAGTATTCTGATAAACACAAGAAAAATACAAGGTGGCATCCTCACGAGACACCAGTTCTATTGCTCCCCACACTAGTGGAACATGTGGACTCTTTGGGAATCTCTTGACCTTTTAAGTTCAAAGCTAAAAAAAAAAAACGGCAGGAAGAAAGCGCATATCAGTAAAGCTAGGACTAGGCAGGAACTGAGGGCTGTAATCTAATCTGGCCTTATGGAATTTACTCACCTATGAAATCAAGCTCTCCAAAGTGCTAACAAAAAATAATACTGATTTGCAAACGTATGCTCTCTCTCTAAAACCAAGAAGTCAAAATTGCACAACAATTAATCTTAGGAAGAGTGATTGTATTTGATTCAAAGAAAAATAAAAATGAATCCTAAATTAAGATTTAATAAAATTAATGCAGATAAAATATTAAGCTTTTAAAAAAATCAAAGAAGGGAAACTTCTAAAATCACAATTATCAGTATAACATGGTCAACTTTTCAAAGAGCTGGGGGAGGTAAAGGTGTCTCTATCTCCCAAAAAAGGTTGAAAATGATTTTCCCTCTGTACTAACTCAAAACTGTTCTGTTTTCTCCTTATCCAATTGCAGGGACTAAGAGATTTTAAAAAGATTTTTAATAATACTTTAGGTAACAGTGAGAAAGAGACAAATGGGCAGCTTTCAGAAATGGTTAACCCATTATAGACAGCAAGACCCCATTAGAGGCATCCCACAGTTCAACAGCATACACTGAAGGATGTATGTGTTAACATTGCTGGTCACGTGACCATGAAAATCCTTCGTATCACCAACAAAGAACACCAGAGCTGTGCCATCAACTGCAAAAAGATGCTAAAACAGCTTAGTTGAGAGCTGTAACAAAATAAATAAATAAAATAAATGAACTAAACTCTGGCTATGCACATAGTGAAACACACACACACACACACACACACACACACACACACACACCCCAACAGTAAAGCCAAAATGGACAGGACCTAATAATGCAGAGACTGTGCCTGCTCAGACAGAAGGAATCACTCCCTTACAAAGGAGCTTGAAAGTCGAGTAGTTGGAAAATATCATTTTCACATGATTTCACAATCACTGGCATGATGTGAAAATCCAACAATCTCATAGCTCTGTTGAAATTTATATTCCTCTGTCAAGGATTTTTCAAAACCCAAAGTATACACTGAACCTGTATCTGGCTCTGTCTCTACACATCAGGACTTCACAAAAGCACAAAATGGTTTTCACAGACAAGTTGTAACACACAGCCATAATGAGCCTTTGAATCATCGATACTCACACATAAAAGGGGGCTCGATAGTCAGCAGGTGCTGCAGAAAATCTAGAATGGGAAGCATACGCCGTGGCATCTTTTCACAACGGTGTTAACAAATGTCAATGTCTTGTGCTGAATGTGCGACGCATACATATGTAGTTAAAAGTGGGTGCTCCTGGTTCTGTTTTATCCCCTCTCCACCTCCCTCCCATCGCCACCTCCCCCAGAAAAGCATCTGCTCTTTACTAGTGTCTATCGCAGTGATTATTAACAAGCAAAGAAGAAAGTAACTGCAATCAATCTTTTATTTCTTGATCAGGAATTCATCCCACATTTTAGGGTAAGGCAGGTGAATTCTGATTCTGCTCAGTAATTATCTGGCAGATGTTACAAGCAGCTGCTGCTAAGCTATATATATATGTGTGTGTGTGTGTGTATGTATATGTATATATATGTATATAATAAATAGATTCTGGCTATTATTACAGAAATATAAGAGCGCCTAGCTTCTGGCAAGGTGGAGTGAGAAGTGAAACAGAATGCATTCTGGTGAGGCCTCACATCTGGTTTTCCAAAGGGGAGGAAAAAAAAAAACATGGAACTTAAACTGGCAATTTTTGAACTTTAGAATCTCTTGTTATCCACCCAGGTCTGCATGAATGCACACAAAGTTTCTAGTTATCTAAACTGGGAAAGAGAGCGTGTGTGTGCATGAAAGAGAATGCAATTAACTGCCTTGAGAAGCCATGCTTTTCCTAAAAAAACAATCAATAAAAGCAGAGTCTTTGTTCAGACCCCTAGAACGCATGCCTCCACTGCAACCCTTGCTTAAGCTAGGTTCGTAAGAAGACATTAAGGAAAACAGGCAGGGAGCCGACTCACAGTGATGCGTTCAGAGCTGAACTGGCCAGAGGCATTCAGAACAACAGGTCCTACTCAGAATAACAGGAAGGAGAGATTTCTCTTTTGAGGCAATTCTAAAGCTTCCGCTTAAGGAAAGGCAAGTGTTACAAAGATCAGGAACAAGAACACTCAAAAAGCTCAGACAACATGTTGCACAACTGGTCAATCCAAATGACTGACTACTTCTGTTTTATCACTCAACACATTCTTTCCTGAAAAGAATTATGTAGGGATGATACTAACTTCTCTCTATCATTTACTCTAGCTGTCAAGTTGTAGCTATCTGCATGACAGTACTCGGAAAATGCTGAAGCAAATACATGTGCTTTGCTCTGTGAGCATGCTTCTGTGAGAAATGGAGTTCATGTGTGCACACACATGTGACAGAGACAGCTAGACCACGGACATGAAAGTGTGCAAGACTTTTCTCCTTCTTTACAAATGTGCTATTCTAGAGTACGTTTTGTCTGTTGGAATTTTAAAGCAGTTACTTCTGACACTACCTCTCTAGATGCCCCTCATCTCATAACACATATACTGCTCAAATGACTGTGTATATTCAATTGAATCAGCAAGTTGGGGAAAACTCAGACACACACACACACAGAAGATCCTGGGGGGAGACAACAATTAGCTCAACATTTAACTGTTTTATATGTTTTCCCAGGCCACAAGCAGGGAGCTGGATGGGAAGTGGAGCTGCCGGGATTAGAACCGGTGCCCATACGGGATTCCAGCACATTCGAGGCAAGGACTTTAGCTGCTAGGCTCCTGCACCAGGTCCACCTCTCTCTCTCTTTTTAAAAGATCTATTTTTTTTTTTTAGAAAGTCATATATATGTAGAGGAGGAGAGACCAAAAGATCTTTCATTCCCCGATTTACTCCTCAAGTAGTTGAAACTTCCAGAACTGAGCTGATCTGAAGCCAGGAACTTCTTCCTGGGTCTCCCATGTGGGTACAAGGTCCCAAGGCTTTGGGCCACCCTCCACTGCTTTTCCAGGACACAGGCAGGGAACTGGATGGGAAGCAGAGATTCCAGGATTAGAACCGGCACTCACATGGGTTTCCTGCATGTGCAAGGTAAGGACTTAACCCACTAGGGTATCGCACTGGGCCCACCTTTTCGTCTCTTTAACACTTAACTGTCCTACAACCTCCATCCTGGGCGAAGACAACAGGTCTTAACAGGGTGGAGATTACCAATGTGCTTCTAAGTCTTTATTCTAGAATACCTAAAATTCGTTTATGTTGTAGAAACAAAATAAGTTGTTATTTAAAAATATACTTCAGAAATTTTTCTGGAATTTACTATAAGGATGAACTGTGTCAAACTGATCATCAGAACTGTCTTCTCATTTTTCGGGTCAGTTTTAAGTTCTGCGACGGCACTATCACCAAGTACTAACTCAGGCGTTCGGACAGCCAAAACAAAGGCAGGGGCCTGCATTCCTACACGGGGCCTCCTGTGTGCATCACGCCAAAATCAATCAAATGACCAATCACTCAGCTGTCTGTATGCTAACCCCATCTTGCTAAATCCCTTGAAGTAAGTAGCCTAAGTGAATCTCTATTGTATCTTTGGAGCAAAAGAAAGGAACACTGCTTACAAATGATAAGGAATGAAAGCATTTAGGTTTCTCTCTCTCTTTTTTTAAATAATACAGGAACCAAAAATTTTCATGAGGTTCACTGGTATTTATATTATTTTAAGGTAATTAAGTAACAGTCACATGACCTAGGATCTGCTCAACTTTAAAATAAGGAGTGAAAAAGGCATAAAAATAGGAAAGACCATTATTCAGGGCTCAAAAATAAAAATTGTTTTGCAAAAAACATCAATACTAATTGCATATAGTACATACTTTTCTGATTTTTAGTGATGGTTCAATAAAAAAGCAGACTGCATATATGGCTTTGCTTACCAAAACTCTAGTAATATAACCTGGGCAAAAGAATTAGTAATAAAAAATGTAGTCAGTAAAGTATCAGACTGATATAGTTCTACAATAGTAATAATATCGGCCTAATGCACACAATCTTTGAGCTCTTACTTTAAGAATTTATCCTTTATTCATTAAAAGTAAATATTTAATGATTAATGACAGAGGAGAAAGCTACATTGATGAGGTGTGACCGTATTTTCTATATATTTGCTCAAGCAAAGTTTAATGTCTTAACGTCTAAGCTACATAGATGATGTGCCCTAGAGCATTATGAGAAATTTTAAACACTTCTGAAGAGAATATCCCATGTGACCTATAATCAGACTGTATCAACATCTTGGTGAATTCCCTGAGTAACAGGGTTGTTAAAGAAAGGGTAGCATGCGGGTCAGACACCAGTACTGTTCTCTTTCATGCAGCACTCATCCAGAGCTGGCTTGGTGCTGGGACACTGACTTGGGTATTGAGGTCACTCTACATTCTAAGATCCTGAGAGTGGACTCTCCCGCTTTGTGAGAAGTGTCTCAATACCCATCACAGCTGGAGTTCTTACGCAGTGTACTGGACGCGAACATAAAACAAGCAAAATCGTTCTCAACATTTCAAGACTCACGCACTCCAAAACAGACTACATCTCCAAAAAAAGTAGCCAAATTCTTAGGTGCTTTCCATTAAATAAATGTATGGCGACTTTTCTACCTTAAATAGTACATACTGAAAAGAATCTGTTGAAATAATTGAAACTCCTGGATTTTCCAAACCACATGGAGGTCCAAATAAAACTTACTTGATGTCAGGCCCAATGAGAGAATGCCTTCTCAGCATGGCTCGCGCCTGGGCGTTGGTTAAGCTGATGGTAGATTCTTCGTTAATGGACAAGATGCAGTCCCCAACTGCAATGCGCCCATCTCGACTAATGGCACCACCATGAATAATGCTCCGAACTATCATCCCCAAGCCATCCTTATTAGCACTGACTGTCATCCCTACAGGAAAACACAAATGCACGTCAATTAAGCACATTATTTTAAGATTCCTTTTCATTTGGATCCAAACATAATCATGCATCTATATATTTAGAAAGAGTAACATTTTATTAAAAACAATCAAAAACAAAAGCAAACTTTCAAATAATTATAAAATTGTATCTGGATAAAAATCATGTCGTATACATGAAAGGAGAAAAAGTTTCACACTGTGGGTTGAAAGTAAGTTAGGCCATCTGATGCATTATCTCCTTAAAGGTAAGCTGAAATCGCTCAGGGAAAATAGCCTGACAATATCGACTCTATTTTGTAATCACACATGTAGAAGGACAAAAAATACATTTACAAATGGAAAGTGAGGTCTGTAAATTAAGAATTTTTCTGCTGTTGCCAGGTTTCAATACCCTCATTCACTGAGAATCAATGTACTAGACAGTGATCATGCTCCAAGGACCACCCTGGCGTTCAAGATTAAAAAAAAAAAAAAGCACAGTGCAGAATTCCTAATATCAAGTAACTCATTTATAAGTATTAAATCCCAGTTTCTATTATAGTGCCTGAATGAAGTTTGGCTGAACTGATACAAAGTTAATCCTCATCTTTTCCTAGAACATCTCTGAGCTCCTGCGAGCTCCCGGTCATTTTGCCCTCCTGACATACCCTTGGACAGCCAGAGGAAATGCAGCCTTAGATTTGAACATCCAGTTTTTCATCTCCTCCTATATGCTCACTTATCATCCCTTTTTTTATTCAATGATACCTCTACACAATTCCCCATTGTTGATGATAGAAATATTAGAGTAATTATTGATTCCTATCTCTATATTTCATCCATTTCCAAATCCTTTCACTTATACCTCCAAAGCTGATCTTGAATCCTTTAAGGTCTCCCCATTTTCATATGAATCCTAAACCAACACCTTTCCTTGCCTGCTTTTCTGCGACAGCCTCCTAACTAATCAAGCAGTTGTCAACACTGAGCACAGCAACCATTCTTTTCATAGCAGACAACAAACTCATTCATTAAAGACAAGTCACATTGCATCAATTTTATTTTTTGTTGTTATTGTTTCATTTACTTGAAAGGTAGATTTATAGAGAGAAAGAGAGACAGAAATCTTCCATTCCATTGGTTCTCTCTCCAAAGGACCAAAATGTGAGGGGTCTCCACCCAGGTCTCCCACGTGAGTGCAAAAGCCCAAGCACTTGGACCATCTTCTGCTGCTTTCCCGGGCACATTAGCAGGAACTAGATCCAAATTAAAGCAGGTGGCATTCATGACATGTACTGGAGAACATGTATGACACTGTGATGCAACCTGCAACTGTAAGCTCAACCTGCTGTGCCACAATGGTGCCTCCTGGCTGTAACTCTTCAGCATTTCCCTGTTGTGCTAATGTGCAACACACATTTTTGGCATAATCCATACAGAACTGGTGAACCGGCTTCACAACGTGTCCCATTCCCTTGTGGAAAGTCCTCCTTCAGCTGCTCTGCATTTTGGAGTCTAGGCTAGTTGGTGCAGCTCTTGAACAGCTAATTCTCTTTGTCTTATTTCACATCCTCAAAATAGCCTTCTCAATCTATCCTACCTAAATTATTATTTCCTTCATACTTTATCCCCACTCTAATCCTTCAAAAGAGTGAAACCATTTAAACTATATTTAAAATTATACACAATATTGTAGTTACCTTAAAGTGCTAACAGGTTCTTACCTAAAAGATTGTGTAAACAAAGGGAGTTATAAAGCTAACAGGATACTCATTTAGGGGCCAGCATTGCAACACAGCAGGTTAAGCCACCAGCTACAGCATGGGCAGCTCATGTGGATGCCACTTCCAGTACCAGATTACTCCACTTCCAATTCAGCTCCCTGATCATGTACCTTGGAAAGTAGTGGATGATGGCAACCCTGCACCCATGTGGGAGATAACAAGAAGCTTCTAGCTCCTGGCTATGGACCAGCCTAGTTTCAGCTGCTGCAGCCATTTAGGAAATAAACGAGGTGATAGAATGTCTCTCCTTCTTGCTGTCTCTCTATCTCTCTTGAGACTCTGCCTTTCCAGTAAATAGCTCTTACAAAAAGGCCACTGAATGAGAAACACACGTGTGAAGTTCCTTTCATAGCATCAGACACAAAGTGCTAAGTAAAGCAAGTTTGCAAAAGGGAAAACAAAGGAAAATTCATAGATCATATTTGAAATGCATCACTGTCCCACACCAAAGCTGGTGAAGATGCTTATGTAACAATGGGAACATGCTTCATGTCACAGGAATGCACACTAAACAATGGCAAAAATAGCCCATTTTATGTGACAACACTTACACAGTACAATGAAAAGTAAAATCCATGTATCCTGACATATCAACAGTACAAACAAGAAAATCCCTTTGACCATTTCAACAGAGGAAGAAAAGATTTCACAAAATCCAACATTCTGTCAGTAAAATAAAAATAGGCAGTCCAAATGGTAGATGGCAAAATCAGGTATGTCCAAACCCTGGTTAACATAAGATCATCAACTTGCTTCCAATCTAACTTACCAATCAATGCTACAATGATCTTAACACACAAACTATGACCATGTTACTCTTCCTATGGAAGCTTAAGGCAAGTGGGGGTTACAAGGAAAGGCCTGTGTCCTGCTTACAAATCTGCCCAGCAGTGGTCTCTCACCTATTATTCCTCTGGCTCCAATCCTCACTTGGCCAGCCACCACACCACACTTCATCATCACAGTTTTCAATAATATTTTATACCTCTCTGACTTAACTTTGGTAGCTTCCAACTTTTTCCATTTTCTAAAATATGTGGTAAAAATCTATTCTATTCCAAGAACTAAATCATTGTTTCCCCGTTCTCTGAAACCTTTCTTAACTCTAGACCAGCAGAGTAACGATTAGCTGTTACTCTTTAAAGCCTTCATCAGTTTTGATATGAGTCTAGCATAACATGTATATCTGAATAACTTTAGTATTTTACATGCCAATGAACTTACTCTTTTAAACCCATATTTCTTAAGAAAAGTGATTACAGAATGATGTTTGTGCTAGCATATAGAAAATAGTAAATGTCTGACAACTGAGTAAATGCACACATTTTAAAAAGTTTTTCTCAGTCTTTATAAAATATCTACCTTATGAACTGCTCATGAAAAAAATGTGTTCGAAGGTAGAGCCGGCATCCCAGTGCTTAAAAAGCTGTGTCACATAATGCAAAGTAATAAAAAACTAAATAAATAAAATGAAATTTTAAAAAATGTGTTCATTTTCAGTTAAAGATGAGACATAGTGCGTTGAGTAGCCTGTTTTTAGTTATATCTACCACAGCATCAGACACTGAAAATACAAACATGACTCCTTTTAAACTGATCAAACCCTGTATCTTTAAATTTGGAACCTACTAAAACTCATAGTAATAACAGAAATGATCAGTATTCTGAGTAAAATGGTTTAAAAGAAAAATACTACATTATTACATGAAATAATCCTGTCCTTGTGTACATATTATGGGCTAACCCATAATTAAGGAGTTAGGGGCAATTCTGGAGCCTAAGTTTATATCATCCTGTTGTAAGTCAGAGAAATATAACAATGCAGAATTCTCCACTACAGTTCTCTATTTATTTAGCTTCTGTTGGGAAAACCCAGCCACAACCAAATGGAATAAAAAATCCAGGCTAGAGAGGCTTGGATCCCACTCCCACACGTAAGCTTTGGTGGATTCGTCTGCCAAAGTGTGCTTCAAGAAGGAACTTTAGATCCGATCAATATCTACTGATACAATGGTCTTGGTGGTCACTTCACAGAAGGACCTGGGTATACTATTTGGAACTTATCAGAGTCCGCAGATGGTCATTCAGACCAATTGATTTGTTATGTTATTTGTCAACAGCAAGCAGCAGGGATAGGGCTGTGCCATGTGACAGCTCAGTTCGATGAGACACAATTTGCATTGTCTAAATGTAGTTTTAGCTTTTGTGATTAGGATTTTTAATGCCACAGGAAGTCTTATTTGTCCAGCTTGAAGGGGTTTGTGATTATGATCCAGCAAGGAATATTTTACATGCAAAAGGACACAAAAACCCTGCCACTTGGGGAAAAAAAAACTTTTGAATCACATTTGTATGTTGATAGTGGCACACCTGGCTGTCTTTTTCATCTTATATTTCAGTGAATGAAAGAAATTAAACACAAACTGACTTATGCATAATTGGCAACATTCACAGAAACTAATAATTTACTTTTCCAAAGAATTTAGAATTCCAAATTGCTGACTTTTCATTTTTCTAAGAATTTCTTTTCTGATTTGCAGCTTCATACACAAACCATTCCTATATCTTTTACTAGAATGCAAATGAGGTTTGTGAATACTTTGAAATAATTAAGAGAATGAGTGATTTAAACTAGCACAAAGTAAACAAACCTGTTAGCCATTTCAAGAAAAATTGCAGGTGCCATGAAAAGAAAAGCCACTGAAAACTACAGGAAATGTCCTAATGTCTACTTTCTCATCTATGGCAAAGAGTTTGGAAAGCTACCACATTCAGTTTGAAACCTACCTTGTCAAGGGCAGTCAAATGTGAAAAACAGGGAACTTACCCAGGCTAGAATTGCCTTTTGCTGCAATAATAGTCTTCACAAAAGACTCTTTAGTTATATTTTGGAGCATGGCACACTCAGCACTGGAGACCAGGGAGCTCTCACTAGGCAAGTACTCAGGGCCCTGAGAGAAAGAAAAAGTCAATCACATGAAAAGGAAAACTAGACTTTGGAGTAGGATTTCAACACCACACGTGCTCTCATTGGTTGTGCTTGATTCAGCAAGAATCTATAACTAACGCAAGTTCATAGGTTGCCTGTGAAAATTTCCATGTCAGAAGAGCACTTGTTTATTTCAAATGAAGAGATCTATCAGAATACTGGAACCCTTCATGTCTCCCACATCACCACAGTATATAAACTACAGCTTTAAAATATTACCTTTTCAGTTGAATCAAGTAGCAAGGGAGAGGTAAGTTCTGCGCAGGATATAACTTCACTTGGTAAGTGAGACTCAGCCCAAGCTATTGTGTTTTCACATTTGTAGTGCTGTTCAACGGCATTTGCAGGTGTATATTCATTTAGGGTGAAGCCTGAAGCAGGCCCCATACTCAAGTCTACCGAAGCTGGAGTTTCATCCTTTCTTTGCAGCAGATTTTGTGTATAGAGCTCCTCCAAGGACATATGCAGATCAAGAACTGGATTGGAAGAATGCTCAATAATATCCTGGTGTTTAAAGAATAAAAAGTTTGGCTAGATGATACCAATATGTCTCATTATACCACCTCTTAACAATTGCTAAATTAAACATAAAGCTCAAGGCAATTGCTTATTACTCAAAAAGCATTAGCAACCATGGAACTTCTTCACTTAGAAGATTTTCTGTCTTTATTTCCATAAATACCCTTAAATGCATTACTTACAAATCACAATTTCACTTTCTACTCAATTATACTTGTCCTATTTACTGTACTTATGATTAGATGAAATATGCATTATTCACAAGTAAAATTATTCAGTGTTCAAGCCACACTGAAAAGCAAATAATTTATATTTCCAAATCTCACTTAAAATGTAATTCATGTCCACCCAATCTGAAGCTCCTAGTTATAATAAGGTCAGATCATTCTACAGTGTGACATTAATTAGATTCACAAGAGCCTCCAAGAGAACATTATTTTGAAAGGCATTTAGGAAAAATAGAAAGCCTTGCAAGTTCGGATTATAGGCAAAATGTCCTTCAACGATCGGGAGATATAACCATACTTAAGTGGCTCAACATAAATGTACAGCAAACCAGACTCCGCTATTCCCAATTCACACTTCACAGGGGAGTGAAGTGATAATTTCTACAATCCCCAGAAACACTACAAGTCTACAATTCCATACAATAAATGTATCTATTAACAACAGAGATGATGTGCCATGTGTGTTTTAGGCAGGCAACTGTTTTAAAACCTACTGTTGAGAAGACATAATAGTTTTCCCTTTGATATTCATGAATATTTTTAAGGCACAAATGTAGCATACACATGCATTTTCAAGTGAGATAATCAAGCCTTATAGATAAAAGCTGTGTACTCATATAGAGTACAATGTAAAAGATTTCCCTTTTGGATCCTAGTTCTGTTCTCCCCAGTAAAAACGGCCGTCATCAATCACATTTCTTTATGCATTCACATAATATATGCACAAATTCACTTGCTTACACTCACACAAACAATGCTATATACACAATTTAAAATCAGAACAAGCCCATATAACAAATAATAGCTTTTGCTTTTAAAATATCTCTATATCTTAACTATGAGAAATTCTCATAGTTATAAGTTATTCCTAAATATGAAAGACACCAGAATGCAGACTTCCGAGGCAGGCTGTCTGAGTTCAAGTCCTGAAACCACAACTATGTAAGCTTTGGCAAGCTACTCAAACATTCTATACCTTGTTTTTCTCTGCTATTAATCAGGAAAAATAATAGGACATTTAGAGAGGTCAGAGTTAAAGGCCCCAAAGCACTAAAAGTAGGCCTGATGTAACAGAAAATGTCCAATAACTGTTGGCTTATTGATGTGATTTAGTGTGCATCTTTGCTTACTTTTATGAAAATGTATTTACTACAAACTACATGAAGCAATACATCAACGAACAATGAAGATGCTCTTACACACTGTCAAATGTTTCTTTCAAAGAAGAAAATGTTGGGGAATTCAGTATAAATTTGGTCTAACAATTTTGTCTCATATCAGAGCACCTCCATACAATGCCAGGCTCCGACAGCTCGTTCCAGTTTCCTGTGAATGTAGACCTTAGGAGAATGGCAATTGGGTTCCTGCCAACAATATGGGAGACTTAGATCAGGTTTCTGCCTCCTGGTTTTGGTTCCTACCAGGAGCCCACATACAGTGAGTGAACCAGTGCATGAGAGCTCTGTTTGCCTCTCAAATAAATCATTAAAAAAAAAGAGGTAATATTAATGGAATAATCTTTCCAATCTAAGATTAGTTTACAACGTGATATATAAAAAGTATATCCATTAGCAACGACACATCATTTATCTCTGTTTCAATTTCTTTATGCACTTCAACTTTACATCCAGAGATTTTTACTTGTTCTTATCATTGAAATATTCTGAATATAAAGTATTTGTGATAAATAATACAAAACTCTTTTTTTGTCTTTTAATATATTTCGGAAGAAATTAATTCAATGTAACCAATTTTGACAAGCTATATTTTTGTGTGTGTTTCAGGATTTAATACATGGCTTCCACAAAAATGAAGTGATTTTTCTTACTTTTCTCCTGTTACAATAAATGTTTATTTTTCGATTTAACCATCTCAAATATGTTTCAAGATTATGTTAAGAGTCCTGTTTTTTTTCCTAAGTGGTTAACTTGATTTCTCCAACACAATGTGTGTATTCTACTGCTCTTCAATGAAAGTTGTTGCCTCTGAAATTATGAAATATTTCTGGTGCAAAGACGAGGTAGGAAGAATATGATACAAGTAATTAACATCATCAGTATCTTCAGGAACAAATGATAAGAATGTTTACTCCACCAGGTTTCTACAACCTAAACAATAAACAGTAGCTCATTCATTCGACTTTGATTATTACATTCTTGGGAAAAATAACAATGTACTTACTATAGAACTGGTTAGCTTCCTTACTCCTAAATTAGTTTCAGTAATTAGCAGTAAACCATACCCTCCACACATCAAATAAAGATAACAAATAACTCTTAGTCAGAAAACAGGTGAAATCGCCTGTTAATTGGGGTTGACTAAAAATGATACAACAAAATTTCCATGCATTATTCATGAAAGAGTTAAACAGAGACACACAGAAAAGAAATAGCTAATCAACACAGTAGACAACATATACCCACTTTAGAAACATTTCTGGTTGCCGAACAACCAACTGAATTTTATTTTTAAAAATCTTTGGGATCTGAAAGAAAAACAGTTCTTCACCCTTAAGATGTCCAAAAATAACTATAATTTTCCCCAGTGCAAACTGCATCCAAACTGAAGTTTTTGAAATCTCCATACTAACATGTGGTTACAAGTGATGTGTTTCTATATAAAAATACATATTTTTCTCCAACAGAAAAAGAGATGAGGTTAAATTAAAATGACAAATATACTTGGACAAATATTGTACTTCTGAAGTTCAGTGCCTATGTTAAGGTTAGGCAAAGGTACATTATTTCTCTCCAATAATGTATTTAAATAATACTTAATTGTTCACTGGCCATACTCTGTTTTTCTTCAATAAGTAAACTACCAGAGAATTCTTCTTGCACTTTAAAAAAACAAACTATGCTACAAGAATAGCTGCTCCAGCTTAGTACGACTTTTCCATCTGTCCTGAGAAGGGGGTATTTTCTCCAGCTTTCTACAGAGCCTACTATGGAAAAAGGCAGAAGCAACATTTTTTATATCTATGGGAGCCTGTAATGCTGTCACTAGGACTTTTTCAATCATTCATCATTATGACTAGAGCAATTTAATTTTTTTAGATTAACTCCTTCTCAAAAAAATCATAAATTCAGATGTGAACACCGCAATATTTTATACGAGCAAATGATACTGCAGTAGGATTTGCAGGAATACATTCTTTAAAGTTTTGGAATCTATTAGTCATACTTGAAGTACAGGTTGCAAAGGAAAGTTTCTACCCTGACAAACACTGATTTTAATCTGCAGCAGAATCAATCAGTAGAATCATCTCCAGGCAAAACACACATTCAAAAGTGAGGGATACACACTCTGTTGGCAACAATTTCAACCCTGGTGACAGTGAGACTACAGGTAAACAGAGCAGGGAAGCAAGGAGGTGCAGATAAGTAGAAATGGAGACTCATTTTGCAATTATCAAATCCATACTAGTTGTATTTTTAAATCAAAACAGGAAAATCAGAAAGCAAGCTTCTGTTCCCATAAAACCATGTTGAGCTCTTAAACAAAAGTCTACAAACGTTTCTGTCTGGAAAATACTTATTTCTGCATTTTTGTGTTTTTTAAAGTAACAGGAAAGAAGACATAAAAAGACCAATTAAAATATGAAATCTGAAACCACAAGAAGACCACTGGCGATAGCTTTGTCACTTATAAAACACGCATTTAAGTGATCTGCCTGCATTGACCCTACTATCAAACAAGTAAGTACATTCAAGTTGTTAATAATTAATCAAATTAAGTAAATGTGAACTCTTTTATGATGGGCAGTACCAATGCATGGGTGGCTACAGCCCTGTGGCGTGTAAGCTGTGATATATTCATGAAGTCCACCCTGAAGAATGAGACTTCTCAGTGTGATGGGCCAGGTGATAAGTTTTTGCATACTGACCAAAGTCAAAAGAGCTCTGCTATAGTTGGCAAATTGACCCAGGTGTCCCCCAAAATGCTCATGTGTCGAAAGATTGGTCCCCAAAGTCTTACATAAGTGGTTAATGGGGTCATGAGTAAAGATGGAAGCCTCAGCCAAGTATACTGTCTGATGTTTGGGTGGAAGCTGCTATAATCAAATCACCGTTACTTCATAAGTACACACAAGGGACACGGGAAACCCGTGTGTTCTCCATCTCTCCTTCCCGGCCGGACATGTGATTGTTTTCTTTGTTCACACACTGTCACCCTCTGGTTCCTCCACATTGCAGAATCAACACAGTCCCCTTGATCCCAAGCTGTGAACCTGCAACCACAATACCCCAGAATAAAACTCCTATTTATGCTAGCTTCTCTAAGACATTTTACTTAGAGCAATGAAAGACTGACTACCACAGCTTCTCTTTAGAGAAGGGCAGGAAAATCGTAACTCCAAAACCAGCTGCCAGTTAGGATCACAAGATTGGGGCAGCTGCAAAGTGGCTGCTTTGGGCTCTTATGTTCAGCTTGAGTCCTATCTTAGCTGCACTTTAGATTCAGCTCCCTGCCAATATACCTGGGAGCAGCATATAATGGCCCAAACACTTGAATGCTTGGGTCCACACAGGAGACTCAGATGCAGCTGCTGGTTCCTGTCATCCGCCATCTCTAGCTGCCTGTCTGGTGTGGCCACTTGAGGACTGGCAGATACAAATTCCCTTGTGCTGCTTCACCCACCTTTTTACTCTGTGTTTCAAACAGATCTTAAAACAAACAAACAAACAAACAAAAAAAACACATCACTATATACTAAGGGAACTGAATAATTCGAAGACTAAATAAGATCCTCCCCCTCTATTCTTTCAAAATATTTTGGGGACATTATTTTAAACATATTTGTATATTATGTGCTTGCATATATACTATCTAACAAACATGTTTAAATAATCTTATGTAATATCTGGTTTTTTATATATATTTTTATTTTTATTTGAAAGGCGGATATACTGAGAGGAAGAGAGACAGAGAGTAAGAGCTTCCATCCCAAGTAACCTCAATGGCTGGAGCTGAACCAATCCAAAGCCAGGAGCCAGGAGCTCTTCCGGGTCTCCCACCTGGGTGTAGGGTCCCAAGGCTTTGGGCTGTCTGCCACTGCTTTCCCAGGCTACAAGCAGGGAGCTGGAAGGGAAGCAGGGCCACCGGGATTAGAACTGGTGCCCATGTGGAATCCCAGCACATGCAAGGACTTTAACCACAACACTATGGCACTGGGCTTGTAATATCTGGTTTTATGTTATTAATTAGAAAATTTTGATACTAGGTCATTCTTATCTAACAAAGAAGGCAATTCTAAATTTCATAACAAATTACCACTTTGTCCTAAAAATACAGTACAAAAAAACCCCCAGGGAAACCATATACTAATATTTTTATTTCCATTAAAATTTCTAGCAAAACTGTAGGTAGTAAAAAAGGTGCCACCAAAAAAAAAAAAGAGCTAGCAAAAATTACATTGCAGATTTTTCATGATGTTGTAATGATCCTACTTTCTAAGAAAACTGAACACACACAGGAGTCTCATGATGTGTTTTAAAACACTCTCATTAATGTCTTCTTTGTTGTTTTGTAGTTTAAGTTTTTCAGTTGATAGCCCAGCTTGCCAAAATTTGCTTCAACAAAAGAGTAAACTGCTTGGGGGAAAAAAAAAAGGCAGGCAAACAGACTAGAGTAAGCCAATATGTTGCGCTGCACACAGCCAGCATTTGCCCTGTAAAATATATGCTTCTCAGTATGCACATTGCGTAATCCCTTTAAGTAACAATTACTAAGTTAAACAATGCAATCTGTCCCACTGGCAAGAAGTGTGCTATGCAGTAGATTAGGGGATCCCATTAGGAGATGAACTCTGCTTCCAGCCCTGAGGCCCATAAAGATTGAACACATTCCAGACAGGACACAGCCAGTCAGTCTGTCTCAGGTGTGGTGGAAGAGCAGCAGCTGTTCCACTCAAGATTATACTTTACAAACCAATTCAAGGAATTGCCCGGCATCATATGCGAGTGTAGCAGGTGCACCTCAGACATAAAAAGAAAATGTTTGAAAATGCTCTGGCCAAAAAAAGTATTTATTAATCAAAAAATAAAGAAAACCTACACAGAGATGCTACTTCACAATACATTCTTCACAATACAACACAGGCTCACTGAACTCAGTCTTAACAGAATCCAAGTATTTAAGAAACAGCATTGTCCAATTTAATTGTTAAGTTTTATTTTTTGCCATATTTCTAATGTGGAGAAATAAAGAAGATATACTCATATTATTTTTTGCTCAAATTTGTAAGAACTATTTTATCATATGTTATTCATGCTTCTAAAATGATATATTAAACATACAGTTAAATTGCCATGCTTTGTTTTAATCTCCAGGGGTAACTTCTTTCCTGAACATCTTTAGATTTTATTACACAAAAGTATACACATACTAAAACGTATGTATTAAATTACTGCATATATCAATTTCCACAAAACACAATTATAAAAAAAAACTGATATAAAAATGGCCAAAAGTTCATTACAACACACTATTTTACACCCAGAAGACTGGACAGATTCTAAAACATTACTTATTGAACATTATACACTGTACACTATGGCATTTTTATCAATCATTTATATATAAAATATGCATATCAAAGATATGTCAAGTAGTAAGTACACTCATCATTCATATCCAGTAAACACTTTGTCATTCACTGTTATTTTTGTGTAAAATCTTTTATATCATTTTAGAGTGAAGATATATTACAGCTAAAGTTTATAAATATTAAAACATGAAATATTTTACACTCTAATTTTCTATATGGCAATTTTAAAAACAATGAAGATCATAATTTTAGAATGACTGATTTGTGGCTGTTGCTGAAGGACAATACTATGGTGGTAAAATGAGGTGGGGGGAAAATGAGGGGTGGACGGCGAAATCCTGTCCCTAGGGAATCATATCATGAAAGATAAAAATACATACTAAAAGCACAATCTAAGAAGTCCTGCTAATTAAAACTTTTCTTTTTGACACAAAAACTTAATTGAAGCTTAGACAGATACTGTCTCGCAGATAGGAGAGTTCAATAGTACCCCCCACAAATTTTGAAAGACACTCAAACATCACTTAAGTGAAACTGCTCTTTACAAATCTTTGTCTAGAGAAATTCACTGCCTCTAACATGCTACTCACACAATTCCACATTAACACAGGCCTCTGCAAAATGGAAAGAGATTTTCTCTGTACCTTGGGAGGAGATGGTGGAAGCGAGGGACTATAGTTTAGGCCGTCTCCACAAACACTGCCATGCAGAGATAAAACAGGAGCTGGAGCAGAGTAGATGCTGTCATTATCCGGAGAGTACTGCGACTCAAATGTGGACTCATCCACCAAGTCAGCATCATGTGTGTCCACCTGAAAGAAGACAGTAATATCAGTCAGGAATCCAGTTCCAGTACCAGTGTGTCAGTCTCCCCTTGAGACAAAAAAGCTTATGAACAGTAGTGTGTGTGTGTGTGTGTGTGTGTGTGTGTGTGTGTGTGTGTGTGTGTGCGCGCGCGCGCACCTGCCCTGTTTTCTGTATGCCCTCTCTCCACCCTCGTCCAGACATCACAGAATGAATACTACAATGGAACAAAGAATGACTGCCCATCTCCTGCAGAGGGTACTGGCCTTGAAGACTATATTATTCCATCAATAAAAGTGCAATAAGTCTCAACAAACAAAAGGCTTGGATCAATTCTAAATTTAAATAGTCTATATGTTAAGGAAAATATTTACTTTTTCTAATTAACATGCCAGTTCTTAGCAATTTTCTAATAACACAAATGAGGTCATCACCATCCCTATTCAAAGCCTAACTCATCGAGGCCCTTCCTTAGAGATATATGTTAACCTCACTGAAAATAAATTTCTGGGTAAATTATCTTTAACTAGATTTTGAAACTACTCAAGTTGCAGAAACCAGAGAGAGAATCTGCAACTTTATGCTAAAATTATACTAACAAGGAACCTAATTATGATTTGGTAATGGGTGAGATTTTAAGTTACAAACCTATGTTAGAAAACTCATACAGAATGAGATAATTTCACTAAATATTAACATACAAATTCTAGTACTATCTTACGTAGCAGATCCAAAAGAATTAAATCAAAATGAACCTGATTATCTTCCTGCAGTGCTCTCATAGTCAAACCTTAGAAAAGGCAGAAAACAATTAATTCTACCTATCTTTGATAGCAACAGTATTTTCTGTCTTGAATCTTGATGGCAAAATCCCATATGTTCTATCTCTTCTTTGTGCCAGAAACCAGAATACTGTAACTTTACACTAAATCAAATTTTATTTAAGTGTTAAATATGCAAATTTACTAGTTTCAAATTGACATGTTCATATTCAACAGTGGCTCACTGTTTGGAGGCTTCCTCTTCTAAATGTACATTCTGTACAACATTCCAGGTAATAAAAACTTAGCCTTTGCTGTCTAGATAAATAGTATCAAGTAAGGCTTGTGCCATGGATTACAACAAATATTTACACTGAAAAATGTATGCCTCAACATGATTTGATAACTTACTGATATCTCAGAAACTTAGCAGAGTTCTTGGTAACTATTTCAGTCAGTTATTGTAGGATTGCACTAGGAGAGCCACCAGTAGTTGAATTAGCCACCCATTATTACTGATTGCTATGCTTATTCCAAGATATGAACTTGCATCCAGTGGCACTGATCCTTTTGATTGATATTCTAGAGTAAGTGTTGCCTTTTTATCTTTTTGACATTTCAAAAAGAATTTGGAAGTCAGGTATTATTTAGCTAATAGTACTCAACATAGCTCATAGCATACTGGTCTTGTTTTGAAGTGCTAACATATGCCCATGAAGATTAGAGCCAAAAGGTATACAGCATGTTAAGCATTATGTTAAATTATTGCATTCACTGTAACATGCACATAACTTTCCAAATGGCTATTTCAAGAATTGCACTTAAAAATATTAACAGAAAGAATTGTCTCTCCCAAAATGATATTACCAAAATGAATGTAGAATCAAAGAAATAATTCACACTCTGGTTCAAACCGAGATGTGCATAATCAGCTATAAAAACATAATGAAGAATTTCACAGGTCTTAAATCTCTTCTAGACAAACACTCAAGTCTGTAAAAAGCAGGGCATAGTTAGGTGTCGAGCTTTAATGGTGGGAGTGATGTGAATAAGAAATATAATTAAGTGTGTTGCATCAAAGTCATGTGCATATTTACATCTGGTAGATGATACTGTTCTTTAATTATCAACAGCACTTTTCCATCTACCTAAGGTTTTACAGAAAGAGATAATTAAATATTTAATCCTAATCAATGATTTTATAAAAAGCAAGCAGAAACAAAATCTGTATTTTTGGTTTTCTAGTAAATCATTTAGGTCTACACACTTCTATTTATAGAATAAATGAGTGACAATAAGTGAATCAATTAATATGATTTTATGCTATCAATGTTTAAAAAGAAGATGTACCTACCACTTCTTTTAAAGGTAGCTGAAATATTGACTTACGCCTGAAAATAGCTAAAGAATGCATGGAAATACATTGGCATAAAATCAGAACAAACAAGTGTTCTAAATAGCTTTAGTTATGATATAAAGACAAATTATACATGTTGATCAGTGCAGTTTTAATTGAATTTTCTCCACAGACCAACATACACTCATAATATATTCCATATATACGTATATATATATGCATATATACATATTTATGACTTTTTAAACCATGAGAACCATTTGAGTTGACCATAACAGTTTTGCTTTCAAAATTACAAAATCTCTTCAGCATATTCTGGAAGGCAAATCAAGACAAAGACTTGTGAAGAAAGCTTGAGAAGCGTCTCCACTAACCAGAGCCAAGTCAGCCCTGAAGAGGGCTGCGTCAGTCAGCCCCTCATCCTCACTGGAGTGTGGTGGATACAGAAAGGACTCCTCCTTAGCAGAGACGTAACCTTCTTCTGGTGAAAGCTGCAGGGATAACACAGTGTGAGGACCAGTTCCAAGAAAAGAGAGAACAGTGAAGGGGAGACAGAGAAGAAAGGGAACAGGAGGAGAGAAGAGAAAAACAACAGGACAGTTCTGAAATGATCACATGATTTTATATAGAACAATGAGCAAGAAATTTGCTATTCATATTAAGCATTTTACTCCCATAAGATTCAACGAGGATATTAATCCCAATGGGAACAACATGTTTTTGATGAGAATCTTCCTTCTAAGTGTTTTTCATTCTTCTTACAAAAGCTTAACAAGATCAGCAATTTATAAAAGTCTTATGGTGATCTTCTGGTTATTTTTACCTACCACATATTCTAGCCAAACAATGGCATCCTGAAAAATAAAGCAAGTCTTAGGTGTTAAGACATCAAAGAAGCTGCAGAAGAGGAAAGCAAGAAATGTAGATTACTCCACAAGGAATGTTCTGTGATCCCTGCTTTGCTTACAAACAAAGCAAAAGAGAGAGAACACTCTACATCTGTCTTCTGCTCTAAGCTATTAAATTGTGACTTTGATCACACTAACCTCAAACTTAAAACATCTTTTTCCATCTCAGAAAAGATGGACTAAAATATTTACAGAATTTTCTGGTCTATATCACACTGTATCAGCAATATACATAAAGTATTGCTGTGAACAAAATGTTCCCTTTCCTTCTTACCTAATTTTTCCCTTTTTTCTTAAGTATATTTTCATAGGTTCTGAAATACTTTGCAGAATAAAAAGTGATACATGAATAAATTATATTTAGATATATGGACTATGTTTATTTGAACAAATTCATAACAGTTAATGAATCACTTTTGTTGTTTATGTAAACTGAGCTATTTGAATTTTTTTCCTAAAGAGAAGGTATATTTACCCTTTCATTTAAACAATAATCATATGCCAGGAAAAAATCACAAATCTAACTCAATTTCAACATAATCCAGAGACTGGTACACAGTGCAATCACTATAAATAATGAAATAGCATACTTGCATTAGTTGCTTCAATTATTACTGCGTGGACCCATGCCCTATTGGGAGCAGTGCCATAAAATGAGGAGCCCATTTTACAAAGTTGAATTCCCTGCTGTAATTTATTAGACAACAAATGGGTTGTAACCAACAGAATTCAGGAACTTGAGACTCTCTGAGAGAGATCCTACTAGACTCCTGGGATCAAAGACTCTACTGTTAGATATCAATCTTATTAAATTTTCAATACCCCATCAAACTGCTGTTTTCATATTTTACATGCTATTTCTTTCAAATACTTGATCCTGCATTTATTAATTCTTATAATGAAATGAAAAAAGTCAAAAACAATCACAAAGTCACTTTCTATTTCTTTTTTTCTTTTTAAAAGTGTTACTGAAAATGAAATCTTCTTCCCCATGTGGCCAGTGACCACACTGAAGACCTAAGGTCATCATTCAATCACAAGAACACTTGTCATATACATTTTATTTGACCTATCTAAAAAGAAATCAATACAATCAAAATTCTTACAGGTAAAGGCTTAGCAACTCCTATTCTCACAGTGCCTGAGGGTGCCCCCTTTAGCGTCTCCACAGCTTCTTCAAGACTGCTGTTTTCCAAGTTCACGTCATTGACAAACATGAGTCGGTCTCCAGGAAGCAGGCGTCCATCTTTTTCAGCAATGCCACCAGGCACCAAAGAACGAATTACAATCACAGTGCTTGCTGGATCAATTGGATCCTAAGGCAATGGAAAAGTAAAGAGAACTCAGTTACCCTGCAGTGTGTTTTTATTTTACTACATGTCTATTCTGAAGTATAAAGGATGAATAATCATTTCGAATACCTTAAAAGAGTTCATATAAAACTTCTAATGAATTCTATGGGCTAAGGTTTTTTTTTTCCTTTTCAGAGTTTCTATACAGTTCACTGCAATCAATGGGACCTCATTTGCTAACAATTCTGAATTACAATTTTAATTATTTGACCAGTTTCAATTTTGTGTGATGTTATATTTTTATTGTCATGATGGTGACACACATCTAACAGGTTGTAAGATGGAAAAGAACCATAATGACAAGTCTGTAGCTGCCATTTGAGGCTAAATATCAGGTGTATTAATTATGAACCATAATTGTTAAATAGGATGTAAGCATATGGAACATCAACTTTCCACCAGACTTGAGTGTAACGAAGCTATGACCTGTATGTTTGAATTGAAGAAGCATGGAAAGAAGCCACATAGTATTTGCTGATGCAGTGTTTTCATTTGCACAGCAACCTTCACATCAGAACAAGACTCCAGAATCAGGTCCCGTGCAAACAGTTCCCTGGAGTCATCTCAGTTGCCTTTCTGTTCAGTACCACTGACAGGAGCAACAGCTGCACTCCACGGGACAGCTTCCAACATGGCCTCATTTGCTCAGCACAGAACACAATTCAGGTAAGGCCACAGACCGCAGGTGGCCAATCTGAACACTCATGAATTCAATACAGTCACGGGAATATCAGAACTCGCAGTATAATATGTACTATTAACAGCTAATAAAACAGATAATATTGCAGATTTATATTAAGACATGACTCAACAATTAAGAGCATGCAAATAAAATTTCTTCTGCAAATAACCCCCAGCAAATTGTATTTCCGTGATAATTCTGAAATACATTCTGCATGTTCTTCAAAATACCATGAGTTCAAATATTAAAACACTAGTTGAATTCCATGTTAAAAGAAATTCATTATGATAATCAATAAATCATAGATGGATATTTTGGAAGATAAAAAACAGCTGATGATTTTTCTAAGATTTTTACTTTTTCCTCTGACATCAGCACTATCCCTTTTAGCATCCCTTCTCTTTGTATGAGACATGCTTAAAGGTAGCATTTATTTACCTGGTAATCTAAAATGCTAAAACCAAGTCCTTTGCTCCCTTTCTCCAGCTCAATGTACTGAACGCCAGCCTCCCACATTGCCAAGGGCGCAGGACCCTCCTCTGTGTTCGGGACCACCGCAGGCACCTCCACCGGATCCTCTGTCTCCGAAGATCCGATGAACTCGCCTAGATCAACGTGAGGCTGCAGAACAGACCAGACAGCTCTTATTTCGGAGACACTAGACCGGCAGACACACATATCAGCATTACTGGGGGAAAAAAAAGAGTTCCCTAGCTTTTGTCCTGAACAAAACATTCTCAAATGACCAACAGCTTGTCTTGAAATCTTTAGGAAATAAAGTGAGAAGTACGGAAAGTTGCTAAAAAGGAAGAAACATCTAATTAGTAACAAGAATTTAAAACACATGTTCCAAAGTCTCCTTTTAAAACATACCAGCATGATTCTGCATGATTTTCAGATTTACCTGTATAGTCAGAAAAATGAGGTCAGCTATTTGGCTGTTAAATGAAAAGCACTCCTAGCATAAATAAGAAAGGTTCAAGAGAAAGGGGGAAAATGTAAACACTTCGTATTGTAGCCAAGTAAGGCTTCCAACATGCTATCATTTTTGCACAGGGTTATTTCCTTAATAAAGTAAGGTATACAATGGAAACACATTCCATTTCAAATGAGATTTACCTAGACTTGAAGCTTATGTCTATGACTTTTATATACATTACCCCAACACAGTCATTTTTGAAGTTTAAACAAGATAACATCTATATAAAGAACCTGATATAGAAACAAGGATTCAAAATGCTAGCTTCTTTCACTATCAGAATTTGTACACTATTTTTGCACTTAATTTTTATACAACCAAGAATATGAATAAAAATCTTTCCACATGCTTTATACCATATAAATATTGATTTTAAATATGTGGTGCTACTCTCTGAGTGTTGTGTGATTGGGAACTTTTTCTTGTCCTACCCTAATTATCCAAATGTATATTAAACTATATACTTTATTCTTCAAGGTTTTCAAAATTAGTCTATTGTACTGATTCCTTCAGCAAAAATGTAAATCAAATCAGTATCATCTCTCATTGTAGTTCAAATGAGATTAGACTATAAAATATGCAAACTCTAAATCCTAAGTTTAGATACTCTGTAGTCTGGAAGAGGGTAATTAGACCCATGTCTTGACATTTTGATCTAAATGGAAAAGAATAATCAAATAAGAAAGTCAAAGTTCCTGAATGTAACAGAAAATTACCTGATATGTGGCATTATTTGTTCAAGCTTATGACACTTTAAAAGTACAATATCCAAATAAACAAAATCAATACAAAAAAATTTTTAAAAGCCCCTATTTTAGTCATTCACTCAGCAGCAACTGTGTGCCAGACACTGAATTGAGTGTAACATCAACATATTTTTCCAAATAAGAACCACATATGTAAAGGTCAGATCCTAAAAATGATACCAATATAAGCACCTATTTAGCAGAAATGTTGCAAGAAAGCCATACAAGAACTAGTGTGCAATGGTACCTACTGTCAGTATATCATGTAGCTTGCCTAACAGCCATCTGAAATAGGTATCTTGATTAATATCTTACAACACAGAAGACTGAGGTTTATGAAGATGAAATATGACTTGTCCAAGGTTACACAGCTACAAAGCATCAAATCTGACTGAAACCCATTTCCATCTGACTTCCAGGTCTAACCTTATAAGCCACTGGATATGTGATGAAATCAAATGCCAAAGGGAGAGAAAGAAGCTCAAAAGAAATGTTAATGCCATTTGGCCTCTTCTGTATGCATTCATATTAGTCTCACATCTTTAAACATGATACCTTTTCTGTTAGTTCAATATCACATAAGTCCAGGGTACCCAGCTCTGACTGGGTCGTGGGTGGTACAGTTCGACGACAGCACACCATTGTCACTTCTATAGGCAGTTCTTTTAAAATATTGACCACATCTTGGTGATTTTCCCCAAGCAAAGTGATGCCATTCACCTGTGGGAAAAGACACATAAAAAACAGTGACAGTATGAATACTCTTTTGAAAATTTCTTGTTTAATAAACCTTATGATGATGACAGGTGAGATCTTTGGAAGGACCATTGAAAACATTTTCCATGAAAGTTTACAGTTTATTGGAACTGGAATTACCAGAAACTGCATTGGCAGAAAGCTACCAGCTTTCAGCCATATTTGGTCTTCTAGTGAAGAAAATCAGGAAGAAAGAGCTAATAAAACTATTTTCAAAGGAAAGACAGAAGAGGAAAAGGTTATAAAATTGAATATTTTATAGAACTGTCAAGTGAAAAAATAAAAATGAAAATGCCATATATGTTATGCTAGCAAGTTTTTAAGTGGGGGTAAAGAACATATTTAAATCTACTTATTTATGCATAAAATACTGGCAGATTGTACAGAAAAAAATGCCAATAGTTATATAACAAAAAGTGCTAAGAACTGGAATAGACGAAGATAAAAAGGAATTTTTCATATGCATCTTTTTTTCTGCAGTTCTGAAATGTACTCTACAAATAAAATATGTGTTTAAAAAATTTTAAGGAAAGATGTTATAACTGCCTTTTCCTTTAAAAAAAAAAGGAAAAAATTACCATGGAACTAGGTGTGAAGCTCAATTATACACAAAAAAATTCCTGCCATGAATGATTATTTGGAAATCTCTCTCAGGTATTCCTTGGAGAGGAATCTAAAAGAAGAACTCATCTATTCACCACATGAAGCCTCCTGTAACCTTTTCAGATTCTTATTTAGGGAAGAGAAAGAACAGAGCGCCTTACTTCCAACAGCTCATCTCCACTGAAGAGCTTCCCACTGTGTCCAACTGGACCTTCTGGTAGAACAGATCGGATGAAATGATGCCCTACTGTGGCTTCCAGACTTATGCCCAACCCACTATTCTCACTAAACTTGCTCACATGGGCCACCTGAAAAGAAAAAGAGTGTCAGAATCTTAAGGTGCATCCTTTGCTTCCTTTTGTTTTCTTCTGCCTACTCAGGCAAATAATTTGGTTAACCTGTGTTTCAAAAACAAAACAACACAAAGGATCAATCTGCCTCTAAAATACAACTAAAATTGGTTTGTTTCACAAACATAGGTACATTTGTGCTCTTTGTGTCCCAAAATAAGTACATGAGAGTTGAAGAGAAGAACCTAACCAAAATGGTGCTGTTAGGAAAGGGCTTTATAACAAAATGATTTGAACAAAGAATCGTACTCCTGATCTTGGGCCACCATCATGGGATAACAGTGTTTAAAAGTGAACCAAAGTTTAACCATAAAGAATTAATTTCTTTCTCTTTCAAGAATTCTAAGGGATCATCCACAGAATCCAGTAATTATACCAATAATGTCAAAAATTATGCTAAAGAGACCCTGTTCACTCCCTGTTTTACAGCCAAAACAACAGGGATGAAGAGCTCAGGAAAACATTTTAACAAGAGTTCTTTCAAATCTGAAAGGTATCATTTGCAAGATTCACGTCAGAAGCACCATCATCTAATGCAGACAGCCAACACTCGATGAACTGCACCTCACCCCTGAAAATCCAAGTTATCTTTCTCTTGCTCAGAAAAGCCTTCAAGAACTCCACTAAGAATGCTCGTCATTCCTTCTCTCTGTTATTGACTCCTTCTATGTCATCCTTTGCATAGTTTAATTACATGGCAAATATGTTAGAGTCAGTTCTATGTCTTCCCCCCTCCCAAACTCTACCTGACCAGGCACCACAGATTTCTGGGTTCTTTTTCACAGCACACTTGTGCCCCGAGTAGTTTGCTGGGAATACCACCAAAAAAAAAACCCTGCTTAATCCAGGGCAGCTAAAAGTGCAGTCATATGTCTTAGGTTTATGGACAAATAATGAGGGACTCTCATTCTTCCATTGTCATTTGAAGATGACAGTTAGAGAATCCTCCCTATAAAAGGAATCCCTGAGCTTTTTCACGTTAAATTAATTCTTACTAAACTTAGCATCACTGAATTCCTCTTGACTCAAAATAGTAGTGACAGCTCTACCTAATTATTTAACTGTTAATTATCTTGGGCGTTCAGTATCAGTGGGATAAACATCAAACACAACAGTGCTTGGTACAAAGTGCTCAGAGCCGGTTATTAGCAGTACTCATCATTATCCTTTGTATCTCTGCTAATGTAGAAATATGTCATTTTTAGAAGCAACATGAAAAAATTCTACCCACCAAAGAAATTTGGTTTTCTGTTCAAAATCTGTGAAATATGCCAGTGTTAAACCTCTTTTACAATATGGCAATGCTAGAAATACAAACCAATAATGACACACATTCTGGGTGATATAAAAAAGTACAGAGAATTAACCGCTTGAGGAAGATTAACATGTAACAGCTATGAAGGAGTGGAAAAGAGTTCTTTTACTATACTACGTATGTATTATGTCAATTCTTATTTTAAAGTAACATCTCATTTTAGTCTGTCTTCCATAAATAATAAATTTTAAACTCAAAAAAAGTTTCCTTGTGTGCCGAATGATTAATATTACTACAACTTTAAAATATCAATTAAATATGAGCTTTAAAACTTTCAGCTAACTTATTTCAGCTCTTTAGTTACTGTATAACTTTAGTCCAACTTGACAAGCAACTTCGGTCTTCTAAGAAAGCTCTGACCTCTGAAACTCTCCTGCAGAGTATTTCTATTCTTGCCTTGAGCTTCCTGTCAGGCACTGTTACAAGCTAGAAGACTATACAGGGATGCTCACTCACCACTATTTCGTAGTTAATGCCCATAATATGTTGCCACTTGGCCAACAGAGCAGCTTCTTGTTGCTGGGCATCCTCTCTGTCTTCCATTTCAGCTGACAGTAATGGATACCCTGAAACGGTGAAGGCAAAGCAGTTAGCAATGTCTTGCAACCAACAAGCTTCACCAGGGACGCTGTCTTCAGAATCTGCCTGTTGAGCTGCATTTAATCAATGTTGTTCTTTTTAACACATATAACCTAAATCTTAAGTCATTTTCATTCAAAAGCCCACAAACTATCTTACTTGAAAGAACGGGGGAGGGGTCTGCATTGCTTCTGGATTGATCTGATGGTCCTTTGGTGACCTCAGCAAAAAGCGCTACCGTTTTCTAGGTCTGCTTCTCTTATTCATTTCCTTTTAACTTTTCAAGTGGAAAGACTATGCTATTATTTAGGAAACCAAATGAACATTAGCAGATAATGTATTCAACTTTCATGCCAAAGGGGAAAATGCAAAAAATTAAGAACAATGAATAATTTATGCATTAACATAAAAACCATTAATGAAATCTCACTATTGGCATAAAGTAAAATGGAAAAAAAGAAAAATCACTAAACGAATGACATAAACAATATCTAAGAAGCTTGGCTTAGAAACATTGAAAACAATTTTAAAGTCATAATCAAAGGTTTGCATATTTCATCATAGCTCTCACTCATAAGGGTTGTCTTTCAACAATTTCTATTAGCGTGTATTTGGAAAAATAATTTTAATATTCCTTTTAATATTCAAATTTGAGCCTTAAAGACAAGTCCTACATTGAAATCTACTTATCTCCTTTTAGAAACAAGGAAAATTAAGGAAACTTTTTTTCACTTCAGGCATACTTTACAGATTTTTTTAAACTTATTTTTTTAAACTTTTTAAAAATAAAATGTCTCTGTTTACTCTTGAGAAATCAGAAACAATAAGCTGTAAGCAGAAAATTAAAGACTATCCTCAAAAGATTGTTTCTTTCTTCAAAGTTCAGATAGAATGCACAGAGTACAAAGATTTGCACAAAATAATTCCCCCTTTTTTCCTTTTTTTAATTTGAAAGGCAGAGTTACAGAGAGAGATCTTCCGCCTCCAGGTTCACTCCCCACATGGCTGCAATGGCAGGAGCAGAGCCCATCTGAAGCCAAGAGCCAGGAGCTTTCTTCAAGCTTCCCAGGTGGGTGCACAGGCCCAAGGACTTGAGCCATCCCCTGCTGCTTTCCCAGATCATACTCAAGGAAGTGAATCGGAAAAGGAGAAACAGCCAGCACATGACCCAGCATCCATATGGGATTCCTGTGCCATAGGTGGTGGCTTACCCTACTATGCCCAGGTGTCAGCCCCACAAAAATAATTTTCTTTAAAACTATTTTCCACAATTGTTGTAGTTTCTCAATATGTTAAAGAACCATAAAGCTTCAGTATATAATTAATTACTACAGGGCAGAATTCCATGAGAGAGATCCATCTTGTACATTGTTTGTTGAGTTTGTTACCCAAATAGCTTAAAGCAATATGACTGGTGAAGGAATCACACAACCCAGGGCATAGCTGACGGTTGTAGCAGTACACATTAAAAAAAAAATTAAAAATCCTAAATATACTGCTAACACTTGACAGACCCCAAGCTTCTGACCAAAGAGTTCTCAGAAAGATATGATAACAGCTGCAAAGAATGAATTTCCAAATCAAATTCCCCATGTTAATATTTGCCATTGTGAAAAAATGATTGAGAGCAAAGGTTTCCCTAAATAGGACAGTTCGTTGTTTTGAAAGGTCTTCGGTGATTGTTCTAGAATATTTCATAATTTTATTATTTGTTAAGTAAGGTAGAGAGATGTCTATTGCATAAAAAGAGAGAATTAAATTAAAGCCTTGTATGAAATAACTTCAAAAGGCATGTGGAAAAAAAGGAATGGAAAAGTTAAGTTTATTCTGGTATAAAAATTTTGAAATCTATACATAGTTTCTTCATAGATGCATTTTCCAAGAACTTTTAAGAGTAGCTTTAAATATAATTAATATATTACTAAAAAGGTTTTGTAAAACAAAACAACAACAAAAGACACAGAAGCAGGCATCCAGGTATGGCAAACTGAGCAGTCTCTGAGCAGTCTCTATAAAGGAATATTGGTCCAAGTCTCCACTCTGTTCCACTTCTAATCTTGGTTCCTGCTAATGCTGCTGGGAAGCCAACACATCATGTCCCCTGTGGCCCCACATGGAGACCCAGAAGCAGCTATAGGCTCCCGGCTTTGGCTTGGACCAGCCCAGCCCCAACTATTATAGATATCTCAAGAGTGAATCAATTAAGGGAAGACTTCTTTCTTTCCCTCTCCCCTCTGTCTCTATCTCACTCTCTATTTCTCTATGTCACTGCAATATTTTTTAAAAAAATAAACTTCAAAAACAAAAAGCAATATGAAAGAATATACTGATTCAGTATGATAATATAATACATATAAGTAACATTCATATCTATAAATAAAGATTTACAAGCACCTTTTATTAAACATTTGTTAGTAATTTATGATACAGCCCTACGGCTTACTCACACTTGCAGCCATGCCTTATCTAAACAATGAAGACTATCATAATCAATTTCTAATTTCTTACCTTCTTCTTCAATTGGTAATATGCTGATATTTCTTCTCAAAGATAAAGAATCTTCATCTTTTTCATGATTTTCTTAAAAATAAAACCATTTTAGTATTTATGTCTTCAATGAACCGCATCTGGTCTATAAACACACTGCACTTATTTGCTCCCCTAGATGAGAGGATATTTCTTTTTTCTTTTCTTTTAGATCAACTCTCAATATAAGCATGTGCTCTAATAGGAAACTCCTGTTACAGGACAAGGAATGAATACAACCCTCCCCTGAACTGCTTCCCTTTCTCGAGGACGGCAATAATAGCATGAGGCACAACAAACACAATGGTCTGTATTTTACATATAAAACAGCATTTTCCAGCCAATAGTATGGTTTTGATCAATTTACTCGTCCATCAGTGAGCTGCATTGGATATGAGCGATTTGTACAGACTCACATCCAGCTTGTGACGGCCAATTGTGAAAGTGGATAACTTCAACGATAAGCTGGGCATTTAATTATGAGTTCACGTAAGTCATCCAGATGGAAAAGCACCCCTTCAGAGAGAATACTGTCATGTGGCCCAAGGTAAGGCAAAGACAGAAACGGAAACAAGAGTGCAGTTTCCAACTGAGAAAAGCTGATTAGATGAATAGCACAGAAAGAAATCTGCTTTATGCAGAGCCTATGCATTGTTAATGCTCATTCCGGTTAATCTTGACTTTTTAAAAACTCATTTGGTTCATAATACATAGTTGGAATAAAAACTGTCCCTTAAGAATAGTTTCAGAATTAGAACAAAAAATCAAAATATAAAGGACTAACCAACATAAACTGACTTGGCATTACCTTTGCTCACAGCTGTGCTAGCAAGAGATGAATCCGCATCTTTCGTGTCTTCCTCCCTTGCAGTGAGCTCCATTTCCTGCTTTGTCCCTCTTCTCATTAGTGTCAGCCGCACAGTCTGCCCTGTGTGTCGCAACACCTCCACTGCCTGTTGATTGGTAAAACCCTGAAGGTTGGTGCCATCTACCTATGATAACAAGGCGTGTTAAAAATAAATATTTCTATTACTAATTCACGAAATGCGTGTTTGTTGCTTATTGATGTGAACCGAATTGACAATGAGTAGTCATGAGGTTATTCCACCACTGTTTGGGAATCCATATTAATTTACATGCTCTAGAAACACCTGGCATGATTTTGCCTGCTTTGTTTAACACAGATCGTGCATTGCTACTTCTTGAAGCTACAAACTGACGGTTCTCGGATGCGGCCCAGGATCCTAATCCTTTCTATACATTCATATTTCTCGGTGATGCTGAGACACAATCAAGTTGGAAAAATACAACTTAGACATGCAGAATACAAAAGCATCAAATCCAGTGATGACAAATTCCAACATCTTATTTATATTGCCTTTAAAAAGGATGATGAAGTTGCCTTCCATATTATCTTTTTATCATTCAAAAAATATGTGTGATTCATGCTTTTCTAGGTCTGAAATGGCAAAACATTCCCTATGCCCCAGATAGGATCCTGTCATGCCAAGTCTGTCTTCAGTGGCACACTCATTGGGACAAGGCTCAATACCCTCAATGTGGCTTAGACGGCCTGCAGCCACAGGTATTTAAGGTCACAAGTATTCACTCCGAAATGTGAAATGGCTATAAACTGGCTTTTTGAAGCACAGTCCTGGAATTAAGGAGAATGACAGAATAAGATAGGTGGTATTCAAGATAAAGTATGTCACTACAGAAGAAAAACATGACACAATTTTCAATTCAACATTTTTAAGCTTCATTTGTTTTATATGTATATGTCCACAATTGCATGTTCTGTATATGAATATTATAATTATAATTAAATACACAGCAGCATAGAGAGGAAGAAACAGGTAATTATTTTTACTAATGGAGATTTTCCAACGCCAGAGACCTCTGGTCTAAGCAATGATTTCATACTCGGGGCGAGGGGGAGCTTCTCAAATCTTGTATGAAATCTGAAAGAGGTAAACTGAACACATATGTCTGACTGTCTCTTTTCCACTTACTGGAGCCATGTTGTTTTGCCTCTTGGAAAGACTACTGAAATTTAAATTAAAAGGTTTAAAACTAAAACCAGAAAATTTTAAAAAGTCCCTACATCAACCACTTGAAGGAACACCTGGCTAAAATGGCCTGCACATGACTAAAATAAGGTTAACACGAGTATATGTGCAAAAGTAATTTGGCCAGTAAGGACAGAATTTAGTAAAAACCAAATATATTCCCTCATTCAGATACAAAAGCAGTGATGGTGAGCATTAAACACAGCCGTTACGCTGCATCTGGGCACTTAGCCTCTTTTTTCAGTGTTTGAGCTCCAGTTCTTGCTGCATTCATGATTCCAACTGCCTGCCAGTGCACCCTCTGGGAGGCAACAGGTGATGGCTCTCGTAGTTGCATCGCTATCACACACCTAAAACATCTGGACTGAGCTCCCAAACATGGAGAAAAAGGTGAGTGACCTAGTAGATGAAAGCCTGTCCCCACGCCCCCTTCCAGCTTCTCAAATGAAACAAGTAAATCAATTTTTTTTAATCTAGAAAAAAAAATCGTACAGCAATCAGATTATATCTGCAGTTCTTAACGAGTGACTCCAAGAAATACACCAAGGGAGAGGCTACAACAGGCTGCAGGGAACTACTCACATGTAACAGAAGTCATTTTAACCTAGCCTGTCTGCATGAATGATTCCTTCCCGAACACTGCGAACAAAATCTGCATAATCCCCAGCCAAACCCATCTCAGCTACTGTCTCAGCTCCTGGAAGTGTGGCTCATCCTATGAATGAGCAAACATCAGAGGATGTGGAAAAGGCCACCAGTCCACGAGAAAGTGTGTGCACTGAAGCACCAACACAGTTATCTTCTTACGAAATTGTTACTGTCGTGAACGGGAAATAAGGTATTTCCAGAAATTCCCTTGCAAAATGATGCTGGTTTCATTGCATTTACAGATATTATCGTCACAAAGGAGAGCAAAGAATATCCACCAAGCCAAGAAAAGGAAACTGTGAGAATGAAAGCAGCCTGCACAATGTTCAACAATGGAAAAATAAAAGCAATGGAAGACATAATCACTAATTTTTCCCGTATCTCAGAGAAAAAGAATTAACAGCTAAAAATGTTCAGGAGACACATAGGCTGATCTACGAAACCAAATAAAACTATATGGAAAGAATTACAGGGAAAAGAGAATAAAAAGGAAAACCAATCGAAGAAATGATTAAGTGAAATGGAATATCATGTAACTTATGAAGTGACACTAAAAATAAATATATAAATATAAAAGATGACTGAAAAAATACTAACACCCAGATATATCCTGGTAAAACTCTTACATTTCAAAGGTCAAAAGAAATACAAATCTAGAGCCTCCTGGCAGCTGTATAGTTTGTGGTAAGGAAACTATACAGCAAGGGTTTAGTATTCAGCATAATACGCGTGAGAGTGAAAAGCATTACTGACATGCTGTGACTATGGATCTCCACCAAAGACAGTGAGGAGATCAGCCACCATGCAGAAGCTGGCTGGTAAAGAACTACGATTCTCATACATTGAGGGCATAAATGTACTGGTTTGTTAAAAACCAGGCAAAACCTAAGAGAATCTTCTTAAGAGAAATGGGTGCATTAAGTTCCTAGAGCTATGTTCTGAATTTCAAATCATAAATTATTAATAGAATCCATGAGAAAATTTTTAAACTAAATTCAAATTTTACATGCTTTAAGCCTTCGATAAAAATCAATGAACATGTTCTTCATTCTCATAGTAATGCAGATAAGGAAGAAATGGCAAAAATTGAGATTTGATGACAATTCTTCAAATGGAAAAATTTGTGGTTTTAAGCTTTCCATATGCAATATATTTCACTGCGTAATTCTTACAAAAATTTTGATAAGAAAAATCAAATGTATAATTTTGTTTGACCAATATTTTCATCTATAGATATGCAAAGAAAATGTTTTTTATGAATTAGATTTCATTTTTTAAAACATCTGTTTTTTATTGGAAAGTGAGAGTTACAGAGAAAAGGAGAGATACAGAGAAAGATCATCTGTCTACTGATTCACTCCCTAAGTGGCTGCAATGACTGGAGCTGAGCCAATCCGAAGCCAGGAGCTTCTTCTGGGTATCCCACACGGATGGAGGGCCCCAAGGCTTTGGGCCACAAGGGGATTTCAGCCAATAAGCAGAGATCTCGATGGAAATAGAGCAGCCAGGGTACTATTCAGCAATCATCTGGAATCCTGATGCGCTTCTAGGGCAATGAGTTAGCCTACTGAGCTATGGTGCCAGACCCTTAGATTTCAATTTTTAAATGCCTGAATTTTCATCTTTTATTTGAAAGACAAAGAGAAAAAGACAAAAACTGATCTTCCCTCTGCTCGCTCATTTCTCAAATAGCTGGGGCTATTAGGGACTGATGTCCAATGGATTGGTAACAAAATTACCTAAAATTCACTGTGGTAATAAAATGGACAGTGGTAAATACATTTTAATTTCACTGAATTGAAAACTAACTGGATGAATCACAAGAATTTTATCTCAACAAAACTGATTTAAAAAAAAAAAAAAAGGTTTTGGGCCTGCTGCAGTAAAGCAGGAGCTAAAGTCCTTGGCTTGAACATGCCAGGATCCCTTATGGGTACTGGTTCTAATCCCGGCAGCCCCGCTTCCCACTCAGCAACCTGCTTGTGATCTGGGAAAGCAATCAAGGACAGTCCAAAGCCTTGGGACCCTACACCCGCGCAGGAGACCCAGAAGAGGCTTCGGGTTTCTGGCTACAGATTGTCTCAGCTCAGTCATTATGGTCACTTGAGAAGTGAATCATCGGATGGAAGATCCTCTCTGTACATCTGACTTTCCAATTAAAAAATAAAATAATTTTTTTAAAAAAGCTTTCTAGTATAACTATGGTTTCAATTGTTAACTCAGAATTAGTGATGGATACACAGTTAACCTCTGTTCACTCTTTCCCATAAACAACAACTAAATAAGATACAGGGTTCAGGTTTCCTAACGTAGAAAAGTGGAGCCACACCAAGGAAGCTCACTGGCAGCACACACAGACGAGTGCACACACTCCATCTGATCTTGAGGCTGGATTTGATAGGTGGACAGGTGGGGCGCAGAATTGAATCTGAGTAGGTCAGAAGGCAGATGAAGGACTTCTGTTTTTGAAAAGTATGGTAGCAAACACTTAACATAATATTTACCACTTTAATCATTTTTAACATACAGCACAGTTAAATACATGCATGGCCTTTACCCCAGGCCTGCATTACTTTTTACCTTGTAGAATTTTAGCACTTTATCCACTGAATAACAGCAATCCTGTCCCCAGCCCATTACCCTATTTTCTGTTATAAATCTGATCATTTCAGTACCTCATACAAATTGAATTATAAGGCATTTGTTTTTTTGTCACTGGCACATTTCATTTAGGATAAACTCTTCAGAGGCCATTCATATTTTAGAATAGCAAGATACAGGATTTTCAAAGACCCTCAGGAAAAGAGGAGTTATAAGTTTATGTTTGATGTATGGATTTAAAATTAATGCATAGGTTTTTTATGATTTGTATTTCCCAAATACTTTTTTGACATTTTTTATTAGAATGGATTTTAAATTAGTTGCACTAATGATCTGTGCAAGTACCGTATTAAGTGCAATATCAATGAAGGGAATTCACTACATTGGATATATCTGAAATTATCAAAGAGACTCCCCTTCAGAATTGAGGGCAGTGAAGTTTCTATCCAGAGCTCTATTTTATTTCCACAATAAACGGGATAATTCTGACAGCCCCTTTTCACATTATCAAAGCAAGCTTAAATTAGCACAGAGTTATTTGTAGTTCTTAAAACTAAGTAAGCTGGGAGAATATAATTTCCAATCACGAAAATCACTAAAGCTATTATTAAATGCAAAACTTACTGCTATAATTTGATCTCCAACTTGGATTCTTCCATCAAGTTCAACTGCACTGCCTTTGGTAATGCTCTTGACAAAGATTCCTGAAGGTTCTAAAATTAAAAATAGGTTATGTTTTCTCTTTCTTTGCAAAGCAGAAGCAAAGAATAGCCATATTCTTCTCTTCAACCATAAAGCCCTAATTTTGAATAAATAACAAGATATACAAACATAACCTCAAGTGGAAACTTGAGGCTACAGAATAAGACAACTGTTTTATACGTCTCAACTACAGTATCAAGAGTCACCTAAAGTATTCCTAAGGAAAATTTCAACTTTTTACAGCTATATTATTAAAAAAAAAGGAATGACAATTCATTGTTTCATAAGACAAACAATGGAGGAAACTGTCAAAATTAAAAACCTTTATGGGTCAGACTGATGCACCAGCTCACATGGGAGCCATGGGTTGGGCTTGTTAGCATGGAATATGGCTGACCATTACATGCCAACACACACGCAAGCTATAGCTGGGGCCTGCCTGGCTGGGCTAGATTCCAGTACCTGACAATGAGTGTCAGATCAGGGGATGGGTCACATTTAACTGGGTTATGACACCAACCAGCACGCAAGAGAATCAGACGGTCCGAGGGTGGTTTCTGTGGGGATATGTAGGCCCAGCCCAATGGAGCTACTAGTCCCGCTACTTAGCTTGAGAGTTGGGATGGTGACTGGCTGCTCACCAATATTGGGGCTGGGAACAAGCGGGGCAGGTCCATGCTGCAGCACTCAAACAAGTACCGTAAAACAAGGTGTGGGGCAGGCCGGGCCACACCAGCTCATACAAGAGCCAGGAATGAATAAGGCAGCCCATGCCAGGTAAGGGACAAGCACCTGTTGGCATGTGTAAGATCTGGGTCTGGGAGTGGCCTGAGCATGGGAACCTGGGAAACTCCCCTAGTAGTTCATAGCTCCCACTGCTGAGTATGTGGTCCAGGCTTGGGTATTGGGCAGTCTGGGCAGGGTAGCTCCATCTGTCAGAAAGTGTATGAGTTGGTTTTAGAAGGAGAGGACTGGGTAGGGCCAAGCAAACCACATCCCACTGGCAAGGGCAAAAACCAGGATGGAGTACAGGTCGTGCCGGGATAGGCTGCCATACCTGCTGGTTTGCCTGAGCCAGGGATGATAGCAGACTGAGCAGGGCCAGTTTCCAGCACCCACCAGTAAGAAATAGGACTGGGAACTGGCTGGTTCAGGTCAGGTCGCAGCATCCGAAGGTAAAGGCCAAGGCAAGTGGCCTTGGCAAGTGGCCAAGGCAAGGGAGTGACTCTGCCAAGCCAGCTCAGAGCAACCGCTGACATGTGCAAGATCCATGGCTGTGTTCAGGCCTGGTTAAGGAGCTAAGGGGATGCACTGGCTGGACTGTGGGTTCTGCTGGTGAGCACAGGGGCCAGAGTGCGGGCTGCGGTCTAGTCTGGAAATGGCTGCAGTATCCCTTAGCACAGGCGTGGACTGGGTCTGTGTGTGCCAGACTAGGCTAGACTCCAGCAACCACTGGTGATTGAGAGAACCAAGGGTGGGTGTAGAATAGGTTGGGCTAGGTCTCTGCCACTACTAAGCCATGTGTGAGCTGTATCTGGGTATGGACTAGGCTTGACTGAGCTATAGCACCCAATAGTAAGAACTAGAATGGGTAAGGGCCAGTCAGGTAAGGTTACTGTTCCTGCTAGGACATGGAGTAGACTAAATAGGGCTGGCCCAGGAACCCATTGGTGTGCATAAGATCTGGCACTGGGAGAGGTTCTGATGGAGGGGCTTGGGAAACTCCTCTGTTGGGACACAGTGCCTACAGGTGCATGCAAGAACCAGGAAAGGGAGCAGCCTGGACCAGGCCAGGTTACGGTGCCGACAGGCTTACCTTTGGCTCAGGTCTGTGGTGAGCCAGGCTAGGCCACCTCATATCACCCGCTGGCAAATCGAATAGCCAGAATGGAGTGTGGGTCATGCCAGGTCAGGCTGCAATACCAGCCAGTTCACATTAGGGCTGGAAGTGGGGGCTGGCTGGGCTGGCTGGGCTTGCTGGGTTGGCTAGGCTGTAGCCCCCACCAGCATGAGCTGGAATTGAGGGACAGCTGGGCCAGGACAGGCTACAGCACCCACTGGCGAATGACGAGATAAGGCAGGCTGTGCAGGACTGGACCGCAGTGCCTAACCAGCACACATGAGACCCGGGAGTGAGTGGGTGAACTTGGTAGAAGAGCTGCAGAAAGCTCTCCTGCAGGGCCACTATTCCCATGGTAAGCATGAGACCTGGCACTGGGGCAGACCAAACTGAGCAGGGCTACAACACCTATTGGCCTACATGTAAACTGAAACAGAGACAAGCCAGGCTGGACTGACTGTACCTACTGGTACATGCATAAGTCAGAGTGGGCGAAGGTTAGTTGGGCTTTGCCACAGCATCAACTAGCAAATGTTAGCACAGGGGGAAAATTCTGTTGAGCTAAACTGCAGTGCCACCTGGAGAGTGCAAGATCCAGAAGTGGGAGTGAGCCCATTAGGGAAACAGTGGTCACCTCCCTCTTGAGTTGCCACTCTGACTGCTAAGCATGAGAACCAGGATTGAGACAGGCAGGGCTGGACAGATAGCACCCTCCAGCACAGGTGTGGGCTGGATGTGGGGGGAGGGGTGTTAAACTAGGCTTCAATGCCCATTGACATGTATGAGAGCTGAATGGGATGTGGGACAGGACCAGTCAGCTATACAAACTGGCAAGCATGGGAACAAAGACAGGGGGTGGGCCTGGTGGGCCTGGTTATTGAGGGTCGCTCCAACTAGGCTATCACTCACACTGGTTTGTGTGGGGGCCAAGTGTGTGGTAAGCAGGATCAGGCTGGACTCCAACACCCATTAGTTTGTGTAGAAGACAGGGTTGGAAACAACTGGCCCAGCAATTGCACCTAACAGAGTTCTTGTGGACCAATTTGGGCTACAAACTACACACACAAGAATCGGGTCTGGGATCACCTCAGATGAAGTTTCTTAGGGAATCATCCCAACTGAATCACAGGACTCAGAACCACAACAATGGAAGAAACTGCAGGTTCCATGGATTGACCATGGAATGCATGTATCAGAGCTGGGCCTCTTCAGTGGCTTAGATGGAGCAGTGGATAGCATATCCAGGTGCACATGGAGGATATGGCAGTCCATTGGAGCCTGTGGAGGACTCCTGGTACCACAACAGAGAACAGAGGACAGAACAAATCGACCAACTACCCCAACCAAGAATTCGCAATGAATATCTGGGCAAACAGAGACTCTAACGTGAATTATGTCAACCAGTGGAGTCTGGAGAGATTTTCATTGTGACTGGAGTGGCGAAATCGGCAGCAATACAGAACTGTTAAACTATCAAAACCACTTAAGCAGGACCCTCAGAGCATGCCCCGCATTGGTTATCCTGGGATGGTTGGGAGACTGGGTGTGGCTTCTCCCCTTATTTCTCCCCTCCCCCCAGATACAGGAAGGAAAAAAGAAAATGTGAAAACAATGGTATCATCCACTTCCCTCCAGCCCTGGACCTTTTGCATCCTAATCAAACAGGCAAAAATTATCAAAAAAAAAAATGTACACAATTTAAAAATATTAAAATACAAAATGTTTTAAATTACCTAATTTTTTATCTCCAATGTAACCAGCAATGGTAATTCCTAATCCTTGGACATTTTTCGTGAGTTCTACATCAAAGGTCTCACTTTCTTCACTTATCTGAGTAGAAGCATCAACCTACAACAAAATAAACTAATAAATATATACAGAAGTAGAGATGTGAGAAATGCGGTGTATGGGTTGGAGCTTATTATGTTAAATGAAATAAGCTAGAAACACAATGACAAATACTGTGCATTTTCTGTTACATGGAACTTTAAAAAAATAAAAAATAAATATAGTTTAAAGCAAGAAATAATTTTTAAAACTACAGCCTTAATTTAGGAATCATACAATGGCATGATACAGCATCAGAGGTTCCTACTAAACAGAGATGATTCTTAGACATGACATTCCAGAATGAGTTACACTGTTACTCAGAAAGGAATGAGAGGAATGACTGAACTGTCCATCACAGACAGCTGTAATGACTGTATGCACATCTTACAAATCAAAGTTTATATTAATGGATTCCATTTTCAGAAATGGCTAGCCTTTATTTCTAGAGAAGTCAGGCTGTAGTGCTTCGAGAGACCATCTTTTGTATTTAGACCAGTACATTCAAATCTAGCTTTGCCACTTTAACCTCTGTAAAGATCACTTTTTAGCCTGGAAAAAAAAAAAAATCCACAAGTTTAGCTACGATTTACTGAGAAGTTTCCATATAACAGGTACTTGAGATCTTTTAATTCATTGGTCCTAACAATCCATGGATGTAGGACTGATTAGTCTACCCATTTTTATGTGGAGGAGGTGAGGAACATTCATTTTTCTAAGCACAAATAGAAAGCAAGAAGCAATCTCTACAAATAATGTTTCAATCCAGATACTGTGGTTTCAGAACCCCTGCTCTAAAGTAATATACAGTAAGCAAAATCTCTAGTGCTGCTGAGAGGCAGAACTGATTGTTAACACTGTAAATATGAGTTAATAATGTATCCTGCAAAGATGTTATTAACAAACTGATGACTTCTTTGGACAACCAGTGAAATCTACCAAGGTGGTATCTTCAATTGTCCTTTTACTTGTTTTACATAGTCAAGCTTCAATATGAAAAACTATTTATAAGCAAGTGTACCTTTGCTTCATGCTGGGATGTCAGCTGAAAGCAGGTTTCTCATATGTCAACTTCTCTAACATGCATTACTGCTAGTTGCATGCCGGACTGCAAAATATTCATCAACAAACCACTGCTACTACATGTTAGTGTGAGGCTGCAGATCCTACAGAGAACCTTAAGATAAAGTAAATCAAAGCTTTGGGTCCTTACGTAGCTTGGGGATAACTAGTCAGATTTTCTTCTTTTCTTTAAACAAACTTTGTATCTCACTGATGCTTCACCTAAATAAGATATAATTTTACAATAAAGTTTCACTTATTTTTTTTTCATTGCACATAATTATCTGTGCAAACTTAGCAAAAGTTAAAAGTTTAGATAATTACCAGAAAATGACAGGATGAAATCTGCTTCAATTGAAACAAATGTGTTTTCTATTTTTAATAAGACTTATGCGAGTGCTATTTTAGAGGGTGGCAATTTGACTATCGAATGGTTTTAAAAGGGGCATCAGCTTCAGAAATGATGATATGCACAGAACAGATATTTTTCTAAGCTTTCAATTACATCAAGTCATTTTCAGTATTGCATTCATTTATATATCGCTGAATAAAATGGCTTGTTTACCACAAAAGAATGTCATTTAAATACTTCCATAAACAAGCTTTCCTTAATTCTTTCTCTTTGTAAAAATAGCAGCCAAACCCAATCCCAAAAACAACAGAATCATGGCAACTTCAAGTACTCCAATAAAGTTCCAAAGAGCTTAGGAAAAAGATTAAGATATTTAAAAAAGGAACTTGCAGTCAATGGTTAAGAAATTTTGACAGAATAAAACACAGGTGCTTTTACATGTAATTCTATTCTTAAGTACTTAAGATATTTCTATATAAAGTTACTTTGTAGAAACATTCATCCACCTTTCTCACTAGCTTAGAAAATGAAAACCTGCCAATAATTTGGACATTTTCTAGCTCTTTTTTTTAAATTTTTTTATTGTTAATCACATTGTATTTTTTTAAATTTTTTTTATTGTTAATCACATTGTATTTTTTTTTTATTTTTTTTATTGTTAATCACATTGTATTATGTGATACAGTTTTGTAGGCACTGGGATTCCCTCCACCCCTCCCACAACCCTACCCCTATGGTGGATTCCTCCACCTTGCTGCATATTCACAGTTGAAGTTCAATTGGGATTCATTCATTGCATGCATATACCTAGCACTGAGTTCAGCATCTTATTGTCCAGATAAGTTCAGCGGTTTCTAGGGGAGACCTTCTCTGGTCTGAAGGTAGAGCTAACAGAGTAAAGTCCCTGTCGGTTAAAAGCCCCTTTTGGGATTCGCTCATTTCCCTTAGCATTATAGTTTCCAGTTGGGCCCACTTAGCCACAAAGAACTGCAATTTGTTTTTTTTAATAGCTGAGTAGTATTCCATGGAGTAGATGAACCAAAGTTTTCTTATCCAATCTTCTGTTGATGGGCATTTCGGTTGCTTCCATGGTCTGGCAATTACTGATTGTGCTGCTATGAACATAGGGGTGCATGTTGGTTTGTCGTGAAACAGGTGTTTTGGATATATTCCTAGGAGTGCAATTGCTGGGTCATGTGGTATGGCTAGCTCTTTTTCATATCAAGTCAGGAGCAAAGGTGGAATGCTATGTCTATGAATAAAGTTTTGATTATAAGGTTCAAAGCTCAATGTTTGTTTTTAAAATTATGTGCCTAGGAGAAAGAAAATGCACACTTACCAAAATCTGGTAAAGTTCTGAAAAAGTATTATTGAATCAAATAAATCAGCCTTATCAACTCCTACCCAGACTACTATCACTTTTAAAGCCCCACTCATCCAAACAGAAACGAGCCTGTATCCTATGCCTAGGTTAAAGAGAGCCTTACAATTAAGAGGAAGCTCGGAATCAACATTGTATCAGTCACAGATTTCACCACACGTCAAAACATTATTCTCACAAATGTGCTGCTTCAAAGCAAAACATTTGAGGGCCAGCATCTAGGACTCCAGCACCCAGCCCTGAGTGCACCACTCCCAATTCTGTTCTCTGCTCATGAGCACCAGGAAGCACTGGAACAAGCGTGTGCAGCCCTGTCACCCACATGTGCTGGCTTCAGCCGAGCCCGTCTCAGCTGCAGTCAATCGGGAGTGAACCAGTGGATGCAAGATCTTGTTCTACATTTCTCCCTTCTTACCTTTTCTTCTTCTCCTCTCTCTGTTCTCTCTCTCTCTTTCTACTCTCTCACTCTTTCACTATGTATATGCATGTGTGTAGCACTTTGCCTTTTAAATGAGTTTCTAAAAAGTAAACAAAAATGTGAAATAAAAATCTGATATTTTAAGTAATCTATTCTCCTATTTACATACAATCTCCAGTTAATAAAATCTTACTATTACCGAAACATCTCTTAGTTGCCATTTCATTCTATTCTCTACACCATATATCAATAACAGAAGGGAAGTCTGGTTTCCAAACAAACACCTCCATTATCTAGTTCATCCAACTGCTGTGTTCTCTGATCTTCACATTTTCTGGTACTCACCCGCATCTCCAGTGGAGAAGGGGATGACGAGAAGCCGATGCCCAAGGAGGTGGGTGCGGCAGATTCCTCCATGGCACCTCTCGCAATCATCAACTTAACTCTGTTTCCACATTGCCTGAGGACTTGTGCTACTTGTTCACTGCTCATTCCTGCGAGGTCTGTATCTCCAATCTTTAGAATGTGGTCTCCACTGCATAATCGTCCATGCTGCATACAAAGAGGGTGAAGAGGTGAATTAGGATATTGCTATTGGACCAGCACCAGAGAACGCCGGTGGAAGGCAATAATAAAACACAGAAATGCTACAAATTTGCAATCACAGAACATTACATATGTGGCTGTAATAGCAATAGTCATCTAAAACATTCTAGAATCATTCAGTGTAATTGAAGAAAGTGAAATTCATCTAGAGATGATACAACCATTTCATGTTTCTACTGACCACATAGAAGGAAAAATAACTTCTAACAATTTTGAAGGATAAAAAGAAAATGCCTCTAAGATATGAAGTAAAGTTGATTTGCAAATACATTATTCAAAATGTGATATGGGATATGAGCTCGCTTGTCAGGACACCCCTTGGAATCCCTGATCCCATATCAAAGTGCTTGGACTCAGGGCCTGGTTCTGCCTCACTCTGCTAAGCACCTGCGGAGTTAGCAAGGAATGAATCAAGTACTTAGATGCCTGTCCTCCAGGCTGCTGGCTTGGATCTGGCCCTGCCCTGGCAATGGCAAACATCTGAAGAATATACTAACAAATGGGGGATCTCTATCTGTATCCCCCTTTCCGTATCTCTGTCTCTTAATAAAAAGTTCAAGAAACAGGGTCTGAGCTACAAGAAAGCACTGTGTTAACACTGTAATTTTCTGTCTGGCTATTTTAATGATGAATAGCCTCAAAGTGTTCCTCGCAAAATGAAATTCTTGAGAAATTAAATTTCAAACAGATAAGGGGAGAATAAAGCAGTCATATCACGTCCTTTAAAAGTTCACTCAATAATACTTTCCACAGTGACTTTCTGCACTGTCTAACATAGCAGTTTCCAGAGCAAGAGACAGGAAGGTGCTTGACATGGGGCTAATCCAACTGGGAAACAGAATGTGACGTGTGACTACCTTATTAGAGAATGAAATTATACTAAAGTATTTTATGTCACAATTTCATTGGACATGGCGAACTGCTAGATACTGCTTAAAAGAAAGACATAGAAAAAAATGTGTATACAACTGCGTTACATTTACACCACTACTGACAAAGTTGTCATAACAAATTTCTGAGAAACCTGGTGCTGTAGCTTAATTTCAAACACATTTGTAAAGAATAGATTAATATATGTTATAATTGAGGAGTAAAAACAGATTTATATGTTTTATACTTAAGGCAAAAGCTTTTTAAGCTAGCCAAATATGTCAAGTATAAGACAAATGATAGTGAATAAATATATTACACAATTTCCCACATGTATTGTAACAATAAGATATACTATAAAAGCCAATGCTTCAATGAACTATTGTTAGTGACAAAACTAGCCTTTGCTTCATATTCAAAGATGTTAACAACCCTTCACTACATTCTTTTTCCATAAAATCGTGTGACTACAAAACAGCTGACTTGCGTTATATATATGATTTTTTAATTATTTGTTTTATTATCTTATGCTAGAGTTCCATAGGTTCTAACTGTCCCCTAACTGCCTCCACCCCATCAATATCCCCTATATTATTATGATAGTATAAACCTTAATAAACAGTCCTAAGCACATCATTTCACTATGAAAGTGGATCCTGACATTGTAGATATAGACAAATACGCAGAGCCTAGCATCCTATTGTCACAATATATTTAACTGTTTCATTGGGAGTCCATCTTTGATTTGGAAGTAGTGATACATACTGCCTTGTATCTTCACATCTGGATATGATAATCTCTATTACAGTTACTACATATCCCCTTAAAAGCCATCAAACAAAATCAACAACAGGAAGAAAAATATGACATTTACCACAACATGAAGTTAAATAATATACCACTTAATGATTAATGTGTCACTGAAGAAATAAAAAAGAAAATCAAAAACCTTCATGAAGAGACGACATGTAGCTCTATATAGAACAAAAAGATTCAATAAAGAGACCATCTGAACTCATAACAGAATTTGGCAGTGCAGCAGGACACAAAATTAATCAACATACATTGATGCCACCAGTATACACTAATAACTCCCTGGCAGAGAAAAAAATTATAAGTATAGTCCTCTTTAAAATAGTAGAAAGGAATCTTAAATATGTTAGAATTAACCTAACCACAGGTGTGAAAAACGTTAACAATGGAAATTACAAAACATTTGAAAAAGAAATAAAAGACATTAAAATATGGAGAGATCATGTTCCTAGATCGGCAGGATCAACATCATCAAAATGTGCATATTGCCAAGAGTAATATACAGATTCAGTGCAATCCCAATTAAAATCCCAACAGCATTCTTCTCAGAAACAGAAGATACAAAAGTTCAGTTGGAAACACCAGAGACCACAAAGAGCCATAGCTATCCTGAAGAACAAAAATGAAGCTGGAGGAATCAAAATTCCAGACCTCAAGAAGCAATACAGGGCAGAGCTCATCAAAACAGTCTGGTACAGAAACAGAGGAAGATGACCAGAACAGAATAGAAATCCCAGAAGGGAGCCCACCTATAGCCAACTGATTTTTGACCAAAATAAATAAATAACCCTGAAAATAATTCAGGATCTTCAACAGATGCTCTTGGGACAACTGGGTAGCAGCTTTCTAAAGTACGAAGCAAGTCCCCCACATGTCACCTTATACAGAATTCAGCTCTAAATGTATCAAGAATCTAAATCTGCACCCAGAAATCATCAACCTATTAGAAAAAAACATAGAAAGTACTTGCCAAGATATAGGAATAGGGAAAGACATCTTACCAAAGTCACCAAAAGCACAGGCAGTTAAAGACAAAATAAACAAATGGGAGTACATCAAGCCAAAAAAAATTCTGAAGAGCAATTCTGAAAAGCAAAACAAACAAACAACAACAACAACAAAATGATGAACAAAGTGAAGAAGCAGCAATCAACAGAATGGGAGAAAATCTTTGCACACTACTCAGCTGAGAGGGGACTAACATGCAGGATTTACAAAGAGCTTCTGAAACCTGCGACAGCAAACAACTCTGCAAACAAATGGGCATAGGAAACGGACAGATAGTTTTCAAAAGAATAAATTCAAATGACTATTAGACATATGAAAGGATGCTCAGACTAAAATCACACTGATGTTCACCTAACTCCAGTGAGATCAGCCTACATTAAGAACTCTGCTAACAACACCTGCTGGCGTGGATCTGGGAAAAAGTGTACCCTCCTTCACTGTTGGCGGAAATATAGGCTAGTACAAGCACCATGGAAGTCAGTGTGGTGAGTGTTAAAATAACTGAAATTAATCTGTCATATGACCCAGCTATCCCCTTCTGGGAATAAATCCAAAATAAATGAAATCTGCATATAAGAAAAGAATCTGTAATCCTACACCTACAGCAGCACAATCTACAACAGCAAAGACATGGAAACAACCCAGAATCCCAACCAAACAGGAGCAGTTAAAGAAACTGTGGTACATCTGCTCCATGGACTACTACTCAGCCATTAAAAAAGACATTTGTAATCAAATAATCACAACTAATGACCATTACGTTCAGTGAAATAAGTCAATCCCCAAAGGACAAATATATGTTGTCTCTGATAATAAGGCAACCTTCAGGCAAAATATAAGATCAATAGCTCTTTCAATACTATCATATCATGGTTTTAATATTTTGTTTTTAGTTTCATTTCTTCAAAAAAGTTTACTTATTAATTCCTTCACTGATGCATAGGTCATACATTAGCATAAATATGATTTTTCTAAAACAAAGAGAAGCCACCTCTGCAAAGGTAAAACCCATAACCCTGCCTTTGTTCTCTTTATCCTAACGTGCCAAGTCCCTTCTCTAGAACTGTATCTAAGACGAAGGAAACTTTTTAAACATCTATCCCCACTCTTGTAAGAAAAACTTTCATGGTAAACACAATAAAACAGAAGATTCTTTGACATTATCTAGGGACAAAGTTTGTTCTTTACAGGAAGTTTTAAAAGATATATTTTAAAAATTAATTCTTTAAATGCCATAGAAGACATACTGCAGCAGCTCACCTGATCAGCTACCCCTCCAGGCAAGATGGTTTTTACGATCACACCAGTTGCTTTTCCTCCTATGATGCCAAATCCCAGACCAGAACCATCATTCACCAGTTCAATGGTTTCCACATGCTGCCAGTGAACCTGAAAACAAAACTCCTGTAAGAACTTACACCATGTATAAAACATTCAAACTTCATATCAGAGATTTGGGGGATTAGTGTTTCATTAATATCAAATAACTGAATTCAGACATGATAAGAACTCCAAGGATGGCCCCTTTGTTTAATACACTCCCTTAAAACACACTATTGCTATAAGCCGTCTTAAAATTATCAATACACCAGTACAATGATTGCATTTTACCAGTTTGATAGACACTGACTTTCAAGATTCTAAAAGAATTTCTTTTGAAAAGGGGAGCTGAGGGGAAGACACAGACACACAAAAAAATCCTGTCACCCTCAAGAATGAAGGTCTTCACCATAATCCTGCCTTGGGGCAAGATTCCAAATCCCATGATCTCTTAGAGTCATTCACAGCTAACTGTAACAGTATAATTGCGTGATTTACAATCAAGATTCTATCTGTCTACAGATAAAATCGATTTTGTCAAAGGAGTACTGTTAATTCTTCTTTTCCTGTTTTGCAAGGAATGCCATCAAATTAAAAAAAAAAAAAAACTACAGGAAGAAAAGTAAAGGTTGTCTTTGAAGGTTGTTTTTGAATCATAATTACACAAATATTGCAGGCTGAGAAGGGACAAAAGAATAAAAAAGCAAACACTCAAGAAGCACAAAGAACCTACACGCATCGGAAACCTGATGACAACCAGAAAGAACTAGAAAACAGATTAGGTTCCTGGTGAAAGCCTCGGGTACTCACGGGATTTGAGTGGGCCGAGACTGTGCTGGCCGCCGATGGAGACCGGGAGACCACTGGGCTGATCACTGGCGGCCTGGAGCCCCTGGCGATAACCAGCTGCACAGTATCTTTGGCTTTCTGCAGGATGCTGATAGCTTGCTGATGAGTGATGGTTTGGTCCAATGCCTGCCCGTTGATAGCAAGGATCTGATCGGTTTCCTTCAATCTCCCATCTCTATCAGGGATGGAAAAGGCGGGGAAAGACACTGGACAGTTGTCAAGGGAAAGGACATTCTCTAAAACTTACTTTCAGATTGTTTTCAATTCTGTTCTCTGATCTCCACACCAATTTAATAGCAGGCAATTCTGCTTTTAAAGATATAGTAGTAGAATTCCGTAGCTCCAAAGCTACTTCCTAATCAACTATTCCCATTAAAATGCCTTCACCATTTCAGCTGCTCACTCAACCTACATATTAAATATTGAATATTGCTCTTTAAAAAATGAAAGTGTAGATGCATATATTGACTTGTTGCTATGATAATTGTAAGACTCAAATTATCATAAATGATTACTAATTTTAAAGTCTCATCAAAAAGAGCTCATTTAATAACCATGAAAATAATGTTGAAATTTCTTACTAAAATGCAATTAAGTTAATGACTGTATTTAAAAGCTAATCTCATTTCAAAACACTTGCTGTTGTTCACAACAATGTTACCATTTCTAAAAATGGATTATCAGTAGGTCCCATTCAGGTTTTTTGCTGATCCAGATTTTTCTCCTATGTTTCAAAACCTTCTGAATGTGGTCTCAGAAAGATGCTGCATCCCTCTCACCTGTGAGCCACACTGCCCTCCTGAATTTCTTGTACAAATATTCCCAGCTCTCCCCTGTTTTCACTTCTTAAACCCACAACACTAAATCCAAGGCCTCCACATGCAGGTTTGAGGAGTTCAAAAACTTCTACATGGCGACCCTGGTCAGAAAATAAAACAGGAAATAAAAAGTAAGAGTAAATTACTGAAAACAAAAACAAAAAAATATTTCTTATTAGCTTATTAAGCAGCACTGTTTTTTAATTAAAAAAAAGTTTTGGGGCCCGGCGGCATGGCCTAGTGACTAAATTCCTCGCCTTGAACGCCCTGGGATCCCATATGGGTGCTGGTTCTAGTCCCGGCAGCTCCACTTCCCATCCAGCTCCCTGCTTGTGGCCTGGGAAAGCAGTCGAGGACGGCCCAAGGCTTTGGGACCCTGCACCTGCGTGGGATACCCAGAAGAAGTTCCTGGATCACTTGGGGAGTGAATCATCAGATGGAAGCTCTTTCTCACTGTTTCTCCTCCTCTCTGTATATCTGAATTTCCAATAAAAATAAATCTTAAAATTTAAAAAAAGTTTTGAAGTCATTTGTAGTATGTGCTCCCTATAATGGAAATTTTATTTGTTCCAAGTACAGCATCAGCTGCTCAATTTAAAATACAATGGAACATTGCAGCTTCGGGAAGCCACGACTTGTGAAATCAACATCCCTTATCGAAAAGCCAGTTAAAATTACAGTAACTCCACTTCAGGTCCAGTTTCCTTTTTTTTTTTAAGATTTATTTATTACTTTTTATTTGAATGGCCGATTTTTACAGAAAGAGAAGGAGAAGCAGATTGACAGGTCTTCCACTCACTGGTTCACTCCCCAAATGATCGCAATGGCCGACGCTGAGCTGATCAGAAAACAGGAGCCAGAAGCGTATTCTTGGCCTCCCACGTGTGTACCAGGGCCTATGATCTTAGGCCTTTTCCCACTGCTTTTCCTGGCCACAGGCAGAGGGTTGGACCAGAAGTGGAACAGCCAAGACATGAACCGTGTCGATAGCGATCCTGTGCTTGCAAGTAGAAAATTAGACTGCTATGCCATTTTGCAGCTGTCTCCCACTCTCCAATTTCATTCCAATACACATGGGACAGCAGTAGATGATGATTAAGTATTTGAGAAAACAAAAAATGTACCAAAATAACAAATCAACTTCTCTTATTATACTATCCTCAGATGTTATAAATGTCACTCTATTCCTTAAATGATCCAGAGCTTGACCAAACTCTTCAGAAAATTATATACCTATCACAACAAGCACAAAGAAATGCTCTTACCTGGGCCATATTTTTAATCAGCTGCTCAAATTCTTCAGATGCAGTTTTTCCGTTGATGTGTGGACTACCAGATCTTGTAAATGCTTCCATATGCCCATTGGTTGGGGATAATGAAAATGACTCACTTTGCAGAGTAGGAAGCACAGCTGGATTGAGGTGGGGAATGTGGGCATATTCAACATTTGAAGTTGTACAGCTTGCAATGGTCACCTACAAATAACAGATTCTTAATAATTTCGACATTCTATAAGCTGTTTCATAGAAACCATCCCAAGAATGATAATAAAGTACAGGTACAATTACAAAATAATCCTACTCTTTCACTCAACAATTTTATTTTAGGAAATATTAGACAAAAAGATAAACTATTTCCAGTTTTCAACATCAGGATACTCCTTAAAACAGACATAAAAAATACATGTCACACTATTAAGCGAAAAAGCTCTTTATCAAACAACATGGATAGTCTGAACTAATACACACTTAAAAGGAGGCATTTGTGTGTGGTTTAAACATCTTGAAGACTAGAAGCAGGTCATTTCTGACGGGATTCTAGAAGGCCACTTGCTTTCCACATTGCACGTAAGAAATAAACACTTTGTTCAAAGGAAGAGTGGGATTTCATTCCCTTCTACTAAAAAGTAACTTCTAAACCTTGGAAACTCCCAAGTCCACCGGAATATCTTTGTTTCTCATGAGGCCACCGGGTCTTCTGACAGAAGCCCAATTTCTGAGTCTATATTCAATCATACACACAATCATACAATCATGCCTATGAAATAAAACCTAATTCAACAACAACAACAAAAGACAAGACTTTGGACACCAAGCTCAGGGGAGGTTCCTGGGTTTATAATGCTCAATATACACCATCACCCATAAATCCTGGAAACTCAATGCTTCCCCAGAAAAACAGAACCTGCCCATTGGGAGCCAAACCACACTTCATACCACAAATCTCTTCTGCTGTAGCTAAACTGTATCTTCCTCTGATACTAGGCCATAATCATGAATAATATATTTCAAAACATTCTGTATGGGGGTCCGGCACAATAGCTCAGTGGCTCTTTATCTTTGCAAGCACCTGGATCCATATGGGTGCCCTTCATGTCCCTGATACTCCACTTCCCATCTAGCTCCCTGCTTGTGACCTGGGAAAGCAGTCAAGGATGGCCCAAAACCTTGGGACCCTGCACCCGCGTGGGAGACCCAGAAGAAGCTCCTGTCTCTTGCCTTTAGATCAGCTCAGCTCCAGCCATTGCGGCTGCTTGGGGAGTCAACTAGCAGAAGGAAGACCTTTCTCTCTGTCTCTCCTTCTCTCTGTATATCTGACCTTTCAATAAAAATAATTAAATCCTAATAAAAAAATTCTGAATGACCTTTCGGTAAATTATCAAAACTGAGGGTGGCTTTAGTAACCTCCTTCTTGCAGGTGGCATCACAATGGTGCTCATGCATATACTTTTCTCTTTAACTTTGCATGTGAACCTCAGCTCCCTGCAGGTGTATCAGAGTTGCTGGGAAGGGCCAGTTATCTGCAGTCCTATGCCCTGATGTACAGATTGAACCGGAAAGAACAAGAGACAGTTTCATTTTGAATAAAAAAATCATTTGCCTGCACTGCTTACGAAGTCCTATAATTTAAAGTACCATAATTTAAAAAGGAATAAGTCAATTCTAATTTCATAATTCTGTAGGGTGTCAAAAGTGTGATTTTTTACATTTAACCATATTTCAGAAGTATTCATCCACCCCGATTGGCTCACTCTGTGATGTTCTCTCCAAGCACTGCCCCTCACATTCCAGTCTTGCAAACTTCTCTTCTGCTCTTCAACCTGCTAAACCACTCACTCCATCAGTCTTGCCCAAATACCCACATGATTACTTCTTTCATCCCAGTATCCATAACTACACCTTACAAAAGTCCTCTCTGGCAACCCTAACCTAGAGCACTTCAATCACCACATTTCTTGAGTTAACCCTTAGGCTACTTGGCCTTCAAAGCATTCAGTACCACCTGACAAGGTTCCATGCCAGCTGATGGAAACAAATTAGAATGTGAAATTCTTCAACAGCAGGATGGCAATTTCATTTGCTATATCCTCAATCTTTCTAAAATGTGCTGTGCAGTTACTTTGTGTGTATCTGCAAGGAGTGAATAAGGGTACACATAAGAGTACCCAGATCTGATGACCCAGTTCCTGTTTAGTACTAATACAGAATCTGAGAGGCAAAAGTTCAAGCATTTGGCCTCCTGACTCCTATGTGCAATAGAACTCCAGGCACTGTATGTATTTGGGGAATGAATCAAAATAATAAGAAGTTATTTTATTCTTTCTCCCTTTCTGACTCACTGACTTATACTCTCACTTCACTCCTGCTCTGTCCTTCTCACTATCATTCCCTCCTGAGTAATACTTTCAGGATAAATGCTAACTCCTTTTACACATCTACTCTGATCCACTTTCCCTAAGAAAAACTCCCAATACAAATGGCGTCACTTCGCAGATGACACAATGATGCAAACTTACACACCTAATAAGTAATATGAGACCTGGTCATTTTTCTCATCATGGTATCCCTATTATCTTTGTATTATACACAAAACACACAGATATATACATATACATATATATATATATGAGAAACTATCTAAAAAGCATCCACTGACAGATGTTTCACAATATGTCACCAATCCATACATGAGTTTGTTACCTGTCTTTAAAAATAAGATAAAAAAACAACTTCTTAACTTACCACAGTTACCAAAAATTCCACTATTTTATTGGCTATCTACAATCACACATGAAAAAAAGAGATCAATGTGTTGAGAACAGGCTTTTGGGAATCCTTTCAAATGCTTATTTTTAAATCTACAGCAGGCATGATCAATTATTATTTTTTCAAAAGCAAGCTTTCGATGCCAAGATTGATTTTTTTTTAATCCTGAGCCATGGCAACACCAGTAAAGTCTGCCAGCAGAAAATACACCACTCAGGTTGAAGCAGATGGCATAACGAAATATGTGACAGGCTGAAGATCCCACACACTAGGAGCTAATGCCGATGGTATGTTTGCTTAGGAAAAAATATTTGGACTTCTGCTATGGTAAGTCAGAATGAACAAATCATATTCCAAGAATAGAGGAACTATATATGTAAAATTAACTACTCTGTAAAAGCTCTGATACTATGGAAGACTAAGTGTTAAGGCATTCCAAGCTTAAAGTTAGCAGGAGCAGTACAACAAGAGAACCATATTAAAGCAGTTCGTATCAGCTGTCTTCTACTAATTTGCTAATATTTGATGAATGTCAAGGAACCCCTGCTTCCTTCCAGCACTTGAGATTCACAAAATATAAAAATTAAGATAGGGTCCAGCACCGTGGCTCAACAGGCTAATCCTCCACCTGTGAACCACCAGCATCCCGTATGGGCAACTGCTTGTGCGTAGGCTGCTCCAGTTCCCAGCCAGCTCTCTGGTTATGGCCTGAGAAAGCAGCAGGGATGGCCCATGTCCTAGGAACGCTGAACCTAAGAGAAACACGTGGAAAGAGTTCCAGGCTTTGTATCTGATGAGCTCCAGAGCTGCAGCCATTTGAGGAATAAACCAGTGGATGGAAGATCTTTCTCTGTGCATCTGTCTTTCCAATAAAATAAATAAATATCTTAAAGAAAAAAAAAACCAGAGATGATTTAAAACATTTGATTAGTTCATCATACAAAGTCTTATTTTTTAATTGCTTAAAATTGGCATACATACGAAAATTTACAAAGATACTTAATACTTCTGCTGTGACCATTAGCTAAAATGGTTTTCAATTGAATTCTCTTTGATTAACAAGATTGAATTCCAGTTGCCTGGATGGGTCTGTTCTTAGCAGACATGCTATAAATGTTTAATAAAAAGATCCTGACTCCCATCCTGGTTCATAGAATACAAAACAAACAGAAGCAAATACAAGTATCTGGTGATGTTTATATACAGATAAACAATCTGTATAATTAACGCAAGATGTAAGTAAGCGAGCAAAAGCCACCAAATAATTATCTGTTCGTTGTTGAACTTCTGGCTGAGTATCTCAGTCTACAAAGGGCTTTTATGTGCTTAGTAGATAAAACTATACTAATTGATTTATGGATTTTAATTGGTGCTATTATTAAAACATACCTTCAATAAGATGATGCAATTTGTTCAAGTGAAATGTTTGAATATTTTGTGAAAGGCAGATGAAACACCCACTCATGATTTTGAATTATAACAGAAGAATTATAAGAGAAGTATATCTTACAAAGTCCGAACCAATCTAATTGGTTTGGTTTTTCCAAAAGGTCAGATAAAGCAGAAATCATTACAAAAGATATATATTTCCTTTGTTTCAGCCTAATATATTTGGTAGTCAGTTATTAACACCTTGAGATACAGGTAAGATATTCTTTTTTTTTTTTTTTTTATTGGAAAGGCGGCTATACAGAGAGGAGAGACAGAGAGGAAGATCTTCCGTCCGATGATTCACTCCCCAAGTGAGCGCAACGGGCCGATACTATGCCGATCCGAAGCCAGGAGCCTCTTCCGGGTCTCCCACGCGGGTGCAGGTTCCCAAAGCTTTGGGCTGTCCTCGACTGCCTTCCCAGGCCACAGGCAGGGAGCTGGAAGGGAAGTGGGGCTGCTGGGATTAGAACCGGTGCCCATATGGGATCCCGGGCATGCAAGGCAAGGACCTTTAACCACTTGCACCACCGCGCCGGGCCCAAGATATTCTTTAATATGGCTCAAAAAGGAGATGCTGCTACCTTCTTGAAAGATAAACCTTGCTCACAGAATATGTTAGTTTATAAAAAAGAAAATGTTACTATCGTCAAAATGTCATCCTGTATTTGGGCATTTAAAACAGAACTTGATTGAGGAAAGTGTCTAGATTTATGAGAGACCGTTCCTCAGTGCTTTACCTCAAACTAAATCTAAACCTCAAACTAAATCTAAACCTCAAACTAAATCTAGCTGGAGGGAGTGTTAAGGAAACAATCTGAAGGCACAAACAACGTTCTGCTCTCAGTTAACATATCCTACACAAAAAAACGGACAGCATATTCCCAGCTAGCTACCATCAAAAGATGGTAGGGGAAAAAAAGACTCTTAAATCCATATTATCAGCAATTCTGCTTAATACAAGACTCAAAATTTCAGGTAATGCAATAAAGAAAAGTATGAAAATGTTTAAAGACATAATGGTTTCTTTAATGTCTTTATACATATTTGTGAACCATGAGAATCAAAATGAAACTGCAACAGTTTATTGGCATGGATAAATGAATTTAGTAAGGCCAGTGGAATATAAAATCAAAAGTATTAGAAAAAGTTATTTTCTCTAGAAAGAAAGATTCAGAAATTGATCTATACAGGTATGATTTACAACAAGAGTATAGTTGTATAGCAAAAAGAACTTAGTTTGAATAAATGGTCCTGAGTCAAATAAATGTTTAACAGAATTATAAACATCCATATCCACATATTTTTATTTTAAATTTTAAAGATCTATTTATGCATCTATTTATTTGTCTGAAAGGTAGTATATGAGAGAGACAAAGAGAGACCCATCTCTCACCCACCACTGGTTCACTTCCCAAATGGCCACAACAGTTAGTTCTAGGCCAGGCTGAAGCCAGGAATTAAGAACTTCATCTAATCTCTAACACTAGTGGCAAAAGTGCATGTGTTTGAGCCATCATCCACTGCATTCCCAGGCACATTAATAGGAATCTGGAATAAAACAGCAGCCAGCACTCAGTATGGGAAACTGACATTCAAAGTGGCACCTTACTCACTGTACCACAATGTTGGCCCCATACATAAATACTTTAACTGCACAGCATACCAGGTCCAAATTTTAGGATGTAAATCAATAAACTTTTGAGATAAAAGCTTTAATTAAATTCTTGGCCTTGCCAAAGATTTCTTAAACATAGTAGCAAAACAAACAATTAAGTGAATGTCAATTAATAAATAGTTTGAGAAACTCAACTATATGAAGATAAATTGTGACCATTAGACAATATGATTAAAAAGTAAAACGTCAAAACAAAAGGGGGGGGGGTTAAAATAGAGGCACACAATGCCCATCAAAGAAATTGTATTAAATATGTGCCCAGAATTGTTATAAACCATTAATAAAATGACTGGCAAATTATAAATACTAAAATGACCAGCCAGCAATTAAGAAATAATGAATAACATTAGTCATCAAGAAGGTACAGGGCCAGGTGGTAGCCTAGTGACTAAAGACTTCACTTTGCATGCACCAGGATCCCATATAAGCGCCAGATCTAATCCTAACAACCCAGCTTTCCATCCAGCTCCCTGCTTGTGGACCTGGGAAAGCAACCAAGGACGGCCCAAAGCCTTGGGACCCTGTACCTGTATGGGAGACCTGGAAGAAGCTCTGGGCTTCTGGCTTCAGATCAGCTTAGCTCTGGCCATTGCAGCCACTTGGAAAGTGAACCTGCAGATGGAAGATCTTCCTATCTGTCTCCCTCATCTCTGTAAAATCTAAGTTTCCAATAAAAATAAATGAATATTTTAAGAACCATAAAAAGGTAGAAATTAAAGCAATAAGTTAGTATCACAACATACTTGCACAAAGGCTAAAATTGGCGAAAAGTACATTTAAACTGACAGTAGTACTATATCAATACAATAATGTGGAACAAAAAATGTTTATACATGATTAAAAAAATAATTGATCCATAACTAATCTGGAAGTTTGACAGGGTCTACTAGTGCTAAATGCAGGGCTGAGTAATTCCAATCTGAAAACACAAAATAATTTAAAGTCTATAACTTTTTGAGTGCCAACATGATACCACAAGTGGAAAATTCCACACCTAACCTTGTGTAGAAACCACCTTTGGGCTATGTGTGTAAGGTGTAGAGGAAACATAATGTATTTTGTTTTTGGACTTGAATCCTGTCTCCAAAGCAGCTCATTATATGAGAATATTCCAAATATCCTAAAATAATCAACATTTGAGACACTTTCGGTCCTAAAGTATATTACAGAGAGAAATTCCACTTTTATATATTCCAGAACCAAGAAATTTGATTCGTTATAAAACATCCAAAGCATTCTCATACTTATAAAATTTAAAAAGTTTAAATGCTCGCAACTTCATTTTATTTTAAATCCAAGAACAGGGAGAAATTACAAAGAGGGCAAATGTATTTTGGTATATTCAACTACTAGAAAATAAGAAACAGTTATAGCCAAAAACAAAAGCACAAATGAATCTCACAAAGTTAAAACTACAAAGCAGGACACAGGCATGTGTGTTACTTACAGAACATACTTACATGAAATTCAAATAATTCCCTATGCGATAAAAGTGAAAACAGTGGTTCATTTCAGCGAGAAAGCTGGTTAGGGAACACAGAAGTGTACCAATAAGCATAGGTAACTTTCTGCATTTTAATTTAGGAGACGAATATTTGTATATACACAATTTATAATAATTCCTTCAATTAAACAATATTTTCTTTAGCGGATGCTATTTATTAATTTTTTTAAGATTAATTCATTTTTATTGGAAAGTCAGATTTTACAGAGAGAAGGAGAGATAGAGAGGAAGATCTTCCATCTGCTGGTTCACTCCCCAAGTGGCCACAATGGCCGGAGGGGAAACCAACCTACAGCCAGAAGCCTTCTTCCAATCCTCCCACATGGGAGCAAGGCCCTGAGGCCTTGGGCTGTCCTCCACTGCTGACCCAGGCCACAGGAAGCAGCAGCCGGATGGGAAGTGGGACCGCTGGACATGAACCAGCGCCCAGATGGGATTCAAGCAGGTTCGAGGCAAGGACTTTAGCTGGTGGGCAACTGTGCCAGGTCCTATTTATCAATATTTGTTAAAGGTTGCGAAATAAGTCATATCATCAGAGAACCGAATCTGATGCACTCCAATGAATGACAGACAAACACATTTCTAAAGAAATCAAGCAGAAGCAGCAGACTTTATATCAAGCTATACATTTCTGATCAGGAATTTGCCCCAAAGTGAATATAGAGCTGGACACGTAAAAATGAAGCTTTGTGTATTACTTCAGTGGAAGACGCTACCTGGCCTTGATGCACATGCAGTTACTTAATTTCCATTCCCAGACTTAATTTTTGAGTAAAGAATAATTCTGGGCAAAGATGTTTTAACTTCCATTCCCGATTTGTGCTTGTCTTCGTCAAAGATCATACATATTCAAGCTTTTAGTCATTTCATTCCATACTAAACTATAAGGAAAAAATGACTACTATGTTATAAATTTACACTAAAATACACTGGTATGTAGCTGATGTAATTGGGAACATTCGAAATTATGAATTGCTTTTGTCTTTTTTCAACAATACACTGTATGCTCTAAAATCACTGCTACTTGAGAACTAAATAGATCAATGCTTTCAATATTTTGACCCTATAAATACAATAGGATACATACAATTTGGCACAGAAAATATTCAAAATATATAGAGTCATTTAACCTATTGCAAAATATTGAAATATTGGCTTCTTATATTTCATGTATCACTCTGGTCATTTGCTCAATTTTAATGGTTACCATCAATCTTTCCAGAGGTACCAACTCAACTAAGAAACTGATTGCTCAGGATCAAGTTTAGTTTCCTACAGCGTATTTATATACATTATACAAGCTTGGTTTATGGTCTTATCATTTTGGCTAATTCTGAATGCATACCATGGACGCAAGAATAAAACAACCCATAAAAGAATAAAATGGATAGATTTAATGGATTTTTATTTCGATCATCCAAAACATAAAATGTATGTTGTCTTGAATTGTCAACTAGAAAAAAGGATCATTATTTATTAGTCTTGGTTTTGCTAGCTTTTAAGACAAAACTAGAAACAAAGATTCCTTTTTTGATTTCTCAATTTTTAATTTATTTGCTACGCTTTAACATGTGGAAATAAGAAAGCATGCTGGGGAGGTAGCTGTAACAGGTGTACCTCTTAGAAATGCAGACTTTTAAAATATTAATCCACACCTTGTCTTTCCTTCTTGTAGAGCAAGACATTTCTTGTGAATTTACAAAAATGTTATAAAACACTTCCTGGAATTGAGCCCAAATATGAAATGAAAGATGGTAGGACACTGAAAATATTGAATGATATACAACACCTAACATGAATCCAATCAGAGGGGGAAAAAATGCTTTCCACATAATAGTACTACATTTCAAGCTTGCAACCTAAGGAGGCTTCCATGCCCATAAATCTTTCAGAGAAACAGCAGAGTTTGGCTCTGATGTATTATTGAAGAAGCAAATCCATGCACAGTAATTCATGGTGGCACTCTGATTTAATGATCCTAATTTTTAAAGCTAATTAAAGAAATTGAGTTGCACGTTCAAAAGGGATTAGCTTAATATGACAAGACTGTTCTGGACATAAAGTAGCTTACAGATTGTGAACAACACAAGATAGAAAATGGAGCAGTGAGTTTTGAGAAAAATGTTTTTCAGATAAAAGCAGCTTCATTTTACATAATTTATTGGACCTACCTTTCATGTGTCCAAGCATTTATATAGTGCCTACAATATCTGACATATGATAATATGTGACAGAGATATAATGGTCCTATAAACTTACTCTGTGAGACTTAGTACACTCAACTACTCACATAAGACATATTTCCTTTCATGGCTATGAATCCTCAAATAGCAAAACAAGCATGGTCTAGATCCCAAGTTATAATTTGTAGCTAACCTTAAAGTAATCTTTAACCATTGTTGGATGATAAATCTAAAAGATAAAGGTATTAAATTTAGAAAATAATTCCTCAGCCCAAGAATGGCTAAGGAGTTATTGTAATCAAGATGCAAAACTTGCCCCTATTTAGATGCACATGCCCAGTGTCTGTGTCATCTTTATTTTGAAATTCTCCAGTGATAAAAAGGATAAAGTACCAACCATAAAATGTAAAATGAAAGACAATAAATACTTAACGTCTAAGGAAGGGAATTAATTAGAGCATATAGAATTTTTGACTTTTCTCCTTTTTAAAGATTCATTTACTTTTCTTGAAAGTCATAATTGAGAGAAAGAAATATTTGAGTGAAAGAGAAATTCCATCCATTGGTCCGTGCCTCAAATGGCTGCAATGACCAGAGTTGTGTTGGTCTGAAGCCATGAGCCAGGGACTTCTTCTAGGGAGCCAAGGCCTTGAGCCATTTCTCAGCTGTTTTCCCAGGCCATTAGCTGCTAACTGGACCAAAAGTAGAGCAGCAGGCACTCAAGCCAGAGCAAAGGTGGGATACCAGCAACGCAGGTGGATTTGTCAGCCAAGCCACTCTGCCAGCCCCAAGGACTTTCCATTTTGATATACAGAATGTATATTGTATATTGATGATCAATAATCTGTCCAAAACAAGGCAGAGGGTTGTGGCCTATTAAGTGGCAAGATCGGGTACAAAACTACAGACTTTTATGTTTGTAAACTATTTTGCCATCTAGAAGTTTGTTATTTTATAATGACAAAATTTTGACACAAGGCTTGCATTCTATGAAGATTTTATTCAATCTTACAATCACAAAATTAAAAATAATTAAAATCAATCTGCAAGTCTTCCTCTACTAAAATATCTACCCATGCAACATGACGAAAAGTAGTCCATTTATAAGTTAATGTTATTTTAAGAAAGGTTCAAAAGCAGAATTTCTAGAAATACTGTTAAATGAAAGACTATTATTCCTTCCAATTTCATAAAGTACAAATTTAAATTTGGAGGCAAAGATTGAAAAGTCATTTGAATTTAAACCAGTCAGTTTTGCTCTAGACTCCTTTCATTACTGTCACAAAAGAAATTTAAGTTTGCAAATAGAAAAAAAAAAAATAGAAGTTCTATGATAAAATAAAGTATGGACTTTTTTTAAAACCTATTCCTATAGCTTCTACTGAGATTCTAATTTCCAAAATTAAGAGCTCTTTTTCAATCATCTTTGATTTTTTTGGTAGAAGTTTTATTATTTAGTATTGCTATAATTGAAAAATGAGAAAAAACAGAACCTACATTTTTGTCAATACCTCTCATAAAAAGCAACAGTCTCCATCCTTTAAATAAAATTAGGTATTTCTGGATAGAGTAGAAAAAACTTTTAATTTTTAAAATCGTATTTTTTAGTAAGTATGTCATTTTAATAGCCAGATTCAAAATTATAGCGAAATAAAATACATTTCCTCTACATAATTAAAATACATGGCTGTCCTAGAAAAAAGCATTAATTTTGGGTTGCAAGCTGAAATAGCCACTTTTTTTTATAAGTATCACACCTGAAAAAAATGACCCCAAAAATTGTTATGATTAACTACACCTATATATGAAAAAATTTTTTTTCAAAAAGTAAACAAAAGGAGCATGTCACTTTCAGGAAAACAACTAAAAGCAATTGTTACAAATAGTAAGATTTGGACTTGCCAATGAAAATTAGAATTGTGCAACATTTGTATCCGACACAGTGTGCCTGACACCTCTCCATAACTTACAGACTTTGTGGATAAGATCCCAATGACATTAGCAAGTATAATACTACATTATATGATAAAATAGGAAATGTCATTTTTCCACTTTTCAAATTTTTTAAATGGCCGGTGAGATACAAAATTGTGCTTCAGGCCAAGAGAGGCAGACAGACATGATGGTAACAAAAGTATAAAATATGCATGGATTTGATTTCAGATTCTACATTCCAATTAGCTTGTAAGCAACTATCACAAGTTTTGGTACATTATCAAATGGAGACATGAACAATTATCCTAAAAAGCTACATCCTGCCTCAATTCTCAGATTGCAGATTTGTGTGAAGTCAGACTTTTCTCCATGTATATCAACTAAAACTACAAATACAAACAAATTAAATATGGGTACATACACACACACACACATAAAAATTGAAGAATGTGCAAAAATCTAAAACAATGCCACTCTTCCATGATTTTAAAAGCATGTAATGACCTTACTAGTTGAGCGAAACATCAGATTCTTTTGGAGTATAATAAAATGTTCTACCTCAAAGCACCAAAAGTATCAAAATTAAATAAACTGATCTGTTTGAAACCCAGTCAATATTTTAGTAACTAAAAAATTTTGAAACACAAATGACATCTGAAATTTTGTAGTGTTGTTCCTACCGGTCTCGCATTTCAGAAGACAAAACCGATTGTTTACAATCTCTTTAGAAAAAAATAATGTAAAATGAACCTGACACACAAGTATCAATTCTATGGAATGGACACAAGAATATTATCGGTCACACCGCCCCTCGGTCCCACCACTACCTTGTATACTTAAAATCTACAAAAACTACAAGTAACATCAGAATAAAAGTGTTGGCTTTTGCAATACTTTCCTACTAAAACTTAAGAGAAATGAGAAATCTAGGGGAGAAACGACAAATATTAATGACTTTGACTCTATATGATATCCAGGGTATGTACATTTACCCTCTGAAATGTTACTGACTTTCATTTTATTTGCTCTTTACTTAAAGACTAGAGGATTCAAAAGCAATGTAAAAGTGAAACAAACAAACAAAATCACTGTTTCAGTTTCAGACCTGAGTTCTTCTCCTAAATGGGTAGTCCAAAAAAAAAAAAAAAATTACAGGACCGCACTAAGCCCCAAGTTCCTCACTAAATAAAATGAGGATAAAACCAGTTTCCTAGAGCCAATGAACACGTAAAGCACGACAAAGGGCATTGCACAGGTGAGCCTCAGGAAGGTAACTGCTTCAGTTCCAGCTTCAAATATAAGATATTCCACTGTTCTTAAATGTGTGGGTTAAAAATACTCACTTAGGTTATACCTTGTAAATTTCATACTTTTTCTTTCTTCTCCAAAGACTATTTAATTTTGTCACAAAAACACCATACAGTTAGAACCATGTGTTGCTTTAGACCCGCATGCACACCCAAGAGCAAGATGGTGTTGTATTTTAATCCAGCTCCATATAAAAAGCTTGAACAGTGCCTTCTTGTTCAAGGAAAAAACAAAGCCCAAATTTTTAGTCCATTCGATGGCTCTATATTTACAAACTTTTAGTTCAAGGAACAAACATTTAAAAGCTGTTATTGGACCAAAAATAACGTATTTGAGATTTTCCTAGAGTAAATAACAGTAAACATAAAAGCCTAAGAATCACTCCTCCTAACACTGCCTAGATAATGTATAACGGAGTCACCAGAAACAAGGGAGAACCTTTCCTGTTGGGCAGCTATATCAATCTTTCAGAACAGCAAAACAAGTCCAAGGGCAAAACAAACCATTTTTACTTTCATAATATCAACAGGGAGGAATTCCATTCCCATTTTAGATCATTTCTGCTAATGGGATCACTGTATGTTTTCTTTCTTTCTGTCCTTCTGCCTCTTCTTAATTCCAAGACATAATTCAACTTGGATGTTCACTTCTTCTTTCCTGATGGCAAGCTTACAGATGAATCACTTGTCTCAAACTAGAAACCACAGAAAGAGGGTCAAATTTTTGCCATTTACATGAAAAGTAATAAAATCAGCCTGGTGTGACACAGGCATCTCCGCTCTTTAAGGCATGATTCACACAGAACAGCATCCTTCACATGTACCATAGTCAAAACTGAGCAATAAAATGTTCGATCACAAAAGTTTTTCATCTCTCCATCAAACTAAAAAAAAAAAAAAAAATCAAGCTGATGCTGATGCTGATGCTACTCCTTAAAGCTGCAGTTGATGCTACTTGATGAACTTGATCCAGCCATTTTATAGGTCTGTATCTACAGAACAAAGATTCTATGGGCATGCCAAGGACATGTGTTTGCGCAAATGCTCATCGCTTATCTCATATATCTGAATTTTATATTGAATATCTGCAAGACAGCAACAGAAAATACTGCACACATATACATACAAACAATACATACTATCTCATGAATCTTCATATAGAAAACAATCATTAAATGAATATAGAAGGTGGTCTTTGGGAAGACAAAACAGGCAATTTATATATATAATATATAATGTATAATATATATAAATTATATGTATTATATACATATAATTTATATAAAATATAATTATATAATTTATATAATTTATATAAATTATATGAATATATAAATCATATTATAAGATATAAATTATATAATGTATTATATCATATTATATATTATAATATATAAATTATATTATAATATATAAATTATATATAAAATTATATATAAATATATAATATGATATATATTATATATAATGGGAAGACAAAAGTAATTTATATATATTGATTATTATAATTGAAGCTTTTGCTTATAAAACATCATTAATTTACTTATAAAATAATTTACTTATGAAAACATCATTTGGACACAGTGAAAAAAACTAAAAAAATAAAACTGCTGGGGGGATGGCGGAGTCAGGAGGAATGCGGAGTCTAGGGGGAGTGGAAATTTCCTGGGAAACTGAAGACAAAAGAACAAAAACAAAAACTTGAAAATGAAACCTTAATAGGTCCTTCCCAATCTGGCTCCTGAGTTTCCTTTCCTGCCAATACCTTACATGTAATGCTACATGTTCAGCACTGGAGACATCATAGATTCATTTGTTCCTTGTTGGGAGGGAGAGAGGAAACACCTGTGTTGCACAATGAAGAATGTTCAGCAAAATCTGTGAACTCAACCTATCACATGCCAACGGTAGCTTTCCTATAATCAAAAGTGACTCCAGATGTCCCTGGGAAAGGGACAGTGTGCAAATCATGCTCTGTGGACAGCTTCCCCTAACTTTATAAACACCATTCCTTCCACTGAAGAAATGCCCCCCTACCCCGTAGCCCCTCTCCTCTGAAGGAAACTCAAGCTCAGTTTTTAAGACTCACTTTACATGTCATTGCTTCCATGGTGAAGTTTTCTTCCAAAGTTAGTATTCCTGCTACCCACCTTCTGTTTTCCCATGTCCTCTTTTTCGATTTTCCCTTCTAGATGTGAGGACCTTCATCCTACTGTTCCTTATATTTGACTGATTTTTTAACAGTCAACAGTCAACAGAAATTTATTAATAAAGGAATAAGAGCCTTTAATAAAAGCACCCATGAGCTACACCTCCCGGTGTTGAAGTAATTTCATTTCCTAGAATGATGCCTCACACTAAATACTATATAATGCTTCCGTTCATTTTTATGCCTTTGTTCGGTTGACCTGAATTTAATTGATAAACTCAACTGTGGTAACCCAAGTTCCTTGGCTTATGTAATTCTGATTCATTTATCTGATTTTTTTTTACATATTTACTTTATTATTCAACGTTTTATCATCAGATGTCACTTCAAATTCTTATTATATATGTGAGTAAGCAAAACTTGCATAGAGATATAATACCATAAAAATTACATTTCAAGAACAAAAGTAACATAACTACTCTAACACTGACTGCACAGTAACTTTCAACATTGATTCTGTATGAATCCAACATCTTCCTATAGCATCACAAAGTTTACCAAAAAAATCTGGCTTAAATACTTTGTGTACACTCTCTATATATAGATAGGAAGAGAGAAGAAAGAGAGACAATAGCAGTACACACCAACATTTTTTGAGAGGAAAGCCAATGAACAAGAAACATGGAAATAAATATTCAACATGCAACAACCAAACAAAAAAAACTAAAGATAAAAAAGACTAGAGATTATTGACAATCAGTCCTCCCTAACATCGCTAACCAGAAGCTCCTTTCCCATACAAGCAACCTTTGAAACCTGAGACATGCACTTAATTTCCCCAAAACTAGAATCGGTCTCTGGTGCCATAGGTTTCAAAATAATCTCTGCTTTGTCACTTTCTACATTATGGGTCTTAAAATTACATCAAAATTAATCATTTCAATTCTTAGTTACGCTATAACTCAGGACAGAGCAATTACTTTAGTTTCTGTGGTCAATTTATAAAGCAAGACAATGATTTAATTAGGAAAGTGACATCCACCTATATCGACTGGAGAAACTTCATAGATTAAATATGCAAAGCCAATATCCTCAAGGCTGACAGGTTTCTATTATTAAACTGCTAACATGTTTATTTCCCCTACAATAGCTGGGTTTTTGTCATGAATACGCATGAAGCCTTGTAGTTATTAGCTGTGATGACTGGGTGACAGTGAGGACATTACTTGAGAACCTGTATTTGACAGATCACTGACACATAGTCACAATTCTTCTTTTTTACCCTCTCTTCACTTATACAGGAATCATACAGTAGAAAATCAACTGAAGCTACCAGAGATTATTCAGGCTTAATAGCATACATCCTTTTAGCTGGCGGTTAGAACAATACACATAGCGGCAGAGTTAAGCAGAGGCATCAATTATACTCTCAGACCTGTTAGTATTTTTGACAATATTTAAATGGCACATCCCTTCAGGGCATGGCTTTTTTGTCCTCTCAGTTACACACCTGTCAAGTGTTTAATTTGCCAAAGGGAAACAGTCTGATTTCTAAGGGGCAGCCTTAATGCTGAGGAAGCAAATTGGAGAAATTAAACATTATTGAATAGAAGTAATGAGGAGGATCTGAGGGGGAAAAATTGTAGGCTTAATTCAACATGGCATGACAGCATCTGCCATTAGTGCAACAATATGATCATGTTCTCCAGCATGCTGTATATACCTCAGGCGTTTTAATTAGTCATTTCCTTTATTTTTTTTTTCTCTAAAAGGCAACAGAATGGTGGAGGACAGTCTATCAAATTTTGGAGAAGTATGAAAAAGATGGAGATAGCAAATTGCAACAGATATGCACATAAAATTACACACTGGAAAAACAATTTAAGTTACAAACAAAAAGGTAGCCATGTCAGATTTTAAAACTGGTTTAAAAACATGAAAAAAACTTTATTCCTTAGGTATGCTTATTAATTATAAATGCTAATAAGTTAACCATTAATGGATCTAAGTTATATAAATGTAGAATATGTACTCTAACAAAGAAAATAATGATTTTTGAATGGTTTTGAAGATAATGGAAATCATACGAGAATTTTTAAAAAGTAAATGGAAAGATTAACCTAAAGAATCAGATACACTCAGAATTTACCATGATTTCAAAAAAGCGAAACCCTTCACACTGAGCTAAGACAGAAGGAAAACGGGCTTAGTATATTAAAGCTCCTCTATCTCCTGAGGTGATAAGTCTACAGATCTAAACCAGTTAGGAGTAAGGTGCATCCAGACCCCCCACAGCCCGGCCCAGGAGCTCCCCAACCTGCACAGATGCCCAGAACAGCACAGAAAGAAAAACATATGAGCTCTCTCTGCAGTGGCAATAGTGAGCAACATTGGCACTTGGGGCTTCTATGCAAGGAACACATTCATAGGACATCGAGTCGAGTGCAAACTGAAGTCTTGGAGATGAACGTCTAGACCAGACGCAGATCAAAGGGCCATTTTCACAGAGGAATGGCCTTAACTCTCTTACAGATAAAGCCCCATGCCCAACTCCTGTACTCTCTCCTCTGTGTTTGTTTCTGTTGGGTTTAAACACTTCAGCAGCACATATACTAAACACAAGTCCCAAGTAAATCTTGTCTGGCTTGAACATCAGCCTCTTACTATTTACAAATGAGACAAAGAACCTAGGAGTGTGAGGTCCAGAATATGGAGACCAGGTTTTTATCACTGAGGAAAAATTAAAATGGAAGGCAAGTCACAGAGTCAAATGCAAACAGCTGTATATTGGTGGTCCAAACAACAAGGTTCCAGCCTTACTCTTATACTCAAATGACAGAATTTCTGTTAGTCCCTAGAGCAGCAGCGTGAGAAACAGATGTTTTCTCCTCCAAATGAAAAGTGACCAAGATGTCAAAGACACAAGTTATGTAAAAAAAGTCTATAGAATTCAGAAATCAATGTCTACCAATGATAAAATTACAAGATAATATATTTAGTTTTAGAATATGAGGTGCTATAACATGATGCTTAATATATTTCCAAGTAGGTTTCACATGAATCATGTGGGAATCTAGTCTTGCAGCCCATATGCTACTTGCACTTGGAAATGGTATAAGAATGGTATAAGAATGCATTTGGAAACGGTATAAGAATCTCCCAAAGAGAACCATTCATATAGCCTTTCATAGGACATAGCATACACAAATAGTATTCCCATTATATAAGGTTGCCCACAAGTTATCTGATGGGGCTAATAGCACTCCTTAACATTCTTTTTCTTAGAACTTTTCCTCTCTTTATTCTTTCGCAAGACATAGTAAGGGGCAAAGACATCTGTGCAACTTCTTTACACTCAGGTAATTTTCCACATCATAATTATTTCGGAATATTGGCTTCTTCAAAAGCTTCCCAACCCATTCTACATGTACAGAAAACCAGTCTTTTCAATAACTTGTAAAGGGAATAAACGATACATAACAAAAATATCCTTTAATTCATAATCATATTTTTTAAATTAAGTAGAAATCTACTACAGAAAAAAATGTTTTTGAAGGTTCTTTGTGTGCTTTCCTTTTGCTATGAAAATCTGCATCTAAATTAAAAAGTAAACCTGATGTTAACTAAATTGCTTCTCTCTTGTATTTATATTAATTTTGTGTAACAGTTTGTATAGTTTGGTTTTTCGCTGCTCTTTCACTGAATTTTGAAGCTACTATATTCAAGTTTCACTTTAACCTTTTAATGCAGAATATCTGCTAGCAAATCATCCATAACTACTATATTAATGCTAAAAAAATATTACACTGAGAATCCAATGGGGATTTGAGACATAATTACATGGACTTCAAATATTGTGAGAACAATGACCACTTCAAAAATATTCTTTTAAAACCTGAGCAATAGTGATTTCATTAAGTAAACCCCAAGAATATCCAACTCCGGTTTTCATTCTGTCATTGTGTTATGTTTCAATTTTAATATAAATGCTAGGACTTTTTAACACTCATACTTTTTACAGGGAGAAAAAAAAACACTGTTACATTCAGAAGTTCTAATGTTCATCACCATCTGATGCTGTCATGGAAGCAATTGCTACTTACACTCTTTTTAAGAAGTGAGAATTGCAATTCCTCTAACTGATGACAATGTAATTATTCCTTTTACTGTCAAAACAGAGGTGATTTCCTTTACACACACACACACACACACACACACACACACGACACAATTCCACATACAAATCCAGGCTGATCTGATTGTCTCAGACTGAATGAGTTAGATCACGTGAACCAGGAGCCTTAGTGATGATGGAAATCAAGTGGACCACCACCCACCCTCAACACACTTTTATCATCCCCGTCTAACGCAAGGAATCATTCCTCCACAGCCACTCAGCTTTCAACACGATGTCACAGCATCTACAAGACACAGCAACAATCATCACAGAAATAACCAGGAGGAAAAGAGCCACCGTGCATGTGAAAATCTCCCTGGGAGGTTTAAATGGTTTCATTAGCTATTCATTAACACATACAAAAATTAGCCTTCACAAGAAAAAAAAGAGAGTAAGTTCTGTGGCGCCCGTGGATGCCGGCGTGGGTGAGCACGGTCCTACCTGGTCTCGCAGCTGCTGCACTGAAGTCTGGAGACTCAGAATCTGACTGAAGAGCGGGCTCTGTAGCACGGACTTCAGGAGGCTCAGCTTCTCCTCGTTCGCTGCGTCCCCACGTTCCCGCAGCTTGGCCTGCAGCCGCTCCACAGCCTGCAGAGCCCGGCTTTTGTCTGTTCCAGAGAGTGGCATTCGTCAGTAAATGAACTCAACAGCAAACATCCAACAAAAACCAAGGGCCATGTTGCAGAAATCCTAAACAATTCCTTTCAGGTCCACAAAAAGTGTCACTTTTCATGAGAGCAAGTTATTTTTTAGTTCAAGTACAAATGTCTGAAAAATAGATAACTGTGTATTTTTTAATAACTCCCAAAATGAAATAGCAAGCTTAACAACATTTATGTATAGATTTTTCAAGACAATTCAACCAGTAGGACAGAAAAGGGGGATCTATAACATGTGACCCTAAATGCCCCTCAAACCTTAAATGCCCCTCAAACCTTTAAGTTTCATACAGGTAAGTTTGTGTGAAAACACGGAATTAAATATAGCATACAGTACATACCACTAGTTCTTTTTAAAGCACAGAAACTAATTCAGATAAAATATATTTGAATCTCAATGCTATCTGTTTCAAACCTCATATAAAAATTACATAAAACCAAATTATCTCTGATATTGAAATCAGCTAATGTTTCCCCAGCCTCCTTTTTTTAAGATTTTTTTTTTATGGGAAAGTCAGATATGCAGAGAGGAGAGACAGAGAAGAAGATCTTTCATCTGCTTGGTCACTCCCCAAGTGGCCACAACAGCAGGAACTCAGCTAATCCAAAGCCAGGAGCTACAAGGTTCCTCTAGGTTTCCCACATGGGTGCAGGGTTTCAAGGCATTGGGCCATCCTTGACTGCTTTCCCAGGCCACAAGCAGGGAGTTGGATGGGAAAAGGGGCTGCCAGAATTAGAACTGCTACCCATATGGGATCCTGGCGCATGCAAGGCGAAGACTTTAGCCATTAGGCTACTGCATCAGGCCCTGTTTTCCTATTTTTAAAGATTTATTTACTTATTTGACAGTCAGAGATACAGAGAAAGAGCTCATCCAGCCACCGGTTCATTCTCCTGATGGCCTCAATGGCTGGGGCTGGCCCAGGCCAAAGCCAGGAGCCCTTTCCAGAACTCCCCTGTGAGCAACAGGGGCCCGAGGACTTGCGCCATCTTCAGCTGTGTTTCCCAGGCCTCTAGTAGGGAGCTGGACTGGAAACAGAGCAGCTGAGAAACAAATTAGAGCCCTAATAGTTTCCCCTAAAAACAAAAAAAATCTAGAATCACAATCAAGTCAATAACACATGGATATGGATATCACTAGGGAAACACACCATCCAACTTACAAAACAACTTCATCTATTACCGGCCAGAACATTCTGTAATTGAGAATTAGATTGAAAAATCTACCATTAAGCATATACTTTAGAAAAAAAAAAAAGTGCTTTTTAATACTTTCAATGTGTTCCCTAAAATTAAGTAGCAAATTTATATGCAAAAGGTCTTCAAAAAGTTCATGGAAAAGTATTTTATGCAAAACTTATCCATGGATTTCAAATATATTTTTGTCTAAAAAAAATTTTAATTTAAATTCCATATCAGTCTATATTGCCTTAACAGACTCACAATGGTGGCAAATATGTGGAATGTTAAACCACCATTTGGGAGACCTACATCCCAAGTGGGAGTCCCTCTTATAGTGCTGTTTATCTGTGCTTTGGATTCAGGTTTCGGCTAACATACCTGAGAGGGAGCAAATGATGGTTCAACTACTTGGGCTTCTACCACCCACATGGAAGACACAGACTGAGTTTCTTTTGTTGTTTGTTTAAAGATTTATTTATTTTTATTGGAAAGTCAGATATACAGAGAGGAAGAAACACAGAGAAAGATCTTCCATCCACTGGTTCACTCCCCAAGTGCCCATAATGGCCGGAGCTGAGCTGATCCAAACCTTGGAGCCAGGAGCTTCTTCCAGGTCTCCCATGTGAATACAGAGTTCAAGGCCTTGGGCCAGCCTAGGCTACTTTCTCAGGCTACAGGCAGGGAGCTGATGAGAGTGGAGCATCGGGGATACGAGCCAGTGCCCATATGGGATGCTGGTGCATGGAAGGCCAGGACTTAAGTCACTAGGCCTCTGCGCCAGGCACCCAAATTGAGTTTTTCTACCCGGACCCTGTCCTGGCCCAGCCCTTACCTCCTTGCTGGGCCAGGAGATAAACACCAGATGGAACATTTTTCTCTCACACACACTTTCCTTCGTTCTTATTCTTGCTCTCTCTCTCTAGTTCCTGCTGCCTTTGAACTTCTCTTTCTCACCCTCTCCCTCTTGTTGCTCTCTCACTCTCTCTCTTTTTCTGGGTCTCTCAGCCTTCCAAGTAAATAAATGTAAATGAATCTCTCAGGCATTCAAATTAAGTTAAAAAGTAAGCTTCCAGATTACATTAGTTAGAAATAATAGGAATTGGGCCCAGCTCCCTCTTGTGGCCTAGGAAAACAGTTGAAGACCGCCCATGTCTCTCCTCCTCTCTGCATATCTGCCTTTCCAGTGAAAATAAATAAGCCTTAAAAAAAAAAAAAAAGAAATAGTAGGAATCATCACCACAGATAACTTCCATAGCACCAAATATGGAGTTATGTAGGAATGTGGTGATTAGAGCATAAACCGACGTTGCTGATGAATTCACACACTGACACACACACACACACACACACACACACACACACAATCAATGATAATTATTACCTGTATCATTTTAAAAGAAAATAATGATGAAGATACACATTGAGTTTTATTCAGTGTTGTATTTCCCATGGTATCTCAGGATTTAAAATGTAATATTAATTTCCATCTCAATTCTTGTAACTCGGTACAGGTTAACAGACTGCAGCCAGAAGTAATGGTTGAACAATGTCTGTATTTTCCCTTTGCTTTCCACTTCTTTTGAGGAACTTTCCAATTTGGGATTTCTCAATTCATTGTCACCTGTTATCAGCCCAGCTGCCATGACAGTACAGCTGCCAAGGTCCCAGCCAAGAGTGAAATCATGACATCTACTAACAGCCAAACTCAAAGAGATACCTGTAAACAGGCATAAAACTAACGCAGATCTGTATTATACCTTTAACTAATTCTACAAATTACTTTCTCTAAGACTAAGGAGCAGCGAGAAAGATCAATAGGTAGATAGAACAAATTTTAATATTTCATCCTAAATTAGCTCATGTATTAATTTAAATGCTTGAAGTAAACTGGGTTAGCCTCTTTATTGTTACTCCTTATTAATTAAAACCCAACAGAGTTCAGTAGGACTGCATCTGCTACAAGTAAAAGCAATCATCATCTTTCACTATTAAAAGCGCAAATTTCCAGGGCTATTCAAAAACAAGTATTATCTAAAACTGGTTAAAAAAAATCAAAATTGGGTCTACAGTATGCTTTTTTAAAAACCACAAGTTGAAGAGGATCTCTCTTTTTTTTTTAACAAATGGTGTTTTGTTTTGTTTTCTCTTGTTTTTTTCAATAACACCATTAATGGGTCTAGAGACAAAACTGACGCAGCAACTACAACTACCAGTGTGTGTGTGTGTGCAGGCTGAAACCAATGATGGACACAGCTGGACCCCCAGGGGTGGCACACGCAGGAGTCCGGCCTGAGGTTATTTCAGACGAGGGTTCTCTAGGGACCCTCCCAACTGAACTGCTGGACTCAGAATTCCAACCACCAGGAGAAGTGCAGGATCTGTAGTCTGAGTGTGAGTGCGTAAGTCAGAACCGAGCCTCCTCAGTTGCTGAGAATGATGTAGTGGATGGCATGCCCAGATTCACAATGGAGGTCAGGACAACCAGTAAACTGAGGCCTGCAGAGGATGTCCAGCACCATGGAGGGCAGAACAAATGGACAGCTCTCCCAGTCCAGCGTTTATATCAAATATCTAGGTGAACAGAGACGCTAAGGTGGACTATGTCAGCCAATGGATCTTGGAAGGATTTCCTCAGGCCTGAAGCAACAAAATCAACAGCAGTCTAGAACAAACAAAATCACTTGAACAGTACTCCCAGAGCATGTTCCACCTAAGAGACTGTGATAATGTCGGGTGGCCATCCCCCACTGTCGGGTACTGCTATAGTTAGGATACTTGGTGCAGCTTCTCCCCTTCTCTTTGCCTTTCCCCCAGATACAGGAAGAAGAAAATTGGAAACAATGGTCTCATCCATTTTCCGCTATTCCTCAACTCGTTCCACCCTAATTAATAGTCAACACTGGTATACACCCTTCCCAACTATATAAGTATCATCAAAGATAAAATTTAAGAGATAATAATTACTTAAAAAACCAAATGGTGTTTTATTAATAACAATTCAGATGAAATTGTCCAAATAAAGAAATGCATTAATCTGGTATAGTGTTTATAGACAAGCTTTTTTTAAATTAAGCTGCTACATGCACAACCCTAACTTTTAGAATGCACCAATTTCAAAGATCCTAATAGAGTTTCAACTCTCAGAAAAGTAGGCAAAAAAGACTAAGACTTACCTATAGCTTCCAACATTTTTTTCCAGAAGATTTATGTTTTTCTCTACAACAACTAAAAACTTCAACTCAAATGGAAGCCTGAAGGAAAAAAAGAAATAAAATGTGATAATTATGCTTTATTAAAACATTATAATTCCAATACCAAATACTCTGAAAATCAGTTGATACAGTATGATCATAATTTCTCTGATCATTAGCAGACAGTTGATCTAAGAAAGTTCTCATGATAAGCAAAAAAAGTAATCACTTTATGATTGACTTGAAATTATCTTATATTTTCCCATAATACTGGCAAAGAAAGGTAAAAGGCATGAATTTCATTTTAAATAAGATGGCAAAAGTTTCCAAAATATTGCCTTGGGAGTTTCTCAACATACATCACGATAATCTTGGATTAACTTATAGATCTTTAATTATAGAATAACGAGTTTATGTGACTCCGCATGAGAAATTCTATGAACCAAAATGTAAAAAGTGGAAAATGTAATCTAGCCCACAATGCTCCCAGTCTTAATGGGGGTGACAATATATGCACACCAACTGGTGACCCCAAAGCAGAATACAGACCACCTGAATACAGTAGGTCACAAATAAAAAATGAAAGCCACTGAGCATTACATCCTCCTGACTCTTAACTCTAGCATTTTCCTCTTTCCCATTCCAAATACCCAGGGATCCCATTACCCTATACACATCTTATCTTTCTCTGACAAGGCTAATAGACTCTTGCATATAAGGAAGTAAGTTTGTACTGTCAATGACGAAGCCTTGGCTGCCCCAAAATTCTGCACAATCTTCTCCACAGTGACATCTGTGCTTTGCCTCACAGACGACCAGAGTCATCAGAAACTCATTTGGTCTTTCGTCACTAGACAAAAGAAACTACAATCACAAATGCTCATTCTTTCTCTGGAAAAGAAGACACAGGATTTCTCGAAGAAAGTACAAACTGTCTCTTTTTCCCTCTTTAAGAGGGAAATCTTAAAGAGATAAATATTAAAAGGAAACAAGAGCACAAAGTAGATGAGAACATGCACGGAACATCAGTAAGCTTCAGTTAACCGCACAGGAACAGAGAAAACTAATGACACACTTCCTGTTTCAATATAATCTACACTGTCTAAACACGGACTCTATTTGAAATAATCAAAGAGTTTAACTAGCAACTTATGTTTTAAAATGTGCACTAGTTTTGAGCAAAGAAGGCACTGGTTTTGATAGACTGCAATGTGGCCTTAAGCAGGAACTTCTCGTTTTAACCTCTGTCTCCTAGAAGACAAGCACAGTTACTAGGAGACTATGACAAATAATATAAAGCATGCAAATTTCTAGTTCATAACATAATGTACAACCATAAAATATATTTTCAAGATAAATGTTCTTTTCCATATGAAAATGGAACCAATGCAGGGTTTTGCATAGCTTCAAGAGAAATAATAAACACATGAGGGAATCTTAAAAATGAATTGGTGAGGAGCAGGCACTGTGACTCATTGGGCTAAGACATATTTAGTTCACCCCATGACTGACGAGGACCTGATCTGAAGGCCAACCACTCTGCATGGAGAATTCAGCTTCCTGATAATGTACCTGGAGGCAACACATGATGGCCCACATGCTTGGATTCCATCCTGTCACTCACATGGGAGACCCAGGTGGGTCTCCTGGCTCCGGACTTTGGCCTGATCTAACATCAGCCATTGCAGGAATTTTAGTGAATTAGTAGGTGGAAATTCTCTCTCTGTGTCACTATTTCAACAAATTAATAAATGTTAATCAATAACTGAATGGTTTTTCATGAGAATATAATACTCCTTTATGAAACAACACTATATTATGATATTTGTGAAAGCAAAAACGAAAAATCACTCCAACAGAGTAAAGACAGGTATTTAGGACAGCCGTTGAGCCCCAGCTTAGAGCACTTTCACCCCATTTCTGAGGGTCTGGGGTCCAAGTCCCAGCTCTATTTCTGAGTCCAACTTCTACCAACAATCAACCAGAGAGGCAACTGCTTAAGTTCAAGTATTTGGGACACTGCCAGCCATGCAGGAGGCATGGACCAAGTTCCTGCCTTATGATTTCATCTTGGCCCAGCCTCAATTGTGGTAGGCATTTGGGGAATGAACTTGAGATAGATGATTTCTCTCTGTCTGTCCCCCTCACTTTCAAATAAGTTAATTAATTTAAAAAATATTAGGCAAGATAGTCCATTGTGAAAAGGTTCAAGTCCATGTGTAGACAATGGGATACTGGACTGCCTGACATTGTCTGTACCAACAATGTTGGAGTATACTTAAATAAGAGACTGATAGAATTATGATTCCTTATGAAGGACTACACTATTGTAACAAAATGGGAAAAATCTGAAGGGGGTGGAAATTTGGGAGGGAGGGAAATCCCAGCCTATATGAAATTATATCACATAATTCAAAATTCAAAATAAAAATATATTTTTAAAAAGCCCAGGAAGAAATATGAAAGCAATGAAAAGCATGGATAATAGAGTCTGATGCTCTTACAATAAATTTAGTTATTTACTAGTTGTGTGTTTTTGTTAATCATTTCTCTTTTCTACCTATGAGTCTCCCAGCTTACAAATGAATGATAAAGTTTTGAAAGAATAAAATTATATATATATATATATACACACAAACACACACATATATCTGAGTACTTTGTATGCACAAAATACTTCAGCCTTCTGCACTTTCTCCCATGAAAAATTAACTCCGAGTGACAGGTATTAATCATGATATGAGAGGCAATCCAGACTCAGAGGCTTCCTGACTTACGAAGAGTTTGCAGAGGAAATACAGAGCAGGCAGTTCCCAACTGAGAGAAACCCTGTTGTTCAAAAGGTCACCTGCAACTCCGTCATGCACAAGTAGAGTAAATGCGTGCTCCCTACAAGAAACTCTTATCGTAACTATTTAAAAGAAAGCAAAGTGAATGGAGCAGCGAGTCATCAACAGCTGTTCCCAGATGAGAGCCCCTCTCCTCAGGATTTCAGTGATGGAAGGCAGTGTCACCCAGGCTCTGATGTGCTCTGATGGCCCGATATAAACACAGAGCTTGCCTTCAGGTTTCCAGAGGGTTTCACTACTGAACAGCCATGACCAAAACACAAGTTAAAAAATATGTGTGTGCATATGTGTGTGTGTGTGCATGTGTGTGTATATTCCTTTCTGTAACTTATACCCATATCCCAAACATCCAGTTCTAAATATAAGCAAACTTGTGTGATCACAGAATTTTTCAGATGGGAGAAAAAAAGCGAGTTCACACTCTTAGATCACAGACATGAATTCTCCTTTTCACCCTGTCACCATCCCACCATCCTCTTTCCCTTTTTACCCATCTCAACACTATGTGGAAGTATAACGGTACCTGAGTGGTAATAGTGAGTCTTAGCCAAGAAGCAGGACTTTCAAAGAAGGCTCAACAACATTTAAAAAGAATATCAACTTCCACAAGTATTTTTTTTTCTGGGTAACTTACACTAACAGTGACAATGACACATCAGAATCACGAAAGAGAAGAAATAGCTGTGGATATGGTAATAAGGAAATTGACACTTCGTCTGGGACACAAGAGCAGTAACGGTACAAACTCAGCACCTTCCCCATGGCGGGTCCTGTAGCAAGCACGGCATCCAGTGAACTACTTGGAAATTCACACAATTCAACTGGGTTACAAATGAAAATACCAAGACACAGAAAGTTTATGTAACTTGCCCAAGATCACACCATGAGTAAATGACAGACCAGGACTTGAACCGAGTCCACAGCTAAATGCCTACAACAGGCTTCCTTTCCACAGGAAGAAAATTCTCTCTACCATTCTCTTTCACTTTTCTGAGTTCAAAATTGCTACCGAGCTTTTGCCACATACAAACTGAAACCTAAGGAAGAAATAAAGATTCAAAGCAAATAAAGTGTGATAACTGGCACAGACAGCATCCCAATTGTCCAGAATTATATATTTAGTAACCACTAGTATCTGTGCCAAAGAAAGATAAACAGTCATGGCTGTTCATACATTTAAACAGATCATATTTAAAATCCACGATTTCAAGAAAAATGCTCAAATTGCATGTCTTATATTAATTTAAAGATATATTTACTTTATTGGAAAGGCAGATTTACAGAGATAGAGAGACAAAGATCTTCCCTCTGATGGTTCACTCCCCAAGTGGCCGCAACAGCCGGAGCTGAGCCAATCCAAAGCCAGGAGCCAGGAGCTCTTCTGGGTCTCCCAGGTCGTTACAGGATCCCAAGGTTTTGGGCCGTCCTCTACTGCTTTCCCAGGCCACAAGCAGGGAGCTGGAAGGGAAATGGAGCAGCCAGGATATGAACTGGTAGCCATATGGGATCCTGGTGCATGAAAGGTAAGGACTTTAGCCACTAGGCTACCATACCTGACCCAATGCGTTATATTAATTTATAAGGTATATTGAAAAAGCATGACTAGTACAGTGGTGTACTTAGCCTCTGGTTAAGATACCCACATCCCATGTCAGAATTTCCTTATTCTATTCCCACTGCTGGAACTGACTACAGCTATCTAGCAAAACTGGATTGAACTGCTAGCTCCTAGCTCCTGCTTCAGCCAGCCCAGCTCCAGTCACTGCAGGCCTTTGAAGATTGAAACCAAAATGGGCACTCTCTCAGCCTCTCAAATACATGACATTTTAGAAATGTATATACAAATAATATAGAAAGTCCAACTCCCTTCTAGATAACCATTCATTCTGCCTGTAACCATATCACTAATTCATCAGCGCTGAACCTTAGCTCCGATAGTAGCCAGGGAAGTCACACTGCAAGATACACACATTTAAAACTGGCTCAATTAATTTACAGTCACCACAGAAGTGGGTACCCTGACCATCTGCCTCTGACTATACCTTCCAGAAGAATCCAGAAGAAAGGAGAGGTTGACATCTTATTCAAGGTCCTACCTTAAGTAAGAACTCTGAAAGGAATCTAAATTGGTGTGAGCTTAGAATCCATACTTTATCATACCATTTCATATCCTCCACAGTAGCCATATATTTGGCAAGTTTAAAACTCAAAAACAATGGAAGATTAAGAACAATGCAGTATTGCTACTTCTCTATAAAAGAGGAGGAGGGAAGGAAGATGTAGCAGAGTAGTGCAAGCACGACACCCTATCCCTTATGGAGTGCCCTGGGTCAGTCCTAGACTACTCCACTTCTGACTCAGTTTCCCGCTGATCCACCTTGGAGACACCATATGCCGACCCATGTAGCAAGGGCTCTGCCATCCACGTGGAAAATTTAAATGGAATCCCAAATCTCTTGTCCTTGTAAAGGACATCCAGGCTTAGGTAATAGAACAGAAAATGAATTAGTACACCTATTTAAATATGGATTTCAGAACAATGAAAATTTTTACTTTTTCCATGAGTTACTTGGGAAATACTTACACTAAAAAGTAATTTGCTACTTATCTAAAATTCAAACTTAACAGCTGAGCATCTGTTGTCTTATTTGGCAATCCTACTGTATATGTATTACCTTAGGGAAAAAACTCAATTTAAAAAATCATATTTAACTTAAGTCTTTTAGTCTTAAACCATAAATTTAAGCAAGAGTTTCTGAGTAAATGAATAAATATTTTCACCTGTGACCATGTGATTCCCCAAGAAGTGTTTGATAATAATAATCCCAGTAGAAATAAATTAACTGATTTACTTTTCCATAAGTTGTACCAATAATGCATAGATACAATTTTAATGGAACAGAAAATCAGTGCTTGAAATATAACACCAATCTTTCTGCCCAATGCACAGTACATGGCAATGAACAAATGAAGATATGTCTTGGGCTAAAAATAATTGTTTTGAAGAGAAACTGCCCCAAATACATACAATTTTCAAGTGATCCTAAACAGCTTTGTCAGGAAATGAAACACAACATCAAGGGAGCTTGTTGTAAAGCTTGTTGCTTGTTAGAATTATTCAGAATCTGTGACTGCCTTTACATTTAACTTGTGTCTCATTCATGGCTACCTCCACACCACCTAAAGTCAGCACACAAAGACAAGCTCATGGTCACTGGCTGGAACCTTGTCACAAATTCAACTGGACAGAGCAGAAATGTTGACACTCTGAATTGGAATTGCTCCTTTGGGGTAACCTTATTGAACTTCTGTTCCAAAAATATACAAAGGTCACAAAATTCACCAGCACCATGCAGTCGTCAAACAAGAAAACACCTCTACTGGTTCTTAGCACCAGATCTTAGGAACTTCTGCTCTCAGGGTTGCAGGCTTTTTTTCAGAAAAAGCATCCACAATAAAACTCTTGTATTTCAGCTGACATTGGCATACTTTTCTAAAATTCCCTCATAAAAACTAAATTTGCTAATCCTACTTTGCGCTCCAAAAACCATACATAATAAAGCAGCAAGAAATCCTGACTTTAGAACATACTCCAATTGTTTGTGTATATAAATATATATGTAACATATATGTGTATGTATATATGTATACATATGTATGTATGAATATACACATATATATCCTTCCTTTTTAAGACCATATGATCAATTATTTGTTCAATGTAATAATGCTGAGAAGGCCCTGGGACTACAAAAAAATGTAAAATCTGTTATTTACTGAGCCAACACACACACAAGGTGTCTACATGACTGGCACGTTGCGGGATGGTAGAAATAAAAAAAAATGAGGACAGTCTAGAAATTTACATGCAAATGTATGGAAGAAAAAGAACTAGGTAGACAATTAAAATTCAGACATGCAAAAGCAGCACACCGAGCCCAAAATGAGGAGCCACAGAAACCTTCACAGGGCCAGATCAGCTACACAGAGTCCTAAAGAATTGGCAGGAACTGGTCAAAGCAGAACACGTAAATAGAACACACCCTATGTAAAAGCAAATGGAAATGGGATCTTCTGAGCACAGCAAGTTGCTCCTGACAGCAGGGCTGGGAGTGAACAAAAAGAAAAGGCAGATGTAACAGGTTGGAAAAATGGTCAAAGTTAAACTGCTGTTATCTCTGCACATTACTGGTAATGGTAAGAGTTAAAGTTAATTTTGGCACCGGGAATGACAGAATCAAAGTGTGTTTTTAAAAGATCTTTCTAATAACAGTGGGGAAACATTCAAAACAAACAAGATAAACCAAAAATAAGGAGATCAGGCTGGAAGTGTTTTTGGAAAATAGAAAAACAGAGAAAAATAAAAAAAAAAACTGAAAGCCAGATTCCAAACACTATAATGTGGATGTTAACCAGATACAGAGGCAGGCGGCATGGTTGTTAACATGCCATTTGTGGTGCCTGCATCCCGTATCAGCACCTGGACTCAAGTCCTGACTCTACTCCCAGGTCCAGAATCCTGCCAATGCACACCCAGGAAGTAGCAGATAAAAGCCTCATGTAGGTGGGACCCTACCACCTGTTACACAGACATAAGCGGGGCTCCTGACTCCTGGCTCCTGGCTCCTGGCTCTGCCATGGCCATTACAGGCATCTGGGCTATAAACCAACAGATGGGAGACAGCTCTCTTCGGTCTCTCTCCTGCATTCACTCTCTTTTTCTCTTTTTCTCTGCCTCTTTGACTTTCAAACAAGTAAGCTTATGGTGATAAAGTAAACAGAAAAAATAATATGAAAATTAAAGGCATGACAAAGGAAAAGAAGGCATCAAAGTTTCCTCATGTGCTTAAAAATGTATATATTTAATACATAAAATCCATGCTCTTTCTATAATAAATATTTGTATTGACAAAGAGTAGCTGAGTTACAGTTGCTATGGACTGAACTGTGTTTCCCCTGAAATTCATGTATTGACTGATTTTGTGAGTGATTTTGGAAACACTCTCATGAAGTCACTGAAGTTAAATGAGGATGACAAGTACAGAGAGCTGATCAGATGGAACTGGGGTCTATATGGAAAGTAGATGGATGTACTTTCCACGCCCCCAATCCACAAGCTCAAAGAAAAGGCCTTGCAGAGTGGCCAAGCACGAGCCGAAAGTGAGGCCTCAGTAGATGACAAATCCTGCCATACTTCAACCCAGCGCTTCCCAGGCTCTTCCAGAAGCATGGCAGGCGACATTTGCTTATTTACACCACTCAGTGAATGATGCTTGTTCTAACAGTGTGAGCTGAGATTCCAGTCATCCCACTGCCCCCTGCTCTAAGAGACATGCTATGCTACACCCCAACTCTACAATCGCAACCTAAAGAGCCAGGTCGGGGCTCCTGACCCAGCAGACACCTGTGTACAGGCTGACCTGAGCAGCAAACGCAGGCTAGTTTCTTTCCCGGAAACTCAGGAAATACTAAGAGCATAGGCCAATTAATAGAACCAGAAATGACAGGATAGAATAAGATTGAGTAAGGGATAAAGAGGCTAAGAAAAGACATATGTCTCAGTCTGAGTTACAAGAGAGCGAAACAAGTCAGATAACAGAAACAGAAAAACACAATTAACATTCGAAGCCAGGTGTGCGTGCCTGGGGAGAGCCAACACATCCAGTGAGATTGAAACAGCAACGGGTCCCTATAAATACACCATCACCAGCATGCCTCCAACAGCAAACCTCTGAGTTTTGCAAGAGGTGTTTTTCTGTTTGTATTTTAACGAGGTTCCGTTGCACTGTAAGCTACATATTATAGCCTGCTTTAGTATGGCACCATTGCAGCTCATCCCAGAAACACCAACCATGGAAAATAGCCATGTTGAGTAAGAAACTGGGGCTGCTTTCTCTGGATGCTCTAAGGCCAACAAAAATGGCAGCAAGCTAAGTATCACAGCCGGCCTTAAGAGGACCACTGAGCTAATCCTACAGAGAAACTAGTTACAAGGTGCTGTAGGGAGCCATCACAAAGGTGGGTGAATAAAAGCCTGCCAATATTCAGCTGCCAGCAATAGCTGAGAAAAGTCACCAGATGCCAGTGAAATCAAACGTTAAGGTCACGGTTGAAAAATGTGGGATCTGAGAAGTTTTTATTATAGAAATACACGGGACGATGAGTAATATTTTAAAATAATGAAAGTATACCTGGCTTTAAGAAATACATTCAAAGGAGGAAAGATGTTCCACTACAAAAACAAGGCAAGCTTCGATTCCGCTTAAAAAATAGAATCTGTATAATGGATAGACTGTGCCGGAGAAAACGATGAAACCAAAGGCATTGAAGCAAAATGAAAGACATGAAAAATAGAACCCAGATTGAAACCAGTATTGTGATACAGTGGGTTAAGCTGCCACCTGCAATGTGGGCATCCCACATGAGTAATTGGTCATTGAATATGAACAGTGGTTCAAATCTCCACTGCTCTACTGTCCCAGCTCCCTGTTGACATGCCTGGAAAAGCAGCAGAAGATGGCCCAAGTGTCTGAGCCCCCGCACAAACATGGCAGACCTTGAAAAAGCTCATTGTTCCAGTTCCTGGTTTCGGCCTGGCCCACCTCCGGCCATTGACACCAATCAGGGAGTAAATCAGCAGATGGAAGATATCACTCTCTCTCTCTCATCTTTACTCTCTCTTTCTCCCTCTCTCTGTATAATCCTATCTTTCAAATAAATAAATTGGTAATATGTGTGTGTATAGGTCTATACATATTAGCTCAATCAATTCTGTTTATACTATAGTATATTGTACTAATTTCTTTTCCTCTATTGTCACCACAACCTAAATTTTTTTTTAAAACCTCAAAATACATATTAGTGAAAAGAATCACATGGGTTACAATACATTCTTTCTGGGCCTCCTTCTAACATATCTTTTATCTATAATGGTTTCTTCAAATTGAATGTTCTTCAGAAAGTTCATGGAAGCTTTATATTGTGTAAAACTATACCTAAATTTAAAAACTGTTATGCATTAACATAAACATACTTTAACTATATTTTCTGTAGGCTTTTTGGCATATCCTCAGACATCTCTACAAGGCAGGGACACTCTTCCCAAACTGTTAACTCATCAAACACAGTGACTCAGAAAAAAAAAAATGTAAGTGATTCTGAAAATGAAGATTTGGTCCCTTTTGAGTATTCACTGTCATGTAAAACTCAAAGAAATTTAAGCTGGTGAGCAGTGAGCTCTTGTCTGATGCTCCCTCTCCAGGGTTAAGGAAAAAGATGCAACATGACACACACATTTCTTACAGAGATCCAGGCAGAGGCATTCCTCCAATGAGCCTCTTACAGGTGGACAATTTGTCAAATGCAGACTCCAGAAATAGCAAGCTGCCTACACACACACTGCAGCAACACTGTGTTCTCAGGGAAATCTAATATCTCCAGAAGGATTAATGTGCGTCCACATTATTCTCAGGAGCATTCCCACACGGGCAACCAACTCTCCAGAGAAATCACTTCAGGTCGCTGCCTCCTGTCCTTTTGCCTGCCTAGAACGAGGCTAGTCTCCAGTGAGCCTGGGCGGATCGTGTCCTTGCTGCTTACAAAAGAGCTTGAGTACGCAGAAGATACTCCCGGGACCCAGCACCATGGCAGGCAGCAGGTCCTTGCTGGGATGTAGCTCTTGCAGAAGGAGGTAACAGAAGATGTCTGTCAGCTCAGCTGCTCACTTAGGAACTGGATTTTCGCTGAGCTCCTGAGACCCCCATAAGGATGCAATAGTGAGACAATTCATGGCCTTATCACTTGCGACTGAGCCATAAAAGGGAGATAAGAGAAAAGGCCAGGATATTATAACCATGCTATTTTAACTTATCTCCCTTTCAACCAACTAAAGTTTATACCTTTCTCCCAAGGTAGTTTCCTAGGACTTTTCCTCTTAAAATAACTCCCTCTTCATTATGCCCCCACAGGAATATCTTCTGCAACAATTACAAAGTGTGTTGTCCATCATACTGCTTACTGATTCATCACTGATCTGGTAAGAACTACACATAACTAGATTTTCTTTTTTGTCCATGCCCATCAATCACTGCCTTCTAAATTCAGTTTTATGGTTTGCACAATTTCCCTTTGCTGAACTGGGTTAGGACTGGAGATAAAGTTCACAAACTTTACTCAGGAACAGGGATGACATAATGCCCCTTCCTTCCTGTTCGATGCTTGTAGCGACTACTGGTTTACCTTGATGACATAGCCACAACTCTCTGTGCAGAGAAGCACCACACAGGTGTCCTCACACTGAGCCCACTCCTTGTGATACTTTACAGGAAACAGAACACTCACATTTGGCAGGGGAAAAAAAAGCAAAACAATTCAATGGTTACAATGACAAAGATATAAGAAATTGTGTGTTGTTCCCAAACATGAATCTTGCAATTACTAGATCTTACAGATATATAAGTATAGGACAAAAAGACATTACTGATTTTCTCAATACCACCTAACTCACACCTTTATTTAAGCAATCATATTTCTAAAACCATTATTACCTAGGGTACTGAAATGTTCACCAATTGTTTGACCAGGTTTAGCTAAAAGTAATCTCTTTCAGCTACAAGCAAATGTGGGACCTATGGTGGAAAAGAAAAAGTTAAGAAAGAAGATGGCTTAAGTCCTACCCAATTGGCTTAGGTAGTTATCCTGACTAAATTCCCTAAGGACCAAACTGTCTAACTTTCTGTATCATTTTGCTAATTTAAAAAAAAAAAATGCAACTTTATTCCTCAGGCACAAATCCACCATCAAACACTCTCTTCGAGAGGCAGAAATTCCCAAATATATATTCATCACTGGAATGCCTAAAATGCAGGCTTGACTGTAATCCAAAAATGAAAGCAACAATCTGTTATTTGGGGCTTTAAAAAAATGCTATTCACTAGCAACCAATACTAAAATTGCATCTACTACAATAACATGTCTTCCAGAGAACAAAATAGTTCCCACAAGTGAATTTTTTAGGCAGAAACACTGGCATTCTTTTTATTGTTTAAAATGGAACCACATTCCTACAAATTCTCAAGCAGAATATGTGTGCTTTCCATATCCATATTTCCTCTAATCCTACCAGGAGGTTTATATTTGATATCCCTATTTTCAGATAAGAATATTGATGCTCAGCAGGACAGCGCTTCTCCCTATATTCATGAGGCTAGTAACAGAACTAACTTTTCAACCCAAGGAAAACAGCAAAATGATCTAATATCAGTGCAGGAAAGAAAACAAATATTCACCATCCAATTAAGTAGCCCCAGGAAGCTGTACTTTCAGTTTCTAGCCTTTTTATTTTAACGTTTCCTTGAAAGAGCACTACAATTGTTCAAGCCTGAGATCCTGGGTAAGACATTCAATTTTTCTCCACTGCTCCTGCGTGTTCATAAAGTGAGTACTCAGAAGAACATATGCAAAAATGCCACAAAGTAAGTGGCATATAAAAGCTATTGCTATTGTCATTTTACATTTTATCAATATCTACACACTAATGAATTTTTCTACTTCCAATTGCTGTTAAATTAGGCAGGCTACTTCATCAGCAGCCGCATCACACACACCAAAATTGAACATTCTGGGGTTGGGTACTGCAAGTTACATTATGTCTTACCTGTGTGTTAAGATGCAAAGACTAATACAATTTCCTCTTCTGTGGCTGAAAACTGCATTCAGTTTTTAACACTGAGGCTCCCAGAAATCACTCTCCACACTACTTCAACTGTTAAAAAGATGATTTGAGCCACATCAAGAAGAAATCTCCACAGTATTTCAGCACGTAGAAATGAACTCAGCAATTGAAAACTCCAGAATTAAGCTTAGTCAAGACACAAGCTTTCCTTTACATCTTTTTAAAAGATATATATATATCTTTTTAAATATATATATTTCCAAATGTATATATATATATATATATATATATATATATATATTTGGAAAGGCAGATATACAGAGAAAAGGAGATAAAAAGATTTTCCATCCACTGGTTCACTCCCCAAGTGACTGTAACAGCCAGAGCTGAACTGATCCAAAGCCAGAACCTCTTCCAGGTCTTCCAAGGGATTACAGGGTCCCAAAGCTTTGGTCTGTCGTCCACTGATTTCCCAGGCCACAAGTAGGGAGCTGGATGGGAAGTGAAGCAGCTGGGACATGAAGCAGCACTCATATCGAATTCCAGCTCATGCAAGCTGAGGATTTAGCCACTAGGTGATGGTACAGGGCTCCAAGAAACTTTCAAAGTATTGTGTTATCTAAAAGAGAGGATTAATGGAGCAGGAATAGGTTTGAGGAATAAGGATAAGACAGATAAACCAATAGGAGAGGAAAAGAATAGGAAATAACAGGATGTGGAAACTGAAAGAAAACAGCTAGGAAGATGGAGTACCTGCGAGATCACTTAGAAAGCCCTCAGGAACTTCCTTCGCATTCCCCAGGCCAACAGGAGGTAGAAGGGGTGCTGTTGACTGGGGTTACAAATGCACAGGAAGAACTGAATCATTTCCTCTAACAAAGTGGAAACACATCCCAAAGGCAGAACTTTGTACTTGATTTCACTCATCAAGCAGCCTAACACACAAATAGTAATGAACACTGAGTCACTTGCCTGGTAACTCAGTTGTCAGAATCTCTTAAGAAAAAGCAAATGAAACAGTTTAGCAAAGGAAATGTGATCTAGAAGTGTTCAATCTTGGTATTAACAACACTACGACTCCTCAAAAAACTCACATAAAATGTTTACTGTGAAAAACTGGAATGAATTTTGAAGATGTTTTTGTACCAAAATACTTGTATATATAAAGCATCAACAACTATTACATTATTTCAGCAGGTACAAACCTTTTTTCCATGTTCCTAGGCAGGACACAGATTGAACATGAAAACACTTGCACAAGATCCATGTATTCTTATTCAGATGAATATTAACATTTTACATCTATCTATAAGCTTATGTAAAGGCACCACAAGAGTAGCTCTCACCCACCTCTGTTACTGAAGATCCAGCAGTGAAGGAGTGGTACTTAACCTCTGAGTTTTCAAGCTAGTGGAAAACACTAAGTAATCACACTGCAACATGAGGTGCTGAGCTTGAGCACAGAGGAATCCAGGAACAGTGGGTATCACAAAGAACTTGGGAGAAAGCTGACAGGTGAAGAGTCTTGAAGCACTGTTTAGGAGGGCAAAGGAGGCCAACGAGATGGAAAGGCTTTACTTACTAAGTGAAGGACACCTGCTAAGGCAACAAAACCATGATGAACCTCAGAACTGAATGAACCTGGGGCAGCAGTACTTGGCTCTGGAATGACAGGAAAAGCAGGGTGTCCATGGCCTGCTTAGGACTTGGCCCTGCAGGCACAGAGCAAGGTATAGACACTGAGAAGATGATTGCAGAGTAGGGGGAGTTTAAAATTTATTTTATAAAGACACAATGCTGGCAATAGGGTAAATAGCTCACTAGAGAAAGGAAAGAACCAATGTTAGTACAAAATGTTAGGGTGTTAAAAATTACACAGTGGGAAAATAATGAGAACCTAGATTAAACATTAGCAACAATAACAACAACAAAAAAATATATTGAGGAGATGAAACACATTCAGTTGAGGAAACAAACAGGACTCAGTAACCGGTGCACGAGTGCAGACACAGGGGAAGTGAGTATGGGACGGCTTCATAAAGTGACTCTCCCAAGTTTTCTAAGGGAAAAGGAACCTTGGGGTAAAAAGAGTAGGGAGGGGCAGATAGGAACATGCTGCCACAAGTGATGCCCATATCCTACACGAGAGTCCCAGCTACTCCATTTTCCATCCAGCTTCCTGCTAATGCACCTGAGGAAATAAGAGGCACCTAAGTCCCTGTCTCACAATTGAGGCTCCCGGCTCCTGGCTTTAGCATGGCCCAGCCTTGCTTACTACCAGTATCTGAATAGTGAACTAATACACAAAAGATCTCTGTCTCTTCTCTTGTTACCATTCTGCCTTTCAAACAACATTTTTTTAAGGAATTACTAATCTCTAGTAAGTGGTTGCTGCTAATAAAAGTGATCCACTAAGAAGGTACAGAATTACAAAAGCAACAGCACTACTTAAAATATATAGTTGTAGGGTGGCATGGTGGCAATGTGGCACACTGGGTCAAGTTACTTCTTGGCACACCCACATCCTATATTAGAAAGCTAGGCTGCATCGCAGCAACTCTGCTTCCAATCCAATGACCTTCTAATTCCCCTGGGAAGGCATCAAATGATGGCTCAACTGCTTGATTCCCTGCCATCCACACGAGGGCCTGCATGGAGAGTCCGGCTCCTGGTTCTGGCCTGATTCAGCCCCAGCTTTGGCAAGGCCTTGGGAAGTGAGTCAGAGGATGGCAGATCACTCCTTCTTTTTCCCTCTCCTTATCCTTTTCTGTGCCACTGGGCCATCCTCAGAAACAACTCTGAAAATCTAACACAATCTTGCTCCAGGCTCCTGCCCTCAGATCAGCTCAGCTCTGGCCATTGCAGCCATTTGGAGGGTGAACCAGTACATGGAGGATCTTTCTTTCTCTCCATAAATCTGCCTGCCTTTCCAATAAAAATAAATAAATCTTAAAAAAAAAGAAAAAAGAAAACTAACACAATCTTGAGGGTTGCCATTTAGCCTAACAGTTTAAACACTCGCATTCCAGTTTGGAGTGGCTGAGTTCAACTTCTGGCACCAACTCCTGATTCCTCCTGATTACGGTTCCTACTAACCCAGACCCTGGGCTGAAGCAGTGCTACTCAAGCAACTGCATTTCTGATATCCATCAAGGAGACATGCCTTACATTCCCAGGTCCCATCTTTATTGTAGGCTCAGTCCCAGATGTTAACATCCAAGCAGTAAACTAGTTTATGGGAGCTCTTTCTCTATCCCTCTGCCCTGAGATATATATCTGAGTGTGTGCTGCTCATAGAATTTTTCAAAATAAATTTGAATATTTTAGTGGTAAAAGTGTAACAAATAAAGGCTTTTTGTATTTGCTTTCATACAGCACTCAATACAGCTAAAACATTGTGCTTGTTTATTTATTTGAGACCAAGTAAGAATTATCTGATATCACTTTCATCCTATACTAATGTGAAAACAAAATGACTTACATGTGATAACCTTAATACCAAATGAAATGTAAGAAAAGATCAAAGTACCCTGAATAGACATCAATTAATCATCTTTGAAGCAAGTTAAAATAGTATGAAATCAAAGCCATTTATATAAGACCCAAGAAAAAAAGGTGTCTAGAGGTTAGAGAAGGGAACATATATCAAAATTACAAAATCTGCCCTAACTTACTCACCTCCACACTAAACCAGGAAAATATATTTTGGATCTGAAGCTAACTGAACATGTATATACACAAGAGGATACAATTTATCCGTAATAATACAAACTTTGCTTTTTTACAATCTGAACTGAAGAATTACTAGAAAGAATCCAGTATTCCTCTGACAGCATAAATACTGTGGTCTAAAACTGCCAAGTGTGAGTCAATGCTATCTTACTTTGCTAAGAAAATACAGAGGAAAATCGCATAGAAATGGAAAGTTACACATTGTTGGCAAGATTCCAAGTAATCCAGATAAAGGAAAGTAGCATAAAGAATTCCAAATTAATACAGATGTATCTGAGCATGGACCTTAGCCATGTAAGATAAATAAGCACGAACCTATTCAATCCCCTAATTGCTAATTCACAGACAATGTAATAAGCTAAACTCTTTAGTTACCACATGTAATTCCGTAGCACTTACTTGGGTGATCCCAACAACCGATTATTTTTCTGAAAGCATTTTACATGTCTTATTCTCTCTCAATAAACATGACTATTTGCTTCTTAATTAACCCATCTACTATTTAAATACATTCACTAACTGCACTTTACTACGATACTCAAAGGACTAGATGTTAATATTAAGCTCATAAACCAATTTTTGCTTCGTAATAACCAAAAGAACACATCTGCCTTAACTGGCATTATTTGTTCTTATTGTTTTCCACTTAGTTTCAAGTAAGTCCCCAAAAGTGGAGAAAAGCATCAAAGTGTTAAAAAAAAAGGATGAATGGCTCCAGAAAGCATAACATGTTTTTGCCATAAAATAAAGACTTCTCTTTTCTTAATTTTATGCCTCCTTAAGGCTTCCAGTCATGACCCAGGGCTGTGGTAATGAAGATGATACCCATAAGCCACACACAGATGTTAACAAGATACGCCATAAGTGTAAAACACACACCGTACTCCTAAGATTTCCTTTTCAAGAGAAGTAAAACAGCTAATTAAAAATTTCATATGGATTACATGCTTGAATGATATTTTGGATACACTGGAATAAATAAATAATATTGTTCACATTCACTTCACCTATATCAGCTTCTTCTTTACTACAACTTCTAAGCAATTTAAAATCAAATATGTAACATTATATTTCTAGAAACAGGATGATCTAGAATAATCTAAATTTGAAGATCATCCTCCCTTCAATTCTTGGTATGCCTGATGATATTAGTTACAACATACAGAATAACAAATTCTCTGGGGAATTCAGAAATGAATGACTGAGTTGTCCAACTCACTATGCGATTGCCTTGTAAGCTTGTCAAACCGATAACTTCTAAAAGTGCACAAGTGCATGAGACTTTCACAAGCAATCTACAAACAAGGCACTGAGTCCAACACAGGAACAGAACACTGCTGGGATGCATTTCAGATGCGGTCCTTTTACTTTTTTATTTCACAATTTCCAGTGCATTTTTTTAAAACTACTGATTTTATTTACTTCAAAACCTTGACTCAAGACGCATTAAGCGGGGACCTTTAACTTCTATTCTTACCGAAAAGGGGCATGGATTTGGGAAGTCTGAGAAACCGTCAGCCACAGAAGTCTAATCCACACAGTGGGAACAGCCGAGGATCAGAGCACGTGGCTTCATGACACACCTTCTGTGGCTTAAGGATTAATGCAAGCTGAATGCAACCAAGAACCATGGGAAGCTAGAACGTTCTCTGTCCTCCCCTGTCGTGCATGCAAGGACTAGGTTTCACTTTGCAAATGTGACCTGAATTTCTACTGGTAAAGACATTCCTGTCTCCTACACTAATAAGAAAACAATTCTTATAGGAAAAAGGGCATTTGTACCCTCGGGTCCACCCAGTGTGAGTATCACTGCTTTTCTGGATAGCCCATCTGCATGGAATGTTAAATATGTGATTTAAACTGATGTACCTTCTTCTGGTATTAGCCCTTCTCCCCTCGGTTTCATTGTCTCACCTTCCCAGAACCTGAGGATGAAGTCGGGACCTCCCATAAACCAATAATGAATGCCCTACATGACAATTGAAGAATTCTAAGCTATTTTAGAAAACTCTCTCCACTGGTATCTCTGCACAAAGATGCAACAACAAACAATACAGGCAAAAATGACCGATTCTCAATCACACAGCGGAAGAAGTCAGAAAAAGAGGATATACTGGGTTACTTCCATGTCCAGAAAGTTCTAGAGCATGAAAACTAACCTACAGCAATAGAAACATCATCGACTATTTGGCGATGAGTGCTGGAGAGGTAGCAAAGGAGTGCCAAGAGGCAGGAGCAAACTTTGGAGGATCAGATAGTCACAATGTCAATTGTCGGCTTCACACAGGACTTACTGCAAAAAAAAAAAAAACTAAAGCACATTCCTTCAGTACGCGTAGTTTATTACATATCATAAAGTATGCCATAATAAACAGTTAAATGATACCCTTCCCTGCCCAAGAAAAGGGTAGAGCCTGGCAGCCTAAATTTAGTCCCCAACAGATGTTTGGGGAAACTTAATGGAGCTAGCCAGGGAGCAATAATCCAAAGCTAGGAGCCTTTTCTTCTTTTGTTTCCCCATTTCAGCCACAAAAGAATTCTAAAAATACTCTGTAACTTAGCCTGATCCAACATAATTCAGCAAGTTATATGAGGCTAGTCATTCCAATGCTATAATTTTCCAAAATGGCATAGGATAAGTACATTTACCACCCCTAGGAAAATAGTGAATGTAGAAGAAATTTGAGAGGACCAAACAATACTTCACTGAACCCTGTTTGTGACCCTTTCCTGTTTCAAAAAGGACTGATTTATTTATTTACTTTTTCACTCATTCATTTTAAAGCCACAGCAATAGCGGAGGAGAGGAGGGAGAACATCAGAACATCTTCCACTGGCTCACCCTCCAAATGTTCCAATACCTGGTGCAGTGCAGACAGAGGCAGGAGCTCCATGCCAACTTCCCAGGAGGGAGGCAGGGACCGAGTGCATAAGCCATCATTCATTGCTTCCCCACGTGCTAATGCACCTCCCTACGGAGAACTGAATTGGAAGCAGAGTAGCAAGCAACACTACCCCGTGGCAGACTTCACAACTGATTCGTCCATTTATTATTTCAGGTACTGTTGCTTGTGAAACAGTGAAGGAAACGGAGATCCCAATCACTGGTTTACACTCTGAAACCTCCAAGGGCCAGGACATAAATAGGAACAGGGAACATGATCCCTATCTCCCCTTGAGTAGCTGGGACCCAGTTTACCTGAGCCACCTGCTGCTGCCCCCCAGGGTACACAAGACCAGCAAGGCAGGCTAGGGAGTGGAGCAGGGACTCAAACCCAGGTACTCCAGTATGGGCTGCAGTACCACCAGACCAAACAACTGCTTCCACATCTCGTTTATTACAATGAAATACTCCTTGGTAACTTGGGGAAATGGAAGCTTTATGAGGGAAAAGGAGTCTCATGTCTATGAACCTGGTAATGTCTTAGACAAAGCAGGTACTTTCCATTTTCTATGTGCTTCCTAAAATACAAATGTTGAAGCTTTAAATGGTATTAGGAGGTGTAGGTCATCAGTGAAACCCATCAGGAATGGGATTAGTGTCCTTACAAAAGAGCCCTCAGGGCACCTTTCCCCTTCCATTAACTGAGAATACAGCCAGAAGGCACCAACCACGCAGCTGAGCATTTGTTAGAATCTTCATCTTGTACTTCCCAGTTCCACACCATTGAAACAAAGATTCTGTGGTTTATCAACCATTCAGCATATGCCTATGAGGTTACAGCAGCACAACAGGGTTAAGACAGCAGCTGAGCAAGAAAAAGAGAAGCTAGGTTTACAAAGGAAAGGATTTTTTAAATCCTTCCTATACAGTGATGGTTCATGATTCGATGTCTACAGTTTTGTGGCACAGGACACATTCTCATGACCATTTTCTACAGGCATCCAAATGACCACCTAATTACATCACACCAAGTTATCCTGGAACTAACAACATGACTACTCAACACCTAATTTTAAGCAGAGATTAAGAATGTCTCAATTTTGTGATTCCTCAGAAGTCAAAAAATATCAATATAAAGTAAAAGCTGTTCGTGTCAACTCAAAACATATGAATCTTTAATAATCACAGATGAATTTATCTACACTAAACTAAAGCACTTGGTGAGACCTATTTGCCTCATTCTCTATTCATTTACTTATTATTCATCAAGACAAGTTAAACGCCCTCAACTCCAGACTACAGGGAGCTTCTCTGGGAGGGGGAGTACTACGTAATAGCGATTGCTTTGTCATCTTTCCATTCCATCCACATAGTTTAGTTATCTTATTTTTATCACCAAAAGCAATTATTTTAAAAAAAGCATGCATTTTACTATTTTTTATCTTTTTTTAAGTTTCATTTTATTTGGAAAGCAAGCTGAAAAGAAAGGAGAGAAAGATATGGGACCCACTGTATCCCACTTCCATGAATGTCCATAACAGCTGGTGCTGGCCCAGGCCAAATCCAGGATCTGGGTCCCTAGTATGAGTGGCAGCAGGCCTAGCACTTTAGGATACCATCTGCTGCTTTCCCGGGTCCATCAGTAGGGAGCTGGATTGGAAGTACAGCAGCCGGGATGCCAAAAGGCACTCCAATATACAATGCCTGCAATATGGGGTAGCTTAAGGAAGCCACAACTTAAACCCTAATAACTTTATTATTTCTTTGTTTTAAAAGCAAGGCAGTAAAGACACAGAATGAGAGGTCTTTCATCTGCTGATTCGCTCTCCAAAAACACACAACAGCCAGGGCTGTGCCAGGTCAAAACCATTAGTCAGGAACTCTACCCCAGTCTCCCACGTGAAAGACAAGGATCTAGGTACATTAGCCATCAGCTGCTGCTTTCAAGTACATACATTAGCAGGAAGCTGGACCAGAGGAAGAGGAGCTGGCAATCAACCATGGGTGTTCCGATACAGGATGTTGGTGTCCCAAGTAACAGGTTAATGTGTTGGACCACAATGCCCAGCCCTCCAAATCATTTCAAAATACAATCCATGGGGTCAGGCACCTTGCAAGTTAAGCTTCCACACCAGGTGGCAGCATTCAATATTGGTTGGCCAAATCAAGTCTTGTCTCTTCCACTCCTGGGACTCAGCTTCCTGTTAGTGCACCTCTGAGGCAGCACATTACAGCACAGAGCTTGGCTTCCCAACACACACATGGTACAGGCCCAGATGTTGGGGGTGTTTGGGGAGTGACTCAATGAGTGGAAGATCTCTCTCCCTGCACCCCAGCCTACAGCCTTCTAAGTATTTGGAAAGAAATGAATATTTAAAAATATATATATATCAAAATAAACACACAATGTAAGCAACACAGAAAATATTTCACAATTACTCAAACTACCAAAAATAATTAACATAATTTAAATACATTTTTCTTGAGTTGTTTTGTTTTTACAGCTGATGTTTGTTTCCTTTCTTACAAATGTTTCATATATTTATTTTTAACACCCTCATGCAGTTATTTATAGTATCTTAGATCTGTAGGTAAGCTAGCTTACAGGAAAATAACAATGAATGTTGCTTTTGCAAATATATAGTAAACTAAAAGAAGGATAAAGAAAACAGTTCAGGAAACCAAGCAAACCACCACAGACAGAGGTTGGAAGAAAGCAACAAACTGACGATTTTAGTTAAAAATTATCTAACCATATTTGGGAGAATTAACTTAAATTTCCTCCAATTACAAAATCATATCAACAGCTACCAAAAAAAACCCGACTATCACATTATTTTTAAAAGTAAATCTCCTTTCTGATCTGTTCCCTGGAAGAAAATTATGCCAATGTGAGCTCCCGACATAGTCAATGGACCACAGATTTGATAACAATGGGATCTACAGAATAACTGCTTTAATCATACTCAAAAAACCATCACAAGATGTTTACAGCACTAACAGATTATCTTTGCCAATTGTAATTTTTTATTATTTTTTGAGATAGGCAATTATGAAAAAAATGCAAGCTTTTGTGAAACACAAAGAAAACTAATGCTGTGCCTATAAAAATGGAAGAGCCCTCAGAGGCAAAATTTCCCAGGGAAAAGGAGAGCAAGAAAACAAATGGTTCTGTGCCAAAGATAAGATGCCTTTTGTTGGAATAGCAGTTTCCCTTTCTTCCCCATCATCAAATTACCATGACAATGCTTATACCTCAGCAACAGCCTCCTCAGTGGCCCGCTTGCCTAACCCTTAGTCAGCACCTTCTTCAGGTTTAACCAGATGACAGCCAGGTCTAATAACATCATCTTGGGCTGAATGGTGTCCCCTCAAACGCAGGGGAAGCCCCAAACCCTAGTACCTGAGAAAGTGACTTTCTGGATGGGCGGAGGTCACTGGTGGCCACTGGAGTGGGCCAGAAGAGGACAGAGATCTACCCACTGGCTCCCAGCTCCCCAAATTTCCTTCTGAGAGGAAATTAGGCCACAGAAAGAAGATGGCCAGCCAGAAGCAAAGGGAAGGCCTCAGTGGAGACCCACCCCCAAACTGCTGGCTTGGAATGGTAAGGAAATCCATTTCTGCTGTCAAGATCACCCACTATGTGATGTTTGCTAGCATAGTCCTAGCAAACTCACACAGGTTTTGGCAGCAGCAAACGGAATGCTGTCATCGCAAATACTTATGAATGTGGAACTGGCTTTGGAACTGGGCAATGGGGAGAAGCTTGAAGATTTGAGGTATTTGCTGGAAAAAGCCTTCATGATTTTCAGAGGCTAAGGGTAAAAACATGGATGTCAAAGATGCTCGCCTCTCTTGTGGTTCCTGGTAGAAATGAGGAACATGCGATCGGAAAGTTGGAGTGTAATTTCCAAAAAGATATAACCAACTCAGCCTCTATGCTGGTGCAAGAGAAAGTTCATGGGCAAATAATTAAAAGGTAAGTTTGGTTTGACACAAAACTGTGGACATCTAGGGCAGGCATTATGACACAGTGGGATAAAATGTCCCTTGGGACACCCTCATTCCATATTGGAATTCCAGTGTCAGTCCTGGCTACTCTGCTTCTGACCAAGTTCTGGTTAAGAAGCACCCTGAGAAGCCCAAGGTGATAACCCAAGTACCTGAGTTCCTGCCACTCAGGAAAAAATGATGGAGAGCGTACCTGGCTATTGGCTTCAGCCTGGCCAGCCTCAGCTGTCAGAGGAGCCTGGCAGACGGAGCCAGCAGACAGAAGGAGAAGCAATCAGTTTCTCTCTGCTACTCTGAATTCCAAATAAATAAGCCTTTTTTAAAAAAATACTGAAATCCATGCATGGCTTCCTACGTACACCTGTTTCCATGAAGTTTTTCAAGAACTCTCTATTTCACTGTACTTCATCATAACCTCTTCTCCCACCCCCCAAATGTCCCTCAGTACAAAACCCTGGTTTCACTTCAAATACATGAGTATGGATGACCACTCCAGGTGCCAGACTGTTTTCCCACCAGGGATGGAAAACATTTTCTATTATTATGTTTTTGTTTTGCCAACAACCATTTGGATATTTATAACATCATTCATAGGTTGCAAAAATTATCAAATTAAAAATTATTCACTATAGATTTATTAAATTAAAGCCTTGCCTGAGGCTGCCTTCATAGGGCCAGACCAAATGGGATCATGGGCCTTAGATGGCCTGCGGGCCAGATGTTCCTCAGTACAGCCTATAATAAGTCCATTTTCAATGTACAACCACTGACCTATGATGGATCTCATACCGAAACAGCCTTCACTTTCCTCCTCTTACTGAAAGTCAAATAAGAACTTCAGTAAGACAAACAATCCTATGCTGGAGTACTTAGAATCCTTGAAATTTCACTGTGCATAAAAATTTATATTCTTTCCTATGTAGCTATTTTTCCAACCAAGACAATATGCTCCCAGAACAGTACCTTATAGTTCTTCTATCCAGTACCTAACCCAATACAACATTTCCCTCCCCATTCATCTATCATTATCCTTGAAAGAATAACTACCTCCAAAGGAAGACACTGGATACCTTCATATTTACACTTAATCTCCTTGTGCCGCTACTTACATGCCACCCTATCAAAATGTTTTCATCTCAATTGTATCTATTTTAGTAGATAAGACTTTCCCAACTATATTTGTAGAAATGCTCTCCTATGCACAACATTAATTCACCAGAGAAAATTACCACCTTTCTGGTATAAATGAAGCTGGTAACATATGAAGCAATGCAACAACTGTATCAAATGAAATCCTACTTTAAGCCAAATGTCTACAGTTCCAGGCTTCCATACCTGAGATAAACTGCCCTGCACACACCAGGAAGGGGTCCTGAACTCCCTGGGGACTTGTATTCTTGTTCCCTGTAAAGTGATCTCTCTGGAAGAGGTAGGGTTTGCGCTACCATCTTGGAAGGCATTGCCAGCCCAGCTCATCAATACCATCTCACAATGTTCCAGGAAATTCATAGAGTACATCATGCATATTACAAATCCACAAAATGGAGCGTAGCTGCAGCTCCAGAGGCCCAGGCCTATGGCGTCAGCTTTGGGAAGTGATCTGGAAAGAATATTCTGCCTCCACTCAGGACTGTTATTTCCCAAGCCATTCATTATTCCCGGCCACCTTCTAAGTCCCTCAATCTCAGCCCTGGACAAGGTGTCCTCATCTCCTTCCTTTGTAAACAGAACTTTCCAACTCTGGCAACGAAAGGCTGCAGGGCCTGATCAGGGCTAAACCACTGCAAAATTACACTTCTAAGAGTTCGCTGAGTCTCTCTGAGCACTTTCAACTTGCAGAGATACAAGGATCCCTCAAGACAGTCTCTAGTCTCTCATAATTACCTCGCAATTAAAGCACATCTGAAAAGCAAGGAGGTCTTGAAGGGCCAAGCAGGGCCATGTCTACACTGTTGGAATTCAGAACACAATGAAACCTCACTAAACATCTTTCCCTTCCCATCAGCCTTTAGTGACAAAAAGAAGGAATTTGGTAAAGGCGGAGAGAAAACCAGAAACAAAAGAAAGGAGATGAAGGGAAGACATAGAAGGATGCCAAAAAAAGGCAAGGATGACGCCGAAGAGAGATGGTACCGACCACCCACCAGCAACATGTTGAGAGTCCTCTTCATCGGTTGTGCTTTAAACAGTGAGATAGGTAAGCTTAGAGGAGAATTAAGGGGCCAACAAAATTAGCACTACCTAAGTGGAACTCAAGGTGATCGGGGCAAGAGCTCTGTGGAAAGTCTAGACGTGTTAGGTTTTACACTGTAGGTGTCAGTCCATGCTCTAGCAGGTGCTATGGCACATATCGCAGAAATTTAGATTCTTTGACCTTTACAAAAAATTCATGACAACTGGTAAACCTCATTTCCCATGTAAAAACACACCAGTCATTACCACCTCTTCGATTTCCAGATTAGATGCTATTTTTTCTATAACATCTATAAGTAACATCTATGCAAGCACTAACAGGTGTCCACAGCAAAGCTCCATCCATTACAGGGTGACACAGTTGGGTCACTTGGCTATTTCTTCCCCTCTTGGCATCTAAAGAACCAAGTGCGGTTTTCCTTTCACATTGGTGAAGCAATGGTCTCTCTACCTGATAAGGATGAAACACAAACCTCTACCCACAACCCTTCCACACAAAGCCCCACAGCGCCCCAAGGCCGGGGTCTACCCCAGCAGAGCCACGGAGGGGCCCCACGCGTGCGCGGAGATACCGCAGCTGTCACTGCTCTCCAGGGCCCCAATCCCACCTCTGTGTGGCTGTCCAACCTCCTACCGCTACTCCACCCGGTAGTCCCAGCTAGAATTTCCATGTGCTCCCTGGGGAAAACGGCTCGGCCTGCGTGCCCCTGCAAAGAATGCAGACAGAAAGACGCACACCATCAGCAGCCAGAGTCCACAGGACACAAAGCAAGGGCCATCCGGCAGCTCAGGGCTGCGAAGACATTGCAGACAAAGACACTCCCTGGCTGCAGACAGCGTCAGAGGGAGGCCAGTGCAAAATGCCGCTCCCCCCTGGAGATCAGCAAGAGATAAGTGACTGACACCACAGGGGGTGGGGGCGGGTCCCGGCTACTGACTGGACTGGGGGTGGGGGGAATCTCCCTATGCCAAGGCGAGAGACTCCAGTCGTGGGGCGCTATCCCACACCACAAGGATTGGCCCTGCCTAACGGTGGAGAAGCAGCAGCTGAGGAAAGCAACAGGCTCCCGCCCTGGGGAGGGCCTGCTCTGAGCCAGAGGCACGCAGGCCTCCAGGCTCCCCTTCCTTGGCACCACTGCGATGTCCCTCCCAGCAAAGGAAAAGAAAAAAACTTTTGAACCATTTCACAGTACGCAAGAGCGAACAAGAGAAAGCTGGGGGCATAGCTGGGGGCGACGGGGTGGCGTGCAAGTAGCAAAGGAAACTTCAGAACCCATCCTTAAAAATAAATATATCATAAGTTTTTTTTTTTTTTTTTAATGTCTAGGGAAGCAGGGGGATCCCCTCAGCCCACGGGGGAGCTGCGGCTGGGGCCAGTACTCCGGGCCCCGCCGCCCGCTGCCGAGACCCAGGAGGCCGAGCACCTTCCCGGCCGGCGCGCGCGCAGGGCGCGGGGACGCGCTGCGGCCTCCTCGGCCCGGCCCCGGCGCCGCTTACCCGGCTCGCGGCGGTGGCACCGACCCTGCCCGGACGGGAGAGCCCCGGGGCGGAGGGCTGAAGAGCCGGGGAGGTACCCGGGGGGGCTCGGGGCGGCTCTCCTCGCCCAGGCTCGCTCTCTCTCTCTCTCTCCTTCTCGGACGTAACGGCCCGGCTAGGAGCTTCGGGATGCACGCACAACAAACACACACTCACGCGTGACCGAGAAACTTAATCCGGCGGCCGCCAGCCTCGCGCCCCCGCCCCCAGCGCGCGCCGCACTTGCGCCGACCGGGGCTGCGGCGGAGGCGGTGGAGGCGGCGGGGCCCGGGCTGCCGGGGCTGCGCTGACGCCGGCGACCGGCGGGGCGGCGGGCGCGCAGCAGCCAATCACTTGGCGCGCCCGAGCCTGCTGCTCCTGGGTTTTGTGTTTTGGTGTTTTTTTTTTTTTTTCTTTTTTACTAGCTCCTGGGCAGCAGCCGGCATAGAGTATGGAAAAGGCTGCTCTCTGTGAAATGGTCAGATAAATCGGGGGACCCCGTTAACGGTAAATTAGAATTCTGGAAAAAAAAAATAATAATTGTTCTAACTATGCCCCATGTAGTGTTGGGGGGTATGCTTAGACTGCAAAATAATTGTTTCCATTTGAACAGGACCTTGTGCCTAGATTTGCTGAATCTGGCAACACGTGGGCACCGGTAGCTTCTAGTTGTAGTTTTTAAAATCATTGTTATAACATGCAGTGCCCTGGAGATGCCCACTGCAGGGTAGCTTAAGTGGTGATGGCGGGGTGTGGGGGCCACGAGACCTGCTTCAGTGAGAAGCAAGAGGCTGCAGAAGAGGGCATCGCGACTTTCTAAGTTTTAGTGCGTCAGTAGTGTGCTCATCTTGATGGTCCAATTAAAACACGAAATGTAAACTTGGAAAAGCCAGGAAGAAGAGATCATTCAGTTCCATTTCGTGCTTTTACTCTTCTCTTTCAAAAACTCTCAAATGGGGAGCCGCATTTTTTTTTTCTGTGAGAGAGAATTGTTTTGGTTTCCGTTCCCTATGTCGAATATTCGAGTATACCATCAGAGGCTTGCTCAAAAGTCCAGTGTAAGATATTGGAAAGTATTTCTTTTCATGTGTTCAGTAAGTTTTCCCATTTCCTTTGGCTGATTATAATTTTACTATTAAGTCTACCAAAAAGCAATGTCCATTTCTGTAACCTTCTCTAACTGAATGTTAGACATTTGTTTAAGGAGAAGCTTGCAAAATATACAAGAATTAAGAGGGAACATGATTTAAACTTTCAAGGGGATATTTTTTTTTTTTAGAAAGCACCAAAATCAACACTTTTCCTACTGAGAAGGGTTGAATAGAGTTCATTAGCACACTGGGTGCAGAGAGCCACCCACCCACGGTGCATTTTGCTCTCACATAGGTGAATCAGGGGTTGTAGCGTGCCCACCAGGGAACCAAAGCTGTGATCATTCCTTCAGCGTCTACAGGGATTCGGCACCTTTAAAGATGAACAGTAGATTTCAGAGACAGGTCAAACACTTTTGTGGGAGCCTCTCCATAAGCACTCTCAAGTCTCACTATCTACAGAAGAGAAGAAGAGGAAGAGAACAGAGAGCCGGGGAGGCAGGGAAGAGGCACTCTTCACAACCCACCCTTCCCCACCCTCAGCCTCCTCCCCATTCCCTTACATTATGTGGATTTGTTAATTTTCCAAGCAACTAGGGCCTGCTCTCCTCCCCATGGCTGGCAGACCACTTGTTAGGAAAACCTTCAACCACCTATGATCAACAGTTGTGTTTCTCATTCAGCATCCTCTGTCCTCTCAGGTGCATTGAGAGCTGCTGTACGTTGTTTTCTTAGAGTCTTTGCTTAACCCAGCATGAAGCTAAGGCTAGTTCCGTGCACATTGTCTTAGTTTTTCTCCTTTTTCTTAATCAGAGCCCTGAAACTTACCCAATTGTCTTTCTTTTGAAATAGGAAAAAAAAAAAAAGGCATAACCAGGTTAAAAAAAATTTACTAGGATTTCTACCAGCCGAGAAAAGTGCCCAGATTATTAAGCTTAATTAGTTTCCAAGTTGATGTGCTTCTATCATAAGCTCCTTTATATCAATCTTTTTACCAAATTAACTTCACTTACTGTAAGTGTGTGAATTGCCAAGAAAACTCTGTTCTAGGTTCTCTCTCTCTCTCTCTTTTAAGATTTGCTTATTTTTTATTGCAAAGTCAGATATACAGAGAGGAAAAGAGACAGAGAGGAAGATCTTCCATCCCTTGATTCACTTCCCAAGTGGCTGCAATGGCCAGAACCAAGCCAATCCAAAACCAGAAGCCTGGAGCCTCTTCCAGGTCTCCCATGCAGGTGCAGGGTCTCAAGGCTTTGGGCCGTCCTTGACTGCTTTCCCAGGCCACAGGCAGGGAGCTGGATGGGAAGCGGGGCTGCCGGGATTAGAACCGGTGCCCATATGGGATCCTGGCATGTTCAAGGTGAGGACTTTATCCCCTAGGCTATCACAGCAGGCCCTGGGTTCTCTTTATTTAAAAAGAAAAAGCCTCTATTAAGTTTATTTCCAAATCAGCTTGTTAGCTCCTAGCCAAGGAGTTGTTAGGTTTATATCTTCAGTCCAGGCTTCATCCATCCAAATGTTTTGACTCTGTTGTTTGCTTGCCTCAAGCCCAGAATACTCAATAGGAAACCATGCTAGGTCTGCTCACATCTACCTGTGTTCCGCATTTCCATGGTCTCAGGGAATGTTGCTGCTCTGGACATTGATCCATGATTCCTGCAAATTAAGATAAAGCTATTATGATATATGATTATTGTTCCCTATGCTTTTGCTTCCCAGAATTTATTCTACTTTGTAATTATATATTTAGTTTTAGAATACCTGTACCCTCCATGTAAACCATGTACCCCTTGAGAGTAGGGACTGAATCACTCTTTGATTTTTAGAGCCTAACAAAAACGCTTCATTCATTGTTAGTTTTCAGGCCCCATGGAATGAATATGTAAATTCAAAAATGGATAATTTATCCATATAGCTTTTGTGTTCTTATCTTTGAATAATCACAAATCATCCAGCTTGGATGTCCATTGAAAATGTCCATGTCTGCTCTGAGATGCCGGAAATCAACGTTTTGATCTATGAAGACACAAAGAGACTTTTAGTCACTCCAGCACACAAAGTTTTCCCTGTTTTTTCCTAACATGGATACCTAAGATCTTCACTGGTTGATGTTATTGCAAGCCTCCAGAGACCCACTCTGTGTGAACCAAGTCCTTGGTCCAGTACCCAGTGATCAGGGAGGTTCTAGAATTTCAGAGTATTTGATGACTTCTACACTTTTAAGCATTAATTGCTATTTAAATGTTCATCTTAGAGCACACTAGATGCATGCTTGAATCTCCCTCTGAGGGCTATTAAATGTATTCAAAAATATGCAATGCCAGTTTATTAATAATCTGCAGAAAAGTCTTCATTTTCTATCAGATGACTGGCTTTAGGATTTCAAATGCCTCCTGTTTTGTCAACTTAAAGGAATAGCTTCAGATAAGTTTAGACAGGTTTAAATACCTTTCTTCGGCATGTTCAGTGTAGGGGCTTTACTTTAAAAACGGCCACTCGAAACAATCTTTGTTTTCTCCACTGAAAGCAGAGAAACCGAAAAAAATGAAGAACATGGAAGCAAAAAGGATGATGGATGTGTGTGTCTTGGAGAAAGCCATTCTGAGGAGCGAATGGCGAAGAGAGAATCCCAGGCATGAGAAAAATGTAAGATTATTTCTCCTTTGAAGACATGAAGAGTCATCTGTCTCTCTTCATGTGACAAACTGTTTACACGGGGATAGAGGCTGTGAGCCTGGCAGCATGCTTGCTGTGGTCTCATCTCTGGAAGGCTGACAGAAAGGGCATTTGGAGGTCATGGCCTTATGACCTTGAATTCATTGGCTTTCACACTCACCGATTCTGTTGCCATAAGAAAATTCCAGGAAAATCAGCGTTTGGGTTTGGCTAATTCGGGAGTGTAGAGCTGGAATACATATCTAAATTCTGTTCCAGAATCCTTGCCTTAGATTTATACATGCTACTATCACATGTTCGGAATATTTTTCATATAAAACATTTCTTCTCCATCTTGCATACTCTCCAAAGGCCTGTGTTGCCCCCTCCCTAAATTCAATAAACAACAATTATAAAGAAAAAAAAAGTTTTTCTTTTTTCAAATTGCACAGTATCATTTAGGGAATACCCCTCCTTTGGTGTGGCAAAAATAAATAAAGAAATAAATGAGTGAAATGATTTTTTGAGAATTCTGATCACATCTTACCTAAAATAAACTCCAGCTCTTTCATTTCTTTCATCACTTTCAATTGGGTTTTCTGCCATTTGCAAGTAACAGCAAATTGATGAAATATATGTATTAACTGAATCCTCACGAGCAAGGACCAGACTGAGCATATCTCTGTTTCGGCTTATTAAAGCATAACTAGAAATAAAAGAATGACAAAAATGTGTCCGCCTGACACAAAGACTGAGTTGGCTCATCTTCCCCTTCAAGGGCCGGGATCCCATATGGGTACTTGTTCCTGTACTGGCTGCTCCACTCCCATCCAGCTCCCTGATTATGGCCTTGGAAAGCAGTTGAAGATGGCCTTGGGATTCCTCACCTGTGTGGGTGACCTGCAACAAGCTCCTGGCTGCTGGTTTTAAATCGGCTCGTTGTAGCCACTTGGGAAGAGAAGTCGCAGACAGACAATCTTTTTCTCTGTATCTCCTCCTCTCTATACATCTGCCTTTCCAGTAAAAAAGACAAACTGTATCAGCTGTGAACAGCCAGGTCACACTCAGAATTGTGGTCTCTTTCTGCTCACCCACAAGCACACAGATGATTGAAAGATCATTTCAGGCCATGCAGGTCTCTAAAACAAGTTTTCTTACTGTCTGTAACTCAAGGGTCCCTGTCTCAAGGTATCGTTCTTTCCTCTGGCCTATAGCAACATTTATATTGGCTATTTATTAGTGGGTTTTGCTGTTCTGTTCACAAGTAATAATGAGACAGCGAACAGCAAACAGCAACTTAACACCTCTGTGCACACAGAAATCTTAATGAGTCAGATGATTGTTTTGAGAGAGAAGTAGTTCTTCAGGGAGCTCCTAAATTCCAGAATGAGAAAGGCTTCATTCCAGAGTCATTTGATATCTTTAAAGAGGCTATTTATTTATTTATTTATTTATTTTGCTATTGATAAGAGAAACAGATGCTTACCTGTCGGAATCTTAGTATGGAAGCTACGTGTGTGCACGTGCACATGTAGATGTGCGTGATGGGGCATCAAATTTATCTACTGCGGGGTCTCCCGCACAGATTCTTCTAGTACCCTGTTGCTGGAGGGGGTGAGCCTGCTGCCCGCCACCCAGCCTTCCGGCCCACAAGAGACAAACAGGGGTTCTGTCTAAGCAGTTCCGATTTATTGGGGAAATTCAGTTTCTTATATAGGGTAAGGGATAGTCTCAGGCCGGGAATTTCAGGAATTCCAGGAGGGGAGAAACTAAGAACCAATTACTAGACACATGAATGCAGAAGCCACCTCCCATAGGCCTGGGGTTGGTAAGTGAAATGGCCCTGGTCAGTCAGTCTTTCTTTGAATGTACATGACCCCTGCCCTGGTTCACACCCAGAGCTGTGTCCTTGGCTGCCATCTTGGCCACCAGTGACCTTGACTATTAGTCACCATCTTACAGACTTACTAACCTCTTTGTCCCTGAGCCCCACAATCTACCTCTCAAATGATAAAATTAAGTAATCAATACAGACTCCACGTGTCACCCCACAGCTACCAAGTGCCTTCATTTTAACCCAATCCTCCAGTGACATACTTCCAGAATTCCTTACATGGAATTGGGTCACAAGCCTGTACCCAACATGAGTTATCATCACACACTTACAAACAATGGAAGGCACAGACATGAAGTGAACAGCTCAATGAGCTTTGACGATTATGCATATCCACACAGACATCAATGAAATCAAGATAGAGACAGTTTGTGCCATCCCAGAAAGTTTCCTTGTGTCCTTTCCAGGCAATCTGGAGAAGGAACAGTGCCTTGCTGAGCCATATGGGAGTGGCAAAAGGAACAGCTAGTAATCACTGATCCTGTCTGTAAGATGTCATTTTTTATTCATCTTGGAGTTCTTTTTTTAATGCTGGTTTTAGTTTTTAGAAGTAATTCTTTAGAAAATGATTTATCTTGACAATTGAATTTTTACTTTGTGCTTTGGATAAATGATATGACTTGGATATTGTTTCAAAGTGTCCCTCACACATTCATCTTGATCTTCCATGTGGCAATGTTGAGAGGTAGAGCGCAGTGGAAGGTGATTGGGTCCAGGGCTCATTGTCCTTGGGAGAAGTTAAAGTAGTTTTCATCTCAGTCCTGGTTAGCCCTTTCTGAAAGAGGGCCATTAGAATAAAATAAGAATGACCCTTCCTCCCATGTGGCTTCCTGTCTTAATATGTGGTCCCTCCCTCTCCCAAGTGTTTCTATCAATGCTGATTCTCCTGTGCTCAGGAAGCTAAACCAACTGGGTCACTTGATCTTGGACTTTTCAGCCTTCAAAATTGTGAGCTGCATATACCTTTAAACACACACACACACACACACACACACACACACACAGCATAGCACAGTATCAGATATTTTGAGATACACAGTGAGTGCCTCCTTCATCCCCCTTCCGTGTTCCTGATTCGGTCTGAGTGTCTCACTTTAGGTGTATATATATATATCTTCCCTACATCTCTGCATGTGGTATCTCAGTAGGATGGGGTCGGAGTAATCAAACATCTTCAATAGTAGCCAGAGGACCCAAGAGGCAATGCCATGAGAAGCCAGGAAATTTTGTCTGAAACAGCTTTGGAAGTCACACAATGCCATTTGTGTCATATTTTAGTCAGTGAAAAAAATCACAAGGTTCATCAAGTAGCAACAGGGGGGATGAAGACTCTATCTCTTGAAGGAAATAGTGACAAAGAATGTTCAGACTATCATGACCCCTATCACTCTTATTAACATTTTAGTATATAAGTGAATACCTTATTTGAAAGTGTTGGAAATACTATAGTCTACACTAAATTTTGGAGGTGGAGTGGGGGAATCAACTTTCATTCTATTTAAAGCACATCTCATTTTCCTTTTGAATTATTTGGCTATGTTCGATTACTTTATTCAGTTTGATATTATTTTATTTACTCTGACCTCATAATTAACTCATTACTATTTCTCCAAGTTTAGGGTAAAAAGCTGGGAATGAGAAGAAAAGAATCAAAAATATCTTTTAACTTGGTTGGATCTTAAGTCTTCCTCCAGTGGCATATACCCCAAGTCAGCCTACTCTTGTGCTGTGGTTTAACGAGTTATTTAGATATTTGCTACACTTTGGCTCCATGAAGCTTTGTGCATTACACAGATGATATGCATTCTTTCTGACATTATGTAACTTCCGTTCCCTCACAGACCCTTCCTTTTAGGGTCCACTTAAAAAGACAGGCCATTCTATTGGGAAGACGTTTCAAATGGTATTTTCTAGCTCTAGGGCCTTCCAAGTTATCTAGTGGATGCCATGGCAACTCAGCCCTAACCACAATTGTTAATTTCTCTTGCATCTGCCATCACAGCCAATTCTTGGAAACCTTCCACAATCCAACTTTTCTAGGGGAGAGTTAGCAAGTGATGTCCATGCTTTGCAAACTAGCGACTGATAAAATTTCTTTGAAGACTATCTCACCATGCTCTATTTCAATGTATACACCAGGCTAAGCCCAACGATTTTAATGTAACTCAGCTAGCATTCAGTCTGTGAGCTGAAATGTCTTCCCTCTAGGAACCCACACAGACTCTGTGATTCATTCTCTTGGCCTCCTCCCACTTAGCTTGAGGAAACATAGGCTCCTATTATGAGGAGTATGGAAGAACCATGATTCCCACCATTTATAGTTTCCTCCTAAAGAAAACCTCACTCAGAAATACTCCTTTGAATTTCTGGTGTTTTAAAACATGGACTGAAAGCAGATGATGAATGGACAGTTGTGGGCAATTGTCCCAGGCCTCTGCCCTGCTGTGATGGGTGTGACCTAAAGCTTACTCCCTCATGGCCTGAGGCACAACTCTCAGGCCTACACATGGAATGTGACCTTCAACATGGCAACAAGGTTAAGGGCAATACACATGGAACATGACCAGAAGATCTAGGGAGATAGATGTGCCATATAGCCAATTACGGTGTTTTTGGTGGGTGTGGGGTCAGCTGGAAGACACCCTTGTGCCCACCCCTTCCTTACCCTTTAAAAGCTGTAATCTGTGCATATTAAACTGAACATTCCTCTCCAGCTCGTCTCCGGAAGTCTGCCTCACCCTCAGTGACCTTGGGATCTGCTTGCAGGTCTAAACCCCGAGACACAGGTGTGTCTGGATGTGTCAAATGTCTTAGTACTGCTGGGAATGTGTCTGCTACTTCCATTTACAATATGTGGATTTGGGACTTCATCAAAGGTAGAAGACAACAAAAACACTTAATTGGAACTGTAAATCTTTCTATAAACCTAAATGAGAATCACACATTAAAGTGCCTAGTGTTGGATCATGTCCTGTTTTAGTTTCTTGCATGACTTTATTGCAATTAAATTCTCATAGCCTTTATAACGTGGTAGAAAAATTCTTTAATTATGTATAGTAACTTAAGGCAATCAATAAAAGTAAATGATGTTTGCATTTTGTTTTTTCTTTTAAAAAATTCTGAAGTCAGCTGTACCTTTCCTTATAAATGGCAGCATTTGTAGATTTAAAAGAATCTCATTTTAAAATTATTTATTCATCTTCCTTTAAAGAGCTACAGAGAGATAGAAGGAAAGACACACACACACAGAGAGAGAGAGAGAGAGAGAGAGAGAGAGAGAGAGATCCTTTATCTGCTAGTTCATTCCCCAAATGGCTACAAAGGTCAGCATTAGGTCAGTCTAAAGCTGGGGACCAGGAGCTTCTTCTGGGTCTCCCAGGTGGCTAGGGAGGCTGAAAGGTTTGAGCTATTCTGTGATGTTTTCCCAGACAATTAATAGGAAGCTACATTGGAAGTGAAGCAGCTGGAACTAGAACCAGTACTCACACTGGAGGATTGCCCACTAGGATACCATGCCAAGCCCTAGAATCTGTTTTTATTTATTTTTTTTAAAGATTTATTTTTATTATTTTTTCATTGGAAAGGCGGATATACAGAGAGGAGAAACAGAGAGGAAGATCCTCCGTCCAATGATTCACTCCCCAAGTGAGCGCAACGGGTCGATACTATGCCAATCCGAAGCCAGGAGCCTCTTCCGGGTCTCCCACGCGGGTGCAGGTTCCCAAGGCTTTGGGCCGTCCTCGACTGCTTTCCCGGGCCACAAGCAGGGAGCTGGAAGGGAAGCGGGGCTGCCGGGATTAGAACCGGCGCCCATATGGGATCCCAGGCGTGCAAGGCGAGGACGTTTAACCACTTGCGCCACCGCGCCGGGCCCTAGAATCTATTTTTAAAAGGTAAATATGTAAGTGTATTTCAGAGCCCATTCATAAATACGGACTCTGAATTATGTTTCTTCCCTTGAATCTCCCATTAGAATGCAGTGGAGATTGTTACTGTAACGTATCAGGTAATGCAACTGCCTGCAACAAAACACAGGCATTCCATTCTGGCTGCTCTACTTTTGATCCAGTTTCTTGCTAATGCACTGGGAAAATCAGTGAAAGATGGTCCAAGTGCCTGATACCCTGAACCGATGTGGGAGATGGGAGGAAGTTGGAGAATACTAGCTTTGGACCATCCCAACACTCATCATTGAGACCATCTGTAGAGTAAAGCAACAAACACAATATTCTCTCTCTTTCTCTCTCCCTCTCATCCCCAACCTCCCTCTTTAACTTGAACATCCAACTAAACAAATAAATCTTGAGGAAAAGGAGAGGTGTCATGGAGGACACCTATCAAGTTAATGCATGATAAAACATTCAGTGATTAAGCAGCTCTAATTTTCACCTGTTGTCTGAGGATGTCAATTACTTAGAAGAAGTTGGGAGCTCACCGAAAAAAGAATAGAGATGAAAGATAAAAGTGAAATACTATGAATCTGTGTTCTGCATTTACATTATTTTATTATACTCTTCAGTCTGCCTTCCCATGATAAATTCTTAGTTTTCCTATGATTGTAATGATCTCTGAAGTTGAAAAATAAAATTGAAATATAGACATGCAAAACATCATTAAGTAATTCAGAAAACAAATGAACAATGTATGGATATTCTTAACCTTGTTATAAGAATGTGTCTAATGAACTTAAAATTACATTTTTTGTAAATATTTACGAAAGAAATTGAACAAGATACATTCTTGGTAATCATAACTCAATGATGAGATTGCAAAACTGAGAAGGGCAAGGCAAAAATTTTGACAATAGCAAATTAGTAAATAAATAACATCATTTTAAAGATATATATGAGTTTCTAATTTAAGAAGATTTCCCTTGTCATAGTATTCTTTACATTTTGGTTCTTCATTTCAGTGATGCTTGCCATTATCTTAAAATATTTCAGTTTTGAAATAGCTTATTGTTCTAGTTCACTGGACAAGTATAAGGTTGTATATTTGATATTATACAAATTTTGAAACTCTGGGGTGGAAAGAGAGTCCCAATAACTGCTACAAATAGTACCTAGTTATCATATTCTCCCTATATTTGCAATTTACCTTTGCATTTGTGGAGAAAACTTGTTAGAACATCTTAAAAGACCATGAAACATTGCACATTTTTTTTTCATATTTGGGGCTACTGCAAAGGAAAGTAAAAGCCCGATAGAGAATCAGAACAATATTCCCTGGTAATTGTTTATATATGTATATCTCTCTGAATATAAAATTAAATAAAAAAATGTATAGACATAGATTTCTAAAGCAATTCTGTGCCTGCATGAAACTCTGTAGTCTGTGACCCAATTCATCTGTGCAACTCTTCAGGGAAAAGACACTAAGGAGACAGACTGAACTGGCCAGCCTAGAGGAGGCTTCTATGTTATGCACAGTCTGTCTTACATGATAGGATCTCAAAAGGATCATTATTAAATTATTTCTAGCCTTTGAACAGCTTGATAAGGTTGGTAATTCTATACGTCAGTTTGGATCCATTGTAAAGAATGAAATAAAGGGATAGCAACCAAAGGCAGAGAGAGCATTACACTAAATGCAAGACACTGTGTTCAATTCTTGCCTAGGATATTAAGTTTCAATGAACAGACTGTTTACCAAACTAAGGAAGAGCCTGAATTTTGAATGTAAGCATACTCAGAAGTGAGTTTACCTGAGATATACTGCAAACATATATTTCCAAATGATATTTGGAAAACTATGTTATTGATGTGGTCAGAGGTACGCTAGTAGAGGTGAATGTTAGTGGAAAATGATAAAGATGATATGGTTGGGCAATGTATGAAGGAAAGTGGTTTGATAGAAGTTAGTGATTTCAATGTCAGATATTTTGAGTCTGAGGTTTTTGTGAACTACTCAATTAAAAACTTCTTGCAGCTGGAAATATCACGTGAACAGGAAGAGTATTTTGACCTCAGTGGAAGTTTTGTGAATTGGTCTAAAACTTGATTGTAGTGACAGAAAGACTTTGCTATTGCATTGCTTTGTCCATCTTTCCATCATGCCTCTCTACAGAAATCAGAAGAACATTATAGTTGGGCAAGGAGGTTGTCACGTTAATTATCTTACATTGTGAACAGCTTGGTATAAAACTATATGCTTTCACTACAAAGCTGAAAACCACATATATATTTACAAAAATGTCCTATGCAATGGTATTATTGACTATCATTTAACAGAACTTACCAAAATACTTCCTATTTTCATTCTCAAAACAGATTCAAAAATTATCATTTGCATTTTACAGATTAGGAAGCATATTTTGTGTAGGTAACACATTTAAATCACTCAATTTCCAAATAATTGCTTAGTTTGGAAGTTTTTTCTTTCCTTTTTAAGTATTTGAGGAGGGGTCTGGAGTGGGGTGGTTAAGGAAGCATGTCTGTTCGAACAATCAAATGGTCTTAACATTTGTAATATTATCTGTCTGTATAGATCCAATTATAACCAAAAGTCTGAGCTCTACTAGTCAGTTGTAGATACACTAACACACAAATTTATTTTTTCATTTGTGTTCTCTAGGATGCCCTTCTAACCTATGCCTAGATATATTCCTTTTTAGTTTCCTTGACCAACTGACTCCCAGTGAGATTTCACTGCTGGAATGGTAGAGAAAAGGAGAAGCCAGTTTTGCAGCCACTAGCTCCCGCCTTTGCACAGCGTTATGGCAGTACTCTCTCTCTGGAATGATTGCTACATCTTCTGGATACACACAGAGACCTCCTTGACACTGCTTTTCAGCTCTGATGAACCTGTCTTGTCCATTGTGAAAGAAAACAATCTTGTTCTTGTAAAACATTTCTCTACTGTGCATGAGAACATGCAACTTTCCCAAGAAGACTGTGATTAAAGCTATTCTTGGGACACAGGGCTTCCAATATCAAATATGGGACACTGCCAAGCAAAGTGGGCTGAGTTATCCTTCCCTGTGTAGGAAGATGGATAAATAAAAATAATTTTTAGAAAATATCAGATGACAATTAGTACAATGAGAGAGCTAAAGCAGGACAAGGAGATAAAGCAGGATAAAGCAGCTAAAGCAGGCTTATGGTGGAATTTCTGTTTTGATAGTGCTATCTGGAAATCCTTTTGAATGAGTTATCATTGAGCAAAGACCTGAATGGAGTGAGGAAAGAAATACTGCAGATACGCATATTGAAAGACCAAATAAGAAAGTCTCAAATGTGCTTGTTGCATGTTTCAGGCACATGTACAACAAAGGGGCTAGCATGAGAAAAACAGCAGGAAGTAGGAATAACTTGAAAGCTATTACTTTCAGGCTGGTGGTTGTGATATTTCTCCTACTTATAGGTCTGAAGAGAATGGAGAAGTTTCGAGAGCTTGGAGAAAGAATGTAATGCCAGACAACAACCGAGGAATTCAATGGAAGCAAACAAGCCCTGACTGCACGAACTGCCTTCCTCAAACTGCTGTGTGTCACATCACTGCAAGGAGGGAGCTGGAGGGAAGAGAGCAAAATAGAGGAGGAGAAACATAGTCAGAGGGTTTCAGCTAGGGAAAAGGACCCAACAACAAATACTAGAAATGTCCTCTTCGAGAGAGTACTAAGGATGGTTAGCATCCATCTTGAATGGTTTGCCTTATTGCCATGCGAGTAGGTGTCCCCTCTTGAGTTGTAAATCCTCAGTGCATCCAGAACCATAAATGTTTTGAATGTTTTGAATGATTGCTGTGTGTGCGAAAATGTGCAGATTTAGAAAGGGGAGTGCTGTTCCAGTTGGACCATAATACACGGAGGAGAAACTAGCAGTTGCAGAATCAGCCAGATGACCACTAGACCCAACGCAGTCAGGAGTCTATAGAAATCCTCAAGATTACACTCACATGCTGTGAACCTGGACGCTTGAGCCAGTCTCATTCATTACATTTTGAATTATTTTTTTCATTTTATTTGAAAGAGATTGTCTACCCTCTGATTCTCCCTCCTCCCGGTCCCTAAAATCCTGCAATAGCTTGTGCTGGGATAGGGTGAAGCCAGGACAATGGAACTCAGTCCAGGTTTCCCACAGGAAAGGGAGGGGTACAAGTACTTGAATCATTGTCTGCTGCCCCTGTGGATACACCATAGCAGAAGGCTGGATCAGAAGCACAATCCACAAGATTCCAACGAAGCACCCTCACATAGGATTCAGTGATGTAACCACTGTTCATAGGTCCACACTCCCTGAGCCAATCTTACATGGACCCAATGCCACTTAACATCATTACTGTTTCAACATCTCTAATAGTTATGACCTACATTCATGAATATAGACTTTTTTTAATGGAGTTGCTGGTCTTAGTTCATATGGAACTAAATTGAGTAAAGGATTTCTTTTCCTGTTATTTCAGATTATCCCCAATATGGTGATGTTACTTGTGTTAAAAAACAAACAAACAAACAAACAAAAAACCACCATAACCACTTGCATTCTTCACTCAGCACTTCTTGCATGTGCTTTGGGCTCCGTGTCTGCTGCAGGTACCTTCTATGACAATGCAGCTCTATGAGACTTAGCTGTGAGCACCTGAACTTTAGGGTGTTCCTTTGTGTGGAAGTGAAGAAATATCTTCATTCCAGGCCTTTGTATTATATTAAGTTAACTGAGATACCAGAGAGAAGCTTCTTTTTGTTGTTGTTGTTGTTGTTGGAAAAGCAGATATATAGAGAGGAGAGACAGAGAGGAAGATCTTCCGTCTGATGATTTACTCCCCAAGTGACTGCAACGGCTGGAGCTGAGCCAATCTGAAGCCAGGAGCCAGGAGCCAGGAGCTAGGAGTTCTTCCAGGCATCCCACACAGGTGCAGGGTCCCAAGGCTTTGGGCTGTCCTCAACTGCTTTCCCAGGCCACAAGCAGGAAGCTGGATGGGAAGCAGGGCTGCTGGGATTAGAACTGGCACCCATATGGGATCCTGGCGTATGCAAGGCGAGGACCTTAACTACTATGCTATCACGCTGGGCCCCAGAGAGAAGCTTCTTAAGAAAAAAAATATATATCTGGAGTTTTAGTTCAGTATGAGCTAGCCTACAGTCTGATACCAGATTGGATGGAGGTTGGTTATTGGAGGATGCAGAGTCATGATTGCATGGTGATCCAGGAAGTTGAGAGGAACAGCTAGATAGAACTTGAGCTCCAATAGATAATCCTCTTTTTGTGAGAACCACTTCCAAAGGCATCCCACTACCCCTGATTACTTAAAGAGTTTGCACTGGACCAGACCTACCTCCTATTTCCCACAATCAGAATAAATCACCCTTAGTATCAACCATTCACATTAAGACAGATTTTAAATGTCTACGTGACATTTAGGAAAGTCCTACATGATTCACAACAATTTGCCATGTCCTTCCCAGAGCACTCAAATGTGACTCCCTTCTGTGTTACAATTCTATGAGATACGCTGAATTTTGCTGTCCATGGAAAACTGAGGTTATTCAAGTCTTCTTTATAGAAATTTTAATCAGTTGGTGAGTTGGGTATGTGAGAAGATGCCATCCCAAATTTTCAATCCTTTTACTTCTCTTTTTTATTGTTTAGAGCAAAGGATAGATGGAATGGTTTCCAGTAGCCATCATAAGCCATGTGGCAAACTCGAGGGAAGAAGCTCACATCAATAATTGCAGAGGGGAAAGATAGTCACTTGTGTTCTTGTTAAACTTCTGGGATTTTCATATCGCTTTGGCCTACGTGCCTGCCTCCAGGTAGTTACATTTGTTAACAGAATAAATTGTGTCTTGGTTACAGTCCTTAGGATTCCCCAATGTTTAGAATCATTTAATAATAGTATTAATTAATTAATTAATTAATTATTAAATGAGATATCAGTGGTTTTAATGAGAACTCTGATTAACCAGCTGGCAGAATTGATGGACAAAGGGTCTATTGGGTGGGCTTCTGGATCTTTCCTTATTAATTTTACTACAGAAGGCTTGTTCCATTGAGTTTATGTTAAGTAGTGTTCCAGATATGATGGGCTCCACTTTTATAAGAAAGTTTGAGAGCTACTGTATTAGAGAAATAGCTTATGAAACACTATGTTAAGAGGGGCACTTGAAAATAGGAATCTTTATCTTAAGTTTACTGCTTGAAATTCATTGGATTTTTTATAATTATATTTACAAGAATAGAAAATTAGTTTTAGTTATGATGAGATGTGTTTTGGCAGTCTTAGTGCATGGATTTCCATGTGTAAGTAATTTTAAAGGTTATATTCTTCCCTAAGTACACATTTTCAAGTACCTATTATTAGTATTCTACTTTGTACATTGGTATCTTGGGAAGGAAGTGCCCCTTGATGTAGAACTAGGGATTATAACGTTATCATTTTTGGTTTTTTTTTTTTAAACAACTACTAAGAGGATGCTGCAATTAGAGCGCATTAAATACTTTTACTATTATGCAAAAATGATTTTATAACAATTGCTTCTGCCTTCACTATAATAAACACAGCAAAACTTCTGATAAAATACATGAAGACTAGGCAGGCACAAAAGATTTTTTGGATGTTATTTGAAGCAAAATATAATTTGGTTCTCTTTTATTTTTAAATATGTAACCATTACTTTGAATTTGGCCCTCATGTGTAGCAATAAGAAGTATAAAACAGATCCAAAATACATTAGCTAGTCTTGAGTTTCAGCAGATTTTTTTCACAATTATGGTAATATTTTTGTAAGTCCATAGAGGCATGGGACAGACATTTGGGATAGATGAAGTTGCCACATGAGCTGCCAGCATGCTGTATGGATGTGCTTGGTTTGAAAACCAGTCAGCTTCCTGCTCATGTGCACCCTGTAAGCAGCACGTGATGGCTCATCCACTTAGGTTCCTGCCACCAACCTGGGAGACCTAGGTTGAGTTTCAGGCTTCTGGCTTTGACCTAACAGCACTAGAGCTAAGAGCACCACAGCTGTTTCAGGCATCTGAGCAAATGGGGAGGTTTCTCTCTCCATCTATATCTGTGACTTGATTTTCAAACAAATTCTAAATTTAAAAAATTGAAAATTTAGCCCAGTAAAATCCTCCAAGAATGTTATTTCTTATCTACATATCTTACACAAGGAATACTGTTGTGCATCATTCCAATGGTTCCATTCCAAACTAATTAGGGAAGGTTAGATGCCATTTTGATCTCAAATTAAGAACTGATTGAGGCAGAGCAGTGATTTCAATAGGGGTCTATTTCAAATGCTTAAAGCCTGTTATGACCTGGGCAGTGCACGAACAGTCAAGCCGAAGGAGACATGCCTTCATTTTAAAAGGGAGTAAAAGCAGAGTCACCTGGTACTGCCATGTAACACGTGAGGAAGGTAGTGACTATTTCTGGTTTCCCCTGCTGATTTACAGATCAGAATTAGAAATTTCTCACAGATGGGTCAGAGAAGGAAGATAGCAAGGGTTTTTTTTTTTTTATAGGAATATTAATGTCTTCAGAGTCTACCTGAATTGTAATAAGATATGTCAGAAACATCAAAAAAAAAAAAAAAGAAAAGAACAAAATAAAGTCACATTCCTTACAGTCAGTACAAATTGAGAACTACAGTGAAAACCTTGTGTTTGCATTCCAGTATTTTGAAAGGTTAGAAAGGATGGCATGCAAGCAGAATTCTAACGTAAGCCCTGTAGTTTGCCATTTTTGAAATATGCTCTACCCCACATAGGTAGCACCTCCATTTCTGTAATGAGAACATTCCAGGTATTACAATGTTCTTGTTATAGAATATCCAATTGCAAAGGTAATATACCAAATTTGATCACTTCCTTATTTAATAGAAAACATAGTAAATGTAGTAGAAAAAAATAATCATTTGAAAAATCAATTGGGGCCCAGTGCCAAAGTGTAGTGGTTAAGGTCCTCGTCTTGCACACCCAGGATCCCATATGGGTGCTAGTTCTAATCCCAGTAGCCCTGCCTCCCATCTAGCTCCCTGCTTGTGGTCTGGGAAAGCAGTTGAGGACAGCCCAAAGCCTTGGGACCCTGCACCTGCATGGGAGACCAGAAAGAAGCTCTGGCTGCTGGCTTCAGATTGGCTCAGCTCCAGCCATTGCAGCCAGTGAATCATCAGACAGAAGCTCTTCCTCTCTGTCTCTTTTCCTCTCTGTATATCTGACTTTCCAATAAAAATAAATCTTAAAAAGGAAAAAAACAAAAACAAAAAATCAATTAGAAATGTAAAAATAATGAAATACATTTTTAAAACATGCGGCTTATCCTTTTTTTTAAAGATTTATTTTATTATTTTTATTGGAAAGGCGGATATACAGAGAGGAGAGACAGAGAGGAAGATCTTCCGTCCGATGATTCACTCCCCAAGTGAGCGCAACGGGTCGATACTATGCCAGTCCGAAGCCAGGAGCCTCGTCCGGGTCTCCCACGCGGGTGCAGGTTCCCAAAGCTTTGGGCCGTCCTCGACTGCTTTCCAGGCCACAGGCAGGGAGCTGGAAGGGAGCGGGGTTGCTGGGATTAGAACCGGCGCCCATATGGGATCCTGGGCGTGCAAGGCTAGGACTTTAACCACTTGCGCCACCGTGCCGGGCCCATATCTTTTTTTTTTTTTTTTAAATATTGATTTCAACGTCAGAGTTACAGAAAGGAGGGGTACACAGAGAGATTTCCCATCCCCTGGTTCACTCCCTAAGTGACCACGACAGTCAGAGGAAAGCCAGGTCAAAGCCAGGAGAGCTGTCAATGTGTCCCACATGGATGGCCAGGACCCACGTGGCTGGCTCCTCTGCTGCTGGTTCCCCAGGCCATCAGCAGAGGGTTGGACTGGACGTGGAGTCGTCATAACTCAAACTGGTGCCAGTGGGGGAATGCTGGGTTTCAGCCAGTGGCCCAACCAGCTGTATCACAGTGCCAAACCCAGCAAGACCTATCATTGAAAGATTATACTATGAGATTTACATACAAAGAAGAAGATTTGGATACATGCAAATGAGTGCTTTGGTGTTGTTAATAAGAAAATTCAGCATCACATCAGTGTTCTTGTATTAATTTATAATTTATATATGATTCTAATAAAGATTCCCATAAAAAATTTAGGAGGAAATTGAGCCAATGTATATAATAGGACTACTAATTAAAGTAGCTGATTCAAGCATGCATATTTCTTTTCATTCCTAAACTTGCAAAATGAGAGTTAATGCATATGATTATGTATAAAGTCATAAATACACAAAAGGAGAAATGTGAGGAAATATTATAATAAAAACATTCTGGAAGTTAGCGAGGAATGGAAACAGCAAAACATTTGACTCACATTACACACTTGGGAATTAGTGGCATCCGTTTTTTTTTTTTTTTTTTTTTTGTAAAAATAAGAGTGAAAACAGGATTGACTGAAAGTTTTTTTTTTTTTTTTTTTTTCAGTAGAAGTAGGCTCCCAGATCTCCTAATCCATTCCACACAACTGGAGTGTGGACTCTTCTATCATGGCAGATTTGAGGCTTATTCTTTGTGGATCATGAGGTCCAGGATTTCTGGGCTGGGGACAATTAAGTACAGTTAAGGGTCAGAGTATCATACTGAAAATAGGGACAATGAACTTAAGGCTGAGAGAATAATAATTAACAGCTGAAATTTTTTCCCAAAGCATTTCCTAGAAGTTGTCTTGATCTAGTCTTCTAAGCATCATATTAGAAAACTCTTTGTTGAGTGTTTCAATCAGTGCATACGAAATACGTAAAGATAATACGTAAAGATAATGATATCCCTAAAATCATAAAAATACAATTCAAAGAAAACAAGCAGAAATTATAACAGGTTAACTTCTTAAGGGAATAAACTCCAAACTGGAGATTACCTTGCAGGAAATCAGTGCTTATGGGGGCCAGATTGATGGAATAAAGAAAAGGGAAGGAAGCAGGACTGGGAAGAGATAATCAGGCTGTGATCACATCTCAACATGACTCCATGGCGAGTTCTGAAACGGGCCATCATTCTGCTAAAATGTAAATGCATCCTGACATTGTTGACATGGACATTGGCAAAGAGTCCAGCATCCTGTTGTCAAGATACTTGCAACAGGATTTTGAAAGTTGTGCTTCATTATGACAAAGTGTTCGACTTTTATGTTGACTAATCAGTGGATACAGTTTTCCCCAAGAAGAGGAGCTGAGCACGTTTTTGCTAAGAGCAAATCCCCAGGATAGCATAACGGAAATGCCCTGCTTTCAACAGTGTGGAAACAGGAAAAGTAAGTCCTTGCTTTCAGAATGGGGCACAGCGAGCACCTGCCAGGTCACCTGCACAGAAATTCACCAGGTGATCATATCTGGTTACTGAGTGGCCACCAGGCAAGAAAGGCCAAGTTGCGTCAGAATCACACGTGATCTCCACCCACAATCTGGCGTTCTTGTCATTGTCAGCTTCATGTTGACCCCTATGCTACTTGGGAATGGCCAATATAAAAGCATTTTTTTGTTTAGTTTTAGAATGAGGAAGGGTGCATGGCTACACTACACATTGATTCTTTTTTCATATAAACACAATTGATTACTTAATAGGTACTTGTAGGACTTTTAGGAGAGAGTACCAACAAACTTTTCCAGTTCCCAATTCTCATGGATAAGCAGTCTTTCTGTTAGCATGATATGCACTTGTTACAAAAGTTTTTTAGCTGAGCATGTCATCAACCAATTTTTTAAATTAATTAATTTTATTATTCCATGATACAGTTAATTTTAAAGAATTATTTATTTTTTATCAGAAGGTCAGATATACATGGAAGAGCAGAGACAGAGGAGAAGAATTTCCATCCGCTGACCAACTCCCCAAGTGGCCACAAATGGCTAAAACCAAGCCCCTTTGAAGCCAGCAACCACGAGTTTCTTCCAGGACTCCCACGTGGGAGCAGGGTCCCAAGGCTTTGCATCATCCTCAACTGCTTTCCCAGGCCACAAGCAGGGAGCTGGATGGACAGGAAACGGGGCCACTGCGATTAGAACCAGTGCGCATATGAAATCCCAATATGTGCAAGGGAAAGACTTTAGCTGCTAGGCTACTGCACTGGGCCCCCTGATACAGTTTCATAAGCTCTGGAATTTCCCTTCTCCCCTCCACAAATCCTCAGCACCCACTAACTTCCCCCACATCATCACAATAGTATAGTCATGCACAATCAGCCGTAAGCCCATCATTCTGCTAAAATGTAAATGTATCCTGACATTATTGACATGGACATTGGCAAAGAGTCCAGCATCCTGCTGTCAAGATTCTTCCAACAGTTCCATTGGGACTTCGCCTTTGATTTGGAAGTAGAGATGCACCCTGCATTGTATCTCCATATCTGTATTTGATAGCCTGTACTGCACAGCTGCTGTACAACCCCATAAATGAAAACCATGAAACAAAATCAACAACAGAGAGAAAAACAGTTAAATAACATGCTACTGAATGAACAATGTGTCACGGAAGAAATGAAAAAGAATATCAAAGATCTTCCTGAAGTAAGCGATGCTATTGTGTGACCTATGAGTCAGAGAGGAAATTAATAAGAAAAAACAGAAACCTTTTTTTTTTGCATGAATGAAAAGAAAAATTAAAACATCAACAGCCTTGAGCAAACAAACAAACAAAAAAACACCAGTATTGAGACCGCTACTGATTCTTTTTTTGTTTTTAAGATGTATTTATTTTTATTGCAAAGTCAAATCTACAGAGACAGGAAAATCTTTAATTTGTCCAGAGCTGAGTCAATCCAAAGCCAGAAGCCCAGAGCCTCCTCTGGGTATCCCAAAAGGGTGCAGGGTCCCAAGGCTTCGGCCATCCTTGACTGCTTTCCCAGGCCATAAGCAGGGAGCCGGATGGGAAGCAGAGTTCCTGGGACTAGAACCGGCATTCGTATGGGATCCTGGTACGTGCAAGGTGAGGACTTTAGGTGCTATGCTATTGCGCTGAACCCACAGCTACTGATTCTTAAAGTTTTATCTCAGAATGATAGGTATCACTCCTGCTAATATTTTGTTGGTCAAAGCATGTGATGTAGCTAATTAATATTATGAATCAGGTTAATATAATATTTCTTGAACAGTTATCTATTACCCAAATCTTACTGACTGACTGCAAGTGTGTTGAACTATTATATTTGTAATGGTTGGCTGGACTCAGCAGGGTGATTCTTTGGCTCTCTATGGTGTCAGCCACAGTCAGTGAGATGGCTGTATTCAATCTTGAACTCAGTGAATGTTATTCCATCCAGCATCTGACCTCTTTCCATAGACTATACTTTGTGTCAGCTGATGATTAGGATACTTTTGTTCCAGTGTGGATAATTCCTATGCATGATTGGTTATTATCTAGTAGTCTAGGGTAGACTCCCTTGAATGGTGATGACATGATTATCACTCCTCTTACAGGTTACACTTGGAACTGGTATGACATCACTTCTGCTTTGTACTGATCAAAACAAATCATGTGACAAGTTGATACTGAAGAGAAGCCAGAGATGGGAGAAATTGCTTAAAGCTTTCATTTGAAGTCATCTACAATAGGAAGAAACAACAGGATCTTTTAGCTAATGGTCATGCAATCGACAGCTGCAGAATCAAAAAACATTAGATAATCATGGAAATATTTAAACAAACAAAAAAATAAGCAGATAGAGTTAGCTATGATTTAGAAAACATGTAAAGAGAAGAAGGTATTAAAGGAAATGTTAAGCTTAGAAAAAAATAAAAGTGTTCATATATTTTTAAAATAATAAAATCTGTAAAAAAAAAAAAAAGAAAAACAAACAATAACCCAATTTGGGCAAGTAAAAACAATGATAGAAATTAAAAAACAGCTTTTGGAATTTTAGATTGATAAATGGAAATGGAAATCTTTCAGGGGATAAAGGATGCATGCAAAAAAGTAGAAAGTAGTAGAGAAAAGATAGGAAAATAAGAATCAGCTTTGGAATTTCAAATTTTTAGATTTTAAAAGATTGAAAAAAAAAAAAAAAGGCAACAAGGGGAGGTAAATCGCTGTGAAACCAACTGAAGAAAATTTCCCAGAACTAAAGGTCATGAGTTCTCAGACTACAAAGTTTCCTCCTGACATCAAAGCAGATCTAAACTAAGACATGTAATTGTGAAATTTCAAACATTTGGGAGAAAGATGAGTGCCTGAATCCTAGTCAAGAGAAAACACAGGGGCTGCATCCCGACTGTCAAGGAGACCACCGGGAATTAGAGTACCCTCGTAGGCCAAGAACTCTGAGGTCAACCACTCCCTTTCAGATCTCCCACATGGGATAGAAGAAGCCCAGATCCTTCCTCATAGGATCCAAGGTCATCGGAACAACAGCCAGGAGCCCTGAGAGGTCTGGTCCACAGAAACAGAAGAACAGTAAACTTCCTTCGGGACTAGGGAGAGGAGCTTTCTTTGGTCCTTACTTAGTTCCAACTTTGGATCCCCACCCTTTCTTGCAATGACCAGCAGTGTCGCTCTGGAGCCCCTTCACCCCAAAATTATTAGATTAGATAGACAGAGACCAATACAGAAAGCTTAGAACAGACAAGACATGGTCAGCCTCGGCTCACATATACCTTACTAGGTAGGACACAAAGATCAGTTACTCCTCACTAAGGTATTGAAGATTTCTCTGCACACCCCTCCTAAAACTGTTCTGTGCCTCAATTGTTAATATATGCCTTGTTAGAGTTATAATCCTGTTTGGACTATCCTAAAATTCACCAAGTTCAGTTAAATCATGGTTCAATACTATAAGCTGCTAAATATAAAAATGAAAATAGACACGAGACAGCTGAATAGTACCCTGTAACCATTTTAAGGTGTGTAGCAGTCAGTTGTGTATAAACTAAAATTGAAATGTCAATGTAGTAGTCACAGGATGTGGTTAAGAACTTTCTAACATATTGGTCACTCAATACCATGTGAATTAACTCCATAATGTTGCAAATTGTTGTTGGGGTTACAGTGTGGCTTTTCACTGGAGGGGTGATATTCTGCCAGCTTTACTTTCAGACCAGGGATGATCTCCCAATGAAACTGTTGAAACTATCTGGACAATAAGAGGCAGAACTCTATGCATGGTACATGCTCGCAATGAAGAATCAGGACTGGATATGAACTGTACTACTGCAACAATGTGTAGGAATCCAACATGGGAGAGTGCATAGGGAGGGTCGGGGGAATCACAGAGCCTATGAAAACATGTCATAAAGTGAAATTAAAATTAAGAATCCAAGCCAAAAAAATTTTTTTACACACTGTCTTTTGAGTTAGCAATAGCACTATCAGAAGCTAAAAGACAAAGGATATGTCTTTTCAAATTTTAAGGCAATAAGATTCCCTATTCGTAATTCTAAACTCAGCTATCTAGTCCAAGTAAAGATATATAACAATGATTTTTTAAGTGTGTAGTAGTTCAAAATGCCATGTTCCATTTATTGAAGTAAGGAAACCAATCAAGGAAGGGCAAGATGTGAAGCCAGGAAATAAGAGATTGATTACAAGAGGGAGGGACAAAGAGTTCCTAGCATAATAAATCTCATAGAGGGTCAAGAGTCCAGATTAAAAAAAATGACACCACTACTTGAACAAATTGAGGAAACACTAATACTTATTAAAGGAAGTTTGAATTTGAATTTTTAAAAAAGTATTATTTATTTTTATTAGAAAGGCAGATTTACAGAGAGTAGAGACAAACAAGAAGCTCTGCAGTCCAATGGTTCACTCCCCAAGTAGTGCAACGACTGGAGCTGAGCCAATCCGAAGCCAGGAGCCAGGAGCTCTTCTCAGTCTCCTGCACAGGTGCAGGGTCTGAAGGCTTTGGGCCATCCTCGACTGCCTTCCCAGGTCACAAGCAGGAAGCTGGATGGGAAGCAGGGCCTCCATGATTAGAACTGGTGCCCATATGGGATCCCGGTGCATTCAAGGGGAGGACCTTAACCACTACGCTATCATGCCGGGCCCCTTGAATTTGAATTTTAACAATGAATACTTACATGGCTTACCCATGAGTAACAGTTTTATAGGTGTAGTAATGTAATTATGAATCTTTTAAATAAAGGTTTATTTGGAAGGTGAGTTGGAAACACGGAGATAGAAACTGATATATATATATAGAGAGAGAGATTTTATATTGATTGGCTCACTTCCAAAATGGCTGAAAAAGCATACCTAGCCTGGTGGAACCCAGGAGCCCAGAGCTTCATCCAGGTGTCCCATGTGACTGCACAGGCCCATGCACATGGCCGTTAGCAAGCAGTCAAATCAGAAGCAGAAGCTTTGGGAGTACAACTAGCACACCTACCGAATGTTGACATTGCAAGCGGCACCTTACTCGGCTATAACTCCAGCCCTGTGAATCTTAAGCTATATTGAAAACCCTTGAGAGGGAGCATGGGTGTTGCTACAGTTGACAGTATTCCTCAAAAGTTCTTAGCTGGAAATTTACTTGCTACTACAAATGTGAGAGATGGGATCTGTACAGGTGTTAGGATTCTGCCTTCATTAACTCACTGATGCTCTTAGCACAAAAGTGGGTAGTACTGATTGGAGCATGTTTGCTTATACGATAAATTCCATGCTTCCCCACATGCACTTATGTTCTCATGTCTTTCTGCCTTCTGTCACGGGATGATGGAGCAAGAAGACCTCACTGGATAATTCCCTTGATCTTAGATTTCCAAGTCTCACAAACTCTAACAAATACATCTCTGCTCTATATAAACAACTGTTCTTTATGAAAAACACAGTCTTCTGCTATAACAGCCCGAACCAGAAGACAAGTGGGAAGGAGTTTGAAGATTAAACTATCCAATATATAGGTTAATTCTTTTTTGTGCATTTGATTAAGCTGTTTTGATTTTTGGATTTACAATAAGAGAGATTGAACAAAGTACATCCAGACTCATTCACAGATCCCACACCAGGATTTATGGGAAGAAATATTTCAAAGAAGGTTCCTAGGCGAATCCTTAGGCACACCCTGGTTTGGTAGTCATCACCCTGAAGAACAATATTCTAAGCAATGAACTGGATTTTTTTTTTTTTTTAACAAAGATTCAGACAAGTTCATCTTTCAAACTCAGGGAAAGAGAATATAGCTCATGGTACAGGCCACCTCTGTTTTTCTTGGTTTCAGGCGAAAAAGCCAGATTTTATCTTCTGTAGGCAAGTACAAAATGGTAGTGTTGGGGTGGAAAGAAAAAACATTGATCATTTAGGGTAAAACAAATAAACAAACATAGTTAAAAACCAAGAACAGGGGCCTGCACAGTGACCTAGTGGTTAAAGTTCTTGCCTTGAATGCACCAGGATACTATATGGGTGCTGATTCTAATCCCGAAAGCACTGCTTCCCATCCAGCTCCCTGCTTGTGGCCTGGGAAGGTTGTCGAAGATGGCCCAAGACCTTGGGACTCTGTACCTGTGCAGGAGAGTCAGAAGGGCTCTTGGCTCCTGGTTTCAGATTGGCTCAGCTCCAGCCATTGCAGCCACTTGGGGAGTGAACCATCGGATGGAAGATCTTCCTCTCTGCCTCTCCTCCTCTCTCTATAGATATCTGACTTTGCAATAAAAATAAATAAATCTTAAAAAAAAAAGAACAAAGGTCTTGAAAAAGAACCGGAAATTTTTTCAAATAGACTCACCTGTTTCCTATTGTGCTTTGTAATTTTCTGCTTTGTCACTGCTCCTTCATCTCTGCTGAACTAACCCTGGAGAAATCTTAAGAGTTTAACTTTGTATGAATAAACCTATGCAAGGTTTCTATCTTCACTCTAAGAATTACTTTTCTCCTGCCAGATGTTTGCAGTTGAATTGAATCTGTAAATTCACTTAATAAAATAACCACCTATGTATTCTCTAATATTTCACTTAACAGACAAATGTTTCTGAATGACAATTCATTCTTATAAGGGCATAATTTTCATAAATGCTAGCATGTCAGTAGTGGGTCTAATAAAGCAGGTATGAAATGGTCAAGGATTGTGGCCGCCATCCCTCTGCAGTCACCCAGGTTTGGATTGTCCATTTTTTTTGCATAATGAATTATCCCAGGACCCAGTAGCTTAAACAACTCTTAATTTTTAACATATCGTGAGTTTGTAACAAAGGGATTTAAGCTTGTTGGTTGATTATTCTGCTCCATGTGGGATGCATAGAAGTCACCCAGTGTTTAGCTAACGAGTAGGCAAATCTGGAGGATCCCAGTATCTTCACTGGGTCATGCTGATCTGGGGCTGTGAACCAGAGCATCTAGACTCATGATCCCAGTTAGCTGGACGTGATATGTGATCAGCCAGAGATCCCAGCTGGAATTCCTTAAGAGAACTGGCCTGGAGATGGAAGGCCCTCTATGAATCACTCTCAAAAGCCCCCAAACATTGCTTTATCTCTCTGATTAAGTAAACATATTTTAAAAATCTGAAAAACAGTAAGAATGCAGAGATTTTTATATTGATAACAGGTATCAAGTATAGTCAGTTAGTAGACCAAATCAGAAGAGATAAAAAACCTTTGTAGCAGCGTGATTGCAAAATACTTCATGTTTAAAATCCACGATTGAATGTCCTGTCAAATGTAGTAGCGCTTTGTATATGAAACTTCTAAGATCAAGTGGCAAAAGAGCACAGTGAAGAATTCAGAAACGTTGAAGCCCAAAAGCAGAGAAGAGAAATATGGATAAAGCAACAGTTACATCAAGCCTTTTATCCTTAGATGTCTAAATGATTTGAACATTTGCTTAGCATGAAGAATCATTTAGTTTTGGTTATAAACTTTTGTTGCTTTTCTGTTTTTTGCATGCAAATTATGTTGTTATTAACCATGTTGTAACTGGACATACATTTTTGTTCTCTAGGCATTGTTTCAGACTCAATATTTATTGATTGAATGAGTGTATGCTTAAGTTAAAAATAAAAGATTAATAATAGATAATTGATATCAAGACTATCATAGTTCTGTTCATAAGCTTTATAACCTATGGGATAATAAAATGATAATTTAAATTAGAAATGAAAATATTAAAAATCTATTTTTTGTGAATATGTGCACACACACACAAACACACATAAAATTTTTAATCTCACTGTTTTAGTACTTTGACCTGAAATTATTTCAAGTGCCTACATATTTGATTAAAATTATATTTTCTAATCATATAGTTTATGCTAAAAAAATTGTAGATTTGTGTCAAAATACACAGGACAAATATTATAAAATATCATAAAACAAAAAGTAGAATAATGGAATCTGTATTGACATAGAACCCTTTGGGTATTGAGCTTGCAGGAATATTGTGAAATTAATTCTTCCATACTGCCAGGTGCCCTTAGAGAAACTGTGCTTCAGGACAAAGGATCAGGGATGGGAATGACAACTTGTAATACAGTCAATGAGAAAGAAAAAAGGAAGTGATCGGAATTTGATACAATGAATTCAAGGCAAGTAGACTAGGAGAAAAGGAAGACTTTCCTAATAAATGATGGAGAACTGAAATTGGGTAATAATGTTTCTCGCTGATATTCACAAAACTTATTGTATATTTTCTTTGTGCTGTTAATAATATTAGTTGTGTAATCTAGGGAATGATACAAATTGGAGCCAGTCCAGGCATACCCTTAATGAATGCTTTTTATTTGCCTGAGATTATAATTATGCAAATTTGAATTTAGCTGTAGTTACTTGTGCCTCAGTGCCAAATGGGTTCTAAACATGGATGGCTGTTACGAAAATTTGAAATTATACTCTCAATGATGCATATTGCCCGTGTACATCAGGAAAGGAATCAAAGTAAATGCTGTGAAAACGAAACAGGACTTTTGCGAGTCCACACCTTACTGACTCAACAGTATAGCCTCAGGTAAGAGCTAGAATATCTTTGGTTCAGAAGTAATTCCACATAATTTGTTTCTTAATTTAAATTTGCATGCATTTCTGATTATAAAATTAATGTCTACATATCAAAGGGAATTTGGAAATTTTGTATTAGTACTGTACGTTACCTATTATTTTCAGTCTATAAAAATAGCAACCATTTGCATGTACCTAGTTTTATGTCACCTCTTTTCATATCAAGTAATCTATAAGTAATAGATTATTGCATCTGCTACACTGAGGTGACAAAGGTACTATGTAAGATCCTACAGATAGGAACTGATGAAGCTTCTGGCATCCAATGACACAATTCCCACCACCGAGTCCAACAGAGAATTCCTTGTTCTCGCTTTCTGGCTTTGGCTCCTTTAAAGAAGAATTTGGTGGGATGACACGTCGGTGGGACTTGTCAGAAACCTGCTCCCTAGACGGTCAGTGACAGCTTTTGATTGGAAAGTGTTTCACAGGAGAGTCTGCTACAAAACTTCCTGTAAGACAATGACAATAGCCAAGGAAAACTGCTGTGTATTAAATTGCAGGGATTGGCTCCTAACATACAGGAGCAATAGAAAAACCAGACCCGGGAAGTAAAGCCCTTTCCCAACTGCAGTCTCTGTCACACTCTGTCCTCAGAAAGTTGAGCGTTGTTTCCAGAGAGCAAAGGACAAGTTTTCACAGCGCAGGAAAGAGGGGTGCATTTGGAGCTGAGAGGGTTTTCTGCTCCTGCTTGGTTCCTCCTGAGTCATTTTAAGATCACAAAGATCAGATCTTGTAGCTAAGCTTTCACATTTGTGTTGTATACACGTTTCCCCACATGCCTTGGGTGTATTGAGCCTCTCCTGTTTGTCATGCGAGAGCCCACTGCCTATTTCGTATGTTGCTGTCATTGCCTTCTGGTTTCCAGGTATGAGGGTAAGGGTTTATCCCCATGACTCCCTCTTTGCTTAGTTGTTGCTGGTGTCTGTCCTCGGCCAAAGACTCCTGTCTGGGGTCTTGTCTACACAGACTTTATTTAATTGCATGGGTCAGATTTCCTGTTCTTGCTGTCCTGTGCTCTCTACACTGCGCCAACACCTAGGTGATGTCCCAGCTACCCAGCAGAATGTGCTCTGTTTTCCACCAGGATCTTGACTAAAAGCAAACAGCATTCAGGAACAGCATACATATCCTTATGGTTTCCTTCAAATTATTGGGAATGCCTCTTAGATTTCCTCATATTTAAGACTTTGGTAATCAACTTATGATCAGTGTTCTTTGTGAGGATCAGGAAATATCACTCCCTGTGTTTTTTCTGAGCTTTTTGCAGAAGAGTTTTGAGTTTTCCCTCTGTATTAGAAGGTACATACAATGTCAGCTGATGTGCTATTTCACATCCTGAAGTTTTCTATCTGTAAGTCATTCTTTAACTCCTGGACTAATTCATTAATATGTTCTTTTAGAATTTTAAAAATCATTCCCAGTGAGTTAGCAGATGTGTTGATACCATTGAAAATCTTATCGGTAAAAGTTCTACCTTCAAACTGGCATTTACTTGAAAATAAAATTCTTTGAATTACTGGAAATATTAGTAGCTTCTTATCAATCAAATTTCTTTCAGTTGTATGTTCTACAGTTTATCATCCAGAAGCAATGCACTGAATCCAAGCTTTTGAGGAGCCACCATTTCTTTGTGGGGCAGAGTGAGCGTGGTAGAGCAAGATACAAGGGATAAAGTGGAGCACGGAGAGATGGCTAGAGATAGTAAATGCAAAATGGGTGGAGCATTTTGTCAATTTTTTTTTCCTGAGAGAAATCACTGTTCTTTGCACCAATTCCCACTGGTATTAATTAATTAATTAATTATCCAGGGAGACACATGGAGAGAACTCTTGTTCATTGGTTCACTGCAGAAATGGTTACAACATCTGGGGCCTGTTCATTGCCTGATGCCTGAAACTCTATCGGTACCCCTAGGTGGAAAGTAAGTATCCAACCACATGAGCCATTACCACTGACTCCCAGGGTGCACGTTGGCAGGAAACTGGACTTAAGTAGGGCCGGAACTCGAACTCAGGCACTGTGATATGGATTGCTGGCTTCCAAATCCGTGGTTTATCCACCAGGTCAATTGTCTGCTCTAGTTCTTGATTTAGAATTTGGCAATAGTTGGAAAACCTGCACAATAAACATTTTATTCTTACGTGATTCACAATGCTATACTATATCACGTCCTGATTTTTATTTTGATTCCCATGAATCAATTTTATCACAGAAATATAGGAATCATCATATCACCTAAGGGTAAGTATTGTCATAGTCAATATTTTATGGGTTAATATTGTTAGCCTCCATCACTTGAAATAGCATATTCATAGCATGATTTTTAACTCATTGACATGACAAACTCTGGTTAGTTCTGACACTGAAGAGTCCGGCACTGAAACCAGATAAGCTACAATGGTTATATTTTGAAGTTTTTTAAAAATATTCTATACAGTTTGGTGTAACCTGATCTACGGACATACTCTGTAATTATTCAACGTCACTTTTTCAATCAAATTTTAACACATAGTGATAACAAAACAGTATTATTAAAAATCAAAGATAGTTACAAATAACAAAAAGGGGGATGTAGAATTTGAAAGAAGGCAACTTCCTAACTTTCATGTGGAGTTGAATTTTGCAATGTGGTTTTTTTTTTTTTTTTTTGTCCTCTCTCCACATTTTCCACCCATCAGCCAAGGATGTTCCTTCTCTGCAAATGCATTGGCGTGGGGGAATTCCATTCCCATAAATGACTTGACTTACAGGCTGTCCTTTCCAGTATTCTTTTGTGGATTAGAGCTGGGAAAACAAGCATGAGAACGTTTACTATCTACCAAAAGCCAGCATCACTGAATGAACTCATTAAAGCCAAGTGGGAATTGCAAACTCTGAAAATTAAAACATTTGAACATCTGTTAAAACTCAATCTGTGTTTTTTCCTTTGCAAAAAAAAAAAATATTAAGAAATCTGATAGACTCCTGGTGTAGCATCTCTAAAGAATAAACAAAAGGGCTTGATAAGTAAAATGAATCTGGCAGATGGCTCAGCAAGTTAAGATATTGAACATCTTGGAAAAGTTTCCTTAATCTTTTTTGAAAAGTAAATGTAAGTCAAAAAATATCTCGAGCAACAATAAAGTGAATTTAGGGGATTACATTTACCAGTGATGTAAGGGAGAGAAAATATCTAAGAGTAAATACACTTATTTGGAAGAAAAGAAGGAAAAATCAACTGGAATGTATTTGTGTTTTATTAGAAAATATTTTAAGCTATCAGGAAAATTAAAGGTTTATCTTCAACTTCATTTAAAATGATTTATTTATTAAAATCTTGTATTTTTACCAAACACTTCCCATGTTCCAAGAAATATTCCAAGAATATTAGGAAGTTATTTTTTCTTCTGTCTTTTCTTTTTTTAATGTAATTTTGCATTTATTTCTTATCACAATCCTTAAATGAAATATTTATAGAATTCTTTCAAAAGTCAGATTTCTGTAGAATATGAGTTATGCACGTGTTAGTGTCATCATGTGTTCCCATGTTGCTAAAAAAAAAATAAAATTAGCTCTTATAATTCTAGGAAAAACCAGATTCTTGTCTTCAAAAAGTTGATCATTGCTTCATTTATAGTCTGCTAATTAAAATAGGACTTATTTTTTGCTTTCTCAAGAAATTCTTTATGTTTCTGTGTGGCAGTAAACTTTTTAAAAATAGCTTTTATTATTTCCTATAATAATGTTTTGCTGATATAGGAACTCCCCTCCTCTCCCTGCCCTTTCTCCCTCCCCATTCTTCTCTGTCCCCTCATTTTCCCCCATATTGTTACAATTGCATAGTCTTTTGGCCACAGTTACAAGTCCAACATCTGCTATTGAAGTGCATCATGGCATTGTAGGTATAAAGAGAAAAAAATCATAATCAGTTTTCCTTGCTTTATGTCAGAGAGTCTGATTAGATTGTTGAAACCACTTTCCTTAAGCCACATCAACACAGGTGTGAAATCAAATCAAGTACAGCTGTGCGTCTGCATGCTTCAAACTAAGGTCCTGAAGCATCAGGTGTCTAACCACCATCACCGCAGAACACCACAGGGAGATGAGTTACAAAATCTGCATGGCCTTTGATGTTTGTGCTCTATCATATCAGACTTTGTGATAAGGCTGTTTGTTGTCCAGCTTCAAGCCATCTGGTTGGGGAGCTTGCAGATACAGATTTATCAAGTATGTCTGGTATTATTATTATTATTATTTTGGTGGAAACATCTGGAAACATAAATACAAAAACCTGCTCCAAGCTCTGAGAGGCAGTTTTCCAAGCAGACACCTCCACTTTTTTCACTTTCCCACAGCTGCTATTTCCATGCCTACTGCTTTTTCAGTTGCAACTTCCGATGTTTTCATCTGTGCTGCCATTGTATAGTCACCTAGTCCCTGGGATGCCACTGGCAATGAACTTCTGGAAGATATATCCCCCCTTACTCAGTGTTCTTTCCTTCTCTTTCTCTCTTTCTTTCTCTCTCTCTTCCTTCCTTCCTTCCTTCCTTTCTTTCTCTTTCTCTCCCTTTCTTTCTTCCTTTCTTTTCTTTCTTTCTTTCTTTCTTTCTTTCTTTCTTTCTTTCTTTCTTTCTTTCTTTCTTTCTTTCTTTCTTTCTTTCTTTCTTTCTTTCTTTCCTTCCTTCCTTCCTTCCTTCCTTTCTTCCTTCTTTCTTTCTTTCTTTCTTTCTTTCTTTCTTTCTTTCTTTCTTTCTTTCTTTCTTTCTTTCTTTCTTTCTTTCTTTCTTTCTTTTCTTGATGAGCTCTAATACAGAGATGACCTATTTCATTCCTTGCTTCCATATTGCCTTATCTCCAGCTACTTCCAATCTCCTTTCAGACAAATTGACTTCCTTGCCAAGGTTTTGTCAGTCCTTGTCTTATTTTTAAGGGAAGGAAACAATGGAACAGATAGTGATTTTAGGTATATGGTATTTCCAATATTGTATTTTATAAAGCATAATCATTTTTTAAAATATTTGCATTTTTATGAAGATCATGGATGCACAAGTATAAGCTGAAAGTCGTTCTAAAGGGCCCAAGTTAAAAATGTATTTCTCTTGGTTTTGTGTGGTGCTATTACTCTTCTCTGTCAAGAGAACATCTTGAAGTATCATTTGTAGGGCAGGTTTGGAAGAGACAAATTCTTTTAACTTATCTTTACTGTGGAAGAATTTTTATTTTCAAAGATGAAAGAAAGCTTTGTTGGATATGTTATACTAGGCCGACAATTTTTTTCTTTTAAAATGTGGAATATGTCACTCCATTCTCTTCTTGCCTTTAGAGTTTCCTGTGAGAGATCTCCTGTGAGTTTAATTGGCATTCCAATATGTCAATTGATGTTTTTCACGTGTGCATTTAAGGATCTTTTCCTTATGTTCGACTGAAGAGAGCTTGATGATCGTGTGTCTTGGTGAAGATCTCTTTTGGTCAAGCCTGTTGGTCAAGCCTGTTGTTAATTTCTTTTTTCCTCCTGATGTTGATTTTGTTTTGTGGCTCTTCATTTAAGGGGATGTATAGTAGCTATGTAATAGAGACTGTCATCTCTAATAACATGTTATTTAACTTCATGGCATTGTCAAATTCTATTTTTCTTTCTATTGTTGATTTTGTATTATGACTTTTCATTTAATGGGATGTACAGTAGCTGTGAAATGGAGAGTAACATCCAGATGTGAGGATACAATGCAGTATACATTTATCCTTCCAAAGATGGACTTACAATGAAACTGTTTACTATATCTTGACAATAGGATGCTGGACTCTCTGTCATTGTCCATGCCCACAATGATGGACATATGACTGTGTATGAAGAACTATACTTCAGTAATGATATAGAGAAATGAGGCAGGGGATGGGGAATTGGGGCTGGGAAAAGAGAAATACCAGGAGCCTATGGAACTGTATCATAAGATGGTAATAATAATAATAAAACATAAAAAATGTATTTCTCTTACTCGTGATTATTCATCATGTTATTCTTAACCTCAGAGGGAACTCCTGATCTTCCTTTCCTATGTTCTATTTTTTTAATTGTTATTAATATAAAAAACCAGACTTGTGTATTCTAATAGGTACGATTCCAAGAAGATAACCATACTTCTCTCACTTCCCTGCTCCTCACCCAATATGTTATTTTCTAGAAATAGATAAGAAGGCATGCATATCCAAGCATGTATCCTTATCATTGCTTCACAAATGCAAGCACGCTGTCTATATTTTCATTTCACCTTTTTTATTTAGTGAAATTTGATACAGAGTACAGATCTGACTCTTTTTAATGGCTTCAGAGTATTTGCATATATGAACACATTGTATATTTTTAAATATTCACTTGTTTATGTTTAATTGGAAAGGCAGACAAGCAGCGAGAAGGTGCTGCACAGAGATCATCTGTCTGCTGGTTCGCTCCCCACGTGGCCACAATGACCAGAGCTAAGCCAATTCAAAGCCAGCAGCTTCTTCTGCATCCCCCTTTCTGGATGTCGGATCCCAAGGCTTTGGGATGTCTTCTGGTGCTTTCTCAGGGCACAAGCAGGAAGCTGAATGAGAAGTCAAGCAACTGGGAGAAAAACTGGAGCCCATGTGGGATCCTGGCACATGCAAGGCAAAGATTTAGTCAATAGGCTATCATGCCTGGCATGAACACATTATAACTTAAAACAATTCATCTTTGATGCTCCTTAAAGCTGTTCCAGGGTTCATGTTACTACAGTGCTGCGGTGAACATTTCAGTACACTTGTTTGTATTATTAAAGACCAAAATTATAAATAAAAGAGAGATATTACTGGGTCAATAAATATACATATTTTGAAACCTAATAATGATCATTAAATTTCCCACTCAAGGAATTATGTCAACTGAAACACTTCAAAGCAATGTATAGGGATGGTTGCTATCTTTCACTCTCATCAGTTTTTGAAAAAATTTTAAAACTTTAATAATGAAAACTCACATTTCACTTTTAACCTTATCTTAGTTCATATTCTGTTGCTACAACAAAGTGCCTACGATTGAGCCATTCACAAAGGGCAAGGGTTTATTTTGGCTCCCATTCTGCCGACAGGGATATCTAAAAGCATTGTGTCAGCACCTGCTCCGTGTCTGCAGAGGATCTACTGGCTGCATTGAGACATCGTCTAACCCAAGGTGCGAGAAAGCATAACAGCTGAGGTCTTCCTTACTCTCCTTGTAACGCAGAGTTATAGAGAGGCGAAGAACAGACAGGCACCTTCCACTTGTTGGTTTGTTTTCCAATGGCTGCAGTCACCAGGGAGAGGCCAAAGTCAGGAGTCAGAAGCTTCATCTGGGTCTCGCACGTGGTGCCAAAGTTTGGGGCTGTTTTCTGCTGCTTTTCCAGGCCCTTCCACAAGGTCTAGGTTGGAAGTGGATAGATAGAATTCAGACCAGTGCTTATATGGAATGCTGTTTTTGAAAGAGGAGGTTTAACACGCTGTGCCACACACCAGGCCCTCTTTTCCTCTTATAAAGCCACCCATTTTTCCTTGGATCCCAACACTTAATATTAACACAATGAGCTCCCCAAATACCATAACCCAAACACTACAACACATAACTGTGAGGGCTAAATGTCAACATAAGTTTCAGAGAGGACGATCAAACCACGTTATGTACTGACAGAACAAATAAGTAAATGAATCTTCAAAATTGGAACCAAGCATTACTACAAAGTCCTCCTGGTTGCTCCGGACTCCAGTCCTTATTCACTATTTGATGTCAGGGTAATAATTTCACCTTTCTAATACTTATTTTCCTTGCTTCAGAATCAGTATTAGCTTATTACTGTGTAATCCTCATAACAAACCACCAGGGCAGCAATTAGACATCAAAAGTAGTTTCTTCACTATATTTTTCATGATAGACACCTATTTTAAAACTTACATGACAGGGCATGACATTGTGGCGTAGCACATAAAAGCATTGCCTTACACAGAAAAGGAGAGACAGCGAGAGAAAGATCTGCCATACCTTGGTTTACTCCCCAAATGGCCGCTGCGATGGCCAGAGCTGAGCCACTCTGAAGCCAGGAGCCAGGAGCTTCATGCTGGTTTCCCGTTAAGTGTGCAGGGTCCCAAGGCTTTGGGCCTTCTCTATTGCTTTCTCAGGCCACAAGCAGGGAGCTGGATGAGAAGTGGAGCAGCCAGGAGATAAACTTATGTCCATATTATGCTTGCAAGGTAAGGATTTAGCCATTGAGCCAGGCCCTCCTGTAAGAATTTATTTTTTTTAGATTTTTTTTTTTTTTTTTTACTGGAAAGAAGGAGATATAGAAAGAAAGATCTGTCTGGTGGTTCACTCCCCATGTGGCTGCAATGGCAGGAGCCGAGCTGATCAGAAACCCTGAGTCAGGAGCTTCTGGGTCTCCCATGTGGGTACAGGTCTCAAGCATTTGGGCCATCATCCAGTGCTTTTGCAGGCCACAAGCAGGGAGCTGGATGGGGAGTGTAGCAGCCGGGATTACAACCAGCACCCATATGGGATCCTGGCAGATGCAAAGCAAGGATTTAGTCACTAGGTTATCGCAATGAGCCCCTTCTACTAGAATTTTCATAACATTTTGTGAAGCACCAAGTCAAATCCTATGATAACTCCGATTAAAAGTTATTTGTATGTTTCTCTTTTTAAACATTCAGTTTCTTCCCACTAAATTTAGTCTTTTTTTTATAGCCTTCATTAACACTTTTCAGTTTCCAACCTAAATATATTGTGTATCTTGATTGATTTTTTTGATCATTTCCAAAACAACACAGCATAACAACTATTTATGTAGCAGTAGACTGAATTAGGCATTGCAAATAATCAGAAAATAGTTCACAGTATATGAGAAAATGTGTACAGATTCTAGGAACTGTTCCATTATTTTATATAAGATTTAGCATCGGTAGATCTTGTCAGCTTCCAGTGGATTAAAACCAATCAGTCTATCGCCGATGTTTTGTTGACATAGTAGTGTTTAGTGCATGGTGTTTGTAAGTATGCATTTTTGTTTCTGTTATATCCACATAATAGCATTTCATGCTTCATTTTACTATTTTTGATTATATCCAGCATTTTCAACTGAATTGCACAAGTATTTGTGCATTTTTTAACTCTATTCATTCTTTAATCTTTGCTTCTGTTGGTATCCACCTTTTGTAGGCTATGGATCATTTAAATTAAAATTTTTGCTTACACAATTCTTGTAAATTTTTATAGTGCATGTGCAATCTTTCAACATATGTCTCAGTGTAACCTGAACCAATCAGGCTGTTAGACTTTCCAATTTTTTTTTTTTTATCTTTTCAGTATGGTTGAAGCCTGCAAGTCTGATTCTTCCAGTTATTCATACAGTATTTAACACATTATTAGGGATGTACAGTTGTCCCATTGTGCTATGGAACGCTCCAAAATTTGAAGTTTTTTTTCTAGGGTTTTGAAGATTTGGGGGGTTCGCTGCTTCTATTTGTTCTGTATGTTTATCATTTGCACTTCCTAAAATCATTTATTTATTTCATTTGTTTGGTGGGTTGCAGGGAGGAAGATCTTCTACTTGCTCAGCACTCCGCATCTCTCTGTGAGCAACACACCCACGATGAGTCTCCCAAGTGCATGGCCGGGCTGCAGCTCTTTGCCCAACCCCCAATGCGTTCCTGCATGAGGATTACAGGAAGCTGGACTCAGGAGTGGGTCCAGGACTCACAAGCAGCACAGCAATATGGGATGTGGACTTCCAAAGCAGGGTCTTACTTGCTATAACAAGCAATGAGCCTGTAGTTTTCAATTTGACATATCTGTTTTATTTATTTATTTTATTGCAAAGTCAGATATAGAGAGAGGAGGAGAGACAGAGAGGAAGATCTTCCATCCGATGATTCACTCCCCAAGTGATTGCAATGGTCAGTGCTGCGCCAGTCTGGGTGCAGGGTCCCAAAGCTTTGGGCTGTCCTCGACTGCTTTCCCAGGCCACAAGCAGGGAGCTGGATGGGAAGTGGAGCTGCTGAGATTAGAACCGGTGTCTACATGGGATCCCGGTGCTCCCGGCGCGTTCAAGGTGAGGACTTTAGCCACTAGGCCACCATGCCAGGCCCTCAATGTGACATATTTGTTATTCATGGATAGAAGTTGTAATTTCCAAACAATGTGTTCTATTTTTTAAAGAAAATTCCTAATTCAGTCCCAATAATGGACAGAATCATTTCACTGAGTTTTTTTTTCCCTTTACCCAGCTTTCTTGTTAATATTGTCCATTTTGTTTTTACATATTATAGTTAGTTATTGCAATTTTACATATTTCCTCTATTATCTTAGAACTTAAATTGTTTAAAAAATCTGTTTCTCAGTTAAAAATGTACAGGGGGATCTATCATGAATTTCTGTGTCTTCGTTTTTCCAGTCATATATTTCCTTTCTCTTCAGAAGTTCCCTATCTTATTGACTGAAGTGATGGATGTCAACAGAGTCTCCTTAACCTACCAAAATGGGCAGAGAAAAGTGACCCCGTGCCATCGACAAGGCCCTGCTTCAGATGAGCATTTCTTGTAGACATGCGCAAGTCTGTTGAGATGTTGCATCATGTCATAGCTTTGGTATGAGATTAGAGGCCAGTTTTCTCCACTTCTGACCAGTTTCCTGCTATGGCAGAAGGTAACGGCTGAAGTATTTGGGTGCCTGGCACCTAGGATAGAAACCCAAACTGAGTTCTCAATTTCTGCTTTCAGTCTTCATTATCTGTGGACATTTGCAGAGTGAACCAGCGGATGAAAGATCTTTTTGTGCCCTAAAACTTTCTGTCTTTCAAATAAAATAATTGTATTAAAACAATTTTTAGGGGCCCGGCGTGGTGGCGCAAGTGGTCGGGGTCCTCACCTTGCACGCCCAGGATCCCATAAGGGCGCCGGTTCTATACCCGGCAGCCCCGCTTCCCTTCCAGCTCCCTGCCTGTGGCCCGGGAAAGCAGTCAAGGACAGCCCAAGGCTTTGGGACCCTGCACCCGCGAGGGAGACCCGGAAGAGGCTCCTGGCTTCGGATCGGCATAGCATTGACCGTTGCGCTCACTTGGGGAGTGAATCATCGGAGGGAAGATCTTCCTCTCTGTCTCTCCTTTCTGTTTATCCGCCTTTCCAATAAAAAATAATAATAATAAATCTTTTAAAAACCCCAATTTTTAAAAATCTTGTTATTTTTAGGGACATAAAGGTTAACTGAAATATTAAAGCATTAATATGAAGATCATATGCAATTCATGCTCACCTATTAATACCAAAGAAGGATGAACAGCACAAGAGATACAGGCTTATTTGGATAAAATAATTTTTACCTATTAGAATTTGATAACAAAATCAAATCATGTGCATCAAGAGTATATACATCTAAGTCACAAAATAATCTTGAAGATAATTAAGTAATGAATATACACATTATGGGTGTTATTATCTTGATGGTAGTAATTAATAATGTTCTATAGTTTAAATCACAGTGTTTATGTGAAGGACGAGTAATTGATCCTGTTTAGACATGAAAACTCTGCTTAGGTGCAAAAGATAAAATTTTTAAAATGATTAGGTATGTGTATTTCCCAGCCTTAGGGCATGGGGATAATTAGATCCCATGCATTTCTGAGATATTACTACATTTTCAAGTATAAAATATAAATATATATTTGCAACTGCTTTACCAGAAATGAAAACAGACACACAAATAATAAATGGTCAGTCTATGGGTTCTCAGAGATCTGAAAGATCATGAACTCACAACCGTGTTCCCACACACCCTCTTGCATAATTTTCTCTTGCTCCTCAACACCAGCTCGAGGCAAGAACATAGCTCTAAGTAATGCATACGGTGGGTGGGAGAAGTCAGGAGTGGGTCGGGAAGGCTGATCTGGGTAGGAGGTAGGCTGATTGCCAGATACCCCGGGTGATAGAGAAAGCTTTTTACTATAATTTAGTAGAATGTCTCATGCCAAAAATGTTTCCATAAATAAATACAAATGTTGGTTCTTGTTGAAAAATGCAAATCAGATGTTTTCAATATTTTAAACCTTACTTGGAATACCTCAAATAACCAACACAAACATTTATGAGTCTCTCTGTGTGTGTGTGTGTGTGTGTATTTAAACACATGATGAATTAGGCACATAGAAAATGTGTTATAAAACGGCATTCAGCATCCCCCACCAGCATCCTTACATCAGATAGGGATGCAACCCAGACAGTGCAATCCTGGCAGGGCTGCAAAAAGTTTCACCACCATAGCAAGTTTTCATTAGGCCTTTCTTTAGGGTGTATGTAAATAATCATGGTCAAAAGAAGACAGAAGCAAAGATACCTGGTCTGTCCACCTGCATCACTTGTATTCCAAAATGTTAATCTTCTACCAAAAGAGCTCAAAACAACACTGGGCATATTCACTCTGCCGGTATCTGACCCCCAGTCGGATTGCTCCGTATCAAGTGCAGCTGACCTGGACGTTCTCTTCTGCTGAGACAGTTATTGCGCAGTCTCTCAGAACTAGAATATTTGTGTGAATTATAGACCCGATGCCGAAGCTACACAGAGATCACCCATTCCTCGCAATCCTCTGTACATTTGGGTACTGCTTGATTGGCAAGATGATAAATGTGTACAATTTGCTTTATTAAAGCTTTCCTGAGACAACCAAAATATTTCTAAGATATGCTGGCCAATTCACTTCAAAATAATGCATTCCTGGAAACGAAAGGCTGTGCTTTACAACTATTTACCCGTATAGAAAAGTTTCTAGCTTTTCCAGGAACAATGTAGATTGATGACGATTGTCATATTTGAATTCTAGGCCAAATCCTCATTTGAAATTTTTTTTTATGGCAATGGAAAGAAAAGCCAACAGTGACAGTAACAAAAATTTTGATTATTATTATATGCCCTATACTTGCTCATAAATATTGTTATGAAAACATATCATAAACATCACATGCGGTTTACAGCATGAGGTAACTTGGAGAAGATCAGAAAACTATGGGTTGCAATGTAGTTTAATAGCAGGTTCCATGTTTTACCTTGAAAGGGGACCTCTTTTTCTGCTTAGTGATAATATATTTGTTCCCAAATTAAGTAAAGTCCTTAATAGGATCACATGTTATTTATTTATTTTTTAATTGGAAAGTCAGATATACAGAGAGGAGGAGAGACAGAGAGGAAGATCTTCCATCCTATGGTTCATGCCCAAGGCGGCCGCAATGGATGAAGCGGAGTCATTCTGAAACCAGGAGCCAGGAACTTCCTCCCAGTCTCCCACGCGGGTGCAGGGTCCCAAAGCTTTGGGCCGTCCTCGACTGCTTTCCCAGGCCACAGGCAGAAAGTTGGATGGCAAGCAGGGCCGCCGTGATTAGAACCGGCACCCATATGGGATCCTGGGCGTTCAAGGCGAGGACCTTAACCACTACGCCATCGCGCCAAGCCCAAGCTTCATATTTGATAGCTTAAAAAAAGGTACAACTTCTAACCACGAAATCCGGGTGACTGTTTCACAATTTGACTTACACACGTGAGAGTTCCAATGAAACTCGTGCATACTTTAAGTAGAAATTGCTGTTGTCACATAGGGGAAAACAATCCACGTGCATAAGTATATATATATATATATATTTTTTTAATGGCAACAGAGTTATGTTTTTAAACATACTTCAGAACCTCATGAAGGTAAGTAAAAGATTAGTTTTTAAAAATTACAGTAGAGTCTTAGTAAAGTTTATCAAAAACCACGTGAGCAGGGAGAAACACTCAAGGGCTATCACCTGTCCTCAAAGAACTGGTTACCTCCTGAAGCGAAGTGAGGCTGAGCATGCTCATTCTTCATAGCAGCCTGGTGTGCACTCTCGTAAATACAGAGGATTCCAAATGCCTTTGGTACCGGGCTCCATGACACTAGTCATGATTTCTAGAGGTGGCTATAACAGTTTCCAGATTAGCAGTCGGATCTGATGCTAGTGTGGCTCATGGCGGTAACTAATGCTGGAGGGACTTCATCGTCTCAGTAAACATATCCAGATACAGACTTAATGAAAGATGATGGCAAGATAAAAGAGAGCTAAAGGAGCTCAGGGCTAAACCTGAGGGCAGAAATCAACAACCCCCGTCCCCATGGCATTACTGGCAATTTTACTCTTTCTGTGGGCACAGAAAAGGTGTTGGGAATATATAGAACAGAAATTGTAGGAATGAATGCAGGTTATGTTAAGTAAGCATGTGGTCTTTTGCCAGGAACATAGATTCATTATATTATGCATGTTCTAGAAACAATGTAGTATTGGTGATGATGATGATGAAGGAGCTGGAACTAAAGATTTGCTGTGGAGACTCCATGATACTGTAGTAGAGGAAAATCCATAGCTGGATGAAGTAGCTAGGAAGCATGTTCCCAAGTATCAACAGGCAATCTGATTCCGACAGGCAAAATACAAATCCAAGACCCAAGCTTAGCAGTTTTCATTGTCACCTGGGAGGACGAAAACACATCAAGTTAAAATCTGACCCCCCAGAGATTCTGAATTATGTGCCTGTGATATCACCCTAGAATTGCCTTTTTTGTGGTTATTATTAACTTCACTTTTTAGAACTATTTTAGGTTCCAGCAAAAATGAGTGCAGAGTACACACAGTTCCCAATAATCCTCTCTCCACATGGGTGCAAACTAGTGTAACATCAACATCTCAGGCTGGAGTCCAGGAATCGTTACTATTTTGTTTATTTGTTACGAACTATGAAAGGTCATTGACATACCATCATCACCCAAAGTCCATCATTTATGTAATGGCTCACTCTTGGCGAGGGACAGTTTGGTCATAATGACCAGTGCACTACTGTGGTATTGCATAGAGCGCAATTGTTCCGGAGACTTTCTTAGTTAATCACTGCATAAGTAGCAAGGAGTTAAGAGAACATTCTAAAATTCTGTTCACTGATACAAGATGCACTAACTTTCGGGAAAGCTGTCATTATAGGGAGAGTCTACAGTGGCTGGGAAGTTTCTCCTAGGACTTAAGTTGGGATAGAAAGAACTTATACAGATACCATGCTCATACCATACTGGAAAGAGAAGATGTTAGACATGCTTGGAGAAATATCTGAAATGTGTTAGAATCTTTTTCAAGACATTCATTTTACTTACTTCTGAAGGAGAAAGATGGACAGAGTGCTGTCTCGTACCCGCTCTCTCCCCCAGATACGCACATCACCCAGGTTTCAACCCAGGCTTGCCATCTGGATGGCAGGAACCACATGACTTGAGCCATCACCTGTTGCATAGTGAAGGAGCTCTAGTTGGCAGCAGATTTGGGATCTGAACCCAAGTTTTCTGCTGTGGATCGCAGGTACCCCAACAAACATGCCCACTACTCCAAATGTTCCTGCAGACTATGCTAGTCTATTGTATTGAACAGATTTCTGAATTCACAGAGTGTCATTTGCTTTATCTGAGAAAAGGAGAGCACAGTAACTAATTTGAAGAGGCATTGTGAAAATTAAGGTCGTTATAAGCAGATTAGTATTTCTTCTAGTATTTTGTGGATGATACATAAATAAACCTAAAATTATGATAATAGGAACTAGATATGAACATAAATAGTGTTTTAGAAGTGTCATAAAGTCCAAAAATAATGGGAATTCACAGGCAGGAAGAGAATTGGTAATGCAGTGGTTAGGAAGTCTTCCTTTTAAATAATACACATAACTTTTGTACAGAGGAATGAGGGAAAGAAGGACATGAACTGTTGTATTTGGGGAAGACACACGAGGAGGGACAATTCACATAAAAATATCGTTGAAGAGAAGGGGTATTGGGTTTTCCCTGAAGAGAGCAACCTTAAAAAGGTTCATGGAAGGATTTTGTAGGTATCAGATGAGCAGTATTCCAAGGAAAGGATCCCAACATCAGTACAGAGTACGGAGAGATCCAGGGACCTTCAGAGATGATGGCAGTGCTGAACATCCTATAAGCCACGGAAAAGGAGTCCTTCCCTTCCGTTTTCTTCCCAGTTTTTCAGAAACATTATCTCTATGGGCATCTTTAAGTAAGAAGAGGCATCTGGATTTGCAGAAGTGTGAAAGAAATGATTTGTGACAATCTGTTCCCAACAAAAAGAACATTTCTTCATCATACTTGACAAAGATAGCATAAACTGCTGCATGACCAAGCCTCATTTTCTAAATAAAGTTCTATTTGTGTATTTCTTATTTTACCAAAAGCTGCCAAAATGAGGTAGCTAGGGAGACAGTGTGAGAAAGAGAGAGAGCAAGAGAGGGGAGAGAGAGAGAGAAAGTGAGAAAGAGAGAGAGAAAGAGAGAGAAAGACGAGAGAGAGAATTTGTTGTGTATTTTGAGTTCAGATAGAAAATCACAGTGTGGACTTAGGATACTATTAGTTTCAAATTGTTTAAGAATTAAGTGTACTTAATGACCAGTAGGTGTCACTGCAGTCATTAAACATGATCTGTTTCTGGGGAAACATGTCCCATAAAAGTTGGTGTAATTTAATTGGTAGAACATAGTTATGATAGGCATAAAGGATATTTATACTGAAAAGCAATATATTTTATCATGGTCATGAACTTGTAAAAACATTGGCTTAAGGAAGCTAAAGTGTATGCTTTAAATGGGCTTACTTAATACAATATACAGCATAAGTAATAGAATCTTACGAGGTTTTAAATATATACAGTTGGTTTTCCTGGATAAGATAAGGTTTGCTTTTCTGAGTTATTCTATAGAATATGATTTATAGGAATAACTTAACAAGAACTCATAGACTCAGTTGCTAACTTCTAAATCTTTGTGCAGTTGACTTATTTTCCTCATAACATTCTTGCAAGTTTTCTTAGCGCATGAAAGGAAATTAAGAAGTTAAACGTAAGTTCCAGTAGATATCCTTATTTAGGTTTTATTTTGGCCTATTAAGCACACAGTGTCTGGTATGAAAAAGTTAAAAGCTCTAAGCTTTTCAGAAGGGCACACTTCAGTCATTCCCAGCATCTTGCATAGAGAAACATTGGTTATTACAAAGCAGTGATCTTTGCTCTGCTTCTACCATGGTTTTAGAGCTGATTTGTTAATGAAGTACTGCTGGCATTGTCGAGTTGAACGTTAGATCAGATTGCTCAATAGCAATCCTTGCACTTGAAACTAGTTTGCTTGCTGGAGATAGTGGGGGTACTTCCTTATGCCCACTTTAAGGGCTGGTTGTGTGATATTCCCCCAGTGACTCTTTTGTTGGCTCCATTTTACAAATTGAACTGATGGTGACAGTTATGCTGCTTTTCAAGGGTGACTTGGGGGCAATCTAATTTACCTAATCTTTCAAAAGTGAACTTAATCTTTTCAATCATAAATTAAAAGTCTACTCCAATTTTCAAATCAGAAACTGCCACAAGTGATCCATCCGTAGCCCATCACAGTTCTCTTTTCCTAACCTACCTCTACTGATTTCCCCAGTACAGACACTCTGTGGTTTTTTTTTAAATGTCTATGGAACAATATAGTGCTTTTATTTTTTCTCATGTGCACACTAATAATGGGAACTTCATTAACTCCCCACCTAGATATGTAAACTCATCTATGAGATCCGTTTTGACCTGTTAGGTTTCTGAACTGTTGCAATTAGAACAGAATATCTGAAAGAAACAGTGTTATGGACTGAAAACCAAGACTACCTGAAAGTACTCCCTGGTATCAAATGTGTACACCTTATTTTGATTTTTTTTTTTTTTTTTGTGGAAACACAGATTTTATAGAAAGACTGAAAGATCTTCCATCTGCTGGTGCACTCCCAAAGTGGCCACAATGGTCAGAGCTGAGCTAATCCAAAACGAGGAGCCTGGAGCTTCTTCTGGGTATCCCAGGCAGTTGCAGTGTCCCAGGGCCTTGGATCATCCTCTGTTGCTTTTCTGGTCCACAAGCAGGAAGCTGTATGGGAAGTGGAGTATCCAGGATGCAAAACCGGCACCATATGGGATCCTGGCACACGCAAGGCAAAGCTTTAGCTATTAGCTATTGCACTGGGCCCCATGTGTGAACTTTCTTAAAACAAATGTGGTCACTGTTCTCCATGGAGCTGATATTCTAAACCTATAATAGTCTATTATTTTTAAATAAAGGTATAACAAATTCACAAGAATGTATGTCATTAGATATATAACACATAAATTAGTGTATTTGTGGTCTTTGAAGTGTTACTGATAAGTGAAATTGAATGCATGATATTCATTATATCATGAAGCTTATATCTGTATTAAACTGGGCTTCAGAGACCAAAATACTTCAGTCATAGAGTTGTGGAACCTAGTAATAATACTTTTAATCCAGTCTTTTCTATTGGAATACCTTTGATATTTATTGAAGGCCAGCATTGGAGACATTTTCTTTTTTATTTTTAAATTTGATGTGTGCTTTGCTTCTTCTGAACTTTTCATAATTATTTTTAATTAATTTCATAACACAATGGATTGTCCAAAAAGCAGATCACCCCCTAAATTGTGGCGCATAGTAAAATAGGAAGCCTAAGGTGGACATGAATGGACATATATGTCCACCTGAGTGGATAGAAAGGCTGAGTATGAAACTGGAGTTCATTTATTTTTGAATTACATCAACCCAAAAAATTATATTGAGTTAGAAATGTTTTCTGATTCTGGTGTTGGAATGTGGCATATTGGTGGATTGATTGATCAGATAAAAAGAGGTGGTGAAGTCTGGCCAGAATGGAGAATGATTGGAGATGGGGTAGGGTAAGGGAAAGTGACTGATGGAGAACTCTTAAGATCAGAGCTTTGTTAGATTTTGGAACTACAGTATTTTGGCAAAATATGCTAAAGTTGGAACAGGAAATCAGTCTCCATCTAAGAACTATTTGATGATTTAAAAATTTGTAACCTAATTTAAAATAGGAATGAAAATCTCTTGTTTTAGCAATGGTATGCATAGTAACAATGGAGAATACATAGCTTCTCTGAAAAGGAAGTCTTTATTCAATATTTATTGTTCTATTGACATGCTGGATGATTGATCAATGGAAGTATTTATTCACATATATGTGTAAAGCTTCAAATTCTTATCAAATTTTAAATTCAGTTTTGCTCGTCATAATTTTCTGATTAATATGTAACTTTGCCTAGGTAGATTTCTTTAGAAAAGGAAATGTTAAAAAATTACATTTTTAAAGACTTAATGAAGGGGAGGGCATTGAGAGGCAGGGGGTTAAACTGCTGCTTTTTCAAGTCTCAGGCTACTTCACTTCTGAGCCAGGGGTTCTTGCTAATGCATTCTGGGAGACAGAAGATGGTGGCCACATAACTGGGTCCCTGCCACCCTAATGGTAAGATCTGGATTTGCAGGCTTCTGAGTTTGGCGTGTCCTAGTCCTGGCTGCTAAGAGCTAGTTGGAAGAACCTAGAACCTGGAAGATGAATTTCTATCATAGAGAGAAAGAAAGGCAGGCAGGAAGGAGGGATGAGAGAGGGGAAAACAGGAAGAAAGAAAGGAAAGAAAAAGAAAGAGAAAAGAAACAGAAATAAAGATTTAGCAAATTAGAATTAATGTTTCTTCCAGTCAAAAATAAATAGGAAAAAGTATTATGTGAAGATTGGGAGAATTTCTTCTAAAATAGTATTTTCAGAAACTTTTCTAACTGCATAGATGTTAAAAAAATGGACAGAATTAGCATATTTGTTGTTTAGTTTTAGTTCTCAAATGGTACAGCATTATATTAAATTTAAGTTTTGGATTGAAATATGTTTATCCCTTTGGCATATGGATGCATTTAGTTATTACAATTTGTCATTTCAGAAGAGACACAGGCAGTCCCTTTAATTGGAAGCCATGCATTTTCTAATGCGCAACCTAAAGTTTTTATTTTGCTGCTTTTACAAATAAGAAAATCCATTCTATTTAAGTGAGCAAGACAATTAATCACCGAATTAATGGCAAACTAGTATTCATTTCATCTCTCTTACTGTTCCAATTCCATTGCAACTATGAGAGAATTTTATTTTTAAATATTTGAGTATCTACAACAGGATATATGGCAATTACCTATGAGTTGTAACAAAAATACTGCATTTGAAATAAATCTGAATTTGAATGTTGACCCATTACAGACTGTTTAATCTTTGGAAATGACTTTATTTCTCTGGATCTCAGATATTTCTTCTTAAGACAATATGAGAGGCAAATGAGAAAAGTAGTGGAAAATGCCTGGCAATTTTAAATGCTAAGAAAATAATAATTAGTTTCTTGCTACATTCCCAAGTATAATTGCCACAGTGAACCTTGCTAATTTTAATTGTGATTCATCATTTTTCAAAGGTGGCACAGATGCAAACAGAAACGACAGGAATTCACCCTAGATGGAGATTCCATGATTTTCTAAATGGAAAAACTTAGCAATGCATGCTCAACCATACATGAATTTGAAATCTAAAATCATTTATGAAAAAATCAATTTATTTAAAAACCCAAAGTTTCTGAAGTCCAAAATATAGAATTTGGAACCAAATTACAAAATATTTTATTGCTCTTCAATTTTATTTGAACTAATTTTTTCATCTAGACTGTAAAAAGGGAAAAGAGAAAGTAACCTATTTCTCTCATATCCTTCAGTGAATTGCATTCTTGGACTTACAATTATAATTATCATTCATCTTCGATAAGTACCTGAAGACATTCTGTGAAACATATAATTATTAATCTTTTAATATTGAAAAAATGGCATTGAAGCTAATAAGATTTTTAGAAAAGTAGCCTATATATATTTTAAGATCATTCAGTTCAGTTTGGGAATTTTTAGAAATACCACTATATATAATTTCCACAAACTTCACCTTACTTAATATGAAAAGCTTTTAAATGAACAGTATTAAAACTCATGTGATTTGTGTAGCACGATGACAAGAATCATCCCTTAGTGTTTGTTATTCTCATGCTTCTGAGAATTCATAAAAGCATTTGAAGAAACGAGGCAGATTTATAGCAATGTAATGCATTTTAGGAACATGAAGATGCCGCAAAGATCATGCCAACTAAAAGCAGTGATACTCCTAGTCCCATTAGTCTTACAACTCTCCTATTAATTTAGCACAAAGAATTGAGCTAATATGCTTCCCACTGATAGGCACTCGAAATCGCTTTCATATGTGTGCTGTGGCAATGAACATTTGTCCTTGGAAAGTGGAAGCATTTCCCTGGTAAATGGAACACTACTTTTATCTCTTCCTCTTTCCTTTTGAGGCAAACTGATGATTTTGAGAAATTACATCCATGTCTTTTTTTTTAATTAAAAATTAAGAGTAGCATAATCATATCTATTTGGCAGCAAACATCATCGAAACAGACAGAATTCAATAAAATTACTTTACTGGCTTCATTTTTGTTCCATCAGTGGACAAAGCTATCTTCACTCCACTGTCAGCTCGAAAATTTACAAACTAGATGATCTCGCAGCTCCACTTCCAGGTCTGATACTCTATGAATAGCTCAACAATACATCATTTTTCAAATGTTTCAGTAAAAGCTTGTTGGATGTAGAATGAATATGCAGATGTTTGGCACCAGATGGTCAAACATCTGGATATTTGAACCACATACTTTTTCAGTTTTTAAAGGTGTTTAGTTTTTTTTTTTGAAGATACTGTCTGCATCTGAACTTCTGATTTAATCCCAGAAAAGAGGAATGCTAGTCTTTACTGCTCCCTGAGGAATACCTGAGCCACAGAGAATTAACATATTAGCCAAGATCTCAGCCACTTTTCATTACTTTTTAATAGAAAACACCTAAAACTAGTTAATACTGAAGGATGAGAACTACTATTTTTTGCATTTGTGCCCATCTGCTTTCTCCGCTTCTCATTCATCACTGCTACAATGTAAATGCGGGAATAGGAATCTGGCTTTTATTAACAAAATTAGAGAAAACTGCAGTTATAAGGAGGTAGCCCACCTCACACTTAACAGTAGTTGTAGGACTCAAATACCTTAAAGGCTTTTTCCTTTATGTCGACGTTCTTTTTCTGGTACATATAAACAGGCCTGCATACCAAGAACATGTAGTCACTGGCTACATTCACTAGATGAGGATTGGGCTCACAGCCATACCACCAACAGACTAAAAATTTGCCAAGGTTCACAGAGAAGAGTCAGGCCAACTCTTTTGCTGGATAAATTAACTCTGAAATATCAAGTCAGGAAAGTAAGAGCATGTCGAAATAAATATATGCCAGAGTGTGCGTCTCTACGATGCAATCATAGTCTAGGGTCCCAGTCTGAAGGAGTGTCACAGTGCCTTTTGCTTGCCTCATGCAAACTTAATTTACTCGCAGACTAAATGTAATCAATGTAAACTCTTTCAAATCAGAGCACATTTAGCTTTTATGCCTCCAAACTCAAATTGCTTTTAAAAAGCTTTCTTACATTTTAGACGTTAATTTTAGTATTTGCTTAATCAAACTATAAATTCTTCATCTCTTTTTTTTTTATGATGTTCGGTTTACCTCTTGTCATAGAAAGCATTTTCACTCCCAGAAGTCCTCACCATCTCCTTCCAAACAAATCTTTACATTGATGCATCTTCCAGATATACAGCTCGCCCCAGCACTTGCATTCTTACCTGTAAGCTAGTAGAATCTGATTTCTCTACTCATTAACACAAACTGAAAATGTCGCAGGAGCCAATGAACAGCAAACTTAAGATACCAAATTATTTCTTTAAAAATGTTATGTGAAACTTATGATGTGACATGTCAATATTAATGCTTAGGAAATGGTCCTCAACACAAAGCTGAATATTCACAAGTTTAGTTGCATGAAACTTAAGTGAAAGCACCGCTGAGCTCCAGTAACTTATCAGCTTTCCCGTTCTGCCTTTTTCACTACCACTGCTATGGGGAAAATGGTACCCCCATGATGTGCTTGTTCAAGTTCCGAGAGTTTGTGACTAAATTACCTTCCGTGGCAAAAGTGATTTCACAGATGTGACTAAGAACATTTAGTGATGAATCTATGTGGTCGCAACTGGATGACATGGATTCTTGAACATGAAGACTCTTTTTTGGATTGGAGGGCAGAGAATGAGTCAGAGAGCTATGACAATGCAGGCATGAGGGACAGGAGGACAGTGTCACAAGGAAAACGTTTTCTCCAAGTCCACATAACACAGAAATAGATCATTCCAGAATCAGCAGACACTGTGGTCCAGTCAGATCTGTTGGACTTCGGCTCTATGCAACGGCAATAAATTTATGTTTTTCTAGCCACTAAATTCTCTGTAAATCTGTATAGTGGCAATGGGAAACTAATACACCTGTGTTCACATTCCAGTTTATTGAAATAATTATAGATTGAGGAAATTTGGATGTAAGATTTTTTAAGTTTTCTTCTGATGTCCAACTTGCTATCCTAAGCTAAGCTGCCTTATTTTCAAAGACTAAGATACCAGCTAACTAATAAAATGAACAAATATATTCTGATGTACAGCTTTATCCCACAAACTTAGAGCATTTTTATGTAACAAGGCAGAAAAAAAAAACCAACTTAAAGAACATTTAAACTTGCCATTTAATTAAAATGAATCAAACTGATGTCCAGGTTAGATGGCTTGTACACAGAAGCTACAAAATGAAGTCAATGGTTCGGTGCCTGGTATATATGGGCTTGGTTCAATCCCTATCTTCCCCACTAGGTTCACAGTTGATTCATTCACTTTTTTAAATTCAAAAGATGTCTAGCACCTATTATAAATAATGAATGGAATTCATTCTAAATTACGTGTGATGCTGAACATTTACATGTACAAACACACACAAACAGAATTATTACACCTGGGTAACAGGAAGCTTTGAGAAGTCAAATGCAGATCAATAGTACAGGGAATAGAGAATTTTTATGAAAGAGAAGACGTAAAAATTAATTATAGAAACTGATGAAAATGTTCCACACAGATAATGAGTTATACCTAAGGTTGACCTTTAGAGATTGAAATAATTTCATTGTATTAATTTAACAAAATCTGTACGCCAGGAGTTTTGCGGCAGAAAGAATTTTTTAAAAAGGTTTCTTTCTTTTTCTTATTGGAAAGGCAGATAAACAGAGAGGATGAGAGATAGGAAGATCTTCCATCCGATGATTCACTTCCCAAGTGACCGCAACAGCTGGAGCTGAGTCAATCCGAAGCTAGGAGCCAGGAACTTCCTCCAGGTCTCCCATGCACTTACAGGGTCCCAAGGCTCTGGGCCATCCTCGACTGCTTTCCCAGGCCACAAGCAGGGAGCTGGATGGGAAGTGGAGCTGCCGGGATTAGAACTGGCACCAATATGGGATCCTGGTGCATTCAGGGCAAGGATGTTAACCACTAGGCTACACTACAGTGCTGGACCTGTAGAAAGAATTTAGATGGCTTCATTAATGCTTTTCCTTTTTCTAGAGCTGGCAACTGGAGATGCTTGTCAAGAAACATAGTTGTTTAATAACAGAAATATAGAGCAAGTGAGTGCTAGAAAGGGTGTTTGGCCTAGCTGTCAGTGTGCTGGTTAAGTTGCCTACTCTGTAGACCTAACTGCCTGAGGTTCAACTTCTGGCTGAGCTCCTGATTGGTTTCCTTCCGAAACAAACGCTGGGAAGCAGTAGGTGATGACACAAGCTGTGAAGCACGTGCCACCCATGTGAAAGACCTGAGGTGAATTCCTATCCGTGACCTCAGCCCCCTGTGCTCTTCCCCCAGCTATTTCCCCTGATTTTTTTTTTTTGGTCATTTTTGAGGATTTACTTTCTTAATGAATTAATTGCAAGCCAATTGTATCACTTGCAATGTTTTAAACACAACCAGGAGAACAGTAGTTTCTATTCTCTTGAGAAGTTTGCAGGTGGATAGCTCAGGGTTGATGATTCTGTCAATTTAACAAAGTTGTCAAGGATATAGGATGTTTTGTTTGTTCTTCTTATCCATCCTCAGTAGGTTGACCTCTCCTCCTCATCTCTGTGTAGTCATAGATTTTTTTTTTGTTTGTTTGAATATGGGTTTCATGGTCTGTTCCCAAAGGTTTCAAAAAAGAGATAGTAGAGTTCACTTCACATCACTTAACACGCATCTTTTTTTTTTATTAGCAAAAATAATGATCATTTACAGAAACAACTGACTCTCTACCAACCCGTGTGAATATATATCCATTCTCGGAGGGTCCTGGCCAAGTTTTTTATAGACTATGTAATGCAGTTTAAAATAGAATGGGAAGTATGTAAGTATAATGCGAAAGGAAAATGCTTTACGGAGTCACAGAAAAGTCCTCTCTGATCATTGTGATCTCTCTCTAATTGTAATCACATAAAGGGCTTGAGCCTACAGTTTCTTGGATCCTAATGACTGGTATAGCTTTTATTCTGTTTCTTCGAGTGCTTAACTTCAGACAGGATTCTAGAAGTTGCATGCAATCAATCTCTTGCAGACTTATTTGTTACATATAATTTATACCACCTGATTAACTCAGTAGAAAGCCAAAGCTAATGTTCTCGCCTTTGCATCTGCCACGATCCCATGTGGGCGACGGTTCTAATCCCAGCAACCCCACGTCCCATTCAGCTCCCTGCCTGAGAGAACAGTCCAGGACAGCCCAAAGCCTTGGGACCCTGCATCTGTGTGGGACACCCAGAAGAGGCTCCTGACTTTGTTTCAGCTCAGCTCCGGGCATTAGGACCACTTGGGGAGTGACTCAGCCGACGGAAGGTCTTAGTCTCTGTCTCCCTTCCTCTCTGTACATTTGCCTTTCTAATAAAAATAAATAAATCTGTCAAAAGAGAGAAAGAGAGAGTGAGATGAGCTTCCTCTGCCTGTGGGAAAGTAACATGATTTGTGAAGATATAGGAATGTAGATATTCCAAATAAACAAGCCATGTTAAATTTCATAGGCTTTATATTCCCATTGAATTACATCATTTTTGTTTAACACTGTTTCTTCATGACTACTCACTTCTTTATCCAATCTGGGATAAAAGCACACAAGTTGAACTGTTTACTTATGTCTTTATTTCCTTATGAAGACTCCCTCAGCACATAAAACATAATTGTTTTTTTTTGTTGTTATAGAAGCTTCATCCATGAGTTCAGAATTGCTGACGAATAGAAAATGTTTTTTTTTTGTTTTTGTTTTTGTTGTTGTTGTATTTCCCTCTCCTGATTGTAAGTTCCAAATTATGTACTTGCTGCAGCTCCTTGCTAAGGGTTAGGATAGTCCCATTTACAGTTCTGTATAACATATGCACTATTAGTAAAGATTTCATATTTTTTTTCTAGATTGCTCCTTGAGGACAATGATGTCACTAATTTTGTTGTATCCTTCACAAGATCTGGATTTGAATGTTTTGCACCTTTGTCAGATGGTCTGAACTTGGATAAGTGACTTGATCTCAATTCATTCCATTGACCTTGAGAATTGTGAATATGTGTAAGTAAAATGTGCGAATTTACCTAAAGAACGGTGTCACCTTAAGAAAGCGCTCGATACATATGAGGTGCTAATAACCAAATGTATTGCTTAATTAAAGTTCAAGGACTACTTTTTCACCTGCTCTGCGCCTTTGATGAACTTTCTGGGATTCACTCGCCATGTAAGTTAAAAAAGGAATTACATTAGAAGATGTGAATGGCTCACAACTTTGAAGTTGAGCCATTCCCAGCTCTGCTTATCAATTATCCCTGGATACATCGACGTGGTTTGCAGGAAGAAAAAAAGTCTCAGAAGTTACCAAAGGAGAAAGATAGTATAGTTAGGCAATATGAAATCTTTACTACGTAGTTTCATAACCATATTTGTCTATTGGTCGTTTTAACACTGGGAAATGAAGCCAGAGGTTAATATAATGAGTAGAATGTCTAATAAGTGGAAGGATATTTTAAGAAAGAATTTTTCTTCCTCATGTCATGTGAAGAAATGGATCTTTCCATGGTGTTTTCTAAATGAGCTCTTAGCTATTTCTGGTTTTTGTGTTCCCACGTTTAAGTTATACCATTTATTGGCGTCCAACAGAGGAGCAGAGTACTTTTATTTGGAAATACATTTGGAATGGATTCCAGAGAGCCCAGGCAGCATTAATTGTACCCTAGTTCGGGAGATTTTCACCTTTTTCTGTGTTCTGTAACTAGCTGGCATTTTTCCAACTGTAATTTAGACTTAACATGAACTTTTTGTTGTTGTTGTAATGTGTGCAGTGCCTTAAAAAAAGTCTTATACTTTGCTAAAATTTAAAAAAAGTTTGCATATGGTTTACTTATTTTAAGGTGCTAGGCCTAATGTGTTTATTCTTTAAAAGGTCTATTTTGTTAGTAATATTTTGTTAAAATTAAATGTTTAAATATTTGGTGAATCTGGATTCACGTATGAAATCTTTACTAATCTCATCCTAAGCTCCCAACAGAAATGTTTATCATCTCAGGACTCCTTCATTTGAATTACAATAGGAAATGCCTGTAAACCTTGGTGCTTACCCAAACATCAAGAGAGAACCTTGGTGATTACCCAAACTGCTGAGAAACTTTCACAAAATGCTATTGAAAGAAAACCGTGGTTCAACTAGGCAGGAAGATAAGAAATTGGAAGCACTGTAAGTTCAAACTCCTCTTAGAGCTGCCCTCCTGTTTATGATCATGTAACTGGTTATGGTTTGAATAGGCTGTTCCCCAAGAGTTCCTTCATGGGCTGAGAACTTAGTCTCTACTGCAACAGAGATGAGAGGCTGAGGATCCTTTAAGAACTGAGGTCTAGTGGAAGGCCCTTAGATCACTGAACGTTTGCCCCGGAAGAGATTACAGTAGCCATTATGGATCCCTATGCCATCCAGGAAGAGAATTGTTAAGAATGAGCTGGCCACTAATTGATTCTCTAGCTCCATCTTTGCAGAGGAGATCTGGTCTTCTCATGTGTCCTTACCACCACCCCAGGTGAAAAGGCTCTCCCCAGAGCATGCACTGTCTTGTTTGGACTTTCAGCTTCCAAACCTGTGGGTGAAATATACCTCTTTTTTTTTTTAAGTTAGCCCATCTCAGGTAATTCTTTATATTCAGAGAAAATGAACAACTACATATACTTTGTTCTAATCAAACAAGTATTTGCAGAAACATCATTCAGACTGACAAGGGAATATCCAGATGCACTATGTAGTCCTATAATTCAATTTATTAAGATGACACATTGTTTTGTTATGGTTATGAGAAGGTCACTCTTCTCTGGGAACACATATAAGTAAAATTAATGTTGACATAGAAAATCAGATGAGTATTCAAACTCATTGTGTTTATATGTTCTAATGATAGTGATATTGAACATTTGCTTATTTTTTTTTTAACCTAACAGAAAATGCCTTCTTGGAAAAGTAAGAGAAGAAATGTTTAAGACCATCAAGACAATGTAATGAAATGGTGGGTAGGAGGGAGGCAGTGCTTACTCCAACTACAGCCAGTTAGACCTGAAGATTAAGACAGTTGTGTCCTATTCAGCATTGGTTTAGGACTGGGAAACCTGTGACTGACCCAAAGAACATCAGACACACTGGAGTTCTCTGCTCTACCAGTGTCGTGAAGTGAAGTATAGGATCAGGTGAGCTGAGAATATCTCGTTTTTCATAAAATCTGCAAAGACTACCAAGCTTATGTAGCAATCTTTCTATTGCTTTCTTCCTTCATTAAATCTTGATTAGAAACCTGCCTTTGGTGTGAGGTGACTTCAATAAGTCTAACTTATTTAAACTTATCAAGATTTATTGATTTATTTGAAAGGCACAGGGAGGAAGAGGGAGATGGAGAGTTGAAAAGAGAGAGAGAGAGAGAGGAATGGAATGGGGATGGAGACAGAGAGAGAGAGAAAAAAGAGAGAGGGGAGACTTCCCATCCATTGGTTTACTTCTCAAATGTCTGCAACACTGAGGATTGGGCCAGGACAAAGCCATGTGGATCTCCCACAACCCAAACGCTACCACCACTTTATCTTCAGGAAATTGTTTATTAAATGAGCTGCCACCACTGTATCTTTGATTTTTGTTTTGCTGAAGGCAAAGTGCAGTAGTAGTCATGGCTGCAATAAATGCACTTTTCTCTGTGTGCTTTTTTTTGGGACTTCTAGAAAAAAAAGTGGATCAAATAATAAGTGAGATCAAAGCAATTCCTTCTGTCAACAGTATCAATTCATGAAAATCTCTAAATACCAAAGGCTTCTTCTAGCTTAAGAAAAGTCCATAGAATAGGGTCATTGTGACAAACACATTGCAGAAAGTGGCAGCAGTTTCTAAATAGATTCTGTTTAAAACCAACCTCAGTTTAAAAGAGGGAAGTCGAGGCAAAGTTCTTGAGATCCCACTGTGACATTTCATATGCTATACACACCTAGACAGTACACTGCTCTGTGGGGCACAGGTGAAGAACGGTTTCCTGGGCCAGGCTGCCTGAGGTCTGAGTAAACTCTTGGCCTGTTAATGTCCACATAGCTTGTTGCGGGTGGTTTAGACTGTTTTGAATATCCTTTTCATCATTGTGCATAGTAAAATAAGGTCATTGTAAATATAAGATAATTAATTTCTTTTTTTGGTAATTATTTTATTTTGACAATCTTTACATAGTTGATTAGGGCACAAAAGGTCAAGGGCTACAGGAAAGTGGGTAAGACCTTTGTTTCCACATTATTATTATTATTATTATTATTATTATTATTATTATTATTTTCTATATCTAGGGTAAGGGGAAAGAAAAAGGGAGAAGCCCCACCCAGCCTCCCACCCATCCCAGGTCCCCAATGTGGGGCATACTCCGAGGGTCCTGCTTAAGTTATTTTGATAGTTCAACAATTCTGAATTGCTACCAATCTCGCCATTCTAAGCACGATGAAATCTCTCCAGAATCCACTGGTTGACATAGTCCATCCGAGAGTCTCTATTTGCCCAGATTTTCACTGCCAACACAAGACTGGGGCAGTTGATTTGTTCTGTCGTCTGTCTTCTGTTGTGGTACCAAATGTCCTCTGCAGGTTCTGATGGACTATCATATTCTCCCTGTGCACCTGGATATATGCTGTCCTCTGCTCAGGCTGAGTCTTTGACGAGGCTGTTTTGACACTTGCACTCCATGGTCAGGAGATAATTAATTTCTATAATATATTTTCAATAGTTCTGCTGTGAGTTACTAGCTGAATAGTCTTTGAAATGGTACGGTGGTGTCAGAGGTGGAAGCTTCACCTAATATCCCACAACACTAACCTCCTCATGAAACATTCTTTTATTTCTATTTCACTGGTAGAAGCAGCAGCTCAGACACAAACAGCAGCTCAGACACAAAGACAGTGGTTGTTGCTTTGACTTCAAACAGCAATTTATTGTCTTAGTTTTGGAGGCAAAAATTCTGAAATCGTGACGTAGACTTCAAGCTACATTTCTCATGAAGGAGTGGGAGAGGAGCACCCGTTGTGCCCGTCTCTCTGGAAGCTTCATCTTGTAAATGTCCATGTGTGACCTTACTAACACCTTCCACTTATGGAAATCTGTCCTAAGGCCCAATTCATACTTTTCTTTTTAAAATTAAATTGTTTATTTATATACTAGGTGAACAAATTTTACGTAATTTATGCAGATTTAAGAGCATAATGATCCTTCTCACCTTAGCTGTCCTCACGTTCCTTCATTTGTAAAATTTCCTTTTAATTTTTACAACTTTATAATCACAAGCTTAACTACTGCTCCCCCAGACTATTGCACGGAGCTGGCTTGGAAGTTGAGCAGCCAGAACCAAAGCCAATGCCTATATGTGATGTTGACACTACAGCTAGAGGATTAACCTGATTTGCCACTGTACCAGACACAGACAATTCTTTCATATGCTGATTCATATTCCTTACACATTCCCAGGGTAAGGATGGCTGAGTCATTTGCTAGATATATTTTTTGATCTCTGAAGAATCTCCAAACTGTCTTTTGTGATATCTGCACTAATTTACATTCCAATGATTAGTGGATTATTGTGCCCTTTTTCTCACATAATTGCCAGAATTTACTGTTTTTTAATTGCAAGATAATAGCCATTCTCAGTGAGATGAGGTGAAACATCTTTATGTTTTCTATTTATAATTTCCAAATGGCTAGTTATTCAGAGCTACTTTTTTTTTTTTAATATATCTGATGATCATTTGTACTTTTTCCATTGAAATATGACAGTTCCTTTCCTTTGCCCATTTCTCAACTGGATTGATTTGCTGCTGTTGTGTTTCTGGAGCTCTTTATAGATTCTGGATATTGATTCTTTTTCAGTTGCATGTCTTGCAACTATTTTCTCACACTCTGTCAATTGCCTCATTACTTTGTTGAGTGTTTCCTTTTCAGTGCAGAAGACTCTCAACTTGATGAAATCCCATTTGTCTATTTTTGGCTTTATTGTGTTTCTGGGTACTTTTCCAAGAAGTGTTTTCCTATGATAATGTCTTGCACAGTTCCTTGATGTTTTCCTCTAGTAATTTGGAGGTATATATTTGGATCCTTGATTCTTTTAGAATAGATTTTTGGGGCTCGGTGCAATGGCCTAGCGGCTCAAGCCCTCACCTTGAACATATTGGCGCTAGTTCTAATCCCAGCAGCCCCACTTCCCATTCAGCTTTCTGCTTGTGGCCTGGGAAAGCAGTCAGGGACGGCCCAAGACCTTGGGACCCTGCACCAGTTTGGGAGACCCAGAAGAGGCTCCTGGCTCCTAGCTTCGGATTGACTCAGCTGTAGCCATTGCAGTAATTTGGGAAGTGAGTTATTGGATGGAAAAATCTTTCTCTCTGTCTCTCCTCCTCTCTGTATATCTGACTTTGCAATAAAAATAAATAAATCTTTATTTTTAAATTTTTTTTAACGTTTGTGGTTCATCTCTTTTTTTCTTTTTTTCACTTTTAAAAAAATTATATTTTGACAACCTTTAAAAAGTTAATTAGGGTAAAAAGTTTCAAGGACTATAGGAAAGTGGGTAAGAGTATTATTTTTTCCATATTGTTTCCTTCATGTTTAAACGGGGGTATTAAGGGAGAAGGCCCACCCAATTTCCCACCCTCTCCAGGTCCCGCATGTAGGGTATACTCTGAGGTGCTTGCTCAGGTGGTTTGATATTTCAACAGTTATGAATCGTTGCCAATCTTACCCCTCTAAGCACTATGAGGTCTTTGAAGAATCTACTGGTTGACATAGTCCATCATAGAGTCTCTGTTTGCCCTGTATTTCGCTGCTAAGATATAGCTGAGATGGTTGGTTGACCTGTTCTGTCTTCTCTCTTTTCTTGGTTAGGGTTCTGAGTCCAGCATTTTGATTGGGGAGATCTCCAAAGAAACTTTGTCTGAGGTGTGCTCAAACCAGATTCTTGTATGTGCTAGCAAGCACAGGGCCCGGCACAGTCCATCGCCCCGATCAGCTGGTGGTTGCAATAGCTGGGTTGGTTCTGTTTTCAGCCCCGACTTCCTCTAGAATCAGTGGGTGTTGCAGTCCACCCTGGTTCTGCCCGGCACATACTTGGCCCTCGCATAAACCAGTGGGAGCTGCAACCCAGCTGGAGCGACCCGCAGTAACCCCCACCAGGCCCACCCCCTACCCTGGTTAGCCAGTATGTGTAGCAGTAGTCCAATCTGTCCCACACCCCATTCCACCCCAGCTGCTGTCCTAGTTTAATGCCCTTTCGTGGGAGTGGTAACTCGAGAGGGAGGAGCCCACTATTTCCCTCCCAGGCCTCTCCCACTCCCAGATATGCACTTTGCAGGTAGTTTTGTGGTTTGACTTGCCAGAACTAGCCCCCAGTGCCAGCTTCTGCCAGCTGATGCTGTGGCTAAGCCCAAACAACCCTCACCCACTCTAATTTTGATTGCACCAGTAGGAATAATCAGCCCAGCCTGGCTTTTCCCTGATCTAGTCCACATGAGGTGTACAGGTGTTGTAGCCCTGCCTAGTCTGGTCTGCCCCCATCCCAGCCCATGCTCTCCAGTGGGAGTATCTGTCCAGCAAAGGAACCACCCCTAATTCCCCTGCCAGCACTGCCCACTTGTTCTCACGCTTACTGGTTGGGCGCTGCGGCCACTTCCGGTACAGGCAACCTCACCTTGGCATTCTATATTGTACACTAGTCTTTGTTGCGACCGAACCTGGCTCGACCCACACTGTTCTGGTGCTTGGAATTGCCAGTGGATGACGTGGACAGATTCAGCCTGGTCTTCCACTGACCCATGCCAAATGTATGAGAGTGGGAAACTTTCCATGGCCTCTTCTGGGCTGTTTCCTATCATGTTTCTTGCGCTTACCTGCTGGGTCTGTGTCCTGCCAGAGGAGTTGCCCAGGCTCCTCCATCAGAAACTCTCCCAGTGCCAGGTTTCATGCTTACCAGTGGATCCATGAGCCAGCCCTACTCAGTCCACCTCCTGTCATAGCAGGAACAGTGGCTTTTCCTGACTGGCCTTCAATCCAAGCTGGTTCTTGTTGTTGGATGTTTCAGCCCAGCCGTGGTTTGTCCATACCCACATATGGCTCATACATGGCTCAGTAGGGGGTTGAGACCTTGCCTAGTCCATCCCACATCTGCCCTGGTCCTCCAGAACACCAGGGGGAGTCGGGGTCCGGCCCGGTTCGGTGCATCCAATCCCAGTCCACACTTGTGCCAAGGGAGACTACAACAGTTTCCCGATCAGAACACAGCCCCCATTCCAGGCCACGCACCCCTTGGTGGGAACCTCAACCCAGCTAGGGTTGTCCTCTTAGCTCCCCAACCAGGCCTGTTCCTAAGTCATGGATCACATGCATGCCAGTGGTTGCTCTGACTCAGCTTGGCACAGCCTCTCACCTGTCCTGACCTCTGCCTTAGACACTGTGGCGTAGCGTTCCTGGCTCACGCACAGCAGTAGGTCCAAGAGCCTATCTCAGCATGACCTGTACTCCCTCCCGGTCTTTAGTTTTGTTTGTGGGCTAAGGATTGCTCAGTCCTGCCTGATCTACCCTGTTCCACTACCAATTGACACATTAGGCAGCTGTTGGAACTACTTGGACTAGCTTGTCCAACCCTCAGGTCTGGACCACATGTTCACCAGTGGGAGCTATGACTCGCCAAGGGAGTTTCCCAAGTTAATCCACTCCCTGACCCAGTTCTCATACATGCCATTAGGTTTAGGCCAGTGCCCGGCACAGTCTGGCCTTTCATTTGGCCTTGTATGAGCTGGTGAACGTTGCAGCTGGCCCACCCCACACCCTAATCAGGATGCACATTTGGGTGCTGCTGCCCTGACCAGTCCAGACTGTTGGGGGTTCCTTTACCTGTGATTGATGGCAGGTTCCTTGGTCACACCCCATCTGCACCCCAACTCTTGAGATAACCAGTGGGGCTAAAACTTTCACAGGATGTGGCCCACACATCCCTCACAGAATTACCCCTGGTTATGATTCTTGAGTGCTGGTTAATGTAATGGCTTACTTAATGTGACCCTTCTCCTGATCCATCATCATGTCAGGTAACATGATATATTTCTGCAAGACAAGCCCCAAGCCATAGCTTTTGCATGGACTAGTACTTGGTGGTCAGCATTGTTCAGTGATTACAAGTTTTAAAAAGGAAGAGTTACTGTCATTGGGAATCTTTACCAATGCTTCATGTCCTAGCCCAATGGGTTCAACCTGGAGCTAACTGAGCAGTGACTCAAAGAACCAAAACCCCAGAGCTTCCTGGCTGGACGACCAGCAGACAGAGCCTGGCACCAAATGGCTCACTGGCCGCCCGGGGACAGTTCACCACGTGCACATGGTGACTGTCATCTGGGATCCAGGCATGAGACGCCCGTCCTGAGACCCACCAGCAGCTGGGAGGCTACTGGAAGTTTAAATTCCCAGGCCCAAGGTCGCGCCCCTCCCCAATCCCATTCACTGCCCAATGAAGGTGGCGGGTGGGTCCCAGACCTGCCCAGTCATGGAGACCTCCCCCCTTTGTGTACTCACCCCAAAGGGAGCAGCCCCCAGAGCCCAGGCAGACCCGGGGACAGTTCACCACGTGCACATGGTGGCTGTCATCTGGGATCCAGGCATGAGACGCCCCGTCCTGGGACCCACCAAAAATAAATAAATCTTTAAGAAAATGATTTTTGCATAAGGTGTTAGATAGGATTCTTGTTTCTACTTCTGCAATGCAAAGAGCCAATATTTCCAATACAAAGTTTTCTTTCTCTAGGAACTGATTTTTAACTAAACTGTTAAAGATTAGCTAATTAAGCATAAATGGAATCATTTCTGGGGTTTTCTGTTCAGTTTCATTAGTTCATATGAGTGTATTTGTGCCAGTACCATGTTGCTTTATTGGAAAGATGGATTTACAGAGAGAAGAGAGACAAGGAAAAAGATCTCTGTCTGCTGATTCACTCTCCAAGTGACCACAACAGCCAGAGCTGTCGATCTAAAGGCAGTAGCTTCTACTGGGTCTCCTGTGTGGGTGTAGGGACCCAAGGCTTTGGGCCGTCCCTGAGTGCTTTCCCAGGCTAAAAACAGGGAGCTGGATGGGAAGTAGGACTGCCAGGAATAGAGCTGGTGCCCATATGGGATCCCAGTGTGTGCAAGGTGAGGACTTTAGCCGCTAGGCTACCACATGCGGAGTATCAACATTTTGATAATATTAATTCTAACAACTTGCTAAAATGGGATGTTTGTTTACTTTGGTGTTTTTTTTCTATTTCTTTACTACTATTTAATTTTTATTGTAGACTCTTCACATCCTAGGCTAAATTCATTCCAAGACATTTACAATTTTTGTTGATCTTTTCAGCTATAGTATTGTTTATGCATACAAAGTCTATGGATCTTTGTTTCTTGACTTTATACCCTATACCTTCACCAAACTCTTTTTATGAAACCTAGTAGCCTCTTCTTGGGAGTCTTTTGGTTTCCCTGTATTTAAAATCATGTCATTTGGAAATAGAGATAGTTTTATTTTCTTTTTTCCAATTTACACCCTTTTGAATTCCTTTTTTTGTAGAAGGCATTGTCTCACACCTGCAACACTCCATTGAATAGTAATGAGGAACACGGACATCTTCGTCTGATTCTAGCTCTTACTGTAAATGCTTCCAACTTTTCTTCATTAAATATGGTGCTAACTGTTGGTTTGTCATTTATTGTCTTGATTTTAAGGGATATTCCTTCTATACCAACATTTCCTAAGCTGTTTCTTAATCATAATGTTGCATTTTATCAAATGATTTCTCTGTATTTATTGAAATAGTGGTTTATGGTCTTCCATTTATTAATGTGTTATGTCATACCTATTGATTTGTATATGTTGCATCATCCACCACACCACAGGGATGGTCTACATGAATGATCTTTGTGAAACCTTGCATATGATTAGCTAACGTTCTGTTGAGGATTCTTGTACCTAGGCTCATCAAGAATGATTGCCATATTTAGTTTTCAAGTTTTTTTTTTTAATTTGCTTATTTCGTCTCTTTTTAATTATTTCTTTCATCCTAATAATTTTTGGTTTGATTTGTTCTTGTTTCTCTGGGGCTTTGAGATGCATTATTGTACTCTTCATGCCTTTAATTTCTTCAGGAAGACACTAATTGCTATAAATTTCTCTCTTAACATCAGACAAAATACTTTGATTAAACGAAATAGTTAAAAGAGACAAAGAGGCATTGCATAATTAGTAATGGATCAATTTAAAAGCAAGATGGAACGAATATATATGCAACCATTAGCTGAACAAATGTTAGTGGAGCTAAAGGGAGATACAGACTTCAATACAACAGTAATGATGGATATCAACACCCATTCTCAACACTGCACAAGTTTATCAGCAAGGAAACAACAGATCTATTTATACTAGGAACCAAGTGGACTTGATTGATGTCTGCAGAGCATTTCCTCCATAGCTGCAGATACACCTTCTTTGATCAGCGTATGGACCTTTCTCTAGAACAGATCCTATGCTAGGCCATAGAACAAGTCTCAAAAAATTTTAAGAAATTGGATTCGCACCATGTAACTTTGACCAAAATAGGAAAAAAAGCTTGCAATCAATAAATAAATAACTGGAAAATATGCAAACACATGGACACTGAATAATGTTCTCCTGAATAAACAGTAGGTCATAGAAGAAAACTTAAAGAAAACTTGACAATTCCTGGAAATGAAGATGACAACAAAATACATCAAATCTTTTTTTTAAAAGATTTATTTTTATTATTTTTTCATTGGAAAGGCGGATATACAGAGAGGAGAGACAGAGAGGAAGATCTTCCGTCCAATGATTCACTCCCCAAGTGAGCCCAACGGCCAATGCTATGCCGGTCCAAAGCCAGGAGCCTCTTCCGGGTCTCCCACACGGGTGCAGGGTCCCAGAGCTTTGGGCTGTCCTCACTGCTTTCCCAGGCCACAGGCAGGGAGCTGGAAGGGAAGCGGGGCTGCCGGGGATTAGAACCGGCGCCTTATGGGATCCTGGGCGTGCAAGGCGAGGACCTTAACCACTGCGCCACTGGGCCCCAAAACACATCAAATCTTATGGGATACAGTAGAAGCATAGTTAGAGGGAATTTTATAGCCGTTAGTGTCTTCCTCAAAATGCCGTTTATTTATTTATTTATATTGATGACTCTTTTGTGTCATAGTGAAGTCTTTTCTGGTCCTGTATAATAAGAATTCTATGTGTTTTCTGCATTTGGGTGTTCTTTTCTTCAAATTACGGAAATGTTCTGCTATCATTTCACTTTGCAGGTCATCGAGAATTGTGTCCACACCTTCAGGAACTCCTAATATGCATATGTAGTGTCATTTGCGAGTGCCTCAAAACTCTCAAACACAGTTTTCAGTTTTTAAATTTTTCTTCTCTTTCTGCTTTCTACGATTTGTCTTCTAACTTGTATATTCTTTCTTCTGCTTTGCTATGTCTGCCAGAGCTTTTTGGTTTTTTTTGTTTGTTTGTTTGTTTGATAGATTGAATTATTCATCTGTAATAATTTAAGGATTTTTGGTCTCTACAATCTCTACTTCAGCAAATTTTTTATCCATGTCATACACACATTACTTTCACTTATGGATTTGCATCTCTGTTTTTGAGTCATCCTAGAATCATTATTTTGCATTCATTTTCAGGCATTTTGTAATCTTTGTCTTCACATTCTAATATTGAATGTTGTGTTCCTTTGCAGGAGCACATTATCTTCCTTATTCATGTTTTTCCTATTTCTATTTTTTTAAAATGCATTTGTAGGTTTGCTTGCTGGTTTTCTACTATGTTGGCTCTTTGAAGTAAACTTGTGTGTTTGGGTGGAACATCTGCTCGTGTGGATATTTATGAAGTGCTTCATTGTTGAAGAAGCTCCGGGCAGTGCTCAAGAGCGGCACAAGCATTAAGGGTGAAACCCAAGTTGGTTGTGTTGTATCTCATCAACTTCGGCAGTGCGGAGGGTATGATCACACCAGCTGGCGTGATTCACTGCCTCACTTTCTCTCTGCTTAGGTGATCAGTGTCTGGTTCGAGATCCTAGTGGCTACGCACTACCTCATTTGAGTGAGTCACACAAAGGGCCCTGCAATCTTCAGTGTGAGCACAGAACGCTCTACAATAACCACCCCCAGGACTTGGGGAACTTGGAGCCTCTGAACCCAGACACTGATTACCCAGAAACCTAGCTATACCCTATATCACATGAGAGGTCACAAAATCTTCACAAAGTGTGTAGGGTTGCCATAGTCACAGGGAGCAGGGGACTCAGTTGTGGCCCTGTAAAAGTCCTTCATCCATGGAGAAAATCCTATGCTTAACAAAATGGTGGATCAGGTTAATTCACTGCTGCAATGCAGGCTGTCCATGGGAGAGCCAGGTCTAGTGCTGTATGTTCTACTTATCATCCAGCTTCCTGCTACTATATCCAGAGAAGGCAGCAGAAAACAACCTAAGTTCTTGAACCTTGCCACCCACATAGCTTCCAGCTTTGGCTTGGTCCAACTCTGCCTATTGTGGACATTTCAAGTAAATTTGCAGATGGAGGATGTCTGTCTTGTCTGTTCTCCCTATCTATGCCACTCCATCTTCCAAATAAATAACTGCCAGTGAACAAATACAAAATGTTTGTACAAATGTTTTACAAATACAAAACATTGTATCTGGATTTCCAACTCTGGTCTTCCTAAAACCCAGTTAGTAGTTTTCTCTGTGTCTGCAATTCAAAGCGTAGTCCCAGGACCAGGTTCTGAGGTCCCTGGAAGCTCATTAGACCTGCAGCATCTTGGGCCAAGTACACAGGCACAGAGCTACTATCTACGTTTAAACATTATTCCCAGCTGATGCCTGTAGACACTATAGCTGAGCAGTGCTACAGAACATACTATCATCTGATCAAATTTCCAGTGAGGTGAAGGACAGCAGAGACACATTGGATGCTATCTATTGCTGTGAAGACTATGTGTTTCTGAGTGGGATGGACTTCGATGTTCTGCTGCTGTTTGTCAAGTGTGCTGGGTAGACACTCCGTCAGAAGCTTGTCTGTGAGCTTGTTTCCGTGAGGTCTCTCAGTACTATTCTCTTCCTTCCCTCTCCTGCCCTGAACCCCTCTCCTTTTTCTCTCTCACACACACACTTATTCCTAAATTTCCTTCTGAAAAGATTCAATTGGGTCTGCCAAGAGATAGTTGTAGTTCTTGATTCTGAATTCAACTCTGCTAAAGGAAATGGAGAAATAGAACAGCCACAAAGAATATAAAAAAATACAAAGAAATGGGGTTGATTCTCGAATCAAACAAAATTCTATTAAATGCAAATTCTATCAGGCGTTTTGTTTGCATCCATTTATTTACCTCTTTTGATGTCAACAAATGCATCCAGACAGCTGTTGAGTTCCTGCAGGTTAAGCCACTGCATGTGATGCCGGTACCACGTATTGGAGTGCTGGGTCCAAGTCCTAGCTGCTCCACTTCTGACTCAGACGCCTGATAATGCAGCTGGGAAGGCAGTGGAAGATGGCCTAAGTACTTGGACCCTTACTGTCCGTGTGAGTGGTCAGGCTCCTGGCTAAGCCCAATCCCAGCTGTTATAATCATTTGGTGAGTTAATATATGGAAGATGTTCATCCCCCTCTCTTTCTCCCACCCTCCCTCTAATTGTGTCCTTTAAATAATCTTTTAAAAGATAGATATATCTCAAAGCAAAGCTATGAAAAATCACCTGGAGTATTATAAAGAATGCAATAAATGAAAAGAATTTAACAAACTAATTTTGACCTGTGCAGGAAGCTTCCAATCCATGTTAAGGAAACTTTCACAAAAGATCATTGCATTTAAAGGGATGACAGACAAAGTTTACCTGTCATGAAATGCAGTGTTTTACAAACTAATTAAGAGGATACCTCCTATGCTTAAAAGCTAAAATAGTTGCTTTTATGTGGAACAAGTCTTGGATTTTCTATATTCTTTTTAGAATCATCATTTTCATTTTAGTCCAAATCTTTTTGAAGAAAAGTTAGCTATTAGAGAATTGCTAGAAAGATTGTCCTTTTCATCACACAATTTTAAAAAAGGCTTATTTTGAACTTGATAGCAATTTTTATTTCCTATTAGAAATGAATTTATTTACGGGGGAACGTAGCAGTCATTTTATTCGTTCATAACGTAAACAAGGAGGAAAAGCTTGCTTTCCGTCACCATCCAGAGCTTGTACTCTTGCTATAAAGGAAGGTGCTTCCGCACAGCAGTCGCAGCGCTGGTAACCCTCCCTCAGTTCCGGTTCTCAGGACCACAGTGGGCAACACACAATAGATGTGTCTTTCAAGCTGTTGCAGCTGCTCTGCTCTCTGGAGCACCCACTGAGTTCAAGGATGGATATTCCACACACATGTGAAAACTTCGGCTCCAGAGCCTAATTAATTTCCTGAAGTCTATCAAAAATGCCAGAGTCATGCATATAAAGTACACATATTTTGGAATTAAAAATAGCTGAAAAGAAAATTAAAAAAAAAAAAACCCTTGAATTGCACCAAATATGTTTTGTTCTTTTCTTATGCTCACACACTCTATAAAGATTAAACTTAAATGCAACTCTTGCCTCACAGTTCGGCTTCAGTTAGTTCAGAGTTTTGTGTAGTTTGGCTCACTTGAAGTTGGGCTTCATTGTTATTTGTTGTAAGGCAGGTTGTCATGTAGGCATATTACTCCTGCACATTTTCTCTTGATTCTTTCCCCCTCCTTTCAAAAGAGAGAACAGTGTTTAATAAGACTAAAAAATAAACACAAAAAAGAACCTCAGACAGTTCAGAGGCAACTTCTTCAGTTTTTTTTTTTTTTAATTTCCCACTGAAGGGAGTTTACAAAACCTTGGCAGACTATGTAAATAGATTAGTTCACTTTTACCCCTTAATTGAAGTATATCCACATCTGAAAATAGCTACACATCTTCGTAATGTCTATAAAATTTAGAGTTATTTTTGTGGAGATAATGCTCCTAAAACTTCTTCCCCTGGGGAAACCCAAGCATAGGAATGCTTTTACGCTGGAAGGTAAGAAGGCTGTAGAAACGATACTGCTGCTGATTGCTTTCTGTCTCGTCCTGCAGAAGAACTGAACTAACCCATTCAGAACCATGCTGGAAGTCAGAAAAACGTCAAGACATCTCACATTTCATTGCTAAAATCGATTCAGATAAACTTGATTTAGCTCTTCCTTCACTGATAGTTCACTCTTCTATTTTCATATCCTGTTTTTTCTTTTCTTCTCCTGTTTCCAATTTAACCCTGTACTATTGATTAACCCTTTATAATGCTTTGAGCTTTGGCTTGTTCTTTCTCTCCCAGTTCCTGGTATTATATCGCATTTATTATAATGAACCTTAATGCATTAAAACGATAGGTGGAGAAAAGAGAGATGTGAGGCATTCACTTGATTTGGAGGAATAAACTTTGCACATGGTTTCACAATATGAGAACTTTTAGATTATAAATTATTCAGGGATTCCAGCCATTTCTTGAACCCTCTACCTTCCATTGCAATACATATATCTGTCATTCATTTTAAAGTGAGGATGAAAGTTATTTCTGAATTCTCTTGTATGCAAAGCTAGCAAGGAAAATTCAAACAGCTGTATTGCAAGCAATGAGTGTCCCTCGCTTGGAGCTTTGTACTGGCTGTTGGAAAGGGGTTGTTTCATAGATAAACCTTGCAATTCTAGAATACAGAATTAGGGGATATATTGTACTTAGTGATGAACACATTCAGCATCGTATTAGCAGCTCCTCTATGCTTCCCATCAAGTTTCTTCATTTTCCCTGTAAGATATCTGGTCCACCTTGAGAGCACGTTAGATGCATATTTAAGTTGCATTTTTGTATTTGTGGAAACTATCAAATTTTATTCATTTTAAGCCATCCATAGTTTTACATTTGAACTTTTCTGAAATTTGAATGCATTTTATGGTTGATGGTAAATTGCTGTTCTGAGTCGTAAGTCAAATTAATGTTCTACTTTCAAAGCAAAGTCATGTTAGATTCAGAATTAAAATCCATCTAAGTGCAACTTTACTTTCAAATCTAGAATCAGTAGAAATTTCGGTGTTCCATTCTACACAGAAGGAACAAGTAAAAGTAAAATGACTTTAAAAGAAGCTAAGGAAAAAACAAAATCATTTTTGAAAATATTTCAGTTTATTATCACTCACTGTGAATTCCTATTCTGAAAGCTTTTTGTTTGTTTTTTTGCCCACTTCAAATGTCCATAGCAAATGCTGGTCTATTGCCAATGACAATCCATGGTAGCCAACTAACTGATGATATGTCATTAATCTTCAGTTGCTAAACAAACAAACAAAAAAACCCCACACAACCCGATCTGAATCAATGTGTTTAAGCTAATCAATACTGATATGCTGAAAATGTCTGAAATTCTGAATCATCTGTATCATGACTTAATAATTCCAGAATGACTTTTCTTACATAAATTTGGTGTTCCTAAGACAGCTTATACTCTATATTATTTCAAAAATATGCATGGAGGTCTTAGGTTAGTGCTCAACTAATTTTCTAGGTTTTCTACATATTTAATCTCTGTTAATATTTATGTTTGATTTAGGATAAAGTTGGAGAGAAGGATATGAGACTTGAGAAGTTTATTGTGCATAACCACCCAGAACCCCATATGGATGTTGACCAAGCAGTAATGGAAAACGGGAACTAAGAAATAAAATCTCATCAACACAGTGAAATCTGTTCTTTTCCCACTATGTAAACCTCATGTGTTAGCCTTGGCAGCATGTTGAAATTTGACATTCCAATAAAGTTCCTGAAACTCACTGGATATCACTACTTTTACAGGAAAACATCTGCAAGCATATTTATCTAGTTATAAACAAAATACTTCTTATTTTTTCAAGTGAACTATCAAAAGTGTTTATTTGTATTTTCACTGCACATTATCAGCCCATCACAAAAATCTGTGAACCATGAACATAATTGAAACATCATTCAGGAGTTAAAAATATGCTGACTATAATATTGCTCTTTACCTCAGAACATTTTCATTGTACAGTTGGGAAAATCTTTGTTGAATAGAGAATTGTTTTTAAGCTATCTTTGGGCTTTTAACTAAAGTTTTCTACTCTTGAGCTTAACTCACAAGTCTGAACTTTGAAACTTTGAACTCACACGTATGCATACTGACACATGTTTTGTCTTTCTAATATTGCTGAGCTTGGCTGCATGTTTTGAGCAGGAGTGAGATACAGTTGAATTTTCTGTATTTTCCTCTCTTTGTGATTAAACCATGTAGAATCTTAAAACCAGCTCTATCAAAGAAATCATGGGCTAATACAATGATAAAAGTCCAGACAATGATTTTTTATATTGTTTTTATGCTATCTCTGGGACTTTTTGAAGCACCTTGTACATTGTATGAGACGTTCTCAATTATCCTACAAAATAGTTATTATGCCTTGTTTCTGACCCAGCTCCCTGCTAATCTGGCCAGCAAAGCAGGAAATTATGTTTGTGTCCTAGCACCCACATGGGAGATGTAGATGAAGTTCCTGGCTTCTGGCTCCTGGCTTGATATTAGCTCAGCTCTGGGCACTAAAGCCGTTTGAAGAGCGAACCAGAAAAAAATCTCTCTCTGCCTCTCCTTCTCTCTTTGTAAAATCTGCATTTGAAATAAATATAAATATTTTTTAAAAGAATAACACATTAAATTCTCCCAAATTATTCCAACTTGTATCTACTTTTCATATCCACTGTTCTCTCTCTCACACACACATAGACACACACGCATACACACACACACACACACACACACCTACAAGCCTGCATTTTGGCAGCATTGTAACACATAGATGGCATTCTAAAATGATAATAAAGTGAAAGCGATGATATCATCGTTAGATGGCAAGATCCATCCAAAGTTCTGTGTAGCATTATTCTATTCAAGCAGAATAATGTGACTTTCCTCATTGTACTTGCCAGAGATTTTCTTTGGTCCAGTGCAGAGACGAGGAAACATTGAAAGTATCTAATGGCCCAAGTATGGAGCTCCTGACTTGGGTTCTAGTGCAAAGGCCCCCTGTCATTGTCAAACTGTGGGGTGTGAACAAGTTATCTTCCCTCCCTTTGACTTGATTTATACTTAGTAATATATATGTATATCATATAATTATCCATATATAACATATATAATATAATATAGGTAATATATGTATATATACTAATATTGATATATACCTTAGGCTTATAGGTATGTATATTATATCAAAATAAAATGAGGTGGAATGATGTAATTTGTAAATTGCAAATGACAATAGGTGTATTTGGCATTATTCACTCCCCCTGGACTTTAGTTATAACTATTGACCAAAGACACTTTTGTGCAGACACTGAGACTCACAATAGAAGGTGAGATGAGCAGAATTAACCTATGAAACAAACGAAAAATTTAGCAGCTTTGTATTGTCTTCACTGGCTTCAATTAAGTTAATGGTACAGTGGACATTTGTAGGCTTACATTTTTAATTCTTTGTCTTTCACTCTAATATAGCATGAGTCTCAACTACACCATTTAATTGTGTCTTGTTGATGTTGTTTTGTAATATTTTTTGGCTTAGATTTCCTTGTTTTAAAATGATATCAGCACTTTACACGTGCTTTTGTTTCTGTTTTGAAGTATAAGTGGCATACTGTCTTTCCATAATGGTTATATTAGCTTACATAGATTAGGGTAATTTACTCCCTATGCTCGCTGCCGACCTCCTCTCCAGTATTTATTGTTTTCTTTATAATAACCATTCTATTTGGAGTGAGGAGAAACTTCATCATGGTTTGTATCTGTTTTCCCTGGTGGCTAGTGATTCATAGCATTATTTAATGTGTCTTAAAGCTTTTTGAATTGCATTGTTTGAGAACCACCTGTTTGTCTCCTTTGGCCATTTCTTACCTGATTGTTTTGCTTTATTATTGCTGATTTTCTGCAGCTCTTCGTGTATTCTAGATATTAACCCTTTATTGATTACATAGTTTGCAAATATTTTCTCCCAGTTGCCTTTTGTTTTGTTGAGGGTTTCCTTTGCAGTATTGCAATGTATTGCAGAGTTTCCTTGATGTTTTCCTGTAATAATTTTGTGGGAGCAGGTCTCACATTGGTATTCCTATTCAATTTAGAGTTGATTTCTTTAATAAGCTCTAAGATAGTGGTTTTGCTTCATACTTCTACACATGAAGATCCAGTTTTTCTAGCACCAGTTGTTTAAGAGATTTTCTCATTTCCAGATACGCAGTGTATTTGTCAAAAATTGGTTGATTTTAGATATATGGATTAGTTTCTAGCGTTTCTGTGCTCTTCCATTAGTTTACATGTCCATTTTTGTACCAATACAGGCTGTTTTTATTATTATTGCCCTAAAGTATATCCTGAAATCTTGTATTGAGATGCCTCCAGATTTGTGTTCATTTTGAGGGGATTGCTGTGCTTATCTCTCAGAAATCTGAAAATAAATCTACCATAGGATCAGCATCCCACTTCTGGGAATTTACCCAGTGCAATGAGAGCCATCTGTACTCCTGTGTCTATAGCAGTTCAAATCACAGTGACTAAAATATGGTGGAATCAACCCAGATGTCCAACAATCAATGACGGACTAAAGAAAATGTGATACACATGCACAAATATCATGGTTTCCCTGATCTATAGAAACTAATACACAGAGCACAAAAATTCTCATCTGTATGAGTAGAATTGCCATTTGAAAATTGGGTTGTTGGCAATAGTCCTTGTCAGTACTCGTGAGGAACAATGTGGCTTTTTTATACTTGCTATTTGTTGAATTCTTACCCAACAAACTGAAACTATGCAGATATTAAAAAAATTAAAGCAAGACAGAAGGAGGATGCTTAGGGGGGAAAATGGGCATAAGGGAGGGCGCAATAGGAAATACCACTATTTTCCTAAATCTGTATTGTATAGTACCTGCTGTTTGCTCACTTTACTTAAACCAAATAATTTATATAAAAAAGAATCCATAAAGATAGTAAGTGGGATGAAGTTTTACTAGTACATAGTAAAGATTTAATAAATGCTGCTGATTTATTTTTATCCTAATCAGTTCCACTTTTCCACGGCTCCTTCAGTTCTACTCTCTGTTGTCTCGTAGGAACACAGCAATTCTGATTGGAAAATACTGTTCTAGGGTGTTGAGCAAAACAGTTGGCAACATGGATGACACAGAAAATACTCCTAATTAAATTCTATGTATGTTCTTGGAGAAATTACATGTGGTTTAATTTCTGCCAAATCAATTATTTTACCCATTTAGTGCATCCAATTTGATGTACTATAGAAAGCAATGAGCTAGCTTTTTCATTTATTAAAATGCATAAGATATCATTAAATTTTAATCTGTAAAAATCAATGTGGTCTAAGTAATTGTTTTGGACTTGGCCCAACCATTATCCCTTCTGCAGATGAGTCATCATGTTTACAGCAGCAATTTTTTCTTGTAACACTGATTGGTTGATTTCACTTCTATTCTTTACTTTGGGATGGTTTTTTGCTTTGTATTTGCCTCCATTTTATCTACCTGCTGCTTCCTCCCCAGTGGCTTTGCCATACTCAGCAATCATGTCTTCTACATTGTTGCCTACCCTGGAAAACCCTCTCCAAATAGTTCCTGAATGCTTATTCCAAGCACCTTAAATTCCACTCCTCCCTTTACTTTCTATTTCTGGATAATTTTCTTCTTTGATAGACAGTTAGACCAAAGTTACCAAAATCAAATCCCCTAAATTTAACTCCTAGCAGACTTACAACTTTAGGCATGATATTGCTTGTTATTGCAGGTCCCCATTTGTGAGATAAGTAGTTAGGATGATTAAATGAGTTACTATGTGAAAAAATGCTAAGATGGTGTTAGACACATGGTAGGTGCTATACGAGATGGCTTAAAAATGCTTATGGAAAAAAATTTTTCCTAATTCCATTTTCCAAAAGTTTTAAAAACCACCCCATAAATGTTAACTACTGTTATTATTGTTCGTAACCTCTCACTCTAGGTTGTTGATACCACTAAGTAGTTTCATAAATTTGTCATTTCAATCAAGTTAAGCCAAACATCAGATATAACAAATATAGATGTAGAGCAGGTGAAAAAAATGGATTAGCTGTAATGAAAATGTAATGCTGTGTTGGCTGTATATATACGGTATAAAGGAAGCTGGAATAGTGCCAGAGATTATTATGGTGGGAGAGGCCATCACAGAGTGACATGTGAGAGGCGAGCTTCCGAAACAGCAGGCGGATAAATTTAGGGGAATGTCAGTGCAGAAATATGGGCAAGGAAGAATGGAGAGTGACACCTTTTCAAAGACACTGGAGATGAGTTTGAAGGTGGAGAGGAAAGTATCCAGAAAAAGGATTGATCAACTGGAGATCTAAGAGATTATTAATGGGGAAAGAAAGTTTGTCCATTGCTCCCAAATAATTAAAGAAAATGCTTTTGGGATTGACAAGAAAACAAAATTAAGAAGCAAGAGAAGCACGAGGTAATAGGGAAGCTAGCAGACAAGGAATCAAGACCCTGAATTTTTTTCTATTCTTACCTCTGCAAAGCAGCAGAGCCATTTCCTTAGGTCAGTCTGCATGTTATTGAGCTGGGTAATCTCTAACATCCTGATGTCTTTTTTCACCTTTAAATTCTGATGATGATTCAGGCTGAAATGAAGATTTGGTAGATAAAAGTCTCATAAATCAGACATTTTTGATTTCCGCAAAATAAAAGTTAAGGTCATTTATCTCTGTGTAGTAATGAAAATAAATGAGCCAGTATCTCCTACAGGCACATGGGTGAATCTCACTTGCTCCATGATGGAAGCCAGACACAAGAACTTCCTAAGACATCATTTTGTTTATAAGCAGTTTGAGTCAAAACTGTGTTTCTGGGTGGGGATTAGAAGAACTGGGAACTCTTGCACATGCTATTGATGTGGAGGGAACGTTTTGGGTGTTAAACTGCTCTCTCGATCTATGTGGAAACACAGGCTTGTGTCTGTATTTCAAAATAACCGAGATGTACACTTAAGTTGCATTGCAACTAAAATGAAAATAAATGAAAGTTCTAACTTAATTTTAGGAAGAGAAAACCATTGTTCAGAAGGAAAAGTGGGGTGTGAAATGGATGGCCTTGGAGCAAGGCAATTTCTGTGCAGGTGACACCTGGACCAGTGAGAATAAAAGAGTTTGCTACATACGAGGCACATAGATGTGTTAACTCTTTAGTAAAGAGTTACTTTTGTTGAAGTACCCATCATTTCTATGTATATGCATGGGGTCATGATATTGTAATGTTGCATGCCTTAGCTTAATGACTGTCAGTGCGTTCTGTCTCGTGTCCCCAGACGTCACAAAGGATGCCTCGTCATTCTCTAGGGTGAAGACAAGGTAACCGAGCAGCTGGAGTGCCCTCTCCCTGCTCTCTTTCTGTATCAGCTAGCAAAGTTCTACTTTAATCTCTTTTATAAATTGTGACTTGGCTGTAAAATTTAACACATAAACAGAATTCCAATGATAAAACTGTTTGAAAATATAGTAGAAAGATATATGTATGTAAGACATACACATAGAATATATCTTATCTAAAGCTTCATTAGGGGAAAGCAGAACAAGTCATTTGGGAATTTGTATTAAAAGCCTATTAGTAATTGTGCAATAACAGAAAATTCAAGGCAAGTTTATTTCCCTCTTAATTTTTCATTTTAGAGTAAACATCTCCTGCTTGCTGTGGGATGTTGCAAATGCATTAGTGTAGTCCTTGCCACCGATAGCTTTAAAGTGTGACACACAGATCCTAGCACCAAGCTTCCAACATAACAGTGTCAGGATGGAAGAAAGGTTGCAATTTTTTTTTTTTCCTGTTGGTTCTGACTTTTTATTCTCCTATATAGGAAAGGTCTTGCTTCAATTTTCCTCTCTGCCAGGAAGATTTCAGCCACTTTGTTGAATTTTGAGAGCAAGGGGGCAAGAAATGGAGTTGGATGAACAATGAGATTTTTCTGCTTGTTTTGTGGCGTGCTTTTGAGTCTCTCATGCCTTGTTCATACCTTTGGAGCCATGGGAGGAAGGAGGTGCTGCGGTGATCACGGTTATTATGACAGTTTGAGCCATGCATCACGCCAATTGCAGTTTCCTGTTTTCACCACCCCTGACAGTCACCTCTGCCTCTCTCCCCTGCAGCTTCATTCTTCTCTCCATCTGTTCCATTGACATTGGTGACACTCATCAAACATTTGTTTTCACACCCCTCCAAATTCAAATACTGTTCATTGTTTTTGTGCTTACTCAGAACTCATATCCATCAGCAGCAGAGTAACCGCTGGGATTTGTCCTCAGCAAGGTTTCCTTTTTCAGGGAACTAGGTAGTGTTTGTAGCTCCTAACCATGAATGTTGGCACTTGTTTTTTTCTGTAGTGGCAGTAGGAAGCAGGAGGATGGTAAAGGAGGGGTGAGGAAGGCTGTCACATTGCTATCTACAGTCTTGTTGGTCTGGTTAGTAAAATAATTCACATTTTGTGTTTTCATACATCTTTGTGAACTCAAAAAATCTCAATTAAAATAACTAGATTTAGGAACTAATACAGTTTTAATTACAGCATTTTATTTTCCATTATAAATTCTATTTTGAGTGGACATTAGCCTAGTGGTTGATGTTCACGTTAGTGTGGGCTCAATTTCTGTATCGGAGCCTGCTTGAAGCTTCTCGCTCAAGGAGAATGAGTTGGATTCTCAGCTCCAGGACTATTGCAGTCGTTCAGTGAGATAACGGTGGATGAGAGCTCTCACACTCTATCATGCGAATGTGCATAGGTGTGTGTGCCCTTGTAATAATTAAAATAATCATTGAAAGAATGCTCAGTTCCACCGAGGGCTGTCTATAATGTCATTACTCCTCTTTGCCAGCCTTAACATTTTCAGCATCCCTTAATATGGTATTTCATCTTTTATTTATAGATGTGAGTCTGACAAACCAAAACCAAAGGAAAAAATAACTACGTTGTGTTTATGTATCCTGAATTACTTTCAAAAGGTGTGCACGTTTTTAATCTATGAGAGCATAATTTATGTTCTAATGAGCAAGGAGTTTCCGGGACTCAGATTAGGGAAGCCATGAACAGCTGGGACAGTACAGAACATTCCTCCACTTCCCACACAAATATTTCCATTTACTTTAGTTTGTTCCAAAACGTTGGACGTCCAATAACCTCAGGAGGAATCTCCTGCCCCTTTCCAACCCGATAAGCTCAGGATATATTTATTTTATTGTCTCACTTTCTCCATAAAGTGGGATTAGAAGGACATAAGCATCTCTTGGCTTTTGCTATTTAGTATCCTTCAGAAAATTAATGTATGTGCACTTTTCACATAGGATTATTTGTTCAAACTAGGCATTACCGTAAAACCCAGAGTGAAAAACAGCAAGTGTGCAGGTGTTTTAGGTCAAACAGGATAGGGTCCTGGAGCCCTGACGACCAGCCCATGCCTATCTGGAGTATTTAGACCAGTGTAGAAAAAAAAATTGATTTGAAGGAGTAGATCGCAAATACAGTTGCTCATTAGAAGCATTCAAACTTGCTTAAAATATCGCTATCCAGGCTCTATCTCGCAGACTGTGACCTAATAGGGAGGGAGAGCCCATACAACTTGTTCTTTCTCCTCGTCCTCTTTCTTCTTTCTTCTTGTTTTTCTTCATCCTCTCTTGTCTTTATCTCTTTCTTCTTGTTGTTGTTCTTCTTCAAAGCCTCAGATGTTCTAATGTGGCACCACTGTTAAGAATCACTGATCTAATCAGTTCTTGTTCAGTGTAAGGGTGCATCTGAATACCTGGGATCATCAAGAAGCACTCTAGGATGGACCTCAGTTCTAGTTTTTGATGCAGCAGATCTGCAACGTGATTTCAGCACGTGAATTTCTTAACAAGCTCTTAGGTGCTGCTTGATGCCACTTGCTCCAGGGGAATCTTGTGAACACTGCTACTTTGTAGATATTGTCACACACACTGGGTTCTGAGGAGAAGCCAACTTCTACTGTTTGCTCATCTCTACTCTTTCTTTAGCTTGAAATATGACATTCCTGTACTCAGAAGTTCTGTAATGGAAGATATGAAATATCTGGTGTAGGCACTTGACATCTGGGTTAGTGAATCCTTCTGTCAAATAAGCGTCTCTTCACAAATACACCACTGTGTGGTTAAATCTTCACCTTGCATTTGCTGGAATCCCATACTGGTGCCAGTTTGTGTCCTGGCTGCTTGACTTCCCATGTAACTTCCTACTAGTGGCCTGCAAAAGCTTAGAGGATGGCCCGAGTCACTGGGACCCTGCACCCACATGGGATACCCGGCTCCCATGTGGCTCTGGATCGGCTCAGCTCTGGTCATTGTGGCCACTTGGGGAAAGAACCAGAACACTGAAGCTCTTTGTCTCTGTAAATCTGTCCTTCTAATAAAAATAAATCCTTTTAAAAATAAGAGACAAACAAGCATGACACAGTGTGAAAGCTGTGAAGTACAAGTGCGTGTGTCATGATGGGCAACTGAGAAAAGAGCAAGAGCCACATGTCCCCGAAGGAAATGTGCCACAGCATCCTTAAACTGCCCTGTTGTCTTCTCATCTCTTTGCTACTTTACAGAGAATTGAGAGACAGAAGCAGTAAGATATTTATTGAAAGACAACTATTGGATAATCCAGAAAAAAAGAGCTAATAAACACACAAGGGTGAATAAAGTTGGGGGACCCATGTTGAATTTCTTTCAGCATATCTCCTGGCAGGCATGGCATGGATTCCATCACTTGGCCTCAGACAGCAGGAGCATGAAAATTGGGGATATGCAGAGGACTCCTTGCAGCTGGGAGAACTAGGGGTTACAGTGTCTAAGAACAGATTTCCTGGAACAAACAGAGGGTAACAAGGCAGGAGTCAGAGGGAAGGCTATATCCAAATCATTCCTCCATTCCTGCATGGCTACAGTTTTGCAGGGAAGAGCTAGGAGTCGTGCTGTTTGGCACAGGAATGGGAACTGTTGACTGCTTGGAGCTAAATTATTTCTCCTTAAAATTTATTTTAGAATTTGTCTTTATTTGGAAATGAACCTGCAGTTGATGTAATTAGTGAAGATAAGTGAAAGTGAGGTCATCAGAGTCAGTTATAACCATGCAGAGACCAAAAAAAAAAAAAATTAGTTCCATGGAAATATGTCCATGGGAGCAAACAAGACAACAGTGGACATTTGTTCTTTTCCTGCTCCCTGGTTACCCCAATCAGGGTTACTGGTTCTTGATCAGGAACAGGGAAGAGGTGTTAGAGTCAGACCACGCCACTTGCCCTCCATTCTCAATATTTGAACTTCCTGTTCAAAGATGCTGGGACTGAGGAAAGGAGAGAGAGGAAAGATGAGGTTTCAATGCTTGAGTTAAAGTTTTAAACTGGATTGATTTTTAAATATTTGTTTCAGAGGCACAGACCAAGATTGAGGGAGAGTGTCTTCATTTACTAGCTTCAAGGGCTGAACAGGCTGAAGCTGGGTGCCAGGGATTCCGTTCAGGTGCCTGTGTTTGTAGCAGGAAGACAAGCAGTTGAGCAACCACATGTTACTTCTGTGGTTGTTTTAGTTGGAAGCTAGAACTGGGAGTGACTGGGGGCACTGAGCCATGCAGTACCATGTGAGATGCAGTCATATTGATCAGCAGCTGGACCGTGCCAAATGTCCATCTGAGGATTTAATCTTAATCAGTCAAGGAGACAAAAATGTTACAAAATTTACAAAAAGATATCACTAACAGATGGGAACTAGAGACTAAAAGAAGCAGTTAAAGAAAACTAATATTTATTTTCTACTTAAAAGCATCTTCTGGGCTAAGCAACTTAACACGTATTTCTTATGAGATAGGGAATAACCTATCACAAATTCAGAAACTGAGTCCGATATAAAGTAAATCCCAATCAGCTAGCAAAGATTAAAAAACAGGATTTGAAGAAATAAGTGCCCCGGGATACTGACAAGCAATAGACCTTTCTATTACACTCGGTTGCCTCTAATTACCTTTTTTCTTTACCTCCTTGTTAGGGATTTCTGCCATTAACCAAAGATGCTAGACATAGTGAATCACACAGGAAGTTTTTATTCCAGCAGGACAGGTGGCTGTGGGGAAGTGAGAGAAAGCAGGGGAGAGGAAAATGGCATGATGAAGGGAGAGAGAAGAGAGGGAGGTTACTGCCACAGTAACATGAGGGAACTCCGAGGGAGGTCAGAGAAGGACAGAGCACTAACAGCCAACAACCGGGAGCAGGGAGAGTCGAGGACTGAGGGTCTTTACTTGCTGCGCGGATAAGCAGGAGCAGATAGCCAGGAGAAACGAAAGCCCAGAAGTCAGAAAGAGGAAGGCAGCATGATGTTATACCATAGGGGCGGCAATGGAGTACAGGGTCATTGGGGATTGGTAGACGTGGTAGTAGGTGGAGCCAGGGATATGGGGCCGCAAGGGATTGGTGGATAGGGCTGTCAGGGAACAAAATGGGGCAGGGAAAACAAAACTGAAATTTAGGGGAGCTGAAGCATAATGGAAACCACTATTTAAAGTGGTGGGGGGTCTAAAATGGTGGGGGTGTTATCAATCTTGGCAGTTGATGTTTGAGTCACTCCTCAAACTCCCTGTTTCTGTCCGCCACCCAGAAATAGGCTTTCCTCAGGAGTTTTCTGCAAAGTGTTCGTTTAGTTGCTTTACAGCAACTGTCTGAGAATCCCAACTAGATGTGGCTACCGAGAAAGGAAACACCGTCAAATATTGAGATGATTTTTACTTTCCCTCCAATGCTACCAAGTCATCTGAAATTCATAGCCCTTACTCTAAGGATTTGTCATTAACCCGTCATGGCTCTAACTAAAATGAACTTAATTGTGATTCAACATTCCCTAATACAAAGTCACACTTATGTGAAAAATAGTAAAACGACACATATAAGAAAAATAAGGCAACATATAGATGGCATCTATACCATTCGTCCAATTAACTTCTGATATAAATAATATTGACAAAGACTATTCCTGAGTAATAATGTGGTAGTTTTCATTTTTTTTCTTATCTTTCTGAATGTCCTAGTTTCATTAAAATTATCATCTGTATCTCTTTTCACATGAACTGTATCACTGCCCGACTCTCTAGGTGTTACTAAGTGTTCAGCAAAATAAAGCTCTGACCTCCAGGAATTTCAGTGGTTAGACAGGGAAAGGGTTTCTGATCACATCGATATTATTATATTACATTTTACTCTTCACAGTAATTTTCCTGCCCTTCCCCATCATTTTGGAAACATTCTATCTCCTTTGCCTGTGTTTTTATTGCTGTGGTCACATGGCATTCTGTGATTTAAAGTGATGAAGGAGATTTTCTGGCTTTCATTTCTTGTTTGGTGAACTAGGAAAAGCAAAATTGACTATTTTTCCATATGCATAAAGTATCTTTCATCTTGCAATTGGTTTTGAAATACTCTCCAATTCCACTCCAAACCCCACCCCATGTGCTGAAGTGTATAAGAAAAGGAATTATCTGAAATCTCTGAAACGAGTACAGTTATTATGAAAATAGGGATTTGCTGATCATCCCATCCAACTTTCTTGAGTTACAATTGAGAATAAATTCCATATTGAATTGTCAGGATAACAGTCATAGATCCAGCAAATATCAGAGGCCATGTTCTGAATTCAGATCGATCATATATAAATCAGAGCTTGTCTACACACACGGTAGTCATAAGCAAAACCTGATTTTATCAATGAATAGCAGACATTTTCCAAAGAATGGACATGATTTTCTTTAGGAAAAGTCTTGAAAAGCTGCTTGAGGCTGAGGCTGAGGCTGAAAATTTTGAGGCCCCAGTGTTTAGAATGGAATAGCTAGGTGGAATTGAAGGGCTTAATTAAGGAGCTGTGGCCGTGTAGGATGAAATGACCCACTGTACTTTCAGAACAGCAATATGTAGAACAGGATTTTGTCTTATTCCAACAATGATAAACCAGAAACTATATGGTGAATAATAAAACGTTTTCTAGGGTCAGGAAACCACAGAAAGAAAATGTCAAAAACTGGCGAATGATAGAAATACTGGGAAGGACACTGAGCTTCCTGTGAGGCAATTAATGGGGTTCTGATTTTCTCATTTCGGTATTTTTTGGGAGAAGTGTTCCCAGTTGATCTGTGGGAAATAATAGTGCACCAGTTGTCATTCATTACAGTCATTTGAGTGCCAAAACAGTTTCCCGTGTATTATTTATAATATTTAAATTATATTTTCAAAAATGTTATTGTCACCCTAGAGCTAAGAATAGAACAAGCAGGCTTAAAGAAATAATTATTACACAGAAGTGTTGCAGGGTATTATTGATCATTATCGATCAGCAAGTGTTGATCTCTGCAAGCCATCAGGCTCTGTTTTCTCTGTGAAATGGGATGTAGCAAACCAGATTCCGATTGAATGCAAACTCACCACTATGCCAATAATCCAGCACACTGTTTCCACTAAGGAAGTTGTTCATTAAATTGATTGATAAGTGAAAATTAGCACAAAATCAACTTAAATTTAGCAATACCTGTGAAGTCCAAGTGAGGCATAATTAGTGAAATTAAAATATAATGAAACTCCAGGCCCGGCATGGTGGCACAAGTGGTTAAGGTCCTCCCCTTGCACACCCAGGATCCCATATGGGCGCCGGTTCTATCCCGGAAGCCCCGCTTCCCTTCCAGCTCCCTGCCTGTGGCCCGGGAAAGCAGTCGAGGATGGCCCAAAGCTTTGGGGCCCTGCACCCGCGTGGGAGACCTGGAAGAGGCTCCTGGCTTCGGATTGGCATAGATCGGCTGTTGCGCTCACTTGGGGAGTGACTCATCGGATGGAAGATCTTCCTCTCTGTCTCTCCTCTCTGTATATCCACCTTTCCAATAAAAATAAAGAAATCTCTTTTTTTTAAGGCAAATAAAGAATTCATTATATATATAATTTTTTAAAGATTTATTTTTTTATTATTTTTTTATTGGAAAGGCGGATATACAGAGAGGAGAAGAGACAGAGAGGAAGATCTTCCGTCCGATGGTTCACTCCCCAAGTGAGCGCAACGCCTGGAACTGAGCCAATCTGAAGGCAGGAGCCAGGAGCTCTTCCGGGTCTCCCATGTGGGTGCAGGGTCCCAAGACCATCTTCAACTGCTTTCCCAGGGAGCTGGATGGGAAGCAGGGCAGCTGGGATTAGAACCAGTGACCATATGGGATCCTGGCGCAAGCAAGGCGAGGACTTAAACCACTATGCTGTCACACTGGGCCCCATATTTGCCTTTAGTTTTTACACATAACTGATGAAAACACCTTTTCTTCTATTTGTAATGGTATTATGAAGCATTTGGATATATTTAATCCCTTTCTCTTCCCTCCTGTGTTCCCCTTACCTTCTTGTTTCTTTGCTCTCCTTTCTTTTTTCTTGTTTCTCTTAGTCACTATCTCTAAATAAAATGTAGACTGTATCATAACTCAAAGCAGATCCCCTCACGTGAACCTTTTCTGGAAATGTCTTGAAAGATGTGATTCTTATTTCTTACCTGTAATCTTTATTGTGTTGCCACGTTCAGATTCTAGGGACAGTGTTCAACCTGTACGAGGCATTCAAAAAGTATGAAATGAGTGAACACTTTAAAAATTCCATTTGCCAACTCTTGTTACATGGTTGTACTATAGCATTGTATATACTGTTAATAATAATTGTGATTTTTAAATCAATGTGTTTCTGTTTTGTTCTCTTTTTTGCTTGAGACGATGGAGCTTACAAGTGGCAGTGACTTCAAGAATGATGGGGAGGCTAATTGCTTCTCTAGAGAATCTGGGTGCAAAAAAACCTACCTGCTTCATATTCCATCCTAAACTCACAGTGCACACCATGATTTCCAAGGTGTTTATGACCAATGGTACCTCTATTTCTTGGATGAGAAAACTGAGGTATAGCAAAGAAGATACATAATACTCAGTGGAGAAACCCATAGACCGGTAGTGGTTTCCTGGCCACAAAGGCACTGTCTTGAACTGTTTCAAAACAATCTCAAGTTATCAGACACTGAACTAACCAGTCTCTCTCTGTGCTCACGGGAAAGAACAAAACTACAGTCACAGAATGCTGGCTTGTTGCTTCTTCTGTCTCTCCTGTTCTCCTCTTCTCCAACTTGCTCATTATGTTTTTCTTTATTGAATCAAACTATTAATTGTCTCCAAAGACTAATTTAATTTCCTAGCCTTCTAAATTAGAAGGATTTGCTAGAGAATTTTTCCCAAGTTTCTGTACTGTCTAGCTCTAGCACACTGCCAACAAGATTTTGACTTGGAGTAATTCATTGGGAATGTTGAAGGAATTGGCACTCCCGACATCCTCACTATCTGCCATTTAAAACGTAAAAAACACTCAGTGCTATTTTTGTCCCCCGTACACTGAAGCCTGGATGTTGATCTCTGACTTTTCCACTCCCAGTGCTGACTGAGAGAAATGTAGACCTGTATCTTCAAAGGAAGCAATCATCCAGATAAGTGAAACTCCGGTGTACCTCAATCAGTCCCATGTAAGGCTTAATGAATATGGTCTGGGAGAGTCAGAGAGTCTTAGATTCACTGTACCAATAAAGAAAACTCTTGTGACAAAGAGTATTTAAGTGCTGTTGCTTTGAGGAAAAGCAGGAAGATGAAAGTGGGTGTTTAATGGCTAGGGAAGCTATTGGGATATTATCATGATTTTTATCAGAGGGCAATGGGATCAGAACCATAGAATCAGCCAGTGAGGTCATGCATGTTCTGCAGGCACTAGCAAACTCAGTGTATCTCCCCAAGACACAAAGGGGTGAACGCATCTACAATGTCTGTTGTAAAAACATCTGCGAGATTAATAAAGAGTTTTAGAAACTACCCACACAGCTAGAATTACAAGGATTTGCAGGTAAAAAAATATATAGCATGCAAACTGCTATTCTCCCCCAAGTCTTTTTCTTTGTGATGATCTCTGTTTTCCATCAATCCATCGAAGCCACACAGCTGTGATTTAAGCCTCAGCCACAGTGATGAATCAGAGATGGCACACAGGTTTAGAATTCTTGGCTGACCATACCAAAAATTGTTCATCTATCTACCAGAAGTGATACACTGTTCTGATTCAGTTATGGTGGCACAAAATGTTTGCTAGTCTATCTTGGAATTATTCCCGTTACTTACTTAAGCAGAGCCTCCTTTGTTCTCTCTGCCCCTTCTATAATACTTACTGGAAAAAAAATCAGTAACAGCAAAAGTATCCTTATTTATTTGAATCCTCCCTCAAAATGTAAGGGTGGCATCATGTGGTTTTCTATTATTTACACTCTCAAAGGAAATACTTTTCTCAATTCAGGTTAAAAGACTACAGTCTGGCATTAACAAGAAAAATTAGAAATTATGGTGAAAGTTATTACTATTTTTCAAAGTACCAATGCCTATCATGTAAGCTTTAGATGAATTTCTATTTTATGCTTTAGCTTGAGAAAATTATTGGTTAAGAACTTGGGCTGGTGTGTTGGTACAACTGGCTAATCCTCCACCTCCAAGCACTGCATCCTATTTGGAAGCTGGTTCATATTCTGGCTGCTCAGCTTTGCCTCTAGCACCCTGCTTATTGCCTGGGAAAGCAACAGAGGATGGACCAACGCCTTGGTACCATGCATCAGCATGGGAGACCCAAAAAAGGCTCCTTGCTTCTGGCTTCAGATCAGCTCAGCTCTGGCTGTTATGGCTATTTGGGGAGTGAACCAGCAGATAGAAAAACTTTCTGTCTCTCCTTTTCTCTGTAAATTTTCCTTTCCAATAAAAATCAATAAATGTTTGTTTTTTTAAAAAAAAACCTTTAGCTTGATAGTATTTTTGATTTAGTAGCTTAGCTATTTATTTGTTTTGTATCCCTAGGCTGACTTTGAAGATTTGCTTTCTTCACTTGTGAAAAGAGGGAAATATTTAACTTAATGGTCAGCTATCAGACATAAATAACATGAACCAAATCCTTAGCACCACAATTGTTTAATATGTATCAAATGCTTAGTGCCAAATGGTTTCAAGTTCTTGGGAGGCTGCGATATCAAAATACATGGCTGTCTGGCCTCCAGTTTGCTGAACTACATTTTCTAGACAGATTGTGAAGCTTTCCAAGGAGAGTGGGCAAAAAAAGGAATCTCCCCCTAGAAGCCACATATCCTGAGTGGGAGCAGGGAGCCTCGAGGTCAGAAGGGAATGCTGGGTGGAACACATGAAGAACTGTGGTCCCCTGAAGGCAAGAAGTAGACCAGTCACCCAAGAAACTGTTAATAATTGAAAGACAGCAGCCTTCAGTAGAATATAAAACTTAAGCTTCAAAAGTAATGGATGAATCAAAAACAAAACATGGACATTTTTATAATTGTCCATGAAATTAGATCTATTAATAAAACCCTCAAACCCAGCAAAACAGGGGAGCTTGCTAAAATCTTTTTATGCCATCTTAGAGCATATAAACAGAAGCAGAATATTTTAAGTAGCTTTTAGTCCAAAATAGGATCAGTCTAAAAACATACAGCCTTGCTCTGATTTCATTTTATACATGTATGTATTCTTCACATCGTGGTGCTTTTTTTGGGAAGGCTTATATTAATATTCCTCAACTGTTATTTTGCTTCATTGTTGAAGCCCTCTTATTTTCTTCCCCCACCCCCTCCTTGGTACCTCCCTCAGAAATATTATGTAATTTATTTATGTAATCACTACTGATCTGTGCTTATTACCTAAGAGTAAGTTTTTTTTCTTTTTTTTTTCACTCTTTAAGTTTTTAAATATTTGAGGGCAATTCTGCCACCATTAAGACTGCACAGACTAGGCTGAGATACAAACCCCTAAGAGACCAGATGGGTCCTTTTTTTCCATCTTCTCTGCAATTAAGAAATTACTTCATTTCAACAAATATTTTTAAAGCTCTAAGCAATGTTCCAGGGTTTATGGATACAGAGATGAAACAGACATGGTGACAGGTGATACATTCAAAAAGATGGTGGTTATAACTAATGCACACAGCTTATTCAATATATAATAGCTATGGCTTCTACAGCAAGCTCTATAATAGAAATAGTTCCCGGCATAGTATTTTTTGTTTTTAATTTTTATCCACAATGAAAGAATAATTTTGGTTAAAAAAGGAGTACTATCAAAATAAGAGTTGAAAGCACTGTAGACATGATCTGGTGGAAATTTTGGCCTCCTCAGATTCTATGAAATTATTGCTTCTGTTGGCTATGGGATTGGATGCAATTACATTTCTGGTGCCATCACTTCAGTCCCAACCAGTTTGTCAACAAAATAGGTGATCATATAGTGGAGTTGTTGACCATGTCTTGGTCATAGTATCCTTACTTATGAAAGTTGAAGAATGAAAAAGAGGGAATTCCAAAGCTTCTTTAAAAACATTTGACATCCTTCCACTTTGTCTTCTAGCACAAAGAGATTGTGCTAATGTTCAAAGGTAAAATAAAGCATTGATTTAGCACATGATGTATTGAGAAGTACACCTTCATTTTCATGTAAAAATCACAGATAAGTCTGTGTGGAGCAAATGTGAGATTGATCTTTTGCTTTTTATTTCTTGTATTTTTCTGACTCATCTGAGATCAGTTTTTTTTTTTTTTGTTAGCTGTTTCAGTGCTTCAGTATGGAAGATTTCTTTTTTCTACCTTCAAGAAGCACAACTGAAGTTTTACTTGAACTGGTTTCTTTACCACATCTGAAATGTTATTTTGTGTAGACTACACAGCACTTTATTCTTAGTTTAATGATCAGCAATTTACACTATTAACTGACATGAAATTGAATCACCATGGTGAGACAGTTATTGGCAATAATCTATTCTGCCTGCTTCTGGATCTCATTTACCTCCATAATAGTCCTCAACATCTTTCTGCCTGCAGGACTGAGGCCAGGACTGCCTAATTCTTCATCATGATTTAACACTGAATCATTTTGATTATTCTCTGATGTGCGTTCTTAGACTAGAACATCCTCCTATAGCATTCTATGCCGAGCCGCACATAGCAGCATTCCCTAGTGAAATTTCATCAGTACTTTATGTGATGCCAAAATAACATCAACACCATGAAATACGCTTCATAATAATCTGACTTGCTTTTCTTTCTCAGCTGTCAAAGATCATACAGATGGTTTGGTGAAAAGTCCGCATTTACTCCCACTGAGTACCCTTCGCATTTGTGCTTGATAATAATTTTCAACGTTCATCCTTAATCATTTTTTATTATTAAAACAACTTTGTTTTGAGAAATGAGACAGAAAGAATTTTCTCCAGATGAGAGGATGATAGCCTTTCCCTGGGGATGGGACAAAAAGATCCATCACAGGCCACCCTTCTCCATGGACTTAACTCTGGTTTAGAATATTATGGGGGAGAGAAGAAAAAGCTGACAGTATCTTTAAGGCAAAACTGATGTTTTGGGACTGTGTTTCCCAAAAGCACTTTCGGGATGGATGATGGGAATGTTCTATCTATTGTGTGTTTTGTGTAATTGAGTTGCAGTTCAGTGTACGATATGTGACTGCTGTGACCAGGGAGATGAATTTCAAGATTAATTTAATATGTGCTGATTAAAATTGAAATAGACACACAAAACTAGTGGTTACTATATACAGGTAGCTCAGCCCTAGAAGATACAATGACTGAACCTGGGGCTCCAAGATCAATTAAAAGTGTACTGTGCATCTTTGCTGCACACAGAGAAACTGTTCCTGCAGAATATCTCAGCTCACTTTGATAGCATAGATAGATTGTTATATCAGCATCTGTAGTCTGGAGTGGTGAGTGGAGCTAATCAATGAAAGACCTCGCACATGGTACCTTTCAAATCACTCATGTTTAATGTCATTGTACTTATTTCTCTTGAGATACATGACTTGAATAGTTTTGTCAAAATCTGAAATAATGTATAGAGAAGGTAAAGTTGAATTTCTCCTTCATATTTTTCTCCATGGGAATTAAGTCAATTCTGGGAGGGATGAAGAAGCAGAAAATCCTTCCAGAGTAAGTGCTGCACACCTGAAACCCGTGCTTGCAGAAGCTACCACTAACTTCGGGGAGCTGCTGCTTACTCCCCAACTACACTCTTTTATTCTACTCAATATTTTTTCATCCTGTTTCATTTTGTGATTGTTCATAATTTAAGCATGTAGAAGTCCTTCACAGAATATTTGTTGGTTTTTACTTTAGGTTTTAACTTTGTGTTCTCAGTAATACACATGTGAAGAAAACACAGATGTCCGTGCGGGAAAACATCAAACATCGTCTCTAATACCAAATCACGTTTGCAGGTCATTTTGAACAAACATGTGTTTGCATGTCCTGATTTGTGCTGTCCATCACTTCCACCCACAGTGGGGGAATCAAGAAACCATTGTCTAATTTTGAAGATGGTAGAATGATGTAATAATTGGGAAAGAAACAAACTCTCATTGACCCTGGTGGTTATCTTTCATCTGATGCTTCCAAATAGGTATCATTAATTTCAATTACATACACCTCAGTTGTGGAAGCAGGGCAGGAATTTAAGGTGTGTTTATGTAACAATGGATTATTAGTGATTGCCAATTGAAATACTTTTAGCCTCTGTGCTAATGAAAATAAAATTCATCATCAGTGATATGACAATCAGCACCTTATGTGTGCTAATATGCATTATTTTTTCCATCTTCAGAGTCAGAATAATAAGAAACAGATGTAATTTTTGTATTTCCTTTGTTTTTCATTTCTGCATGCTGTCAACATACATGGAAAAGGATTTGGGGGCTTTTCTCCACCTTTCTTGCAGAATTAAAGCTGATTTCTTTAGTCTGCAGCCTATTCAAAACTGCAGAGTCTAACATCTCCTACAATTGTGTCCATCTCCTGTAAGCAGTGTGTGAAGGTATGTGTTCCAATCTCTAATGCAGAGCTGAGAGCCCAGGATGCTCAGGCATGTGCTGGTTAGATCCAAGCTCAGAAGCTTAGATGGTGTCACAGGACAATCAGCCATGAGAAAAAAAAAAAAAAAAAAAAAAAAAAAACCTGCAATGTGTAGCTGAACTTGCTGTCCTCCTGCAGGGGAAAATTTATAGTTTGTTTTCTTTGTCTTGCTGAACCACCACACTCTACCTTTTGACCTCCTTTTTTCCTTATGAGAATGTCAGCAATTCATACTGGTTCTGTATTTTTCTAGAGATTCTCACCAATAATGACAAAAATAAACTCCCAATATAAATTAACCAAAGATTTTTTGTTGAACTTTAATCTTGGAACATTTTAATAAACTAACTGCTTCAGTTGCTTATTTTAATTTGTGAAATACAAGGCATCTCAAACCAAGATTCTTTATATTTTCCTAGGAATGAAATCATATTAAAATCTTAATTGGTCCCATAAGCTTAAAGGACATTATTTTATTTATTTATTTTTTGTGTGTTTGAAGCTAGTTTAGCAGAAAATAAGTTTGTAGTAATTTTTCTTTGGAATTTTTTTCCCTTTATCTTTGAGGTTTATGGAGAACATATACATTGAAGGCAAATGTTATATCAATCATACTTAATCACTCTCTTTTTCCAAAGATACTTGCATACTCAAATGAAAAGGATTTCTAAACTAGAATAAAAACTGTTATCTAAAACCTTTAAAAGTAATCATCAACCTTTAACTATGTGATATACAAGAACATGTTCATTGTTGCAACAATACTGTTCACTTAGCTAGAGTTAGATGTTTAGTGAAAAACACAGTGTCATGCTATTATGAAAGAATTTATAGTAACCGTTCTTAAGTTCAAAACTGGTCAAAACAAGAAGTGGGAAGAAGGAAATCTTTGTGTTGCAAGTATGATTTTTCACTCTTTTCAAGAAAATTGAGACTATATCTCCTTGAGGCTGTCCCAATGGAGAATATATGTGTATATATATATATATATATATATATATATATATATATATATATATATTCTGTAAATATGCCATATTGATCTACCATTTATTTAGTTGATGAGGAGATAATAATGGATTCCATTAGCCCATTTTCTGAATCCCAGATATCCTAAAGACCATAAATCCTAACTTCATCTTCTTGGAAAGAAGGACAAGTTGTACTAGAACCAGAACAAAAGAAATTCTTGCAAAATTCATTGGTGCAGAGAAAATCCCTCCAAATATTTCTGTAATCTGTCCTTTAGATATTTCAATTCCATACATGCTGGTGACAGTATCTTATGGACATGAATTTATAGTTGTCAGTTTCTGCAAAATCCTTCCAGTGACTTCAGGAATTATCATCTAAGGAAGAATTGTGTTTGCTTTGCATCCTAAGTTCATCTGACCTCCCTTATTCTTACTTGAGGTTTTTATGTTGAATCTAAGAAATGCTGTTGAGCCTAGGAGATGGCTCAATGGCTAAATCCTGACCTTTCAAGAGCCAGGATCCCATATGGATGCCAGTTCATATCCTGGCTGCTCCAGTTCCCCTCCAGCTCCCTGTATAAGTTCTTGGAAAGCAGTAGAGGACAGCCCAATGCCTTGGGTCTCTATATCCATATGGGAAACCTGGAAGAATCTTTTGGCTCCTGGCTTCTGATTGGCTCAGCTCCAGCCATTGCAGCCATCTGGAGAGTGAATCAGCAGATGAAAGATCTGTTTTTTCTATCCCTTTTTCTCTCTTCCCACAAAATTAATTAGATTTATTTTAAAAAATTCCATCTAGAAGAGTTGTCTGCATAGCTAAGTGAGTCTTAATTTAAGGATTATTGAAAGTAAAAGAAAAGGGGCCCAGTGGCGCAGTGGCGCAGTGGTTAAGGTCCTCGCCTTGCACGCCCGGGATCCCATATGGGCGCCGGTTCTAATCCCCGGCAGCCCCGCTTCCCTTCCAGCTCCCTGCCTGTGGCCTGGGAAAGCAGTCGAGGACGGCCCAAAGCTTTGGGACCCTGCACCCGCGTGGGAGACCCGGAAGAGGCTCCTGGCTTCGGATTGGCATAGCATCAGCCGTTGTGCTCACTTGGGGAGTGAATCATCGGATGGAAGATCTTCCTCTCTGTCTTTCCTCTCTGTATATCTGCCTTTCCAATAAAAAAAAATAATTTAAAAAATATATATATATATATATATAAAACAAGAAAGTAAAAGAGAAAATGCCTGTTCATGGCCTGATCTACAAAATAAGCATAGTGGTTATGATCATTATGATGTTTATGGTTTATAGTGATTTGAAGAACAGTGGTGGGGAGTGTAAACAAATCCTCTCTAAGGCAGATCTGATGAAGTAAGTTAAGTTAAGCCTCCACCGTGAAGCTTGCATCCCTCACAGGCACTGGTTCATGTCTTGGATGCGCCACTTCCTACCCAGCTTCCTACTCTATCCTGGGAAAGCATTAGAAGATAACACAAATCCTTGAGCCCCTGAACCCACATGGGAAACCCAGTGGATTTCTAAGCCACTGGCTTTGTTCTTGGCCAGCTCCTGCTGTTGTGGTCATTTGGGCATGATCCAGAGGATGGAATAGTTCTCAATCTCTTCCTCTCTCTGTAACACTGCTAGTCAAAAAAAATAACAAAAAATTTAAAAAAGAAAAGTCAAAATTTGAGAAAGATAGTGGTGGTTGCCATAGTCAATACACTGGAATTCAGAGAAGGTATCTGATGCCCTGAGAAGGAGCTTGGTAGCTGTTGAGTCCAGGGAACTAGGAACTAGAAATATATCTGAGAGTTTCCACATCGCAAAATACGTAATGTTTACAATATTTCACTAGATTTCCAGCTTAGTAAACTAATTTGGGAAGTACAGTTCTTTGTTTGGCCTTAGAGAATATTTACTGAGTGCTATACTTGGTGTTTTGGAGGGTGTAATGATAAACAAGAGCTTGGCCTTCAGGGAAATGCATGCATATATGTATATGTTTTTCTTTATATATAAATTTACTTCACAAAAAACACCTGAGGCTCCATATGTTCTACACTCTATGTGGTGTAACACATAGGGAAGTAGCAGTATGGACTGAATCTTTGAAGAAAATTTAAATCATGAACATTTCTTAAAGGGTTTTTAGACAGTATACACATATATTTAAAAGTTTTCCCCGTGTTTAGATAGCCCACACATAGCAGTTAATAAATTTTAGCATAGTTCTCAAATCTATTCATTTCATCACCACTTTTTCTTTTCTCTTATCATCATGCTCACTACCATATACACCTTCCTTATTTTAAAAAGTGAAATGTTGGCCTGGCATGAGAGCCTAGTAGCTAAACTCCTTGCCTTGTATGTGCCGAGATCCCATATGAGTGCCAGTTCTAATCCTGGTGGCCCTGCTTCCCAACCAGCTCCCTGCCTGTGGCCTGGGAAAGCAGTCAAGTATGCCCCAAAGCCTTGGGACCCTGCACCCAGAGCAGGAACCCGGCTCCTGATTCGATTTGGTGCAGCTCCAGCTGTTGTGGCCGCTTAGGAAGTGAATCTGCGGATGGAAGATCTTCCTTTCTGTCTCTCTTCCTCTCTGTATATCTGACTCTCCAATAAAAATAGTGAATATTTAAAAAGTGAAATGTTTATGCCAACTGAATAAAAAATTCATTTATAAGTCTTCCTAAATCCTTGTAGAATCATTTAAAATTATTTTACATTGTTATTGTTTTCAATTATACAGTTTTGTAGGTACAGGGATAACTCCCTCCAACTTCCTCTTCTTCCTCCCCTTACTTTCCCCCTCCGCATACAACATTTTCTCCTATGTTAGTATGATAATCCAGACTTTCGGTAACGGAAGTCTAACATTATGCGACTTAAGTGTGTCATGGCATCGCAGGTATTAGAAATAGTGGAAAATCCAGTGCTGTATTATCATTGGGAGTCCACCTTTTATTCAAGAATAGAGAGGCCTACTGCCATATATCTTCACTTCCAGTATACTAGTTTCCATTATGCAGTTCACCTATGAGAGTATATTATACACGTTTATGTGTATATCTATTATTTTGTGTTTTGCATGACTGTATCTTGGTGAAAGTTTGCCCACATGTTTGGACTTTGCCACTTAAGTGGGAGACTCAGAAGAAAGTGCTGGTCCCTTGCTTCAGCTTGGCGCTAGCTGTGTGGTCATCTGAAGAGTTAGCCAGGAAGATCTCTTTTCTTCGTCTTTTCCTCTGTAACTTCCTTTCTGTCTCTCCATCTTTCCTACTCTAAAATACACAAATGAATGCAAAAGAGAGCATAATATTCTCTTTGCAATTTCTACAATAATTCCTTCTAAATGAAAGTTAATTTTAAAGAAAATTTATTTGCCTACTTGTAACATGTTACGATTATAGGAAAAAATGTGGAAAATTGACTTTTTCTGTACAAGATCAGGGAAAGAGTTGGTGATTTTATAAGAATCAGATGAAGACAAGGTGGGGTGTGAAATGGGCACCTTCAAGAGGCATGAGCTGGACTTATTATTATCCTCCCACCAAACAATCCTATATTTCTTTCAAAAATAGTAAAACATCCACTAGTCTGTTAGAATTCAAAAACAATTTCAAAAGATTCTAAAAGCTCCACTGACACTAGTATATAAATTGAGTAGAAATTTGATATTTGATTAGCAGCATTCTGCATTAACTATGACAGAGATTTTCAGCTCAACTTTTAACTTCCCAAATGAGTAAACTGATCAAGATCTCTTTTCTTTCTGTTTCTCTGTGTAGCTAGATATTCTGTCTTCATTTTACATTATCTTAAAAATTATCTGGGTGTTCATAAAAAAGTATCTGGGTGTTTTTTCCCCCTGATATTTCTTCTCCCCATACCCACTCTGATATTTCTAATGATGTTTTGATTGCTGTTTCTGTTTTTTAGGTTTATTTTCTAGGTCAGCTTCTGATTGTGTCTTTACCATGACACAAAAGACTTTGCGAAGTGAATACGGGATTCTGTGAATAGTTATTCACATGTCAACCTGTTGTGAACACCACCATGGGAGGCACTTGGCAACTTCTCACCTCTCTGGATTCATCTCAGAAATGAATAAATATTCATTGAGCTGGATTACTGAATGCTTTCAAGAATCATGCTATGAAACTTACTGAGAAACTAGTGCTAACTTACCAAGTGTATCCTGGTACGTAAAACTTAAAGGGTAAACTACTTACTATTTATCACGGAACTCATTTTAAGAAACTAATGATTGAACATACTTCATGTGCCAAATGTGTCATATATAAGAACTCTTTTAATATGATCAAATCTGATATAATATTTTTCAGACTTAATCGGCCTTACTTCCTGTTGTCAGGCCTGGCCTTCCGCCCAAACTATGAGTAAATACAGTCAACAGAAGTGGATTCCAAGAAAAGTTATGTTACTTTCTCTGATTTCCTTTGAATTTGCAGTTTTCTTAATCAAACACATTATATATATATAATTATAAAGATCATAAAAATAATCTGAAGATTGTTTTCAAGCAAATGCAAAAATTAAAGAGGTATGTTAGTAAAGTTTTCAGAGTTTGAGCAAACATTAGAGATTGCATTGACTTAACTACACATGCGTTATGGTGTTTGCTGGGAGTGATGATGAAGTCTTCAGAGCTTTCTTCTATATTAACGTCTTACTGTAAACTTGATCTTAATTCCTACCTATACATAGGGAGAATGGACTCTATCTTGGAAAGGCAGATATACAGAGAGGAGAGACAGAGAGGAAGATCTTCCGTCCCTTGATTCACTCCCCAAGTGAGCACAACGGCCGATGCTATGCTGATCCGAAGCCAGGAGCCTCTTCCGGGTCTCCCCTGCGGGTGCAGGGTCCCAAAGCTTTGGGCCGTCCTCGACTGCTTTCCCAGGCCACAAGCAGGGAGCTGGAAGGGAAGCGGGGCCGCCGGGACTGGAACCGGCGCCCATATGGGATCCTGGGCGTGCAAAGTGAGGACCTTAACCACTTGCGCCACGGCGCCGGGCCAATATGGACTCTATCTTACAGAGGTAGGTAGATACATTTGATTTTTTTTCAATTATAGTTCATAGATTTGTTGGACTCCAGAGCTTAGAATTAAATGTTTTGTGATTGTATACAAGGGGGCTTCCACAAGCTTATTGAAAATTCAAGCTGTATTTTTAATTAAAATTTTCTGAAACTTTTGTAGATCTCTTGTATATATTATTTTAATTTTTAATTGTGTAGTATCTAATTAAACTATTCAGATTTGAATTAGATCTTCCCTGTTGTGTGTTGGTACTTATGCAGAATTCAGTAAGCAAACTCTATTACACATCAAATTTTACTGCAAGAATTAAGCATGTTGATCCAATTTATTAATATTTGATGAAGAAAGTGTTTATAATACTTAGGAAAAGTCTTTTTTTCCATTACTGTGCTGCTTTCTGTCTTTCCATTTGTCATTGACATGTGAATTTGGTGTTCTGTCTTAAAGGACCAATAGTGGATGAAATTGCACCTCTTTGATTATTTTCATGTGAATATTATTCTGAAAAACATGACAGCTGGCATTTTATTGCAAATGTCTGATGGAAAGAAATTTTATATTAATGATGAATTTATTGGGTAAGTTTTTTCTCCCTTAAGCTTTGTTTTTACTGTTAATTTACCATTTTACCATTTATTACTTGCAATGTTGTCACAATAAACTTAGATACTATTTTTAAACATTATCACTTTTATAATATCACAAATACACGTTTTCTTAAAATTTTTATGTTTAATTTTTGCAAAGCTATCAATTTCTGTACATTTGAGGTGTTCCCCAAAACTTCGAAGTGATCTTAGACTCATTTTTAGAGGGATAATGGAGACTTAAGTGGATGTAAAAAATATTCAAGTTTCTGCATTCTTTTATTAAAAACAAATATTTATTTGAGAAAGAGACAGAGATGGTGCCACCATTGGCTGGTTTTCTCCTCATATGCCAATGCCATCCGAATGAACTCAGTCTGGTCTCCCACATGGGTGGCAGGAACTGTCATCACTGTCTCAGAGGGTCTGCGTGTGCAGGGGGCCAGGTCAGGAGCTGCAGACAGGTTGAACACAGGGATTCAGATATGGATCGCAGTCATGGTAACCACACAGGAATGGAGTTTCTGCCTTCTGAGTGCCAGTGTCTTCGCATTCTTGGAGTTGTTTTCTGTGTTGATACAGATCTCTCTCCTCCACATATCAAAATAAGTTGTCCTTTATTTCCAAAATCTAAGAGACAATCAGTGAGTAGGTGCACCATCCTTTTTGACAATAAGAAAATATACTGGCAGAAATGACGTATTCAGTCATAAGACATATTCTGCTTTTGGAAACATTAAAAAAGTAAAATGTTTTGCATACTGCAATTGATGATTGTGACATTTCTTTTTATCAATAGCCCACTTCCAAAGAAAGCAAAACCCAAAATGGAGGAATTAACACTTAATAGCTAATTTATTTAATATTAATGAAGCTCTACTGTGAATAAAAGAAAGGGAATGCAAATTGCCATCAGAATCTTCAGTATATTTAGCATATTATTTCAAGTTTGGATAAATGTGCTTTGTACTATGGAAAAAATGTACTGATGTGAATCTGGAACTCCTTATAGCTATGAAGCATTACTAATTACAACAGAATGTAACACAGTCGTGTAAACAAGCAAAAAATGAAATCCTAAGCAATAATTGTTTTGTGAGCTATCCATCTATTTTGTGGCCAGGGTAAATAACACATTTTGAAAAATTAATATCTGCACCAACATGACGATTTCATCTTGTGTTTTCTCTTCAATAGTTGTTACCTCTCCAGAAACATACTTATAATCACACCCAACCTCTTGATGCATAAATTACTTCATAGCAAGAAAAAATAAGAACTTTCAAAACGGCATAAACTTTTTGAGGTCAACAAGGGACCATCAAGTAAATTATTGCCCCACAGCCCTAGATGGTACCTAGTCGTCAAGAGGAGTTTAATGCACCTTTCAACATGCCTAATTTACTTCCAGGGAGTAACAGACTAGTGGACAGGGCCTGGATGATAAATTTCACATTGAGATGCATTTCCCAAGAGAATTGCTCTCAGTGTTGTCTGAATAAAATTAGTGCCTTACGTTTATTTTAAACATGCAAAGGCGAGATCTATGAATAGCTTCAGAAGTCTAAATTGCAAATGTTTCATCTAGCCAAATGCAGGAAGAGCAAGGTAAATTCAGTTACATGAAATAGGATTGCTGGATGTAAAATCACCTAAAGCAATTAAATGTATCCTATTAGTGTTAGGAAGGGTCACTGAACAAGTAAAATTCCAAATGAAAGACAGCTACATTTGTTGCAGTCCTTGAGTGTTCCAGAAAGGTCTTCATGCTAAGACATTTAACCTGTCCAACCCTGTAGAATCTATGAGATCTACCAGCATCACAGCTCAAAGTGGTGTGTCCCCAGGCCATCGATGCTGCTGTGTGTATTAACTGAATGTCTCTTGCGAAGAAATTATGAAAGAGTTTTTGCCTTTTGAAATGTTCCCTTGGTTGACCTTTATGATCTCAGAAAGAGCATAAATGTCTGGTATTCTATTTACTATTGCTTTTCCTCTGGGGAATGATGAAAGAATCTGGAGTTGTTGATGAATCCTGGGACCCTGAATTAATATGATATTAATATGATTCTTACTTTCAAATAACCTTAAGCAACTAAGACTTAAAAAAAAAAATCACACCGACGGGCCCGACACAGTACCCTAGCACCCAAAGTCCTCACCTTGCACGAGCTGGAATCCCATATGGGTGCCAGTTCTAATACCGGCAGCCTTGATTTGCAACCAATTCCCTGCTTGTGGCTTGGGAAAGCAGCCGAGGATGGCCCAGGGCCTTGGGATCATGCAACCTTATGTGGGAGACCCGGAAAAGGATGGGGCTCCTGGCTTCGGATTGGCTCAGCTTCGGCCGTTGCGGCCACCTTGGGAGTGAATCATTGGACAAAAGTTTTTTTCTCTCCGTCTGTCCTCTGCTCTGTATATTTGCCTTTCCAATAAAAATAAATAGATCTTAAACAAAATCACATCTACTTGGGGGATGACATTTGCCTAGTAGGTAAGATGCTGCTTGGGATGCCTATTTGCAACATCAGAGGCCCTGGGTTCATGCCGCAGCCGTGCTGCAAACTGGAGGCACCTGCTGGTGCACAACCTGGAAGGCAATAAGAATGGTGCAGGTAGTTCAGCTTCTCAGTTTCAGCCTGGGACAGCCCTGGGGAGTGAATGAGCAGGTGGAACACTCTTAGTTTCTCTCCCTGTTTCTCTATCACTCTGCCACTCAAAGATAAAACTTACTGTTTTCTTTTTAGAATACATGCTTTGAATGATCTCACTTCTATTTCCATTTATGTCTAACTATTCACTCTATTTAGTGTCATACTTAAGACTAATACAACTAAATGTTATGTTATTAGATCATAAGATCCATGTGATCAGATTCTGCAAGGAAATAGATTCTGTTACTGTTTGTCACATACTTAGTTCTCTTCGCTGTTATTGTTTCACTCCAAGAGATTACATGTTCTTATTTTGTTAAAATCAGAGATGTCGTAAGTATTTCAAAGTTTGGTTCACCATTACTCTTTTTTTTTTTCACTCTCCAAAGCCATTATGTAGGCGCCTGAATCTAACTGTGTCTCCTAGCGAAGCTGAGAGTGGAGTTGGGTAATCACTAACCCATGAGAGATTCATAACATAAGTTTTGAGTAATAGCTATTGTATTTCATGAAATTTGAGGATCATTTATAACTAAGATAGGATCTCTCTGATCTTCATTGGTGTAGGAGTGCAGTGCTTGGCATTTTCTAAATATTCAATAAATATAAGTACAATGAATCACGTCCTGACTTCTATGGCAATTGTTCACAACACCACCTGTTTTTCATATATCAAAACTGCCCCAGTAGCACGACAAAGCACCACAAAACGTAATTTGGCTTCAGCCTGCCTCACCTAAGACATAGTCCCTCAATGTTCACTTCTTTTTGACAAGTTTTGGAATCTTCCTCTGGGCCTTTATCTTTTCTTTCTTTCTCTCCATTCTGCTGGAAACCACCATTGCTGATGATGGTAAAGGACACAAGTTTGAACAGCTGATATTCAAGATGTTGCGACTGATGCTTTTATAAGATGACAATATCAAAACGAACCTTCTGACTAATGTTAAGGAGACCAGGACCAGCCTCTTCTGTGTAGAACCTCTTACCTGGCTGCCTTTTCTTCCGACGAGCCGAAAGTTTGAACATATTCCTTTGTTTTTAACTTCTCTTGTCAATAGGTTTCTGTTCTTGAAGTCAGCCATGAATTTCTGGGAGCCAAGCTAGAAAACAAGCAGAATGAACAATGCCATGTCTTCCTCAGACTCTTCAATGATTTGGTATTGTTTCTTCAAACAAAATTTGTATATTTTTTTATTATGATAGTTAGATTCTATTGAGAAATTAATAACATAGCAGTCACTCATTGAAGACCAATATATATAGATGTTATGGCAATTGCACAGTGAAAACATGGAGAAAAAGAGATATAAAGTGGCTCTTCATGTCCACACAAGGTCACCTAGACCATCTTTCTTAGAAACCAGTCTTTATATTTCTTCATTACCTTTCACTCCTATTTTTTTTGAAAATCAATTAATTGATTTTGAGAGTCAAAATTACAAAAGAGAATGATCTTCTGTTAGCTGGCTCATTTTCTCTTTGATCTCAATGGTCAATGCCGGGCAAGACTGAAGTTTATTCCAGTTTAATAAGTGTATGAGGAATCCCAACCATCCTGACTAGCCTTTTCTGCTCTTAGTCCACTAGCTGGGACCTGGATAGAAAATGAAGCAGCCAGGACACAAACCAGTGCTCATTTCAGATGCCAGTGTTACTGGCAGTGGCTTCAGCGGCTATGCTACAACATTGGCCCTCTTAAAAATCTTTTGTTCTATGAAATGATTCCTTGGACATTCACATAATTCAAATCTTCCACTCATTTTTAGGCATGCCTAGTTGAAATTCATCTCCTTACTAGTATGATCTGTGTCTGTTTTCATGTACTAGTTGGAAAAATTAGCTGATGGTGAGGATTTCAGATGTTACATTGTTTTTTTATTATGGTTCAATATTTAGAATCACTTTACTACTCTCAGTACAATAATAAAATTTCAACAAACCTTTGGAAACAATGAAAGCACATCCATTTTAAAAGAGGGTATTCTTCACATATTTCAGTGGGATAAATCCTCATGCCTTTAAAAAATTAGGATGGATGAGGACTCATATTTTCTGTTTCTCCTTGAAATGTTTTTCTCCAATGATACAATAGGACAGCTTTTTCAGTCTTCTATATAAAACAAATGTAAGCTCAACTCACAATGTGTATTTGACAATATGAGAATCCTATGGAAGGTAAATGGATAATTATGTAATCATCAATGGTAGATACTATGTTGCAATTAAAATAATCCCTTTTTGTAGCATGGATGGAAAACAAAGAAATGCTTAAAATTCTTTCTGTATGATTAAAATTCAGAATTAGACCTTTACTATGTTTATAAATACTAAAGGTACAAGTATATGAAAACTGGAATGAAACAAACTGCACATATAAACCTGAATTAGCACAGAGAATTGAAGAAAATTAAGAATTTTTTTTCAAAACATGTTTGTTATTTCATAATAAAATTTAAAAATATCCATGAAGTTAGAACTTCAGGTTTTAAAAATCGACAATAAATTCAGTAATGATACAGGATGGTGCATTTACCTTCTTAAATTATGTTCCTATTAAAATATATTAATGTCTGAATTATGAGTACATCTCATTTTTTTCCAAAAAAAAAAAAAACTTTGTTTCTGTGGGGTTAGCATTGTGGCTAACTAAATTCAGAAGGCTGAAGTTAGGTATGTGGAATGTCTTAAATAAGATAAGCACTGACTGTGCTGTGGTTCAGTGGGTTCCCACCTCTGATACCATCATCCCTATGGGCAACAGATGGAGTCCTGGCTACACCACTCCTGATCGAGCTCGCTGCTAATGCACCTCAGAAAACACATGAAGATAATCTAAGAGGTTGGGTACCTATACACATGTGGGAAACCTGCATGTGGCTGTAGGCTCCTGGCTTTGGCATGATCTAGCCTTCCATCGTGGCCATTTGGGGAGTGAGCCAGTGGATGCAAAACCTCTCTCTTTTACTCTCTCTCTCTCCTTCTCTGTAACTCTGCTTTTCAATTAAAGAAATGAATAAATACATGAATCTTAAAATAAATTAGGTAAGCAGAGATCTTATCATGACTCCTTTAGGAATGCATAAGGTAATACAATTTCACAGAACTGTTTTTCCTGGCAAATATTCAAATACCAATCTTTGACTTAGAGCTTCACTGGTCAAAATGTGGCAATGTAAACTGCTGTGTAGTGTGAATAAAGTTCCTAAACTGAATAAGGAAGTTGTCAGACCATATAAAATTATAAGTGCTGCATTGAAGTGCTACAAAGGTGCTAATTAGGTTCCCTTAATTCTACCCAAGACAGATCACGAACACAAGACAAATTCCAAACTAGAGATTTTCATGCCAGGGAGAATGGCGAAACAGTCACATGGAACCAGACTTCCTCCTTTATCAAGGGTAGACATATGTGCATACTTCTGTAGAATCTTCGTAGTATTTCCACATTGTATTTTGAATATTTTTCACAATCCACACTATAAAATATTTGATCAATTGTTTTGTGTTATTCTATGAATTGGAGCTGTTTAACCTGTCACAGAGCACCCACTGGTATTCCACGTTAGGAAACAGACCCAATGAAGGAGAAAGTTAACTCTGTGATTTTTCCATTTCAAGGAGCTGTGATATGAGTATAGCCGTCTTTTGAAAAAAGATGTTACATTCCCATTTGACAGATGACAAAGCCAAGAGAGGTTAAGCAGTATGCATGAGCTAACAGTCCTTGCTAGCTACAGATGCTCAACTGCTAAGCAATCTCCTGACCATGGTTCTAATATTTAAGTGTGTTTTGCACTCATATCAAGCTATAAGGCAGTATTATTCTTTCTCTTAAAATATTAATGGATGATGTTAGAAGAAGAATCCTTCATGGGTCAATGGCACCCACTCATCTCCTTGTGAACCAAAAGAAACATACTCATAAATAATAAAACACGAGGCATAACAGCCACCTGGCACCTAAATATTAATAGCATGCATGTGAAATACTTTCACATAACCATATTAAACACATTAAATAAATGTCAAGGCTTGAAAAATTACCACTTTGGGTCACTCTTGGCCTCTAAATTCTACTGTGTGGCTATTAAAGCAGTGATTAAAAAAAAAATCCTCTGTCCTGGGATTTTCTTTCCAAGAAATACAGTATCTTTCTGGACAATAAAGAGGGCAATTTGAGGTCTAAAACGTTATTATTGCTTATGGAGTTTGGTCATAATGACTACGAACAATTTCTATTCATGTCCCACCAACTTAAAGCTTATAATTTCCATTTCATCCTGGGTAACTCAGTCTGGGATATTGTTCACAACACAGAGCAGAATCAGAGGCCCTCACTTGAAGTGAAATAGGTTTTTCCACCAATGATTCAAATATTCTTTTTTCTGGCTCCTTCTGGGAAAATTAAATTCCCCAGACGGTTTGCCTCTTCTTAGATAAATCATATTGTGAAATATTTCTGTTGAATTCTTTTCCATTTGTTTTCTATTTAGTTCTTGTTTCATTCCCTCTTGGTCTCATACATCCCCTTCTGCACAGTAAATTCTTATCTGTTTTCAAAATAAATATACAGTAGAAGAGAGAAATATTAAGAGGCAGGGGAGAATGAAAAAGAGTCTAGCTAATCTCAACTGTATATTTAAACCTTCTTTAAGAGTTAAATCTTTTTGCACATCTTAACTCCCACATCAATATATTATCTGACTTCTGCAAAATCAAAGGCAAACAATTTTTTTCTGTTAATCTTAAGGAAAATCCAGAAAATCTACCAATTTTCTGAATGTATTACCAGAATCTTCTTTTGTTTTGTTGGTACCATTTATACGTATCTGACCTTATAACCTGTAGCATAATTTCCTACTCATTTTCTACTCTTTATTTTCCAACCAGAGCCTTTGGATGGGAAGGAAATTTTGTAGAATGTGACAAAACAAGCACAGTAGGACTCTTACTGGCTTATACTAGAAGCAAGACAAAAATTACATTGAATAGGGTAGTTAACTACACTACATGCAGTTTGTTCTTTTGTGTACTTAGAGTCTAGTCAGTATTTCTTATTGAATAAGCAAAAGCACAGTAATTTCCCATGTTTTAACAGGAGAGAAGAAGGCATTTCAAGACGTTCTTGGAAAATGCAATTTAAGGTGGGGTTTATTCTGGTACAAAATATATTGAAATCTACACATAGTTTTTGCATAGCATCTATTTTCTGTAGAATTTAAAAAAATATTTGTGTTGTTTTAAATGTCATTGAATTTGACATCGTATCTTCCACGACAAATTTTTGAGTTCTTTTAAAATTTAAGACTAGAAAAAAATAATTCCTACTCTTGACAAATACAAAAAGTCATATTTATAATTGATCATAAAACTCCCATATATAGTATTCAAAAACTTTGTGGGAAATGCAATGAAAATACTTAGTTTAGCATAGAAATATTTGAAACCCATGCATAGATATTTTTGGATTATGCATTTTCCATCAATTTTGAACTTCATGAGAATAAAATATGCTCTTTATATTTTATAAATAAGAAAAATATAATATTTGTCCTGATGATTATTTAGTAATGTGTGTCTCTGCAAAATAATAAAGTAAAAATTTTCCCTTATGTGGTTTTTAGTTGCTGACATTTTAGTTATTTCCTAATATTTTCCTGCATATATACTTACATATCAACAAGCTTATCATTAAAGAAAACTACACATATTATTTGATTTATTATTTTTCACTAACATGACAGTGATGGTTTTCTCAAATCATATTTTACGTTCAAATTAGGGATATCTTTGAGCAACATGTTTGAAAGAGGCCATAGCATGTCTTCTGGAGTAATAAGAGAAATCTGTTCCTTAAACTGAATGGGGGTTCCAAGGTATAATTTTTTGATAACTTATTGAGCTGTTTAGTTATGATTCATTCATTTTTTCTGTATGTTTAAATAAAATTTTTGTTTACTACAAAAACAAATTTCAAAAATCATTAGAATTTATTCTTCATTAAATATTTAATTTTAAACCATTTTTAAGCACTATGTATACTACTACTACTAAACTATATATTACTGCTTAAGTATTCATATGTATGTTGTTCATTTGGAGTAGGGTTCTAGAAGTATTGCCCCTTTCCTGAGAATAAACGCATTAAGATGAGGAAGTGGATATATCTAAATAAATGTGTTGCACTTACATTAATTAATGGGGTGCACTAATAGAACCTTCAAATTATTAACAATTATAACATGGAATAAATGATGTGGTTATTAGATTCCAAACTGAGTCTTACTTGGAACTTGGACATTTAGGTGAGATGGTCTTCACTCAATCAAAGGCCTGGCGGGGTGGCCTAGTGGCCTTACCTTGTATGTGCCGAGATCCCATATGGGTGCTGGTTCTAATCCCGGCAGCTCCACTTCCCATCTAGCTCCCTGCTTGTGGCCTGGGAAAGCAGTCAAGGACAGCCCAGAGCCTTGGGACCCTGCAACTGCATGGGAGACCTGGAGGAAGTTCCTGGCTCCTGGCTTTGGATTGGCATATCACTGGCCATTGCGGCCGCTTGAGGAGTAAATCATTAGATGGAAGATCTTCCTGTCTCTCATCCTTTCTGTGTATCTGATTTTCCAATAAAATAAAATAAATAAATCTTTAAAAAAATCAAGATTAGCAATGTTCTGAATTCAACTCTACAAAGCATTTTGAAAACCCAGTACATGACAGGAAGTTTCCTAGATACTAACATACATAGATTTATTTATATATATATATATATATAAATATGTAATATATATATGTAAAGGCATATGCTATTCTTGCTTGGATGTAAGAGCAGACCCCAGAGGAAGAACTCTTAACCCAGTGTAGACACGAATGTTCCTTCCCATTTCCTAGTTCCATTAACTGTATATGGAGATAAAATACTTACCTAAGTGATTTGTGGTGAAGACTAAATTCAGCACCTCCTACAGAGTACTAAACAGCAGTACTGTTCAGGCTTCCTAACAATTCACATATAGCAGAATACACCAGAATGAATGCTGGTCAGACAAACTACTGCCCTCCATCATGACTAATTCCGGCGACATTATTTGCTTCCTAATTCAGCCTAGATAGGGATAATTATTATTTTTATTTCCTTATTTTTTTAGATTTTTTTCAGAGCAAAATTTCCTAAACTCGTATCTGCTTTTTTTATTTTGCAGTCAAAATATTTGAAGGAGACAACCCAAGAGGTGGGATTTGTGCTCAAACACATTTGGTTTGATTTTCACCCAACAGAAGTCATTGGGCCTCTTCAACTGTTCTTCCTATTATTTCTTTTGTGTTCAACTCTTATTTATTTCTCCTGCCGACAGTCACAGCAGCTTGTTAGGAGAAAAAAAATTACATCATATATTTACTCCTAAAAATTGGCAGTGAATATAGGAACCATGTGGGAGGTGGAGATGGGACATGGTCCTAGTCATATAAATAGAGTAAAAAAAAAAATTAAAAAAAACACCAAAATCCAATTTCTCTGGGCCAAAGCTTCAGATTTTTAAATACCATTTAAATGTTTTAAAAATTTACCCGATTTGCTAAAGTAAAAGTTTTGCTGTGGAAGCTGAAGAATAATGACAATCATATATACAAAATCTCATTAATTACTGTAGATTAATTTTTAGCTGATCATTGATAAGTAACTACAGTTCAAAAACAGCAAATTGGAAATATGTTAACATTTGTTCTTTAAACCAAGGAGATAAACACTTTACACTATTGGAATGAACCATCTGAGCTGTTCAAATCTCCTATCACCTTTGAGTTCCATAAGATCCTGCATCTTACTGCCATTTCAAGACTTTCTTGTTGGAGAAAAGGAAATATGGAGTCAGGAATGGGAGCATTGCATGGTGTTTTACGGGAACTAGAAGAGAGAATTTTCTGTAAATTCAGCTCAAAGGGTGAAATTCAACGGACTAGCATTGGGCCTAGTTGTTGAAGGTTTTGTCCCCCAGAAAACCAGACCCACAAATGTCCGAGGACCCCTGAATCTTAGACGGTCTTGGCAGACTGAGAATGCAGCGGATGGCAAAGGTCCTCCTGAGATTGTGGCCACCTTGTTGACAAAGCGTGTCTGGAGAGGCGTGAGGCGTCCTGTCATCTTCCCCTTCCTTTAGTGATTATGACCTGAACGGATCTGAGTACAAAGTTCTGTTAGATTCCTTTTCTAGTAAGATCTGTTTACTGGTATGGGTTCCTGTAACTCATGCTTATTTATCCTGTTCCTTGAGACCTGATGATTATTTCCCAAATCCCTTGTGATCTATTGTAGAGTAGCTTGTATGCTACTGTTTAGTTAGCTAGTAACCTTTATCTTCCTGCTCGCTCTGCAAAAATCATGGTATAACCTGCTCAGTAAAATTCAATTTAGTGCACACTGGTTCATCTCGCCTTTGCATCTCCTGTGTCCCAAATTCTCTGTGCAGTAGTTACAGGGCAGTCCTGGTCCCCACCAGAGGAACCCTGAGCCCTAGTGGTTAAGGGGCTGGTTAAATTGATCACTTACCACATCAAAGTGCCTGAAGGTGAGACCACCTCTGACTCTCACGCAGGTCATGAGGGACAGTGGTAATGAATGAAGCAGCTGGATCCCGGTTATTCACATGGGAGGACTGTATGGAGTGCCCATCTCTCACCTTTGACCTGGCCCACCCCTGGTCAATGCCAACATTTTGGGGGAGTGAAACAATAGATGGCAGTTTCTTTTTCTCCCCTTCTCTGTTTCCCATACCCTCTTTCCCTTTACTGTATTTTATATATATATATATATTTTTTTTTTTTTTTAATTGTACCCAGCATGCTGTAATGCTTCTGAGAAGAGCTTAACATCTCTTGCAGGAACAAATGTGACCAAAAGAATAGACACTACTGGAAAAGTAGTACCTTTAGAAATAATATGTATATTGGGATCTAAAGGATGTAGGCTGAAATTCCAGTTCCATTAATTACTCAGCTAGGTGATCTTGGGTTAGTCATTTAAGTGCTGAGATACCTCAAATATAGAATATGGACAGAACACATTTGTAGAATTGTCTTAAGGTTTAGAGATGATGTCTGTGTAGTAACACAGTAAAAACACCTAAATAATAGCTATCATATTCATTATAGGTTAGCTATAATAGAAAAGAGGAGGAGTCATGAAAATACAGGAAACTTAATGAAAAACAGATGGGCATGGCTGTGTTCAAGATTCCCGTATTCCACCTCAAGAAGAGTACTGAGGTTAGATATCTAACTAAAGCTCTTGTCTCTGGTTTCCTGCTATTGCCAATCTCAGGATGTTACAGAGGATGGTTTCAGTAACTGGATTCCTGACACCCCATGTGGGAAGCCAGGCTTTCAACTGAGCCTCTGCACAGTGTTTTCAGGAAAGATGACAGACCCTGCTAGGTCCTAGCTTCCGTGGTACCCTACACTTCCCCCCTTAGCTTAGCGTCTTTGCTGTGCTTCTAGTAAAATCAGCTCACTGTGATTCAGGGAAGCTGGTCCTACAGAATGCCGCAGTACAGCCTCATGTGATCATTCCTCTCCCCTGTACAACATCCTGATGTTTAGCCTTGTTTGCAGGGTTTCTTTTCCATATCCTTATGCCCCTTTCGCCCCGCCCAGTGTGACTGTTCCCCACTCGTAGCCCCCAACTGGAGTCATCATTGAGATTACCTGGAGGACAAAATTTCATCAACTAATTGAAGGAAGGCTACATGGACTGCAGCCCAGGCAGCAAGCTGTACTTGAGCTGAACAGGCACCTCTCATCCTTTCTTTAATCCTGAAGAACTTTTATCTTTAAGCTTCTCAGTGAGTCCAGGAATTAAGCAATAGTTGCTTGACTCCTTGTTCGGTGCTTTACAATGAACACCTGTCCTACAATCCACTGTCAGCCACTGGCTTACTGCACGTCAGGGAACAGAACTGGATTTAGGAATTCTTGTAGCAATCCCTACAAACTTGTTGGGTTGTGCCCAGCTCCCAGTTTTGCCCCATGGAAACTGAATTTAAGCGAGATAGAAGCTCTAACATAAAAGCTCTAATTTTGTTTCCCTGCCTCTCAAAAAATTTAAAACAAAAACAATTCTCTAAAAAAAACCATACCTCTGCTTTTAATGTCCTTAACATACATTTTAATGAGCAAATTCATCTGTTGTGACATCAGAATAAATTTACCAAAAATCTCCAAATACACATTTGCAGTGAAGACCTCACTTCCCTCCTGAAGCAACTGGAATAGTTATTTTTAAAAGAACTCCATTTGAAAATACAAATAGTGATGCTTTGATCTCAGTAGGAGGCATCTTCTATGAATTCTTAGACAATGGGCAGGTAAATAGTTAGGCAGCAGCTGCCTGAGGATTCTAAATATTTCACATTTCATCCTCCTTCTCTTGAAGCTTCACTGGATCAAACAGTGTAGTCAATCTCCCTAAAAGAAAAAAAAAATCTGCTCCCAGCTAATTATCTGGAGGCAAAGAATGCTTTCCTTTGTCAATATAAAAGTCTTAGGTAGAAGTAAGGTTGCGCTGGAAAAAAAAAAAAAAACATCTTTAGGAGGGTTTTAGTTTTAACCTCTTTTTTCTCTCCTTTGGGGTTGGGTAAATATTCTGCATCAAAGCACTCCAGGGTTCCTCCCTATTTGTGCCTTTCACTTTCAGGGAACAGACCTCTGCATGCATTTGGTTATATACTTTGCTCTCTCTTCTCCTGGGTTGTGGTGTCCAAGGCCACAGGTGGGGTCGGCTGCTTCTCTGCTCTCCTTCTCAGCACAATCTAAGTCCAGATTGGGATGTTTTTGAAGGTAAGTAAAAGTGGTAGCTGTGAAAGTGCTCTTTTACCATAGAACATGCCACGTTCAGAGAGGTGGGTAATGGGGGCACTAAACGTGTTATGTGCCCAGGAAGTGCTACATACAGAGATGAGTGCATGGGAGAGCGAAGAGGGCACATTCAACCATGCTCACAATGAGTACACACAAACAGGCCCAGCCTTGAATGACCTACATCAATGTCTGTGATCACTTCCATAATTGCTTATGTGGTTAGGTCAAACTATTCATGGCATACGTTATTTGGTTACTAACATCAGTGGAATGCTACTATTAGCTCACAGTGTACCTGGGTGTGTGCTGAGCACTTTACATTTATGATCACAATGATTCTCTATCATTCTTAGAGAATGTAAGGAGCCCTGGTAAACTTCACAGTCTCAAGGGGTGGTAGGCAGTGCAGTACAGATTGCATTCTAGGCATTTATCTCTGGCCTGAGCTCTAGACCATCCTAGAGCATTCCTCTTTAGCTATGTCCCAACTAGCTCCTACCAGGAGCACTAAGATATAGTGACTACTCCATGATGACACAGGCTGCATTAAAACAAAACATTTATTTGTTGGTTTGAGAAGCAGTGACAGAGTGAAAGGAGTCTTCCCTTCACTGTTCCACTTCCCAAATAGTCACAAAAGCCAGTCCAAAGCAGAAGGCAGGATCTCCATCCTGGTCTCTCACATGGGTGGGATGGATCCAAATGCTTCAGCCATCGTCTGCTGCATTGATGGGGAGCTGCACTGAAAGCAGAGCAGCCACGACTCAACCTGTGCTCACATGGAATGCTTACATCGGAGGTGGTGATTTAATGTGTTGGACTATAAGAAAGGCTCATAGCCTGTGTTATCCTCTGCACAAAAATTAGAACAATTAGAGCACAGTAGCAAAATCAGACCTTCATGGCTAATCATCCTGCTTCTATTCCATCTTTCCAGTTTGTTCTAAGTATGAACGCTGACTGGTCATGTTATAGCTTGTTTAGGAACTACTTTGAAAAATGTGTAGTACGTCAATGAACTTTTCCATCATTCAATTCTACTGTATAGCACCTTTGCATGTTCCTGGGTGTGCTTTCGATTTCTCTTCTAGAAAAAGAGCATATGATATGGATAAATCTATGAAACTTTTGTATCCTAGCATTATGCATTTTTAGTGTTTAAAGTTGAATCAGTGGAAAGTGTTTTCAGTAAAATGAGCGCATGGCCCTGCTTGGTAATCCCTTCCATTTGAAATCTTTGATGTTAGTTTTCCTTCTGTACTAGCAGAATGTATTTTTTACTAAAATATATAAGAGGAGGGATAGGAGGGATGAGACTTATTTTGATTTGCTGTTTGAAGGTTTACAGTCTAATATCAGGCTGCCTTCTTACGCTGGGGTCTGACAGCGAGGCTAGGCAGGCCAGAGATGAGAAAGCACGGAGACACAGGGAGCACTCTCTCCTCTCGACGTTCTTTCATTAAGTTCTCATGTTGAGTTGGTCTTGGGTTCCACTGTAATAGTCTAATCCAATCCAGTCACTTCCAAAAAGCCCCACATTCAGGCACCATCAAGCTTTTGCTCTAATCCAACAGCCATTAGCGTGACTCCATAAATGGTTAACTTAAGGTTTATGGGTTTAAATATCTGAATCTGTTATAGATAAAGTGGAAACTGCAATTTTAATTGTGGCAAAAGAGCAATCAGTGAAATCAATTTATTCCCTAAATGGCCTCAGCCACCATTCAGAGCTGGGTAGGTTTGCAGCCATGGAGTAGTAACTGCATCTAGGTCTCCCACACTGGTAACAGGAGCTGCAGTACATAGGCTTCCACTCACTTCATTTCCTTGGCACATTGGAAGAAAGCTGGGTCGGAAGCAGACGAGTTGGGACTCAAACAGGTACTCTGCTGTATTGCAAGCAGTATTGTAAGCAGTTGTTCAACCAGCCATGCCACAGCAGGGGCCCCATTTCTTTACATTGTCTTTAAATAAATTTGGTCTTTCACTTTGTTCTTCAAGACATTTGACAAATTCTCTTCTCCAATGACAAAGCTACTGTTTTGCTTAGAGGTCCTGCTCCTTCCGGATAAAGACTCCTAGACGTACAGCCAAGTACGAAATATTACGTGTAAAATTTTATTATCTTGAGCTTATCTGGTATTTATATTACAATTAAGAGTTTTTCAACTGATGGTGATGGAGACAAAGACATTTTCTGTTATGTACAATTAATGCAGAAAAACACTGTGGTGTGATGTGGTTACCAGTGCTTAGAGGTGGAGGATAAACTTGAATGTTGTATTTTAAATAAAAAAGCACAAAAACTTGTTACCATTCTGTTGACTTGACTTGTTTATCATTCAGTGTGATTCCTCACATTTAGATTCTTATAAATACAATTTTATTTATTTGAAGGAGAGAGAGAAAAAGAGAGAGAGAGAGAGAGAGAGAGAGACTGACTAGGGAGAAGGAATCTTCCACCATGGTTCACTCATCAAATGCCTTGGATTGGAACTCAGTGTGGATTTTCCACTTGGAGTCAGGATTTTGGTCACTGAGCCATCACCTCTTTCCTGCAAGGGGTATTATCAAGAAGCTGGTGTGAGAAGCAGAGCCAGGACTTCAACACAAGTACTCTAATAATATGCAATGAGGGCCTCCCAAGATTTTCAGCTTCAGATTTTTTCTATACTGATGTGCTTAAATCTGCAATTTATATGTGATATTAACTGAATCTGGATAGGTTTCTCAATTGCTTCAAATGTGCATATTTGGAATTTCTTCCTAGAAAACATTATAGACTTGGAATTTCCGTATGATGGCATGGAAATATCACATTTTTATATAACGTTTCAAGCATTTGCTGTACAATTTATTTGCTAATTGTTAATACTTCGTAAAGTAAGCAATAGCAAATTTCTAATGTTATTGATGCTTAATGTAGCAGCATTTGATAGAACCTTTTTAATATATTTCTAATAATTTATCAAATACATATTTATAGTCTAGTTTGCATAGACTAAGGTAAATTAAATTGCTGTATGTTACTAGTTTGTTCTAGTTAAATATTTGTTGTAGGGGTGTTTATAAAAAATAATCTTTTAAAAGAAAGTAATTAAAAGAAAGTAAAAATTTCTTTTGTCTTTTGTCTTTTTTTTCTACCATAAAACTGTCCCTTATTTTGCATCAAAGTTCAATATTTATCCTTTCTGTACACACTGGATTAACAGAAAGCAAACTGTTTTCTTAAATTTCCCCAGGATAGTCACTGCATTCCCTTCTCTTTCTGCATCTGTTCATACTTTGTCTTTTTCTCTCATCCAGATGTGTCCTTTCCATTCTTCAGTATTCCATTCCAAGTCCATCTTTGGGACAGATGTTAAGATGCCTTTTGGGATGCTGGCATTCCTTATTTGAGTACCTGGATTTGAATACTGGCCCTGCTTCTCATTGATGGCGCAAGTCCTTGCTTCCCTTCTATCCTTGTAGGAGACCTGGGCTTTGATTTCAGTGTAACCCTGCCCCATCGCCTTTGGACATTTGAAAAACGAATCAGTTTATGAAAGATCTCTCTCTCTTTCTTTCTTTCTTCCTTAAAGTAAGTTCAAATAAGTATTAAATCAAACTTCAAAATTCCATCCTCTCCCCTAAAGTGATTAAGACTGCTCTTCTTTTGCTTCTACTGAAACGAGGCAATAGCAAATACATCTGTACAGTTGAGCTTTGCTGCGTATGACTTGACCAGGCAGGTAATATATATTGCTCCAGGAATGACAGTAAGGAGAAGGAGGAAGTCAGAAGATCAAATAGCAGGTTACCCACCTTTGCCCCTGCCATACCTCTGAAGAGCCAGCTTTTCTCACACTCTTTCCTAAGCCAGGACACCATGCGGACTTCTGCTCAAGACAGTGCTGCTACCAAGCAGAGCCAGGGTGGGAGATGGCATCTTCCGGCAGAATCTGCACATTTTGTTTTGCTTCTGATTGCCCCACTTCAGAGTAATGTGAATCCACTTGAAAAAAGATAGTGCGCAAGAAATTATATGAACTTAGAGGTGAGCTGGTTAATACAGTGTCAAACTGTTATTTCAGTCTCTATTGAGGTGAAGTCAGTGGTGTGCTGGCTTGACAATCAGCTCTAGGTGGATAGTAGGGGACGGAAGTTCTAATTTGTGACATTTGCTGACTTGAGTGGTGCAAATATTCCCAGGTGACACATTTTATGCTACCAATGAGACAGTGGTAGGCATGGGCTCAGGAATAGATATGTGATAATACACTACTATGCTGAATTTTTGTCACACAGACATGAGTACAATAAGCATAAATGATAGCATAGGTAATAATATAAGGATTTAAATAATTCAGAAGTTTGAGGAGTGTCTTTTAAATACAAACTTAACATTTATGTTTTGATGACATCTGTGTGTAACTACTGGCTCACAAAACTTCTGGCAATTTAGCCATTAGCTATCAAAGCAGGTGTGAGTTCCAGTTCACTGCTTCTAGCATCTTTATTTTTCCCTCCATATATGTTAATGCAAAAGTCGTGTTTGCCGGCATATTATATTTCAGGGTTTTCACAAAATAAAAACTTAATTGCTGTTTTTAAAGCGAACTGTAATGTGCTTTTAACAAAAAGGCTGATTGCTTGAGATATTGAAAATATGTATTTATTCAAAAACCATTTACTGAGTACACACAATTTGCCAAAACTCTGTTAAGCTAAGAAGAAAAACATCATATGGGTTAATACTGATCATAAAATCTTCTGAAGCAACTGCTCAAAAACAATCTGATTAATTATTTGCAATTCCTTGCAGGTCTCCTGCCCATACGTGTGACAAAATCAGGAAATGAACAATAGGCTCCAATCTGCCTTCACTCTGACTTCACTCAACTTCCCCAAGACACAGACACAGCAAGTATGTTTATGTCTGATATGCCAGGAGGCTCAACTCCCTCCTTTTTCTGTTTTCCTGCTTTGCAATGTTGCTTAACACTTTGGACCTGATAGCAAGCAACTTCGGTGGCTACTTCAGAGGTATTGTCAGGATTGCTAGGGCTTGGGCCACGGTTGCCCACAACCAGGAGCCCGCTGAGTCACACTCCCACTCCCCTGAACCCCCTGGCAAGCAATCTGTCTTATGAGTGAAGAAACAGAGCTTCCAAGGGATCGCAAATCTTGTTCAGGGTCATGTGCTGGGTAGAATTAGAAGTGGCAAAGCTCTCTTTGTTTCCTATCATACATTTTTTCCATCTTCATCCTTCCCTAACAAGACAATGCCTTGCTACAGTTGTTGAACTACAGCAGCATGAAGAAACGCTTGTATCCCAGGGAGAAGAGGTAGATGCAACCTTACATATCAATCTGCTTTTCAAGTAAAATTGCCTTCATAGCTTTCATTTGACTGTCTCCTCATTTAATCACAACAGCAAGCTGAACCGTGGTGTCTCAAACCTCAACGGCAAGTCATCACACGGTTTGTGGTTCATTGAAAGAGGAGGGTTACAACCTGCTGTTGGGTGTGTTCGCAGTGAGCCACACGGAAAAGCAACACTAACGAGACTGGACTTCTTCTAATGTTTAATCTTACATAAACATTTATGTTACTGGAGTAAACCATAATTATTATTTACAGATAGATACAAGAATCATCTTACCACACATGTAGCACAAAGTGTAAAAGAAATGCTACTTCTGGAATTCCAGGCTGAGGTAAAAAAAAAAAATGAAATAAATAAGGCCATGGTCTCATTATTATTGGGGAGGAAAGGCAGATACTGCTAAGAGTTATGGTTCCAGGAAATCAGACACATTTTTCAACAGCCTGCTAAAAAGGAAACATGAGATTGCAAGAAAAGACAAGAGCAAGAAAGATCCTTGTAGTAGTCAATCATTTGGAATTATGTGCCTGGTAAAATCATATCCAACACGATACACACTCTATTGAAATAAATCTCAGGGGAAAGTTCAATAAAGAAATTAATCAAGTCCAAATCACTTGATGTTGATCCAGTTTACCTCCTGATAACATTGAGGAATTTTCAACTTTTGAGTGATACAGTCCCTAAAAAACACTGAGGGAACAAAAAATAATAGGGAATTTTTCAGAAAAAAAAGAGAGAAAATGATAACTCAAACAGCAATAGCAGCATGACCCTGACAAGATTTTTCTTATAAAAAGGATGAACGTATCCTGCACCATGGAAATGCCTACTCCTCACTGAATTTTGTGCTACACATCTATTTACACAGAAATGCAATACCCAAATGTTAAGAAGGATGTAGGGTGGCCCAGAAAGGAGCCTTGGGGTGCAAAGCTGGTCCAAATTCACAGCTGCCAAGAACTTGCCAAAGGTCTGCTTTCCGGGCAGGACAGTATGCTCTAAGCAAAGCAACTTGTATAAGCCATGACCAGAGAAGGCAGTGTGTCTTCCCTCAAGGACACAAAGGATGGCTACTTTGTGCCCACTCTTTGTTCCATAGAGCATAAGACTTAAGTTATGGAGACAAGAAAAAGAAAAAGAAGATGATTAAAAACACAGAAAATTTAAGTTTCAAATAGAATTCAATGCAAGAAAAAAAAATCAAGCATCTTTAAAGATATCTAATTAAAAACAACTCAACTCCCATATCTTTATGCATTCTTTTCTTCCTGGGGGCAAAAGTGGTTTTTTACTTTTCTTTCAAATATGATAAAGTACCTGTGACTTTTGCACATTTGTATATATGTTAAAGGAGTAGCTGAGTGTGGGCTTTTGGCCCCGTGGTTAAGATGCCAGTTAAGATCAAATTGGTTTGAATTCTAGCTCCTGTTCCATTCCAGCTTCCTGCAAATGCACATTCCGGAAGGCGATACGCGATGCCTTGAATTGTTGGTACTGCACCTTGGGACACCTGGGTAAGGGTCCTGGCTCCTGGTGTTTCCCGGCCCCATCCTAGCTATTGCAGACATCTTTTAAAGACTCATTTATTTTTTATTGGAAAGTCAAATTTATAGAAAGAAAGAGATATAGAGAGAAAGATCTTCCATCTGCTAATTCATTCTGCAAGTGACTGCAATGGTCAGAACTGAGCTGATCTGAAGCCAGGAGCCGGGAGCTTCTTCCAGGTCTCCCACGTGGGTACAGGGTCCCAAGGGTTTGAGCTGTCCTCAACTGCTTTCTCAGGTGACAAGCAGGGAGCTAGATAAAGAGTGGGACAGCTGGGACATGAACTGGCACCCATAGGGAATCCTGGTGCATGTGCAAGGGGAGGATTTAACCACTAGGCTACAGCGCCAGGCCTTGTGGCAGACATTTTGCGAGTGACGTAGCAACTGAGAGATCTGTTTTCTTCTTTGTCTATTTTATTGATATTTTTTCCTTGAATCTCAGAACGAATAAATAAATGAAAAGGGTAATTCATTCTACAAAATGGATGGCTGTTTAGGTCACTCAAAATTAATAATACGAAAAAAAGATAAATTTTAAAAAGGCAATATATGCTAAGTGCTGTCCCAGTTAATCCTCACTCTGCAAGAGACTAGGGAGATGTTGATTTTATGATTTGAAATGAGGAAACTTGAGCTCCCAGAGTTGAAGCTACTGCTTCTACGTTACACTGACTATGGTGAGGTCTCAGTCCTTTAGTCTTCAGGCCCTGCCATGAAACACTGCCTTTTTAGAACGGTGATTAAATTTGTTTAAATGATACAGGAAGGTTCATTCTTGGCCTATCGTTGCCCTGTAGTGCTTATCAGTTCAGAGGACTGAATCAAATCAATTAGGCTATACTTTTTTTTTTTCAAATGCTATTAAATATGGAGTTTCACTATGAGAGGGTCTGAAAGATTATTATAAAAGCCCTTTTTTTAATGAGGTCTGAATCATAAACTGAATATCTAGAGGATTATATGATCATCTCGCTATCATGATAAATAACGTGCATTTTGAAGACTGTAATGTGAATAATCTTAATTTGTGCTTAACCAGAACAAAAATTATATGGTGAGGTCTCAGACTCATTTGTAAGTTCCAAGGCATGATTCGAGACAAGGCAAAAATGAAGTAGGTATTCCACTAGGCATTTCCACCCCTGGAATTTGTAAGCCATTGAAATGCCTAAAGAAAATAGAATATAGGAAGTACAATTCCAATTTCTGATGCAAAAGATATGGGGCATTTCTGTAGGAATATGTGTGTGTGCACATGATGTGTGTTTATAGCTATGTTCACAATAATACTTCAAAAAATCTATGCAAAATGAAATCACAAGCACCATTGATTTTGTTGTAAAAAAGTTTTCATTCTTAAAAAGGCATTTATTTTTTTTTTTCATTGGAAAAGCAGATTTACAAGAAGAGGGAGGCACGGAAAGATCTTTCATCTTCTGGTTCACTCTCCAAATGGCCACAACGCCAAGAGCCAAGTCAATCTGAAGCCAGGAGCCAAAGGTCTGTTTCAGATCTCCCACATGGGTGCAAGGTTCAAAGGCCTTAGGCCATCTTTCACTGCCCACACAGGCCACAGGCAGGGAGCTGGATGGGAAGCAGAGCAGCCAGCACTCAAACCTGCACCTATATGGGATTTTGGCACATGTAAGGTAAGGATTTAGCCATTGAGCCATTGCACGAGGCCCGTGAAAACGTTTTTAAACACATGTTTGTGAGGAGTCTTCAACATTGCCATGTAAAATACTATTCTTTGGGGGCCCAGCATAATAGCCTAATAGCTAAATCCTCTCCTTGTATGTGCCAGGATCCAATATGAGTGACATTTCATGTTCCGGCTGCTTCACTTCCCACCTAGTTTCTGACTGTGGCCTGAGAAAGCAGTAGCAGATGGCTCAAAGCCTTGGGAGCCCACACCAATGTGGGCCTCCTTGACGAAGCTCTTGGCTCCTGGCTTTGAGTCGGTTCAGCTCTGGCTGTTGCAGCTACTTGGGGGGAGTGAATCGTCAGAAGGAAGATCTTTCTCCTCTCTAGAAATCTTCCTTTTTCACATAAATAAATAAATATTTTTAAATAGTCACGGAATTTACACATGTCTATATAAACATGCTTACATATTTATATATTTACATATATGCATGTGAATAATATGTATGTGAATTGGAAGGATATATCAGGATCCACTGAACATGAACTGTATGGGTTATTTTTTCTCATGAGACATGGTTCATTTCTGGATAATTTGGGAAGTAACATTGCAGGGTGATTATACTGTACAGTCAGCTGTTGCTAGATTCCTAAGTGCATTTATGGTATATGTTTAACTATCTTTGGCTGTTGCTTTTCATAAGTAAAACATGATGAATGTCAGTATCTACCTTTTGGTTACCAACAAAATTAAAGGGGATGCAATACGACTCCAAGGGGGTCTTCAGAAAAAAATCATGGGAGTGGCGTTTGGCTCACAGGGATAAATCCCAGCTTGCGATGCCCACATCCCACATCAGAGCGCTGGTCTGAGTACCAGCACAGCTTCTGTTGCTGCTTCTTCCCCTGGCATCCTGCAAGCAGTAGATAGTAGCGACAGGACCCGAGTCTCCTGCTGCCCATGGGAGATGCTAGAAGGGAGCTCCTTGTTTTGGCCTAAACCAGTCCTTCCTTACGCTGGCACCTGGGAGCTGAACCAACAGATGAAAGATCTCTCTCTCTCTCTCTGTTTTGTAAATAGATGAAAATAACAAACATTTTTAAGGTTCACAAAAAAAATGAGTGATGAAAAAATTTGCACATGGATTTCAAAATATTTTTACACTAAATTTATCTTTTCATTCTCTTTTCTGCTAACTTCTTGGTATACTGTGGTAAAACAAATATCAAGGTCATTGCAAAATAATAAGTCCTCAAATATTGTAACTATCAATTGCATTTTCTTTTATATTTTCTGAATTGTTCCCATTTTTCTAAAAACATTCAGTTTTCTTAATCATCAAGTAAAAATAAAAACACAACAGTCTTATTAAAACAATTTTAGATTACATTAAGCATATTTTTAAACAAATGATTTGGTAGTAGGATTGGTGTATGCAACTGTGGTAGTTCACTCCATCTTGGGGAATCTTGTCAGCGACTTCAGGCCACCAATGACGAGGTGGTGGTGTTCTTTGGCTATGAGAACCACCGGAGACAAACTGGTGAGCAATGTCCATTTATTGGGAACTTACAGGCGTAAACCCTATTAGAAAAGAGGAAAGGTAGGTCCTGGCAGCGTGGCCTAGTGGCTAAAAATCCTGGCCTTGAATGCGCCGAGATCCCATATGGGCACCGGTTCTAATCCCAGTAGCTCCACTTCCCATCCAGCTCCCTGCTGTGTCCTGGGAAAGCAGTTGAGGATCGCCCAAAGCCTTGAGACCCTGCACCAGTGTGGGAGACCTGGAAAGAAGTTCCTGGCTCCTGGCTTTGGACTAGCATCGGCCGTTGTGGTCACTTGGGGAGTGAATCATCGGATGGAAGATCTTCCTCTCTGTCTCTCCTCCTCTCTGTGTATCTGACTTTCCAATAAATAAATAAATCTTAAAAAAAGAGAAAAAACGAAAGGTAGAAAGGCAGTCCCGATGGTACACCCACTCAGCAATGACATTGTAAGTAGCTAGTAAGCATGCATATTTCTCTGGACCCTCCAACCAAGTCACAGTTCATGTCTCTCACCCACAGCTGGAAGTTGAGCCTCAGGTCACGGGCAGGGGAGGGGCGTAACTCAGCACAAAAGCTAACACCTAGGCTAAAAGATATACCTAGGTCACGTCCATCACTTGTAGCCGGCAAGCAGGATCTGGGGCACATTTACCTTCTTAGAGTTGCTTATCAGGAAAGTCCTAGCAAAGCCTGTCCAAGGTGTGTGGCCCATGGTTTTCGCTGTATGCCCAGTGAACAGGCCAGGTTGGAGTCTCGGTTAGTCAAGAGTACTGTCAGGTGGTTCCTGCGGGGACACTGTATGCAGAGAGCCTAGGCCTCCCACATGGGCTGAGCAGAGAGAGATCCGGGGGGGGGGGGGGGAGATCAACTTTATTTTAACCTGTTTGAATTCAGCAATAATGTGATAATGTATTTCCCTTCCCATCCTTCCCTTTTGCTTTCATAATGAGGTCTAGAATCTGGGATAAGTAATAAGGGTCTAGAAATGCTATCCCAACTTTCTTGTCCCAGTAGTCCCCACGTTTCTTATCTGACGTTCCTCACAGGAAGTTTCCTTAACCTCCATGTTCTTACCTTCCTAGGTAATTCACAGAGAAATTCACAAGTCTGAAACCATTAGCAAAAACGAGAAGCATGCAAAGAGGTATAATGAGAACTGCATAAAAGTGTCAGAAGGTTCTGGTGTGGTCAGAAGAAGGAGAAAGGGAAATTGTGTCAGGCCCTGAGGGATCAATATTCATAATATAGGTTAAAGGGATATGCCCTTAAAGACATTTGCCTAAAAAGGCAATAAAATGGTAGCATTTCCTGCCCTTTAAGTCACTAAGCATTTTTTTTTTAATGAGTGGAAAAAAAATTTAACTGCTCTACAGTTTCACCACTACACTTTCTTTTTTTGTGTAGCCACACTTTCGGGGACTTTTATGATGGCATTAAAATATTTCCCAGGCATTATAGCCACTTCACCCAGTGAGAGCGTTTTAAAGCTGTGGAGTAAATATGCAAATAGAGAACTAGAACACATCTGAAAGTGCAGTTGCAGGCCCTCCCACCCCCACAAATATGCACAGCCTCTCAGAGCATACAAAGGCTTGTGCGGAAATCCCTGCAGGATTCTCTCCCAAAGTAAATAATTTCCAGTCTTAACACTGCATAAAATTCCCCAATGGAGGGCACAGTACAGAGTAACTGTCATCACATTCATAGCTCTTTGCAGCTGAGAGATTGTTTTAATTATAACATGGAACACAATTTAGCAGAACCAAAGAAAATACGAATGCCATTGGATAATAGGCATAGATCTTCACGGGCTAACTCCAGTTCTGCTCACTGCTCTTAAGAGGGTTAAGGCTGCTAAAGCATGTTTAAAGGAAAGATGGCTTACAGTATTCTCTGGAGGACCAGATAATAAAAATCTATCACAGTATCAACAGTCTCCCAAATACCTTGTATGTGCCAAGTTTCCATTTATTTATTCAACGAGCACTCTTTTTCGTCATGCGCTGGGGATGCAATGCTACAAAACATGGGCAACTTCCAGCCCTTTGCAATCGGAGAGAATCCAACCTATAGTAACGCTGTCCCTGTGAAAGAGAAGAGGTACAAACATCTACAAGGGACATGTCCTACTTGCCAAGATCAAGGAAGCTTTACAAAGCAAACCTGGGATTCAGGCTTCCAAGAAGAGAAGTTTTACCCTAATAGAAAGAATAAAGATGGGGGTTGTAGCAGAGGTAAGGAGGCATATCACTAGGGCTTTTATAATGATCCATGAGTCACCAAATGTCACATACTTTTGTAAATAATAGCCCCTCTTCTTAGAATAGGAAAGGGAAATTTAGAAAACCAACAGACAAACTTAAGGTATTCATTGTAGGATTGGAACAATGTTTTATCTACTTCGATTAGGATTGTCAACAAATTCTCCCCAGGATTCTGACACATTGGCCAGTAGATGATCCCTCTGGGTGACTCGCTATGGGTAACTTTATCATCTGGTTCTAGGTTCTAAATTTCTGCTCCGTTACTTACAGTGTCCCTTGCTGTGGTATCTGGTGCACCCCTAGGTAAGATGTCTGCTCCAGCGCCTCGGCTTAATTCCTGTTTCACATGTCTCCTTGTTGATTTTCTAAACCAGAGTTGCCAGCATCCAGATTTCTTCTGAATAAAGACAACATCCACTGTCCCCTGGGGAATAAGATGGTCAGTTACATGGGTACTGATTAATACAATGAAATGTCTGAGACAGGCTACATTTTAAAGAGCAGAGGTCTTTTTTGGCTCACAGACTAGAGGCTCAGTTCAGAACTGGGCAATCTCATTTTTCTTGGGCCCTGGTGATGTCATTGTGCCAGAGTTCTGAGCCAGTGGCCCTCACATGGCAAAAGGCTGTCTGTTTATATATCTGTCTATACCCACCCGGCTGCTTAGAAAGCTACCAAGATTGAATTTTATGGTCTCCACCTTAATGACCTAATCTAATTGAGCCACTTCCTGCATGTATCACATCTAAATATCATAATTGGATTAAGTTTCCACTCTCTTAATTCTAATGACATGAGACTTCGGAGGCTGAACTCCTGAATATGGTGGAACTAATATTAGAACTGTAACACATTGTTCCATTGACAGAAGATCATTTTGTCTTATTTGTTAAGTAGGAATAGCAATATTGGTTGTTTCTTATGTTCCATTTTATCTCAAAGCCACCTTAATGAGTCACCCAAAAAAGTTGAGATTTCCTTTTATCTCTTTCTTACAGATGGGGAAGTTGAAAGACATCAAATTTAAGTCACTTGCCTTAAGTCATACTGCTTACAAATGACAGAAGTGAGATTTGAATCCAAAACCAAATTTTTAATGACATTAAAGAAATGACCATTAAAAGGAAAATTAATGTTTTAAGAGAATCAGTTAAAAAAAAAAGAAAATCCCCCCAAAAGTTACACACTGGCATGTACTATAATTCAAGAATAATTATATTGTTAAACAAGGAAGAACTTGTCATGGAAAGATTCTCTGTGGCTTTGACACCAATTATGGATGCTTTAGGAAATCAGTGTGATTTCCTAAATTAAGATATCAAGTTTAAGATGCAGGATGGTTCTTTCAACAGAAATGGCTCACTTCCCAAAGACTAAGGAGATACATACTTTGAGGCATTGTGTGTGTGTGTTTGTGAAAGAAAGAAAGACAGAGAAAGAGAGGTTTCTGAAGGAAGGGAACATTGCGTTTTGGAAAGAGTGAGAAAGTGAAAGAATTATTTTCTGTTCACAATCTTCAAAACATTACAAGTTTAATTTTCAAAGTTGATTCGATGCTGGGTGGAATGTAGGGGAGGCATCGCCTTGCTAAGATAGATCATCCACAGAATAAGATGGTGTCTCTGCAAAGCGGCGTTCCTTGCTTCCCCAGCCTGTCCTTCGCAGTGCGTTCATGTCACAAGTCCGAAACCTCTCACATAGCCTATCCTATCAACCTTGTCAAGTCTCACTTGTCGAAATGAGTGGGATTTGAAAAGTTCTGAGTGTGCTCTTACATTCTCCATTTATGCTTTCAGAGCAGGGCTGCATGAAAATGAGGTCAAGAGTGGTGGGCGATGGGAGGAGTTGAGGTAGAGTGCATTGAATGGGTAAAAACAAATTGCTATTCAGCTAGTTTCCTTGAAGGAATGGGTACGTTCTTGGCTAGGAAAATGTGCTTGATTTTGTAACTGATTTTGCTTTCATAGCCCCAACTAAATTGAAAGCAAAAGTTGGCGTTTAAATGAAAAAAAAAACCCAAAATTTCCTGTGCTCCCAAACTGTATATATAATTTAAGTGTGATTTATCTTTAATAAAATAACAATACAAGTAATGTGGGTATATCTTTTTTAAAAAAAATCTAGTAAAAAATAAAAAAAAACATTTTAAAAATGGCACTTCATTAATACTTTGTTAACGCCAGGAAAGGAAATTTGACATATGTGCTGGGTTTTAGAAAATGCATTTGTGACTCAAACCCTGATTTTACGTTTAATCCAAACTTTGTGAAATAGAGGATGCTAGGCAAGGGATTACTCAGGTGTTTTTAAGTGGGGATAAGGACTATCGTTGGTAGGAAATCTACATAACACTACCTCTCTTTCTTCAATTTTGTATTTCTTATACGTTAACATCTTCACTATTTATCAAGATGATTGATTTGGTGACAATGCTTTTTAAATAAATGCCCAAGCATTTTTCTTTGGTAAACCAAAGAATTTCCTCTAGTAGCCAGTAGAGGGAGCTGGTGGCATTTGATTGGGCAGTATAATTCGACCAGGAAGTTTTCTTAATTAATTCAATATTTGAAATCAAACCACCGTTTAAATGTAATGATATTAATATGCAAGAATAGATGTGTAAATGTAGAGATTTTCCATTCCCATTAAAGTTTCTATATAACCACAGGTTTCTGGTCCTTCTGTTGGCCCCTCTGAAAGAACTTACGTTACAGAAATGTCGGCTGCTATGAATTAAAACTGCTTAGAATTGAGTTCATGCACCCAGGCAATAATTCAACATTTCTAAGACTGATTGCAAGTCAAGAAGGAAAGTACTTGCTTCTTCCAGTTTTTAAATAAAAGAAGAAAAGAAACAAGAGATGCTTGGCTTAGAATGATATGAAGGACTTTTTTTTTTAATGGCACATGCTCTCTGTAGAATAATTTTAACTGAAGGATAGAAATCTCTGTGTGAAAGTCCTGGGATTCTGTGATGCAATCATTGGATTTGGTTTTCCTTTATTCTTTCCACTTCAAATTTATTTCCACAGTCCCAAGTTTTCAAGGATTCCATTCACAGCCAAGGAATTCATAAGACATTTTCACTTAGATTTTAGTTAAAACAGATAGCTAGGTAGCAATTTCCAAGCAACTCACTCGAGTACTTTTTTGTTTCAGCAGTTAAACGTAGGGTGGGTAAGTGCCAACTGTGGTTTTATCATCTCCAGACAGCCAGGCAGAGAGCTTCCGAGACCCACTGGCCAGTGACCCATCACCTCCATTCCCCTCCGGGCAAGAGGTGGCATGCAGAGAAGTGCAAGAAACCACTCTCAAGTGGAACTGATTCGCCTACACTTTTTGCCTTTTGAAATAAAGGTCAACATTTTGATCGTTTAAATCAATGATGTCCAAAACATAACATTTTACCAAACCTGAATTATATAATTACTTAAAAGGTAAAGAAGAAAGGGGTGTTCTGTCTTGATGTGGATGAGCAATTGATTGGTAAGCACACCATCCATTGGTTGCCCGTAGATTTAAGATGTCTTCACTATATGACGCTAAGAGCACAGTACAAGGAGGCTCAAGGTGTTCCTGAATACAGAAAGAAGGGCTTCTTGGATCATTGTGATTTGCAAACTATATGTTAAAACAAAGTCATTGTGCATGCTCATAGGACATGCAGAGCTTCTCGGAAAGAAAAAGAAAAGACTTTTTAAAATATAAAATCGGAATCTGAACAATGTTTGGTGCTATTTCTAGGCAGTGGGTACTTTCTCAGATCATGAGACTCTTTCATATGTTGAGTTAGTCCATGTTTTGTGTTGTTTTCTGGTTTTCCCATCAAAATTAATTTTGCTGCTTCTGGAAGGAGTTTTAAGTAAGAAAAATGGACTCCTTGTGTAGGTAGCGTTGCAAGGCAAGAAACAAAAAGTGCTGTATTGCACTTTTTGAATGGCGTAGATAGGATAAAAAACCTCAACACTCTTAAAAATAGAATTTTAGGTGAGATTTGGTTCCATTTGAAGCATTAATTTTAACAGAGATTTATATATAAGCTCTCATTTGAATAATAATATAAAATTAAATTTAAATTGTAAATAACGTCCAGATACTAGTTGTTTCCTGGCTCAAATTCTTTAGCACATATGGCGCTAGCATAAGCTTGTGCCTGTCTGCCTACTCTGGGTAATTTTGCATGCAAATAGTTTTAGTGCCTATGTTGAGGTGCTAAAACGTGTTTAGTACACTTGAAAATATTTGCATTGCAAAAGGAGAGTGAATCTCCTGAGGAAAATCAAATTGATATTTTGTATTAAGAGACCACTTTGGGCACTGTGTGACATTCTTGTAGGGAGAATTCTGTTTACGGTGCAACTAGCATTTTTAATTGACCTTTCGAAAAGGTCTGGCTACAGCTTTGCCAGGTTTATAAACCGTTGGACCATCTTCTGGCAGCAATCAGCGCATTAATCAGGAGGAGAGAGTGGAGGAGGAAAGAATCCGAGTTGCCTTGGCTGGACTGAAGCTTTCCTTGCCTCAGTTGGTGGATTGGTAGGATAAATATGCTAATTATGATAGAAAGTTTCAGCTGGAATGTGCCTAACTAATTAGCTAACTAACTAACCCACTAACTCGGGAGAGGCTGGGGCTGGTGCAGAGGGGAGCAGTGGGTGCTGGGTGTGAGGCCCCACACACGCTTCCATTTGCCTCAATCCCATCTGCTGCATTTACGGGAACCAGTTCGTTAAGAGTCTGAATTGAATCCAAATAAAATGCATTTCTGATGCAAGCCCGATGACTGGTGCCATTCTACGCTGCATTATGTCAAATTAGAGTTCGTTTGGAAAAGAGGTTACAGAGATCCTACGTAAATGCCGCTTGCATAGAACATTGATGGAATGAGTTCTGTACAAATTCAACATCCAATTTCTATAAACAAATCAAACCCTCCCTCTCGATTTGGCCCCTATTCCCCAAGACTGATGAAAAATTTAGAACCCCTAATAAGGAAATAAATAAAGGCATCTGTTAAGAGGTTTGTGGAACTTTCTTGTAACTGTTGTTCTACATTTTGAATAATTTTATTATGTTACATACTCATGCAAGCGCCGAATGTCCTTGTAAAATGAAAGTAAGTAGAATATCCTTAAGAAAAACTGATGATACTAGGTTTCTGGGAGAAATTCAAAGTGGGATACTTCCCTGTCTGCTTCTTCAGCCTCCAGCAAGAAGTGATGCCAGATGGAATCTTAAGAATGCCCATTGTAGAGTGGCTCCAGTGCCTGCAGCCCAGGCACAGTGCAAACCTGCCTACCACAGATGCTTATTTTGTCAAGCTGTGAGGGTAGGATCTACATTTAATACCTGTATTGTACTCCTTCATGCCTAGTGTTTTATTCTTTCATCTCTGTCACTTTCCATAATGTGCAAAGAAGAGTATTTTGTGACAATGAATGGCTGGAGACAGGTAGAAAGCTAGAGCCAAAATGATGAAAAAGAGAAGGCTGACTTCCTGTGTTAGGGAAACTCCTGTCTGCAGTCTATATCCTTAAAAAAGAAGAAAAGAAGGAAAGAAAGGAAGAAAAGGAAAGGAAAGAAGGAAAGAAGGAAGATGCGAAGGAAGAAAGTTCTGTTGTTTGCAGGACTACGGCACATCAATGAACCTATTAAGCAAGTAAATAAGGCAGAAACGAAACAATAAATCATTTTGAGTTTCACTCATGCACAAACTTTTTGATGTAAAAATGACAAGAAATATTGTGATTCTGAGCTACAACCTCTGTTAAAGCAGTTTTTCATGTTCAGATAAAGAATTGCTCTTAGCTGTATTGCATTGTTCATTCTGGTGCCCACATCATGAGGCTCCTTTCTTTTATTTGGTGGTGGTTGTAGTGTGTGCATAACGCTTGGCATGGGAGGTGTGTGAGTGTGTGTGTGTGTGTGTGTGTGTGTGTGTGTGTGTGTGTGTGTGTGTGTGTGTGTGTATGTAGCATAAAGGGGGCATGCTGTTTGGGGGAAGCCTACCACACATTTCTGCCATCACAGACGGTGGGCAAACAGCTGTCTCCGCAGCTGAGGCCACTGGAACTGCTGGTGCTGCTCCAGTAACTCGAGAGCACCGGGCTGCTCCGGGGATGGCACAGAGCTTGCTGCCTGCAGCCGGCTCCTGAGCTTGCAGGGGCTGAGCAGGCGGGGACTTTGCCACCAGACACAAGGAGCATGTGAAATGGGGTCTCATGAATAATTCATCCATGGTGTCCTATGAAACAAAGAAATGATATGTTTGCTGGTAGATTACTATGTAGTTGGCATTTGTAAATCTTCTGAATCTGGAGTTGAGTGTGTTTTTTGTATTGGTGCAGAAAGTGAGTGTGTGTGTGTGTGTGTGTGTGTGTGTGTGTGTGTGTGTGTTTTCCTAAAACAAAAAGTTGGGAGCTCAGCAAAAATCATCTCACAGTGTGGGTCTCCCATAAAATATTGGATGGGTTATACTAATTTGGCTCGTGATTTAGGAATTTTTAAAAATCTCATTGAGCGAAGAGGGATGTTAAAATGGTTTTACTGCAGTAAACTACAGCAGGATACCAAGTTCTCAAGGAGGCTATTTTTGCCTTCCTAGGCAATCAGCCCACTTTTGTTAATGCCAGTTTCATTACTGCAGACTGGAAAGCAGTGCGCCTCCAGCATCACACAACCGCATCTGAAGGAACAATTTTTCACTTCCACCAAAATATTAGTAAAAATGATACTTTAGTGAATTGAGCCCTAAATTGTTTTAGTGACAGTTAAATACCCACTAATTTAACACCAGTTAAATTGGCAATAAAATGACCGCCAGCTGAGTTAAGCCACCAGCCTCTTCCTACACAGTAGCTATAGACCCGAAGCCAGGCATCTCCAGACCGCTGGGTAGAACTGATTCTTTCGGCTGACAAATCTTTTTGGAGGGTTTCATATAGTAGTAGCAATTCAAACTTAGCCTAATTGTTATTTATAACTACTATCAGTGTATTCATTTCATTTCTTCTTTAATGTCCCCAAGGAAAAAAATGTAGAATGACATAATAGTTCTTCATTATCTTTGAAATGACAGCCTGGCAAAACAAATCATGGTGACGTGCTCTGTCATCTCTCCAATAATTATCTCAAATCTGTCTTCTATTATTCACTCGTGCTTTCTCCATAACACTTTCTCCTTTTCCCTTTCTACAGCATTTTCAGTATCTCCTTGCATTTGGGATGCCCATGGATTATTGTGTAACCATAAACCTCACACAATCTGATATGCTTGGCAGGGAAAGTCAAAAAGAAGGCATGTTGATTTTGCTGAAAGAAAAAAAGAAATCAAGCAACAACAAAACATGGGGCTGCTAATTATATACTGGAGGGAAAATATAGTTCCTTCTTTCAGGTGAGGGAGTTGGCAACTGGGTATGAATTGGATGGGAGTGGAACTTGCAGAAAAAGAGTAGCGAATGTTGTGTTGTATGTGATGTTGTGCCTCGTTTCCTTATGCTCCAATAAGATACGATGGTAGCCTCATGGAATATACTGAGATAATGTCTTCCTCTTTCAAACCTTGGTTGTAGAGGATTAAGATTGGAAGTAAAAGTATGATGTTGCATACAATGCTTCTTTTTTTAAAAATAACTTTTGGAAAGTCAGATATACAGAGAGGAAGAGAGACAGAGGAAGATCTTCTGTTTATTGGTTCAATCCCTAAGCAGCCAAAACAGCCAGACCTGAGCCAATCTGAAGCCAGGCGCCAGGTGCCACTTCCAGGTCTCCCATGTGGGTGCAGGATCCCAGGCTTTGGGCTGTCCTCTGCTGCATTCCTAGGCCACAAGCAGGGAGCTGGATAGGATATAGACTATGGGACGCTGGACTGTCCGACATTGTCTGTACCAACAATGTCAGGGTACACTGAAATAAGAGACTGATAGAATTATGATTCCTTATGAAGGACTACATTATTGTAACAAAATGGGAAAAATCTGACAGGGGTGGGAGTTTGCGGCGGGGATCCCAGCCCATACAAAATTGGACCACATAATTCAAAATTCAATATCAAAATACATTTGAAAAAGAAAAGATGATTACTATATTGAGGTAAGAGCTAAACAAGTAGTAATAATATCCCAGCATCAGTGAGAAATGTATTAGGAATTAGAGCTGATGTTCTTATGATGACAAAACATGACAGACCCTGAAAAGACTGAGACAGAGGAAAAGAGAAATTTCCATCATTTCCCATTCACTGCTTTGGTCATCTCCAGTACCTGGCTGTGCATATTACATTAGTTGGAAAAGTGGGCATTTCTTCCATTTCCTCCTCTGATCCTAGATGCTGTTCCAGGTACAGATGTTTACTTCAAGGCCTCAGTTGCTGTAACCGTCTGGAATGTCATCACTTGGATTTGCAACATTTTGTTTCTAGTATGGAAGAACAATGTTGTGGACAATCACAGGCACATCCATGCTTCTGATGAGAACTATTTCGGTTAAATGTCAGAAGTTGTAAGGAAAGTTAAGTAACAGGTACCAAAGAATGTGGACTATAGAGCAAACACTAATCAAAGAAGATAAACCCTAAAAATTCAGTGTGATCTTATAGAAGTGGGGTGATGTGTACAGTGATCAAACACAGGAGTTTTAGAACAGAGACACTTGTGTTTGAATTCTATCTCTGCTACCGTTAGAGTACAATAGACATTCAATGACCTTGAATATATGTCCTCTCCCGTAAACAGAGAATGAAACGTGCAACTCAGAATATTTTTGAATAGTTGGAGCTATGAAACAGACCTGGTAGAGCTTTGTGAAGCATCACTGCCCATCTTTTACCCACTAACCCCGGGGTCGCTAGAGAACGAGCTTAGGCCTTGTCACCTTTTCAAGTCCCAAGTGCTTCCAGTGCGCTGGCAAGGCTTGGAACAACGGAGAGCTAAGTCTGATGTTCTGTGAGCACTTTCAGATTCCCATTGATCATGCAATGTAGATATTGGCTTACTTGGAACACAGATTATGTTACTGAAATGAATCTTCAATGTTTGTTAATCCATCTTCATTCTTTGAAGGTCAAGTAGCTGAGATTAGAAAGATTAGTGAAGTGACACTGGTCATATAGTTAACGATGGAGAATGAGACTGGGAGTTCAGTAGTCCTATAAGAAATTTTAAGTTTTCTCCTCTAACATGGATTTGAAAAGGAGCAAGAGTTCTTGGATAAGAATAAGCTTTCTCTTCTCACATGTTTCTTTTCTCAGTAGAGAAAAGTTGTGGTTATATTCGTGATGCCGGAAGTCAAGGGTTCAGTTCAACTATTGTCTTGCTCAGCTTGCTCAAGTAGCATTCATTCACAGTAACTGTGAGCAGAAAAAGCGAACCTCAGTTGTTGCTTTATAATAATGGCACATATTGAAGTCATGTGGCATCTGACACTGGATGTCACAGCACTTCTTCATCTCATAGAGGATTTCCGGTGTAACTGACATGAAAAAGCTGAGCAATCTACCTCAATGTAGGTAGAGTTATCATGCAGGTGCACTTAATTATTACTTTAAAGTTTTTTCAGATTAGTAACAATATCACTAATTGACTTGTAAGTGATTTTTTCACTAGTAGGCAAAGAGGGTTTACTTCTCCACACCCACAGCAAATCAACTGAAACTTGCTGGAATGCTTATCATATGATACTGTGCTTAAATGCTGTTCACATTGTTTGAAAGCTTTAAAGATTAATTGATTTTTTTTTTACATGTTTTTGCCTCTGAACCTGAAAGTGGAACTGTAAAATTAGTCTTTTGCTCAGTAACATTTATGTTAGACTATTTAGATGTATATAAGGAAAACATAATGGCATGTGTTTACCTGCCAGATGTATTTCTTCTGTTTAAACTATAGTGATATACATGTCCTGCACGATTTGGAATACCTCTTAACTGTGCTGTTTGTTATTTGCGTTCTTTGCTCAGTGCTCTGTGTAGTGGTACGCTTATATTTTGTAGGCCGATTCTCAGGCTACCTACATCTTTATTTCTTTTGTATCTTGATTTAAAAAAAAATTTATGGTGAAAGCAGTAAGTTGAGAATGTTGCCAGGAGCTAGGGTTCAAATGGTTAATTGTCTCTAAAGAGTCAGGAATTGAAACATGTTTGTTCCAGTAATTGTGCTGAAAGTGGCAGTCATAATTCAACGTAGGAAAACATCATGTGCACACTGGTATGATAAGGCAATAGTAGAAGTATGTGATGTATCTGCCAGAATTGCCAAAGCAGTAAATGGCAAGTAAAATTTTATGATGGGAAAGGCAAGAGATTAAAACTGGACTCTAAAACTATAGGCCATTATATATTGAGTGTGAATTGATGCTATATGAAATTCTGGGCATGAATTGTCCTTCTTACATTCCATGTATTCGCTCATTCATTGAATAGTCATTGGAGTAAAAACAAGCACCAACAACAAAAACAAAGAAACAAACAAAAAGATAAATAGAATCCTGAAGTCTTGGGAGTCAGAGAAAATGCAGTCTGGAGACGTAGGTTCCATAACTAAATAATGGGGATACTTGTCACTTGAAAAATGGGTATACTGATACTACCTTGAGAGATCATTTTGGGGCTCCATGAGATAGCCTAGTGGCTAAATCCCTGCCCTGCACGTGCTGGGATCTCATATGAACACCGGTTCATTGCCCGGCTGCTTCACTTTCTATCCAGCTTCCTGCTTGTGGCATGGGAAAACAGTAGATAATGGGCCAAGATTTTAGGACTCTGCACCCATGTGGGAGACCTGCAAGAAGCTCCTGGCTCCTGGCTTCACATTAGTTCAGCTTCAGCTATTGCAGCCCCTGGGGAGTGAAATAGTGAATGGATGATCTTTATCTTTCCTTCTCTTTGTAAATCTGCCTTTCCAATTAAAACTAAAAATAAATCTTAAAAAGAAAGATCATTTTGAATATTAAAGGAAATATTCTGTATTTTCCTGGCATGCCCTATTTAGTTCATCTCAGAGATCTCAGAGTCCAGTGGAAGAGTCAGTCCTGAAGGTCACTTGCAAGGCCTTTTGACTGCAAGAAATGGAAATGAATAGGATTGGCTAACATACCAGAGAGTCTTAGTTGAAAGTAGCATATGTCTAAATATTTGAGTCCTAGGAATTTCCCAATGGTATTGGAGGACATTGTCAATAAACAAATGCATTCTAATGTCCCCCTTCATTCTTGTATGTTTGCTCACAAGATCCATAGTCTTAGGGAGAAAGGAGAAGAAAAAAGACACACACACACACACACACACACACACACACATACAACGTACATACCCATACACATATTAAACAGACAGAAAGAGGAGGCAGAGTGAGAGAACACTGGATTTGACCTGAAGAAAAGGGCGTGATAGGTTGTGTTGACAAAGTCAACTGATTAATTCTCTGTCACATTTTGTAATTTCCTTAATAATTTGTGAACAAGTGACTTCACCCCATTTTGCACTGGGCCATGCACACGTTGTCACTGGTACTAGCGTGTGTTTTGTAGTGGGGGATCTGTGCTTTGTTCTGGAGAGGCACAGAGGCAGGAGAACATCTACACAAGTGTCCATTACGAAGCTAAAGAAGAGTTCAAGGGATGAGAGTTGAAGTATCAGTTAGGGATCAGAGAGCAGAAAGCATGGGAGGGCATTCAGGTGATTGAAAGCTGAAAGCAAAAGCTGGCAACATTTCTCAGAAATAAAAAGAATAAACCCAATTCTGGCATAGTTGTAACAAATATTTTTCCTCTTGAAGAGTGGCAAAGCAAATAGATATATATATATATTTATATATATATGGTTACGGGCTCAGTAAAGCAATCTTCAGTTTCCTATACATAGGCACAGGGGAGGCAGACATGAGGAAATCCTGTGTTTCAGGCCACTGGATGCTCAGGGCTCTGCTGCCACCTCCATCTTCCTTGCATCACCTGCCTCGTGACATCCCTGGAAGCCTGGGTTGTCCTCAGGATAGAATTCTGCCTTCTGGCCAAGATGGCTGTGTTTGCAGTAGGGTTTCTGAGTGGATTGACAGGAAGGCAGGGTTTTTTAGTAGGTTTTTTTTTTCTTTTTTAAGAACTAATACTTGTTTGATTTTCATTTTCAGAATTTTTTTGAATACAACATGTCAAAAAAATATGAAAAAAAGACAAGATCTAGTTGTTTTTATTGGAAAGGCAGATTTAGAAAGAGAAGGAGACACAGAGAGGAAGATCTTCTATCTGTTGGTTCATTTTCCAAATGATCACAATGACTGGAGCTAAGCTGATCTGAAGTCAGGATTCAGGAGCTCCTCCCTGATCTCCCACGCAAGCATGGGATTCCTAAGGCTTTGGACCATTCTCTGCTGCCTTTCCAGGCCACAAGCAGAGAGCTGGATGGTCACTGGAGCAGGAGGGATGTTAACTGGCGCCCATATAGGATGCTTGTTCTTGGAGGTGGATGATTAGCCAGTTGAGCAATGTGTTAGCCTTTATCCGAATTCTTTTTGTAATGCATATGTTCCTTTATCCCACTCAAGAAGTGCTCTATCAAGCTTTGTTGTAATATTTCAAGTTTATTCTAGTTTCTATCCAGATTAAATGTCAAAAAAATCATTGGTCTCCCAGTCACATTTACTGAAAAATATTTTAGGATCACCCAGATTAAGCCTGGCTCCTCTCCCTCATACAAAGTCAAAATCCATCCTAATGTGAAAACGCATGTAAGAGTTCTACTGAAGAAGACTCCTCTGTGTACCTTGAAAGCTGTGCGCCATAGGGTGGAGCCTGGCAGAATCCTTCCAATAGCTGAATAGGATTAACTAAAGTTTCCAGGCTGCCACAGATTTGAAAGTTTCTCCTGCAAATTCACTTCTCCTTCTAAACTTCTTACACTTCATGGGAAAGAGATACTCCTCATTCCCTCTGTTATTTATAATGCACCAGGCTCATATCCAGTGGAAGCTCTTGCTGGAGAGACAGAGCCAGTAACAAGCACCCTTATGCCAGGAAGGACAGCCCAGACAGTTGCCATCTGTGCCTCAGCTCCCCACATTCTCCAGCTCTGTTCTTAGGTGGCTTGTCTAGGGACACACCCATACACACTGTTCTCACGACTCCCCACCCACTCCCATCCCACTTCAGCAAGGGGAATAGTTGCCATATTATACACTGCTAGATTTCCAAGCAAAAACTTTTTTTTTTAACAAGATTTTCAGTGCAAAATAAAGTGAAGGTTTTTGTTTTAGCCATGTGCAGGAATCTCATTTATTGAAAAATGGGTGTGCTGGCATGAATACTACTACTACTAATACTACTGATAATAATCATGACGATGTATTGCTTACTGTTATTTTGTAGGGAAATCAAGCCAATGCTCTCAGTCTTTCCATGAATAGCATTGCTTACAAGGAAATTAAACTACATTCTTGGTTATTTTCTAGAATCATCATCCATGACCTGCATGCTTGAATCCCACATGTCCTCTTTAATTGCATGGCAAAAACCACATCTTCTCAATTCTAAAAGTAAAACTATTCTATCACAGTGTGATCTCTGTCCCTTGAATTACAGTTTCAGAAATACAATAGATGGTGAATTTTCCACATTTGATTTTCTCTTTCCTACTCCTTATACCCAAATTTGCTTTATACAGCTTTTACCCACCGGGGTATTTGATTCCTGGTTGAAATAGAGCTGTACAATACAGTGGCAAGGTCTGTACATCAGCATCTGATATTGGAGTATTGATTTGAGTCCCAGCTGTTCTTCTTGAAAACCCAGCTTTTTGCTAATGCTCCTGTGAAAGTAGCAGAAGGTGGTCTGACTGTGTGGGTATCTTCTACATGAAGGGAGACATGGAAGGAGTTCTAGCATCCTGGCTCAGTACAGGCCATTGATTCTGTTTTGGGAGTGAAACACAGTTGGTCCAAGAGTTTGTTTTTGTTTTTTTTTCTTTTTCTCTTTCCTCTCGCTTTCTCTGTGTTATTCATATAAAGGAATATTTACATAAAAGAACTGCAGAATATAATCATAAAAACTGGAATAGAATTATGATGGTATTAGCAATTAATAATAGAAAATCAGCGAATGTAAGGTAGAACTACCTGTAAACATAGCAAGCTGGAGTATTGATGGAGTGCATACCTGAGCTGTTTTGGAATGGGAATAATGCATAATTTTTAAAAATATATTTCAGTAAAGAGGGAACTGATGTAAAACAAAATGTTTGTAAATTATGCAACTGATAAAATATTAATATTCAAAATCTATAAAGAGGTCTAGAAACGAAATGACAACAAAAAAGGTTAAGAAATGGGCAAAGACATAATAGGCATTTTTCAAAGGTGAAATTCGAATGGCTGATGGACATATGAAAAATTCTTAGAATCACTAGCCATTAGGAAAATGCATGTAAAAACCAAATGAGGCTTCATTTCATCCCACATGGAATGGGTATTACAAAAAAAAAAAAATGTTCACAAGGATATGAGGAAAGGGACACCCTCACCATTGTTGGTGGGACTGTAAACTAGAACAACGATTCTGGAAGACAATATGGAGATGGCTCAGAAATCTGAAAATGGATCTACCATATGACCTAGCTATCCCACTCCTGGGAATTTACCCAAAGGAAATGCAATCAGCATATAAAAGTGTTATCTGTACCTGTTACCTGTACATGACTATTTCAGTGCAGTTCATAATAGCTAAGATATTGAAACAACTCAGATGTAGACAAAGAAAATGTGGTTGCCTTACAACATGGAATACCACTCAGCCTTAGAAAATAAGGACGGCCCGTCTTTAGCAACAAAACAGTTGCAGCTCAAAGCCATTACGCTCAGTCAACTAATTCATTCCCCAAAAGACAAGTGTTATATATTTGTCCTGATTTGTGATAATATATATATCTCAAAAAATCTAATGTGTATGGGTTAACCTGACAGCTTGAGATTTGGTGTTTGTGTCCCTGCTGCTTCACTTGCCATCCAGCTCCCTGCTTGTGGTCTGGGAGAGCAGCAGAGGACAGCCCAAAGCCTTGGGAACCTGTACGGATATGGGAGACCTGGAACACGATGTTGGCTCCTGGCTTCATACCGGCTTGTATTGACTCCGGCCATTGTGACTACTTGGGAAATGAAGCAGCAGACAGAAGATGTATCTTTCTGTCTCTCTTTTTCTGTACAAATTTTTCTTTACAATAAAAATATATAGGTCTTTTTATGAGAGAGAAAGGAAGAGGTGGTTGGAGCATGAGCAGAAGCGAGGATAGGATGGAAAGGAGCATTATGCTCTTACACACACGCGCACACACACACACACGCACATATATAGTAAATGCATGAAATTAGTTTGCCTCTTACAAATTTGAAAAATTAACATGAAGAAAATTTTGGGCCCAAAACATTTAAATAATTCTTCCTTATTGGTGTGCTTTTAATGAAGGATCCAAAGTTCATAGCCTTTTGCCCTATTAAAAAAAATTCTGTCTCAAATCAATGAGTGAGTAGAAAAATTCTGACCTTGAAATACCTGATTTTGGCAGCATGTAACTTACCCTGTTTTATGTTATAAGATACAGCATGCACATGTGACTTACCCTGTCACACGATATGATATGATATGTTTACACCACATTTATTTCTAATGGGATCTGGAATTTCTTTTGCTAAATACTGAGGCTTTGGTTTGGATGACAAGGACATTTAAATGCATAATTATAGTTGAGAGCAACATGGAGCCATAGCCATTATTCTTAATGCTGTTGGAAATTTTACTTGTTTCCTTGAAGCAAATAGTAAAGATAGATAGATAGATAGATAAACTTGATATCCATACTTCCATATCTTTTGTTTTGATTGTAGAAGACAAAATGAGACTATAAATATGCAGAATTTATCTACAGCTTCTGCCCCACTTGCCATTTCGAAACTTACTAATTATCTCCTAACATGGTGCTTTTCTTTTCATTTGTTGTCAAATTGAAATGCATTATTTGCCTGCCATGCTTAATACAAATAAAATACTAGTCTTTATAATAAAAGATTTGTTGACATTGTACTGATTTATGTATTTGAAAGGTAAGACAAATGCATGAAGAATTAAAGCATAGGTAGTATGACAAGACTGGGCAGTTTGGTGCCCAATTTGAGTTTAAGACTATATTTGATTTTGCTAATTGAGCTAACAGATGGCAGTGGTAGTATAAAAGACACTTTTCACACAAACTCTAGTAGGGGCATGGCAGTGTACTAAGAGATTCTCATTGGGTCACTGAAGTTGGGAATCTGGATTTGATATCCTTAGAGGAGCTGGGGATTTTCTTGCTTCTAACACAACTTGTCAGGATGTAAGTATTGCAGGATTAGTTTTTCTAGCCACACTCTAAAGGAGAAATCATGGGAAAAGAAGTGCTCACATGTACTATCTGTTTGTTTTCATCAGAATCTGTTTCCTACTTGGTTTTATTTATGTAAGTCAATCTTCCACACACACTGTTCTAAGGATAAGTGCCAAGGGAAATGTTACCATTATTCTATCCTGGAAGCTCCACAACATTGCATTTTCTTTTCTTGTCTTTCAGTTTAGACTATTCATTTGTTGTGCTGATTGTTTTTCTTTACTTCTTAAAGAATCATTATTGGTAATAGAAATAGTGTTATAAAATAAGCATTGATCTTACTAGCATTCTACATAAGCATTCCTTTTCTCTGCAATTCTTAGTCTACTTTAGCAAAAGCAGCACATTGTAAAGCATCTTTTAAATAAATTTCATATTTGCTGTGTGATACTAGTCTATTGTGATAACAAAGTTAATTTCCTTACTTGATTGAACTTTTTTATACTTTGAAAATTTCTATAAAAAGAACATAATTCATGTATTTCAAATATACAATTGTAAAACTATCTCAATCTTAATCATCCCTCATACCTTCATTCTTTTCTTTCTTTTTATTTCTTTTGATTTTGTCAATAATGTACTTTGATATACTTTATTTTCCGTAGGCTTAATTCTTCTCTAAATAAAGAATTCAACAAGTAGAAAACAGAAAGGCTACTGTTTATCAAGAGTACAGAAAAAGGTTATAAGTAATAATCAAAATTCAAGACATCACTAACACTCATATGTATTACTTTTTGTTCTCTACATATTAGCTACCACCAAAGGAAACATATATCTGTCTTTCTGGGTCTCCAGTTGTAGCCATGTTATTGCAGAACACAGAATTTTACTCTGTTCTGTACTTAGTGGTATATTAAAAATAAAATGAGAGAGAGAGAGAAACATCTCCCATTTGCTGTTTTACTCCCAAGGTAGCTGCAATGACTAGCATCAGGACCGGTTGAAATAAGACTAGAACTTTCATCGTTTTCTCTCATGTGGATGGCAGGGGCTCATACACTCAGGTCATCTTCCATTGCTTCTCAGATCATGAGCAAGGAATGGACAGGAAATTGAGCAGCTGAGACATGAATCTGTGCCCTACAGGAAATATCTTGGTCTTCTGCATCATGGTGCTGCCCCAGCATATGCACTTTTTAAAAACCTAAGTTGGGGTTGGCATTGGGCCGGGTAGTTAACGTGGCTTGGTCATCTGCACCCCATATTAAGGTGTTCAGGATTTATTCTTCCCTACCTGTTGCAGCTTCCTGTTAGCATGTGCTCTAGGAGCAGTCCATGATGGCTCAAACGGTTTGGATCCTGACCACCTCCACCTGCCTGGGAGACTGGGATTGTCTCTGTGTATTGGAAGCATTTGGTGGATATGGGGTGAACCAGCAGATGGAAGATCGATTTCTCTCTCTCTCTCTCTCTCTTTTTCTCAAATAAGATCTAAAAAAAGCAAAGAAAGAATACCCAAGTTTTCCTCTCTTCTCAAAATCATTGGGAGATTCAATTCTAAATGAAATATGAAATCACAATTCAATAACAAGGCATTAAACTAGCTGCTGACAAGTCAATATATACAAATTCTTCAAAACTTCCTGAAGAAAGTTAATTTGGGTGCAAACAAATTTGAAATCCATGGATAATTTTCTCCTAACATACATTACCAATTAACTTCTTGAAGTTTCTTTTACATTATGATTTTATTTTGTAGTCTACAATGTATATATCACTGAACAGAGAGGATGTATTCAGCCCTTGTCAGATGAAAATTATTGTAACTAGGGAAATTTCATAATGTCTGGATATTTTATCCTTAAAACACTTGGCTTGTAAAGTGGTATGTTTTCTGGAAGGTGTCTGGCTAAGTAGCCAGAGGAAAGGTTTGACTGTGCTATCGAGTGCAACTTCAGCTCCCAAGAGAAAATTCCATGCTCATAAGATTTTGTATTTCTCATTATTAATTTACCTTCATGGAAAGGATTAAAATACTCTCGAAGGCCAAGAAAGCTGATTGTCGAGAGAGAGGAAACCATTTATCCCTGTAGCATGCCAGGTTTAGAACCATCAAATTCCTAGTAGCATTTTGTCAAGATGGAGCAAGAGCTTGAGACCAGAAAATCTAAATGGAGGCTCACAATGTGGTGACACCAAGATGCACATTGTTTTATGCTATGGCACCCCGTCTGCATCTAGGACATGGTGGGTTGTTACATGTAGGACCCATCTCAAGTGGCCTCCTTGATTTTTGCTTTCCTATGTCATTTTTTTTTTTGTGGTGTTTTTAGACATCTTCTGTGGTTGACTGAATCATTTCATAAGTTTTACTGCCTACTGGGTAGATGAACTCTGAAAAGTTCTCTTAAGTTTAATATCCAAATGGTACAAAAATAGAAGACTCCAATGAAGATTCCAAGTCTAGTACATGTTGGAACTGAAACAGAAGCAGGATGCTGAAGCCCAATTCAGCCAGTAAATCAGGTTCATTAAGCAATAGCAATCTCAGTACTTTTAAATATTCCAGAGAGTTGGTAAATAGTTTACTTTTATTTTATCACATAGTCAATATTAGTATGACAGACATAATACCATTTCTGTTTTATAGATGGATAAGCTGAAGCCATGTGAATTAAGTCATTTACCCAACGTCACACAACTAGAGATGCCTAGCTTTTTTTTTTAAGATTTATTTTTTTTATTTTTTTATTGGAAAGGCGGATATACAGAGAGGAGAGACAGAGAGGAAGATCTTCCGTCCGATGATTCACTCCCCAAGTGAGCGCAACGGCTGATGCTATGCCGATCCAAAGCCAGGAGCCTCCTCCAGGTCTCCCACGCGGGTGCAGGGTCCCAAAGCTTTGGGCTTCCTCGACTGCTTTCCCGGGCCACAGGCAGGGAGCTAGAAGGGAAGCGGGGCCGCAGGGATAGAACCGCGCCCATATGGGATCCCGGGGCATGCAAGGCAAGGACCTTAACCACTGCGCCACCGCACCGGACCCGAGATGCCTAGCTTTTGATTCCATATAATTCAGTCACTGGATCTATGCTTTGACATACACAGTTATGCTAATTTTAGCCAATTTAAATTATTTTATTTACATGCAGCTTAAGTCATTTTTATTAATCTGCATTATCCTAAACATACTTAAATCTTTAGGTTATTGACTAGAATCCATCAGAGATCATACACATCCATTTTGTATCTTTCATGTAAAGTTGTCTATGTACATGGAAAACTTTAAAAGTTGTTTTGTTTCTCGCTCTATATTAAGATCTACCACATGCAGGGCATTTATCTGGAATAGCAGTGAGTGATATTCAGGTTGTTAACATATTCTGGCCAATTAAGTTAACAAAACTGTCATTCATAGAGTATCCACTTGCAAAAAAATTAAAAATTAAAATAAACTTGACACTAAAACTGTACTCATCATAATTCAATTTCATTTAAATTCTGATTTTGAGGGCATGGCATGTTTTGTAGTGGCCTGCAGCGTTCCCTATTAACATAACTTTACATTCCAAGAAACGATAGATATAGAAGGGGTTGGCAATTAAGCTGTCTGCAAATGATATTTCAGAAAGTTTTCTAAAAGTTATTTCATATGAATGTATCTCTGGTGTCCACTATTTTTTCCCTTAATCTGTCACTTTCTCACATTAAAATGCAAAAGGTAAAAACAAGTGGGAGTTACTTAAGCCCAGTAATTCCATGGCACTGCTGAACTAGGAGTTTACCTCCATTGTTAACCCATACCTATAGCGCACAATGGTATTTCCAAAGAAGAGAGGAAAGTAGAGGAGAGAAGGGGAGGGGGTGGAAAAGAAGAGGAGGGGAGGGGAAGGGGGAGGGAAGGGGAAGGGAGGGGAGAGGAGAGAAGGGGAGGGAAGGGGAAAGGAGAGGGGAAGGGAAGGGGTGGGGAGGAGGAGAGGGGAGGGGAGGGAAGGGAAGGGGTGGGGAGGAGGAGAGGGGAGGGGAGGGGGGAGGGAAGGGGAAGGGAGGGGAGAGGAGAGGGGAGGGGAGGGGGAGGGAAAGGGAGGGGAGAGGAGAGGGGAGGGGGGAGGGGAGGGGAGGGGAGAGGGAAGGGGAAGGGAGGGGAGAGGAGAGGGGAGGGGAGGGGGGAGGGAAAGGGAGGGGAGAGGAGAGGGGAGGGGAGAGGGGAGGAAAGGAGAGGGGAGGGGAGGGAAGAGGGGAGAAGAGGGGAGGGAAGGGGGGAGGGAAGGGGAGAGGGGAGGGGAGAGGAGAGGGGAGAAGAGGGGAAGAGAGGGGAGGAGAGGGGAGGGGTGGGGAGGAGGAGAGGAGAGGAGAGGAGAGGGGAGGAGATATTCTTTCAGTAGTACAGCATGAAACTCAGTCACTGAGGGGATGCTTGCGTGACATAGAAATTTTGAGTGACAATCCGTGGTTTGTCCTAGACAAATTGGAGAGATAATATCTGTATTCCACACCTGGCTATCCAATAGTTGATTTGTGAAAGTTTGGTTCCTAGATTATATCAGAGGCTATTATTTTTAATTTTACTAGTCATGTGTTCACCTACTAAACTCATCCGATTCGGTGCAATTATTCGATCGTGTCCATGTAAAGAACCCCTGCAGACAGCTGCATCTCAGTCAAGCTCTAGGCTCTAACTTTGCTACACAGTTGTATGTTTTTCAAAATCCCAAACATCATCCAAAATTGTGATTTTCTTTGAAGGATTGGTGGAGTTAAAAAAAAAATGGCTGTATTTTGCAGAGTTCAAGCTTTGACTTTGTATTCCTTACCTAGAATTTATCCTATAGCAAAATTACAAAGAACAATGGGCAAACACATGTAGCATATGCACATACTCACAAGATCTCCACTGAGGATCCAGCCGTCCCTCCCTGGAGAGATGTCATCTATGCTTAAATCAGCACGACATTTCCAACACATATTAAGTGGCTTGTTTTTTATTTCAAGACTTTCATTGTCACAGTATATTAATGGCATTATTGTAACAGTTCCACTTAAGGATTTTTTTTTGTCCTAAAAAGAGTAAGAGAGAAAAGTAAAGAATCAACCAGAATTACGTTATAACCTCTGCTTTGTTATCCCTTTAGCTTGAATTAACTGTTGAAGTTGAAGGAAAAAGTTTTGCAAAAATAGAAGAAATCAGCTTCCCAAATCATACTTTTTTTTTTTTTAACTCAATACAGTTTTATGAAACCCAGACCAGAATGTTTGCTGCCATTCTAATATAACCTATTATGGGAATTTTTTTCCCCCAAGGGAGAAAACAACATCAACTTTCCCTCCGTAAGAGCTTCTTATTGTTCATTTTCGTTGCTATTTGTAGCAAAAGCTCATTAAAATATTATGAAGCACATAGCATAATCATGTGCCAGCCTTCGCCAACAAGGAACATCTGTAGCACAGTGCATGTATATTTATATCATAGTAAACTTGAGCGCAGGCTCCCTCTTTCACCCCCTGCTTTACTTAGCCTCACTTGTACAATTCTTTGTCCTGACTGCGGAGCCCGGCAAACGTGTGAAGCGCGCAGGCTACAGTGCGTGCCTTGTCAGCCTCTCGCAGCTCCAGCGCCAAATGTTATGGTTCTATCATTAGCCTGCAGCTCACGCCAGGGCAAACTGTGCTCTGCTAAATGTCTCCAAAACTTTTTTGCTTTCTTGATTCCCCTAGTTATTTATAAAGTGTGTGTTTCCCCCTAGTTCTGTGTGGCTCACAAAGGTTTGCAAAGTGCATCCGACATCACCCAGCTTCCAAATCTGTGCTGTTCTCTTTACGTTATTCCACTTGCTTTAAAACCAAAGAACCTTGGGCATAATAAAAACATTGAGAGCCTGTCTATACCACAAATATTTGTGGAAAGCACATGGTGCCATTTTGCCAGACTACTCTTTATTTGTTAAACTGAGTTAAGTGTAATGCGATTCCGAAAACTGCCTTTAGAATGAAAGAAAAGCCTTGTAAAGCCAGGGAGATAATTGCCGCAATCTGGGTTACAGAAAATGCAAAACAAAGCAGCACAATCCCATTGTGTGTGTGTGTGTGTGTGTGTGTGTTGTGCATGCATCCTTTGCTTTGTTTTGTGTTATTCTTTGTTGAGGTGCCCAAACATATAAATATGCCATGGCATGTGTTGCACGGGGAGATAAAAACCAAAGCGAGTCCTGCGCAGGCATAATGGAACACAGAATTGTGAAGTGGACAGATGCCTTCCTGGTGGTGACACCTTAGAGGGAGGGCTTTTTGTCCTTTGCTCCCTGCCTCTGGCGAACACCCACCACACGCTGGCGGTCCTCAGTAGTTGCTGAGACTAACACTCACCCACCCCGTCATCTGAAACTGTCAATCTATTTTGTAAACATAAATGAACGTCAGTTTCAAAATTTCTGCTCCAAACCCTCTCAGGTGGATCCACAGATGTAGTAAAGGGTTCTTCACTAGCTTCACCTCTGCATTATTTTTATTATTATGCTATCGGTCCTCCCGTTGTTGGGAATGCTGTCCTTTTATGTGGGCTTGTGGACTGGACCTTTCTCAGTTTTACTTTCTTTGTCTGTCAATTTTTTTTCCAAGTCTAAACCACTTTCTGAGACAATGATTTCCATATGTGTATGTAAATATTAATAATCATTGTACGTGCGTCTATTTGTGCATATAAAAATAAACACCATTCCCACACGTACACATTTCTCTTTTTAAAGTGGTATGCTCGCAAAAAAAAAAGTCATGCAAGACAGTTTGAAAATGTACTTTACTAAAGAGAAAGCGAGAACTTTCCACGTTTTCCTGTTTCATGTTTAGAAAAAGTGAACCTTGTAGGTCTGAGCTAAGCTTTGTGGTATGCTGTAGCCGAGTCCAGATTTGGGGCTGAAGGTTTTGAAACTAACATCACCCAGTTTTCTCAACAACCATCACCACGGTTTATTTTCTAAATTTCATCGGGGCTGTCTCTAACAGCTCCAGCTGACCCCATCATTTCCCTCTCTGATTACTAACATGCTGTACAACAATCTGATATATATATATATATTTTTTCCATAGGGGAGGGCAAAAATGCACAAGGGGATTCTTTCTATCCAAATGTAGATATTTTGCTGCCCAAACAACAAGGAAAGGGTATGGGACATGGATTTCAGCTCGGAAGAGACAAAATACAGCATGTCACTAAGGTGCATGTAAGGATAAATCCATGAAGCCCTCCAAGCGGGATTTGGCTGCAGAACCATCACATTGAGCCAAAAAAGCCAGCCAGGGCATGGGAGCTTGTTATTATGACTTGCTCTGTGAGTAAGACCCGCAGGGAGAGTGTGAAGGCTGCTTGGTGTGAAGCCTGTTTAGAACTCAGGAGTGGGGGTGGAAGAGGGAGGGTGGAAGAGAAAAATGAGCTTGTCTTGAAGCATTCTGAGAGAATGTGATGTCTCCAATCTTGTTAAAATAAAAACAAGAGAAAGTGACTTTTTAAAAAGAAATTCCCAAATATGATCATGGTGCTCATCTTTAATGTTGGTGTTGTAAGGAGAGGTAGTTCTAAATGTGGACATTGTTAGGTTACCCATCGGATGCTGGGTGAGAAGAAAAGGCATTTGAACAAGAGTGATGGCGATGTGTGTGATTGGAAACGAGCACCTGGCCAGTCATGCGACGAACTAAGATGAACCTCTCTGACACTTTTGGTTAGGAAAGCCTCAAATGCTAATTAGCACAATCTAGGTTATGGAAAATATTGGCTCTTTTCCTCTATTTAATTTTTTCTTCTAAAACCTGCTTGCATTACTTTTTCATTTCATATTATATCAAATCATGTGAAATTTAATTTGATGCTTTCTGCCTTATAAAACTGTGACTTTATAAAGCAGTGCTAGTTTCTTGCCTTACACTAATGTGTAACTAATTGGTTGTTTTTGACTCATCTTGAGTTCAGTATTCTTTTTGTGTGTGTTTTGTTTTAGTTTTTCTTCTGCTTTCAATTTTAGAGATTCTTGTTATTTTAATGTGTGTTACAATTTGAAGATGTGGATTTTCAGTTAAATTAAGAAAATGAACTGATGTTTGAGTGGGATCTAAATGATATAATTTTTCTTTGAAGTCAATTCTGAGGTTCCCAGGACAAAACGCAGCATTTCAGACTTTTTTTTTAACCACAGACATTAGGGCCAGAGATCATATTCACTGGCCTTGAGTTCTGCTTCACTTCCGATGCTACAAAGCATCCATGTCAGAGAATTACTGATAGAAAGACACATGTAATCATACGCTTCTTGCAGACTGAAAATGATCCTTCCATAAACTCAGCTCTCTCAAGATTGGAGAAGGGAGTTTTCTGAAAGTGCTGTTCATGTGCTTCTGGATCCAAGAGAACGGAAAGAATGGTCCTTTCCTTCCTCTTCTCCAGGAAGAGTCACATGTTCTGGGAGAAGTTGCTCACTGATGCATGCTGAAAAAAGGAGTGGGAGGAGTGAGGCTTCAGGAGCCCCCGCAGAAACTCTTTCAGTATCGAAGCTGGATTAAGTAAATGGGTAAAAGCCATCTGAATAGGATACAGTGGCTGTAAGAGTTTATTTAAATGTGAGATTTTTAGAGTCTTCTCTAGATAGCACGAGAAGCTACGACTGGAGTAAGTAAAGGCTAGTTGGACAACGCCATCCAACACAACTCATCATAATAATTGAAGTATGATTTGCAAAACTGAATTCAATTCTACACATGTAATGTGTCAGTAAAAATTCCAATTTTATTTTACTTTCATGGCATGTAAGAGCTTTACTGTTTATTAACTTTAAAAGATTATGTTGGAAATCTGAGTACGTGTTTGGTTTAAAAAAATCCATGCATCAATAAAGAATTTAAAAATTTACCTTCTTGTGATTCAAAATAATACCTTTTTTACTATTCTATGTAATTAGTATAAATATAGAAAATCAATATTTATTTTGAAACCAATAGGTGGTGCTATAAATTTCTATATTTTAATTCAAAGCAGCATACTCATTTGACTTTTCCTTTCCTCAGTGGCTTGAGAAATATCCCTGATTATTACAGTCGAGTTTTTCATGGCAATAAAAGCCTAAAGTGAGGTTTTTATGTAGTTGAACCCTATGATGTGTCTCTTTTCTACTGGAAGATCAACTATAACTCAAAATATAAAATAAAGAAAATAAATTTAACTTTTGACAGAAAAAGTATATTTCTGTGCACACACACACACGCGTGCGCACACACACGCGAAATTGCTCATGCTCTCTCTTTTTCCTCCATTCTTTCCACTATTTAAAATGCCACAAGAGAATAGAATTTCAATATTTAATTTGTCATTTCATTATGTGAGGGGTCTTGAAGTGTTAGATTTATGTAAAAAAAAGCTTCACCACAGTAATGTTAGATCACAATTCTGTTTTATGATGTCATGGTCTAACAGAATCATGGAACATGAGAGAATCACAGAGGTAATGGAATTACGGATGAAACAACTGATTTAAAACAATAGCTGAAAGTACTAGAAAGCGGAAATTGATTCTCTGTCTTGATGGGAAACAACATGTTTCTAGTGTAAGAACAGCTCCAAAGATTCCAGTGCTGAAAATGGAAATTCAAGTTCCATTGCAATTTTCAAGTGAAATACTCTTCTCAAATTTATAGTGTTTCATTGATGTATACTTCAGTACATTGAGATGTTGAAGATAAAAATCTCATATTCTTTTTTTCTCTTGGTAAAGCTATGGATATTTTTTTTTTTTACCTCTCTCTCTCTCCTCCTTCCCTCCTCCCTTCCTTGAGTGTGTATTTGTGTGTCTCCGTATCTCTGTTGTGTGTGTATATATATAAAGCTAGCGTGCTGGAGAAGCATATTTCAATGTGCTTTTTTAAAAGTGCCGGAAGTACCACGGCAGCTGTAAATAGCTGCAGTAGCAACCCCTTCTTTCCACAAACATCTGGATGAGGTTCACTTCTTGTCCTTGAGATGGTTTGCTGGCTTGTGGAGTTAGCCTCTGGTACTTGTCAGTATTGAATGAACAGTCTAGTTACTTATTCGAAGATGTGTTTGTAGAAGACATAATAATTTGCATGTGATTACACCCTGTTCCACAGGTAAGTTTCCTCCTTCCCATTAGATCTTTCTGACTTGGTAGTTATTTCTTATTTTCCATGCACTTGCTTTTCTCTGCTCATCAGGAGTCAGTTTCCTACCTCCTGAATAAAGGTGTGGGTTTAAGCAATACTCATTTTGCTAGTCACATGTTTGAATAGTGTAAATGAATGTATCTTAAGGGGCATTCCTAGAAGGAACGTGCTGTCTGGAAAAGAGTTCAATGACTTGTTCTACAACATGTTTAATAAGACTCACCTGGAACATTACACTTGAGTTTGAGCAGTATATTTTGAAATGAATTTTTTAAAGACTTATTTTAATTAGAAAGGCAGATATACAGAGAAGAGAGGACAGAGAGGAAGATCTTCCATCTATTGATTCACTCCCCAAGTGGCCACAACGGCCAGACCTGAGCCGATCTGAAGCCAGGAACCAGGATTCTCTTCCGGGTGTCCCTCGCTGGTGCAGGATCCCTGGGCTTTTGGCCATCATCGAATGCTTTTCCAGGCCACAAGCAGGGAGTTGGATGGGAAGTAGGATGGCTGAAATTAGAACTGGCACTCATATGGGAAACCGGCGCATGCAAGGCAGAGATTTTAGCCACTAGGCTTACCACACTACGCCCTTGAAATGAATTTTTAAAAAGTGGAATCTAACGTAAGGGAAGTAGCAAGGATGATGAAGAGACATGAGAAGCCATGTGGAAAATGGCTTGTAGAGTTACAGATTATAATTTGAGTAAGAGACTGTCAATGATGATACAGTAGTGTTCAAAATATCTGTCTTCAGGTAACTGACAAGCTGTCATATGGAAAACATATTAAACATACTTTATGTGATTCTAGAATGTTTATAGAGGGTTCATTGAAAGAAATTGACATTTAGATATCATCTTCTTGTTATGATATCAGCATAAGATATAAATAGTTTTCTTTCACTATTATATAGTGAAACAGAAGACAAAAATGCATCCAGCTACAAATACAAGTGGTATAGACTTGAGTAATCTTGGTGAGACTTGACTCAATGGCAAAATACTTCCTAAAATTAATCTTTTTGATAAATATTTATTGAATAATTATTAATTTTCAGGTACTTTTGCTGTCATTGGAGAGAAACCAGGAGAAAAGGAATAGCGCTCCTGTTCCTACAGTGCTTCACTCATTGGTGGGTGGGAGTGAAATGAATAGAGAAACGAAGGTATGTAATATGTGAGGAAAGGTTAAGTGTTACAAAAAAGTGAATACAATTATAGAGTGACATTTTAGAAGGAGAATTCAATTATTGTTCTCTGAACATGAAAAGGAGAGTGTTGGATGCCGAGGCTAATGACAGTCTTTCAAAGAAAATGTTTAAGTATAAACTAGCTAATTAATTTGGTGGACTACAAAATACTGTCCCTACCCTAGTTATTCGTATATCCACTTTGTGCATGGGGAAATTTTTAATTCATTTCTCAATGCATACCAACACTCGTTAATAGAAGTAGACAAAAGTTCTACCAAAAACTAGGCATTGCCTACTCTTAGAGCAATCCTATATAACCAACTCATGTGTTACATAATTTATTTACTTTGTGAGAATTTACCCATTTGCTTCTGTTTTCCAACTTATTTTCATTTTTTTTTTCCAAAGCTGATTGCTTTGAGAGGAAATTGGAAGGGAGTGAAAGATACATAGAGAGAAAGAATGTGTTTTGGTACTAAAGATTGGGGTGGGACACAGATCTAATCTCTTTAACAGAGAAAGATAATAAGCACTGGAGAAATTACCATTAAGACCCTCTATCTATTGAAAAGGAAGATGCGATAAACATAAGGTAATAATCGCTTCTTTGCGGTTTCCACTCTTCAAGAGAATACATGTCTTATCCAAAGTGTATGTAGCATGTAGCAGTGCACAGTGAAGAACTGATATACATCACCAGTACATATTACATATATATACGCCACTGAAACTACCTACTACAGTTTACATGTCTTTGCATGAAGTCAGTATTGCCATCCACCAAAATGGTGATGAGTTTTAGAATGTAAAATATGCTCTTTCTTTAGCAACACTGCACCAATTGGGCTAGAAATGCAAAACCAATACAAGCAAGAATATGAAAAATTGTTTCTAGATGCATAAGAGTAACACCAAGGACATTTAGAAAAGTTGTTTTCAGTTAAGACATCACTTTTTTCTGAAATATAACTCTTCCTACATTTTTTATTTTATTATTTCAAAGAACTTTCTGAAGTGTTTAGAGTAAATTCCGCCCAACAGCTATAAAGGCCATAAGAATGAAGCAAAATAACTGACTTTTAAGATTGTTGTAGGCATTGCCTCCTTTCATAAGAAAAAAGGAAAAAGAAAAAAAAATCAAGGTAATACAAAGCACTAAAATACAGTCTCCATGAAAATCAGGCCAAATTGTTTCAAATAAGGGTTGAATTTCTTTAAAACAGAGAAATTTGCCAGAATTATTTCCTATTTTGTGTGTAGTTGAACTGATTGAATTACCATTTCTGCCTAGAACCACAGAAGCCCAAGAGACTTTGGGGCCCAAACCACAAACAATGGCTCTTTGTCTAAGAGGAGTCCATGGTTGGGTTTTTACATGCAAACATGTGTGACTTCAGCCTATAGCAGAATGATTAAGAATTCAACTCCAGTCCAGAGCGGCTCTCGCATCTGTCTATAAGTGCTGAGCCCAGCCATTGATTTATGAATAGAACATACTTCCACACGGAACACGTGGAAAACCTTATTTCCTTTCAGCAATGATTTGAAAATAGAAATTCATTGGACCTGTGATGTGTTACCTCTCTGTTTAGAAACATATAAATTAAAAAAAAAATTGTTCACAATTAGCAGAAAAACATGAAAGTTGATGGAACTGGCATTATCCACAATGGGATCTGCTGGGAAAGTCAGACGAGGGAAGGTGACAGCCAGATGACACTGTTGGAGCAGTTGCTTCTGGTGGCTGCGCATCTGGGTTGTGCTGTTGCCAAGGAGAAAGTATGTGCTTCGATTAGTGCAGCCCAGAAACAAAACGTGGAGAAGCAGAACATGTTCTGGGACATAGCAATAACGTTGGGTGCATGCATGTGTGTGTTCACATATGTGCATGTGTCAGCATGGTTTGCAATATCGTGTGTTCATACTTCTGAACAATATGTGCTAGTTTGAGTGCTACTTATATGACGGTCCAGGAAATTTAGGTACACTTGCTAGGGAAACTCTACTTTATATTGAGATCAATTAAGGAGACAGAATTGACGTAGACCCATGGCTAGCTGGCTTGATAATACTGTGATATTTTCTGAGTTTATCAGAACTTGGCATTTGTAGGAGGTGAGGAGAGTGTTACGACATTTTGATAAATTCAGATATGCTTTGAATGTACTAGCAAGGAATGCTATTAATTAAGAAACACACAATTTATGCATATGTATTAATTTTTCTCAGCGTGCAAAACACATTTTTTAAGAAAGTGAGAGGAAGGTGTCCCATCATAGGGACAAGAGGGGCCTCCAAGGAAAGAAGTGGTGTCTTATGTACCATCACAGGGGAGGGGGAACAAAATGAGTTACTCAGAGGGCAGAAAAGAAAGAAAGAAAGAAACAAAAACTCATTTGCAGTGTGCACCAATGTCTAGCATATAATCCAGAACAAAGGACATCAGAAGGATGTGACTGGTATATTCCTCCTCCTGTTCTGATGAGCTCCAATCTCAGGCACCATCGCTTTGACAATAATGCAGAGAGGGAGGTTGGCATAGACTGTGTCTCCTTGCTTTTTCCCTAAACTAATTTTAGCGATAGATATTTTACCTGAATTGGCCCAAGGATCTCTTCATCTGGTCACTGCAATGCATATTAAAACATGATTCCTCAGTAATATAGCTACAGTGACCCAATGCAGCAACAAGAGTAAAACCACTGATTATACAGCATAAGCAGTAGATCCGATAAGATCCCTGGTCCTATTTTAATATCCATTAATAAAAAAAAATCGGCATGTGTTGTATTTTGTGCATTTATTTGTTTATTTATTTGCAGAAATAAGTGCTGATGCCTTAAAATGATGACAACACCGTTATGTGTCTAGTTGGCTTGCAAATAGTGAATCAGAACTGGAAAGAAACTTAGATAATTCTAGCCAAACTTTATCATGAGTCAGAAACTCAGGCCCTGGAAAGTGTGTTCTTTGTTCTCTTTCATAGACTCTAAAATCGAAACCCCAATCCCATGCCTCTGTCCCAATACCAGCACTACTAAGTCAATTGGACCAAATGCATGCTAATGAACAAAACGAATATTTTTTATGCTCTTACTATACAGATAATATGCTGAATAAACCTCAAAATGTAAGTTCCCAAATTCCTCATTGTCACTTGATTCTCTCTAATTATCAGGAATTTTATCGTTACCCACGATAGAAAAGTCTGAGTCCACAAGCACTGAATAAACTTGTTTGGGGCTTTGAAAAAATACCTAAGGTTACAGGAGAACCCTAAAGAAACATTCATGTCTAAAATTATTCTGAAATTTTGATTGAAGGATCCTTTGGTATATGCACAGGATTTGTATTTCTTTATTATGCACTAGTCCCCTTTCTCCTGTATGCTCTATATGGGAGGGGTGTCGGCCAAGCCAGCAAAACCTTCCCACGCTGGGTTAATGGATGGAAACTCCGAAGAAGCCTTGTGGACCAGACCCACAATGTTGTGTAAGAGCTTAGCGCAGTGCAATGATGGCGACTTCTGATGTGTGATTGTGTGCTAAGACCTGGCATTACCAATGAAGAGCCATCAACCATTCATATACCTAGTAAATAAATCAGACACATACACATTTGAATTTGTATTCATTATAAACTTGATATGTTCTCCAAGAGAGTTAAAGAATTAAGTCTTAGTAGAAGCATTCAATCTGCAATTTCATTTTTAGATACTACCCAAAGAAGCACAAAAACAACAACAACGAAATGGTACAGTGTTTCTATCCTGCTTGGAGAGTTGCCTGTTTTTTTTTTTTTCCACAAAAAGCATTTTCCAGAGATTCTCTGAATAGGCCCTTAGACACCACTTCAGTGTTAATGCTGCTGAGATGAGAGGGTTTATTGTATAGACTAAATGTTTGTGCATTTTGCTTAAGATCTCTAGTTAAGATCGTGTGTGTGCTTAACTAGAGATCTATGATAGCACTCAGAGCCCGTATTTTCATTTTCTTTGGAGCACAATAGGATTTTTCAGCATTTTTGGATTCTTTATCTGCTAGGAGGGGCTGGCAAGGCAGACTTTCACGTTGCATGACTCTGGCTTTACGTCTGGGGAATGCTACCTTGTGGATTCAAATCTAATCTCAGATGTTTCAAAATCTCTCCAGTTTCAAAAAATGTATATTGAGTTGAATATAGCCATTTCCTATCTATTGACTAAGGAACCGTATTTTGTGTCCCATGATTGACACAGTGTGGACAGTTTTACATGTTGTGATGAGAGGAAATACAAGAACGTTCTGAGTTCTGACGGCACAGCTGCAAGCAGAGCTCAAGGTGGGTCAGATCATACATGTGCAGGTATGTATCACTGCTGCCTGATTATGCATCTATGTGAGACAGCAGATTGGGGTGTCTCAGCTCTTGATCCTGGCCTGGTCAAGACCCAGCTGATGCAATTATTTGTGAGAAATGTACCAGTCAATGGAAGATCAAATTCTCCTCTACTCCTCGCCCCCATGTGTATGTCTTTTGTTCTCTTTGTATGTCATCTTGCCTTTCATTAAGACAAATAATTTGTTTTAAATTCTGAGAATGATATGACTTCAGAAATTCACTGAAATTTCAGCTGACAGTTGCAAGCACCTTTTACTTAATTATTTTTAAGTTCTAGAAAAAAAAATCTTAAAAAAAGGTTCTAGCTTGGGTGCCCACATGGTAACCTAGTAGCTAAGGTCCTTGCCTTGTACGTGCCGGGAACCCATATGGGCACTAGTTTGTGTCCCAGTGCTCTGCTTCCCATCCACTTTCCATCTAGCTCCCTGCTTGCAGCCTGAGAAAGCAGTCGAGGACTGCCCACAGCGTGGGACCCTGCACCTGTGTGGGAGACCCAGAGGAGGCTCCTAGCTCCTGACTTCAGATCAGCTTGGCTCCAGCTGCTGTGGCCACTTGGGTAGTGAACCAGCGGTTGGAAGAGCTTCCTACCTGTCTCTCCTCCTCTCTGTATAGCTAACTTTCCAATAAAAATAAATAAATCATTTTTAAACATGTTTTAGCTTGGCCCAATTACTATCGGTTGGGCACTTCATCTTTATGTTGTAACTTTATTTCATTATTTGTATCTGTACTGGGAGATCTTCAATAGGTCATAGAAGTTTATGTTATAAAAAGTTATACATTTAATTCAAAATCTTTTTCCACTAAAGTGCACTTATCTTTTGATTTCAGTTTTCTATGAATTTTGATTACTTGGTATATAGATTCTGTACCCGCATTTTGCATATACCTTACCATGTGCCTTACACTATACACCTCTGTTTTAAAGGCTTCATAAAGAAAGGCGATTTCAGCCTTTTAATAACCAAATTATGCACAATAGGACTTTAGAGTGCAAAAGACGCAAAATACCATTAGGAACTAGAACAATCTGCAAAGAAATGTTCAAGTTTATTATAACCAGCCATAATGACAACCTCCCCAATCAGATGTTAGATTAACTAGTCGGTTAAATTAGCTATAAATTAATTTTATATTTCCTGATAATTAGCTTTGTTAATCTTTTGCCATAGAAGATTTTCTATTTATAGGATCAAAACCAGTATTTGTTGTTGAAAAATACTCAGTGCAGTTAAGTCTAACCCAGAAACAAATAGGCTCTTCATTAAAATACAATGTGTTTAAGCTGGTTGGAGGTGGGAGGGTGCAGCACATCTGGGGATGTTGAATATTCTGGAGCCCAGTCTTTAAAAGACCTATTTATTTATTTATTTATTTATTTTAAAGAGAAGGAAAGACAGAGAGAAAGATCCTCTGTCCTCTGATTCACTCCCCAGGTGACAGCAGAGCTGAAGCTGAACTGATTCAAAGCCAGGAGCTTCTTCTGGGTCTCCCACATGGCTGCAGGCTCCCAAAGCTTTGAGCCATCTGCTGCTGCTTTCCCAGGCCACAAGCAGGGAGCTCAAAGGGAAGAGGAGCCCATGGGATTAGAATCGGCCCCCAATGGGATCCTGGCGCATGCAAGGTAAGTACTTTAGTGACTAGGCTATCATGCTGGGCCCTTCTGGTGCCTTCTTAGTGGCCACCATGGAAAGCAATGGCATGGACTTTGCCTGGTGCTTTCTGTCTGTCACATCTGCTCTGGTTCCCAGCTCACCCGCTGGATTTTAGTGCAGCTGGCAGCTGGTTTTGATTGAGAACTACGGTGTTGAAGGCAATGGTAGCAGCCGGCCACTGCTGATACCGCACTACCCTTTCCTGCAGAATGGAGAGCTAATTATTTGTCCTGAGATTTCCTCCTCTGTTCAAAGGATATCCGTTTGAATTCTCTAAAGCTATCATGCATAAAAGAGCCCTTCCCCCAGATCGAGAATGACCCCTTGCATTTTCTTCATGTTTTCTGAGATTTTCACTGTTGTTACTCTGGTCTTCATATCCTGTTTTTCTGCTTCTACTTAGACATGCCAATTAAATCAAGATATGGTTCATGTTAAAAATATGATGCTAGTGCTGACTGTAAAGAGAGCTCTTAAACAGGCCTGAACTCTTCATCAGGATTAGCTGAACATAGTAAGTAAATCCCATATTTAATGGTGACCTTGTAAAGTCTCCAACAAGCAAGGTTGTGTTGAGATTTGTAATAGCATGTATGAAGCAATCTTGCTCCTTCCCTTGGGTCTCACCACTCTGAGCCAGGCTGTGCAACAACAAAGAGGTCTGCTACAAGGAGCTACAAAAACAGTAAAAAAAAAAAAAAAGTTTCCCAAATGTATTTCATAGATTGTTGGTATCAGTGTCACTTATGAGAAATGTACATCCCCAGGTTCCCAACAGACATACGGCAGGACCAGCACTCCATGTTTGAGCAAGCTTTTGAGGTGGCGATTATAATTCATGCTTGCATTTGAGAATTATTGGTTTAGTGCATCAGTGATTAATTTTCTGCTGATGTTGGTTGGCTTGAGTAGTTTCATTTCACTTCGGGGAATGCAGCTACCTTGATGGCTAAAAAAAAAAAAAAGTTGTATGGACTGGGAAGACAACGGTCAAAAAAGCCAATGTCTTGATTCTGTATGGATAACCTGCTATTTAGAGTTCTTTTTCTATTTGCTCATTTTTAAAACTTACAGAGAGTGTGAAACTTTAATGTTTTTGAAGGTACTTTAAAAAGTTAGTGACATTAGCATTAAAGAGAGGTTTATTTTAGCGTAAACATTCTTGAAACAGGAGCAGGGAGTGAAAGGGTATGTTATTTTGGATATAGTGACCAGCACGGTATAGACAATCCCGTGCTCTTTTCGTATTGTCTCATCCTCTGTGCTCATTCCATGCTTCTTCGCAGCTGCTAGATCCACATAGGCATCATGGTGCAACTCCTTGATTTATTTGTACCTTGAATCTCTAGTCTCAACCATAAGAGATTTTCTGCCCCACTGAGTTTTATCCATTGTGGCACCTGCTCAAGGAAGACAGCATGCCATTTGAGAAACCTTCGTGAATTTAGAAGTGGTGGTGGTGAGTAAATAGTTACCCCATCTTTATCCAGGCAGACAACTCCAGAAGTGCAGACATTCTGCATGATCCCTGGACGGAGCCAGCCAGATTTGACTCTGGTTGCCCACAACAGATTAATAACACACCCCATTTTGCTTTTTTCTCTTATCTCCCTTTCTCTGTTACTTGGGATGAGTCCACACTCTTCCTCACTCCAAACCACCTGCATCCATGCTTTCGTCTTTAGTTCTGTTTGGAGAGAAAGCCAGATCAAGACAGTAGTCTTCTTTTGGTCGAGGTAGCAGAAACATAAGGGAGGAAGTCATGCAGATGTCATAAGAAAGAATACTTCAGACAGCAACACAAGTTGGGAAACAGGAATGTGCTTGGCATGTTCATGGGTCAGCATGCAGGCCACAGGGTAGCTTGTGTGGACTCATCAAGAGGGAGGAAACAAGGGTGGGGAATGATGCGTTATGAGAGGATGCAGAGTGCCATGGTATGTGCAGCCCTGTAAGTAGTGAGGAGCACTTTGGTTTCTGCTCTGATTGAAAGAGGAAGACAAGGTGAGGTTTTGAGTGTGTGTGTTGTGTGGATCTGAAAGATACTTCTAGAGGATAATAATGATGCTCTTTCAGTAGATTTGAGTCAGCAGGATCATCTAAGCTCAGGCTTTTGTTTTGTTTTAGTTTTGCATTAATTCAGATAACTTGGATGATGACAGCAGTGGTAAGGAGCTGAAAGATCATGATTTTGTATTGGATAAAGGATGAAAGACAGGAATTGGATGAGTTCAAAGTTTTTGGTGTGAATAATTGGAGTGGATATAGTTGAATAATTGGAATGGATGGAGTTGCCAATAAAAGTATCATAAAGAGACTTTCTAAGCAAAACTGAGGAAATACAACTTTATGAAAATAAAACCAAAATGTTAATTCATATTTTGTTTTAACAGTAACAATCTAACAGTTGTGGTCATTACAGTGAGACAGATTTTCTTAGGCTATTTACTATATCAAGATACTGGCCAGTAGAAATTAAGTAAACTTTCATGTTTTTCTGGGACATAGCAAATATTATCATAAGCAGACATATTCTCAACTAGCATAACAATTATAATATTTATAATAATTCATCACATGTACTAATCTTCATTAATTATATTATTAATCGTACCGTAATTTATTAGTTATATTGACAAATAGTGCAGCCAAGTAACTTCTGTAAAATCTTATTGTCTGAAAAAATGGAAGCTCTTTAATGTAAGTCCGGGTCTCTCTGGCTCAATTACTTACTATGCTCATCATATCTCTTCTTCACAACACAATTGTGATTTCTTATCAAATTTAATTTCTTTCTTCTTATGCCAGCCTATATGAGGGTAACAGCATTTCCTGTTATCTTTCAATGAAGAACTAACTTTATTCCTGTCTAAGCTTTTTTTTTTTTTCATAATGAAGTTCAAGAATTCCATACATATGCTCTTGAATCACTATATTGGACCTCTATGTTTGCCTTGTTGCTCTGGCAGTTTCTTTTAACCTTGATCCCTAGTCCTTCTCTGCATCTGGTGCAAAACCGTTCCTACTAATCTATTTTGTGTTGCTATATCAGGACACCTTGGATAAGAGGTATTATTTTAAAAATGTATTGATTCATGGTTCTACAGTGGTAAACCCAAAGGCTTGGTGCCAGCTACTGGCCAGAGAGCACATGCAAAACATTGGATGAAAGGGAAGGGATTCACTTTTTATCACAAGCTCACTCATACAAAAACTAACTCATCCTGCAATAATGACACTCATTTCTTTGGGCGTTCAAGCTCTCATGAACTAATACTGTTAGTAAGCTTTTCCTCCTACCAACACTGTTGCTTTGAGAATCAAGATGTTCACACAGGAACTTTGAAGAAAGTATTCAAACCATAGCACTAATCTCCATAAAATATGTCGTTATAGCAGATTGATATTTTTGTTGTTTTCGTTTATCCCTTCATCACCTAACTCTACTTTTCTAAAATAAAGTTTCTCTATCCCTTTGTATACTTCCTTAAAGACTTGCACAATAAAAGCAAAAATTATTTTTTGAGAAGAATGCAAATGATTCTAAATGATTCTGAAGTGGAACAATATGCACCAGGTGACCTGGTGAATAGACTATTTTTCTAACTCCAATTCTTCCCCTTTCTTCCAGCATTTGAAATGTGAGTCAATTTTCTTCAACTATCACTTCAAGGTCACTCCCTGTAGTTGCATCACACTCAGAAGTCTGATGGGTAAGTTCAAGAAGTATCTTAATCCAAAGAATGTGTAAGCAGGCTACAAACTAAGAGGCATCTACTCACGTGAAGTCACACGTTCAGAAAGAGAATTGAAGTTACAGTCAAGCAGAAGAACCCAGGCATAGTTGGAAATCAAGACCAAAATTGAATCTAAAGGATATGGTGAGGTTGTAAACAGGAGATTGTGAAATGAGGTTATAAGCCAAAAGGATCAGAAACACATGGCGTATCGTGTGTAGGATAGGTTAGAAGTAGGAGTTAAAAAAAAAAAGACTGTAGGTGATCAGATGGCATTGGATACCTGTTTTTATGTGATACCAGCTGCTTGGAATAAGCGTAGATTTAATGGATTAAAAGCTTGAAAACCAGACCTTGTACCTAAGTAGGGGAGTTTAGGAGCTACAGATTAATAGCCCAATGGCTCATCATTCAATTAGCCAGGGTCAGCTCTAACAGCTATTTCTTTGTAAATATTTTCACCCTGTTGATCCATTCATTTTCACACTGCCATTAACATTTTCCAGCATGCATCAAGCTGATGTTTTGTGTTAAGTATTCTATTTAGAGTGAATATGAAATAGAATGATGGCCTGGAGTTGTTGTTGCCAGAGTTTGTAGTTTTGTTTGAGAATTCATTTAAAGCACATAAAGAATATATTTTAAATGATGCCATAATACACTACTGAGGGTAGGTTTGGTGTCCAATGGAAATAGAGTACTAAGCTTCTAAATCACAGATAGTTTCATAGAAAAAAAGTTGAGTATGAGCTGATTTTGAAGCATTAGACCGAGTTTACTGGGTAGATTAAGAGGTTTTGCCAATGCTGTTGTGCTTAGAAGACTGTCAGAAAGTTGTTGTAACTTGGCAGCACAGCACCACAGGGCATGTATTGTGGTAGAGGAATTTGCCAAACATGAAGCTGGATAAATTGGAAAGGCCAAGAAAAGAAGGCACTTGCCCTAGATTCTTTGAAAATGCGAATTTATTATGTAAATGATGATGATGGATAATTGGTAGTTGTCTTATGAACTGAGTGTATGAGAAAGCCTCCTGAGAGTGATTTAAAACAGTTGAGCTATCTGTTTAATATCTAAATAAGCATTTATTAAAACAGCTGTAAGGATCAGTGATCCTTGAAGACGTGATGTATATAACGTAAAAGCAGAGTACATCCTTTCAGGATGCTAGACTGTTAAAGGCAAGATAGTTCTGAGCTATATCAGCATAATGATTCTTTCCCAAACCTTGTTTGAATCTATATTTTTGCAAGTTATTCATAATGTTTTCTTTTTCTTCAAATAATTTATTTAAATTATGTAATATTTCTAGTCTGCAAAAAATATTGCATCTTGGTTAGAAAAAGTAAAACTACACATTTGTGGTCAAAAACAATTTTTACTAGTCAGAAAAATTAGTCTGATGTCTGAAGGAGGCATTTTCTAAAACCAGGTTAATCTTTCAATGTGGGTCAAAGAATCTCTTGACCAAAGTACTCAGGGTGCAGGGTAATTCCTGGTTCTATTAGTTAAGTGTTTTTCTTAAAGTGAAAATGTTCAATGTGTTTATCCTCATTTGACTTGGGGGAATGTATATATCACTCCCAATTATTTTTTGACTGACTTTAATTGGAAAGGAAAGGAGAACAGCACTGACTAGGGAGCAGGTTGAATCAGTGGATTTCTCAACAGTGCATGCTTTTGAACTCTCCAAGGGAACATCTTGTCTCTAACCCTGTTGCCTGGGGTCATAGGTAGTTTAGGCCAGAAACAACATCATGTGCTTTTCTTCTGCCAGTGCTTCATGCTAAGCCTTTTACATGGCAGGATCACAATCAAATTAACCACTCCATGAAGTGAGGGCAGTGTTATCAAAATGTGGGGGATGAGATTCACCTAGTTGGTTCACTGAGTACTTCTCAAACTTTCTTGATCATGGCAATTTATCATGGCCTTTATAGTCCAGACCTTGGCTCCCATCCCAAACCAAGATAAATGAAGAAATATTGAGAGTCTGTATAGATAGCAAGTGTCTTAAGTGATTCCAAAAATCAGGTAAGTTTGAAGAAAACATGCTTAAGATATCTTCACTGTTTGAAGCACAAATTCCTATGGTTCATGGAACCAGGTACATGAGTTTCCAACATATAAATAACATTTTCACTGAAAATTCTTTCTAATCTCCCTTGTGATGCAAAGCACGTTCTGAGGAATGGCAGCATTGACCTTTTTTAAGAGTGTGTCGGAAATGCAGAGGTTCCATCATGACTATGAATAACCATTTCAACAATTGCAAGTTACTTCAATAAGTGAAAATTTAAGGAGCATCAGTCTGGAGTTGAGACCATCTAATTTTGGCCTCTGGGCTAAATTTCACCTGTTTATATCAGTAAGATTCTTTCAGATGAGTTTCATTCCTCCACTCATCCATTGTCAAGGACTGTTTGGTGTTACAACAGAACTGAGAGCTGAAACAGAGGCCATTGGCTTTCCAAATCGAAAGTGCATGCTACCTAATCTTTTGCAGAAAAATCCTTTCACCTTTTAGCACACACAAAGAATGTGGAAAGTTTATCAAACTATATAATATGTAGTAATGATTGCAATAGCAATTCACTTCAAACATAATCTTATATAACTCTCACAAGTCTTATTTTCTACTGTGTTCATTGTCCCCATGGGTGAAGTGTGAATACTCATTGAGAGGTGATATGTTTGTTTTACAGTATATGACCATGCATAATTGACAATCTCAAGCACCTTAATCAATCCCTCAGTGCTAGTGAAATTTAATTCCTAACAAGGAGTTTAAACTTTTCTCATGTCTGGACCCAACTTCCTCCTTCATTAACCTTTCTGGAACACTATGCTTCTTATTTAACTATGTATTTGGAACTTTATGGAACGTAAATAATGATTTAAATTTAAACATTTAACATATTTTGCTACTTAAAATCCAGCAAATGATTTTTTTGTCCATACAGCTTTGCCATTTTTCTCCCATGATACTTGTTTTATTCTCATGTCTTTGGATCTTTTTATGCAATGGCTAATTTATTTGCATATCTTCCACAGAAAAGTAGGTATTTCTTAGCAAGTATTGTATTTTTGGAGATGTTCAACTTCAAATGGGCCATGCATATTTACACATCTCTGTTGTTCTTTCTATGTGTATTTTATATAGATAGACATGATATACTTTGTTCATTTATGATTTGAACATAGTTCCTTTTATTTAAAAAATGACTAGATCATATCCATTTTCATGTGAGTGGAGTGTCAAGGGGGAAAGTGTTAAGAGTGAAGTCACATATAAAAAATTCAGAAAGCGCAATGCCAGAAGATACACAGTTTCACAGGGGTATAAACAAGGGCTAAAACCACATTACAATAGGTACTTCTATATAGTTTTCGTATTCTCTAATAGCTATCACGTATCATACAAAACATATGATATTTGTCTTTTTGGGACTGCTTTATTTCACTAATGTAATGGTTTCCACTTGCAACTGTTTGTTGGAAAAGTCAGGCATTATTCTTTTTTATGGCTGAGTAGCATCCCATTGTGTAGGTATACCACATTTCCTTTATCCAGTCATCAGTTGATAGACATGTGGGTTGATTCAATATCTCAGTTATTGTGATTTAGCTGTAGTGAGTACGTGAATACAAAAAGACCTTTCATGTACTGATACCAGTTCTTTTGTATTGATCCCCAGGAAGGGGATGGCTATGTCATATGGTAGGCCTATTTTCAGATTTCTGAGGATCTTCATACTGACTTCCAGAATTATTGCATTAGTTTGCATGTTTGCATTCTCACCAACAGATGTCCTCACATCCTCACCAGCACTGTTTTTTTTTTTTTTCTTTTTTTTTAAGTTTGTCCTATTTTTGTTTCTTGGATGATAATCATTCCAGCTGGGGTGAGCTAAAACCTCATGGTGGGTTTTATTGCCATTTACGTGGTGATGAGTGATCCTGAATATTTTTTTTCACAAGTTTGTTGGCCATTTGAATTTCATCCTTTGAAAAATTACTGTTCATGTTCTTCACCCATTTCTTAACTGGATTATTTGTTCTGTTGTTGAGTTTCTAGAGCTCTTAATAAATATGAATATTACTCTTTTAGAGTTGCATACTTTGCAAATATCTTATCCCATTTTGCAGATCACCTCTTCACTCTCTTGGGTATTTCTTTTGTAGTGCATAAACTTATAAGTCTAATGTAACCAATTTTCCTTTTTTTTTTTTTTTTTTTGGTTTTTATTGCCTGTATTTCCTGGATTCTTTTCAAGAAGTATTAACCTAGGTCAATATCTTGCAGTCTCACAGGGAGGTTTCTTCCAATGATTTCATGATATCAGGTTGCAGATTTAGATCCTTGATCCATTTAGATTTCATTTTTGTAACAGGTTAAATATAGGAGTCTGCTTCATACTCTGCATGCAAATTTTCTCTGCACCATTTCTGAAAAGACTGTCCTTTCTCTATGCATTTACTTTAGTTCAGTTGCCAAAGATTAGTTAATTATGGATGAGTGGATTACTTTCTTGGGTTTGTATTCTGTCTCATTGATTCAAAGATCACTTTTGTTCCACTACCAGGTTGTTTTTATTATAATTACGATATAGTAGGTCTAGAAATCTGGACTGTGAGCCATCAACATTTTTTAATTAGTTGTCCTAATGATGTATCAGTTATGTTTAGTTTCTTAAAAATGAGTTTTTAGGCTGGGCGCAGTAACCTAGCGGTTAAATCTTCGCCTTGAATGTGCTGGGATCCCATATGGGCATCGATTCTAATCCATGAGGTCCTGCATCCTATCCAGCTCCCTGCTTGTTGCCTCGGAAGACAGTCAAGGATGCCCCAAAGTCTTGGGACCCTGCATCCGCATCTGAGACCTGGAAGAGGGTCAGTGCTCCTGGCTTTGGATCGGCTTGTCTCTGGCTGTTGCAGTCACTTGGGGAGTGAATCAATGGATGGAAGATCTTCCTCTCTGTCTCTCCTCCTCTCTGTATATCTGACTCTTCCATAAAAGCAAATAAATCTTTAAAAAAAATAAATTCTTTATTTCACTGGTATTTTGTGTAAATTGTTTTTGACTTTCCATTTCTTCACTAATTTCCATCATTTCTCCTAATTTTGACTTTGGTTTGTTATTCTAGCTTTCTAAGATGCATTAATAGATGATTTATCTGATGCTTTTTCGTTTTCTGGATCGAGACATTAATGACTACAAACTTCCTTTTTCACACCTATATGTTATGTTGTCATCTTTGTTTCTAGTTTTGTTTTATTTTGCCTTTGATTTCTATTATAAGTCATTGTTCATTTAAGTACATATTATTTACTCTTCATGTGCTTGAATAGTCCAAAAAATGTCTTAAATTCATAAGTTCTATGTTGATTCTATTGTGGTCAGAAAATATAGATGATATAATTTGATTTTTGTAATGTGTTGAGGCTTGTTTTATGGGGTAGCATATGGTTTACACTAGAGAAAATTCCATTCCCTATCGAAACAAATGTTGGCTTATTCTGCAGCTGTGAGATAAAATGTTCTATAGATATGAATTAAGTCCACAGTGTAGGATAAATTTGTTGCTTTTTTGTTGACTGTCAAGTTAATCTGTCCATTGGTGAAAGTGGGATGTTGAAATTCCCAAATATTATAATACTGTGGTCTATTTCTTCCATCAGATCTATTATCATTCATTTTAATAACCAGGAATCCTGGTAGCAAATAGATGGAACCGCATTTTAATTCAGTCAGCCAGTCCATACCTTTTGATTCCAGAGTTTAGGACATCCACTTTCAGGGCTCCAGTTGAAGGGTAATAAATTGGTCCTGATGTATTTCTATAAATAATGCTATTGGCTTTTTGTTGCATCTCCCTTGTACTTTTATTAGGAGATATTTTTCTTTCATATCTTTAAATTATTTCAGTTATAATTCTCTATTTCTTTGTGTAGCACATCCTTAGGTAAAATTGGTAAGACAAGAAAAATGATAACAAATGCAACTTCTGTTTGCTTTGTTAGATCTTTATTTCACCTTCATGTATAAATTAGAGCTTTTCTGGGTACAGAATTCTGGGCTGGCAGTGTCTTTCTGACTTGGACAATGTTTCTACACTCTCTCCAAGCCTGTGGGGTTTCTGATGAGCAACCAGCTGTTAGTCTAACAGAAGAGTCTCTGAAGTTAATGTGGTGTTTCTCTAATGCACATTTTAGAGTCTTCTCTTTATGTTTCTCCATTAAAAGTTTGATATTATGTGTTATGATGAAGACCTTTTCTTATGTTCATTAGGCATTCAATATGCTTCCTGAATTGTATAACCCTGGGTTTCTCCCAGTTAAAGAAGTCATTTGCTATTATTTTACTGAATAGGTATTCTAATTCATTCTTTGCACACCTTCAGGAACTCCTAAGACATACATGTTCATTAAGTCATTTTATAGAATTCCACAAATCTCAAACAACATTTCCAGTGTTTCTAATATTTTCTTCTTACTTTTGCCTTACTATTTGCAAATATATGACTTCAAGCTCATATATCCTTTTTGTTCCCAGGTCTGCTGCTAAGACATTCTACTGTGTTTTTATTTGGTACATTGAATTCTTCATTTGCATTAATTCATTAGATTTGCTTCACTATCTCTACCTTCCAGCAAAATTTGCATCTACATCATGCAAGGATTTTTTTAAACACGTGTATTTGTTCCTCTGCATTTTTCAGTTATCTATGATAATTCTTTTGAATTACTTTTCAGGCACTGCATCAGTGCTTTCATCTCCATTTTCTATAACTGAAATAGTATTTTATTCCTTTTTTGGGAGTCATATGTCTTCCTTGCATATTTTTCTTGTTTTAAGCTTATTTTTAGTCACTTATGGAAATACGTTTGTTTTCTCCTCTGATGGCTTTATTTTTGATGTGTACCACTGTGGCTTTTTGCAGTGTCTTTTCCTTCAGTGGATATCCAAGGTGTGCTCTGGGTGGTCTAGGGAACTCTGGTCAACATTTCAGGTTGAGACAAGAATCCCTAGTGACACTCTAGCTGGGCCAGATTAGATGTCTTTTACTGTCAGCAGGGAGTGATGCCAGACCATTTCAGTTGCTGCAATCATAGCTTCATCACTTCTCAGCCAAGATGGTCAATGCCCAGGATGATCCCACAGTGACTTCACTCCCATCCCCACACAGGCACACAGAAGCATATGAAAGATCTGTGTGATGCCCAACATGAACACAAATCCTCTGTAAGGATCCGTCAGGCTTTTAGGGGAACTTTGAGCCTCTTAATCCCAGAGACTCAGGCATACCCCATGTCCTATTGTGCTGTCTCAGAATTCCCACTTTTCTGGGCACAGGATTCCTATATGTACATCGAAGAGGGGACACACTTTCAGCCCCACTAGCCTGTTCTATCCATGCAGAGAATAGAAACTTTTCCAGAGCCATCTGTCTCTGTACCCCAGCTTGGCGGTCTGAGTCCAGGCAATCATCACAGTGCAAGCAGGAGTTATTCTCAGGCCTAAGTGAGTTTTCTGACCCCTGCCAACACTCCAGACAAAATCAAAGTCACTGGATACTGACAATTTTTCTCTCAGATAAAATGCCCCAGATACAGGTGTTGCCCACAGCTGCCACTCTTGCCTTATTAGTATATAGTTTCCTCCATGCTAGTCTCTAGGTGCTCTTATTTGGGGGATTGGAAGAAAGCAGTGTACCTACCCTGTCTGTCCATTAAATACTCCAGGCTGTACTTAAAGTCAGTGTAGTCCCCAAGGTTTCCCCTCAGGTGATATTCCCAGTGCATGAGCAGATCCATGCTTCGCTCACCTCACTCCAAGGTCATGTCTTCTCCAGCCCCTGTCTGAGGGAATCAACTGTGGTCTCTGTTCTCACTGCTGTGTGTTTATAATGTCCATTATGCTCCACAGAGTCTCTTCTTTTTGCAGACTTTCACTGTAAACTTCCAGCTCTTCCCTGGGGGTGCAGTTCCTTTGCTTTTCTCGTTTTCTCCTCGAGGTCAAAATTTACCTGTCTGTTTTTGGTCTCCCCTCAGAATTAATAATTAGCTACTGTAACGTAAATCCTTGTCTCAAGATCTGCTTTTAAGAGAATCTTGACTGGAAGATGATGTCCAGTATATCTGTGTCTTAGTACTCATCTTCTTGTGTGCTCCTTCCCCCTTGAATATAAGGATGACTTAATGACTTGCTTCTAACAAATGCAATACATAAGAAGTGAGGAAATACAGATGCTAAGCTTGGCTTATAAAAGAAGATTGGAGGGCCCGGCGGCGTGGCCTAGCGGCTAAAGTCCTCGTCTTGAACTCACCCGGGATCCCATATAGGCGCCAGTTCTAATCCCGGCTGCTCCACTTCCCATCCAGCTCCCTGCTTGTGGCCTGGGAAAGCAGTTGAGGACAGCCCAAAGCTTCGGGACCCTGCATCAGTGTGAGAAACCCGAAAGATGTTCCTGGTTCCGGCTTTGCCGTTGCAGTCACTTGGGGACAGAAGATCTTCCTCTCTATCTCTCCTCCTCTCTGTATTTCTGACTTTGTAATAAAAATAAATAAATCTTAAAAAAAAAAAAGAAGACTGTAGCTTTACTCTTGGGGACAGTTTATCACTTGTTTTGCTGACTCACACTTTGGAAAATTTGAGCGTATGTTTTGAGGAAACTTGGTGGAGGGGTTCAAGTAAGTGAGTTCAGAAAATCTGCAGTAGGCATGTGACATCATGGGAAAGACTCAACTTGGGATGCCCACATTCCACATTGGAGTGTCTAGGTTTGAATTATGCTGTGCTATTTTAACTGTGTTTATTTTAATTTTATTGGAAAAGCTGATTTACAGAGAGAAGGAGATATAAAGAGAAGGGTCATCTGTCCCCTGGTTCATACCCAAGCAGCCGCAACAGCTGGAGCCAGGTTTGAATCCAGGAGCATCTTCCAGGTCTCCCATGCAGGTGCAGGCTCCTAAGGCTTTGGACTGTCCTTTACTGCTTCCCCAGGCCACAAGTAAGGAGTTAGGTAGGGAGTAGAGGAGCCAGAACATGAACTGCACCCATATGGGATCCCAGCAGATGCAAAATGAGGATTTAGCCACTGAGCCATTGTACTGGACCCAAAATTACAACTTCTTACTAATGTGCACCCTGGAAGTCAGCAGGTAAAGGCTCAAATAGCTGTATCCCTGCCACCGACATATCAATCCTGAACTGAGTTCCTGCTTCTTTCTTTTGGTCCAGCACAGTCCCAGGTATTAGAGACTTTTGGGCATGGGACCCAGCTGATGGACGATTTCTCTCCCTCTCCACCTGTCTCTCTCTATCTGTGGGGTGTGTGTGTGTGTGTCTATCTCTGATTATATTTCTGCCATTCACACCAATGAACCAACAATCCAACCATCAAACAAAAGGTAAATACATTTTGAAAAACGAAACCAATCTTTTAAGGTTTCTGGGAGCCTGATTCTTTCCCCCTTTGGACCTTTATGACTACATGCCAGCTGATGGGACACCTTGACTGTTTTTCTATGAAAGATTAAGTGTAAATGAACCAATGGGCTGTTCCCAGATTAAGCTTATTATTGGGATGTCAGTTGAAAGGCTCTCCCGGACTCTTGGCTGTGGGAAATCTCCATACTTTGTGCACTCATGGTACCTTGCACATGTTGCTTAGCACGGATGCCTTTTGTGTTCTCATATTGGAAATGTACCTTTCTAACTAGACAATTTTGTAAAAGCAGTTTCTTTTTCATGTCTACTTACAGTGTCTCTGGGATCACTTATTAAGTAAGAAAATCACTTGTTGATTTATAATATTTATAATATCATGATATCATGCTATTATGGGAAATTAGTAGACGCTCAACCATTTGTTTTATTATTAAATTATATGGAGATAGACTTTCTGGCCTGGCTGGATCATGCAGCCCTCTGACACTATCAGGATTCTGATTGACTGTTTCATTTTTCTGTCTTTCTTTTATTGTATTTTCTATATTGTTTCTCCTTATCTTTCTCTTCTCCTTCCCCCATCCTATGAACTTTCTTTGCTTTTACAAGTCATATACAAGCAAACTCCCCAGAAAATGCCTTACTGGTTTACTCAGTCTAAAATCCACACAGCTGAACAAACTGAGTAGAAAGTAAGCAGTTCAAGAGTTTAGAACATGCTGCGGGATGAGTCTTTCTGAGTTAACCTGGGCCATTAGGCTCTCCTTGGGCCAGTAACTATGGTTAGCGGAAGGTAACGCACAAACAGGCCAGACCTAATTGCATGATGCATCCTCTGCAGTGCAAAGGCATGGATGTCTCCCCAGTTCATATGAACTGAATGAGTGATCTTCCCAAATAAAGTCGAGATGGTGTTGCCGGAAGAAGAGGTAATAGAGTCTGGGTATAAAGCAAAACAAACAAACAAACAAGTAAGAACAACTAGGTTCCTCAAAGTAGGAACAAGAAATATGGAAAGATCAATGATAATATTAATCAAATATTTAGATAAAATGCTACAAGCCAGTTGGAGCATTTATAGAGGAGAGTTATACAGGGTGTAAGGTATGGCCATAGCTAAGAATGCATAAGGAATGTATCAAACTCACTTCCCTGCTGCTCCAGCTTTTTTTTTTAAGATTTATTTTTATTATTATTTTTTGATTGGAAAGGCGGATATACAGAGAGGAGAGACAGAAAGGAAGATCTTCCGTCCGATGATTCACTCCCCAAGTGAGCGCAACGGGCCGATACTATGCCAATCCGAAGCCAGGAGCCTCTTCTGGGTCTCCCACGCGGGTGCAAGGTCCCAAAGCTTTGGGCCATCCTCGACTGCTTTCCCAGGCCACAGGCAGGGAGCTGGAAGGGAAGCGGGGCTGCCAGGGATAGAACTGGTGCCCATATGGGATCCCGGGCGTGCAAGGCGAGGACCTTAACCACTTGCGCCACGGCGCCGGGCCCGCTGCTCCAGCTTTTTATCCACTCTTACATCAAACATGAATTCTTAGGTTTCCTGAAGACCATGGTAAGATATTTAAAGAAACTGTTCATGGGTACAGAAAAATTATTACTATTTGGATATAGGAGTTCTTGTGAGCATATGTATCTTTTCCCTGAACTTAGCCATTCATAAAGCTCACGTTGACAGTTACTGCTCTTATTTGTGAATAATGTTTCTTCCTAACTAAACAACTAATACAAATCATGGGTGCTATAGAATGATACCGGTCCAGAACTCCCTAACACTAAGTGAAAAATGAAAGTTACAGAGTAGACACTTGGGACTCTGTATCAGCAACTCTACCAGGGCCCAGGAGAAGACTTTAACTTGAAGAGTTATTCAGCTTGGGAAGAGCAGCTGTGGAGCATCTGCGTGCTATTCACAGCCTTATTATCTTGGACATAATTAACTTGTGTTACATCATCTGAAAATCATTACCCTGACAAGACTGTTACAGAGGGATGATGGTGGCTACCATCGACAGAGCAGTGTGATAGCCATTTAAAAGGTCTCTAAAAGGCATTTTGTACTTACTGTATTTCTGCATGCTCCCTTAAGAATGCACACAGATTCTGCCTCCATAAATCCTAGTCTTCCTTTTGATTTCCTCCATTGTCAAATCTGACATGGATTTCCCCAACTTCAGCACTATTGATGTTGTGAGCAGGGTAATTCTTTATCATGGGGAATGGTTTTGTTTATTGTAGAATCTTTAGGAACATCCACGGACACTTCCTATTAAATTCCAGTAGCATCCCCAAACGACTACTGGTTGATATGCTCCAGGATCGGAACTTTGGCTTATCCTAAACATATTCCTGAGGCCACAGAAACCTGTCTGTAACCCAGCACTTCTGTGATTGGGCCTATCTGTCTGATTGTTCCTATTACACTCATAATTGAACATGTCTAAAAATGAACTTTCTTCCTTTCCCAAGTTTCCTTCTCCTCTTTCTCTTGTTTCCGGGTCTTCCAATTCTCTTCATTCAAGAATTTTTATGCAGATGAAAGGGATTGAGAATAACCAACTCAATCTTTTAACAAGAGGAATAAAGTTGGAGAATTCAAACACATCCATTTCAAAATTTACTACAAAACTACAATGATCCTGATTGTGGTGCTGGCAATTAGGAAAAACTTAGATCAAGGAGCTAGAATGAGGGGTCCTCAAACAACTCCCTCAGAGAACATTGTTTTCCTTTCCATATCTGTGGCACAGTTGCGAGGTTCAGCATGCTGTCCAGCATCATATCGATTGACCAGGTATGTCCCGTGTGAAGCTCAGGTGCCTTGTATGCCTGTCTGCTTTTCTTCACTTTTGCACTCACTTGGGCTTACCTGCAACAAATCTTTTTCAACCTCAGTAAAACATCAGTGCTTATGCTGTTCTTCAGGTTCTGCTTTCTAGAACCAGTGCCCATCCAGATGCTAGCTCCCAGTTAGATAGAATCTTTTTTTTAAAAAGTTTTTTTTTTTTTTTATTGGAAAGACGGATATACAGAGAGGAGAGACAGAGAGGAAGATCTTCCGTCCGATGATTCACTCCCCAAGTGAGCGCAACGGCCAATGCTATGCCAATCCGAAGCCAGGAGCCTCTTCCGGGTCTCCCATGCGGGTGCAGGTTCCCAAAGACCTGGGCTGTCCTCGACTGCTTTCCCAGGCCACAGGCAGGGAGCTGGAAGGGAAGCGGGGCTGCCGGGATAGAACCGGCGTCCATATGGGATCCTGGGCGTGCAAGGCGAGGACCTTAACCACTTGCGCCACGGCGCCGGGAAACCAAGCCCATTGTGTGAAGTTTAAAACCCACTTGGGTTTAACCACTGAATATCCAGTCAAGGATATACCATGTGATTTATTTATTGCTACTTTTATTTTGTTGCAATCAAAACTCACACGTAGTAATTCGTTGATATAACTCTTAAATCATTGAAAGGGACTTTCTTTCCACATACCTGTATTTTTCCCTGGCTAACAGAAAAGAATTTTCTGACCACGAGCACATTGTTGGTCATAACTCAATGTGGTCATTTAGTAAGTGTGAGCATTGTAGGTGTTTCTTGTAGCATATTTGAATCCAGAGTAGTGACTCCTAATAAGGGCTGATTTTATTTATTCCCTTCACCATGGGACATTTAACAATGCTTGTAAATAGTTTTATTTGTTTTAATAATACAAGGATGTTACTGGCATTTTGAAGGTAGAAGCCAGAGAAGCTAGTAGCGTACTAGAATGTATAAAAATGTCTTAGGGGCATTATAATAAGTAATTATTGAATGTCAACAACATTGGTATTAAGAAAAACTCACCTTAATCATTGATCAAGTTTAGATTCACAATTTGGAGCAAGATTGCCACGGTGATGTTGAATGCTGATTTTCATTCGTGATAGAGACACAATAGTTAATTACTACTTAGAAGGCCTAATTCACCACTGATTTCAACAGAGTAGTATTTCAGTAGTATCATTGCTTCTTCATTTATTCCCCAAAAAATCTTTCTATGAATGGAAATTTCTCCTCCTCTACTTTTTGATACCCAGAAAGATGATCTAGTTTCATGTATTAAAATCAATGTAATGTCCTCAAATAAACAGAGTTCAGCCAGGTTTCCTGCACATGTTTTCTTTTCAAAGTCTTTACTCTCAGATTAAAAGTAAGTGGAAATGATGTAGACAATGTCAAGATTAATTGGTTTAGAATACACAGACCATTTTTTTTGGTCTTACTAGACAATCTACTAGAGTATTTCTACTGAGATTTTTTTTTTCTCAATAACTTTAGCTGTATTTAAAGTTAATGAGCTTTTTCAATTAAAGCCACAGATATTTAGCCTTTGGATAGCATTTGGATGAATCAGGGTGTATCTAATTACACTGAGTAAATTCTTAGGAGACGGAGGAGATTCTTTATTCAGAACAGCATATTTTAAGTCAGAGTCACGTACTGCAGTTCATTTTAAACTGTATGCACATCAGCTTTGTGAAAAGAGCCTCAAATGTAGCTGACCATTTAAGAAAATCATGCACAGAGCACACTGAAATTAAAACTTTATAGAAATCCATTAATTCTAAGGTTAGAAGGTAGGGACCAACATTGTGGCTCAGTGGCTGCCTGCAGCATAGGCATTCCATGTAGGCACAGGTTACTCTGCCAGCTGCTCCACTTCCAGCTCTGCTCCTTCTCATATTCCTGGGAAAGCTGTAAAAGGTTGTCCATGGGTTTGTGTCATTGACACACAACACAGGAGACCTGGATGAAATTCTAGGCTCCTGGTTTCTCCCGGACTTAGCTCCAGCCATAATAAACAAATAACGTTTCTTTAAAAATTAGTAGGAAGCAAAATAGATATATTCTATGTGTCAATGTCCACAAAATAGAGTACTTTGTCACAAATACTCTAGTTGTCTTATTCATCAATGACCGGGCTTCAGTCAGTGAATTTGTTTCAGAATAAGAGTTTTTCCAAGTCTAGGATCGACTTTCACCCTTGTGTTTGTCACTAGGTCCCATGTGAGTGGGTGATATGATTCCCCATTTGGGGAGCTAAGTCACTACCAAAACCATACAGACTGAGAAGCAAAGAGGCTGAGCCCCAAACTGAAGTGCTCAGAGAGCATTCAGCTGAAGCAGCCCACCTGTGTCCTCACATTTGGGTTTCTCAGTTCTTAATCTCTACTTTCCTTCCTGCTACTTCATTTCATGTTTTTGGCATCTCCTTAAAACATGCAATCAGAGAAAAATTACTCAGCGAAGTTATTAGTCTTTTCCTGAAGACTTCAGTATTTCATTTTCCAGCTTTCCAATTATATCGTGCATATAACTGAAGTCAGCTAGCCTTCAGGCACTGACAGTCCTTGACTCGACGGCTGTGTGAATCTTTTCTTACAAGTGAAGTTCATGATTGGATCCCTCTTTCAAGAAGGTTAATTTATTTCAATAATTACAGCATATCATTAAGGCCACAGAGGGAAGTCTGTGTTTGCATATGCACATGTGTTTCATTAAGTATTGGAACAGAAATTTAAATTCTTTACCTAATGGTAATCGCAGGAAATTCTTAAATTTTGCACTTTATTAATGCTATTATTTTAATTATTTTCATTAGTACAGATATTCGACAAGGTATTTTTAGCAACAAAAAATGGAAATAGAAAACAAAGAAGTTTTAAACATTCATTAAAGAGAAAACATAAGAAAGCTTTAATATTTCTAAGTGCTTTTTAGAACATTAATAAGTTAATAGATGGTTGCTGCAAGAAGAAACCAGGTTTCGTGTGATCACAAAATTTTACACAGTCATATTTTTCTGACGTTTTGGCTTAAATAGTGATAGGTGGTCATATATGAAACTGCAAATCTGTTGTACTTGGAATACCATCCCTTTCTTGTAAGGGCTCTGGCAAAATTTGAAAATGATATTTATACTAGCATTCTTGGAACATTATCTCTTCATATCAATCCTCAAGCCATGCATATACAAATGTATAACTTTCAAACACTGTAGGTATAATCAAGTGAGTATTCAATTAGCCAAGAGAAATGGTTATTAATTTTCTATCTAATGTTTTTATTACTAATTAGCACTCTAGTGTGCCTATATAGCCAGTGGAAGATATGCTGTAATACATTTCCTGGCGTGTGTGAGAATTAAGTCTGTAGTGCTAAATGCAGAAGAATGCATAAAATTAAAGTCTAAATCTTATTTATTTATTTGTTTATTTACTTACTTACTTCCGATCAGAAGGACAGAAGGGAGATAGACAACACACATATCAGATGCTGGAGACTCAAATCCAATTTCTTACAGGTGTAATAGGGACAAAGTTACTGAAGTCATTATTGCTGCTTCTTATATTCCTCACTAGCAGAAACCTGAATCAGAAACTGGAGTTGAGTGAATTGGCCCAGTACTCCACTGTGGCATGTGGCATCGTAACTAGCACTAAATGCTAGGCTAAATGACCCTGTAACAGAATGTATTCAAATGCATAAGATAGTGCCTACCTCTATATTATTTAATTTGCATTCAATGGATGGTAAATATTATTTTCTCTTTGAAACATAAGAATATATCTTTATGTTTGTATAAAGACACTTAATATGTCTTTCAATTCTTGAATACTTTTTTTTTTTTGGCCTGATGCAGCTCTGCTTCCAGCTTTTTGTTTGTTTACCTCTGGTGACAGGAAATATCTTCCAATTCTGAGATTAATATAAGAGTTATGGGAGTCCCAGAAGGTGCAGAAAGACAAACTGGCATTAAAGGCCTATTCAATGAAATAATAAGGAAAATTTTCCCTAATCTGGAGAAAGATTTGGGAAACAACATCCAGGAGGGGCACAGAACTCCCAACAGGGTTGATCAAAAGTGATCTTCACCAAGCTCTCTTCAGTCAGACATAAGGAAAAGATCCTTAAATGTGCACGTGAAAAAATCAATCGACATATAAAGGAATGACAATTAAACTCACAGGAGATCTCTCACAGGGAACTCTACAGGCAAGAAGAGAATGGAGTGACATATTCCAGATTCTAAAAGAAAAAAAAAAATGTTGGCCCAGGATAACATATGCAGCAAAGCTTTCTTTTGTCTTTGAAAATGAAATAAAATTCTTCCACAGTAAAGTTAAAAGAATTTGCCTCTTTCAAACCTGCCCTACAAATGATACAAGATGTTCTCTTGACAGAGAAGAGGAATAGCACCTACCTAAAACCAAAGGCAAATGTGAACAACATCCCAGTAAAATGACAACAGAAGACTAAACCAATGAACAATCCATTGCTAAATGACAGGACCAAAGCACCACCCATACATATTAACCCTGAATGTAAATGGCTTAAGCTCAATCAAACATCATAGATTAGTAGACAAAACCAGTATCTGTTTGTTGCCTACCAGAGACATATTTCACCAACAAAAACTATATCTCATGGATTTTGATTATATTGTTGTTGTTAGTTTCATCTCTTCAAAACACTTTCTTCTGATTAAATTATTCAATGACTCATAGATCATATAGTAGCATCATATTCTGCAAGAAAATTCTTGATTTTCTTTTTCATTTCTTTAGCGACACATTAGTCATTCAGTAGCATGTTATTTAACTTCATGGTGTTGTTAATTTCTATTTTCTTCCTGATGTTGACTTTGTTTTGTGGCTTTTCATTTAAGTGGATGTATAGTAGCTGTGTAATGGAGACTGTTATATATAGTAACATGTTATTTAATGTCATAGCATTCTAAATTTCTATTTTTCTTCCTATGATTGATGTTGTATTGTGGCTTTTCTTTTAAGGGGATGTACAGTAACTGAAATGGATACTAACATATCCAGATGTGAGGATACAACGCAGTATGCATCTCTACTTCCAGACTAAAGATGGACTTACAATGAAACTGTTTATTATATGACAATAGGATGCTGGACTCTGCCATTGTTCATGCCCACAATAATGGACATATACTTTAGTAATGATACAGGAGAACTTGGTGGGGGGGGGATTTGGGAAGGGAAAAGGGAAATTCCAGGGGCCTATGGAACTGTGTCATAAAATGATGATGATGATGATGATGATAAATGAAATATTAAAAAAATAGACAAAAAATAAAAATAAATTGGTTCAGCACTGGCCATTGCAGCCACTTCGGGAGTGAACCAACAGAGGGAAAAATCTGTCTCTTTATATCTCTTCTCTCTGTATATCTGTGCTTCCAATGAAAATAAATAAATATTTTTAAAGGAAAAAAAGAACTTATTTTTAGATCTTAGTATCTCCAAAAACGGATGTCCCACAAATTATATAGTAATAAGCTACTGGGTTGTTTACTCTCCATGTCTCCAAAACATGATGTCTCACAAGTTATTTAGGAATAAACTACTAGGTTGCTTGCTTTTCACTATGGAAACTTTTTCATTGGGTTGAAATTTCTGATTCTTTGCTTCTGTTTTCTTAGGAGATGTTAGTTACTAATTTTAATGGAAGGAACTTTTGATCTTTATCGGCCACTAACCGATTAACCTCTAAGTGTTCTGGAATAACAATTTTCATCAATCTGACACTGCTTCAAAAGTTTGTTGAAAATGAAATCAAAAGATATTTCATTTTGGTACAAATATTTTAAAATCCATGTATATGATGAGTCTTTAAAGAGTTCATGGGGACTGGCATTTGTGATGTACTATGAAAAGCTACAACTATCACTTATGGGCACTTGTATGAGGCCAAGCTGCTTTGTTTCCAATGCAGCCCCATGTTAGTAATTCTGGGAAACCAATGGAAGATGGCTCAGATGCTTGGGCCTCTGTATTCATGCAGGAGACTCAGAAAAAAACGTTGGTTCCTGGCTTTGTCCTGGCCTGGCCCTTGCTGTTATAGCCATATGAGGAGTTAACCAGTAGATGAAAGATATCTCTCTCTCTCTCTCTCTTTCTGTAGCTCTGCAGCTTAAAAAAAAAAGATGAATCTTTATGTGAAATATACATGAAAAAGTATACTATGAAAAAATTGCTTATAATCTTTTATTTTCATTTTCAATGAATTTTAGAACTTCTTTTGTTTTTTTTTTTTGAGTTCTATTTTCTAAAACTTCTCTCAGTTAACACGCCTCATTGAAATATAACAATAAAATCTAAAATTCAACCTGTGTTGAATGTACTGGGGGAATCTTTTTTTTTTTTCAGCATTTCTCACTGAAATTCTTTCATTTCTGCTTCTTTCTGTTTTTATTTTTAATGTGTTTTTACTATAACGCTCCTTTGTCTTTTTAAAGAAGATTAATTTATTTGAAAGGTACAGTGAATAGAAAGAGGGGTCTTCTGTCTGCTGTTTCACTCCCTAAGAAGTTACAATGGCCAAGGCTGGGTCGTATTGAAACCGGGAGCCAGAATTCTGAGTCTTTTTATCTGGATCAGAGCATGTAAGTACTCAGACCATTTTCTGCTGCTTTCCCTTTTAAGCTTTTAGGGAGCTGAATGGGAAAAGGAGCAGCTGCATGCAAACTCTGATGTGATGGCTGTGTCTCTTAACTGGAGGAGGACACTAATGACTTAGATCATTCAAAACACTCCTGCAGAAAAATGCTAGCATGAGATGCATGCTGTCTTAGATGTTCTCATATGCTACTCAGCTCTTCCCAAAAAGAAAGGAGTCACTTCTGCTGCTGGGATTGATAGCTGTTAATATTTCACAGCTGAGCAATCCCCAGGCATGGCTCTACTAAAAATTATGGTGCCTCCCATGGGGTAGTACACATCCAATGACTGGTCATGGGAGTTGCAATTGCCTCAACAGGGGATATCTCCAAAGTACCATTTCCCATTTGAACAATCCTGTGGAGTCAGCTCAAGTCTCCTTTGGAACTGCTTTGTGCATGAGCTTGTCCTCAAGCCTGGTCTGAATCCCTTTCTCCCATCCTCCATTCCATGCATATTGGCAACAGTGTCCTTCCATACACATCTTGAAGTCCAATCACAGTCATAGAGCTTGCTTCCCTGGGGGCTCCTGATCTCCATCATCCTTAGTAGTAGATGCAAATGAGGTTTTGGAGTTGGGTCTCTGCCTGCTGGCTGGCAGCAAGGGCCCCATCATTGGTCACAGGTGCAAGATTGAGAACACATGGGACATGATAGCAGGAGTTTTAACTCTTTCATCAATGGTCAACTGGCAGGAATACCTTGGATATGCCCAGACTGGTGTAATGTCAGTGATATTTTAGAAATTGTGTGGGGGGAGGAGGAACCAAGAAAGGTGGTTTTTCTAAGAACTAATAATTTAATAGCTATTGCGGAGGAAATCAAAATACTGAGGAAATGTAAAAAAATATATTTGTATGTGTGGTAAATCTCCACTTTAACTATAATCCAGAAGTATCCTGGGGCAACATAGAGATTCTCACCCTGTGTAGCTGAAGGATAGAAAAAGCTACAGTGTGCGGAATCATTTCCTTAGCCTTTTGCTTACAAATTTCCCTAGGAAAAATAACTCATCAAGAATCCTGGAAGATCAATATGTGTATATATATATGTGTATATATATGTGTATATATATTGTATATATATTGTATAATATATTGTATATATTATATATATGTGTATATATATGTGTATATATATGTGTATATATGTGTATATATATATTGAATATATATATTGAATATATATATATTCTCTCTCTCTCTATATATATAGAACAATTTAAGTGATTCACTGGTGAGGAAGACCTTGGTGCATGGAGCAGTATGGTCCCTCCAAGAATCAAGACCCTCACTCTCCAACCAACAAGAGCTTTGATACTGATGGCTACATGGCTACATGGCTACATGGCTACATGGCTCTCAGGTATGGCATTAACTTCTTCTAAATGTACAACTCTTTTCAAGAGCAGATTAATTCAATAACTTATCCATCTATTTTTTCAGGTATAGAAAGACAAATTACACAATTACTAAATAAATAAGAAAATTAAGACCAATTAAAACCCCAAAATATGCTTAACGATACAAGAGTGTGATCTATGGGGCCGCTATTTTTGAGTAGTTACATCATAGTATCCAGCTATCTTTTGTATCTCATAAATTAACAGAGATAAAAACAAATAATGGAGATTTACAGACATACTGTGCCAGATGTCTTCAAATCTAAGCTATGGAACATTTTGACAGAATATTCAAATGGTGTGAGGCTTAAAAATGGAGCTGCAGTAATATATGTATGCGGCAGGGGTCTTCCTCCTCTTCCTCCTTCACTCCCCCTTCTTCTCTTTCTCTACCTTACTCCTTCCTTCCTTTTTCTTCCCCTTCATTCTTTTCTTCTTCCTTGGCCTCTGCCTTTTTTCTCCTCTCCTCCATCTTTTCCTTCTATGTCTCCTTCCCTATCTCTTCTTCCTCATTCTCCTTCACTTCCTCGTTCTCCTCCTCTCAATATCCTTTTCCTCTTCTTCCCTTTCCTCCATCTCTTCTTCCCACTTTCCTTCTTCTTATTCTTTTCTTCTTTTGCTCCTTTAAAGTATCTTTTGGAGCAAATTTGTGTTCTAGGTGTTCTCTGAATATTTACTAATAGATACAAAACTACTGCCCAGGGGTAAGTTTGGACACATCAGTTGAGATGCCAACTGTATCATCCCATATGACATCTGAGTGTCTGAATTAGAATGGACTCTGCTCCTGGCTCCAGCTCCGTGCTAACGTGCACACCAGGAGGTAGCAGGTGAAGTCTCAGCTCCAACTATTTGGTCCTTGGAGTCTAAGGAATGAACCAGAAGTTGGATATTTCTGACAATCAGTTAATCTGTCTTTTTCTCTCTCTGCCTCTCAAATAAATATTTTAAAAATGAATACATGAAAAGAACGCTACAGGATTGACTTCAACATCAACTGAAGTTTTAAAATTTGTCATTTCTTTGCTTCTTTAGACTTTGGTACTTTACTCTTCATTTTATCTTTCCTGGACTTTTACTTTCAATATATCAAATACTCCATCAGCAACTATTTAGGGATTTCATTCATCTTTCACTACCCTTTGATTATATCTACATTTCAACAATCTTAGAATATCTAATCAAATTGTGTGCTCATCTTTCAGTACACCTGGAATCTAGGCCACCAATGAATGAAGGGTTCTCATATGTGAACATGATTTCAGGACCCAGCCTTCCATGGCAACACTTGCCATGGCAACAAAAGGGCTCCAATCTGGTCTTTGTCATAAGGACCAGAGCAGGAGGAATCAGCTATGGCCGGAGGATAGTAATCACTCCCCACTTTTATCAGAATGTCTGTCCTTTGACAATCTCTAATTAACTCTATTCCCAAAGAAGGACACGTTCCCACAGGTTACTTTTTCTATAAAAGGAAATTTGACTATCTTTCAGTAGATTTTTTCCTAAGACAGCCACAATTTCACTGTAGCTACCTTTTCTATCAACACTAGTTAAGGAAAAAAATTGACTCTTGGAAACTCCACTTCTTAGAAGCGTATTCTAAAATATTCATAAATAATAGGGATAAGTAAGGCAATGGGAGAAACTTGAATAAAAGGAGCTCTCTTCATTTTCCTGAGGAGTTTCCATTGCCAGTGTTACAGAAGAAATACCATTCTGATCACTCTAAAACCTACTACAGTGAATTTCTCTCCACCATATTTTATAGATTTTATTATGTTTAACTGCCTCAACCTTTAGTTACTGGCAGAACTTGGGAAGTTGACTCAAGTATAGTGGATTTTTTTCAGCTCTCAGTTGCTGGAAAACATGTGGAAATCTCCAGCTATGTGATAGAAGGGGGTTGAGGATTTGGTGGAATAGTTTGGGTTTCATAATATGCCTTGCCATAGGGACTAGATAAGCTTTTATGAGTTGCATTTCTATCTGTAAAATGGGGCAAAATAGCTAGCCTTTCATGCTGCTTCATTCATTTATCTATAATATACATTTTCATATTTCTACATAGATATTGTGTTTGCTTATTGAATGGTTTGCATAATTGTGATTTCATTATAACATAATGATTCCCTTAGGGTGCATAATCATTTGTAAGGCACTCATCGATTGCTGGATATTTAGGTTTTTTCCAGTGTTTCGTGATTACAAAGAGGTTGCAAAACATACCCATTATTGTATCTTTCCTTATTTTAAGTAATTTCCTTCAACTGCATTCCCATGAGTGAGATTACCAAGTCAATGTGTAAACAGTTCTGCCAAGCGAGTCCAAGGGAGAAGAGCATATTCCATATGCTTTAAGAGTAAACCATAAATCTTGAAAATGCTGATTGACTAGGGGAGCATCATAGCACATTTGCTTTCATTTGAAATGAAGGCAAACTTTTCCATAACGGAATCCTGTGAATTGGTATCAACCGCATAGGTCCCAAAAACAGGCTGACCAAACAGACTTTAACTACAGATCTGTGATACAGCACAACAGAAATTATCTTGCCCTTGGGTTCACTGCAACATCCAATTTCATTATCATTTTCCCAGTAAACAGCTCTTGCCATCCTTAACTACAGCTGTGTGAAACCAACAGCGTCCACTTGGCAGTAAAACACATACCGAAGTGTTACTCAATTGTTATCCAGAAATAATATGTAAATCATTTCTCCTGGCCAACAAATTGTAAGGTACTTTTTATTTGCCAAAGAGCAAAATCATGGATCCTGAGCGAGTTTTGGCTTCAGTGTCAGTTTTCTGATAGTGAACAATATATCAATGACCTCAAAACTTAAGGTGAGCTCACAAAACCCCAGACGTTTCCCCATGGATTTTGGCATTCAAGCTGTATTCATGAAGCTTTACTTCTGGGCAAATTCCACATTTACCTAACCATTTCCCTAAGGAAAACATATCTCACAATAGTTACACTACAGTGATATTTGTTTCACTTCAACAGAAATTTATTGAGTGTGTATGCAGCAAGGCATATGGAAAAAATACGGGCATGGGTATCATGCAGGCCTGCTGTGTATCCAGGGAAATTCATGCATTTTTTCTAAAGTCCAATGCCCTCAATTATTAAATGAAATGAATAATGCCTCCTTCAAGAAGTAATTGTGAGGTATAAGTAACATAGATGAGAAAAGTGCCCACTATACAATGTGCACTCAGTAAATGTTAATCACTTTTCTCAGAGTCTAAATAGATTCCTAAAATGAAAGATTCTACAGAATGATTCAGAGTCTACAGAATGGCTCAGAAAAGCTATGAAGCAAACAAACACAAATATCATAAAGAGAAAAAAGTTTTGAGGGAAGTACTAAAGAGAGAGATAATTCTGAAGGATACCTGAGACATCAGAACTTGAACTGTATAGAACAATGAAAAAGCCACATCTGTACGCAACTGCCTAAGTTGCATGGTACCTCTGCACGTGTTACACTGCTGGGAGAAAAGCAGGCAATAGCTGGCAGGCATTCTGTGCTTATTTAATGCCAAATTTGTGTTCACTATACCAGTGTGCCAGCATAGTTGCCTATTCTATCTTTTTAAAAACATGTGTAGTGGGCAGATGCTGGCGTGTTGTCGGACAGGGTCTTGGAATCTGCACATTAAGCATGTGTGGGCCCCGCATAGGCAGGCAGAGCCCAGGGCTGGCAGGGCACATTGCCAGAGAATCGGGCTTGGGGACCTATGTTCTCACAGGCACGGGCGGCTGTGGATTGCTCAGGGATGGGGTTCTGGGGATGTGTGGTAGGGAGGACTGCTGAGGGGGAATGAGACAAGGTGAGAAATGTCTTCTGGGGAACTTTCACCAATCAGACTACTGCACTTGAACATAAACAAGGCAATTGAGACCAGATGGTTTGGAGGAGGAAAACCGGAGGACCTTTCAGGACCAAACAAATAAACCCACCAATGTAGGAGACCTTAGTATTAACCACTGCCTACTGGTGCACACAAAAGCTAGGGCTGGGGGTGGGCGTGGCTACCTGGCAGGGCTCAACCACAGACCTACCAGTGTCAGGGTGGACACATTAGGCTGGGCCATGACATTAACCAGCGGTATTGGATCTTCAAGCAGATAATGTGGGGAATTTATGGGCTCACACTTGTGGGACTGCCATACCAGCTGTTTTGTTTGAAGGCTGGGAATGGTGACAAGCTGAGTTAAGCATGACCAACAGAATTCACCAGCACTCATGGGAAATGGGGTTGGGAACAGACTGAGCTAGTCCAGAATGCCACATAAGCAGCTGCAGCCAAGAATTAGCTGTGGGACTCGCTGGCCTGCAACATCCACCAACACACACAAAAGCCGTGACTGGGGGCAGACTGTGCCAGGCCTACCAGCCACTGGCATGCATGAGATCTGGGTCTGGGACTGGGCCTGGTGGGGGAGTTTGGGGGACTCCTCTGGTGGGCTGTACCTCATGCTGGTAAGCACATGAGCCAGGGCTGAGTGTTGGTCAGGCCAAGCTGATCCACTTCACTTGTTGACAGATGTGTGGATTGGCCTCAGGGCCAAATCATAGCACATTGGCATGTGCAGCAGCCAGGATGGAAAATGAACCATGCCAGACCAGGCTAGGCTATCACAAATACTAGTTTACATGATAGCCAGCGGTGGGAGCAGGCTGGGTAGGGCTAGTCTTCAGCATCCACCAATGAGAGTTGAAACTAGGGGCATGCCAGACCATGCCAGCCTGCAGTATCTAATGGCCAAGGGCAACCCAGGTGATTGGTTATGCCAGGCTGGATTGGATAAAGTACAGGCACATGCAAGATCTGTGGCTGGGAGCAGGTCTGCTCAGGGAGCTAAAGGACATCCTGGCTGGGCTGTGCTTCCCACTGGTGAGTACAAGAGATAGAATAGAGGCAGCAGTTTGAGCTGAACACGGCTATAGTATCCCTTGGCATGGGTATAGACTGGATCTGGATTGCGCCAGACTAAGATAGGCTCCAGCACCTGCTAATGTTCACAGGAGCCAGGTTGGGTGTAGGACAGGCTAGGCTAAATTTCAGTGCTTGGTCAGCCTTGTAAGAGTTGGATCTGGGGTTGGGCCAGGCAGGGCTGGGCTGTAGCACACAATGGCAAGAGCCAGAATGGTTACAGGCCAGTCAGGCAAGGCCACTGTAATTGCCAGGACAGGAGATGGGTCAAGTCAGGCTGACCCAAGAACCCACTTGTATATGCAAGATCTGTGATTGGGAAGTTACCTGATAGAAGAGCTTATGGAACTCCTATGAAAGGACCCAGTCATTGCAGGTGATCATAAAAATCAAGAATAGGAGCAGCCCACATCAGGCCAGGTTACAGGGCCCACAGCATATGAATGGGTCAGGTCTGGGAGTGGGCTGGGCTGGGCCAGTACATAGCACCCACTTACACATGTGAGAATGAGGACAGAGTGCAGAACACGCTGGGTTATACCACAATACCAGCCAGTTCAGCCTGAGTGAGCTATGCTGCAGCACCTACCAGCATGAGCTGGGGGTGGAAGCTGACTTGGCTGAGCCAGGCTGTAGCACATGCTGGTGAATGTTGAGGTGAGGAGAGACATGCCAGTTTGGGCTGTAATATCCACCAACACAAGTAAGATCTGGGGAAAAGTGGGTAAGTCTAGTAGGGGAAGCTGCAGAGACTCCCCTACTGGTCCACTGTTCCCACCGGTAAGTGTGAAAGTTGAGACTGGAAGCAGATCAGGCTGAGCAGGGTTACAAAACCCACAGGCCGAGCCCGGTGGCGGGGCCTAGTGGCTAAAGTCCTTGCCTTGAATGCCCGGGATCCCATATAGTACCCTGGCATGTGCAAGACAAGGACTTTGGCCGTTAGGCTACAGTGCCGGGTCTTATCTAGTGATTTCTTTAGGAGTGCAAAAAAAAAAAAATAATGAACTCAGTATTTCAGAATATACTAAAAAGATTCAGATTTAATATTTGGAAAAATCCATAATCTGTCCTTTCATCTGCTTCGCTTACCCTCACTAAATTGATGATATTTGGCATAATAGAGCTACTGAAGTATTCATTGTAATGGAAAAGTCTCCACAGACATAAAATTAAATTCTTTTTTAAAAAGATTTATTTATTTTTACTTGAAAGGCAGAGTTACAGAAAGACAGAGAGAGAGAGAGAGAGAGAGAGAGAAATCTTCCATCTGCTGATTCTCTTCCCAAATGACTTCAGTTGCTGGAGCTGGGGTGCTCCAAAGCTGGGAGCTAGAAGTTTCCTCTAGGTCTCCTGTGTGGGTGCAGTGGCCCAAGGACTCGGAGCCTCATCTGATATTCTCTCACAGTATTAGCAGGGTGCTGGGTTGAAAGTGGAGCAAATGGGACTCAAACTGGCACCCATATGGGATGCTGGTGCCAAACACAGAGACTTAGTTGGCTTCATCTCATCTCAAGCCCCAAAGCAAAGTTACATCCTAAATGCTGCTCTCTGTTTTCAGAAGTAGCAGATTCATTCATTTATATAGGAGTGATTCAGTGTTCAAATTGGCCCTTATACAGCTTGGAGTTTGGAAATAAATATTATTTGAATGCACAGTTAAAATGACAAGAATCTGGAAAGGGGAAAATCATATACCAAACTAAATTGCTTTAAGAACTAATTAGGAATCCTTCATGGCCATTCTCTATGTTTCTACCTTCTATGTCTTCAGTCAGACAACATTGCTAAGAGTTCCCTACATTTTGCATGGTTTGCAGGTGAAGGTTGTCTGAGCTTTAATTTGCTGTTTGATTGGCCCCAGGATCTTCAGGTGTTGCATGAGAGTAAAGTACAGAGTGTGCCTCAGTTCTTGGTTGCCTGCCATTGGACGATGGCCATAGTATTATTAAACCATCCAAGCACGCTGGGTCTCAACCACAAAATTTAATTTTCTCTACTGCAGGGACTAATCAACTACCATAGACTTAGAGACCAAAAGAGACTGTTTTTATCTGTAAAACATTTCCCGCTGCAAACTGAAGTGGAGCTAATTTTAGTTTTGTCTATCCTCAAGGTTACAAATACTGATAGAAATTTCTCCTGATGAGAAACAGATAAGAGGTACAATTTATATGAATACAATATGTGATAGAGATGAAAGAAAGACGAAATCTCCAATGCTCTTGGTGACTTCTTAAGAAATAATACTTAAGGATCCTCTGATATGTAAACTCTCAGAGCTGCTAGTTTAATACAATTTTACATATTCTAGATATGAGAGATGAGAGGTCTCCCTCTTCCTTTTTTCTTTCCCCATAAGAATTTGCTCTTTTTTTCCCAGCCCTGTTCCTTCCTGTTGGCACCTCTTCATTCTCCATTTGTTTGTGTTTTCCACCTTTTAAACACCAAATTTCAGAATCAGAATCGAATCAGATTCAAAGTTCCGAATCTTAAAACAGAAGTAGGAAACAGGAAAATTTATGTTTATCTATTGCACTGTCCCTTAGCTCTTATCAGACCTGTTTCATGATAGAAAAAAAATCCCTGAATATGTAAGGCCCTTTGTTTTCAGGGTCCTTTAGCAGGCAACTATATGCTTACAAATAATTTCAAGACATCCTATTAAACAATCAAAATTTTAAACAGTAAGATGGAACTTGTAGTAGATATCATTAAACCCTGTAACTCTTACCTTTTAAACTATTTTGATTGAGACAAATCTGGAAAAAAAAAAAAAAAGGAAATCGTGTTTTGACCACCTAAGGCTGCTACTGAAGAAAGGGTTACCATATGGCAAAGATTGTTCCTTTGCTGATGCAATCAACATGGAATAATAAAATGGCATGGATGATTCTTGAGGTGGAAAAACTTTTGATTATGTGGATTACACGATCAGAAGCAGTAAATCCACATGGCTCTAAGCCAAGTGACGATTGCAGGAAAGGCAGTGTATCGCTTTCAAATACTCAAAGATGAGCTCATTGAGACATCAAAGGAATACATTTCAACTATAGCAGAGGGTTGATTTGATTGCTTTAGGGCACAAATTGTTTGGCATGGCACCAGAGTTTGGGGGTAAATTCTAAGTACTTATACAGGTGACCCAAGACTTACAGCTGCTTAACTTGTAGCTAAAGTTCAGGAAACAATTAAGATGTAAGTGAAGGGGTTCAGTCGAGCAGTATACTCCAGGAACATCCCAGGAGATATAGGGTTCCGGGGGTTGACTAGACGATCAAGAGTTAGTCTTCAATGTTTCTTTTTTTTTATTGAAACATAATCAAAATTCTACAAAACCAGCTGAAAAAGTAGCTTCTCAAAGCAACTTATGTTTCATTATGACAAACTTGTAGCTGCATAACAAACTCGAAGACCAAGTACTACCTTGCTTAATATAAATACTGGAAATGAATAATGATATTTAAATAATAAGGAAACTAGTGGGCTTTCTCCCAATGATCAGAAAATGAATTCCGACTAAAGATTAAAATTAAGAAACTACTGACTTGAAAGAGCAGTCACTTTTATTGTAAGAATTAAGATGGCTATCAGGAAGCAGACAGCTTAGCAAATTTCATTCCTCTTATACCTTAACACGATAAAGACTATTGAGTATCTTCTGCCATCTAACCACCAATTTTTCTTTGTTATTAAAACAGATAAATTGAGTAACAATGAGATCAACCTGAGGAACTGTTTCCTAATTGTTTCAAGTAAGTCATAAGTAATCCTCATACTGCTAGCTGTTACTACAGAAATGGATCTAAGAGCCAGTCTGGCTGAAGGCATAGGAGAAGGACAAAGAAGAAAATGACAAGCTGGCAAATTGGTTCTACTGGCTAATCTACTTCCAAGTGCCACATCCCAAATGTGTGTGGGTTCATGTCCCGTCTTGGTTTTTTGTTTGCTTGTTTGTTTTGTTCATTTTTTAGGTTCATCTTGTTTTTTTATTATTGGAAAGGCACATTTACAGAGAGAAGGAGAGAGACAAAGATCTTCTTTCCATGATTCACTCACAAAATGGCCACAATGATCAGAGCTGAGTCAATCCCAAGCCAGGAGCCAGGAATTTCTTCTGGGTCTTCCAAAGAAGTGTAGGTTTTAAGGCTTTGGAATCATGCTCTCTACTGCTTTCCCAGGGCACAATTAGGGAGCTGGACGGGAAGTGGAGTACCCAGGATACGAACTGTTGCACGCAAGGTGAGGATTTACCCACTGAACCATCACACCGGATCCCAGCTGCTCCACTTCCAATTCAGCTTATTGGCCTGGGAAGGCACCAGAGGATGGCCCAATGCTTCAGAACCCTTTACCCACATGGGAGACCCAGAGGAAGCTTCTGGCTTCATATGGGCTTAATTCTAGCCCTTGAGGTTATTTGGTGGAGTAAACCAGTGAAAGGGAGATCTTTCTCTCTGTATCTCTGTCTCTCTGTAAATCTGTCTTACCAATAAAAATAAAAAAATCCTAAAAAATAACAGAAGACAATCATTTTTTGTTGCCCCCTCCCCCACTTTCTGTTGGGAGATGTGGTTCTGTGATGCTCTGGTGAGACAGGACGAAAGAGATGCTCCTTGTGGACAGGACGAAAGAGATCACAACACCTCCCTGAGGACATACAAAACAGACTTGGAAAGAGAAGAGTTCTGGTTATCATCACTGATTCCTGTGTACCAGCCAGGAATCAACTTTCTGGAGTTTTATTCTGGGATTAATGAATGTTTTGTATTCTAATTAACATAACTGCATATTTGGTAGTAAAATATACCTCTGCAAAAAGCAATCTTAATTATAAATTTAATAACCTCTTTCTTCCAGGATGTTATCGTATTTTAATTCAAGGAATCAGAATGCAAAACTGTTGTAAAGTCCTTGGACCAACAACAATGATTACACAAAAGATTTTTTTTTAAAGCAGGAAATTGTGGGAAAAATTTGAACCAGAATAACATTCTCCATGTAAAGTTTAACCCAACATATAAGCAATGAAGCAGTTGAATATAGAAACATTTTAAGATGGAAGAATTATCTTTCACTTAGATATTTTTGGCATTTAAGAAATGAAAAGGTCAAAAGTCCATCAGAAGGGCAGGATCCACTGAAAAATGATCTACTTGGTTTTCTAGAATATTTTCATTTGTTATTTTTAAAATTATTCCAGTAAGTTTTATACCTGGGTTCCAGAAAGTTGAGACATTTTGGTGTTACTTATTCAAAGAGACATGATCACAGTTGCCTTTCAAAGAAAACATTGATCTGTTTGAGTTTCCATTTTGAAATAAATTTGTGTTAACCTTAAATGTGAGAAGTATTTTCTAGACATTTCCTGTGAAAAGAAGAAGGTGAGAATCAGAAAGAAAACATGGAGAAGAAGAATATCAGGATGGAAATTGTGTGAATAATGGATCTTTTAATTTCTCCAATCTGGCATTAAAGATTGACCTACATGTTTGGTACATTTATCAGAGCAGGCAGGGCAACTCAAATGAGTAAAAGAGAAAACGATTTTGAAGAATTCTTTCGAAATGATTGTTGTTGAGGTTTTACAGGAAACATTCGTTTTAAGCAAAAAATGAAACTAGAAGGAAGTTTCTCCCAAAGAAAACAATTATAACTATACTTAATTGCCTGGAAATAATTTGTCATGTAAAATTGGACCAACCATGATAGACTTATATAAATGGTTTAGAGGTGCAAATGTCGTAATGCCGCATACTTTCTTGGCACATGGTGTTCCGATAACACATTCAAGACAAGGGATGTGACTTTCACTTTTTATCTCTCCTCCTCTCCTCCTCTGCCTTCTCTGCAATCCTGTCTGCCTCTTGGGGGGCTGGGGAGAGTCAAAGAGGAGGAAGAATGGGCATAAAAGAACTCTAAGAATCGAGGGCTGCTACTCGATGTATTTTATTATTTCAGGAATTCATTCAAAGCTGGGCTGCAATTACATTTAAAACAGGAGAATAATGGGCTATTGACATGTATATGGTTTTAGAAATATAAGGCCTCATTTTCTCAGCTGGAATTTCCCCTACAATGTGCATTTGCATTACATTAGAAATGCTCTTTTGGAAAAGCAAGATCACATGTATTGAGACATTTTGACATTATCTGGGTCAGAGGGAACATTTAAAAGCAATAGCCCTCCGAGTACTGAAGCTCTCTTACAGACAAGCAGTGCAGAGCAATAGGAAAGAGGGAGGCCAGCCCCGGGTATCTCCCTGCAATGGCCATGTTTTATGACATACTTGCCTAACCCAGACATTAATCTACTGAAGACGGATTGGCCTGGTCATGGTCCTCTGCTAACCTTCAACGGTGTGTACATTACCTAAATTGAAATCCGCACTTTTTCATGCTACATGTGGTTTGATGTGATGGTCCAAGGAATGTAGGGTGCATTAGAATTGGTTTTTATGTGGAGAGAATCTCCCCTCCTATTTACCTTTCATCAAGGCAGCTGCAGGCTTTCCTTCTCCCTTGACAATGAAGGCATTCTTCTCCACTGCTTAACCCAAGAGTAGCTATCCTGGCCAGCTCAGAATCGCATGGCATTGGTCAGGTATGTAAGTAACTCAGCGCCTTTCCTGTTCCCAGAAGTGCCAAAGACATAATGAAAAAGGAATGCAGAAGTTTTCACCTGTTGTAATTGTCTAATAAAGCCCTGCACAATGACTTCTTTGTCATCTTCCAAGAAGAGGTCAGTTGTAAATTGTTACTGAGTGTATGAATGCTTTATATGAATAAAAAGACCTGTATAATTGGTACGCTACTACAAGCAGAATCTCATCGAAGTTGCACAAGATGTCTATAATTTTCTAATCCCCCATGTCCTAGTTTCCCAGACATGACATTCTCTATTTACCTTGCACTTACGTTTCTTTCCTGAATGGGTAGAGGAACCAGACTTATACTGGCCTCTGTATAATTAGTGGAATCAGAGGCCAGACACGGGGAGTTAGAAAACAGTGAATCCTTGTGAAACTGCCATTCCTGGATTTTTCTGTGTGCTGTGGGTTAAAATTGAAAGAGTAAATAGACACTAAAACAGTGAAGAGCATAGACTTTCAGATGGGCAACCTGAGTTCAAGTCTTATTTCTCTAAACGTATCACCTGCGAACCTAAATTCCTTATCTCCCATTGGTGACTGTGTGAAGATTTCCTGAGATTTCATAATCATCCAATTTTTCTAACAAGTGTTTAAGAAGTACTTCCAAGTACTAAGCAAAGTGTATATTCCCAATTATTGGAGATGTATGGCTAATGCCTTGCTTTCACGGAGGCTATAGTGGCTCATCAAGCAAGCATTTGCCGCGCAGGGTTGGCACATAGTAAACACATCATAAATTTGCTATTATCCTCATAATTACAACAGTAAAAGTATGCAGTGTCACATTTCTATACTTCCTTTCAAACACATTCCGTACTGTCACCTGGAAGAGCAACATGGGGGCTATTTTAAACAATGGTTTTAACATACTTATAGTATTTTTTCACTCCTGTTCTCAGTACAGATACCTTGTTTAAACATCAGGTCTCTGTTTTGGCAATCAAACAGGATAGGTGTTTTCACTCTAAGGTTACTGAGCAGTAACTACCAGTCAGACACTAGCACAGAGAATCTGGGAAGAAAATCTCTTCATCCTTTCCAATTATCAAAATCCTTTTTGATGTCTCAATATTCAGTGAACCTACCCATGAAATTACCTTGCCCCAGGGTAGAAATGCTCTCAAAGTTTTGAGCCATAAAGGACCTATTCACTATTAGTGATAAAAGATGTCATTGCTGACATTGAAGCAACTGAAATTTTAGTGACTTGAACCTTCCTGTCAGAGAACCATGCTGACCTGTTTCCTAAAGTCACCTGAATGGTATTGCCTGGCAGATCCCTACAACTGTGTAGCAAAGGGTTCGGACATAAATAGTAAGAATTCAGCAAAAGGATAGCAAAGAACTGAGATAAAACAAGTTGACATAGCTATACAGAAAAGCTGTACACCTGCCTGAGTTGTACTGACAAGAACCAATTCGATGTGTTCCCACTTTCCTAAGCAATAAATTTCCTTGGTGAGTAATAGTGCATACCTACCAATTTAGAAAATTAGAGAGATAGTTTCTGTTCCAGAGAACTGACTTCAAAAGGTGTTTGGAGAACTGAAAGTGTTTGAGTAATCCAAACTCTCCACAGAGTAACTCCTTAGAATGTGTTCTATTGGCAGCGGGAAAGGTTCGCCCAGAGTACGGAACACTTAAAGAGAGGAACTCAATTATACATACCTTTGATTGTCTGCATCAGGAGGGACTCTGCCAAGAGCATGGTGAAATACTTTACAATTCTGCTAGAAAATATCGTGGGTAGGTCAGCTTACCTTTTTGTTGAACATGATTTATTTCTTAGACTTTTAGAATAATGGCAGTTAAGCAAGACTTCAGATTTGGAGAAACCGGTGATTGAATAACAGAATGTTTTAGCAGAACTGATTAAAAAAAGAAAACATCCGGAGAAAACAAATTTAAGTCTCAACAATTTTCAAATTCAAATACAGTTTTCTTCTACTTTCTCCCCTAAAATGATAGAGTCCTCTGTTTCCTTTTGATACTGCTTTGTTATTTCTGGAGTTTCTGGAGCCATTGAGTATTTAGTAAGGTATCTTGTGATGTAAAGCAATTTTTGTGGGAATAAAAATGTGAAATAGACACAGGGAAACTTGTGGTTTTGATTCTGATGGTGAATACAGGAGAACTCCTTCTGAAGACACCTGGATGGATTAACAAAGAACAGGAGTCTTGGCCATTTCACCTACATAGGTAGATCATTTCCCTCATGAGTCCCTCCAACACTGAGGCATCAAGAAGCAGAAAAATAAAAAAGCAACTTTCCAATGAAGTCTGGATGCACAGACAGCACCATATTCTTACCATACAAATTTTGGGGTATCAGGGCAGTCCAAATTTTCCAATGGCAACAAAAATGTAAAATTCCATTGCTTTAAAATATGTTCAGTTTACACTAAACTATGGTTTACACTATACATTCACTTGACCTAGTAGGAGCTCTGCTCATTTAAATTACTCAGACATCCTTGAAAATTTTAGTGTGTGCTTCTGTCCTATCCGTGGTAGAAGAATAAGGACATGTGTGAACATTGGCTTTTTACTGCTTCCACCAAGAAGGGACTCATATTAGGGCAACTCTTATTTCTTTGGCCAAATAACTGAGACTAAAAGAAGATACAAAAGATAGGTGTCTCATGTAGCAAGATTTCTATATTCAGTAAAATCATGATTTATAGTAGGATCTCTTTCTGTTTAAAAAGATAAGTAGATATTATTTTGTTTGGAAGGTGGGGTGGGAGGTAACAGACTCAAAGCCAGATATCCCATCTGCTGGTTAATTCCCCAAAGGCCCATAATTGCTACTGTTGAACCATGCTAAAACTGGGAGCATGTAACTCAAATGAGCTCCCAGATGGCACATATCACAGGAAGCTGGAATCAAAAGCAAAACCAGGGCTTGAACCCAGGGCTTCTGGTATGGGATGTGGCACTCCAGGTAGCAATGTTAATCCCTGAAGTAAGTGCCTACGCTTAAAGAAAGATTCTTCAGCCTATTCATTAAATTGGGCCACTGGTTCATAGGTGGGGGCAATTTTTCTTTTTTTTTTTCTTTTTTGCTGTAAAAAATATTTTGCAATAGCTAGAGGCATTTTTCATTGTCACTGGCACAGAAACGATGACACTGGTATCTAGTGATTAGAGGCCTGGGATATTGCGAGACACCCTACAGTGCACTGGAAAGCCATACAACACATTATTTACTTGGGAATATAAATGGTATTGATTTCTGAGTATTGATACTGAGATCCTGTATTAAACTGGGTTTATCACACCTTGAGTACATAACAAAGATACTTATGGAAATCTAGATGTATAAATTTCCAATAACTGCAGCTGTTGCCATTCCTGAAGGGATAAGTACATTGATGAAATAGGAAATAAAAACAGTGATATTTTACAATAATAGTTTTGATGTAGGGCGCAATGCTTATCTATGGAAGAAAAAAAATGAAGGCATTTCTTTACTTGACATCATTTGCAGAAATAAATTTCAGATGGATGATGAAATGTAAAAGTAAAAAAGGAGATTTTAAGTTTATTTGAAGAAGTACGAACATGTTTTTAAACCAAAGGGCCAATGTTCAGTTTAAACAGAAGACTTATCAGGGCAAACAAGCAACAATAAGAGACACACTTCAAGAAAATTATGCATAATTGTGCTAATATCAAATTACAGGATAAGAGATGGGAAACATATGTTCAAATATTTACAAGACACTCGACATTATCTAAAATATATAAACAAATCCATCAAATACACAAGCATACTTCAGAAAGTTCATAGGAATATAGAATTAAAAGATGAATATTTTGGTGTCAAAATTTAAATGCATGCACACTTTTTTTCAAAATACACATTTCTTATGAGCATTTTGAACAATCCTCTTAAAATGAAGAAATAAAAATAAAACACTGCTAGACCTTGTACAGTTTGTCAAAGCATGAAAAAGCTTCAAAACACCAAAATGATGATGGCTTGTCAAAGGGACAGAGGAATCAACCTGAAAGAGCTCTCAATGGTCATGCTGGAACAACTTACGGAATAAAATAAATAACACAGTATTAAATTATAGCCCAAAGCACAAAATAAATATACATGAGTCTACATTGATATAAATGACTGAGTCAATAAATACATGCAGAAGAAGACAGAAGTTCCGCCAAAAGAATTCCAAACACTTCAGTAGACAGCACCGCCTGCAGGAGGCCCCAGTTCCACCCAGGACCTCTCCTCCCCCTCTTGAAGAATAGATTGAATTCCTTCAAAGGAATCTAATGTCAAAAATAAAGAAAGTAACTTTACAACACAAAGACCAGTCACACACTACCATGCTCAGGGATCAAGCTTAACTTTACCAGTCAAAAGGCTTGTTCTCACATTCCCTGATAGGAAATGATAAGGCTGACACATGTATCATTTTTTCAAAATATGTAGTTCATGAACTTTTTGAAAAACCCACATAGGACATACATCTCAAAATAATTTCGCACTGAAACAAAGTTATCCTTTTAAAAAAGGTGTATTTATTTTTTATTTGAATGGCACAGTTACAGAAAGGAGACCTTGATTCTGCAAACAGCCGCAATGGCTAGAGCTGGGTCCATCTGAAGCCAAGAGTTTCTTCCATGTCTTCCTCCAGGTCTTCCACATGGATGCAGGATCCCAAGGACATAATCATTTTTCCACTACTTTCCCAGTCCATACGTAGGGAGCTGGACCAGAAGTGGAGCAGCCAGGACACAACTGACACCCAGATAAGATGCTGTCACCAAGAGAAGATGTTTAGTCTACCATGGCACCAGTCCCTCATGAACTTATTTTTGTAGGGCTTTGCTCTTAGTGGAAAACTCATAAATTTTGAATAATATAAAATTTAATGAGTTGTATACTAATGTTGATTTCTTGTTTTTAATTTTACTGATTTACGTACTTTTTGAAAGCCAGTGTTTCAGAAAGAGAGAGATCTTCCACCTGCTGATTCACTTCTCAGATGGCCAGGCTGTTAGCAGGTAGCTGGATTGGAAGTGGAGGAGCCAGGACAAAAATCAGTTTTGCATATGAGAAACCAGAAGAACTGGTCATGGCTTTATCTGTCATGCCAAAATCCTGACCCAACTTACCAGTTTTGATACAGGTACTATGGTGGTATAAGATTTTAACAAAGGGGATGAAGGGATTGTAGGAACTGCAACTTTTAGGAAATCTAAAATATTTTTTAAAAATCCACAATTGTTCAAAAGTGGGAAAGAGGTGAGAAGATAACCCAAAGTAAAAATGGGCAGGCAGTAGAAATGGATGTTTACAAAAGGAAAAAAAAAATCAATGAATCTGTGAGAAGATATTCAAACTTATATCAAGTTAAGGAACTGTAAATCAAAGTTGAAATGACATTTTCAAGTTTGGTACTTTCAGGAGGGGAAAGGGCATAGTTTGGCATACAGTGTTTTCTTTCACTATCTTCTTTTTTTCCTAGGTGCATTTTTAAGGGACTTTTTAAATTGTTGCTTTATAATGCAGTTCTATAGACTCGAGGATTTCTCCTCCGGCTCTCCCCACTGACTTTCCCCTAGCGTAGTAGTACAGTCCTGCAGCAGGTCTGCCCTTTCACGGCGTGACCAATGACATGTGTTTTTGTTAGCCAGACTCACCTGCCCAATGCATTTTTCCCAGATTTATTCTCGGTAGCTCATTCCTCTTTGCCCGTGGACAATAAGTGAGGAACTCAAGTGAAAGCTTAAACCCATTCAACACAGAAAAAAAAAAAGGCACTTTGGGATGTGCAAAGACTGAATTCTTAACAGTGAAGGATGACACAAAGAAAACCTGTGGCTTTATTCCAAGAAATTGTATCCTTACAAGACAACTCTATCATTTACTAAAAGGCATCAAGTTTATGCCTCACTCTTTTGGTATCATTTATAGAAAACTTGTTAAAATTGAGTTAAAAATTCTTATATGTAATAGATTATTGAAATAACACTTCTCGAGCCCGGCGGCGTGGCCTAGTGGCTAAATTCCTCGCCTTGAACGTGCCAGGATCCCATATGGACGCCGGTTTTAATTCCATCCAGCTCCACTTCCCTTCCAGCTCCCTGCCTGTGGCCCGGGAAAGCAGTTGAGGACGGCCCAAGGCTTTGGAACCCTGCACCAGTGTGGGATACCCAGAAGAAGTTCGAGGATCCTAGCTTCGGATCAGCATAGCATCGGCTGTTGCGCTCACTTGGGGAGTGAATCATTGGACGGAAGATCTTCCTCCGTCTCTCCTCTCTGTATATCTGACTTTCCAATAAATAAATAAATCTTTAAAAAAAAAAAAAGAAATAACACTTCTCAGTTTTACACTGCTTTTTGTATTTGTGACCTTTCTGGTAGTTCCTACACACACTTATTCTAGACTTAACTACGAACATCTTGGTCAATTGAAGTTACAAATGAAACTTCAATTCTATTGCATTTTGGGTCTTGGAAGCTCTGCCAGTGTTGTTACGTGCATAGGCCTAGACAAACACCTGTCTGATCTGAATCAGCCAAAGTACTCCCATGGCCCCAGCAGAAACATCGCAGCACGGGTCACCAGACCTGTGAGTGAGGTCATTTGACACCAAGGCATCCTGGACAGTCCGCCAGATGACTATGAGTGACCCCAGATGGGAACAGCAATCTGCCCTGAACCAGAAAAAAAGCTCACACAACAGTACTGTCAACTAAGAAAATGGATAAACCTAACAAGGTTTTTGGGGTGGGTCTGAAACAAATGAGAAATGCTGCTTCATGGTACTTGAAATACAGAGCTAAATGATAACCCATAATGTCCTTTGATAATTTATAATGTGGGAATATTGAAACTTTGTGATACTAAAAATAGAATTTAAAAGTCAATCTTTTTAAATCGGTAGTGTTTTCTTTCTGATTTTTCCTTTTGATGCTCTACACAAATGCTCTGTGAGCATACTTTGCTTGATTGTAATTTGATATAATTCCTCAGTCACCAAAGCAATGCCCCTGCAGTCAACTTATATGTAACTATATTTACTTACTAATATCTTGGTCACCTTCTGCATTGTTATTCTTAAGACCATGCCATTGGACAATACTGAGAGACACTTTAGAGAAATGTAGAAGTGAAAGAAACTATTGTGTAATTCTTCTTTGAATAGTGGTTTGAGGCTTTCATGAGTATTGGTCATTTTCCTTCAAATCATGTTTTATCAAGGGCTAGTTTGAACGTTGTGTTGGTGGGTGCAGTTCAAACATTTAAACATAATAAATTTAATTATTTATAGGAGATTTACACCTAAATAGCATTTCTTTTCCTTCTGTGAATTCGCTGAAACTTTGCCTATACATATTAGGAGGTTGCTAATGTTTCCAGAATTTCTGATGAAAGAGGCCCATCAAAACAAACCAGTTATCTCAAACAGGTCTGAGAATTCAGGCATCTGCTGCTTTCCAACTCATAGAAAGCTTAATGTCCAATCCTCTCCTCTCCTGTTTCAGACCCAGTGACTTACTTAACATGTTGTAGAAGCACTGAGATATCAACACCACAGAGGCTCACCCTCCTACCCTTCCAGCTTCTTCTCCAGCTATCCCACCCATTTTGGAGAGTTTGGAAGCATGCCATACGTCTTGCCAAGTGCATACTCTGGGCTGCAATCAAAGTTATTTTAGGAAGATTTGCTATGTGAAAAAATCATTCAGAGGGATAAGATTGAAGCATTTGAAATCCCTCACTTAATTTTAAGTAGTAACCCACCTCATAAAAAACAGCAAATGCTAAAGAGGAGTTTCTTTGCCAAAATCAGTATTATAGAATAATGTAGTATGGTACACACTGAGCAATCGCCAGCAAGAACTACAGCAAAGTCAAACATCTGCACCTATTTAAGGCCCTTGTTTTTTCCCTCGCAATGGCAGGAGGGTAATTCAGGCTAACGTTACTGTTATTGCTTAAATGGCAGTGACTTCCATTTTGTTTGCTTGCAGCAATGTGATTGTCTTTAAGAAATGCATTTGATTCTTTACATTTACATTCCTATGTGCACAAAGCAAACTGAGAGCAGGACATACTTATTTCACACAAGTATGATCATACACACTCGCACCAGGAAAATGAAGCCTGGGCTTTTGTAAGCATTTTGAAATGTGACCTATGACTCTGCTACTACCTTGTGTGAAAGACTGATCTTGAAGGTGACTAAGCTGATTGTGTTCCTTTTGGAGGGAAATGGTCATCTTCCACTTTGATTTCCTTCTACATGGTTCACTGAAACAGTAAAGTCATCTAGTTTGAGGTCATAGTAATTGAGTATCCATATCCAAGTCTACTTGTTTTATAACTACAAGACCTTTAACACAAGGATACAGTAGACTCTAGAAAACCGGAGGTAGGTTGTGGGACAGGTGACTGCAAAAGTACACAGAGAGCTTGATGCAATAAGCGAATATTTCTAAATCTTAATTAATGGGTTACTGTGTATGTTTCTCAAAACACATCAAATTATATATTTCAAATGCATTGAAAAATGAAAACAACATAATCATGCAGAATCAGGTCAAATAGGGTTTTCCAGATTCTGGTGAACAATTTGAATTTCACCAGGTGTGACAAATTGATTGGAGGTTTTCTAACAAAGGCATGGTCTGATCTCATTTTCATTTTGAGACAAACCCTGTCTGTGATATGACTGATACATTGTAGAAGGCAAAGTTCTGAACAAAGAGACTCTGGGACCTATTGCAATGCTCCAGGAAACAGGTCATAGAGTGGGACAGCAGAAACACAGCAAGCTGTGGCTCTTCTACGGAGAATATTGTTCTGCACCATCTAGGTTTCTCCTGCATAAGCAGGAAAGATTTAAACCACAGTTGCTAGGAAAATTTTGCCACCAGTCTGCAGGATTTTCTTTTCTTTTTGTTTTGAAGATTTATTTATTTTTATTGAAAAGTCAGATTAACAGCGAGGAGAGACAAAGAGAAGATCTTCCATCTGTTGATTCACTCCCCAAGTGCCCACAATGACCAGAACTGAGACAATCCAAAGCCAGGAGCCAGGAGCTTCTTCTGGGTTTCCCATGTGCTGCAGGGTCCCAAGGCTTTGGGCTGCCCTCTACTGCTTTCCCAGGCCACTAGCCGGAAGCTGTATAAGAGGTGGAGCAGCTGGGACATGAACCAGTGCCCTTAAGGGATATCAGAGCTTGGAGGTGGTGGGTTAGCCAGATAAGCCATTGTTCAGGGCCCTTCGAATTTTCTCTTCTGAAGAGAGCTGCCTGCTAATAAACACTAACTTGTCTTAGATTCTACCTCCTGGAGAACCCAACTTGTGACCTTTTCTAAGAGGAGCAAAGTATTCAAGGGTTGCATGCTCCCATCCTGTGATACGTGGTGGGTTGTGTTGTACGGGTATGTCAGGTCACCATTGGACTGTTACCCTCTTCCCCTGTCATGGTACATAGGTAGTCGCTTAACCTGTGGGCTTCTCAATTCCAGCTTCTGTAAAATAAGGAGAAAATTAGCAACCTACGGAATTACAGGAAAACAAAACTTTCATATTTCTGTAATAAAACGTATTGAAATGTTAAAAATCACTGAATACCTGCTTATTTTGTTGATGGAACTCTATCCGTTGCTTTCACTTGGTTCTTTTCTATTAAGTTGCTTTTTCTACAATTATGTTCATCTCTAAAAGGGAAATAGGAAATATTGAGAGCAGGATTAGGTGAAATCTATTCACTTCTGCCAAGCTTTTGCAGATCTCAGAGGTAATCAGAAAAGATCGTTGGGCATATTTACAAATCCTGATGTGTTAGGTTTTTTTTTTTCTTTTTTCTTTATTTATTTTGGATAGAAATTAAGATTCTAAGTCACTGCCTAATTTGATTTAACTCCCCTTATCTTGATCTTGTGTCATACTGTTTGTTTCAGAAAACCTTGTTTTAGCTTCAAGAACTTTGTACACGCTCCTTCTGCCTAAAAAATTCTCAATTTGTGCCTTTATTTTTAAGGTTATTAAATTATTGTTTTATTTATTTGAAAGGCAGGATTACTGGCATAAAAAGACAGAGAGATCTTCCATCTACGAGTTCACTAACCAAATGACCACAACAATGGAGATGGGCCAAATTACAGCCAAAATCCAGGCAATTATTTCAGGTTTCCCTTGTGGTTGCAGAACCCTAAAACTTGAGCCCACCTCTTCTTTCCAAGGCCATCAGCAAGGAGCTGGATAGGAAGCGGGGCAGCCAGCAATTACCTTTACTCCCATACAGGATACCAAGCTCTGAGCATTGCTGCTGTGCCACAATGCTGCCCCGACCCGTATCGTCCTATTGATTTTTTTTAATATTATTTTTTTTGTTTGTTTTTTGTTTTTTTAAAGATTTATTTTTATTATTTTTTTTTATTGGAAAGGCGGATATACAGAGAGGAGAACAGAGAGGAAGATCTTCCGTCCCATGATTCACTCCCCAAGTGAGCGCAACGGCCGATGCTATGCCGATCCAAAGCCAGGAGCCTCTTCCGGGTCTCCCACGCGGGTGCAGGTTCCCAAAGCTTTGGGCCGTCCTCGACTGCTTTCCCGGGCCACAGGCAGGGAGCTAGAAGGGAAGCGGGGCCGCCGGGATTAGAACCGGCGCCCATATGGGATCCCGGGCGTGCAAGGCGAGGACCTTAACCACTTGCGCCACGGTGCCGGGCCCCTATTGATTTTTTGAAACTCAGCTGATAAATTATGTGTTCACAAGGAATATTTTTTTCTGACTACCCAATCATGTCTGGTGATTTCAACATGCTTTAGCCACTGTAAAAACAAAATTGAAATTTTGCTGTAGAGGATCTCACACACACTATTTTTCTGAAAAGTAAGTGAACAACGTGTGTCCTGATTTTATAGTTTGGGCTTCTTTTGAAAACTTTTTTCTTCTTTCACAGGTACAGCGATACGCTCTCTGGTTCTGCCACCTCTGGTGTGCTAGCAAAGACAGAGTTACAAGCATTTCTGTAATACTTGCTGAGATAAAATTGAGATAGTAGGGATGTATTCACTGATAGTTGTCCCTGAAAAGTGGAGTTCATGTCTTCACTTGAGTCTGGCAGGCTTTGTGACTATATCCACTGAGAAAACAGGATGGAAGTTCAACTTCTATCAGTTTCTAGTCTCAAGCTTTAGAAATTAAGCAGCTTTGAATTGGTAAAAGCCCCAGGCAATGACATGGCATGTTGTTTTTGTTCCACTGGTGTCAGTGGAAGTCATCCAGCTGAACCCAAACCAAATTCCTAACACAACAGTTCTGAGACATAATCAAAATGGTTGTGGTTTTTAGCAAATAACTTGGGACAATTTGTTACACAGTAGTTGGTAAACAGAACAACCTCATTGACTTCTCCAGGATTTCTGTCTTCCCTTTTTCTTACCTTGTCAGTGGATCTTGTTGCAATGCTCCCCTACCACTTAAACAAATCTTTTCCTTGTTCCCAGTGTTCTCATTACACTCAAAATTTCAAATGAGACATTAACTTGACAATGGAACCATCAACCACGTGTTGGTTAGGTATGACAAATAAAAAAAAAACAGAGAACTTGTACTTATTTTGTAATTTATACTTTAATTTCAAATTTAATCTGAGAGGCAGAAAAACAGAAAAAAAGGAGTAAGGGAGAAAAAAGATAGAAAAGGGAGGGGACACTCCCATCCACAAAATTGTGGCCCAAATACCTGTTATAGTAAGGATGGGACCAGGGCCAGGGGCCAGAAATGTGATCCAGATCCCCCAAAGGGTGGCAGGAACCCAGTTACTTGTGTAATTACTGTTGCCTCCCAGGGTCTCCATTGGTTAGAACCCGGAGTCAGGAGATGGAGCCAAAAATTGAACCCAGGCTTCTGTGTGAGGGATGCAAGCACCTTAACCCAAAGGCAGAACACAAACTCCAACAACTAGTTTTGAAGGAAATGAGATTTGTAACAAGAAGCACCTTATCTTAGAGGAGTGTTCACTTTGATGTGGCAGCTTCCACTCCCTGACCTTCATACTTTCTTCGAACTCATTTTAACCTCTTTAAACACTCAATGATGTTTTTTATTTACAAGGATGGTCAATTCCAGCGTCACGTATTTATAACATTCGATAAATGGTACAAGCTTTAAATATTCTCACAGGGCATCCTCCATCTTCATCCTTTCTCTTTTGCCTGTGCATTTTACTAACATAATAAAGAGCTTCTCAAAATTTGGCTCACAAGTCACTTGCACCAAAGTCAGCAGGTTAAGATGTAACATTGCTTGGGATGTCTGCAATCTGTATCAATGAACCATTAAATCCCAGCTGCTCCTCACTTCTGACTCTGGCTCCCCTTTAGTGCACATTCTGTAAGGACTCAGATGATGGCTCCTGTAGTTGGGGTCCTGCCATCCATATGCGAGATCCAGATTCGTATTCCAGACACCTGTCTTCAGACATCCTTCAAAGGAATCAATGAATTTCTCTCTCTCTCTCTCTCTCTCTCTTCTATCTTTTTCCAGGTACAATTTTTAACATTATATTTAAAAAGCACTTGTAACACTTGCATCAATTCACTTTGGCTGCCTCTGTAACCTCCTGAACTACAACCCCAAAGAATGGGGCTTGGGAATCTACATTGTAATAAACTTACCAGATGATCTTGTATTGGAATCACCAAATACAGGGACATTTTAGTGTCTTTAGTAGGCCCCTTCCTATAATAACAATTCATTGTGATTCTTTCTGTGCTGTTTCGTGATTTTGTAGTGCTTTGGTTTCTTTTTCTTTTTAATTGTTGGTTAGTTTTCTTTATTTGAAAGGTGATGGGGTGAGAAGGGAGAGATGGACAGCAAGATTCCTTGTCTGCCAGTTCTCTTTCCAAAGGTCTGCAATTGCTAGAACTGGCCGGGCTGAAATCAGGAGAAAAGAACTCAGCTTTGTTCTCCATCATGGATGGCAGGGACCCTTGTACTTGCATGTCACTTGTTACTTCCTAGCTCTTGCATTAGTAGGAAGCCGTGACATGCGTCAAAACACTCTGATGTGCATTAAATGTTCCAAAAGGCCTCTTAATCATTGTCCAAACACCCATCCCTAACATGCTATGGCTTCTAAGTTGCATTTTTCTCTCCCATTCATATCTCCCACATATCCATGTCCTACTTCTCCTCTTATTGTCAAATTGATTAACAAATGAGTCGCAAGTATGATTTTTGTAAGCTTCTAGGTATCATTTTTTTTTAAATCTTGTTTTTGTTAGGGGGTCACCGCTTGTCTCTCTCAAACACATTATCAGTGCGGCCACTTGAAAAAGGAAACAGAAGTTGCTTCTTCTGATCTTCAGATAACTTCATTTTTACAGAAATATGTTCATTTTGCTTAGATGACCACATTATTTCTGATTCCAGTTGCTGCCACGAGCTGAAGAAAGAGTTGTCTGACACTGCTTTGCCCTTCCCTTGAATATTTTGATATTTGTCTTACTCATTTTTTTTTTCAGGACGCACCTGTGTCTTTTTCACACAATGTGGTAAATATTATCATACATAAGCATTGCACTGGCATTGATGCATAACTGTACCCTGCACTGGCCAATCAAGCATCAGGAGGAGTGAGTTTCAGGAAACCAAGATGATGTGTCCTCAGCCACCTGAAAAAATATGCAAAGAGTCAGGTTACATATGGAATTCATTAGGTGTTTTCTCTCTGTCCGTTCCTGATCAGTTTTCTCACCACCCTCTCCAAGAAAAGTACACGAGCTGGGTGAGTTCACTCACATGCCCTGGTTCAATTTCTCAAGAAGCACGTATTGATCACTGCCATAGTTCAAAGCAGGGTCTTGAGTGGTGAGGTGGGAGTGGGGGCTTTTCCAAAGCAAACAGGAGGGAATGAAGGGAGGAGCCCACATGGCAGCTGGATTCTTGAACTCCCAGGTAATGTAGAGAATACAGTGATTTATGAACTGTCCTGGACTAAGGTACAGTAAAATTGTGTGGTACAATTTAGGGCATACCATAATTCTCCAATACAGTGATTTCATTTCAATGTTAACAGTTCTTCTGCAGCCTATAAAATATTTACATTGCGTTTCTCAACATATACATTATTTACTGTAAGTCTATAAAATATTAATGCAATTTTCTATAAAGATACTGTACATGATACATTACTTTTTACCAATATTTTTCGTCTCCTTCTTAAAGCAAACATGCCACGAACTGGGAAAACTTTTTTGAAATTAAGGAAAATGCACGATATTGAAGTATACACATGGAACAAACAGGAGATGACACTTTTTTTTTTCCCTCTATGGGCTTGGTCCCACCCACCAATAAACTGCAGATCTGCTTTGCCTTAAACAGCAAATGAGCAACAAGAACAAAAGATGATGGGGTTTCAGGCAAGCGCCTTGGATTGACCACAAGGAATAGAAAATTTCCAAAGGAAGACCGTAATGGAATGTATGCACAACGTACCACCTGAGACATGCAAAAGGGGGATCAGTCACCAGCAGCATTCCCAGGGCTGCGATGCTGATTTGACCATGCTATACCACATTCTTTTTTTTTTTAAAGATTTATTTATTTTTTTTTTATTGGAAAGGCGGATATACAGAGAGGAGAGACAGAGAGGAAGATCTTCCGTCCCATGATTCACTCCCCAAGTGAGCGCAACGGCCGATACTATGCCAATCCAAAGCCAGGAGCCTCTTCTGTGTCTCCCACACGGGTGCAGGGTCCCAAAGCCTTGGGCTGTCCCCGACTGCTTTCCCGGGCCACAGGCAGGGAGCTGGAAGGGGAGCGGGGCCGCCGGGATTAGAACCGGCGCCCATATGGGATCCTGGGCGTGCAAGGCAAGGACCCTAACCACTGCACCACCGCGCCGGGCCCTATACCACATTCTTATGTAACTTGGTTTAGGTTTTGAGACTTTTCCTTGAGATGCCCTAGAGAATGTGACGCCCTAGGGTATTTATGGGAAAATTTGGAATGAGAAACATGATTATATTTCTCCAAATCTTCAGTAAGATTTACTCAACATTTCAAGTAAACAGTATTTTAATTGAATTTACCGGAAAGATCAAATTTCATCCACACAGCCCTTGAACTCTTCACATTATTGGGAAGAAACAGTTTAACGCAGAGGTTATATCTATGAATTGCCAGATATGTGGAGAAAAAGTAAGGGGGAAAAATCCAACGCTGAAAATGTTTTGTCTTCATGATGGTAATTGACTTTGAAGTCATCCAATTAGAGTCCAGACTTCATTCACAGTCACCGGCATGCACAGTACCATTAGTTCTCCTGATTGCAGAGAAAATGGACTTTATTTGCAGAAACTCAGAATGGAGGGGGATGGTGTAGAGCTCATTAAAAACCATTTAACACTAAACTAAATGTCAGCATACTTTGAAAGAGGCATATTAGTTAATGTACACAAGAAGTTATCAGCACTTGTGATAAGCCAAAGAAACCAAACAGTGAAACCCATTAGATGGTACTTGCCTGACAGTCGGGCTTTAAGAAATGTTTTAGATAAATCAGATTGGGATTGACAGAAAAAATGGCATTTACAAGGATGGATTTTTATTTAGAGTCTTACCAGGAGCCAGAAATCCTGAGTTTTGAGGTATCTTAAGTGATTAACTTGTCTACAATGGGATGGTGAACTTACAGGGACACAGAAATCATAGCCATTTTGGAACTAGAAGCTTATTTTTTTAGTTTTTGGGGGGTGGGGAGAGAGTTTCTCATGGTTATAATGGATATAATAGACAATATACAGAGTGTTGCTACTTCCAAAGCTTGTAATTTAAAACCTTCTTCCCTGGGTGTAGTCGGCTGGCACTAGAGTGAGAAAGAAATTCTGAGACACAGTTCTGATATATGAGTGGCCCTAAACATAGCATTTAGAGCCTTCACGGTTATACTATCTCTCTCAGATGGATTTGTAGATACTAAATGAATTGTTACTTTTGACAATACCTTATGGTGACAATAGAGAAGTATTTCTTGTGAGTTCACAGTTGGGATGCGTAGACTAAAACAAAAATCCAATGACTTTAACCCCAAACCAGTCCAATATGATGATGATCATTCCATATCGAAGGACTATAAGCAGACCCACTGTCTCCATGAAATGACAGCAAGTGATGCCATGGCTTCATGTCACCACAAGTTATGATGTGCTACATATATGAAAAATTTAAAATGTACGTGATTGCCAACTACCACCAAATGGAAAAAATCAATGGTATCTATTCCCATGTGAAACTTTAATCAATTTAGTTATTTGTGAGCCCTCTCTGATTAATGATTGAAAACCACACCTTTAGGTATTGAATGATTTGACTTCATATACACTGTTTGGATGAAAGCCAACTAAGTGCCACTAAATATCTTTAAAGTCAATCATTTTGGTTTGATTATAGTCGCTCTTAAGCTATCTTTTCTGCAAATAATCAGATAGCAGAATTTGTTTTGTCTAGTGAGGTTGCTTCCAGCACATAGAAGTGAGTGCATGCTATTGGCCTAGGCAGGAATTCTGATCATTTTGTTTGTTTTTAAATTTTTCTATGATACAGTTTTATAGATATGCCGATTCCTCCCTGCTCCCTTGCCATCCTCCCTTCCTATTTTTCCCTCCAAATATTTTTCCCATATTATCACAACAGGGATACATCAAGTTAGAAAATGTAATAACATACTATAAAGATATACTCAAAGGTTGCATTGGGAGTCCAACTTTTTTCTGGAGTAAAGATACATCCTGCAATGCAGAGGGAGCTATCCATCTAAATGACGTAATTTGAAAGAAATCATTAGAATGAGAGCTAAAAGGGGAACCAAATTAAAAGTATTCACTTTGCTTCTCTGGATTTCAACTTTCAGCAAAGTTTTAACTACTTTTTAGTAACATAATAGTCTATAAACCATTTATGAACCCATATTATTTCCCGGTCACAATGTACTCATTTAGCCTTCACAATAAGCTTGTGAGGCAAATACTACAATAATATTTACATTACGTATGTATAAACTTGGAGAGTCTTTACGACTTCTGCCAGGTCTTCTATTTAACCAAATGAAGAGTCAAGATTAAAAAAGAGGGCCCTGGTGGCATGGCCTAGTGGCTAAAGTCCCCGACTTGAATGCACCAGAATCCAATATGGGTGCCGGTTCTAATCCTGGTTGCTCCACTTCTCATCCAGCTCCCTGCTTGTGGCCTGGGAAAGCAGTCAAGGATGGCCCAAAGCCTTGGGACCCTGCACCCACGTGGGAGACCCGGAAGAGCTTCCTGGCTCCTGGCTTCGGATCAGCACAGCACCGGCCGTTGTGGTCACTTGGGGAGTGAATCATCGGACAGAAGCTCTTTCTCTCTGTTTCTCCTCCTTTCTGTGTATCTGACTTTGTAATAAAAATAAATAAATCTTAAAAAAAAAGATTTAAAAAGAAGCACGCTGTATTGCAACTGGATTATCAAATGCTTTGCTCACATGGCCCTGAAAGAGTTCCCACCAAAAAATCATTTAAAATATTGATTGATTGATTGATTGAAAGTCAGAGGTACACTGGCCACACCGCCAGGGTTAGGCCAGGCTGAAGGCAGAAAATGGATGCTCCTCTTGGGTCTCCCCAGGAGGCGCCGGGGCTTTCCCAGCCACATTAGCATGGAGCTGAATCAAATGTTGTGCAGACAGGTCTTGAACTAACATCCATGTGGGATGCTGGTATTACATGCCGTGGCTTAACCTGATGCGTTACATCATCAGACCTCCAAATCATTTGTTTATTATGAATAAGTATTCCAAAAATGCCGATTAATTTTGGTGTTCTGGTATGTTATAATATGTAATGATTATAACATTGTATAAATACTAAAACATTAAAGGACAATAATGGATGAAAATAAAGTGTTTATGGTAAGAATGAGAGAAATGTTTTAGACGTGTGACAGACATTTCCAAAAACTAAGCAAATAAAGTAAATTAAACAGGACCTCCTTCTAGTCAAGACTCTGCCTAGGGCACATCAACCCTGTCATCATTCCTTTCTCAAAAGTAAAAAGGAAGTGCACGGATTTAGGGGCAGAAGGAATGATGCCCTATTTGTTCTAAGTCTTGAAAACTGGCATGGCACCCTCTTTCCTCAGGTTAGGAGCCCAGTGAAACCTCAGCAACAGCCTTATTTGGAGCGACTCTTGCCATTCCTTGCTGGATAGCTAGCCGTAAGGAGAAGGGTTCACAAGTGGTAGCTACAAACACTATAAAGTAGATAACACCTTTGCTCACCCTTTACCTTCATCCAAAATAAAGATTACTTTGTGGACTGCTGGAGATATTATTAGATTTACTGTAAGGACATATGAGTTTAGAATTTGGTCTTTCCAGTGACTACATATTAGGTTTGCAGGAAGCTCTCTAAACATTCTTACAGATTTCTTTCTAGAATATTTTTCAAAATTATAATGTGTAATTGTTTTTCATTATTGTTGCACTTTTAGTGTATGCAAATCATTGAGATTTATATCTTGTTTTAAAAAGGAAGGTAATAATCCTTTTTCCTGTTCAGGAAAGTTATGAGAATGCAAAGATTGCATTTTCAGTTCATAAACAACCATGAATTTTAAAACATCAAAAAGAAGCAAGCGTAAGTATCATAAGCAAAGCCATGATCCATTAAACAAATCACGCGACTTAAAAATCTGATATTTAAGTTATAGTATAATGTAATGTATGAGCTTAAATATAAAGTATATAAACTTATAAGAATATTGTATATACATTTAAACAAAACGTTTGGATAGCTAAAATTATGTTTCTGAATATATAGTATATAATTTTAAATATATATTGTCTACATTTCAATATATAGCATGTAAGTTTAAATAAAATGCATGGATAAATAAAATTAATAAAATGTCTCTGTTGAATGTTAAGTTTTAGTTTCATTACTGTATAAGAATTTGGAAGCCAAATTCTCTATTTTGGTAGTTTGAATTAAACCACATGTGGCTTCAAGAAACACAAAACTTTTAGCTTTTTACCAAATGAGACAGACGCTTTGGCAAGGCAAGTCTCCAAACACAAGAATCAAAAATACGTTCTGTTTTGCCAGCAATGTCAAGGTGGATGGAAGAAGCAGAACAAACGAGTTGTGGCTCCCCCAAGGGCCATCAAATGTCTTCACTCCACTTGTGGGAGTCTGCATGCTTTATTTCAGTTGTGGTTATCTTACTGTTTTCTACTTTTACTACATCAACTCTATTGCTTCTATGGTCCCATGTGGTTACTACAACTGCCATCTGCATCTCTGATCCTCAAATGGCCGGAGTATGTCTGTCTCTGTCTTCAATTACATGAAGGAAGAACATAGGAAATTTCCATATTCACCTTTCATATGTTAATATAGCTTTATGCTTGCAATAGTTAAATATACTCATCATTTCCTTGTGCAAATACTAGAAATGATAGCTCTGTAAAATCTTCCTGGGGAATGCTGGAAATTTAGAAACATATTTGACCTACCATTTGTATCTGTGTCTTTCAGTTCAAGAGGGAGTAAGTAGACTTGACAGACTCTGGTGATGCAGATGATTGTACCAGAAAGAAGCGTCAAGGACAACACACTTGACCTATTCTTTTAGTGGGGGGATGTGAGCAAAAGAGTTCACAGAAAGAACAATTGTTTGGTAAACTAAATGTGCTAACTGTGCAGATGAAGTGATCAAGCTTCAAGAAGACGTTGGCTCAAATTTGAGGAAAGGGGTCTACCTTAAATGCCAAGATTGAGAAGTCATTAGGGATAGGAAATATGTTAAAAACCGGAGTATATAACTTGGCATTTAGGCAGTATATTTTGAAGACACTAATGGGTTTGCAGTAGATCTGCTCTTGAGGCAGGATCCAAAGTAGCTCTGCAAACAGTTACAGATGTGAAACACATCCGTTGGGACAGAATCCTTGGCTGAAAGCTATCAAGTATGCAGTGTATCTACCATTAAAGGGAAGAGATTGCAGTCGGCTAGACAGGAAGGAGCTGTTCTGGCTCTCAGCAGATTTTCTTGCACACTTGGCCTTACAACTTGAAAGGGAAAGCAAACGGTTTGCTTCTCCCCCTACAGTGTTCACAAAATGTTCTTGGAGAGGTATTTCTTTCTTTTGCTTTTTTAAAGGAAGTAACTTTTTCTAGGAGTAGGAAAGAAGTGTGTGCAGGAGCCCCATACGGTGGCCCAGTGGTTAAATTCTCTCCTTGCTTGTGAGGGTGGGGGTTAAATATGGGTACATATTCCACCTGTTCCATTTCCCATCCAGCTCCCTGCTTGCGTCCTGGGAAAGCAGTAGAGAATGCCCCAAATATTTGCACCAGCCTATGTGGGAGATGTGGAAGAAGTTCCTGGCTCTTGGCTTCAGATTGACTTTGCTGTAGCTGTTGCAACCACTTGGAGAATGAACCAGCAGATTGGAAGACCTTTACATCTCTCCTCTCTGTATATCTGCCTTTCCAATAAAAATAATTAAATCTTTAAAAAAATATGAAGAAAAAGAATTATGTGTGTGGGGAGCGGAAGGGGCAGTCACTATTTACCTTGAGAGAGGGACCAGGAAATATGGAAGATGTCAGGTGGCTGTAGAAGACAGTAAAAATTAGATTTCTTTGTAATTTCCCTATCATGACCATATGATGTCTTTCTAGTTGAGCTGGGCCATTGGGAGAATATGAATGGGATGAGAAATCTTCAGAGTCTACAGAGACTCAGAGGAAGTTTTTGTTGTTTTTGTCTTAGATTTATTTTTATTCTACTGGAAAGGCAGATTTACAGAGAGGAGATGCAGAGAGAAAGGTCTTTCATCCACTGATTCACTACCCAAGTGGCAGCAACAGCAGGAGTTGGGCCAATCTGGAGCCAGGAGCCTCCAGGGATCCCTCATGGGTCCAGGGTCTCAAGGCTTTGGCCCATCCTCTTCTGCTTTCCCAAGCAGGGAGCTGAAAGGGAAGTGGAGCAGCTGGGACACAAACTGTTGCCCATATAGGATCCTGGCACTTGCATGGGGAGGATTTAGCCACTGAGCCATCACACCGGGCCCAGAGAAGTGTTTAATGTTAGTAAAACTGGATATTTCAGAGAATCAGTTCCTCCAATGGCAAGGAAGAGAATACTTTGTGGAATTTTCTCTCCACTAGGCCAACATCATCCAGTGGTAGCTACAGGAATTCTCTGTTTGGGCACCCAGATGGAACGGTGTGCAGCATCAATGTGCCTTCCATTCATTTCCCCTGCTAGGGCAGATGGTCTTCGGGCCTTGTGGCTTTGTGACCAGCTTTGGTATTTCTCCGCTGAGGCCTGCTGAGACAGCTCCCGATATGCCCCTGTTGACTTCTCTCTCAGTCCTGTCTTCCTCCCCATTATCAGTTTGTTTTGCCTTCAAGCTGCACAGGGCCTCTCGCTTCCTGTTAGTGCTTTGTGACTGCTCAGTTGGTATGTGAGCTCGCCGCCCTTTCTCCTCTCCCTTCAGGGATGTCCAGAAGCATCCCATAGGCTCTCGGCCATCATCCATGGCTTATTCTGTCAGCCAGAGAAGTTGCTTTTTTTGCTAACTTTGGTTTAGGTTGCAGGGAGCCTTTTACGCCTTCTGGGGCCTGGCTGAGAGAGGAGAGCCTGTCCCAGGGCTCACGCAGGCCAGAAGTTATTGGCTTCGTGAGAGCTGTGACTTTGTTTGGAGAACCTGCGTGAGTCTGTTCTCGCAGGGTCCCCTAGAGCCTAATCACTCCGAGGGAGCGTGATCACGGCCTGCCTGAGAGAACACGCCGAGTCTTTGTCTCCTTGCAGCCAGGGCCTGCCTACTAACCCGGTGGTGCTCCTGCTGCCTGGGGCTGGCCGCCCTGCCCCAGTCTCCCTCTCTGGGGCAGAGCCAAACAGTCACACCAGGATCCCACAGGGGTGGAAGCGGCAGGAGATGTGCAATTTCGAAGTAAATTCATCACAGTGACTCAAAACACAATATTATTATAGCTTTCCCTCAATTTGTTTTCTGTCGCTCTATTCATGAAGGTTTCCCTGTATATGATTTTAAGAACTTTTTTTTTCATTCCTCTATTGTGAAACACAATACACATTTAAGAGAAGTACATAAAACATTGATTCAGGTTAATAAAATAGTATAAAGCAGCCAGCTATGTAACCACCACTTTATTATTGGAAATGCCACTTTGCTGCTTTTAGAAATAAAGTCCTTCAAAACTGGTCTCTTTTGAATTAGAAAGAGAAGTAGGAATATATAAGCAAAATATTGACTTGGTTTTGATATCTTAATGGTGCAATTATTTTATGTTCATTTACTCTGCTGAGCAGTTGACTCTTTGAATAAACCACTTCATCATTATTTGAGACAATATTTTTATTCCAGGTTACCTTCCTTTCATGAAACTGCTGTACTTCAGGACTCAACCCAATTTCTGCAAGCATAACCCATTAAAAGAAACTGATTCTTTATATTATGGTTGGCAAACCACAACACACTCTATTTACAAAGCAAAACAACTGCAGAGTTTCCAAGTAAGTGTAGCTACCCCACACAAATCACTTTCAAAGCAGGGTAAGTTTAAGATCATTCTCCCCATTCCCATGAGTAACGGGACTCAAGGGAAATTTTTCATTGCCATAAATATTTAATGTGTGTCGACTCTCTGCTATGCATTGTTCTAGGTGGTTGAGCCATATGAGTGAAAACACAAAGATGCTTGTTCTTATGGAACTTACATTATGGGAGCAAAGAAAGAGACTATAATAATGAACATAATACATAAATAAATTATACAATATAATAGATGGTGATGAGTACTATTGAAAAGAGGGAACACAGTTGGGTACCAGAATTGAGAGTGCACTGTAGGGGTAGGGGGCAGATTGCTGTATTAAATAGGGTTGTCAGGATAAGTCTTCATGAAAAGACAGGATGTGATCAAAGGGTTGAAGAAAATAGGGGCGTCAACCACACAGATTAACTGTTTGAAGCATATTCCAGAAGTAGTAGAAGGGACAGTTTGGGCACAGGCTTTAAGATATAGCTTGCCATGTGTATTTCAGAAAAAGTAGCTGGGATACAGAGAGTAAGGGATAGATGCATTGTGGAAAAAGAAGAGAAACATAGAGACCAGGTTACATAAGAACCTAGTGGATTCACTCTAGGATTTTGGCTTCTAGTCTTACAAAATCGTGAGCCCTTTCAGGCTTTTAAGAAAAGCAAGGTATAACTTAATTAGCTTGTATTAGTATTTGTGAGGGAGACAGAGAGAGAATGAGAGAGAGAAAAAAAGAGATACAGAAAGAGTTCCCATTCTCTGGTCCACTCCCCAAATGGCTGCAAACATCGGGATAAGACTGTGGCTTGAGACAGGAACTGGGAATGCAACGCCGACCTCTGAAGGCAGGGCAGGAACCCAAGTACTTGAGCCACTAACAAACGCTTGCTGCCAGACTGCACAAGGCATCACTGCCCCGATTGTGTTTAGAACAGACTCTCTGTGGGAGCAGTGTAAAAGCAGGGAGGGCTGTTGGAAGAAAGATGCGTAAACCAAACAAGAAATGTTCAGAATAGGAAAGCAGCCATGGTTGATAGGGGGGCGTTAAGGTTTGGCTCTGTGAGCTTTCCGAGAAGAGAATCCAAATTGTTTCTTAATATCTGAGTCAGAGTAGTGAAAGAGAGACTCAAAGGTAGCTTCATGTATTTTGTTTGCTTGTTTTTAGCTTGAATAAGTAAAATGTATTTGCCTTCAACCCAGATGAGAAAATATATGCATACATTGGTGGAAATTAATGAAAAGTTTGATTTGGTCATATTACTTCGATACCACAGAGATGTCCAATAGACAATCGCATATAACCACAGAGCTCCATTCCATCCTTTTTTTCTATATCCTTAGGCTATACTCACACCTTTTGCAACACTAGAAATATTTATTGAATGATTTATGCGTGTAAGCTGTTTTCAAGAATTTGAGTCATTCAGTTAGGAATGCAGATGTTGGAAGGAGACAGGGCTCAGTTTGAATGCTGCCTCTTGGTTGATCTGCCACGTTTAGTAACATACACAGTCTCTGCAAGGCTCCATTTCATCAACTACAAAAATGCAGACAATAATAGCAAAATTACAAATTGTGCGAAATAATCTCTGAGAATAATATGTCCTCCTCAGTTTCCTTGTTTATAAAATGTGCTTAGTGACATCTATTTCCAAGACTTCCTCTGACTAGGTCAGAACAATACGTGCAGATCACATAACACAGACCACTCAATCAGTCTAACCTTTTGCACACTGTTTCACTGAAAAGGGGTACTCAGAGCACTCTTTCATGTACTAATTTTACAGCATTTTTCCAGGCTGCTTAACAAAGAGGACGTTGGGCTGGTATTGTGGTTTAGTGAGTAAATTTGCCACCTATAATGTCAGCATCTTGTATGGGTGGCAGTTGGAGTCCCTGCTACTCCACTTCCAGTCCAGTTCACTACTAACATTCCTGGAATGGCAGTGAAGGATGATCCAAGTACTTGGAATCCTGTGCCATGTGTGATATCGGAAGAAACTGCTGGCTCCTGACTCCAGACCAGCCCAGCTCTAGCCATTGTGGCCATTTCTATCAGCAAGTGGAAAATCTTTTCTTCTCTCTGTCTTTCCCTCTGTCACTCTGCAACTTTGCATTACAAATCAATTAATACATTTTTTAAAAGGAGGGTTTAAATAGGTGCTAATAATAATAAATCAAATTCTATACCCAAGAGCTGGCAGCTGACTACTCACCATAGTTGGGCCATAACTGCAGATTCCTCAACTCATTATACCTCTTCCCTCTTGTGTATTATGGGCCATTTCTGATGGATTGTACCACATTGTTGGGGGAGCAAATGAGAGGTCCCAGAGAATTACAGTGTATTTCTAAAGAAACAGTCTGTGTTCCAAAGTTAGGTCAGAATATTACCAGGCAGGTGGTCAAGATGTCATCCGCTAGCTATGTATAGGGTCTTATTTCCCATGTGAAAAGAAATCAAAGGGCAAGATGCTGGTAAAAGTTAACAGATGAATTTGATTTTACTTACATGCAAAGCAAGAGTATACACTCACTAGAGAACAAGGCAGTACGCAAGCATTAGTTGCACTTGGTGAGGTTTTTGATCATTCCTCCATGTAACATGGAGGCAGTAAGGAGACTGTTGGGCAGTGTTTAAATGAAAATCTGCAAAAGTCAAAATTCGAAGTAAAATTTTAGTAGTGTCCATTTTTTTTTTAATCTCACAAGTTTCATAGTGTCAGATGCATGACAGGAATAGGAGTGTCAGATGTGGCAACTTTAGTCTATTGATGGTATAATTAACTAAATATAATCTTAGGCATGTTGTTGTCAGCCATATTGGTTATTTTCGGATTGTGCTAGTTCTATGCAGTGATTTATGCGGACGCTTCAGCTTTCTGCTGCAAGAAAAGAAGAGGGGATTAGGGTGGAGAAAGTCGAATACTACAGAGAGGGACTGCTCAAGAGAAACAAATTTATTGAGTCTTTGTGATTAAGTTCAACTGACTGCACCCCCTTTTCCAGAATCTGAACACCTAGAACCCAGACATGATGGCTCTCTTTATCAGAAAGCAATGTTAGGGCTCTGGAGGGAGGATGCTTCCAGGCAAGGATGTTTGTAGGAGAGTGTGTCATTTTGTTTATGGAAATCCAAGCTCTAGGCTTTTGTTAGCGGTTATTTTGAACAACCTGCTTAACCTCTCACAGTTTTTCATGTCTCAAATTAGGATACTAACAGAGCTACATGAGAATGAATAGAACTGACACCTGTAAAACCATCCAAAGGCCACTCACACGAGACCCTGCATATCAGCAGTTAATATTGGAAAATCTCTAATCTAGGTGAAAGAAAAGTAATTTCAACAATTAGTGCTAAGCTGCATGTTACTGCTAAAATGTAAAATAAGAATCAGAAAAAATAATAGCCTGGTCAAGCAACTCAAGAGGGATATTAGATCCATAGTGGTAGGCAACTGCCTAGGTTGCCTTGTACCTACGCAAGTGTTAGCAAACCAGTCAGTAGCTGATAGGTTTTTTGGGTTAGGCTAATGCTACATTTGTGTTAATTATATCAATATGCCAGCATACTTGCTTATTTTGTTTTTCTTTCTTTGAAGATAAGTGGGGAAGGTGGGGCGTGCTGGGGCCAGGGCACAATACCATGGTCCCTAGGTAGGGTGGCTGCAGATTGCCCAGGGATGGGGGCCTTGTGGTATATTAGAGTGGGAGCAGCTGAAGGCATGTTTGACAGGGGAGGAATGACTCCTGGGGTCTTCCAAGGACTGCACTACTGTTCTTACTGGTAGGCAACGAAGCTGAGACAATGTGATTTAGAGGTGGGGAAACCTGAGGGCATGTCTGTGTCAGGTCAAGGCACACTCCCACATGGCAGACCTGGACTGGGCTAAATAGCATCACCCCCATCTACTAGAGCATGGAAAAGTGAGGGCTGAGGAGTATGCTTGGCTGGGCTAGGGCACAACACCTGCCCTCAGGTGTTGGAGTAGGGGGTGGGCTACATCAGGCTTGGCTGTAGCATGCACCTTAATGTGAGAGAACTGGATCTGGCAGCAGATTCTGAAGAGGAATTGTGGACTCACTTCTGTGGGTCGTAAACATCTGCCAGGTTTCCCAGAGAGCTGAGGTGGTGATGGGCTGAGCCAGGCTGGACCACAGAACTCACTTGACAGGAACCCACCTGACACTTGGGGGTGCTGGGGCTGGAGGAGTACAGGTGGGGCCAGGCTGCAGTAACCAACTGGCACATGCAAGGGACAGAACTGAGGGAAGACCATGCCAAGCCAAGCCATGCATCAGCTGGCATGCCTGAAATCCAGGGCTGGGAACAGGCCTGGTTAGGAAACTTATGGAATGTTCCTAGTAGGCTCTATCTCCTGCTGGCAAGAGCCAGGATTGGTGGTAGGGGGCAGGCCAGGCAAATCTATACCACTCCTCAGCATTTGAGTGGGTTGGGTCCCCACTTAACTGACAGGCAGGTTGGGTCAGGCCACAGACCTACTGGGACACAAGGGACCTAGGAGACCGTGTTGGCCATGCCCAGCTGGGTTAGGCTGTAACAACTCCCTAGCAAGAGTTGAGACTGATGGTGAGTAGGCCAGGCTGAGAAGCATCTGCCAGCATGCGCAACACCTGGGGCAAGCAATAGGCCTGGTAGGGGAATTTTGGGAACTCTCCTGCTAGGCTGCATTCCCCACTGGTGAGTGCAAGTGCTGTAGATGTGGGTAGTCCAGGCTGGGCAGGCTGGGCAGGCTGCAGTACCCATCAGCATGGTGTGGCTAGTCTGGGGGTAGGCCAGTCTGCACTAGGTTTCACGACCTGGTGGCATTCATGACAGCCAAGTTGGATATGAAACAGGCAGGCCTAGGTCATGGCACCCACCAGGTCACATGAGAGCAGGGTCTGGGGGTGAGTAAGGCTAGGCTAGGCTGTAGTACTCATCAGTGAGACCTGGCATGGATGTGGGCTGGTCAGTCTAGGCTGCAACACTTGCCATTGAGTGCCAGGACTAGAGACTGGCCATGTCCTTCTAGGCAGCAGCACCACCAGCAGCATGTGTCAGAGCAATTGCTAGGAGCAGGCCTAGTATGGGAATTGGGGAACTCCCCTGCTAGGCCAAAGCTCCCACTGGTGAGCATGAGAGCTGGGGAAGGAAGCAGGCCAAATTAGGCTGAGCTGCGGTACCCACTGGCATACATATGAGCCAGCTCTGGAGCTGGGCTGAGTAGAATCAATTCACAGCAAATACTAGCAGCAGTGAGAGCCAGGACAAGGTCCCGGCCAAGCCAAGTTGGATGGCAATACCTGCCAGTTTACATGGGGACTGGAGAAATGCCAAGCTAGGATAGGCTGCTCTACCAGCCAGAAAAGCTGGGACTGGGGGCAGGGTGGGCTGAGCCAGGCTGTAGCACCTGCTGCCAAATGTCAAAACTGGGGATAGGCCATCTTGGACTGAGCCACAGTATCTGCTAGCATGCACAAGATCTGGTGCTGAGAATGGTCCTGGTAGGGGAACTCTAGGGATTTTTCTGCTGAGTTAGTGCTCCTACTGGCCAATGTGAGAGCTGAGACTGTGGGTGCACCAGGCTGGGCAGGGTGCAGCAAATGTTGGCATGTGTGGGGGTTGGGTCTGTGGGCAGGCCAAACTAGGATAAGCTTCAGCACCCTCTGGTGATTGCAATAGCCAGAGAGGCTGAGCTAGACCTTGGAGCTGCTGCTTCACATGAGAGCCAGATCAAGGGGTAGGCCAGGCTAGGCTAAGCAAGACTTGAGGCTTGGCACAGGCCTGGTATGGGGAACTTCATGGACTACCTTGCTGGGCTGCTGTTTCCACTAGTGAGCATGAGAGGTGAGACTGGGGCTAAGCTAGATTGGAGGTGGGCCAGACTGGTCTAGGCTGCTATAATCTTTGGCATGCGCAAGAGACAGAATAGCTGCGGGCCTGCCGAGCAGTGGAACATGCCTATAGGCACTCCCCTGCTAGGCTGTTACCTCTCAAAAATGAGCACAAGAACCAGGGCTTGGGGGTACCCTGGACTGGACAAGGCAGTGGCACACATCAGCATGTGCAAGGGCCAAGTCTGGGGGCAGGTTGGGCTGCGCTAAGCTGCAGCACCCATGGACATTCATGAGAGCCAGATGGGATACAGGCTGGGCCAACTAGGTTGCAGCTATGGCTGCCATTGCAAAATCTGGGGCTAGGGGAGACCAGGTGGTGGTATATTTAGGGCTGTCCCCACTAGGCTGCAGTATCTGCCGGTATGCATAAGGATCAGATATATGGTGGGATGCCTGGGATGGGTGTTGAATCGAACTTGACCCTGAACTGATTAGCATATACAAAAGTCAATCCTGAGGTCAGCCTAGGTGAAGTTTCTTGGTGGACTCTCCAGCTAGATGGCTGAACTCAAGCCCTGGCCAGAAGTGAAACCACAGGATGTGTTGTCTGATCTTGATGTGGATGTATCAGGACTGGAATTCCTTAGTTGCTGATGCCTGTGCAGTGGAGCGCATGCACAGATGCACGTGGAGAACATGATGGCCAGCTCATCTAGGCCAGCAGGGTATGGCAATTGCCTCATCAGAGGATGAAAAGTAGAACAGTTTGGACGATCTTCCTGGCCAAGCTTTGCAGCATGTGGATTTTGTCAACCAGTAGACCTTGGAAAGGTTTTCTCTACCCTGGAGCAATGAAACCAACAACAGCTTCTCAAAACTATCAAAGCTCAAGCAAAATCCTCAAAAGCTCTTCCCCACATGGGGGTCTCAAGGCATCATCAAATAGCCATCTGCATCCCCAGGTGCTGTTATAGTGTGATGACAATGAACAGGACCCCCCCCCCCCCTTATTCCCTAAAGACACAGGAGGAAAAAAAAAACTGAAATATGTGTCCCACCTACCTTCCCCTGTACCTGATACAGAGGCCCACATGGGCATGCATCCCTCTCAACTACATAGTCATTATTTTAAAAAAAAAGTTAAAAAGAATGATATTAGAAAAGGGAAAATGAATGTTAGATTTAATAATGGAGATGACATCTAACTACCTGCTTTTAATGTGCTGATGTTTTGGGAAAAAGGACAAGGAGACCCATAGATAAAAGCGGTGTAAGAACAAATATTCAGCAAAACATGCCAAAATTTCCTGGAGATTTACCTTATTTTATGATGACAATCCACCTTATTTTATTATTGGGTGGGTGGGCTCTTATTTTCTATTACATCACTATAATTACAAATCTTTTGTTGATTAATTCTGCATTAAGTTTCCTACTTTTGTCAAGAAGAGTGAGTCCCCTTAGTTTGTGTTCATATCACTACCTTTGATGCATAATGTAGCTGTTGAAACAATCCATTTTAAAAAGCTCAGATTTTCTTTGAGCTTTTAGTTTCCAAACCCATGCTACAATTACAAGTGACAACTAATTTTGGATGATTCAATATAATAAAAAAATAAGAATCATATGTCTACTACTCCAATGATTATTGTAATTATTTCTTCTATAAAAACACAGATGACTAGAAATTTGGTTGAGATGTGCCTTAGTATAAAATCATCAATGAAGTATAAAAAATAATGTTTCATTGCAGAGGAACACTGCTTATCACTCAGAACTCGAGAAAGGAAGGGGATCATTCCAGTCCTACAGATTTAGTTCTGTAATTCACTCTGCTTTTAAAATGAACAGCTTGGCAACAAAGTTTAGACTCACATTTCTATCAACCGTTAGTTTGTCCCGTATGCTGACAGCTTCTTTAACAAAATTGGAGAATTTCACAGCATTCCAGCAACAAAATGTAAGAAATTGCAACAACACATAAATTTCAAGTGTTTTCTACCTATGTCAGCAACATCTTAGCAAAAATACAGACAGGGTATTCAATTGCCAAGATGGAAAATGAAATAAAAAGGTAAGCAGCGAAACAGAAGTAAAAAATAAAAGGTGGCCTTAAGTTACGATACTAAGTATTGAAGAAATGCCGTTCTAGTTTCCTAAGCTGCTTATTAGTTACCTCCATGCAGACAAGTTAAGCTGGAGCTACAAAGAAATGGCAAGTTCAAAACTGAGGGAAAGAAAGAAGTACCATGTTGGACAAATGCTACATCTTTCACTGATGAATTGTTGGCTAGTCAGGATGATAAGAGCCCAGCACTTTGTGAAACACAGGGAATGAGAACAAAAAAATTGAGACTTAGTTCTTGTCCTCAAGAGGCTTACCATTTGCTGATAGTTTTGAAATCAGAGGCAGTAAAACTACGTTTTTGAAGTACTAAATTCAAATGTAGGTGTTTCCCACAGCAGGACCACCATGCTGATTATTTACAAGACCTAAGAAGAAATCCCTGGAACCGTTTGCCTTCCAAATGATCTCAAATTTGCCTCCTGGAGCATCCATTAGGCATGCCATTATCCTTAAAAGGAACGGATTGAACAGCCTATTCATATGCTCAATCTGGACTTCTATGTCAATTTTTAACATTTCTAATTATTTTTTACAAGTGATACAAAGTTGGACTTGAGAAAGAAAAAGAAAACATTACAATCTACTTGTGATCACATAGTTTCGCTTTTGTCTTTCATTTAGCCTGAGTGCATTGGCCATTGCCTTTATATTGTACTTGTAACCATGAATTAAATTGATGAATAGCAGAAATAGTAAATTTAATAGATTGTGCCTAATATTTTTGCTCTTGAGCTAATGTTCTTCTAAATTACCTAGGCTTAAATGACTATATCTTTCTTTAAAACTGCCTCAAGTTCTAAAGCATAAAGATGTTGGAAGGAAATGGATGCCTAGGAAGGAGCTGCTTGTTAGGGTAATATCTTAATGCATTGTGATTGCTTTATTGATTGGAATTGATTTTTCCTCTTGTTCATTTTCACCAGTGTTGCCTGCAAATTACCTCCTGTCCGTAACTCTCTTGCTGATTTTCCACACAGTTTAACAAAACTCTGAATCCTGCCAGGTAATATTTCACACCATAAATAAACATTATTTGAAAGCTGGTAAAATCTCTTTGCCATATTTTCATTTTTCTGATTTATTAAAGTTAAATTACGGTAGTTATACCTAAGACCTACAAATACATGCATGACAGTATTTGAAAAGTTTGGGGGAAAAGGAACTAAAAGATAATGTTAATTTGGTGGCAACATTTTGAAATCCATGCATAATGTTTTCATAATAAGAATATGAGAATAATTGAACACATTTGTCATCAGAAAGATGGCAGTGAGCACGGACGTGTAAAGCCACACAGCAGGTGTCAGTGCAGCACAGGGTATTCCGTGCACTGATGCCCCTTTCCTGGCATTGGCCTCAGGTGCAAATGACCTAGCAAGAGTGGGGAAGTGGGAAGGCAGGGTTTATAGGTAAAATGAACAATAGTGTTTCCACAATCATCGTTCTCTTCAAATTCATATTTTTCTTCTGATTTTCTGAAACACACCAGGGTTTTATTCATCTGCTGGCTCTGTTTGTGGTTTACAGAGGTGTCATTGTTCTTAACCACATCCTGTTTTCTCTTAGATGGCCTCTAAGGTTCAGTGGGAGTGACCGGAGGGTCAACTTTGTTGTCTTTAATTGTGGAGAAAAACACTGCGTAGTTCAGGAAAACTGGCATGCAATTATAAAGAGCTCCTTTTAAACTTGAGTTTTGAAAATGAACTTTAATTTTCACTCCTAGGGACTGTTATACAAACACAAATTACCTGCTAGATGACACTCGTCAAATCTGGAAGAGGCACTATTATTTGTGGACAGTCCTCATCAACTTTCTTTACTACAAATTGATATTCACTTTGTTTCCTAACTCTAAAGGGTCACTTGCTCCTAAAATATCGCAGGGGAAGCTGGAGTTTCATTCCTAATGCTAGATGCTTGGACTTTTCTTCAGTGTCTCCTATGTTAAGGACCGGCCCTGCGACAGCCACCGACGTGATGCAGAGAACACCTGTGAGTAAAGGAACTCAGAAAAATATGTGTGAACAGAGTGAATCTCTTCCCTTTCAGGCTTCGTCGCCTGCCTTCCTTCTCTGCTCCATAACACTGTGTTCAATGTTACAACCTAACTGATAGCATCTAAATGGTTTGCAATGTAGGGTTATGCTCAAGTCCAAGAACAAGAATCCACCCTTCCAAGCCTCTACAGTTGGTTGGCTTCCTCTGCTGGTACCTGCACTGCTGTTCAGTTGATGACTTCCTCATGCTAAGGAAACATGCACTTTGATATAGTCCTGGTTTTGGTGTGCTTCTATCTGTCTTATCTCCCTGATGGGGATATTTCCTAAATTTTGAGTATCCAATGGGTTTTCCTCTCTGGTGTCCAACAGAACAGACCATGGTGGCCATTGGTGCTTCAAGACTGAGTAACTTGCTATCATTCAATTATTGAAAACTGTAAATTTATCTTTTATTTTTTAAATATCTCGCAGGCATCCTTGTTTCAAATTCATGTTGCTTTTTAGGTTTAACATAAATTCAAAATTTTCAATAACAAGCTGAAATAACTTAGTTGGGAGAGTGTTCGACTAAAGTCTTAAAAACATATACACACAGACAGACACACATGCTCACTCTCCTAAGCGAGTTACTACATTACTGTAATAAGATCTTTTCTTGTTATACCTTTCAGCTCCTCAAGTGCTCTGGAAATACAAACACACTAAGACCCAAATTGAAAATTCAGAAACAATTTAATGGATTCTCCTTTTGTTATACAGAGATTCAGCTGAAATTTTTGCAATTACTTTAAAATTGTCTAACAGGTGGATCCAGAATGTGAAGTGAATTCTTTAGTCAGAGATATTGCACAAAAACAAGACAGAAAAACAAAATCAAGAATGAACACACACTATGTGAAGATTATTCTTAAGTAAAATTCTAACAAACCGGACTGAAAGGACAGCACAAATACAACCCAGCAGGGGCTGGTAAAATCATAGCCAAATGCAGTGCACAGTCTCTCTCCCTTCTTGGCGCCATTAGAACAAACACGTATCTTCTCCATGCGCATGTTCACGCACACGTATGTTGTTTGAACCCAAACTGATCCTTGCATCCCAATTTTGACAGCAGGTGAGGCACATCTCTGCCTTTTTATTTACTTTTTAAGATTTATTTATTTGTTATTACACAGAAAGGAGGAGAGACAGAAAGAAAGATCTTCAGTCCGATGATTCACTTCCCAGGTGACCACAACGGCCAGCGCTGTACCGATCCGAAGCCAGGATCCAGGAATTTCCTCCAGGTCTCCCACGTTTGGGTCGTCCTCAACTGCTTTCCCAGGCCACAAGCAGGGAGCTGGATGGGAAGTGGAGCTGCTGGGATTAGAACCGGTGCCCATATGGGATGCTGGTGCGTTCAAGGTGAAGACTTTAGCCACTAGGCCATGCTGCCCGGTGGCCACCTCTGGCTTTTTAGAAGCAGCTACTTAAAGCTCAATCTTGAAGTGCAGTTGCTTTGCTAACATTTTTCATCTCTTTGTTTTGTACTTTCTTCACACACATATGCAAGTTCACTTTCTCTCAGTGTCTGGTTTAGTTGCTTGGGACCTGAACACTCATCTCAGATCTTCTGGGTTAGCTCTGGGAACTATCATAAAAACCATCCAGACTTGTGCCCGAAAAGGACAGTTTCCTCCATTGTTCATAAATCTTTTACTCCCTTCTGTTTCCTGTATTACAGTATCAGAAATCTAGTCTGTTTACAGAAGCCTTGGACATGTTGGTCACTTCCCTTTTGCTGTGCCCCCACTGAGTGGCCTTTTAATCATATAAAAATCCCTAAGCCATTTCGTGCTGCTTGAGTTAAAATATGTGTCAAGGATAGGAGACAACAAAACTAAAACACTTATCCAACAGAGATTACAATAGGCCTTTATAGATATATGAATAAATGAAAATATTAATAGCGTTGACTACATGACTACTCGAGTTTTTTGGTATAACAGTAGTAATAATAAAACAAGCGTAAACAGAATAATTCAACAACTGAACAACTGGAAAAATATTTGCCACTTTGAATATGAGTTCCAACAAATCAATGAAGAAAGTACAAATGTGCAATGAGAGAACAGTCAAGGAAAATGAAGAGACCAAAAACCAAAGAAACTTCAGCAAATCCTGTACAAAAAATAAAGTTTAAATATAGTGGCAATTAGAGTAGGTAATATAGAATTGAAAATATCTCACTTATTAGAAGAGATTATACATTTCCTCCCTTAAACACATAATTTGTGAGAGCTGAAAGACACACGGATGTTGATCCTGCTGCTGGGAAGGAAACAGGGTGAATGTTTGAAATGCTAACTTGGAAAAATATGCTTTGAAATCACAAAATATGTTCATTCCATCCAGAGTAGTAATTTTACTTCTAAAACACAATCTGAAGAAAAAAACTTACTGGGATTCATACAAAGATCCATGTAGAAAAATGTAAATTGTAGACGTGTTTATAACTAGCAAAAATTTGAAAATATGTGTTTAGATGAAAATATAAGAGCTGTGAAAGAAGTTATGTATGTACATACATTAAGAAGGAATAATGTAGAGCAATTGAAAAAGCATGCTTTGAAACAATATTTAATGATATAGGATGACGCCTACTTTGACTTGCTAAATGAGAAAAGATGTTACAAAGCAGTATATGCAATATGATGTTAATTAGAAGATATCCTAGAACATGTATGAATATGCACAGAAAAGGAATATAAAAAATGCTTCAGAATACTAATACAAATTAACACATAGCATATATTAAGATTAAAATAGTTTATTAATATTTTTGTTATTATTTGAGGGGTGGAGACAGGAAGAGGGAGACAGCTTCTATCTCCTGGTTTATGCACATAATAGTCAGAAACTTCCATCTGGGTGTCCGCCATGGGTTACAGGGACTGAAGTATTTGAGGTGTCACCTGTGGCTTGCGTGCATGGGCATCAGCAATGAACTGGATCAGAAGAAGAAGTTGAAATTCAGGGCCTGGCACTAGAGCCTAGTGGCTACATTGCCGACTTGCATCCTCCAGGATCCTATATTGGTGCTGGTTTGTGTCCCACCAGTCTCACTTCCCATCCAACTCTCTGCATGTGGACTGGGAAAGCTGTAGAGGATGGCCCAAGTTCTTAGGATCCTGGACCCACATGGGAAACCTTAAAAAAGTTCCTGGCTCCTGGCTTCAGATAAGCTCATCTCTGGCCATTGTGGCCACTTGGGGGAGAACCAGCACATGGAAGATCTTTGTCTTTCCCTCCCTCTGTTAGCCTGATTTTTCCAATAAAAACAAATTAACCTTAAAAAAAAAGTGATGAGATTCACAGCGGACACTAGGGTATGTCCTAAGTGATAGCTTATTCCACTGCTCCGCAGAACAAACTCTTTCATGTTTATATATTTCCACTCACTGACCACGTGTTCTTTGAAAGACGATCAATACACTTTTTAAAACAAAATTTCAAAAACCACATATCCTAGCTAGATGACTAAAATATGATGCGTTTTAGATGGATTATTATCCTTACATGTCCAGATATTTTCATTCACACTTTGAGTCGTAATTCTGCTTTTTTTTCACTCCAGAATATATTTAGCAAATTCTACTTCTCACTCAGAACTCAGAGAAAAGATTAAAGGCAGTTGTTACCTTTTCTTTTCGCACTGGCAGCAGAATCTATTTTTAAAGGTTCTGTTTTAAATCTCTGTTGTTAGAAACATTTATTTAACCTCTAACTCTGCTCTACTGAGACGTTTTGTTTACATCAGGTTAGACCTTGACCTTCACACCCTCACACTCGGGGGGAATGTGTTGCTGTTGTTGCTGTTGTTACTGCTGAAAAGATTTGATTGAAATTGGACTGATCCTTTTAGATTTGGAAGTTGCCAAAAGCGATATTAGTTAGGATTATTTGGGAGACTTCATTTTCCCCTCTTCTGATTTTAAAGGTTTTTGTTTTGTTTTGTTTTGTTTTTTTATGAAAGAGAAATTATACAAAGACAGAATAAAGAATGTCAAAACTTTTTTTTTAATCCTCAAGTATGAATGGTAAAAATAATCTTCCCTATTGCTTGTAGATTTTTTAGTTTGGCCTGGTTTCCTTGCAGGTATACAGGCATACAGAGTGGACCTGCAGATAAAGTATTCACCATCTTCCAGGTAATTTGGTAGGACCAGGCTTGGTTTGTAGGTTTAGGCAACCAGGATCTGGCAGCCTCCCACAGAGACAGGGTTAATTACTTCTAAAGCAAAGTTGAGGCAAAGACCTTTGCTCTACTTTGCAAAGAATGTCAGCCTTTAGATTTACTGTTTACTACTTGGTCTAGGGAGAGTGACAACACTGCAGTTATACCAAGTACCTTTAGCGGTGTACAAGGAAAGAGTAACAAGTTCAAAGAATTCCCACTCACCTCTATGGTACTTTCTCTACACTTTGGGTAAACATTCTGGAAGTTTTTGCTACGTCTATAAATCTCTCATTTATCACATGATACATGGTAATTGCAGAGGCCGCAATAACAATGGTGTGACCCTTACTCCTGCTTGCCATTCTGGAATCCTCTGGTCCATCCTTATTAAGACTGTTTCACATGTATTCAGGCTCACAGACTTCTGCCAAATTTTTTTCCTCTCCAACTCTGGCTCCTGTAGCAATGTTCGCATTTGTTAACCTTGACATTACAACTGGGGATGAGTTCCGGTGTCAGCTCAGTAACTGCTGTGGACCATGCAGAGACCACTACGGCCGCTACCAAGGATGCTGTCACCTGCAGAGCTGAGCAGTTGATTACGGTACTAAGTGGACAAGCCTTGGACTGCAGTGACCTTGGATACATATTTACCTTCTTGGACAGAGATCGCCAGCTGCCTCCAACTTCAAGAGGATTGTTCGCCAGCCGATTTCAGAGCAATTTTGCTGGTAAAATTATAACATTCACCAAACTCCTCTACAGATGAAAGTGGTTTCCTAGCAATGTTGACTGCTTTCTCTGTTTTATTTGTCACTAATGCGTATACATGTGTATTCATGTATGTGTGTCCATGTGCATTTACCATGAATTGGATACCTCTTATTCTCACCCTACATTTCAGGCTTCTTTCTCCCTCCTCTGTTCACAAATATCTTCTCTAGAAACACAGAATCTTTATAATCCTCCATATATTTAACTATTTGCTAAACCAGTTTACTTATTTTCAATGTAGCTGATCCTCCAACCATGATGTTTTTTTTTTTTTTCTACCTGCCATCTCTCTACCTTCTTCCACTGCCTGGAGTCTCTACTGACTAGCTGTTGTATACCTCAGAAGAAGGAAGAAAAGGATGAAAACGTAGAAGGAGAAATAACAAGGATATTTACTTTTTGAATTTATATTTTGTGAGGCAAAGAGAAAGAGTGAGGGAGACAGAGAGCACACTGGTTTACTCTGGAGTGACAGCTTTACTTGACTGACACTCGGGTTCAGGAACTCTGTCTTGTCTCCGGCGAGGATGGCAGGAACTCAACCACTTGAGTCATCACCTGTTCCTGCCCAGACTCTGCATTAGCAGGAAATTACAGTCAGGAGCCTGGGCTGGGAATTAAAACCAGACACAGAGATGTGATCATTCTATAATATCTCAACTTCTACAGCAAACCTGATTCCCAAAGCGACACTTTTTAAGCTCTTTTTTCCTCTTTTTTTTCTTTTTGCTCATATTATCTTTTACATCCTATACTGGTTCTGAGGGATTCCCATCAATTCATACCAACATTCATCAGAATAAAAGTTCTTGAGCACCTTATTATCATGGTTTATGATCATTTGCAATAACAGTAGCTTTTTAAAAAGCTAAAACATATGCAGCCCGTCACCTTCCTGTATAATTTTCTGAAACTCACTCTTGAATTTTAAATAGGAAAGTTATAAATATCATATCAGCACTTAATTTTATATTAAAATATATAAAATAAATGTTGTGCTAGAACAACTTGGCCTTGCTTATGATACCTTTCATTTGTCAGTGAAAGGTAAATGTAAGTAATGTGGAATTTTCCCTTGATCACACTTCAGGTAGTCCTGAGAGTGTGTGAGTGTATGTGTGTGTGTGTGCCGAGACAAAGAGAGAGAGTACTTATTTTTTTCCTCAATCTGAAACCTCCATTCGCAGAAAGTTTTGAAAACAGCATTACTGAGACAGCATACTATTGAGAAAAAGCTTTTCAAACAAGAAAAGGCTGACCCTTCCTCTTTATTTTACCAACTCCTACCCTAAACTTTAAAACACAATGCAATTGAACTCTGTCGAAAATATTGACCAAGCTATCTTGCATTTCTCTGAGCATTAAATTCAGCTGCATCTCCCTAGCACCCTTGCCACCAGGCAGTCAGAAGCATGTGGCTCCAAGTGATGATCACCAACCACTTCCAAGCAATTCTCCTTCTTTCTCGACTTCCTCCATACATTGGCTAGATGCAGAGCATCCAGCAGAGTATTCCAGTGCATTATGACAGAAAAGAAAACAAACAAACAAACAAAAAAAACTAGGCTGACACTAATGCCCTAGCGGCTAAATCCTCACCCATCTGTGCCATTTGTGTTCAGCTGCTCCACTTTTCCTTCAGCTCCCTGCTTGTGGCCTGGGAAAGCAGTAGAAGATGGCCCAAAGCCTTGGGACCCAGCACCCATGTGGGAGACCCAGAAGTTTCTGACTCTTGGTTGCAAATTGGCTCAGCTCTAGGTGTTGGGGCCACTTGGAGAATGAACCTACGGATGGAAGATCTTTCTCTCTGTCTCTGTTTCTCTCTGTGTATCTGCCTTTCCAAGAAAAGCTAATAATAATAATAATAGTAAAAGCCCTGGCCTCTGCTTGGAATGGCCTGCACTCCTGCCCTTCATCTCATCCCTACCAACCTGCAGGGCACTACTGTTTAAACACTAGACCTTGAGCTGCTACATTATTATTTACAGTAGTTAGACTGTTCTCATTAACAAAATCTCCAAAACAAAATTCAATGTAGGTTACTGGTATGAATAGATGGATAACAAACAATACTCTCTAATGGGTTGATTTCCAAAGTGTGAAGGTATTGCAAAATATTAATGAGCAAGATGTCTTATATTAATTCATCATGGACGCTTCATTCAATGTTAGTGAGCCACATTGCAATACATTTTAAAGCTCTCAGTCTTTGTCTGCACAGTATCAGCAAAGGCACTCAAATATGACCAACTCAATGGTTCATCTGGAGTTTGTGATATGTGATCCCAGGGTAAAGTGGCAGGGAAAACAGTGACTGTGATGGGAGCCGGTGCACTGAGAGGTGAAGCTGTTTCAGGTGTTGGCCATTGCAAATGACAGTGTCAGTTACTGTAACACCTGTTTGAGCTGTTGGAGGAACAATAGTCTTTCCAGTGTGTCTAGTTTTCTAGCAACAAAGATGAAATAACAGAGTGGACCAAGCACAGTGCCACCTGGAACTTTTTTTTCTGCAGACGAGGCTACTGGCCGTGAAGGGTGGGCTTATTTGCATTTGCATGACCATCCAAGAAATGAGGGAAATGACGAGACACCACCTCTCTGAGTGCATGAGCCTTTTGTGCTGTGGTGCCCAGTTGGGATGCTCCTCGTTGCTTTTTAATCCCTAGTCCCTTTACCTCTTGGAGAAGGCCCTGGGGCATTCTCTACACAGAGCCCTTGACAGTGGAAATTCCTCCTTTTGGTTGATCAAAGCTGGTGCAGCCTGACCCCACCCCAGGAAATGGTGGCAGACACATCTGTTCAGTCTGGCTTCCTGCCAACAGAGGATTTATTCTGGGGTGAGTGGGGGAGAGGGACTTTTATGTCAGGAGGGGATTTATTGTTGGCTGATGGGGTGTGGCGAGTGTGAAGGGTGGGAACCACTTCAGCCCCTTGGCTGGATTGTCTGACTTTTTGTGAGGCAGAGTTTAATCTTTGTATGTGAGTTCCAAGACTTTTGTGAAGGGCAAGGGCTGAATCGATGAACTTCAATGATAACAGAAAAACTTTTTGGAAGTGAGTACAGACTGAAAAAAAGCCAGATGATGAAAGTGAAGGTTTGCTGACTAAATGCAATAAGATGCTGATTAGAATCAAACAACTCAAGACAACTGAAGTCCTCTCCAGTGAGCAGGCATTGCTCCACAGAGGAATGGGGAAGAGGGGCTGGAGGAAGGGCTACTTGGTGTTCTGAAATTCTGAATTTTTTCCAGATGGGAGTCCTTGAACATTAGTTTTTTGGTTTTTCAGCTTGTTTGTTTTCCATTGCAGTGTCTTCACAGCAATGATAATAGTGAAATGACACAGTGTAGGTTGTGCGGCTTACCCTCTTGTGAAATAACATATTAGAAAGAGGGAGCATGGCATGATATAGGGCTGATATGGGGACATCAGAGTATTAGGGTTGTCTGAGAAAAGAACATAGCACTGACCTCTGCACTTTGTTACGGATGCACTGTGGGAACAGAAAAGAGTGCCTGAAGTTGATTCTACAGCCTGAGAGAAAGTTAGCATTTTGCACCTAAGAAAATCCATTAGCTGTCCCATCTCTGTTATTTTCCAAGGCTGCCTGGACAGGTTTTTACTTAAGTGTGAGCTAGATTTCACATAATAAATACTTGTAGAGTAACTCCTATGTACACTACTGGGGCGTATAGTGAGGCCCAAATACGAGAAATGTGAACTGCTGTCACTATTCTTCACATAGCAGGAACTCCTAATGGAACTTTAAATCTAAGAATTCAGGTAGAGCCAGAACCCATCTGTGAATGAGGAGAGAGATGCTCGCGTTGGTGGACATATCATGGTTGGCAAAGTTTGTGAATGGGATGCAGACTGCGCCACAACCCTCCATGATCCTTTGGTCTTCAGCCCTGCATGGTTTTGTTTTGTTTTGTTTTGATTTTTGTTGCTTTTTTGTGCTTTAATTTTCATCATCACTAGAGGAGGATCTGTAGTATAGATCTGCCAGGAATTCTGAATCACATGAGGGAACAAAAGCCTTCTGGTGAGTAAATCATGCTAAGGAAAGAGAAATTGGAAACAGACAGTTTTAATCCAAACCCAATATATCACAGTAACATAGTCTGGGAGAGTCCAATGGCAACATGGTGTCTGTGAATAGCAAGCACAGTGGGCTGCTTAAACATAGGTGGATTTCCATATATTTTGAAAGAATGAAACAAGGGTGGGTGTGGAGGCAGAGAGCAGTAGGATGGTGAGTTGGTTTGACAGTTTCAGTAAGGGTGGCCTCAGTAGATGTAAAGCAGCAGTCATGAAGTTTCAATTCTAATCAGCTACCTGAGGTGGGGGATCTGCGATGGTCACAGGTTGGCCCAGTGATGGCTCCTGGAGCATCAGATCAGAGATGGAGGATGCAAAATGTTAGCACCAGACGCTGGTAAACATACACTTTTTGGAGAATTGCAGAAGAGAACAAGAGGGTGAGACTTCTAGAAAAAAAAGAAGACTAAAGTTCTGAGATTGTATATTTATGGAAAGTCAAAAGACTACTATGTTAGTGGCATTGTCTGTGTGACAGTGTGAAGTCAACAGGGAAACTAGAATAACACACATACATGCATACACATTCACCCACGTGCACATGAACACACACACCCCTAGGGAGAAGTGAAGAAATGATGACTTCCACTGGAGCATGACTTTCCCTCACCAGCAGAAAGTGTGCAGTAGAAGGTGTCAGTAACTGCAATAATCAGCCTGCCTACCCATTCCCCTTGAGGTAGAATCACTTGTTGAGGTAGAGAGAATGTGCAGAATGGCGAGCAATTTCAAGTAATCAATAATTGATTGTTTCTGTGCAATACTCTGTTTCAGTAAAAGAGGAATCAGAAGAAAGGAAGAGAAAGGCTGGAGAGGAGATTATGAGCGGAAGGCATGCGTGTGAAGGCCATCGAGATACAAGATTCCTGGGTTCTCTGGCTAATACAGCAGATATGGGAAAGTCATCAACGTGTAAGATTTGATTTTCCTCTTTGTAAAATGAAAGGATTGAGTGGACAAACTTTAGTTTTGTACCCTGGGCCTGATGCTCACATTTATTTACTTTCAATCTAGTAATTGTTAAAAGATGAGCTTCATCTACACGTGGTGTGAACAATTTGTGGCTTATTCTAGTAGCATAGTACTGCAACCAAATGACAAGATATCATCAATAAACAGTTTACTTTCTGACCGGAGTTCTTGGCTAGAAGCTAGCCAAGTTGGAACTGTGGAAGTGAACAGAAAGCCGTGCTGAGGGACCACTGAGTGTACTTGTTTTGCTATCTCTCCCACACGGTTTTTCTTTCCCTTCTTGCTTTCTACATGTCAGGTTCTTATTTCCTTTTTGGTCCCTGTATAAATGTGCAGGACTTCTCCTCCCCCTATCAGATTGGCTGGGCAGTTAGTCTGTGTTTTTGCACATCCTGCCAAAATAAGCTTGGTCATTTACCGCTGTTTATTTTCCTGTCCCAGACATCAGGTATTGTCTGCATTCCAGCGCCCACACAAAAGTAGTATCTCCCCAATCAAGGCTGTATAGTTTCGGGTTGTTGCTAAGTTTGGTAGATTTGGTTCCAGACCAACCAGAGGCACCCATCAAACAGCAGCAGTGGCATTTGGTTTCTTCCAGAGTTTTCAAATTGTCTACAACAACAATTCAGATGACATTTTAATAAACCATCTTAGATTAGAGGGGAGAAGGGAGTGGGGAGCAAAAGGGCAAGGGAAGGATAAGCTACAAGGGAAGGAGCCCAAAGAAAACTGGCACTTGGCTGCTCTTCCTTCCATGACACATACATGAATTCTGCCTTCTCAGGGTGTAGCAACCCGAATTTTGATCAAGCTAGAATTCAAACATGTATACATTAATATTAGATTGAATTTGGTTTCTTTTGATTTTAACTGACCTAAGGACTTTCAGGTTCTTGTCAAGAATTATCTCCAGGAGTCAATGTTTTTAATTTGTCTTTATTCAACACATTTCTCTGGCTGTAGAATACTAGTATATTCTTTGTAGCCCTGAGTCAAGGTAACCTTTGGTGCATTTTCACTGTTTTTCTTTTTTCAACTGTTTATTTCCATCTCGTTGAAGACGTAACAGTCCAGAGAGAGAGAAGGTCTTCTATCTGCTGGTTTATTCCCCAGTTGCATCACAACAGGCAGGATCAGGACTAGGGTGAAAACCAGGAACCAGGAGCCTCTACCAGGTCTCCCATATGCATGGCAGGGATGCAAGCACTTAAGCTGTTCTTTACTGCCTTTTGAGATGCACTAGCAGGAAGTTGGCCAGGAACTTAACTGACACTGTGCTAGTGGATGAGGGCATCACAAGCAGCAACTTAACGTGCTGTCCCATAAATCCTACCCCTCTGCTGGTTTTCTAGCTTACTTTTGCAAATAATTGGAAATTATCATATACACTGCCGTTCACAAAAATGCTACTATTCCTTTAGCTTTTGAGCTTTGTTTAATTTATTACTGAAACTGTATCAAGCACTGAGTCCACTTACTTGTTAAAACAGATATTTTCTGGACCCAGAGTTGCAACCTAGTGGCTAAAGCCCTCACCCTACATTTGCTGAAATCCCATATGGGTACCAGTTTGTGTCCCAGCTGCTCCATTTTCCTTCCAGTTCCCTGCTTGTGGCCTAGCAAAGCAGTAGAGGATGGCTCAAAGCCTTGGGATCCTGTACCCACATGAGAGGGAGGCCCAGAAGAGGCTCTTAGCTCCTGGCTTCAGATCAGCTCAGCTCTGGCAGTTGCAGCCACTTGAGGAGTGAACCAGCAGATGGAAGATCTTTCTCTCTGTGTCTCCTTCTCTTGGTAAACTTGACCTTCCAATAAAAATATATCTTAGGAAAAATAGATATTTTTCTATTACCTACAAAGCATATACCTCAAATATTCCACGAATACTCTCATACTCACCTGGGAATGAAGTAAACCCTGTTATTCTCATTTTAAAGTTGTTACAGTAAAACTATAGAAAGAGTATGTGATTTGAGAGTTGGTTGACCAATACTTAAATTGATGACACAAGGGGAATAATGTGATTAAAATAAGACAAAAATTTTGTCTGATAATACTGAAAATAATAGTGATGAAAAGATACTAAAATTTTGTGTACAGCTGTTGGATATTATGGAATAGGCTTTCTTTGAAAATTATTTTGTGTTACTATGAGAGATACATAAAAGAGGAGTAATTTAAAAATGGTTTAGATATGGCTATGGTTAGAGAAAAATTTAATCAAGTCAGCTTGCTAGTATACATTGATAATATAGTTCAGAGTGAAGTGGACTGCTCGTGGTGGTCTTCTGTTTTCATGGTAGAACAGTAAAGGGAAAGGAAAAGACAAAAGGAATCAAAAACTTTTAACTTACTGTATGCCAGTCTTGTATATGACAATGGCCTCATTTGATTTTGACACGATTTTCTTGAAGATGCAAAGCAGCTTGCCCAAATCACATAGCTGCAAGCAACACAGCCAAGACTTGAAGTTGAGGTCATCCTACCAGCAGAGCTATGCGCTTTTCACCTTGTACACCTGTGAGTATTTTTTTGTATTTAATTATTTAGTCCTTTTCTTCCTTGTTGAGAAATTACGTAGGTATTTTTAAAATCATTTTCTTGCAACTCTGCTAAATATGGCAGTTATATTTTGAAATCATTTTAGCACTGGTGATCAGCAATTCACTGAACAGTTTTTCAAGATGGCATCTGCATACTGCTTGCACACAGATTATCTAAAACAAGGTGTTTTTCTATGTTGGCCAAGGCACACCTAAGGGCCAATTCCATCTTACGGAGTTATAACCACTTCAATTTTCCAGCTCAGCTGATGTGTAAATGTGACAGCTGAATACTGAAATGCTTTCCCAGGAGAGTTAGTGTGCCATTCTCTTCTGGACACTCACAGGTAAGATTAGCTTCTATTGCATTTGGATTCTTGCAAAATTTGTCTTCAAAAACACATTCCCTAAGCATAATAGAGTTTTAACCAATTTAACTTATCAATTAGTGAAGAGTAGGAAAATTCTAACAGCAATATTAATGTTAAGTAAATTGAAAATAAAGGCTATTCTGTCTGGTATTTTCAGTAATAAGAAGTAGTTATAGCAAAGGTAAAAAAAAAAAAACACCATGAAATCAAAATTCCAAAGGATGGGCAATAAGCACTGAAAACAGCATAAAATTGTGTGAAATGTTATTTGTCATTACAGGACAATGGTTCTCATGGAGTCTGTGAAAAAAATTAAAACAAGACGCCAACAAGAAGACTTCCTACTTACAGTTAACCTTCAGGAAGGGGGTCTCTTCCAATAGCCTCAAAATTAGTAGTCAGATAGAAGAAGCACCAATGCTAGTTATTACCTCCTGAAGACTCCATCAGTATCTTCAGATGGATACAAATCTTGGTGATACTTGAATTTCTGAGCCAAAAGTGATCAAAATCTTGTATGGTTTAATAATCTAAGTAATTATTAAGCATCTTAGAAACTTTTGGGACAAAAATTGGAATATATACACATGAAATCTTGATTCTAATTCCCGGTGAGTAATCAGGTTAACCCTATTCATGGAGCAGGCTTGAAATAATTAATAGATGAGTGTGCCAGAATGAGTAAATGAATTCATGATAACATATAATGTCACACTCCTATCTTTACTATCATCCTTTTAAAATAAAAATAACATTTAACAAGTTCTCCACTGCAAAGTTGAAAATAGAATGTTAAAGAGTTGTCATTATTTCTTGTTTAGGAAGGATTGTGACTGATAAGATAACTATTGCCTAAACTATTTTAGTATGTGGAATTGGCACAGATAAATTCTCTCTTCTATGTGCTAATTACTGTAATTTGATCATTATAATGATTGTAATTTCATATTCACTTATTCAAGATAGTTGCTTAACACTGCCTGTCACATCATAGTAAATTTGTCGTAAGATTTTTTTGGAGGGAAACTACTATATCTTATCAAAAATGTCTTCAGTAGCTTAATTATGATATGCCTTCAGGGTTTTTATAACACTTCTTATAAAACCTATTTCCTAAATGAGAATGCTGTGTTTCTAAGAGCTGTGTCAATATAGCGTTTCAATGAATTGCTACTTGTATTCAGAATGTTTTATGAGAGAAATGATTAAAGACAACAAAAATTCTGCATTATATATTTATTAAGTTAATAATGGTGTATTCATGTAACAAAAGCTTATATATTTACATAAAGGGTAAGAAAGCCCTCTATATACTGATTTTCAAAAGTTTCCTTGGCACTTTATGGAATGAAAAGAACAAAATAAAACTAGTATATATGGAATATGCTTGTGGAACCAATAGGGAATAAATATAAAAATCAACTTCTGTATTTTGTTGCATCTGTATAAAGAAACACTCTGGGAGATTAAAAAAGTAATAAGAGTGTTTTTAAATGGTTGAAGAGAATGGTATCATGGGTAAACTAGAGAAGATGGAGTTACAAAGGGAATTTGATGATATTCTTTTCCTATGGTTCCTATCGCTCCTAGATATTATGATACTCACATAGCTTACAGTATCAATCTTTTCTTCCTACTGTATTTTGAGTCACTCACATAAAAACCTTCCATCTGGGTGTACGTACTGCTTATCAGTTAAGATACCTGCTTCCCTGATTGGAGAGTTCCCTGCCAGTGTAGACCCTACCAAGCAGAAGTGAAGACTGTAATAAGTGAGCACCTGCCAGTGATGTGGTAAACTGAGGCTGAGCTCAGGCTTTGGTCCCCAGCCTAGGCACACTGTTTCTGACCATTACATTGATTTGACCATGTATGTGTCTCCACACTTTAATGACTAAATCTCAGGGCTTTAAATATATAGACAGTTTTGGCTTTTAAAAAGAGATTTCTGAAGGCAAGCCTTTACTGGAATCTGATTTGTTTAGGTGTAAATTAATATTTCAGTTAAGATTTATAAATTAACTTAAGAGGAATTGATGCTCCTATGGTATTGAGGCTTTCTGTCCCCTAGCCTGACGTCTTTCTGTTCACTCAACTGTCTCTTTGGCATTTTGGTTATGTGGTACATTTTTTCTAGATGTATCTAGCACACTTCTTATGGCACTTAAACATGATCATAATGACTTTAAAAATGATTCCCCTCATCCATGCTAACAAGGCAGCCTGCCATCTTATATGATGGGGGTCTGTATCTGTATCCTATATACAAAGCTTTAGAAACTGATTTTTTGGCTTCGCCTGATTCTAATAGTAGGCAATTTTTTTGATAGATGAAATTAAAATCAGCCAAGCTGACAATTGCTGAGTTCAAGTATTCTTTATTCAAGTAGGAAAAGATGAGCGAACATTTGTGAAGATTTAAGGCTGGCATTGCAAACTGCTGGACTGCTTTTCCACAATAAAAATTTACAATGTTCTTAATGATGCAAATGTTGAGCATCTTAGCGTGTTCGACACACGAGGGAATTCAGCACAGAAAGGAAGGCCTAGCCATGGTAATGAAGGAACTGTCTGACGACCAGCACTGTCCATCAGGGCCTGTGTCCTCTGAGGCCCCAGGCGACCGTGACAGCTCTGCTGTATTTGAGGAACTCTTCACTTTTAGACTCGCTCAGAATCTCTGCAAGGGTGTATCTGGATTGAAAAAATAAGATTACTAAGCTAGAAAGCAAGCCCTGAATCAAAATTCTCACTAGGAGTCTACTCCACCATCATTTGTAGCTTGAGAATCCACCAGCAAAGAAAGCTGATGAAAGTTTGCTCTTTACTCAAAACTCACACATTTAGCCAAGCTACTACTAACTTAAAGATGCACAGAAAATAGGCAGGACACAGCATCCATTCAGTCATGAAAATCCCCTGGCATATGTCATTTGGCTTCCAGGATGAGTGTTTCTTATTCATTATGACTACTAACATGGTTAAACTAACACCATCTCTCAGTTTCAAAGAGTTTACATTTTGACCCGGTGTTCAACTAGACTTCCAATGATGAATAGAGGGTGATTTCTACCAGGTGAAAATCTTATTTATCTATCCTAGGCTGAGGGCAAAAAATCCTGAGCTAGAGCCAAAATACACATGAACTGGATTATATGTACTCAGAAAATTTGTAAATCAAGTGACTGCTGATTTGTAAGAAGGTTCTCTTGAGGTGTGCGTGTGTGTGTGCACACATGCGTGTGTGTGTTTGTGCCTTTTGTTTCTCTTGTCTATATCTAGGCTGTTCAGAGTTAGATTGTATAAATTATCAAATATATAAATAAGTCATTACCTGTTGGAAAGGTCGTTGCCTTAGAGGCATTTGCTGAACTTTACCACAGTCCTTTTTATAGTTATGGTTCTTAAAAACTCAGCCCCATTTTTAGTATGATGCAGGAGGGTCTAGCTAAGTTATGCTATATGCTTTTCAATTAAGCCATAACTTTCACATGTGCATTTTGTTGTGCTCACCAATATTAAATAAATGGGTAACACCTGAGTAAATTCAGAGTCCCAGAGTACACCAATTCTGGGAACTAATTTACCATTCAAAGATTTTTCATTTTAGTTCAATCAAGGGCTTAACTGAGCTGAAGTAAATCAGCAGTTTTTTAAGCACTACCTCTAGAAACAGGTAATAGTAAAGTACGTAATAGTATTTATGACTGACCCATTTCTCAACTCACTTACAGTTGGAAAGATGTGTAATAAATTTGAATCTAGTTTATAAACTTGGACTATTCATATATACAGTAAAGCTCTTTCATAAAACTTCTTATCAGGGAAAATGTCATGGAAAGGAAATGGAAAATTATGGGCATGGAGAGAGGACACAAGATTTTCAGCCTCCCATTATACATTTATATCTCCCTATTTGTGTTAGAAGACGTGGCTACTGACAATGACACTGTGCATGTGTGTAGAGCATTCAGAGAGACATATATTGTGAACACTCCTTGGAACACTAGCAATCCTGCAGGCTCTCCTTAATGCTGAGGTAGTTTTTCTCGGTAAGCCAAAGGGACAATGACAATAAATCTGAAGTTTCTCATTTTTGAAAGTGTTAGCACCTAAGTTTGATGTCTGTTGTTGCGGTCACTTGTAATTAAAAATAGTTTTCAGCAAAGCACGTACAGGAAGTGTTTTGTGAATATTGCTTAATAATGAACACTTCATGTCAAATGCAATTAAATATTACCCATGATACAGATGCTGGCAAATTATAGGAGGAACTTTAACACATCTGTTAAAGGCAGTCTTTCCAACTGTAGTTGATGAACCATTTGCCTTCTGGCATGCTTGCTAAAAAAGGAGATGCCAACACTCGTCCTCAGTTTGTCTTATGCTCTTCATTGTTAAAAACTCCTTCAAGGATGCTTCTCTATCATCAGACTTGATGACCATTACTCACTGATGCTTTGGATCTTTTCAAATTATGTTTGTTTTCACCTAAAGTGTTGCAAAAAAAATTCTATAAAGAAGATAATGTTCAATTTTATATTTTGAACTTATTTTTAAAATTTTAATTATATATTTTGTTTATTTGAAGGATAGAGAAATATCTCGCTCTATTTCACTCCTCAAATGCCAGCAACAGTGGGTAGGCCTGAAGTCCAGAGCCTGGAAATCTATTTGGGTCTCCCATGTGGGTGGCAGGGACGTGAGCCATCATCTGTTGCCTCCCAGGTTGCGTATTAACTAGGAACGAGGTTAGGGCCTGAACTAAGGTACTCCAAGATGGGATGTAGCTATTCCCAGTAGTCTTAGCTGCTATGCCAACTGCCCACAACTAAATTCTGAACACTACTCAAGTATTTCCAATCTGGTGCATGAAATAGTAGACTATACCTATAGAATATTTAACGTAGAGAAGGGGGGCCCTCATTGTGATTCAGTGGATTGAACTTGTGTCCCAGCTGCTCTACTTCTGATCCGGCTTCCTGCTGATACCCCTGCAAGAGCAGCAGAAGATGGTCCAAGCACTCAGATCTCTGCAATGCACATGGGAGACTCGGATGGCATTCCTGCACCCTGGTTTCATTTTGGCAGCACACTTCATTGGGAGAATTTTCTTTCTCTTCCTCCACCCATAGTGCTGTCTTTCAAATAAATAAAAAAAAAAAACTGATTGTAAATTCTCAATAACTGGTAGCATGGTCATCTGCAGTATTTTTCCAAAACTAAAGGATTTGAAGCTGGAATGCAGTAGTATATTTTTTCTTAGCTGATGTAATTAGATTGTCTTTATTATCTCAACTGAGCAATGATGCCAGGGAGTTTATTTTGTTCACTGCCAGACAGAATCCCTGTTACAGGCTAAAGTCATTTGTAGATTTTGCTAAATTTCAAAGTAAACAGAATCTTAGGCAAATAATAGTAACACTGGTGAAATTTGAGAATGAGCTGTTTTGGAGCCCTGCCTCCCATGAGCTATGTAAGCTATTAGTCTTCTCTCAGGCAGGACAATCATATAGGGAGGAGTTACCCAGACTGCTTCTTACAGCTCACCCTTTGGGCTCTGTGTGTCGAACTCGTAACTTGCCAAATGTTCACTCTCTTTTTATACTGATGCCCCCAATTTCAGTTATGGAGAGTTTCTGTTACATAAGCTATTCTCCATAAAGGATTAGAAATCCTGTTATGAGTCACGGTGGCTTAATAGAAATATCTGAACATTTTTTGTAAGTCTTTCACCAAGTAAATGATAAATACTTGACCTCAAATATTTTGACAGTTAAGGAAAAAAGCTGGGGCTGGCACAGTAGCTCAACTGCCTAACCCTCCAACTTGTAGCACTAGCAGCCCATAAGAGTGGCAGTTTTTGTCCTGGCTGCTCTGCTTCTCATCCATCTTCTGATCCATCTTCTTGCCTGTGGCCTGGGAAAGTTGCAGAGAATTGCTTAAGACCTTGAGCCGTTGAATCCCCATAAAAGAACTGGTTCCTGGCTTCTGATTTGTTCAGTTCCAGTTGTTGTAGCCGTTTGGGGAGACAACCAGTAGATGAAAGATCCCTCTTATTGTATTTCTTTTTCCATGAAATTCTGATTTTCAAATGCAAATACATCAATCTTTAAAAGATCCAATATTTTAGAACATTTGAAATTTATGAATTTGTTAGTTCTGAAGATCAATTTTAATTTTAAAACTTGTTATAAATTAAGCATATCTATTAAATAGAATATGCATACGTATTATACAGCCATGTGTTTATCAAAGCTGTGCCTTGTCATGTACATAACACAAATTTGTATTATAAGAACTAAGAATAAAAACCTAAGACATAGTAATTCACCTTATATCCAAGAGCATGATGCTCATACATTTAAAAATGTAGCTGCCTACTCAATGCTCTGATGAGCAAAAACAAGTAGTTATAGCCACTGCAAAACCTCACAGAGCCTTCACCTGCTCACCCTTCCCCAGTTCACTGCTCTCATTTTCCTTTTTCTGCTTTTCACAACACTTGTGAGATACCTTGGAAGTCATATATACTACATGTATTATCTGTTACTGCTTTGGGTCTCTTTGGTTTCTTGAAGTACCGTAAATACCTAAACAGGAAGCCCAGGAGCACTCAGTATGTATGTCTTGAAATGAGCGGTGGTTCATCACAGGCCCATGCAAATCTTAATCCCACACTTCATTAATCAGAGACCTTCCGTGTTCCTAATAACAGCAGCAAAAATGCTTCTGGTTAAACCTAGAAACATGAAGACCATTTACCATGATTTGATCAAATACTTGAGATTTAAAAGTTCATTGAAAGAACTGAATAGAGAAAAAACAAACCCCTTTATAACTGAGTTGCTTATATGAAATATGTGTTCTTATTTTCCACATTTTCAATACTTAGGACTTTTTCCCCCATTAGCACATATAATACAGTTTGTTAGTGTGGCCTAAATGTATAACATTGAAGTATACATATGGATTCTTATTTTTGAGCTTTAATTTTCATTTATTTAAAAACAGATATATAGAAACAGTGAAATATTTGGTTTTCTGGTTTACTCCCCAGGTGTCTACTACAGTCAAGAATGAGCCAAATATAAATTAGAACTAGGAACTCCTAGGCATTTGGTACATGAACCAGTGAATGAAATCTCCCTTTCTCTTCATCCCTCTTTCTCCCCTGTCTCTTTCCATTGAATAAAGATTGCAAAACAGTAAGTTTCATTTTATTGATTATCTTAGAATGAAGAGTAGATAATGCTTGCTACGAATCATGCTTGCTGGCTTTCTGATTTTCGCTAAGTTATTTTGTATCTTTGTTATGGCGATTTCTCATCTGAGAAATGATTATAATATCTACTTCTTGAAATGTTGCAAGAATTAAATAAAACATACATTCTAAGCACTTAAATTTAGAATCTGAAATATACATGCTAGACAAATAATTGCTGATGAATGGATAAACTTACCGATTAGTAGCAAGTTATTCATGAACTTCTGCTTCATCTGTAAAATGGGAAAAAAATACATTGTTTAACTTCATGGATTCGTTAAAAATAAATGAAACCTTGTATATGCTGTAACATAGTGTAATTGTGTATATAGGCCATAATGTATCTCTGGAATCCAATAAAAAACTAATAAATTGTAGTCATTAGCAATATTATTTTTTAATCGTTAGGAAGCAAATGCCAAGCTTGGTACATGTTACTGTATGAGGTCAGATAAAGGGCAGATCGGTGTGGGTGGGATGTCACAAGGGTAGGCTCCACGGAGAAGGTGCAACTTGGAATTGCAGTTATATGAGCTGCATGGGGAGGCCGGCAGGAGTGGCTGTGCCTATACTCTTGGTCCCTTGTTACCAATGCCTTGTATCAACTGAATCACAAGGTGTTAGAAAAGTTTACTGCAAAATCATAAAAAGGCACACAGACAGGGAAGGGCTGATGCCTACTCTAACCAATGACCTCTGGGTGCCTTGGCAAAACCTAGCAGAGCACGACGGGTTCCCTCTGTTGTGCGCATTCTGCCTGCACAGGCACTATTTTTTTTTGGCACTTAATATTCATTTGTTTTTCTTAGGTAATTTTGATTGACTTCTTGGTTCCTGTTGCTTTATCTCAGAGCTCCTCCGTTCTCCCCCATTTGGAAATAGCTCTAGTATTTTTTCGCTTCTGACGATCAAAGGGGCACATACTCTTAGTAACTGAATGAATCCGTAGAAAAAATCTGAAGGAATTGTAAAGATCTTGGGAATGTCCCCTGTGAATCAGAATTTTCAGAAGAGATGTAGCAGAGACTATGAATCGTCATGAAAAATAATGAAAGGTTGCTTAGAACCCCCAGATGAACCAATATAAGCTAAAATGTATTTTTAAAAAATATAGCTTTGGCTTGTGTTTTCCTGATGCTTTTTGTATCTCACTGTTTTTGCTGTAACAGCCTGAATCCACTGCCAAGCTAAGGAATGACACTTTCGGCTCCTTTCTGATCGTACCTTACAGAACTTGTATCCCATCATTTTCTCTCCAGCATCAACTCTATGCTTTAGCCAAACAAGAGTACTTTCAGATGCCAAAATGTATTATTCCATTTAAAATCATTTTCATTTACAAATTTTGTACAGTGAAGAATTTGGCAAGAACCCATCTTACAGAAAATATACAGAAATGCTAGGTAAAACATAACTAAGTTGAGTTTGCTAAAAAACATATTTCTTCAGAAGTCTCTAAGAACTTTAAGTTATAATAGTAAATTCCCTGACGTCTTGGTGGTTTAATAAGATAGTGGCCATGGATATAGGCCCTCACCATTTTTTTTTTAAATTTGAAGCCCATGTGTTTATTTATTTATTTAGAAGGTGGAGGCTAAGAGTTGCAGCTGTTGTTTCATTCCCTAGTTGCCTGCAGTGGCTGGTATCGGGCGCTGCTGAGGCCAGGAGCCTGGAACTCAACACAGAAACCTAACTGCCTTAACCTTCAGCTGCTGCTTCACAAGCTCTGCCTCGGCAGAGGCTAAAATTGGGAGCCAGAGCTGGAAACTGAGCCCAGACTCTTCTGTAGGGAATGCAGGCATCCTAAACATTAGACAAAGTGTCTATCCTGACTCTCAGAACTATGAAACATATAAAGTATAAATATCCAGAAAGGAGCAGGAGCTGTTCTGGATCCTGTGTGATTCCAGGGACTGGAAATGAGACATTTCCTTTAAACCTGGAGACAGAAGGGACTATCGACTATCCCCTCACTGAAACAATTCAAAACCAGTCACTTACCAAATCAAAAGGTGAAAATGAAACTTGTCTATAGTCTGATGCTCAGAAGGAAAAAAAAAGACAAAAATCATTTTTGAAAAACTGAAATCCCAAATCTCCAGCATCTCTGAATAAATGTTAACCCTATTGTGGAGGGAATTTCCTAAAATGACAAAATAAACTATTCAAAAAAAACACACTCCTATAAAATTCCAAAGGAATGGTATGATCATAAAATAAAACCAGAAAAACAATTTAAAAATCCTAGTGAAGAGGCACTAGCAAGCACAAACTCCGAAACTTCTGTGACGATGACTCTCTCAAGGAGGAGTTAGAGAACCAAACACAAGACTATTTAAAATCCCAGAGCTTAAGCATTGATATAAACTTAAAAAATCTATAAAAAGGAGAAGAACACAAATTTTCGTTAGGAAGAGAATCAAAATCTGCCTTAGAAATAAAAATGATCATAATTTAAATTAAAAAATGAAAATGGGAAGGGAAGGAATAAATCAGTTTAGCTGTAATAAAGAGAAAAAAAATTACTTCTGGAAGAAAGAGCTCAAAAATCATCCAGACCATAGCTTGAAGATGGAAGAGGAAAATATACATCGTAAACACATGACATTTGCTCACCTTAAAAACAGAATAGTTTAATAAAGAGAATGTAAATGTCAGCAGTGGAATGAGTAGGTTGAACAGTTTGATGCATTTCAAGAGAATATAAAGAATGTAGAAGAACAATGGTCACACTGCTAAACATGAAGTATTTTATGGAATCAATGAAAGATTCAATTACTTCAATCAAGGAAAAAAAATGTCTAAAGATGTTTTATTTCCAATCATGCACAACATAGTATTGCTCTAAATTTTCTACCAGGAATTACAGAAGCTTCCAACACATTTAGAAGAAATGTCTACACGAATGGATGAACAATATACAGGGGTGTCACGGAAGATGAATGGTTCCTAAGAGAATGAATGCATATGAGATCATTTCCAACTTTCCCCATCATTTTTGAAGGACATTTATCAAATCCAGATTCAAGGAAAGAGAAGTCTTATAGAATGTTGCAATTTGACTGGAATGCAAAAACACTGACCAGATCTGAGACTGACCAAACAGATGTGACTTTGAAAGTAGCATCCTAAACTGCATAACAGACACAGACCCAACATCTGCATGCAGATTCAGCTCAAGATGTTGGTCACCTTCTTAGCTGAAGACATTCAGGGTAAGAACCCAAGGAAAGGGCCAGCGGCGTGGCCTGACTGGCATAGCATCGGCTGTTGCGCTCACTTGGGGAGTGAAGCATCGGATGGAAGATCTTCCTCTCTGTCTCTCCTCCTCTCTGTATATCTGACTTTCCAGTAAATAAATAAATCTTAAAAAAAAAAAAAAGAAGAAGAACCCAAGGAAAAAACACATGGGAGAAAGAAGTGAGCTAAAATGTTGGCAAAGGATTTCAGCACCCATATGCATTAAGGAGATACAGATTAAAATTCAAGATAGTTTGGTCTCTCAGTTGATACCAAATGCAAATGCCATGACCTATAAGAAAGGGCCACAGTATAGGCATGGGATCATATCCTAAGCATAATGCAGAAATTGAAAGAGTGCAACTTTAATAAAATCCTAGCAAAATGACTCTCATCTGATGAAAAACTTCAATAAGACTGTTTTCCACAGAAAAATATATGAATAGGAGAAATATAATAAAAGTAGATGTGATAATATTGCAAAGAAAGTTACTGATCTAAAGCTCTAGATGCATCAAAGATTTTACTTGCACCTCACGCTTGTTAGAATGGCAAACATTAAAGAGAAAAATGGTAACAAGTGTTGCCAAGGATGTGGAGAAAAGAAAGCTCTTGTACATTTGGTGGGTTACTAAGTTAGGATTGCTATCTGTAAAATGGTATGAAAGTTTCTCAATAAGCTATAAGCAAAACTACATATAACAAAGTAATCAAATATTTGACTACACAACCTAAGGTATTAAAAGAAAATAATTGAAGGAATATCTGCATGTATGTATTTTTTTTCAGCAGTATCTAAGACCTGGAAAAAAAAATCTAAATGTCTATCGAAATAGAGATAAAGAAAATGTATATCAATATACAATGAAATACTACACAGTCTTAAAAAAATTGTGCCATTTGCAACGGCATAGAGAAAACAGAAGGGCAAGTTAATGAGACAAAAGCAAACACTGAGTTTCCTCATTTATATGTGAAATTAAAACAGCTATTATATGTGGAGAATAGAATGGTCGTTACTAGAGGCTTGGAGTCAGTGGGATGCATGAAGCCCTGGAGATGCTGATCACACAGCATGTAAGCTCGAGGTGGATTGTAGAAGTGAATTCTAGTGATTTGTTTCTCTGCCTGGTAATCACAGTCACTACTGAATAGCTTCAGGCATATTCACTTAATAAAACAAGTATGATCACCAGCCCAGCACAGTGGCACACCAAGCTAGTTCTCTGCCCTGTAGTGCCATCATCCTCTGTGGGCTCCTATTCCTGTCATCGTGGCTGCTCCGTTTCCCATCCAGCTCTCTGCATATAACCTGGGAAAGCAGCAGAGGATGGCTGGAGTACTTGGGTCCCTAGGCCGACATGAGAGACTTGGAAGAAATTCCCAGCTTTGGATCAACTCAGATCTGGTCCTTGTGGCCATTTGGGGAGTGAACCAGTGGGTGAAAGAACTTCTCCCTCAATCTCTCATTTTCTTTCTGCAAAATCTGTCTTTCAAATAAAAATTAGTATTTTTAAAAAGAAAAAAAAGCATAAGCAAAATTTGATATCCATCCTTAATGCAGCAAATAACAAAAAGCAAATCAAACAAAAAGACTGCAAATACCATATCTAAAAGAGAAAGATTTCTAGTAGTCTCTCTTTCTCAAAAAAAAAAAAGGTTTAATTTGTTTTTAAGATGTATTTATTTTTATTGAAAGATCAGATTTATGGGGAGAAGTAGAGACAAAGATCTTCCATTCACTGGTTCATTCCCCAGATGAATGGCCACAATGGCAGGGGTTGAGCTACCCAAAGGGAGAAATAGACAGAAAAAGAGAGAGAGTATTTTTTTATCTGCCATTTCACTCCCCAAATGGCTTCAATGGCAGAGGCAGAGTCGGGCAGGACAAAGCCAGGAGTCAGGAGCTCCGTCCATACATCTCACATGCATGTAGAGGCCTAAGCACTTGAATCATCTTATACTCCTTATGCGTGTGTGTCTTTTTTTGTTATATTTATAAAATATAACTTAATTTATGTAAAGTGAATAAATTCCATGAATTGCATGATACCTATATAAAGTTGGTGATAACTCCAACCTCCCTTCCTTCCTGTTCATGTTCCCCACCCAGCTGCCATCTTCTTCTTTTTTTTTTTCCATTAATTTTATAATGGCATGCTTTGGTGTTGCTTCCCATTTACAGACTTAACACTCTGTTAGGTAAAGATTTCAACACATAATAAGTAAACAAAACAAGGTGAAATGAAACAACATAAAATAAGGTCAATTGAATTAAATTAAAAAAACCCTATTACTTCTCAAGAATATTGACCCGCTTTAAACAAACTGCACATATGTGTTCACTAAAACCATTGTTTTACTGGTCCTCAAAAAATTATAAAAGAAAAATGAAAATGTAAACATTCACAATGGTTATAATGAAATGTTAACAAATATCAGTAATAAAGTTATAGGTTTGGATACACACACCCCATATCTGGGTGTGTAGGTTTATTTCCTGGTACTACATTCCTGCTGATGGAGATGCTAGGAGGCAGTGATAATGGATAGAATCACTGCTCCCAGCTGGAATCTGGTACTGGATAATGAATGATGGCATTGAACATGCTGGCAAGTGGAGGGGAGCTCCCTGTCTTGCTATCTCTCTACATTACAAATCAAAATAAAGAAAAGGTACATGATTATCTTTCTAAATTATCCAGTATGATCTACCAATATGCCACTAAAATAAAATTTTAAATGTAACACAGTCTTGGGTTTAAGATCATTATAAAGGTCAGTAAGGGCCCTGGGTGATAGCATAATGGTTAGGGTCCTCGCCTTGAACGTGCCAGGATCCCATATAAATACTGATTCTAATCCCAGCAGCTCCACTTCCCATCCAGCTCCTTGCTTGTGGCCTGGGAAAGCAGTCGAGGATGGTCATATCCTTGGGACCCTGTACCTGCCTGGGAGACTCGGAAGAAGCCCCTGGCTCCTGGCTTCAGATCAGCACAGCACCAGCCACTGCGGCCACTTAGGGAGTGAATCATTGGATGGAAGATCTTCCTGTCTCTCCTCCTCTCTGTACATCTGCCTTTCCAATAAAATAAATAAATCTTAAAAAAAAGGTCAATAATGTTTCTATGTGAGTAATAATTTGAATAAATCATTTCTAACAGTTTGAATAAATCATTCAAAGAATCCATAAACATAGTAAAATATGCAGTAATTATCCAGTTCAGAAAAACTCATTAAACTATATGGAAATTAACATGTTTAAAATTAATCCATCAATACACTTTTTTCAGGCATGTCCTTAAAATCAGAAAATTAAATTAAACAGAATTGAGCAGGAGGAATATTCTGCATTACATGTGCATAACTTATCCATCACCTTGTCTTAGTTATTTAAATATTTTGCATTTTTAAACATATTTCTTTCTTTAAAAGATCTTCCAGTCACTGGTTTACTCCCCAGGTGGCTGTAACAGCTAGCCTTGAGTAGGGCAAAGCCGAGAGACCTGAACTCTCTCTCACATGACTGGGAGGAACTCAGTACTTAACTTCCACTGCCTTCTTGGGCGCATCAATAGGAAGCTGTAGCAGAAGTCGAGCACATGGCTTTTGAACTGCTACTCCACTAGGGGTCGCACACGTCCCAGGGAGCAGCCTAATCCAGTGCACCATAAGGCAAGTCCCAAGGTTGTGCTCAAATATTTCTTCTGTGACTCCTATCTGTTCATGTTCTATCACATTTGATGCCATAGAATCTGTCAGAATGTTCATAACTGCACTGAGAGATCTGTAGGCTCTTTTGTGTCCTTTATTAAGCTCCCTACAGCCCCTCCTGTCCATCTTCACATACCCATCAGCCACCTAGTTCCTTGCTCGGAGGAGCGGTGACCGTCATCTTACTGCTCTCCTGCCTTGTCATTCTCATTCCTTGAGAAGTTGTGCTTATTGTTTTCATGAGGTTTCTCCTCTAGTGCTTGGGCTTTGGCAGAAGACATTAACGTCTGGACACAGACTTTAGTTAGCCTACATGCAGTACAAATTTAAAGTCGTTTCTGAAAACAAGCACCTGTTACTGCTCCACGTGCTCTCTAACCTTGAGCACAGTCACATGCAGGTATGCTTTAAAGTATTCTCATTTGGGAATGATCTTAGCTTATATCAGTTCATCTTTATTTCAAGAAATAATGAACCAGGTACTTGGACAGATACACCATTTAAAATATTTTCAATTATATTATATCAATTGTACAATAGTTATACTTCCTGATATATGTGGGGCTAAACAAAACGAAATCTTCTCAAGTGGATGGTTTATAATTGTGACAATGAAAACAGCTAGGACATTGATGATGCTGAGATATGTGTAGACGCTAAGGGCAGTGTGTGATCTTTAACAGTTGCAACACGTGCTTTTGATCTGCACCAGTCTTCTCATTCTGCTTCATGATTATTCTTAACTCACACAAAAAATAATTTGGAAATAGACAAGCACAGTATTTGAGAAAATTTAAACTCATAGTCCTACAACCTAGAAAAAAGTCCATGTCTGTGCAAGCTATTTTAAGGCAGTTGCTTATGCTTATCAAAAAGTTAAATAACTTTTGAATTGGTTACTTCTTAAGTTAAAGAAACAATTCTAAACACCATTCTTTATTTCCTTGTGGGATTACACCAGGTGAGGTGATAATTCCATGTATCTTGGCTAGAAGAAAACTTTGGCATTGGCTTTGCAATTTATGAATTGTGTTCCCTCACAATGACTTCCTACTCGCTTATACAATAATGGTCATCACACTTACATCCCTCATTGTTTTTCTTCTGGAAATTCTTGTGTCATTAAGGCTCATCTACTGAAACATTTGAATTGTGCCACAGTGCAGCCAATACACTTTATTTGGCAATGTTTTCTGGAGGAAGCCTTTTTATGATAGCATAAGAGATCAATCACAAAAGGCAGAACTATTTTTTTCAAATCTACTTTACACATGAAAACTTTGGTACATAAGGTGATATAGGCATATTCGGATGCCAAAACTCAACTTCAATCGACAGAGAGGTCTAAAAGTTAAAAAAAAAATATCCTCCACAAAATTAAAAGCCATTTCCATTGCAATTCATGTTAAAAAATTTAAAAGTATATGCTCAATGGAGCTCAAATAATAAAGTTACAAAAAATGTGCTGAGTACTGTCACTGTCAGGCATAAAGGTCTGGATGATCTGCGTTGATGGGAACAGTGGTTGAAATCTGGCTGGCATGATGACCCCACTGGTTGACTCTGCCTACAAAACTGTATCCTGTGAATAATACTAACAACAAAATAAGAACGAAAAAGAAATGTGAAGAACACTTGACAATACTGTAGGAACTTACCTTCTTTGCCCGACAACAGGACACAGGAAAGCGTGTGTCTCAGTGGAGGCTAACAGCAGACGTTTAGAGAAAAGGAAATCATTTTATTCCGTGAGGAATTCATGTTGCTACTTCTTTTTTTTTTTTTTTTGAGATTTACTTTGCTTATGTATTTTTTTTTTTAATTGGGAAGGCAGATATACAGAGGACATACAGAGAGAAAGTTCTTCTGTCTGCTGGCTTGCTCCCCAAATGGCCACAACAGTCAGAACTGTGCCAATCCAAAGTTGGGAACCATGAGTTTCCTCTGGGTTTCCCACTCTGGTGCAGAGCCCCAAGGCTTTGGGCCATCCTCTGCTGCTTTCCCAGGCCACAAGCAGGGAGCTAGATAAAAAGTGCAGTATCTGAGATATGAACCAGCACCCATATGGGATTCCGGTGGATGTAAGGCAAGGATTTAGAGACTAGGCTATCACGTCGGACCCTCATATTTCTACTTCTTACTACAATGGGAACAATGTGGAAATTTAGGGATTTTATTATTTTTTAATAAGCATCCCTCATATACTGAAAAGATAATATTATAAGAATTTCTGCCATAAAATTACAATAATTAGCTTATGGTAATATTAAATTAAACATATGAGAATCTGAAAACACAAACAGATTTCCAAATATAGAATGCTGTTGATCCACTATTTTTCACGTTCCTAAAAGATTGCACAGAGTAAATAATAAATATGAATGCATAAATAATTAGTTTTAATCTGTGGTTCCTATCTCTTTTAACAGGCAAAAGTCTTCCCATGGCTTCTCAGCCCAACACCAAGTACAAAAGAGGTCATTTTTAAGAAAACAGAGTTTTGCTGGTCCAAATTGAGTATAAGCTTAATGTTTTTTCATTTCCAGCTTTCTTCTTTGTACCATTCATAGGAAATTAGGACATAAAGCAGGAAAAAAAAAGTCAGAAACATGATCTTGCCAAACATTAAACTTCTGCAAAAGGATTTTGAAACAAAATTCAAACAAAAGAGGCAGCCTGCTGCAGAAGGAATTCAGTTTGGTTCTGATACATTTACGGCAGATGTGGATACTCTCGGTTGGAAGACTGCAACGGAGAGAATATTTCACTTCTCCTTCCTGTTCAGAGCATTTCAACAGTGGATTAATATTTTTGGATGGTGTTCAAAACGTACAAAATTAAAAGACTGATGATAAAAGTCCCATCAGCCACAGTTTCATTTAACGTCTTGCCTGAATCAGTGATTTAAACTTGCACTTTCGCTGACCTATTGCTGCTTTTTATCAGCCTTTTATTTTACAGCAAGTATATGAAAAGTTTATTTTTATTATTCATGGTGAATTTTACATTTCTTTCATTCGTATTTGTGTTGTAGATTCCTTGATGCTTATGGGTTGTAAATCATGTTCCAAAACCTACAAAATACGCATAATTTCAGATTGTTTTAATGGTCCGAATAAAGGGACGCGTGCTTTGCTCCCAGCTTGTCACCCAGGCGTGGCACTCCTCTGCTTCATTCGGTCTATTGATCAACAGCCAGCAGGAAGAGGCCGTGGCTCTGCCCCAGGACACTGACAGTGGTGCTCCTTTGTTTACTGGTTTGTCTTTCATCCTACTCCTCTTAACTTCCTTCAAGAGTTCTCTGAACATTTTTCTGACTTTCTCATATGTTACCCGAGGAGCACTGCTCAGAGGAAGCCCTATACAATTGTTGAAATTGATTTTTTAAAGTGTTCTAGATATATTAAAGAAAAAAGAAACAAAGAAAAAGAGAACAAAACAAAACAAAAGTCGGCCTAATTCAAATGGTAAAGAACAGAATTGGGCTTTGATTTTTTTTTCAAGATTTATTTATTTTTATTGCAAAGTCAGATATATATAGAGAGAGGAGGAGAGACAAAGATCTTCCATCCGATGATTCACTCTCCAAATGGCCACAATGGCCAGTGCTGCATTGATCCGAAGCCAGGAGCCAGGAGTCAGGAGCTCTTCTGGGTCTCCGCCCGGGTACAGGGTCCTAAGACTTTGGGCCGTCCTCGACTGCTTTCCCAGGCCACAAGCAGGGAGCTGGATGGGAGGCAGGGCTGCCGGGATTAGAACCAGCGTCCATAATGGATCCCAACGGTGTGTTTAAGGTGAGGACTTTAGCAGCTAGTCTATTACGCTGGTCCAGGGTTTCGATTTTTAACAAATCATTTCGATACAAATGGGGCACTGATGGTGAAGTCACATTTCAGCCAAACTCATGGCCTCCAGTGTCTTTTGATTTTTCTATTCTGGCCCTAGAAGTCAAGTACAAACTCCAAAAGGTCTCTGAGGGGATGGCACAAAGGTTTTGAGTTCTTTAGAAGAACACTTGAACAAATACGTTTCTATCTAGAACAATTTAAGTGGTGAATTAAAGGCTTCTTGGTGCCAGGGGGCAGAGAACTGGCTAAAAGGGCAAGGAAGCGCAGTAGTTTGAAGTCCTGCCAATGGGAAGAGCCCAGATAATTGCCAATTCTAGGAGGCTGGTCACATTGGGTTCTATTTAGCTCTGGAAAGTAAAACTACCTTGGTCAACTGATTTTATTTATGTTTATTTATTAGTGTATGTTGTATGCCTATAGTCTAGATGTCTTCCAGTCTTGCTTTGAATTCCATTTTTCTTTATTCATTTTTAAAATTTGGCAAACCGGCATCAATGTTGAATTGCATGCGATTGTTACACCCCAGGTAAGTAGGATCGATCTCTTCCAAAGGTTTGACGTCTGGTTTGCTTTCAAGAGCACTGAATGGACAGGCATTGCTGGAAGCCAAGGGACTGATGTGTTAGGGGGTCTTCTGAATTATAGACAGTACTCTGAAATTAGACAAGCCAAAGAACTGTTCCAAGCAAATGAATTGGTGAGAAGTTTGTGATTTGACTCTGATTTCAGAGATGATCACGGGGCAAATGAAAAGAGCCAGATTATAAGCAAATGGTTCTTCCATGTTTGATGTCCCTTTTGTGATAATTTACCAATTTTCCATATTCAGTGCTGTAAGCCTATGGCTCCCTGGTGTTGTTCCAACAAAGCTCTCTCCTGTTCCAGCACCACTTCCTGTCTGATCCAGATGTAATGCTTTAGGAGTGGCTGAACTATGAGTAAGGAAACAGAGAAGTCGGGAAATAACCTCTTCCTTTTTCTGCCTGCCACCATATTTAATTTAATTATAACATTTTCAATTAACAGAGAAAGTCTGCATTTTCCCACCAACTAGGCTCCAATATATTTCTAGTGGAAACCCATTTCAGAGACATAGATATGCTTTAATTTTTAACATTTTATTTATTTAAATATAGAGACACAGTGAGGCAGAAAGAGAAAGTATGAGCTACATATAGAGAGATCTTTCATCTCCTGGATCACTCCACAAATGACTGAAATAGTTAGAGTTGTGCCAGGATGAGACCAGAAGCCAGGAGCTACTTCCCGGTGTCCCACATGAATACAGGGGCCCAAACATTTGGTGTATTTACTGCTTCTTTCCCAAGAATATTAGCAAGAAACTGGATCAGAAGTGGAACAGCCAGGAATTGAACATGTGCCCATACAGGATGTCAGTGTTGGAGGCAGAAGTTTAATCCATTCTGCCACAACACAAGCCCCAGAAATATCCCTAAGAGAAAATTCATGGGAGAAGGCATAGTTTTTTAAGCTAGGGAAAGCAATTGCCATTGCTTTTAGAAAAGCAAAAAGGCAAATCTTCCCAAGTTCAAATGGGTATGCACTTGTTATGATTTAAATGTCTGTTTCCTACCCCGTACCTTCAAATTCATGTTGAATATCCAACGAGATGGTATTAGGCAATGGGGTTTTTAAGAGGTCATTAGGGATTTGTGCTCTCATAAAAGATGTCCCAGAGATCTTATTCACTTTTCTTATCAAATAAGGATAGTGGGCCCCCACCAGACATGGAATCTGCCAGTACCTTGATCTTCTTAAAATCTGGATCTGTGGACCGAGAAACAAATTTCTGCTGTTTGTGAGTCACCCTGTCTATGGTACTTTTGTTATAGCAGCCTCGAAAGACAAAGAGAATGCTAAAGGCAAACCCATCCCAGAGCGGCAATCTATAATTTAGACATAAAGCAACTTTGTCCCAGTGAATGAAAAGCATCTACTTGTGTCTGGCACAGTAACTAGAGATGGTTATAAATGCCTATAATTATATCTTCTGAAGGAATGTCAAGTTGATAAAAGCAGCAGTTGAGAGGACAGGCCAAAAGCTGGCAGTAGTATCAGTAACAATATGGCAGAAAGCATCATTACTGGGTAGGATACCATAAACCATGAGGGTAGCACCAACTACAGTGACTGGAGGGGTTGTCAAGGCAACAGTGCTGCAACAGCATCATTATACTGATGTAAAGATGCTGGCTGCTAACAAGGTTAAAAGATACAGGAATGAATTTGAGAGCATCTTCAATTTCTTCCTAAGTTTTCTGCTGCTCTTCTTAACCTAACATCAAGTACAAGGTCAGAGGACAGACAACAGCAAGCACTAAGTTTCTATATTTGATCTAACTGGGATTTATGTGCAAGAAATACTTGTTTATAATTACTATTGTTTTGTTAGCTACACACATGCAGTTAATTTGCTCAGTATTGGTGACTTCATCAACCTACTAATTATTCCATTTTCTTGGAGAGGGACAGTATGTTGTTGTGGACATGTTCCTTGGCTCTTAAGTGGAAAGTTTTGAGTTCAATTATAGACATCTTGGAATGAGTGTTTGGCTCTGGGGCGAAGTTTAACTTAGCAAGTAAGATGCTGTTGGAGACACCTGCATGTTACATCAGAGTTCAAGACTCCAGTTCTGGTTTGAGTCTGGTTTGTTGCTAACCAGCACCCTAGGAGGCAGTAAGTGATGCTTTTAGGAGCTGGGCTTCAACTACCCAAATAGGAGACCCATACTAAGTTCCTGGTTTCTGATTTTGGCCTGTCCCAGCCCTAGCTGTTGCAAGTGTTTAAGGAAGCTTTCTTTTTCTCTGTGTACAGCTTTCTCTCCAAGTGAAAATAAAGTTTTGCTTTACTCTTTGTCTTGACTGTCATTTGTCGAATAACTCTAATGAGTTGTTTTTGATGATAGCAGTACCAACCTTACAGAAATCTTTTATGAGAATTAAATGTAACAATACAACACAGCAAATGCTAGCTAACGTCAGAATTGATTCTACCTTCTGTACATAATCAAAATCATTTCATTTTATAAGTATCTTTTCTCTTTCCTTAACTGGTGATAATGAAAATAAAGAGTGTGATGAGAGCTGAATGGGGCTAATTTCACTGATAACAGGTGAATCCTGCGGTAGGAAGTCCATGCTGAGTCTCTCACAGACTGTCAACAATCTCATCTGAAAGAGAATGACTTTCCATCTGATTCTTATAAGCCAATAATCAGTAAAAAGGGTAAGGGAATGTAATTATATTTGCCACAAACAGAAAATGGCTTACATAAAACCAAATTAGAATCACATTTTCCAAGTAATAAAATAAATTAATTTTGAGAATGCACAGTGTAACAATTCCAAGTATCATGTTAAGCATTTACAAAAGGAAACATATGAGAAAAACAGTGGTAGGACTGTGAGCATTTTCTCACTTTATCAAGTATGAACCAGGTATAAAAGTTGACCACTGACTGGTAGTTTCCACTGTATTGAAAACATTGAGCTGTGGATGGATAGATCAATTTCCCACAGGGCAAAATGTTTCAATATTCTTAATTCTACATTATGGCAGAGATGATAGCGTAGACTGAGGCAGCAACACATCTTAATGTGTTATTATTTATTCAACTCTGGAAGATTTATTTAATTACACTTACTTATACAGTCTGAAAAACAGGGTACTAACTAACAGGAAACTTGCCCAGAGAGCTGAAAACCTGTTGCCCAGCATAGTGCAAACTACTGGCTCAGAAAGCACCTTCTGCCTCGTACTTTCCTTCTCTGTCTGTTGCCCTTTTCAATCATCTCACTTTCGCAATATCCCAGAAAAGATCCAACTACCGATTCTTACATAGAGGAATTAAAGTGAAATCTCAGTAGAATATGATCAAGCAACACTTCTACTCACATATGGTGACATTAATACCATAAGATAAGCATTACAATCTATTTGTGGAGAAATACCCATTTGCACACTGGCTAATTAGAAAAAGAAAATCCACTTTAAGCTTACCATGTTAATTTGTGAATCTACAAAAGTGAGCATTCTAAAAAGACACATTTCTCTGTTTGCTTGGAATTAGCTTCATTGTTTTAAATAGAATTATTTTACAAGTTATCCGAAATAGGGAACACATGTCTTATAAGATGTTCAAAGAATTTGTAACTCTCAAAATTATTATTTTGATAGAGTAGGCTGCATCCTAATTGATAAGTATACAAATTGAAATACAGAGTAACTGTCATTGTGAAATGACTATTTCTTTAAGCATGAAGGTGGAACTATACGGAAAATTGTAACAATGTGCATGTGTGGGTGTGTGTTTTTATTCGTCACATTTCTGTACAGATGGATAAGAGGGGTAGATAAGCAGGTGGGAAAGCAAACAATGCATTTAGCATTAATTTCAAAGGGGATGATTTCTTTATCTCTTGACACATACTTGAGAATTGGTTTCACATCAAAGTGTAAGAGAAGGATAAAGTGGTCAAATGAACAAGATCATGTGTGTATGTGAGTGTATGTACATGCAAATGCCTTGTGTACACATGCATCCGTGGTGTGTGTGGAGGGAGGCAGAACGAAGACAGACAAAAACAGAGATTCTTCTTCCTTTTTTCCACCAGGTATTTACCTTCCCTTTTCCTTTTTTCCATATTTCCTGGCTAATTATTTCTGTTCCTTTCATTGGACCATCATGCTAACAAATTCATAACTGACACAAACTGAATTCCATCAGCTGTTTGCTAGCCATGCTTTTACTTCAAACTCAAGATTCCTAAAGAATGACTCTGCTCCCTGCACCCCCACCCCCAGAAAGCTGCTCCTTCTGCCAAAACTTCAGAGACTTAGTTAGGAATACATTTCACTTTAAATAAAATAGCCTCCCATACACTGTAATAACTTGCTACCCCAGTAACCTAAGAACTGATCATCTATTTACATTTGCAAAATTGAAGACCTTCATAATTTACCAGATAGTTCATTGCATTTAAATAAAAAAGATCTCATCTCACAAGCTGATTCTTGTCACAAATTTACAGTTCTTGACTAAGGATGGCTCCATATATGAGTTTTCAAATTCACAATGTTGTGAAAATTCCATTCAGTACAAACTGTAAGTAGGATTATGATACCTGGTGTTTTCTGGGCTGGCAATATGTGGCATAATCTCGCAATGCCCCTGGGCAATCAGCAGCAGCTCCCTGTAAGCCACATGATCACAAGGGAAAATGACGAACACTCCAAGAGTGCTGTATTGCTAAGCTCTGACACTCAGCAGGTCAAGACTGTAAAGCATCCTCAACAGATTGAGCCTATAGGAAGTGGAGGAGCATTTTTATGTGTGTTTGTAGGGAGAACAGTCCACTGACTACTGTTACCAACTGCTTACAGCCAGCCCTCCTCATGGGTAATGTGCACCTGCAGATTCAACCAAATGTAGGTAGGAAATAAAACCAAGAAATAGCACCTGCACTCACCTGACTTTTGTTATTATTTCTTAATTGTCTAGTAATCATTTATGTGCAAATTGTAGTATATGTAATCTAGAAAGTACTTACATACTTTTATTTTATCTAGAAAGTATTTCTAGTAGATAGTAGGAGATGCATAGGTACATAAAAATATTATTAGATTTCATGTAAAAACTTAAGTATTCACAGAAGTTTGGTATCCACAGGGATCATGGAACCAATCACTGCCATCCTGAAGGTCACCTGTACCACAGGAGAGCCTGGACTCGAATTCCAGTCCTGTTCCTTAGTTGCTCAGTATTCTCCAAGGTGATGCTTCACTTCTCCCTGCTCAGATTTGCTTTGTTTATAAAGATAGATTAATAACAGTATCCATTTGATAGGGCTTTTGTGGGAAGGAAATATTTCAATATTTCTGAACTTCTGCATAGTATGAGACCCAGAGTAAGAGCAGAGTAAGCTGTTATGAAGCCATAATTACTAGAAATATTTTACATATAGGCAGAAGTGTAAGGAATTACTTAGCTTTCACTCTTTTACTCATCATCTAGCATAGAGACAACACATGAGTAGCATAGTCTGTGTCCTGCGTGTTCCTGTTTAACCTTATGCCTCTTTTTCTTAAAAGCTAAATCTGTAACCTAAATCCCTAAATTTGATATTCACCATTCCTAGGCAGCTCTTAATAACTTTGTTATATAAATAGATATCCACAATCAACGTGTGGTGTTGTGTTACATGTTTCTCAACTCCATATAAATAGTATCAGGTGGTGTATATTCTCTTGCAGCTTGCGTTTACTATTCAGCAATATATCTATGAGAGTCTCAGTGGGATAAACCTAGCTCCAGCTCACTCATTTTCACAGCTGTATTTTATTACCTCGCATAGATATATCATGCTTTATTTATCTAGTTTTCTGTTATAACACATTACATTGAGATCAACTTTATGCCAATATAAACAATGCCATTGGGCTATTTAATCATTGAATGGCAAAAACTTTTCTTATACTGATTTAAATTTGCCGCTATTCAGTGTTCACATATTTTTCTACCTCTTCTCTGTAAATATATACAGAGTTCTCATATATTTTGTCTATTGAAGTCACAACTTTGATTTTAAAATGAACTCATATTATTTTCCATAAAACGTACTTGGTGATCTCAATTTATTGCTTTTTAAATTTTTATAATGAATGCTTGTTCCTTGTAAAATTCATCCCAACAATATTATAATACATAAACGCAGGGCGTACATTTTTTCCCAGCAGTGAAGGCACTGGTTAGGATGCCTAGATTTAATGCCTCCGTCAGGCTCTGGCTTCTAGTGTCTGCCAGTCTGGAAACTAGGATACAGCAGGCATTGTTTAGGAGACTGTCTGTCTGTCAGCCATGCAAGAGACCTGGATTAAGTTCCTGGCTCCTGGCTTTTTCCCTGGTTCAGTCTTTCCTTTTGAAATAATAAATTAATGACATAAAATATTAAATCCCATGAATGCAATAAGTGAATGTCATCATCTTTAATTTGCTCTTGATTACTACACATTCAAGCATATGTATGTTATATCAGCTCAGAATCACTTGTTTGCTACACAAACTAATTACAACTTGTTTAAGTGATGTATTTGCTCATGTTGGAGGGAAACTCAATGACATACAAGCCCAACTGAATTTGTAGTTGAAATGATATTGATAGAAGCCTTCCTCTTTGCTGTAGTTGTTTTATTTTTGATGATTTTTACATGATTGATTAAGGCACAAAGGGTCAAGGGCTAGAGGAAAGTGGGTAAGAACGTTGTTTCCACATTCTCTTATTTTCTCTCTGTAACTGGGTGAAAGGGGAAGATAAATGGAGAAGCCACAGCCAGCCTCCCAACCATCCCAGGGTTCGATGTGGGGCATGCTCTGAGAGTCCTGCTCAAGTAGTTTTGATAGTTCAACAGTTCTGAATTGCTGCCAGTCTCATCACTCCAAGCATGACGAAATCTCTCCAGAATCCACTGGTTGACATAGTCCATCATAGAGTCTCCGTTTGCCCAGATACTCACTGCCAACACTTGGCTAGGGTAATTGATCAATTTGTTCTGTCCTCTGTCATGGTACCAGATGTCCTCTGCAGGCTCAAATGTACTGCCATATCCTCCCTGTGCACCTGAATATGCTATCCATTGCTCCATCCAAGCCACTGAGGAGGCCCAGCTCTGACACATGCACTCCAGGGTCAGACCATGGAACTTGCAATTCTCTTCATGGATGGAGTTCTGAGTCCAGCAATTCAGTTGGGGGATCCCCAAAGAAACTTCATCTGAGGTGATCCAGACCTGATTCTTGTGTGTGCTTGCCTAATTAAGGGTCTGGCACAGTTCTTTGCCCCAATCAGCTTATACAGATGCTAATTGTTGCAACTGCTTGGTCAGTTCTGCCTTCAGCCCTGTCTTCTGCACAAGCCGATGGGTATTGTAGCCCAGCCTAATCCAGCCCACTACAGGGCTCTCACACAAACCAGTGGGAGCTGAAGCCTAGTCAGTGACTAGCAATATCCCCCCATCAGTCCTGCCCTGGTTCCTAGGCCTGCCAATATGTATGTCAGACTGGTCCTGTCTCACATCCCATTCAGCTCTCATGCGTATTACTGGGCATTGAACCCTAGTTCAGTCCAACCAGCCCCACTATCTAACCTACACACATCCCAATAGGTGCCCCTCTCTGTCTAGCCATGCCTGCCCCAGTCCTGGTTCTCATGCTCACATGTGAGAGCGGCAACCCAAGGGGGAGGTGCTCACTGTTTCCCTAATGGATACACTCCCACTCCCAAATCCACTCTACAGGTGGTTCTGCAGGTTAACTTGACAGAATTCACCTGCAGTGTCAGCATCTGTCAGCAGATTTTGCAGCAAAGGCCAACCAACCCACACCCACTCTGGCTGATACATGCACCAGCAGGAACAGTCAACGCAGCCTTACTTTTCCCTGACCCAGCTCACATGAGAACAACAGGTGTTGCAGCCCTGCCTGTTCTGGTCTACCCCCATCCCAAGTCTCACACTCACCAGTGGGAATGATGGTCCAGCATGGGAGACTCACTCAACGCACTTACTGGCTCTGCTCCCTCCATCTCTCGTCCAGGGTCTCACGTGTGCTTATTGGGTGCTGAGGCCCAAACTGGCATGGTCCACCTCACCTTAGCATTTTAAGGTCCCTGTTCGCATGACTCTAATCTTTGGGATGACTTCATTTTCTTCTGTAAAAGACATGCAGTCTGTTACAGGAGCAAATATGTCTATTAACATCATTTAAGGATACCATTCAAGTGGGCCAATCTGACATGTAATGTTCTCATACTCAATACCTCCCATGGAAAAATTCAGTACCTGTTTGGATCACCAATTATCATGTCCAGGGAACAAGATTTCCACGTCATTTGACCCATCTGTGATCACACAAAAGCACATTATCAGAGAGCTGGAATTGAAACAAGAGAATAGAAAGTTTTACCTAATACGTTTTCAGTTCACCACGTAAACACAAAACCCCAATACACATTTTTGAAAGTTGAATTTCATGTCTGTAATTATAGCCAACTCAATTTTCATACACCTTTATCAAGGTATACAAAACTATCACATTCTTTTCAGTGACAGCAGAGTATGTAATAGTATATGTGAACTGTAATTGCAAGAATCTTTTGCTTTAGATGGAATTTTCAGGGCATCTCCACTCTTATAAATTAGTTTATATGGATATGTACCTGGAATGGTGCTAGACATTGTTGTTTATACTAGTATACACAAAATGACATGATTCTTACAGAGCTTAAACAGAGAAAAGAGAGGAGAGTTACCAGTTTAAAAGTACACATGGGGCAGACATTTAGCTTAGCAAGGAACATGCTAAGCACTTTGTCACATTAGGTTAAGGCACCACATATCTCACATCGGAGTGCTGGTTCTAGTCCCACATACTCCACTTCTCATCCAGCTTCCTACTAATGTATTATGGAAGGCAATAGATGATGGCTCAAGTGCGCAGGTCCCAATCGGTCGTATGGGAGAAGTGGATAGAGTTCCAGGGTCCTGCTTCAACTTGTGTCAACTCTGGCTCTCTAGTTGTGGTAGGAATTTGAGGGACAAGCCAGCTGAAGGAAAATATTCTCTGTCAATTCAGACAGAGAGAGAGAGATAGGGGCAGGGGAGAGAGAGACCATCAGAAAAAAATGTTCTGACTCACCAATTTATTCATCATAAACCCACAAGGGGTGGGACTGGGATTGGGCTGAGTCATGGCTGAAGCTGGGAGTAGAACACGGTACAAATCTCCCATGTGAGTGGCTAGACCAATTATTTGAATTGCCCATGCTGCCTGTCAGGGTCAGCAGTACAGGAAACTGGAGCTGAAACTGGGAATCTAATGCAGGCATTAAGATGCTGGGATTAAGAGCCTCTTAATTGACAGGTTAAATGGGTACTATTGAAAGAAATTTTTGACTTAGCTCAATGTGTTACCACAATCTACTAAAACTTAACACAATGTGTTATTTGGTCAACTACCAGAAAAAAACACTATTGTTTCTTTTTGCATATTCTGTCTACTGAACATGAACATATGGAGATTAATTTTGACAAATTGTCAATATAGTCACACATTTCAAAGCTTGAAAACTGTTATCATTCATTCTTCTAATAAATCAAAGCATACTCTTTAGTTGTAACCTTTACTTCAAAATATTTATCAATGTTCTAAAAAAACCCCAAATCATCGTTTTATTTTACACAAATGTTAACCTTATTTTTAATTTTTTTCATGTCTATACATGCATCCTAATAATAGTTTTACATTCTTTTATAGTTATTACATTTATAATAATACATGCATCCTAATAATAGTTTTACATTCTTTTATAGTTATTACATATATAATAATTCCATCATATACAGGATGATGCTTAAAAAGTTATTTTATTTGTATTAGATACATTAGTCATACCATGGCGGTCAGTTCACGTTATTCATTTTCTACTTAAATTTTACTGGCCACAGTTAGTTAATACACCCATTTTATTTAAACAAGAATCAGAATCTCAGGTTGTATTAGGGGCCAGAGTACAGAGTAACACTATTTCATCAAAGAAAACCACTTATAAAGAGTGCTGAAATGGGTGTCCCTTGCAGCACAGTGGGTTATGCCTCACTTGGGACACCTGTCATCTATGTGGAAGTGCTGGCTCATGCCCTGGCTTCTCTGTTTCTGGTCCAGCTTTCTTCTGATGCTCCTGAGAAAGCAGGAAATGACAGTCCAGTCACTTGAATCTCTACCACAACGTGGGAGATTCTGATGAAGTTGTTGGCTTCTGCCTGAGCCTGCCTATTAAAGGCACTGGGGAAGTAAACCAGCAGCTAGATGAAGGATACGCTATCATTTCACTCTCTCTCTCACTCTGCTTTCAAATAAGTGAAAAAAAAATGTTTTTTGAAAGTGCTGGAAAAATTAAATCATGATAATCCCTTATGTTTAGTCACCAAGCAGCATACTTTTAAAATGGCACTAAAATTGAGTTAGGAGTGGAAATGCAATGAAAATTAAGTAAATAATTTTACTTCCTGGAGCAAAAGTCCTTCCAGTCCACATAGGAGAGTAACTGTGATCAATGAAGAAACTGAGTGCAATGGTGGAGCATTGACTGAGATGTTCAAAGTCCTGGATGCAGAATAAGATTCTGTCACCTTGAACCATAGGACAGGAAATCACTTAGGTTCTGTCAGTCCATTTTCTCTCACATAGAAAAAAATGTATATTATCCCACAGATGTAGAGTTCTTGAAACATGGCAGATATCATATGACTCTTTATTAAATGTGACCAAGCCATGATTAATTACATATAGAATAAACATGAAATATTAATGCTATAATAATAAATGTAATAGTACTGGGTGAGGATTAATTTCCCAACAGAAATTCATACAAGCTATGAAAGTTCCAAGAACAGGCTTAAAGAAGAAGGGCTTTTGACAAGCTTAGGTGTAGTGATGGAGCAAAGTTGTTAGGAAGAAGTTCTGAAGTCATCAAAAGCAAACTGCATTGCATCAGTGTCTTCAGTGCCTGTTCATTCATACTTACCCAATGTATTACCAATGGTAGATGACAGAAGTCAAGTAAGAAAGAATATATGCTTTGTGATCCTTTACATAAAGTGCATAAAATGCCAAAAAATTACAGTGTTTCAATCAGGGTAGGCTTACTGTTATTGGAGAGATAGAAAACTGGAAGGGTCCAACTGATGGAAGAGTGTAACAACTGATGGGTCCAAAAGATGTTCTGCTCCCTGAGGTGGGTGCTGCCTTCAGTTCCCTAAGAGGCATTGAGGTATGTTTGTGGTTGCTCACTTGTATACTTCTCACTAATACAAAGTCCAAGAGATACAAATTTCCATTTTCAAAGCTTTGAAAACAATGAAAAATAAAGGACACGTAATTAAAAAAAGGAAATCACCTACAATATTGAACTTGAAATAACTGCTGTTAACAATTAACCTTGTTATATTATTTTGTAATTTGCTTTCTCCGCTAAGCAAGGGTATTACAAGTAGTTTTCCATGTCAAGAGAGTATTTTTCTAAAAATGATTTATGAATATACTCTAGATATTAGCTAGCCTTCCAGGTTTTGACAGATGTTGCCACGGTGAATTTCTTAGTTCACAAATATGTTACATCTCTTAATCTCACCAAGGTGAGATCCTAGAAATAAAGATGGTTACATTTCAACATACATTTCTTCCATTATCCCTGAAATATTTGAATTCTTTAGCTTCAAGTCTTCAACAATATTGAGAATTTTTAAAAAATATGCACATTTTGTAAGTGAGCACTCTTTGTCTTTAGGTTTTTTTTTTCTGTTTCCAGTCATAAAATTGAATCTTGTTTTATGTTATTGGCTTGTGTGTATTTATTTTTGACTGCTTCTTCTTAGTTGGTGCCAGATTTTGGTTTCTTTATTGCCTTTTAATTTTCTATTAGAACATTCACTTCCCTCAGACTTTTCAGTTTTGTTGGATCTTGCTGTCCAAAATTAGTATTTCACCCAGACTTATGTCTAGACTCTACTTACATATCAACTAAGCTCATTTTGGCTTCTGATCCCATTAGATGATACTGTTTCTAGTTGAAATCTTTAGACTTCTCTGTGTAATGAGAGCTTGAAATAAGCAAACCTGTGCATGGCAGTAACTCATGGTTGCAGATAGGCAGCAGCGACCATTAGAAAAAGTAAAGCCAAATTTATTTTCCACCAAGCACAGCATTCTCTACAGTTTTCCTCGTCGAATTTTGCCTGCCCATGATTGCAGTCACGAGAAGGCAACCTCTGACTTGGATTTTGGACTCATCTCTGTGCGAGGTGATTTTCTCCTCCTGCCGTCTGGGAGGCCTGTGGCCGGGGAGGTCCAGGCTGGGAAGGATTGAACCGTGGGAGACTGCAGGTGGGCAGATGTCATTTTCTGCTGTATTCTCAACTTTTAGTGTGCCCTGTGGCAAGCTTACTTCCTTCCCTCTGTTGGTCCTGAAACTTTATCTCCATTGCTTTTTTCTTTCTTTTGCTTGCCCCTTTGTTTTTGCTCCTGTTGTCATTTGTGGTGTGCTTAGGGAACAATGTTGCAGGAACATTGAGCTTTGGAGGGAAATGTAAATTGCCAGGCACTGGGTCCTGCTTTCTCATCGGAAAGCAGCATTTCTGAGAGCTGAACTGGTGACAGTGCTCAGCCAAGACATGCAGAGTTCAGGAATATTCTCTGTTCCCAGGCCCTGGTTGTGCAGAAGTGGGACTTTCTGAAGAGGGGGCACTGGAGGAGGGAGGGAAGGAAAGGGGGCACTTTGAGAAGCAGATGCTCCTGGCTTTAGAAGGCAAGCTGCTCTCAGCTGAGTTCAGCAGTCTCGCAGACGCTCCACAGCTTTGGAGAGAAACAAACAAAAAACAGAGTCTCTTAGTCTGGTGTATAAATGTAAGAGGCTTGTTTTAAGTGTGTGTGCAGGACTCTAGCAGGCTAAAAAGGTTATGCAGAGTTAAAGTGAGGCATTGTTTAGGTTTTAATGAAGGCTACGAATTTCTAACAACAGAAGTTCTGTTGCCGAACCCCTCCCCTGCCCCCCACATTCAGCTCCTCTGCCCCTGCACCTGCTTTCATTTTTGGCTTCTTGGCACTGATGTTCACAGAGACATCAGCTGGCAGTGGCAAACCGCTAAAAGCTCCCCTGCAATGCAGCTCTGCAAATGCCAGCCATTTATCCACTGGTGCATGCCAGCTTAACGCGAGGTCTCCCTCTCTCTCCCTCCAACCCAAACCCTTTAGCCCCCCAGTTTTACTTCCAAATGACAGTAAATGATCCAAACCGAGCAGTGATCTGGACCATTTGAGTATCCATTATGTGTGGCCACATCTATTTGCTGCACCTCTTTGCCATGATTATAATATTTTGATCCAAGGGGTGTTGCAGAAAATTCAGATGACAATACTATTTCTTCTATTCAGTACAGAGTGTTTGGCCCATGGACTCATTTCTCTCCTCAGCAGATGGTGGGATGGTTTCTTGAAGTCTCTGTGACTTGAAACAGCCTTTTTGTTTTTGTTGCTTACTGAGAGCCAGTTGCCCCAAATTCATTGAATAAAGACATCCACTTTTCAGTTTAAGCAAAGCCCCAATAGATAAATACTGACTTAGAGTTGGGGGCTGACAGACAAGCTATAAAGGCAAGGGGGTTGTTGGAAGTTAAATATTCAGCACAAGGCTTTGCAGCTTCAAAAACGATGGCTTTAAGTTCTCCATTCAGCACAGCTATTCAGGCTGTATACCGAGAAAGTGTGAGAATCTGTGAGAAATTCTACAGATATTTATTTTTCTTGGAAATTAGAGAATATCTTCACAGTGTACACTCTGAAGGGCTTTTGTTTTGTTGTGTTGTGTTTTTAATGATCGAAACCATCTGGGGAGCTGATAAAGAATGTGATTTTTCACAAGCTGAGCTAGCAAAGCCTATTGCTAAATCCCAAACCTTTATCCAGCCTACAGATAAAACCAGGGTGGGAGAGTTTCCCTTCCAGCTCTAAAATAATACGATCCCACGTATGCCAAATGCTTTAGTATCTGGGTGGTAAGAAAAATAGAGAGATGACGAAGGGAGCTTGGCCCAAGAATCTAGAAATATATGCCACTTCTTCCCCCGCCCCCCCTTGTTGTTTAAATTTATAGGGGTCACAAGTTTCCAGAAGATATGTCTGAAAATTGTCTTATCAGATGGAATTGAGCATTTTGGGATTCAAAAAAGAATCAGCTCTCTTAAGCATTTCTTAATGATCTCTTTCTGAAATCTGGAATTCAATGTCTATATTAGTAGGAACAGCAGGTTCTCACATACAAAATCCTGCAGAAAAGATTGATTAGCACTGGCCTTCTTGAGTGAGAATATGAGCATTGTAGAGTTTTTGATCAGTGTCTATTCAGGCTTCCTAAGGCATCTACTGGGCAGTTGGTTCATTCACTGCAAGAAGAATCAGATCATGCTTTTAATCTAATCTTCACTTCTATTTTGTTTCAGTTCGTTTTCTTTTTCTTTTCTGGTTACCCACTGTAAGGTACAGAAGGTACCCACTGGCAAGTTATCCCTTTGTTTCAAAACACATAATGCTGTAAGTTACCATTTGGTTCTGGGATACATAAATATCTCTACCCAGAGGTCTGAGAGTATTTCCCTAGTTATGGTCATCAACTACAATGGAGACTTGGATCTTAACCAATAAATCAATCTTTAATACAAGTCATATGTGGATTATACTCTATTGAAATGCCAGATTGTGTCCCCAAATGTAATACTAATATCTATGCTTAAGATTCTTTTATTTATGTGTTTACTTGCATTTTTGATTTAGAGGGAAGAAGGGGGACAGGAGGATGGGAGAGAGAGAGAGAGATCTTTTTCATCTATTAATTCATTGTCCAAATTCTGAAAAGAGCCAGAGCTGTGCGAGCTACATCTAGGAGCCAGGAATTCATTCCAGGTCTCCATGTGTAAGCAGGGATACCAAGTAGTTGAGACATCATCCCAAGAAGATATGAGAACAGAAAACCGCATTGAAAGAAGAGGAGGAATTCAATTTCAAACATTCTGAATATAGAATGTGTGTTTCCCAAGTGGCAACTTAACTTGTATGCTATATGCCTACCTCCAAAATTTCTTTCAAAATTAAAGATTTAATCAATCACTCAGAAGGTGGCACCCTTTTATTGGATAGAGGAAATCCTTAGCCAGAAGACAGGAACAAATTGTCCCGAGCAAACCCGGGAAACAGCTGAGTAAAACTGTTGCAAGCAAAAAATATTGGCAATACCATTTTAAGTAATAGGGAAGAATTCTAGTAATAATGTTTATTTATTTGGTTGTTTCCTTATTTTACGAAGATGAAGAACTATTTTACTCTTACAACCCTTACCATAACCCTGTCATCTTTCCAATCTGAGAAGCAATACAATAAGGATAGAACACAGGACAGTAAAATTGAATTCCCACACATAAGAACTCATTTCCCCATTGTTATAAATGCTTATTCTCTCTGAAACTTGGCTTCCTCATCAGCAAAATGACAATAAAATTATATTGGTTCTTAGCAAGTTGCAAGTTATTTTTAGAAATAAATCATCAATCTGCTTTTGATCACCATACAAATGTCCATTATTATAAGTATTATTTGTGTCAAACGCTTTATAAACCACACGGAGCAATACAATTGTCAGTTATAATTATTGTTTATATTAGAACAGTGCTGGCAGTGCCTTCCCCGATCTGTCTTTGCTCTTCTCTAACTCAGGAAATGTCACCATCCAAATCATTGCATGAGCCTTGACATAATCTCTACCTTCCTTCTCACATTCCATAAATCTCAAATTCCATTGACTTTTAACTTTTGCAAGCTGAAAGAATGTAGAGTAACATGTTATATTCAGTTCTGATTTGTCAATGGTCCCTAGCTAAATATTGAACGAACGACTATGTTTGATTTACAAAGTAATGTAAATATTTTATTCATATTCTACTTTATTAAAAAATGGTTAAGGAGGATTATTGCCACATACATACATTAAATAATGAATATCAGAATTAGGTAGGTAGGAAAATTAATGGTAGGTACCTAAATGTTACAAGGAGCAAAGCTAACACAAAGACATGGCATCCAATTCTTACCATGGTTGGGAACCAATACATGATTAGAAATTTCATCGGATAAAAAATTTAGACTTATGAGATGAAAGCGAAAATGTTGCCTTAAAGAAATACTTGCAACCTATATATAATTATGGAGGAAAAAAAATCTAGAGGAATAAAAAAAGACTTTGAAATGTAACATTCTTAATGATGTTTGTATAGACACACATAACAGTTTCGCAGAGTTGATCTTATAAAATTGTGTGTACTTGGGATCAGGAATACTAAGAAATGTTAAGACCTATCAAAGAGTCACAGGGAAACTTACCTCTACCGTGGGTGAATCGGTGTCACTCATTAGCATGTATTGTGTAAGAAAGGAGAGCGTGGCAAAGCAGGCCACGGATGAGGAACCAATCAGTCCTATTAATTATGCCAAGGAAAAACTTCTAGGAAAAGACAGCATCTGATGTTCATTTATTCACAAACATTTATCAATGGTCATCTGGGGGTAGGCAAAATGATGTGTTAGGATTACAGTGATGAGAACAACGTCTTGTCCTTAAAAGTAAATAAGACCTTGAAGAGCATTTCAACCAGATAGACTATCCTTTGTTAGTGAGTCACGGCCCTGCCCCCAGCAGTCCTAATCATGAACCTTTAATAACAGACAGAGCCCTTGATTTCCACTGCCTTCTGAAAAGGAACATGGAACAATATCAGGAACTGCATGAGCTGTCCTAGCCACTGTGCAAAGCTGCCAGAGGCCTTGGGAAAGGAAGTAGATAAGAAATACACTTCTAGGAATGCATGGCAACACCTCCACTCTGGACGGGGAGAGCAGTGACGGCATCAAGACAAAAGAAAGGCCCAGGTGTCTGACATGAAGAAAGGTCAGTAAGCACAACTGAACCCCAAGCGACACAACATGCTGGGAACTGAACCTGAAAGTCATCTTTTACAGGAAAAGGAAGTATATGCAAATTGATTCTCTCATTTCTGAGATGAGGCACATTAACCTAACAGCGAGACTGGGCATCCTGATTTTTCCAGTGTTTCAGTTTCTGAACTACTTCCATTGATAGCAGCTGTTAAGCCAAACGAGTCATCAGTATGGAAAGGGATCCTGTGTTATCTTTGTATCTAATCCTTCACGTTCTTTCAAGTGTCCATGTGTAATTATTTACTGCACATAGAAACAACAGTCTTCAGTGAGTATTCTTCGAAGGAGAGAACCACATGAGATGTGCAAGGAACTAACTACCTTGCACAAGGAGAAAGTACATAGAGAATTCTATTCATGGGATGCTCAAGAGTTCGAGATGACACTCGGCAAGCACTGGAATGCTATACCAAGATAAGATACACATTTGATGAGACTTAAACACATAGAGTAGACAAAAACAGCCAAAGATAGAAGTACATCCATGGAGCATGAAGAATCACAGGATTATCAAAATTGGGACCTGAAAGAATTCAGATAAAACATGAGGCAGGAACATAGTAAAAAGACAAGATTAGAAAGGTATGGAATAACTTTTTAAAAAGGTTTATTTTATTTTCATTAGAAAGTCAGATATACAGAGGGCAGAAGGAGAGAGAGAAAGAGAGGAAAATCTTCCAACCATTGACTCACTCCCCAAGTGGCCACAGTGGCTAGAGCTGTGCTGATCTGAAGCCAGGAACCTAGAGCCTCCTCCTGGTCTCCACCACGGGTGTAGGGTCCCAAGGATTTGGGGCATCCTTGACTGCTTTCCCAGGCTAGATGAGAAGCAGAGTTACCGGGATGAAACTGGTGCCCATATGGGATCCCAGTGCGTGCAAGACGAGGATTTTAACCACTGGGTTACTTCACCGGGCCCAGAATAATGCTTTTTTACATGTGCAAATGAGAGAATCAAAACATTGACTATTAACACAAGTTATTGGGTCTCTTCTTCTCCCCCCTTCTCTCTCTCCTCTCACTGTCTTGTGTGTGTGTGTGTGTGTGTATGTGTGTGTGTGTGTTTCACTAACACTGAAGAACATTCTCAAGAAAGTTGTAACCTTTGAGAAAGTAAGTGGAAGTGGACTCAGAAAAAACAGATGTCTATTCTTATGAAAAACAAAAAAACTGACCTTACTTTAAACATATAGGGTAAAAACTCTTATAAACAGTCCTGGGGGAGAGGTAGAAGACAACATATTGCCAATATATCAATACTGGTATGTTAATTCTACATAGATACAGTGTAAGATGATAGAACCTGAGCAACAATATTAATTTGTTGAATTCAAACCTGATTACCACAACTATCAAATTTAGATTGAGGTCTAGGTTAAAAATAACATCTATGGCTTGAACATGCCAGGATCCCATATGGGAACTGGTTCTAATTCCAGCAGCCCCACTTCCCTTCCAGCTCCCAGAGAGCAGCCTGGAAAAGCAGTTGAGGACGGCCCAAAGCCTTGGGACCCTACACCCATGTGGGAGACCTGGAGGAGGCTCTGGATTCCTGGCTTCGGATCGGCTCAGCTCTGGCCAATACAGCCGCTTGGGGAGTGAATCATTGGACAAAAGATTCTTCATCTCTCTCTCCTCCTCTCTGTATATCTGCCTTTCCAATAAAAATAAATAAATCTTGAAAATAAAGTATGTAACTGGACAGACAAACATACACTTAAACATATGCTTAAAGTATTCTCTGAAATAAGCTAGCATTTATGTGTATTCTGATTGCAAGTGAAAAGTCTACCACAAATTGGAAGCAAGTATACACACAATCTTACTGAAACAGTCATGAGAGAAAGGTAATTAAATTTTTACTTTGCCACAAAAAATGTTGAAATTCATGCATACAAGCCGTCTTCAAACATCACATGGAAGTGTGTTTTATGAAACAAGTATGCTTACGATTCAAAAACACTTGCACCAAAATAAACTTACATTTTATTTCGTTATCAACTTCCTGAAGTCTCTCCTCAACATCATTTGTAGAGAAGTGCTCACATGTCCACCGACTTTCTGAAGTGCCCTTCTGTATATTATTTTAGGAGTGTAAGAACATGCTCAAGACCAAGTCATCTCATCTTCCAAGTTTTGCTTCTTATAAAGATACTCAAATATTATACATCCAGAAAAAAAATAAGAAGTTCTGCTTTAAACTACACATTTTTGACCTCAGATTATTTCACATTCATGGAGTACATTTTGTGTATAGATAATGAAATGATCTCAAATCCATTATATAGGGATTGCCTGGGAAGTACAGGTATGCAGACTGCAAAAATACTGGATACTATGATGGAAATCCTAAATTAAATCAGAAAAAGTCCTAATTAAATGAGAGAACTGAACCAGCGACAATCCAACCAAAGACAAACCTGAGTAAATGAAGGGACAGGAACCTGTATTTGTCACCGTAACAGTATAAGATAAAATGGTGAACACTCATTTTGACTTTGGTTCCCTACCCCCATTTCCCAATTATTCTCTAATTAATAAGAACTATTTACATTGTCTGAAGTAGAGCTTGGGTTAGAATAGCAGGAATGCAGAGGAAAAAACACAGTTCAAGTTCTCAACGAGGCTCCAGGGAACCACAAGGAAAGACCTGAAAATGACAAAACAAAAGAAAAAACCCTATTACCAAATAACTTAGAGTGTTGACTGGGAGCGAATCAGGAGAGAAGGAGCTCCACCCTTCCCATAATGTTTATAGGATGCAGGCAAAGTGATGGGGGAATCCAGAGTGAGAGAAATGTCTGACTAGTTTCCACTAGCACAACACAGAACGAAATAAAACACCAAGAGACACAGCATTAATATGGGGAAGTGGAGGAAGAAGTTAACACTGACTCATGGCACATTAGTGAAAAACTAAAGACATGAGTAATGGAGCCGAGTGTTAACAAACTTGATGTTCTATAGATGAATGCTGGCCAAAGCACTTTGGGCATCCTTGTTAGGCAATGCTGGACTAGTGGCAGCTGCCTAGCAGGCAGCTTACTAGGTCAAGCAAGGCAGATTCAAGAAAAAGAAAATTACAATTTATTTAGTAAGTTTCAAGTCAGTCTTTAACATATTGAAAGACATATGTAATATTACAATGACTATAGATTATCTCGTTCCCCATTAACAACTTCATACTCCACTGCTGATTAGCACATCACTTGCACTCACTAAGAAGCTCCTAGCCAAGCTTTGGGTTTGGGTTAGGGTTAGGTTAGGGTTAGGCTTCTCATCTCAAGGCTCCTCCCTCTCTGCCTCTTCTCCACTATCCCTGAACTGCTCTCCAAAACTTAATGGATTCCCAGACCTATTCTTTGCCACCCGTGACACTAGTCACTAAACTGAAAACAGGCCTCTGTTGAAGTGTTCCATTTAACATAATTATTGAAGTACAGACCATGCTCTAATCTTTGCGATCTAGCATATTGGTGGCAAATGGAGAACATATCAGGCCATGCAGAACAAATTGCAGAGTAGAATGCAAAAATTAAGAAAGATGTTAAAGCTAATCAAGTATTCTAGATTTCTATAAGCCTTGAAGATTTTTATAAACTAAGGATAGTGAAGTTCAAAGAAGTTAGATGGTTAGTTCACATCTCCAAGTTTATAAAGGTAAAAAACAAATGTAGCCTGAATTTAAATGTGAGGACAGTGAATTTTCTTCCATAAGAATGGGAATATTTATCAGAAATGCCTAGGCTAGACCTAGCGGAGAATGACCTTGCCTAACTATGCTACCAAACCTCCGTCTAAGCTTTGTGCCTTACTTTGTTTAATTTACTTTTCCAAAAGAAAAAAAAAACACTCAAATACAAATGTAATTACATACTGTTGAACAGAAATAATTTATTTTTTCTTATATTCGTAATATATTATGCAAGGGACTGAGTTAAGAGCAGACTCAAATTTAGTGAAAACAGTTTATAATTTATCCAATGTCTCTTTGAAAATTCTTTAAAAAATGAGAATCACCTATTTCCATTTTAATGTACTTAGTAAGGCAAATGGATAAGTCAAACAAGAAATTAATGAAATTTGCAGAAAATCTATTTTTAGAAAGCGTAGCTACAGAATCAGGATTCAAAAATAACAAATGACTTGGGAGCAACCTATTTAGAATTTCGCACAACATGTCCAAAGTACAGATGACTGTAACTATAGGTGGAGGCCCTTAGATATTATTAATACAAAAATTATGTCTGGAAAAAAAGGACGAAGCCAAGCTCATCGCTGGCTGATTTATACTGTGGTGTTGCAGAAAAGGATATAGCGTGTAGTTTGGAAGCTGGACAAGAAAAGTGACTTCTGGGAAGTGAGAGTAGATTTCCAGAAGAAAAAAAAAAGGCAGAGAAAGAAGAAGTAATTCAAACTAGGGCAATAGAGTAATTGTATCACTTGTGCACTAATGCACCTGAGAGACAACACAAACACTGTGATTGAAGGTTAGCCTACGCAAGGACGGAAACAATAAATTATGAACAATCATGATTCACAGACAGGGGGAAACACAGTGAAATACATCTAAGAAAAACTATTTTAAAAACCTAGAGAAATTTATGCAACATTTGCAAGGAGAACAAAATATATAGCAGAATGCCTCATAGTTCAAGGTGTGGTTCAAACAGGGATTATATTTTGAAAACTTCTACATGAAGCTTACACGAAATGTTAACATGCTAACTGCAATTGTCACATTTATTTAACAAAAAAAAATGAATTCACAGCTCAATCAGTATTTATCATCTCTATAAATGCAGATGGGAGAGTTGTGTTAAGTAAAATAGAGCCTTTTTCATAGCTTTTGACCAAAAAAATGTAAGCAACAGGAGGTGACTAATATGTTCTTATCCTTCTGCTTTCCTGATTGTGGCTGTATACTAAACTAACAGCAACTCACCTGTGAAACAATATTTTGTTACAACTCTTAGGAACTATGTTATCTTTGTTTAAACTAAGCTGAACTAGCTGACAGTGCTGGGTAGGGAGTGCCCCACTCCATCTTCCTCAGGCCAAGTTGCTTCCCCCAGATCACCTGTGAGTCCAAATTATGTTCTCATCTGCACCCCAGAGCAGACTCTTAGATTCCCTTCAGAAAGTCCCCTGACCCTCTTTCAGTTCTGTACTGCCTTATTCTTTAAACATTATTCTTAGGTTTAAGGAAGGCCAAGGAGAAGTATGGATGCAGGAAGACAGGACAGAAACCTGTAGGTCGTTCCTAGAGTCTACTGCCGTATGTGGCTCTATTGCTGGAGGATGGAGCTGTGAACCAACAGGGATCCTTGGTCTTCTCTCTTGTGCTACCAAGTTCCTCTGCAGATGTCTAAAGGTTGTATGACTTAGGAGGACTCAGTCTCCTGCAACATTACATAACTATAGTGCTCAGAGTTTAGATGGAATATATTCACTTTAAAAGTTGTTAGTTTACATATTAAAAATGTTTGCATCAATGATACATGATCTTAGGCAGGGCCTACACATTTCTAGAGACAGATTGGCTATTTGTCTTTTCCTAGGCTACTAGAGAGCCCTGCAAGCAAAGGTTAAATTATATTTCTCTTGTCTTTTATCATATCTGCCAAGATGATTCCTATGCATCAGAATGCCCAAATTGAACTAAAAATAAGCACATACAAGGACATATGAGCTAACCATAGGTGGAAGGCAAAGCTAATATTTCCAGCAGTTAGAGTTACCATAAATCTGCCCCATTTTTCTGACTTTCCCATCAGGGAGAAAAATATTTAAGAACATTATATCAGACTCAGAACCCCTAGCTCCTACCAGCAGGTCATAATGAGCGTCCCTGGGAATTTATAGCCTTGCAGCCCATGCTTCAAACACTGCCTGCAGCCCTGTGAAACCTCACGTGAGCATGAAGCTTGAATCCTCAGGACCAGGCAGTATGAGTACTCCTGAACTTTTTTCCTCCCTCAAGGAAATCAGCAGAGGTGTTGGAATTTTTTTCTTCCTATTTTTGGACATTGCCTGTTTCAGGAAATATTTATTGCTCCTTTTATTGCATTTTAAGGGATCGTTGATAATGTCCTTTCAGTGCAGTTTTGACACTTTACTTAGGAAAATGTTTCCCCCCAACCCAGCAGCTCCTACATGGCCTACTGAGTCATTTGTCCTTTCTCTGAACAGGAACTTCCATTATTGAAAGTCAGTTACCATTCTTTTTTAGATCATTTTGAAGGCACAATATGTATACCAGATTATTCTGTATATGTAATCCAATACAGAAATGAATGCTTCTTTATTTTGAAATTACCAAGGAAAGCAATAGAATTTTCTTCTCTTCAGAATTATTTATGATTAGCACCACAATTCAGCAAATACTCAATGTGATCCCACAGCAATTCTTAGCAAATTAATGAACCACGAGGATAATTACATTTTGTTGTCAGATATGATCCTGTGCTTATAAAATTAAAAATCTATTTCTTTTTTTATAAAGATTTATTTTTTTTTTTTATTGGAAAGGCGGATATGCAGAGAGGAGAGACAGAGAGGAAGATCTTCCGTCTGATGATTCACTCACCAAGTGAGCGCAACTGGCCGATGCTATGCCGGTCCGAAGCCAGGAGCCTCTTCTGGGTCTCCCACGCGGATGCAGGGTCCCAAAGCTTTGGGCCGTCCTCCACTGCTTTCCCGGGCCACAGGAAGGGAGCTGGATGGGAAGCGGGGCTGCCGGGATAGAACCGGCGCCCATATGGGATCCTGGGTGTGCAAGGCGAGGACTTTAACCACTTGCGCCACCACGCCGGGCCCTAAAAATCTATTTCTTATGCTAATTCTAGCCTTGAACCTTCCTTTGCACATTATTTTATTCTTATATGATAAATTCGAGACAAAAATTATTACTCTTACTTGACAAACCACCTAATAGATCTCTGATTTGCAAATTTCCCCTAATTCCCAGCTTGTTAATCATATGTTTACAAAATTAGGCAAACTCTCTGACCATCACTTTCCATTTGTGTAAGTGGAATAGTCCCTCCAGTTGTGTGGGGTTTCTCTGGGCTTGAGCGATGTTCTATAGAGTGACTGCAGAGCACTGAATGAACAGTGTGACCTCCTCCCCTAAGTCTACAGTCCTATTTTAGGTTTGGCATGGACACACAGACAGAGAGAGAGAGAGAGAGAGAGAGAGAGAGAGAGAGAAAGAGAAAGAGAGAGAGAGAGAGAGAAATCCCATTTACTGGCTCACTCCTCAAATGATTGCAGTATCTGGAAGTGCCATCCTGTATTTGTGTATGTTTTTGCTCTCATCTTATGCTATCATTTCAGGAACATTAGCAAGGAGCTAAATTGGAAGACAATGAAGACTGTCTCTTCAAGTTTATTACACGCCCAGAATACTGTCATGGCAATCATTTTTCTGATCTCTGATTTTATTCATGGTACTTCAAGTTGCTACTTGAACATTCTGCTTAAGATTTATCTGCAAATGACATCTTGGAATGTATATCTTTCTTTTCCAAAAATTCCTTATCATATTGACCCGAAATTATATAGAAATTACCTGGGTTTAGTTCATGTGTCTGCTAATCTGAATCACAAATTAATTTCTGCATTGATTATAATTAAAACAGAACAAAATGTTACTTCCATGCTATATGCTACATGCTGAACATTTTGGTTCATTTAGTTTAAACTTATACTTAATATTGACAAAGTAGGTAGATAACTGATCTGCCACATCTTCCCATTTTCATGCATGTGCTTTTTTTACACTTCCCGTTTGAAGAAAACGAGGCCCCTTTTCTTCTGTACAATTCTCATCTTCCCTTGTTTTATTGATTAAACTGATGATTTGTATATATTGATACGCTACATTTTCCTATTTGTTTCTGGAGCAAAAAAAGGAGTTCATTTAAACTGGTTCAACTCCCTCTCTTCCACAAACTTTTTTGAGTTATACATAACAAAAAATTGAAAATATTTACGGTATATAAGGATGCTTAGGCACATACACATGTAGGTTGCTTTTATTGTGAGAACATTTTACACTTACCCTCTTAGCATTTCAATTATATATAAAACCTTTCCTATTTATAGTTACCATCATATGCAAGAGTTCCCTTTTCCCACAACCTCAACAAGTTTATATTTGTATTTTTCACAATAAGCATTCTAACAAGCATGCAAAATATCGTAATCAGTAATACCATCTGCTGTCCCTGGTTTTAACAGGTTGGGAGGAATCACGATAATCCAAATCCTCAACTGACTGGACAAAAGAAGTTCAGAATTTCGTCATTTGTTTTCTTTGATATTTCTGATATTCTTTCTAAGAAAGTCACAGCCATTCTTGCCATCTGTTCTGTTTGGTTCTTCCCCAATGTCTTGTAGGACTGACCGAGAGCATGATAACTTTCCTTGGGATTCAGCCGTCCAAATCTTCATTAACACAGAAGTTGGCTGTGAGAATGACTCTTACAGTTGAGACCATTCTACCCTTTGTACGTAACAGTAATCTTACTTATAAAGTTTCTGCTAGATTTCCTTAATGAAATAGCTGTGTAATTCCCATACAGTAAACTCTTCAGTCCAAAATAAGTCCATTTAAGGAGGTTCAATACTTTACACTCAAAATCGCACTTTAATATTTTTAAGGTTTACTTATTTTTAATTGAAAGGCAGAGTTAGAGAGAGAGAAAGAGAGACACAGAGAGAGATCTGCCATCCACTGGTTCGCTCCCTATCTGGCTGCAATGGCCAGGGCTGAACCAATCTGAATGCAGGAGCCAGCAGCTTGTTCTGGGTAGGCCGTGTGAGTGCACAGTACCAAAGACTTAGCCCATCGTCCACTGCTTTCTCGTGCCATGAGCAATGTGCTAATCACGGGCAGAGAAGCCCCATTCTGAAACAGTGTCCCTGTGGGAAGCTGATGCCACAGACTAAGGTTTGCTCTGCTTTGTCACAGTTCCAGTCCCAAATTAACCTTTTAGTTCGAGGTGAACATAATAATAAGAATAAATAATAAAGGTATTATAGAGTTATGTAACACTTATAACTCCTAAAATAATAAGTTTGAAAGATGAACTGTTTTTACTCATTTTTAGAGATTAAAAAAACTCTTATTTTAGAATGTAATTTAGAAATTTACTACCAACCCCTCACCTTCCGAATTCTTCAAATTGGGTCACGATGTAAGATACCTGACCCTTTGGGGATCCTTCTGTCTTGAAAAGAGATATAGGGAGTTTTGCTGCTTATAATCACCCAACTGCACATTAGAACTCCAGAAACATTCATTCCGTATAACTAAAATTTTGTGTCCTTTGGTCATCCTCTTCCCATTTCCCCTATCACATCCCCTGGCAGTCACTGTTCTATTTTTCCATGAACTTTATTATTTTGGAATCCACATTTAAGTGAGACCATGTGACTTTTTTTCTTTCCATGTGTGACTCATTTCTTACAGCGTAATGTCTTGCAGGTTTACTCATGTTGGCCAAAATGGCAAGATAATAGAATTTCTTTCTTTTTAAAGGATGAATAAGGGTAATAGTGTTTGCTTTTTTTTTTCTAACAGCTACTAGGATGCTCCAACCTACGTGTGTCCCTCTTTTTAGAAGCGCCAGGGCCTTCACTCAAGGGCAAGGGGCCATGTCGGGCTTGGAATGGCTAAAGGAAAGCAAAGACATGGGGCATCCCTCTGTGGTGCACCTACAGCAGTTTCCTTTCCTGGGGAAGCTTTTGTGTCTTCGAGGAAACAGGAAGCCCCTGGTGACCCCCAATAACTTGGTTTCGTTTGGGTCAGTTCCCAGACCTTGGGCAATCAAAACTCAGTGGCCCAGGGGCTGTCATGGACACACTTGTGGAAGATGAAGTTTACATACTGAAAAAGCCCGTGGAAGAGCTCCAGTGATTCCAGTCTCAATATATTTGGGAAATAAACCTGTTGCTTCACATTGTGCCCTTGTCACTGCATATGAAGACATCAAAAACGACTCAAAGATTCAGAGAAGAAGAACTCTTTGAGAAAAGAATAAGGTTTTTGGAAGAAAAGCTTATAGAGACTCGATTCGATGAAGAAACTAATTCTGTGGGACGAAAACGGGAAGGCTTATCATGCATATCGAGAGGTTTGCAATGATAGAGATAATTTGAAGAACAAATTAAATAAAATGAATAAGGACAACTTTGAAAGTATTAAATGAAAAACTACAATCTAAAGAGGTAGAACTCCTCCAGCTACAGAGTAAAGTGGAAATTCAGCAGGTGACAAGGACCACAAATATTCCTCCATCAAGCCTATAGGTAGAAAAATGGAACAGTGACCTCAAGATCCATGGTTTAGAAAAAGAGCTGCAGTTGATGAAGAAAGAATGTAGCAATCTCAAAATAGAACTACAAAAAGCCAAACAAATCGACCCATAAGAGGAAGACAACCACAAGAGCCACACTCTCCAAAAAGTGTTTCAAATGACAAAATGCAACACATGTACTGGGAACTGAAGAGAGAAAGGTCTAATCTACATCTTGTAACTCAAGTACAAACTGCCTATTCATGGGCTTCCTGACCAGCAGGACCCCGGGACTACTGAGGGAGATGAAGAAGCGATGATGTTCATCAGCAGCAACCACTGGGGACATTCTGAGGGAGCAAGTCCGTTTATTGTAAATCAAGCATGAACTTATATAAACTAAGAAAAGGGAAGACAGAAAAACATCTCCCGACAATCTTCCCACCCAACAATGACATTATCATTGGTAGAAAGCATGTCTATCTCTCTGGATCCTCCAGGTCACATACAACACGTGGCTGGCAGGTGTGCCTCAGGTCACATTCACCACTTGTGACTGGCAGGTATGCTATGAATTCAACGTGACTTCTTAGAGTTGCTTATCAAGGAAGTCCCGGCACAGCTCGTCCGAGGACAAAGAAGAGAGACTGGGGTACAATCCACCATTCTCACCTGTATGACCAGTGTTCAGGCCAGATTGAAGCTTCGGTGAGCGAAGGCTATTATCAAAAATTTCCCCCAGGACATGGTATGCCACATATGTATGTCCTCCCACATAGGACAAGCAATTTCCCTCAGAAAGAAAATTGAAAACCCCAACTGCAATCAAGAGAGCCTGTGCCCAAGCAGCCTGAACTGAAGGCTTTGGGAAAGACAACACAAAATTCCATTTGACAAATTTTATTGCATGATACAAAAGACATGTCCCTCTCTCACCAAATAACAAACTGTTTGTCAGACTCTTTCCTCATTCCAAGAGATATAAAGACTTTATCAGAGACAGCACTTCTGCAATCATGGAGAGATAATAAGAGATCCATTCTCTTACAGCAAAAGTTCTCTAGAAGATAATCCTTGGGTATTTCCAACCCCACCTAAATCAAGTAAGACAGCATTTGGGGAAATTAAAAATAAAACTGCCTTTACTCAATCTGCCATCTTGACTGACTTGGATCAACATAATCAGAACTACTCTTATAAGAATTATTTCTGAAGAGATTCCTGATTTTGTCGTGAACATATCATATCTCTCAGTAGCTCTCTCAAAAAGTGAGTTAACAAAGCGGATTTTGACAGAGTCTTCAGTGTATACCTTTGAACACACAATATCAATATTTTCTATACTTGATTTACTGGTACAAAAGAGTACCCTCCAGCTTGATCAAAGAATCAGATGACACGATTCCGATAAATAAACTTAAGACATGTTTCAAAAAACAATTCTGCCTTTCATACAGTTGAAAAATTTTGCCTCTCAAGACAGATAAGGTTTTACAAAGTGTGTGAAATACTTAAATATCATTTGTGAAAGCCAAAAGCCATTAATACAAGAGAAAAAACAAACCACAAAAATGAATAATATTTCATCGAGTATGTGTGAGGGTGGAGGTGCATCATTTTCATTATCCATTCATCTATTGATAGACATTTTGGGTTCTTTCCACATTTTAGTGAGTAACACACAGCACAAATATCTTTTTAATACACTTTGATGACCGTTGGATGTATATTCAAATATTGGGATTACTGGATTATTTCAGAGATAGGGTATTCTGTTTGTACATATGGTATCTGGGAGCAAAATATGCTTAAATGCACTACTTACCTCCTTCTGGCACAACACATTTTAGCAACATGGGTACCCAACAAGACTTTTCAGTCCATGACAAGCAAGAATGGAAACACTGCTTTTTCTTCTTTTTTTCTTTATTTTTTACAATCTTTACATAGTTAATTGGGATAAAAAAAAGGTTCAAGGGCTACGGGAAAGTGGGTAAGACTATTATTTCCACATTGTTTTTGTCATGTATCTGAGATAAAGGGGGAAATAAGGGAGAAGCCCCACTCAGTCTCCCACCCATCCCAGGTCTGTGATGTGGAGCATGCTCCAAGGGTCTTGCTCAAGTGGTTTTGATAGTTCAACAGTTATGAATTGCTGCCAATCTCATCATTCCAAGCATAATGAAGTTGCTGCAGAATCCACTGATTGACATAGTCTACCTTAGAGTCTGTTTGCCCAGTTTTTCACTGCTAACATATGGCTGGGGTAGTTGATTGATTTGTTCTGTCCTTTGTTGTGAGGCCAGGTATCCTCTGCAGGCTCTGATAGACTGCCATATCCTCCATGTGCAGCTGGTTATGCTCTCCACTGCTCCATCAGAGCCTCTGAGGAGGCTCAGCTCTGGCACTTGCACTCTATGGCACACCATAGGATCTGAGCCCAGTAGTTCGATTGGGGAGATCCCAAAAGAAACTTTGTCTGAGGTGATTCCAGACCAAACTTTTGTGCGTACTTGGCAAGTACAGGGCTCAGTGCAGTCCATTGCCCCAATCAGCTGGTTGCAATTGCTGGGTCGGTTCTGTTTCCAGCCCTGACTTCCACTGAAACCAATGGGTGTTGCAGTTCAGCGTGGTGCTGCCCAGCATACAGTTGGCCCTCACATAAACAAGTGGGAGCTGCAGCCTAGTCGGAGCGACCAGAAATAACCTCCATAATGCTCGCCCATCCTCTGCCCTGGTTCCCGTACTTGCCAGTGTGTGCAGCAGACTAGCCCAGTCTGTCCCACATCCCATTCAGCTCTCACACATGTCTATGGACATTGAAGCCTAGTTCCATCTAACCAGCTCCACTATCCAGCCCACACACATGCTGTTGGGTGCCTTTCTGTCTAACCACCCCAGCCCCAGTCTTGGTTTTCATGCTCTCCATTGGAAGTGGTAACCCAAGAAGGAGGAGCCCACTATTTCCCTTCTGGGCCACTCCTACTCCTGATTTTGCACTCTCCAGGTGGTTCTGGAATTTAACTTGACAGATTTAGCCTCCAGTGCCAGCCCCTGCCAGTTGATGCTGTGGCAAAGCCCAACCAACCCTCACGCACTCTAAAGTTTGTTTGCACCAGTCAGAACAGTCAGCCCAAGCTGGTTTTTCCCTGATCTAGTTCACATGAGGCCCACAGGTGTTGTAGCCCTGCCTGGGCTGGCCTGCTCCCAACCCAACCCAACCCACACTCTCCAGTGGGAGTGGCTGTCCAGCATGGTAGTTCACATTCCCCTGCCGGCCCTGCCCCCTCCCTCCCTGGTTCTCACGTGTGTCCCAGCCCACACTTGTGCCTAGGAGACTACAGCCATATCCAGATTAGAACGCAGCCCCCTTTCCAGCCCCCACATTCCTCGGTGGGAATCTCAACCAGCTAGGGTGTCCCCTTGGCTCTGCAACCAGGCCTGTTCCCAGCCATAGATCGTGCACATGCCAGTGGTTGCTCTGACTCAACTTGGCACAGCCCCTCACCTGTTCTGGACCCTGCCTTAGATGCTGTGACGTAGCATCCCTTGCACAGACCAGCATGTACAAGAACGTAGCTCAGCATGACCTGCGCTCCATCCTGATTTCTAAATTTGCTTGTGAGTTAAGGTTTGCTCAGTCCTGCCCAGTCCACCCTGTTCTATTAGCAACCCACACATTGGCCAGCCATTGGAGCTACTCTGCCCAGCTTATCCGATCCCCAGGTCTGGACCATATGTTCACCAGCGGAAGCTATGACCCACCAGGGGAGTTTCCCAAATTCCTCCTCTTGACCAACTCTCAGTCCCAGTTCTCATACATGCCAGTGGATGTTAGGCCAGTGTCTGGCATAGTCTGACCTTCTGTTTGACCTTGTATGAGCTGGTGAACGTTGCAGCCCAGCCCACCCCACATTGTAGTTAGGATGCACATTCGGGTGCTGCTGCCTTGACCGGTCCAGACTGTTATTGGTTCATTTACCCATGAGTGATGGCAGGCTCCTTGGTCACACCTAGGTTAGTTCATCACCACCCCAACTCTTGAGCTAACCAGTGGGACTAGTATTTCCACAGGGTTTGGCCCACACATCCCCCACAGAATCTACTCTGGAAATGATTCTCTTTAGTGCTAGTTGATGTCATGTCCCTGCCTGATGTGACCCGTCTCCTGATCCATCAATATGTCAGGTAATAGGATACGGTCCTGCTAGACAAGCTCCGAGCCTTAGCATTTGCATGGACTGATGTTCAATCGTTAGCATTGTTCAGTTATAACAAGTTCTACACATGACTCAAAGGAGGCTGGCATATCAGTCTTATCCATAAAGATGATCTGCCTTTTCAAAATGTAAATTTCTCAGCCACTTCGTTTCCAGTGGATTGGATATTACAATACTAGATATATATTACACACAGTCTAAATATAAATTATCCTTTTACATTCAATATCCTTTTTGCTTTGTTTTTAATATATTCAGGAAATTCAAAATGTCACATGAGCAGGTTGAGCTCATTCTTCAGCTGAAATGGTTTGCTATTTTTTTGTACTTAATAAGGTTAAGAAGGGCATAAAAATAATTATTTTCCTGAGAGAGAGTTAACAAGAACCCTAACATATTGCATACGTTGCACCTAAAAGAAGATAGATTGACCAGAGGAATTAACAAACTATGGCCCACAGATCAAGTGGCAGCTTGTTTTTGTAAACAAAGTTTTATTGGAACCTAGCTATGTTCCATTCTTTTTCCTGTCATCTGTTGGTGTTTTCATGCTATCGTTGTAGAGTTTTGTTGTTGCTAAGGAGACTGTATAGACCATGAAGTTTAGACTATTTGGTCTTTTACAAAGAAATGGTAAACCTGATCTAGTGTATAGCTATCGTAATGGCAAAAGTAGTTTTGTACATTTTTTATTAAAGTAAGAAATAAATACATACTCCTATGAAAATTAGCTGGAATCCCAAGAGTATATTATTTTACTAAATTCATTCTGTTAGAGCTTCAGGAACAGTGTCATTTGTGTGTATTCTCATGCAGTAGTTGATTGTCTCATCTGGTTCTGTTTTGCCCTTTATCCCACAGTGAAAGTGACAGACATAAGACCCAATTCAGGAAAGAGTGAAAAGAAGCCTTTAAAAAAAGAATATATATATATTTTTTCTCTATCTGTCCTACCCCTTAAGTGGGTTGTTTAAGAGATATTCAAATAACTGAAACAGTGCAGAGAATCCAGCTTAACGCACACACACAACACCAGCAGGCTCCAAAGTTCAAAAGGTCTATTGCATAGTCACTATTAATCTCTCTCTACATATTTTATTTAATGTTCTGTAAATATTTTCATTGAGAAGTGCTTAGGACAGGCTAACACATTGTGATGTTTTGTTCATGGAAACAGAGACAATAACACAGAAGGCAATCACGGAATGGGAAGAGGAGGAGGCAGATGAATGGAGGAGGGGGCAGATGAAAAGGAAGCAAAACCTGGGTTGTCTGGGAGAGGTGAGAGCAGGACGCTGCGTGGAGCTGACTTCTTCATTAGCAGGACCTGGAGCCATGCCAGAGCATTCCAAAGGATGACACTTGACTCAGAACTCCTCAATGCCCCCTCCTTCTTTCACTTCCTTCCTTCTATCCTTCCTTTGCTCTCTCTCTTTCTCACTTAAAATGAAAATACATAGCATTATTTTTCTACATGTCTTTCCATTAGAAAATAAGCATGTAAAATAGTGTATCTCTTTTAGTTTGGGGCAATTAGCAACTTATCACTTAGTCATGGTCTGTGCTTCCCCATAAAAACTGTATCTTAGAAGTTTTCCTTGTCTTGATTTGCTTCTTTCATGGTGCATGCAAATCCACTTTTAAAGGATGTGAGTCTCCATTTCCCTACTTTGTGTACTTAACAGCAACTTCAAGGCCACTTTCTTAATGTTTTGGGGGGGTCCTGCCTGTGTGAACATATATTTCCATAGTATTTTATTAAAGAGCAAGTTTTCCCTTGCTGGAGCTGATAATGAATTTTCTTCCTTTTTCCACTCCTTTTCTCTTTTTTCCTCCATCTTTCTCTCTCTTTTTTTTTCTCTTGCTCTTTGTTTTGTTGTTGTTGTGCGACTCACAGCAAAAGGAAAGAGAGGGAAGGAAGGAAGGAAGGAAAGAAAAAAGAAAGGGAGAGAGAGAGAAAGAAAGAAGAAAAGGGGGAAAAAAAAGAAAAGAAAGGAAAGGAAAAGCAGAAAAACCCAACTCCACAGCCTCCACAGCGCCAGAGTCCACGTTGGCGGGCTCCTGCCTGTGGTGCAGCTGGGCAGGAGCCCTCCTCCGTGTTGTCGCCACAGCAACCCGCTACTCTAATCTGCTGAATATGAAAAGGAGAAACAGAAAGAGAAAAGGCATCCACCCCCTTCTGTTCCATCCATGAGTCCGAAAGAAGGATACCGTCTCCAAGCATTCCTGGTAATCCCCCAGCCATCGCCCAGGCAACAGTCTCAGGGAACTGGCATGGCCTGGCGCAAGAAAGCAGTCCCTGTCTCAAGCTCAGACCTCCTCCTGCTCCTCCTCCTCCCCGGGTCTCCCAATGGCCCTAACAAACCTGCACCCCACTGCTGGCCTCTCAGCCTCACAGTCTCCAGCCAATAGGTCATCTTCATCTCACAGCAGAGACATAAATCATTGTAGTTTGCTTCTAATAGTGATGTATGCACATTCATGTGAGCATGTATGTATGGATGTGTGTGTGTAGACTTAAGGTGATTTCCTTCCCAGCCACCTTTCATCAGTGTTATGCATACATACTGGAAAGAACAAAATGGACAGAAAATTTGTCTTATTAAATAAGAAAAGCAGTTCCTTGCAGCTTCCATTGCTTGAGCTGTTTCTAGGTTTGGGGAGGTGTTCAGGGCCCTTTGCTCTCAAGCCCCTGTATCCAGCAGTGAAAGCTCTCATTTGTCTTAGCACCATCATGTTGATGCAGCTGGGTCTGACACTGCTTACCTCAGCAATTTTTTTTTTTCTTTTCCTATTTGGTTGAAAGACAGAAGGCTTCCTTGTGATCCCAGCCTTTTCCTATCAAATGACACTCAGCCTTGGTTGGGGTGACTTATTTACTGGCACTGGACCAGTAAAAACAAAAATGAACATTCACAACTAATAAATCTTAAAGCTTAGATAGCCACAGCAACAGTGGTGGGATTACATCAAAATATTCAGCCTGATACAGGCTCCCAAGCAGCGTGGAACCTAATAAGTCAGGCTACAGAGAAGGGGAAAAACAAGACAAGGGACAGAGACATATTTTTGTCTTCTGGGTGTTAGACATACTCAGATCTTTGAGTTTCGACTCTCTGATGTGTGTTCTTGTTTGGAGACTTGAAAGGAGAGATTAAGGCACTCTGCTTTCCAGTCACTGGAATGAAAGGGGGCTAGGACTTTCATGCCCCGCCCCCTTTTAAAATTTGCTTGTTTTAAAGACTTATTTATTTTATTTGGCAGTCATACTTGCAGATAAAGAGAGAGAGAAAACCAGAAGGAGATCTTCTACCTGCTGATTCATTCCTCAAATGGCTGCCAACAGTGTGGGGTGTACAGACTGAAGGCAGGATCCAAGCAATCTGTCTGAGTCTCCCATATAGGCGCATGGGCCCAAGCACCTAGGCCATCTTCTGCTGGGCTCTCAGGTACACTAGCAGGGAACTCAGCGCGAAGCAGAGCAACCAAGGGCAACAACTGACACCCATATGGGATGCTGGCATTGCATGTGGTGGCTTAATTCACTGTACCACAATGTCGGTAGTACATTCCCTTTTTGTTTTGTTTTGTTTTAATTAAAAGACATTCGTTTTCAACACAATGAAAGAGATCAGCCTACACAGGCCAGACAACAAAGTCACAGCTTTTTCAGCTGCAGTGAAAGAAGCTGTTTTTCTGGAGGACATGAGGTCAGAGAGTTTAGCCAAAAAAAATCCGAAAGCCGTCCACTCCAGACAATTCTCCAAGGACTTCATCTTCCCGGGCCCTTACTGAAACTAAGGGCCTGTCTTTTGGGCTAATATGATAATATTTTTATTTGTTTTGGAATTGAACGTCTGGACAAAAGCATTTTTATTAGCATAAGTCCAGAAAAGTCCAACCCTACAACCATTGGTTCTGCCAGCTATTATTCATTTTCTCCCATGAAGACTACCTCTAATTCAATAATTGACTATGTTTTCTGTGATGGCTTAACAGGTGATTCATCTTCTGTAGGCTAATGATTGAGCCTTTCTGTGCAAGTCAATCTTTGGATTGAACTGTGGGTAGAAATCATGATAAAATTCAACCATAACCTAGACACTTAGTCTCTAACTTATCAAACATTTTGCTATTAGGGAAAATGACTATGAATGCTTTTATCCTTCTTTCATTTTGACTTTGGTCTCAAGGCTCTCAGAGAAGCAGGAAAGGACAGGTATGTGATGCTCAACAAGGGCACACCACCCTATAGGCTAATATATCAAATAAGTGACACTACTGGCTTTGTTTTACCTGGTTTTGGTCTTTCCATTTTCACACACCGTGGCTGTGATGCCATCTGTGGAAATGCTCATGGGAAGTAGGTAACATGATCTGCTTGCTCTCCGAAGCACCTGATAAAAAGGCATCTTATAAAAGCCTGCAGAGCTTTGTGCAATTACTGTCTTTGAAGGCTTATTTCCATTGCCACTCTTTGTAGGGGAAAAAATGGCTTGGATAAGGCCAGATAAACGAAATATACAGAGGCTAATTCTGTCATCTTAAAGTGTTTGGGGTTCTCACCATCCACCATTGAAATAGCTCTTCCACATTCTTTCATCGCTTCTGAAAAAGGCAATTTAATCTCTGTGTGATTGAATCTGGCAATTCATTGTCTCTGTCACAGAGATGCTGTCTGTGGACATTGTCTCCAAGGAGAATCAAGTCATGTCTGGATACTATTTTAAAATCCGTAGGAAGTAAGGCATTATCTGTTCAAATCATCTTAAAATTTCGTTTAATTCCTTGAATCCTGATTGTGATTCCTCTTTATCCATTGTTATGCCAGTATTTAAGGGAATCACCTGATATGTGTCAGATATTGTGCTGTGCTTTCAGAATTAAAAGGACTTAGGTCTTTGATGGAGACACAGAAGCATGATAAATAAATAACTTTTATTGTATGTTTATTATGTGCCAAGCACTATTACTGAATTTTATATGTATATATATGTATATTTATATATGTATAAATATATGTATATTTACATATGCATACAAATCTTTAAATTACTCTACAAAATAGGTCACATTATTCACCATGTATTTCAGAAGGGAAATTAAGGTGCATGGAGATTAAATGACTCACCTGCAATCATACGCTGCATTGTTTTTAAAGAAGTATTTAGAAAATAGATGACTACTTCATGTGTATAGCTCAGTGAGCTCGATATCCTCAGTACACGTGCAAGAAGCAGAAATCTTTCAGGTGGATAAAACTGGAAGAAGATATTGGAAAAGGGAGCTTAGAATCCTTAGTGTAGGCCTGACATCATCCCAATTTCTCAGAGTTTCTGAGATTACTTGTTTGCATGATGTATACTGTCTGGCAGCAAAATGTTTACTATATGTTAAACCCGCTGTATATTCTCGAAAGTAGTTGAGGAAAAGTTTATTTTAGCCTGTTTTAAATTTAAATAGGTTAATATTTGTAAAGTACTTGGAAAAGTGCTCTTTGAAAATTTGGATGGTATTTAGTTTATTTTTAAAGCATAAATAGTCTTGATCGTTACATGATAATTGAATAAAAAGTTTTAAAATTGAGTTGTAACTTTAGTCACACAGTGATGAACCATCTTGTGTGAAGCAGGAACCAGAAGACATAATATTGGCAGCAAGAGAGTCCTTTCCTGAGTCAGTAAGAGCTTCATCAACCACCTATGGGGTCATCAGGACTAGAACACCGGTCAAAGGAAACAGAAAAGGACTGGACACAATCAAATCTATACTTTGCTTAGCAGTTCGAGAGAGAGAGACTCCAATATGAATAATGTCACCATGTAAAGTACTGCTAAGGCTATTGCTGAGAGCAGCAAACTTAGAAACATGTTTCAGACATATAATCTACAGCCTTGTCCCTGACTGAATGATGAACCAGGGTTCGTACAACACTAGGACAAGGAAGTGAGACTCTGAATTAATTAATAGATGACCTGCAGGGGATATTTCAAAACATGTTTATTTTTGTGTCAAATTTTTGAAATTCATGCATCTAAGAGGTTCTCGACATGTCCTTGAAAATGCACATTGTGAGAAAACTATGTATGACTTTCAAAATTTTGGGGGGACCCAATTTCATTTTGCCATGAAAGGTTGCAGATTCTGATGATGTTCACTAAGAGGAAGATTCTGGGAACACTGGGTTCCTTTCAGGCCTGTTTAGTGAACTATACCTAACAACCGAGGAGGGATAAATGTTTAAGGCATGGTTTACAATCACAGGGAGAACAGATTTTGAAGTAATGCACACAAAAGAAAATATTTTACAGCATGGGAGCATCTGCGAACACCAAGGAAAAAAAGGGATGACATAAAATGTGTGAGTAAGGGACAGAACTTCATAGACTCAAAAAAAATTGCATAGGCCCACTGCAGAAAAGATCACAGACCATGAAGGAAGCCTGGCCAATGTGCTAAAAACAGAGCTAAAAGTTCTTTTCAAATCTCAGAATTACTGTTGTACCATAATTTCTTTTTCTGGCTTCAAATCTATCATTAGAGCTAATCTGTATTTGAAAACCTCAACCAATTCACTGATAGTGTTGGTCTTGAAACATCAGAATTTTAAAGACACCTTGGCACTGTCAAGCTTTTGAACCATAACTCAGTACCTCATCTGGGTAGAGGTCACTGAGAACATTCACCTGCCTGAAAGCTGTGGATGCTATCAATCACTGATTAAAAATGCCATCCCTTGCAAAGGCTTGCTCAGCAGAGGGGCTGGGCAGTTTTGATGAGGATCAAAAAATGAATCATAATTACCCCCCCCTTTGTTTTCCTACTATTGGTTTCAAGAAACACATAAATGCCATCTTTTGCTTCCTTATCTCTTCTTAGTCAACTCCTACAGGAAACTACTTAGGAAAGTTCTGGGTAGAATTACTGTGGGAGGTAGGGTATTTCCCTCACCAGGGTTTATCACTGAAAAATGTATCCAAAGTCTCAAGAAACAATGTTTTCCAAAAATTTGCAGGAGGCATCAGACAATTTAAACACTTTGGGATAAAATTAACCAAGCAGATGCAATATCTCTGCAAAGAAAAGAATCACAAGAGACCTGGATAGCTAAAGCTATGTTCACAACACCTAGAGGCATAATAACACCAAATATCATGACTTGCAGGGCAACAGTTAGAATCAAAATACCTTAGTAATGGTACAACAAAAAAGACACATGGACCAATAGCACTGATTAGAAACCCAAGAAATGAATCCACAAATGCACAACCATCTATTCATTGACAAATGAACTAAAATTCACTCTATTAAGAAACAGAAGCTTCCTCAATAATTAGTATGGAGAAAATTAGATATCCACAGGCAAGTGTATGAAACAAGCCCCCTACTTTATACCCTGTACAAAAATCAAGTTCAAGGCTCTAAAGCAAAGACATGAAACTGTCACATTTATAGAAGAAAACATAGTGGAAACACTGCCAGGCATTAGCCTAAAAAAAAAACCCCAAAAAACAACTTCTTGGAAAAAAGAGTAGAAACACAAACAATAAAGCAAAACTATTCCCATGGGATTACGTTAAGCTAAGAAAGAAGGTTCTGCACAGTAAAGGAAACACTCAACAAAGTGAAAAGATAACCAAAAGAATTGGAGAAAATATTCTCAAATTATACAACTAATAGAAGAGTAATATCCAGAATATATAAGGAAAGTGTTTAAGAAACTTAGCGACAAGACAAATGATCCCATTAAGAAAGGGGCCAAGGATATGGACCTTTTTTCAAAGGATAAAATCTGAATGTCCAATGGACATTGAAAAGTTGGGCAGGATCACTCCCCATCAGGAAAACTGAAACAGAAAATCACAGTTTGTTTTCACCTCACCCTAGTTAGAATGGCTGTCAACTTAAAACCACAAACCAAACCCAAACAAACAAACAAATGCTCGTGAGGTTGTGGGAAAAAAGGCACTTAGTTCCTAAGAAAACTAGTACAACCATTATGGAAGACAGCATGAAATGCCGTGATATGAGACCCCTCTGTAAATAGGTCTACCCTGAGACCTAGTGACCCCACTCCTGGAAATTTACTGAAAAGAAATGAAGCCAGCCTATGAAAGAGTTACCTGTACCTCCATGTTTGCAGCAGCTCCAATCACAATAGCTAAGATGAAATCAACCCTGACACCCATCAACTGAATGACTGGATCAAGAAAATATGATATGATGGAATAGTACTTAGACATAAATGAGTGAAATACTGTCTTTTACAACAAAATGGTTACGTTTGAAGACTATCGTGCTTGTTATGAAATAAGTTGGTCCCAAGAAGAGAAAAATTATGTTTTGTATAATTTGTGGTAACTAACATAGAGAGTAAACAAATACAATGAATGTAATACGTGTGAATCAAATTGACATCTTGAGATCTGAGTATTGCTTATAGCCTATATCTAGATTCAGAGGAGCAGGCGTTATATTTAGTTTTCTACTTACTACTTGTTGAATTCTTTATTTAGTGGAAGATTAAGCTTATGACTATAATGACTTAAAAGTATATCATCACAAAAATTACAAGAACAATGAAGGAAGGAGGAAAATGAAAATGAGAACGAGAGGGGGAGCATACTACTTTTTAAAAACGGTGTGAATGATATACATGAAGTTGATTCACTTTACATAAATTATTTAAATAAAACTACAGAGTTGGATACTTGGCATTTCGGTTCCTGTGCCAGTAGGGATGCCCACATCCCATCTTAGAGTGTCTGGATTGGTATCAGGCTCGCCCGCAAGTTCTGCTGCTTCCTGCACCTCTCTGCTGGGCGACAGCAAGTGATGGCTGATTGACTCCCTGACATTCATGTGGGGAGACCTAGACTGAAGTCTTGGCCCTGGCTTTTGCATCATTTGGGAAAAGAACCAGAAGATGACAACTTCTTTTGCCTATCTCTCAAAGAAATCAAAGTTAAAAATAATTCAACCTCTACACAGCCCATGGGGCAAATAAAAATGCTAACTGGAATATACTAGTCAGTAAAATTATAATGAAATAAGATAGATTATCAGAGTTTATCTTATTTTCACTTTATAGGAAATGTTATTTGTCAAACATACTAAATGACAATTCCTGGTTTTGAGGATATGAAGGAGGTAGGCTAACGGCACTGGGAAGAAAATGTGGAGGATCTTTTGTTCAAAAAGTAGTCTTTTCTTTAGCATAATGCCAGAAAGATACTGAGACTGTGAAGTAATCTTGACATAGAAGGAAGGAAGGAAGGAAGGAAGGAAGGAAGGAAGGAAGGAAGGAAGGAAGGAAGGAAGGAAGGGTAGCTATGGCACATAAGTGGAATTTTGGAAGCCAATTTTGTCTTAGTTCTTTGTGGCTGACCAGACTCCCAAAAATAGTGTATTTGAGAATAGAAACACATGGTGTTTAAGGACTGTCACATTTCAGTCCATTTGTGGTACAACTAAAACTTTTTTTAAACAAGCAACTGTTGTCATAATACTTACTATCTGCCTTCTTGGAAGCTGATGAATGCTCCCTGCAGCAAGCAACTTCCACCCTATCCCTTCCCCACCAACCACACGGTTATCTATACCGAGGCTGCCATTTTTTACCAAAGGGAAAAAAGTGGGAGGTGGGAAGGAGGAACAATATTTCTATTTTGGTAATATATAGGATTTGAGATTTGTTTTTGCCATTAAAATTTTGAGCTTCATAGGCAATACTTGGGAACAATAAAAGCTCTTAATTTCTGTCCAGTGGAAAAACAAAAACAAGTACGACAGGAAATGTAAAAGTGTCTGGCACAAAACTAAAGGGAATCCCTTGCTTTCTCTTTCTTGGCTCCAGTAAACTGGGGTATGGACAGGAGGCAGTTTAGCAATACCTCACCCTAAGGCTTTGCCAAAGGAGCCCTCAACAAGAATGGGCTGCTTGTTACAGCAGTGCTAAGGGGATGTGAGTGAAACTGAAAGGAGGCAATCAAATAATTCTCTGTGCAACCTCAAAAAGCCACCACAATTCCCTTGTGTTTAAGAGGACCCCCACATCCAGGAAAAAAGATTTCAGCCTGTGGAAACAACCTCTAGCCAAAGACATGAGTCTCCCCCTGGGCGGGCCCAGCAGGAAATGCCTCTTTTCCTTGCAGTAGAGTTCAACACTTCAAGTTCTCAAAGATATGTGTTTGTGGTTTACCTAAAGGTGGGAAATTCAACTTCAGACCCACACCTTAAATAATTAGCTTTTCCAGTGGTACATTTTGCAATTAGACCAAAATATTTATCATCAAGTATACTGCATGCAGATTTGACAAGAGAAATTTTCCATAATTCAGTTCTAGAGAAATTATCCCTAATCCAGATGTGAAAGAAAATAAATTGAGAGCATAAAATATCTGAAGTCTGGTCCCAGGATAGGCCAAACCAATATTACGGTGAGCCAAGGCCCCTCTTTGGAGCAAAGTACTTTCCTGCATGAAGTAAATAACTTCTTCCTAAGCATGAAATGTTACTCTCCAGAGGGTATTTCAGTTGCCTGGAGTTTCTGTAAGGTTGAAATTCTTTAGTAAATTTGAGTTGAATCCCATTTCTTTTTCCATCTTTCAGGCTCTCGTCTGAATACCCAGTTTTTTTTTTTCTTAAAGTACAAATTCTATTTAGTTTGATTCTTGACAATGGTACAAATTATCTTACTAAAGCATGGAAAAAAAAAAGGAATGCTGTAAAAAAAATAGGCAAGAAGAGTCAGAGGAGAAAATATTCAAATTTTAAAGTAGATATTACAGAAAGGAATATTTCTGTACATTCTAACACTTGAGAAGTTTGGGTTTGCTTTCACCTGCTGTCTCACCCAGAGACAAAGTGGGGAAAAAAACGGTGTGAAGGGTGGAAAGGGCTAGGATAGAAGTTCCCTGTTGGAGGAGACACTCATCAGCTTCCAAGGCTAATCTGCCTTGCTAAGGAGCATATATAAACAATGAAGCTAATCATTTATGTCAGAATTAACTACATATTTTAAAATATGTTTTGTGAGTGGAAGAAAGCAAAAAGTTGAGAAGTTAAATATTGGATTATGATTCCTCAAATACAAATAGGATGGTAAATCTATAAACAGATTTCTTTTCCCAGTAATAAAATTTATTCAAATTGATATGTTCCCATATTTATAATTGTCAAAAAGCCCAGATTAAAATCTCAAGGCTCAAATTGAAACTTATCAAAGCTACATTATTCAAAAAATTCTGTTTCATTTGTCTGCTTCATTTTTCTGTCATTGACAGATATGTTAAATTCTTCAAGCAGAATTTGGACACATCAACAATTTTGTCAATTTTAGTTTCATTATTTGGAGTTTACGTTGTTACATGTATACAAGTTTGGATGACTGCATTATTCTAATGGGATCATAATGTTGATTTATTAAGTACTTAATATGTGACATATATAATCTATATAGTCCTTTCCAAAACTCTAAAGGAGATATATATATATATTATATATATATATATTCATATTCATAATATGGTGAAGAAAACAGTGTAAATTCACGAAGTTTAATAATTTCCTGACATCGCATGTCAGGATATGTACCAAGATTATACAACTTCTAAAAGTTTGACCACAAGCAAATAACATATTGCCTGCCTTCTATTTTTATTATTATGCCATTATTTTATGATCCTCTTTATTACCATGAATACATTTTGACGCAATTTATATTGCCCTTCAAATTGAACGTTCTAATGTGGTAGCCATCAACCAGTCACATGTGGCTACTACATATTTTAAATGTCTCCAATCTGAACTAATGTGCTGAATGAATAAACTCCATATCTGATTTTAAAACTTCATGTGAAAACTCTAAAAGTTCATGGAAGAGACAAGCATTTGGCCTACTAGATTAGCTCTATTGGCTAAGTAACATCCCATACAAGAGTGCCTGGGTTCCTGTTCCACCTCTGCTCTTAATTCTAGCTTCCCACAAGTGTGAGGTCTGCAAAGCAGCAATTTATACATCTGAGACATGAATTGATTTACTGGCTCTCATGTTCAACCTGGCTCATCCCAGAGGTTGGAGGCATTTGGGGAATTAACATCACATATAAGCACTTTCTCGTTCTCTCTCTCTCTTTTAAATCAAAATCTCAATTTTAAATCAAAAGTGACTAAGTACTTGATTGTGAAAGTACATACTTCTTTTTATACCTCAGTGAAGACAGCTTACAAATAAGCAATAAAGAATCTCTTAATATAGCTTAATAATAGTACATAGGTTTTACATCTGCTGCAATTTAACCAGTAAATGATCAATGGTAATAAATACCTACTCATAGAACTTTAGTATGAATTGCAGAATAAGAATCTAATATTACTTTTAAAATTAAAATTAAAGTATAACTCAGGGTTAGGTAACTCAAGGTTTCTCTTCTTGGTAAGGAGAAAAATTGTACAACATATTCCTATGTTGTTCTGTCTCATTTGCCCATTGTTTCCACTCTCCCTTAATGTAGCACAGATGACCATTTCCTTGATTTCCCATGGCTTATGCAGCACAATCCTGTAACATGCAAAGACATTTAATTAAAAGCTTGAAGGCTGCAGAAGTAAATTAACAGCAGAATCGAGACAACAAAATAGGGCTTCTTTGTTAAGGGCTTATATACACCATACAGAATTTTGTTTGGAATTCTTATGTGATAGATATATTTTACAGAATCCTAAGTATGAATTCCCACTTAAATACACATATTCTTTAAAGTGGAGAATAAGAAAAGATAGTTAAGCATCTTCTCCCATTTCTGTAGATTTGACCCTTAATGTATAGTACTCTTTAATGAGATCACCCATCCCTTGCACTCATTGTTGACTTTGAACGTGATTTCATGCTTTAGAAAACTAAGCCTATCTCACTGAAGGAATGTTCCTTTTGATAACCATATCTCATTGGGGTCACTCAAATATTCCTATTGGAAGAATGATCTCTTTGCACTAATTGAATACTGCTTGAGAAATAAAAAAGAAGACTTTTTTTCATTTATCAGTATCTTTAATGTTGTATGCATTAAATTACAGCAAGAAGGAGGTATAAGCAAAATGCAGGACCTCCAATTTCAGCAACAGATCAAGTGTGGTTAGTTCACTCTGTGATGGATCATTAAGGATATGTTCAAATCCAATAGTCGCATTATTACCTCTCAAAATACCAAGGGAGAAGTTTGAACTCATAAGAAATGGTAGACAAGACCCTGCTACCATGCCTTGAATTCATTTTGGCATTTTAATGAAGCAAATAGACCCTGAATATTTCTGAGTATGGAAAATTTCATCTTATAGTTTTTGAGCTGGAAATTTTTTCTGAGAATTCAAGAAGATGAATGGGAAAAAAATCTTATTTTTTTTCCACAAAGAGCAAACCTTTCCAAAGATTATGACTTTGAAAATGTCCATTTACCACCAGTTCAGTGACTAGACTAGAATGTTGGAGCTGAGCTGCAAGTCATCCATGCACTCAATGATCAGCCCATGATGGTTAGACTTGGGTTCTATCCTCAAAGAATTTATTATCTAGTCCTAAAAGGTGCATAAACCAAATGAATCAGTGACCCAACATAAATAGTATGTTAATTCACAGGACTTCACCAATGTACAATACAATGTGGAAGCAGGTTTGGCCTAAATTAAACCTTGATGCATCAGGTTAAATCATAAGAATTGCAAACAGAGACGTCAGATAAATAGAAGTGAAAGTGCAGGAACAAAAAAGATTTAAAAAGAACATAGAAAGTTTCATTAGAGGAGTTAAATGCATTGGAGTAGCAGAACAAAGTCAGATTCAAGAGTTTCAATTTTTTTCTCCTTTAACAAGTTTGGTGCAAACAGATCCGAACAAGGTGAATAGATGTTGTAAAATAAAATCTTTCTAGAGTGAATTTAAAGGCAGACACTGCACTGCAGTGATGGGGGATATTAAAGCAGGCAAAAAAAAAAGGTAGGAAAGTATTGGAAAGAAGCTTCAAAATTCTGACAGTCTGACAGGCCAACATGGTGGCTCAACTGGTTAATCCTCCGTCTGTAAGCACTAGCTTTCCTTAAGGGTGCCAGTTCATGTCTGGGTGGTCCACTTCAAATTCAGCTCCCTGCTTTTGAAGTTGGAAAGTAGAGAAGGATGGCCCAATTCCTTTGGGACCCTGCACCCATATGGGAAACTCAGAGGAAGCCCCTGGTTCCAGACTTCTGATTGGCTCATTGTAACCATTTGGGGAATGTACCAGCTTATGGAAGATCATCCTGTCTGTCTCTCCTCTCTGCAAAACCTGCCTTTCCAATAAAAACAAATAAATATTTGAAAAAATATTTTGAGAATAGGAAGTAATGCTAAAAATAAGGAAAGGAGAATAAAACCGAAGATACTGGGAGAAAAATGGATTAAAGTAGATACTTGCTGGAAAACTAGAAGGTAATGTAAAGTTGTATCTATAACCTATGGGTCTGTGTATTTCGTAGTATTTTAGCTGATCTTTTGATTTTGACTTTTAAGTGTGTGTGTATTTCATTTGAACACTTAAACTGAATCACTTCTCTAGGTTCATAATGCAAAGCTGAGTCATATGGCAATACCCAAGGTGAATATAATTAACAGCACAAGCCCACTGAACCCTTTCTCAACATTCTTTCCCATTGTTTGAGTTCATGTCACTATATTGCAGTAACTGAATTTCCAGAAAGATTGAAATAGAAAATGTACTACAGATTCTCAAAAGGGAAGAAATTCAAGCTGTCTCCAATTATTAATGGGTCAGATATATCTTGACCAAATATTAAGTTTTGAGCCATGTCTTATCTCCACACTGTCCCTTATTTCTAGGGAATATATTTCAAGATTCCCCCCAGTAGATCCCTAAATTTATAATACCAAACCCTATATATTCCATGACTTTCCCTATACAAATATACTTATGATAAGGTTTCAGTTATAAATGCTATATAGTAAGAGAATAATAATAACAACTAGTATTAAAGTGGAATAACAAAATATTGTAATAAAATTGCTCACATCCATACTCTTCTGTTACAGGGGCTATTATTAACTAAAATAAAGTTGCTTGAACATAGCACTGTTTTAACTGTCGATTTGACCATTGAGGTGGTTACTAAATGACAACTGAGAGGATAGCATATACAACCTGGACACACTGACAAAGGGAGCACTTATAGCCTCCACAGGATAGAACTGGATGGTACAGAATCTGATCACTGCCATTCAAAACTGCTGTTTGTTTCTGGGATTATTCATTGAATACTTGCAGACTGTTGCCAATCTTGGTCAGGTAAAACTATGGATGAAGGGTACTACATCATGGAACACAGTAAGACTCAGCCTTGAGAAGCCCAACACTGAACATGCTTTGAACTGTGCAATATAGCCTAGACTTCAGCACAGGAAAGGAGTATTTGTACTTGCAGTGAAGTGCCCTTTATGTCCTTTTCCTTTACTCACTGGTTTTTAAAGTCATTAGAGTGTCAGGTAATTTTTTTTTTTCTGATGTTTCAAAGGGCATTGGTTAGTTTCCTTTCAGGTGGGAGTTTTCTCCTACCTGGCTTTGTTTTGTTTTACCTACGTGTTTTGCTGAAAGTGCTTTTGTGCTGGTGTAAAACTAGACAAGGAAAACTTTTATGCAAAATAAACGGAATAGAATGACTGCGCCAGGATTTCTTTGCAGGACGTGTTCTGTTGCAGGAGAGGTTATTTATGGCCGGCTGTTTATCCCCTGGAGCCTGACTTCATCTCTCGGTGAGGTGAAATGACTGTGTATAGTACATTGGTTTGCCACCCCTGGGAATGGCTTGATGTCAAGTATTTACCCTTGTGGGATGGTGAAAAAATCAGAGATGCTCAGAAAGAAAGAAGGAAAGAAGAAGGAAGGAACAAACGAACGAATGAACGAAGGAAGGAAGGGATGGAGGGAGAGAGGAAAGAAAGAGAGTGAAAGAAAGAAAGAAAGAAAGAAAGAAAGAAAGAAAGAAAGAAAGAAAGAAAGAAAGAAAGAAAGAAAAGAAATCAAACTCAGTTTCCTTAGGAATTAGTCAAATTGCAAAGGAAATGGATCTTTAAAGAGAAAGCTCTGAAATAAATAACAGTGTAACTTTCTTTATTGGAATGAGGGACATATAAAATATATTACTTCAAACCAAAGAGTATTTTCAGCTTATTACTTTCTCAGTGACCACACCCGTCTCCTTCTCTCACCTGGCCCTGTACCAGGCCCCGGAGGGAGAGGTTTTAAATTTTTATTTCTTTAATTGAAAACGGATGCTACACCTTGTTTTTCAAGCCAGCATTTTTCAACAGGAAAAAAAGAACACCTAAGCCAAGTATTAGCTAGGTACCTACGTAAACTCATAAACCTTGAAATCAAATCTGAGTGCTAGGCTTTATAGAGGGTTGTGTTGGAACAATGGAGAAAGGCTGAAAATCAGTGCTTTCCTGCCCTGGCCTTTTCGTGGCAAACTCTGGAGCTGCCTCTCTTCCTCATCATTTACCTCCGGCCCCCCTCAACACACAAAGTTTTCCTTGGGCGTTACACTTCCTGTATTGTCAGAAACAAAGGTCCATTTGAAAGGTTATATCAAATAAACCCAGCTACAAAAGGGCTTATAAAGTAATCATAATCGTGAACAGTAAGGAAGCAAGCCCCTAAAACCATAAAGCTAATACTTGGTGCACGGCCACGCTTTAAACAACGTGCACATGAGCTACATAACACTGGCTACTTTTCAAAGTCGTAGGACAAAGGACTGGCCTGTTTGTGCATTTCTCGTTCGGGGCACAATGTTTCTGTGCAAGGTCTGGAAGGAACGTACTCGGCCGCCCGCACACACAGAGCTGGCTGATTTCGCTTCAGTGCTGCTTTATGCCTTCAAACTTGATGCGCGCTCAAGAGAACAGAACAATTCTATCTCCTCCTCCATGCCAACGTAACACCCAATTCCACCTCGATCTGCTCTGGCTCAGAAGCGACCTCCATTTGACATATTGTCCGAGCAACTTACTTGTATCTGGGGAAGCCGACCGTCATAGCCTGTCCAGCCCGCTGTGAGAATGACAGTGTGTTTGGAAGGCGGCTGGGCACACCACATTTAAAAGTAAATGTTTGGCAGCTCCCGGCTGTCCTCCAGTTTGGCAAGGAGAGCATATTCAACAAAGGAGCATTACTTTTCATTGTATTTAAAAATATAAGTCCCTACAGACCCAAGAGCTGCGTGCCCCGTGAGGCTCCTGGTACCTTTTGCCCCTTGCAGCAGCAGGAGGATGGAGTTTGTACAAGCGGGCTTTGTTTTAATTAGTGCAGTAGGCAGTCCTGCCCCCACGTCCCTCTGTTCAATGCTTCTAGTTTACAATGGTCGGTAACCCCCTCAGCTTAAAAAAAAAAATCCCCAGAAACCAAAAGAAAAGAGGCCCGGTAGAGACTGTTTTTTGCAGAGAGCTTTTCCAGACTATCCAGGCAGAGCTGTCTGCAGGAGCGAGGTGCTGAGCTATTCTGACTTCAGTGGTTTCAGCTCCAGGGATGTTCCCCCAAGGTTAACAAGATCATTCAGTTAAAAACAACATGAAATTCTTCTCCCTGCTCTTTACCCCAAACAGGGTGCGGGTGGGAAACAAGCCCACAAATGAAATAGCATGAAGGATCTGGTTTAAAGTGACAAAAGCCAGGAAATTCAACATTAAGGGAGACTAGAGCTTTATCTCCAGGCCCTGTCTTTGAGAGAATAAAGGGGAAGCTCTGTGGAGCAAGCTTGGCTGAAGTGCTGGCTTTCACCCAGTTCACAGAGCCTCCCTTGCCTGGGAGGGAGGCTCCTCTGGGTGTGGAATCTGTGGGTATGGAGGCAAGGAATTTAAAGGGAAGAACAAGGGAAGGTGGGGATGAGAAGCACATTGCATGAAATCAATGTCTCTGAGAAATGAATGTGACTGCAATTTAGCAAAGGAAAGCATTTGCTGCTGCTGCATTTGGCAAAAGCTCGCCATCTGATTAACTGTGCCTGGGGTTTGCAGTGTTCCATCCTTTCCCATTTTTTTAGATTCCGCGTTGCACACACCCGCAAACTCAGTTCTTCATTTCCATCAAAATTGATTTGAACCACCGTTTCTTTTTTCTTTAATTAAAAAAAGAGATGCTTAAATGGAATGGTGAGTTTTGTAAGGCATTTGAAATTCATAGCTTACTGGACCACAAGATTATACCAGCTGTGAGAGTGTCATTAGAAGCCTTCCATGACCAAAGCCTGGGTGGGATCAATAGCAATCACTCATTTCCAGAAGGAAAGAAGCTGGCTCTGGGCCTGTGCCCATGGTTACTTTCAAGGTGTACAATTTATGGACACAGCACTTCTCAAATTAGGCCATTAAATGTAACTTGAAAAGTGTTTATAATGGCTAACTACCATGGTTTCATTAAGATTGTGCTTCTTGATAGGAGGACATTTTTTAAATAAAGTGCAAAATTTACAGATGTTTAGAGAAAAAAGTCCTGTGCCATTGACATTCTTGTGCAACATCAAATAAACTTAATTTGCTCAGTGTAAAAACTAGAATAATTTTTGGTGATAACTAACGCCGTTATTATCGCTATGAAGAAAAAATGCACTTGATCGTTTTCACTTTGTTCATTCAAACTTATGTTATGAACACCTCAATTGGGCCTCACTAATCTTACTCGAAAATGAATATTTCCAAATTCCCAACACTAATTTAAAACCCATGCAGCTAAATGTAAGAATCCCATTTCCTTATATATCATTGGTCATCATTGTACTCTTGGAAAATGCTCTTTATGAACAAGTATGTATGGATTTCCGTCATGTTTTGCACCTAAATACTATCTTTTATTTGCATTTTCCCACAAATTTTTCAAGTACACACTCCCCCCCATGTTTTTAGTGGAAATTTTGAAAAATCATTCTGTTCTTATCAGAGAATGAATCAATATCTTGGTGCTTGCAATTGAGGCTGGATATATATCTCAAAATTCAAGCTGCTCCCCTGTGACCCTGTATAAAATAAATAAGCACACAGGAAAAGAAAATGTGGAACTCCACGCTTGGCTTTTTAGGGTCCCCCATAAAGGACTAACAACATCAGTGCTTTCAAATAATTTTTGACATATAATTCCTTTAGAGTTCACAAAGCCATCTAGATTGTTTTGCTCATTCTAGTTGGCAGGAGTCATGTGCTGAGCATGTTAATCTGGTGCCTGCGGCATCAGCATCCAATTTGAGCATCAGTGAGAGAACTGGGTGCTCTGCGTCCAACCTAGGTCCATGCTAACATATCTAGGAGAGCAGCTGCAGATGGCCCAAGTCCTTGACCACACATGTGTTAGACTAGGATGGAGATCCTGGCTCTTGACTTTGGCCGGGTGTAGCCCTAGCTGGGGAGCGGACCAGCAAATGCAAGATCTCTTTCTCTATATCCCTCTCTACCATTATCCCTTCCAAGTAAATCAAGTCAATCTCAAAGGAAAATGAAAAGATTGAAGACATAGTCTGTGACTAAAGTAGAATTACTAGGTCTATCAAAGCTTTAGACATCTCATACCTGACTTGCTGGGTGGTATTATTTTAAAAGCCAACCAGCTTTTTTAAGATGAAACACAGTATCATAACATTATTTGGGGAAAGGGTCACATCCTACAACCCTGGAAATTGGTAATGGGGACATGAATCATCTGATTTGGAATGGAGAAGGTGGACTTAAACAACCAGCTATGCCTCCTTGGTAGGGCAACATGCTTTACTCCTTTCTCTAAAACTCATATTTGTCATTTATAAAATGGAAAAGGTATGGTTATTGTCACTAGGGCATATGCATAAAATAATGGAAAATTATTTATAGGGTGCGTTCCTGATAATTAGCAGAAGAAGATGGTCCAATATCTGGGGCTCTGCCACACATACTGGAGACCTAGATGGAATTCCTGTTTGCTGAACTGAAATATTCTGTGCAGCATGTAGTAAAGGACTCTGGTTTAAATATAGAATTTTAAATGTGAATTTTTAGCCTGGCTGATTAACTCTATAGTGTAAAGTCACTGCTTCTTTCCATTTTTGTGAAGACTTATTTAGTTTTAGTTGAAAGGATGATCTACAGAAAGAAACAGAGATAGAAAGAAAGAGTGAGGAAGAGAAAGAGGGAGAGGGAATGAAGCTTCCATCTGCTGATTCACTCCAAAAATCACTTTGGTGGCTGGAGCTGGGCTGATCTGAAGCCAGCAGCCAGGAATTTCTTCCCAGTCTCATGTGGGTGCAGAGTCCCAAGGGTTAGGGCCATTCTATGCTGCTTTCCCAGACCATAAGCAGGGAACAAGATGGGAAGATGAGCAGTTGGGACTACAACTGGTGCCCACTTGTGATGCTGCTGCTATATGTGAAGTATTCATCTGGTAAATCATCACAGCTTTTCTTAAGCTATGCAATGATCCTTTTCTTTTTTTTTTAAAGATTTTTTTTTAAAGATTTATTTTTATTAGTTTTTCATTGGAAAGGCGGATCTACAGAGACAGAGAGGAAGATCTTCCGTCCCATGATTCACTCCCCAAGTGAGCGCAACGGGCCGATACTATGCCGGTCCGAAGCCAGGAGCCTCTTCCGGGTCTCCCACGCGGGTGCAGGGTCCCAAAGCTTTGGGCCGTCCTCGACTGCCTTCCCGGGCCACGGGCAGGGAGCTGGAAGGGAAGCAGGGCTGGATTAGAACCGGCGCCCATATGGGATCCCGGGCGTGCAAGGCGAGGACCTTTAACCACTTGCGCCACCGCGCCGGGCCCAATGATCCTTTTCTTAATCCGTGTAATGAAGAGACAAAAACAGTAACAGGTATGGGAAAGAGGAAACAAGATCTTACAGAGCTTCCACAGGCATTTAGGACTTGCATGAAGTCATGAACATTTCAGATGCAATAGATAATTCCCAAAAGAAGATGGAAAGCTAAGATGTTATTCAGCGATGACAACTCCTGGACCCAGGCATCAACTAGTGGAGTAGACTGACACCTTTCACAGAAGACAACTCAAGAGAAATAACCACAAAACTGCCCAAGAATACTCAAATCTTGATACTTATACAGATAAGCTGTTCTCATGCCTGAAGATTTGGAAAAAAATGATCAAATCTAAAAATTTATTCATCCATTACTTTCTTATTGGGGTATTTTTCCACATTTTTATCCATGGCATGTATAAGCACATGTCTCATTTGTATGTCTTGCATGTCTTCTCAACTGACTTCCCACTTTATTTTAGTTAATAAAAAAGCAGGGTTTTTATTAAAAATCTTGGGAATCACATTTCAGAATGCTTACAAAATATTTCATCATAGGTATGCATGGTCATTTCTGTTGGACAGTTAGGTTGTTTCTCCAATTTCACTATTATAAATAGAGCTATTGTGGATAACACCGCACATAAATCTTTGTCTGCATTTGTTTATTCCTCGGGATGGATTCCTAGAAGTGGAATTATTATATCTAATGGCATGGAGTTTTTTCAAGGCTCTTTATACACTAAAACCTAATAGCTTTTCAAATTATTTATATAAATCTACACTCCTATGACATATGGAAGTGGAAATGGAATAATGACGATGGTGGTTTAGGTATCTCTCCATAAAAGTCTCCAAAGGAAGTCTTTAAACTGAGTTCTACGACGCTGAAAAATTTGTCAGTAATTGTTACAGGCATACTCTCTATTAAATATTCTGAACATTTTCCTCATATGGTATTCCCATATATGGTATTTATAACATCAGATAAACAGTTCAAAGCCAAGAAGCGATACAGTTGAGTAGTGAGTTTTATATACATTTTTTCTTGTTTATGTAGAGAGAAATAGAGAAATAGAGGGCGACAATGAAACAGACAGACCAAGCTCCTATCTGTTAGTGGATTTCCCAACTTCCTGTAAGCTTGGAGTTGGGAACCCTGTCTGGTTCTTCCAGATGAATGATAGGAACCCAGTCATTTGAGCTATCATCACTGCTTCCTGGGGAGAACATTAGCAGGAAGCTGGAATTAAGAGCCTGGGCTCTAACACAGGCACACTGATGTGGGAGCTGGCATCCTCACTGTTGTCTTAATTACCAGGTCAAGCATCTTCCCGAAAGATGAGAAATTGATTTTCATTTTTACCCTTTGAGTCTTTGTTGTGTGAGAATTATTTCCCCATGATCTACTCTCAACTTACGTTCTGGACTGAGGACCTAATCACGAACTCTTGGGTTTTAATTTGAATGTAGGGTACTGTGTTGTAGGGTTAGTCTCCTTTTTCTAGACACATCTTTGCAGTTGTCTCTCCTGGAAGTTTTTTCCCCTTACATTTCACAGTAACTCTCTTATTTCATTTAGATCTCTGTTGAGAAGGCCAGTGTTATATTGTGATGGGTTATGTTGCCACCTACAAGGCTGGCATCCTATGAATGCCAGTTTCAGTCCCAGCTGCTCCACTTCTTATCTGGCTCTGTACTAATGCAGCTGGAAAGGCAGTAGAACATGATCTGAATATTCTAACTCCCATCATAGATGTGGGAGACCCAAATGGAGTTACAGTCCCCTGGCCCAGTCCTACACTCTGAAGCCATTTGTGGAGTGAATCAACAGATGGAAGATCTTTTTCTGTCTCTCCATCTCCCTCTCTGTCACTCTGCATTCCAACTAAATAAACTTTCTTTTAAAAAGATCTCTATCCAAACATCATCTTTCTGAAAGCATACTCCCTGCCTTATTTCTTTGTACTGTTTAATCTTCTAGTATTGTTTGTTGAAGTCATAACATATGCTTATTTTCCTAGTTGTATGTTATTTCCCTGCACATAATGAGAATTAAAACTCCCTGAGGGCAGAAACTACTTTTGTTTTTTTCAACTACTGCATCCCTAAAATGTCTATGGTTTATAGCACAAAGTAGCAGCTTACTAAATCTTTGATGAATGCATGAATAGAAGAATTTTCTGCCCCCTCATTTCCTTTGACAAAAGTTGCTTGCCTGTCAAATCCACTGATGAAAACATTTGTGTGATTTCACAGCTGTGGATTTTGTAAGTTCAGTGCTCTCTGTTGCTGTCTTCCTGGACCACGTATTTTTTTCCTGTGGGATCAGCAGTTTTAGTTGCAGGCAATGCCGCTGAAAGGAAGAGCATTTAAACACCATTTAATGAGAACAGTCATTTCCTGCTTAGCATCTAATCTGTAAATTGATCCCCCACTGTGCAGAAATGTGGATAGTACAATGCTTTCTGTTCAACACTTTTTACATCTGCCGAGGCTCAGGGGTCCTATTAGTTACTTACATTATATCTGATATCATAAGGCTGGACAAAGGATCAGCTTCAGAATACACATGTGGTGACAGGGGTAGAGATCTGGTCGGTGTGTGCAAGTGTCCTCAGTTCTTTTTGTGCCTTGTCTTAATTGATTCTCCCCCTCTCTTGCTCCCATTCACTCTTCTCTGTCAAGAAGTGACCTACTTCTATGTGGATTTGAACTTGATGTTCAGCCAACCCCAGGATGCACTATGAAAGGCTGAGGAAATGCAGCATGAAGTAGAGTTTAGAGCTGAAGTTATGATTTCCAAGTTCGTCACATTTACCTAGAAAATAGACATCACTGCATTCTTGAGAGCTTAGTTACTGCAACACAGAAATGAGGAACTGGGCCAGCTGACCTCTGGTTTCCTGTCATTCAAGTATTCTAAGATTCTGATCTATGGCCCAGGTTTTTAAATGTTTTCCATGGAATTGTGAATTCCACAAGCTGTCCCTAGAGAGCAAAGATGTCGTAGAGGATCCAACAGACTGGGATAAGTAAGTCAGGGAAAGTCAGAGCACATCACAATCCCTTAAGAAACAGACATGCATTTGCATATTAGGTTCTGATCTGTAATTATAATCCCTCCCTGTCTTCTTTTGTTGACTGAATTCTGAATTATCAATATTCTTCATCATTTTCTTCATCATTTTGTTGTTTTCTTCAGATTCAGACCAATCACAATTTTTGCTGTTCAGTGGTTGAAGAACTATTGTTTACTTAGGAGAGAAGATATAGTATGGTCTTGATATACACCCAGCAATGCTCCTGTGATTTCATATATTTTTTTTCCTGGATTATCATTAAAATTTTATCAGCACTCAGTAGCAATATTTCATTGAAGCCATCCCATGGGGGAATATCTCTTGGGCATCCTTCCTGGATAGTTCCCACTTGGATGCTACCTCCCGGAAATGTTGGTATTCGTTCTGTCTCCAGGATCACAAGAACAGGATTCCTTATCCAGTTTATAAGTCTTAAACACCAAGGTGATTACTCAGATGTTTCCTTGTTTAGACTATACATCCCTAAGTCCTTTGGCTCTGTTCAAATTTGGGAATATTTTGTTCATCCCAAATGGGAACTTCTGTTGTGATTTCTATTACTAATTAGGCCGATTATAAAAATTAGGAAGTTTGCATAAATACACACATTTCAATTTCCATTTGACTGAATAAGGAGTTCTGCTGATTTCCAGGAAGCACTCCCCTGAGAAATCACTGAGAAAAGACAGACATGCTGCCTTCCTTAGGATGGATGTCGTTGCTAATGCACTCCAGTGCCCATATCTACTGTGCAGCTCATTCTAAAGCAGACTGCACAGTATTGCTTATCATTAGGCTTATTCTAACTTTCCCCAGTAGGAGAAAAAGGTTTCTCTGCTTCAATTCAATTTGTTATTTATATTAGTAACAGTATTACAAAACTAAGATAACCAATGCCTGCTTCAAAGCCTATACATATGAAGTGCTATTTTCTTAATTCTGGGTTACTCCCCACCCCTTTTTCTTTATGTGTGTTGGAGGAGAATGAGAGCAGAATCAAGAATGGGAATAAGAGACAGAGACAGGCGCATTTGGATACCCATATCTCATGTTGGAGTGATGGTGTTCTGGTTCTCAGCTCTGCAATCAGTTCCTGATCGAGTAAAGGTTGGGAGGCAGCAGGGGATGTCTGAAGCACCAGGATCTCTGGTACCCAGCTGAGATAGTTGGATTTGGTTCTGGTCCACTGATGCAGCCTGGCCCAACAGCAGTTGCCACCATTTGGGGAGCGAACTAATGGATGAAAGATTTTTGCCCTCTTTCTTCCTTCCTTCCTTTCTTTCTTTCTTTCTTTCTTTCTTTCTTTCTTTCTTTCTTTCTTTCTTTCTTTCTTTCTTTCTTTCTTTCTTTCTTTTCGAGTGCTCTGCCTTTCAAGTAGATGAAAACGAATAAACACTTATTTTTATTTTGTTCACATTTACTTGTATTATTATTTGAAAGGCAGAGTCAGAGGGAAAGAGAGAGAGTGCAAGAGAGAGAGAAGACAGTAAGAGAAATTCTTCATCTGCTGGTTTGTACACTAAATGGTCAAAATGGCCAGGGCTGGGCTGGTCCAAATGTAGGAGCCAGTTTTTCTGTGTTCCCCACATGGTTGTAGTGGCCCAAGCACTTAGTCCATATTGTGTTGCTTTCCTAGGCACTAGGAGCTGAATCAGAAGCGTAGCAGCCAGGATTAACATAATAGATGCCAGCACCATAGGCAAAGGTCTAACCTACTATAGGAAAGTGCTGATCCTATAAATAAACATATAGTTACTAAATAAGGCACACTCACATACACTACACATACATTTAGTCACAGAACGTTTGGGAAATAATTAATCGAAGGCTGGGTTCCTCATGCAGGTATTAGTAAGAAAGGAGAACAGAGTGGCTGCTTTCCCATTCGCTCTATGAAAAAGGACCCTCACCCAAGATAAAGCTAGGTACTTTATCTCCAACATGGTCAGAAACCATATTGCTTTTTTATAAGCCACTCAGTCTGATATGTTGTGCTGAAATTTTGAACTCATTAGTACACAAAGATTACTTACATAACAATAGCTGGCTATGAGTTAGAAGAGTAATCTGTGGAAAAAGCTGTTTTCGAACATGTTGCTCTTCGGCCACAGCTTCCCCATCCGGTACCTGTTCAGTTGTCTTGCACCTTACACTTACTTGGCACATGAACTTCAGGGTACAGAGACACCCCCACCTCCTGGCATGGGGGAACGTGAGTGATCTCAGTTATGCTTCTGTCCTAGATCTTAACATATGACGGCACTATCTTCCCATGTAAGTTATAGCTTATCCAGAGTAAAACAACATGTCCTACAGAGCATGTTACCACTGTGAAAATAATTTTTTGTCATATATTTAAATTTTTAATTCTCTGATTTTCTTTAAGATTTTTATTTTTATTACTTTTTTATTGGAAAGGCGGATATACAGAGAGGAGAGACAGAGAGGAAGATCTTCTGTCCGATGATTCACTCCCCAAGTGAGCACAACGGCCAATGTTATGCCGATCCGAAGCCAGGAGCCTCTTCCGGGTCTCCCACGCGGGTGCAGGGTCCCAAAGCTTTGGGCCATCCTCGACTGCCTTCCCAGGCCACAGGCAGGGAGCTGGAAGGGAAGCGGGGCTGCCGGGATTAGAACCGGCGCCCATATGGGATCCTGGGCGTGCAAGGTGAGGGCCTTAACCACTTGCGCCACTGCGCCGGGCCCAAATTCTCTGATTTTCTAAAGCTTCAGCACAGTCCAAAATTTCACCTGACAAGCTCTTCAACATTTTTGCCTCTTAAAGATCTACCTGGTGGCCCGTTGCACACATTCTTCTTCTAGTCCAAATATACCTAAAAAAAAAAATCCATCCTCAAATAAAAAAAATAACTGAAAATATGATTGTATCTGCACAAAAAAAGTAAAGACTCTTTTGTGCTATGGTTTTCTAAAACACAAAGTATAACAGTGGGTAGTATTTACTTTGTATTGAGTGTGATAAGTAGCATAGGTATAGGAAGAAATATGTATGAGATGTATAGTTTCTTTGCAAATATTAAGTTATTTTATGCTAGGTATTTGAGCATCACCATATCTGAATATCATCAGAGTCTTAGAACCAGTCATTCATACCGACCAAGGTGGGACTGTATTTAATTTTTTTGTATCTATTGTCTGTTATTTTCCTTCTGGGATTCTTTCGAGATAACTAAATCAGTCATTTTCCTATGTTCCTTGGTGTTATTTTGACTTTTTTCACCACCATCCTTCTAATATTGAGGGGTTCCCCATTTAATTTTGCTTAGCTTCCTATCTCTCAGTTGTAAGGTTATTGTTATGACACGGGCATATGTTCCCAATCCATCAAAAGGAATAGCTGACCATTTGCTCAAGATTATTGTAGTCTCTACATTTTGGGGCTAGAAATCTTAAGCTAAGGAAGGGAGGAACTGGCCAGATGCTTTGCTTTTAGCCAAATTAGATTTCCAGTAAATACTTCTAATCTTTCCCAGATACTCCGATGTTAGTGAAATGCTATTACATTCTCAATAGCCGTTGATCAATATGAGCTTTAATAATAGTTAAGAGAGAGGGTAATTACAGTCTGAAATAGAAAGCCAAAGGTCTCAGCTTAAGGATGAGACAATGTTCAGCAAGATGGAATGCCCAGGTCCTTGATTACTCATTGTGAGTGGTTGCCAGAATAATCACACTTTAAATTTTACCTGAATATGAATGCACAAGTTGATATCATGAGCTCCTGAGATGACATCAAATAAATATTTTGATGACATCCTACCCTATCCTTTCAGGTGCTTTGCTCCTATAACAATTGAGAGGTCCATTTCAAGAGCTTTCTGGGAGACAGTTTAACGTAGTATCTACAACCTGAACAAGTATACAGACCATGATTATTGCACGGGAGCATCTCAGAATGAGACATTCACCTTGCTTCTAGACTCAAATGATAACTTAGATGTGAAAAAACATTTCCTTTGAGTAAATATCAGCATTGCTATATTAGATTTAAAAGCAAAGTTGTCTTCTTTAACACATGCTTATGAGAACTTCTATTGTATTGCTGCTGAAAGTAGAAAATAACCAATCTCTTCCAGCATTCATTTTATTTTATTTTGTCTAAAAGGATAGCTTATTTTTGTCATGAACAATATAAATTAGCATATTCACACAATTTAAATTTACTATAATTTCACATTTTTACAGTCTAGCTAAATTTGTTTAAGGCTTATTTATTTGTCACAGTGACAGAAAAAGAGAGAGACGGGACTCTTCCAAGCACTGGCTCACTCTCCACGCGTCTGCAACAGAAGGAATTATACCAAGCTGAAAGGAGAACAGAGCTCTCTGCAGGTGCCCCACATACATGACAGGGACCCACGTATCCAAGCTATTACCTATTGCCTTCCACATGCACCAGCAGGAAGATGGATCAGATGCACAGGGTTTGGAACTCCAATCAGTCTCTCTGATAATGGGATGGACAATTTAATCCCTATACCAGTACTGATTAGTTTCTTATAGCTTATTTAGAGGGGCCCAGCATGGTGGCACAGCAGGTGACCCTCTGTCTGGAGAAGTAGTGAAAGATAGCTCAACTTTCCTTGGGCCTGTACACCATGTGGGAGATCCGGATGAAGCTCCCCTCTCCTGGCTCTGGATTAGCTCAACACTGGCCATTGTGGTCATTTGGCAAGTGAACCAGCAGATGGAAGATCTCTGTCTCCTCCCACCTTTCTCTAACTCTGATTTTCAAGTAAAAATAAATAACTCTTTTTTGTAAAGTTTATTTAGAAAAAAGAGTTTGAGAGCTATTTTAAGTACATGCATTGATTATAACATGATTAATATGATTTCTTCTTAGATCATGTTTGCTAGATATTATGATAAGAACCTTTCAGAACAGAGGCGTGAGTTTGTTCTTCACTCAAAATGGGTCTAAATTTAATAAAGGTTAACAGGTCATTTGTTATTTAATGGTGTAAAGATCCAGTAAAGATCATGGTTCCTGGAACCTTACGGTACACTTAACACACCATTTTGAAAGTAGAAATTTTATTTTCCTTCATGGGCACTTAGAAATTATACTTGGATGAGTGAGTTAATATAAATACTACTTTTCCTCTGGGTTTTCATTCAGGTTTTAATACCAGATCTTTTGAAAATATCCCTGAAGTTCTAATAAGACACAATGGTCATTAGTTCCCATTGCAAAGAGCTGTCTTCAGTCTTAATCTCTGAGATGTGTTTTAAATCCATGGCCATTCCACATCTTCCTGACTGATCTGTGATTTTGCCAATTAATGCTTGTAGTAACAGGCATCTTGAAAATGCAGTCTTACTGTCTTCTCCAACAACGAAATTTCACAAGGCTTCCTCAGACAAATAGAAATGGAGAAGCAAACGTGAGCTGTTGCTTGGTGATTGTGGTGCTTGGCCCCAGTGACATTGCCAAGTTTTTCCCTGAGTGCTTCTCTAGCACCTATCAGACCATCTCGAAGAGGGGCTTTGAACCAGATGTTAAATCACTTAGGAGTGTGAGTGATTATGCTATTAGCAGTTCGCCATATATGGGTAACACCTGCAGCAGTGAATTATCTTAATCAGCTTAATAGAATATTTTAAAAATTGCCTCCATAAAGCACCGAAACTAGGAGAGAATTTCTTTGAAATATAACAAAATGGAACAAAATCATGAAGTGAATATGTCCACAAATATATATTTGAGTTTCCCACAGTATTTTTTTTTCCATAAGGGCCATTCAGGCATATACTATCCAGGAAGCTTAACTGAAAATGTCTGGGCATTACAAAATCAGCATGCAATGCCTCTGTTGAGCTATAAAGTCACTGCCTAAGATACATAATGTTTAAAATCCATTTACTTTTTGAAGATTTCTTGTATTGGATGGAGTTCAAAAGATTGCATACCAGAATAAATCACGTTTAAATTCAGTTTCTCTACATGTATGTGTATGGAAGGGTAGAAATACCTATGTATGCAATCATTAATGAGTTTTTGCCTTGTCCTCTGCTTTTCAGCCATAGTTATCTGAAATTTAGTTTTTATCTCACTAACATTTCCACTTTCAGTGTATTTGCTTGTGATATGGCCTGGTTGTTTTCCCATCCTATTGACACCAAACCAGAATAACATAAATAAGTTCTCCGTTTCGTTTGTGTTTTCTTTATACCAGCTACTCCAAAACCTCCCAGAGAAAGACAAGAGAATAACACCCATAGACCTCAGTAAGGGAGTCATCACAAAGTCACTTTTCTACCCACTGCCCCTTCAACATCACCCATCAGCTTCCCACCTAGTTCCCTAACCTCTCTAGGGGCTATACGTAATTCATTTCTCTTGTTCCACATGTTTTAACTTCATTTCCTCATTGACTTTAACCTGACAAATTCCTGGGTAGGGCTCTTTCTTGGAGAACAGCTAACATGGTAGGAATAAATTGTACATAGATCAGACGAGAGTCACAAGACAGCTGCCAGTGAGTGGGACACCTGGCCACAGGTGAGACGGTACGCACCAGGCTTCCTGCCAGGATGAGAAGGTGTCCCCTGGGAAGCACGCTCGAAACATTTGCAACCAAGTCTCTCGAGTCGCCATTAATGGGAAGGTTACAATTTATGGCTACTCTCAAGAAAAAGAACCCCTAATCAAATTAGATGGAAACCATAACAATAGAAAGCATAACAATATTCATCAAGACTATTGAGAACTCTCTCTTTTTCTTATTAAACATAACAAAACTGGAGTAATGCCCTCTTCATGTGTTTGACAATCTTAGGAAATATGTTATTCTGCAAAATTCTGTGTGTCAGAGAAGAAAAATTAAGGGAAACCGTAACTAGCATGTGCTGTCTTTGAAATTATGTCTCTACGAGATGTTTAGAAATGCTTTAAATTATAGAGTTCAAATAGGTCAGAACAAGAATATTTTTTAAAAACAGCTTCTATTTTTAGTAATGGGCTAGAGTTTCCAGCGATTTTAACTACTTTTTAATGAATTCCAAGTTTTGGACTTTGAGCATTTCTCTGTAATGTGACTGACAGAATTCAGAAGACACACCACGGGAGGAGGTGGATCATCAGTTAAAACTGTCTTCCCTGGATAATGAAGTGAGAGTTTCTGGAAAAAATATCCTGTGGACTATTTCTTTTCCAGAAGTCTCCTAATGCTTGGAGGGAAAAAAAAATCTAAATTCTTAGAGGTTTTTTCATTATTTTTCATATTTGTTGAAGGGCACAGTAGCTGGATGTTTCTTAGTCTATGGGAGACGGTCACTGTAAGATACGGCTTGACAAGGTCAAGGCCACCTCTCTGACAAGAAGAGGGTTGTAAATTACAGAAACAGATCCTAAGAAGCTGGTGAGGGCTTCATAGTGTTATTGCTAATTATATTCTCATCAAGAAGGAAAAAGCCATGGAAAGCAAAGGAGGGCAAAGCCTTCTAAGTCATGTCCCGCTGTCATCAAATGTTGGAAATTTGTTCCTCTTTCTTCCTCTGCCTTCCATGTAGCCCACGAGTACAAAACCAGGACAAGAACTGGATGGTTACTTGGGTGATCTGGCACATCCTCTGTAAATATTTACATCATTAAATTTAGAGCCTAACATTTTGCTATGATGTTGACACTCCACTATGGTATTTCCAAAATCCCATGCAAAGAATAAAAATAACAGAAAATATTTGAGGAAAAGAGACATGACTATAAAGAATTAAGTGTCTCCCGATACCAAGTAGGCTCTTAATTCACAACACTGAAATATCTGGGCAGTTGAGAATCCCACATTTCCATGGAGAAGGCACTCACCGACTTGGGAGGCAGGTGATGTAGTGGAAAGAACACAGTGAGAGGCTCAGAGACCTGGATTCACATCCTAGCTCATACACTTCATAGTTCCATAAACTTAAGCAAGCGACTTTCTCTCAGTTACACTCTTCTCATTTTCAAAACAAGTGCTTTCCTCTGTCTTTTGAGAATAAGTCATGGCCGTAGAAAATACCCTGCAATTCTATTGTGCGGTAGGCAATCACAAATGAGACCTATATGGATCTTTTCCTATCATTCAAATTTACTGAATTATTTCACCTCCTTGGTGAGAAGCCAGTATGTGTTACAGATAACACCTCACCTGACAAGTCTTAGTGACAATAATGTACCTTAGTGACAGTACCTCATGTGGTTTCTAAAATATAGCAGTTGGTCAATGAGTTTCCATTTTTCCAGTCTGTATCTGTGCATCTTTGATTTGCTTTCTTACTCCCTAGATTTCTCCTTCTGATACTGGTAATATAATCTGTAATAATAATATAATGACTACCATGAGATATATTTTATCAAGGAAAAATTTATTATTGGTGTTCAGACTTAGGCGATTACTGAGCTGAGTAAGTACATACAGTATCAAAAATTCTTCTTATTATTACCATGCACTAATATTAGCCTAAGAATGGGGCTCATTGGGCCCGGTGGCATGGCCTAGCAGCTAACGTCCTCACCTTGAACACACCGGAATCCCATATAGGCATCGGTTCTAATCCTAGCTGCTCTACTTCCCATCCAAATCCCTGCTTGTAGCCTGGGAAAGCAGTCGAGGACGGCCCAAAACTTTGGGACCCTGCACCCATGTGGGAGACCCGGAAGAGGTTCCTGGTTCCCGGCTTCAGGTCGGCGCAATACCAGCTGTTAAGGTCACTTGGGGAGTGAATCATCAGACGGAAAATCTTACTCTCTGTCTCTCCTCCTCTCTGTATATCTGACTTTTTAATAAAAATAAATAAATCTTAAAAAAAAGAATGTGATTCATTGGTAGCTAACTATATTTATCTATATCTACTTTATACTTTTATGGAAATAAAAAATACCTAGAAATAAGTAATTTTTGTTTTTCCAAGTTTATTTAATCTTTTTGTTGGCATAAATTGTATGCATTTCTTATGCTCCACTTGATGTTTGAAACATAGGCATATCATGAGAAGTTTAAATCTAGCTAATTAGCAAATCTGTTAGATTTTGTAATCATGAATTTTAAGATAAAAACATTTAACCGCTATAACATTTTCTATTACAATGTGTCATCATTAATCTGTCACCATATTTTAAATAAATTCTTACAAGCATAGGAAGAAATGAACAAATTAAATTATCTTGATCAATTAAAACATGTGGATATACATAACCTGTAACTGCCTACCATTAGCTTGATTTTTGCCTTTGCTTTGGAAACATAATCTAACTAGTTTTAGTTGCAAAAATTTTAAAATCATGCATACAAGGACTTGATAAAGTTCATGCAAATTATATAATATGAAAAAAACTGCATGGATTTCAGAAAAACATATTCTTCTAAATGTTCTCTTAAATCCATTGCCTTGGCCTTTTTGACAATCCATCAGATATGACCAATTCTAGACACAAGGGAAGAGAGGACAAGAGGTATACTACTTCTCAATTTCTAGAACGTTTTCTTCCATTCTTCATTTAGCAGCTACAAAGGGTGCCATTCCCATTTCACTTAATTAGGTTCCTTCACTCTGTAGGAATCTCTTGTCTCAGATACCTTTGTAAATAGACTCTGCTTGAGTAAACTCTTTAGTCTGTCTTAATCTGAGAGAGCCTTTGTTTTTCTCATTGGCTACTGACTTATATAGAAGGCAAGTGTATTAAGTTCACACTTTTTAAAGTTAAAAATGAAAGTTTTCAGAGTAGGCACAGATGGAACAAGAAGTAAATTACTTCCATGCAAAGAAATAGACAGACACAGGCATATTAAAAATAAAACTGATTCCAGTAAATTACAGGAAAGAGAGAAAGTCGTGGTAAATTAAAAGTACCAAATAATATTATATGAGAGAATTAATCATCAATCCCAGTGCTGGTCACAGTGTATGTAAGATTCATCCTATTACAAAGAAAAACCTTTAAAACTGTAGGATAACAAAGCAAAATCACAAGCCAAGACAAAAGCACACCACAGCAAAAAATGAAAAACTGCACTCTGTGTAGGCACAAGTGAGTATCCAGGGTAGACGGACACTGCAGCAATACGGATCGTAAAGACAGGAAGTTTTCTAGGTGAGCTACACATCCTCCCGATCTTTCTCCTAGTGTACCTGTTAGGTAGGTAGGGAGGCGTCACTGCACTACAAAGCAAATTGGGATTCCCAGAGAGACTGGCATAGGAAGAACAAATACCGAAAGGAGGAAACCCTAAAGATGTGCACAGGAATGCCTTCAAATTGTTGGCAAACTTCTGAACTGTCCCACATAGGGCCACGATGAGGAACTGTAAGGAAGGCACAGAAGAGAAGCTAAAGGGGTTGAGAACAGATTTATATAGCAAGGGAAACATAGTTCATAAATCAAGCCACCATAAGTTTCAGGCAAATGACAAGCAGTTCCATCTTTGCTTCGGGAATCCAGAAGAGCTGTGTGCTAGAAGTCATGGCAACATGGGAGTACAGTGGCAATTTCAGAAGTTCAACAATGTCCAGAAACTCAAAAATGCTAAAACTAGAACTGCCTTACAATCCAGCAATACCAAGAAATGATATGACTATCAATGTGTTGAAGAGATACCCTCGCAGCACTCTTCACAGATAGACAATCAACATACCAATCTCCAGATAAAGAAATTGTGATATGTATGTACAATGGCAATAGCATTCAACCTAACAAGGCAACCCTGCCACTTGTAATGGTTCAGATGAAACTGGAGAGCATTTAATAAAAGAAATAAACCAAATGCAGAAAGACAAATGCTGTACAATATCACTAATATTTGGAATCTAAAACAGACTTAATAAGAAAGTGTTTGCTACAGGCTGGGGTAGAGGAGATGTGAGAATATTGCTAAAGGGTTGCAGAGTTTCAATTATACATTGACAAAGCTCTGAAGATCTATGTACAGTTTATTACATATGATTTGCTGAAAGTAAATCTTAAATGTTTTAACATTGAGAAAAAGATGACTATACACCATAAAAACATATATGATTTACTTGTGGTAATCCCTTTGTATAAGACCAGTATGTTGGACAGCTGTGATTCTGTGATATGATAAGAAATATACCTTTGTTTACCCCTGATTCATGGGTCTCAGCTCCCAAAGCTATTGGAATCCTTTAAATGACAAGTGAGCTCACTGTGAGAGATCGCATGGAGCTTGTACCCAACCAAAACCCATTTTGAAGCCTGATTCCAATACAAAGGTGTTGGGAAGTGGGAGGACGATTAGGAGGTAGACCCCTCTCTAGGGCAGTCATGTCGGGTCCTACAGAAGCAGCTGTTGCCTGTGCCATTTCCCTACTCCCCTGCATTCAGGACCCTCTTCCTGGCCCAAATCCCTCTTACTTTCTGTCACCAGACATCTGCCAGAAGCAGTTACAGCTGACCATTCTTGAACTCTCAAGGCTTCCAAAATAAGAATCCAAATAAATCCATTTTTAAATAAAGAATCAAACTCAGATATTCTGTTATAGGAATGAGACCGAGAAGATGATGATGGTGGCTGAGACATTAAAATGGAAAACAAAAACACAAAAAACAAAAAAACAGAGTGCAAACACCTGCAGGAGGCATGGGGAGACAAATCCTGCTCTGCCCAGAACACCAACATTTCAGGAGTGCGTCTGAAAAGCTAATTCATGTTTACACTTTTTTTCCTGCAGTTCACTTATCTGGAAAAACAGACAAGTAACGTTGAATAAGACTATTTAAGAAACTATTTAGTTGAGATACAGAGAAAACACACACAGAGAAGAGAGCTTTCATTTGCTAGTTCACTTTTCAGATGTCAAAACTGGTCTGGGCAGAGTAAGAATAAACCTCGGAAAGGGAAACTCAATCTAGGTATTGCAGAAAACCAATAGCTTCTAGCTAAACATCTGTCCTGACATAGTATTATTAATTAATGTCCCTTTTATCTGAATCTTACTAACTGTCCCACTATTTTTTTTTTCTCATTCAGGATCCAATTCCAGATTCTGTATCGCATCTAGCTTTCCTAAAATGCTCCCTATTTTGTGTTGGTCTGAGGTTTTGTCATGGTTGAGTTGAGGTGGTTATGTTCTTACCGTGTCTCATACCAGCAGGTGTGTGATGTCAATATACATTATTAATGTTCTCACTTGATTGAAGGACTGTCTGTCAGTTTACCCCACTGTAAAAATTCATTTTTCCCTTTGTAATTAATAAGTATCATATGGGGAAACGCTTTGAAGTTGTGAAAATGTCTTGTTTCTCACCATACGTTCACCTATTAATTTCAGCAATGATGGATGATTTTTATCTAAGCAATTATTACTGTGTGCTTGCCACATGGGGGTTTCCTATTCCTGTAACTCCACCTGCATTCATTCATTATGATTTTGTAGATGGAAATGTTATCCATCTCACCATTTATTTGTGAATTCAGTGATTTAAAAAAATGTTTGAAACTAATAACAAATATTTATTTATTGTGAGAGCTAGAGGGAGTCCCCAGATGGATACACAGCAGCTAGGACTGTATAAGACTCAGCCCTGGAGTCAGGGTCTCCGTCCAGGCTCCAATATATGTGACAGGGAGTCAACCTCTTGAGCAAGCATTTGCTGCCTCTTTAGGTGAGCATTTGCAGTAAGTTGGATTGGAATTGGAGGCAGAGGTGGGAATTCACCCCAACCATTGTAATATGTGCTATGAGTAACCTCAAAGCTTTAGCATAACTGGTTGTGCCATAATGCTTACCTCTTAGAGATCTATTTATACAAATTAGAACCAATGGTTGCGAATTTTATTTCATTTTATATATTCCGTAACCATCAAAAAATTATTGTGTGATTTTTCTCATATTGGCAACTTGCAGATTTTGACATCCTTTTGAGAAACCCTAACGGTTTTTAAAAACTTCCTTGCTTCCTGTCACCCATAATATTGCAAAGTTGCTATGAAATGATGTATTTTTAGATTCTGCTCTATTTTTCACTCCAAAACTTTGAGGATAAATAGGCCACATGCTCACACATAATTCTGAATTCTCAATACGTTGATGGTGTGCAGAGTACAATACATAGATTTGTTCAGATAATCAAATCATTTTTAATCTTATTTGTTGCTAATTTCTTTGTAATTAAACTGATTGCCAGTGAGTGTCAGTCGTTCTCCAGTTTGTTTGAGAAGTTTCAGGTATATTTAGATGGTGGATAACAACAAAAAATTGTGAGGGAAAAATTGCTAAAGTGAATTTTAAGAATAGTGACACTACAACACATGGAGCTGACATCATTATCACTGAAATAATTTCTCAAAGAATCAACAGAGTAATATGGTTTTGGCTTCTACCCACTAAGAGAAACTCCTGTCTAAACACTATTTTTCACTTGATCTTTGTTGCTGATCAAAAGCCCTCAGATTGAAGAGGAATATCTGAACTGGATGGTGTATATTTGGATACTTGATACTTTGACACATGCAATATTAATCTCTAATCACTACTCATTAATCACTTTCAAGTCACATATATAAGCCTGAAAATGGAAGTCAAACTATACCTGCTGACCTTCATCTGTCACCTGAAAATATAGTTCCTCTCAAAATATGTATATATTTGTTGTTTTATAGAAGTATGGATAGTAACAGTATCATTGGAATCAGTACTGTTAATGCTATTTTTGAGGCCTGAAGCCAACAAGAATCAACTAAATCAAGTCCATCACATGATTATTTACCTTCATCATTACACACAGTTTTATGAAAGTGAGGGAGAACCACCCAACACCTGTTATTGCAACCCAAGGATCAACAGGTGGCTAGGATGATAACCAACAGCTACAGCCAGATTTCATTTTTCCACAAGCTGATAATCCATGTATATGTCAACCACATCATGATTTTGAAAATTTTTTGAATTGTTTTACATATATCTTTGAGATATTTTCAAGCCAAGATTGAAACTGTAATAGACTTCATTAGAGTAGGTTACTTCTTAGCTAATTTAAATATTCCACTTTTCAGAAGCCAAATTTTACGATTGACCTTCAGTTGACATGTGAAAAACTACAAATGAAATCGTCACCATGTCACAGCAAATGATTCTCCTTTTATAATATGTTAGATGGCCAAATACTCAGAGAAACAAGATTAGGTCTTGGCAGAACGATAGTCTAGATATTCCTTCCCCACTTGAATGTTCAAGATTATTGAGGGAGAAATTCAAAAGTCATAAACTCAAAATAATTTAAAGAAATTTAAAATCAAAGTATATGAATAAAATCAGTATATTCCGAAATTCAGATTTAGGCATTTAAATGTGCACTGAAAACTATAAGAGAACCTAAAAAATAGAGGTCTATTACTTTAATGTTTCTGCCTCAATGTTAAAATCTATTAAAATGCATTTCACTGGTTAAAATATAATGAACTTATTGCTAATAAAAACACTTGAGGATAAGCATTTTTTTCAGGTAAAATAAAATATTCCAAGATGGAACTAGAACTCAAGGAAGTAACAAAATGTAAAAAAATGGCAAAACATGGGTGGAAAGAATATTGAATGTCTAAAATAACAATCAGAACTATATTGACAAGGTATTTGTAACACACATGTTGAATATATGGCAAGGATGTCATAACAGTTTTGTAAGAGTATTGGGTTCCAACATCATTGTTAAAAACTGTTAATTTAAGGTATATTATGCAATAAGCCAAGAAAGCACATTAGGTTTCTAAGGTTACCTGAATGAATAATACAAAAAGAAAAAACTAAGCAAACTAGTAGAACTGTTAAAAAGAAACAATAACACTTGTGGTTATGCCCCTCCAAAAGCGGGAGATGCAGGAAAATGAACAAAGAACAAATGAGAAAAAATGGAGAGACAATAGTATAGAATCAACCCAATGTTATTAGTAACTACAATCGATGTAAATGCACTAAGCACTACAATAATAGATGGTAAAAAAAAGAGTAAGCCAATTACATTCTAGATAAAGTGACTTATTTAAATATAACAACACAGAAATAAAGTCAAAAGATTTAACATACATAATTGCTAATTAAATACTTCATTTACTTATACATTATTACAAATGCATATTACTGTGCAAATCAAGGAGTATTTTCATAGGGTCATTGATTTGTGTTCATTGATTTTGTACACTGCCACCTTGCCAAACTCTCATGAGTTCCAGTAGTCATTTGATTGAGTATTTTGATTCTCCCATGTATAGAACCATGTCATTTGCAAACAGAGATGATTTTATCTCCTCATTTTCAGTTTTACTTTCTTTAATTTCTTTTCCTTGCCTAACAGCTCCAGTGAGGACTGGACTATAAGGACTATGTTGAATAGCAGTGGTGAAATTGAATGTCCTTGTCTAGTTCCATATTTTAGTGGAAAAGCTTCTAGTCTTCCATCACTTAGTATAATGCTGGCACTGGGTTTTTCATACATTGCTTTAATTGTATTGTAGAATGCTCCTTCCATAACTATCTTGTGTAGATACCAGAAGTGGTGCTGGATTTTCTCAAATGCTTTATTTATGTCTATTGAGATGGTCATATCGTTTTTATTCTTCATTTAATTGACATGGAGTATCACATTTTTCATTTGAATATATTAAACCATCCCTGCATGCTGGCATAAATCCTATGTGATCCAAGGGAATGATCTATCTGATATTTTTTTAGGTTCTGTTGGCAAATGTTTTGTTGATATTTTTATGTCTATGTTCACTAGGGACATTGGCCTGTAGTTCTTTTTTCTGTGTTGTATCTCTGTCTGGCTTTGATGTTAAGATGATGTTGGTTTCATAGCGTTTGGAGGGACTGTCTCCATTTTATTGTTTTGATTAGCTTGTAGAGGATTGGAATAAGTTCTTGGAACATTTGATAGAATTCAGCAGTGAAGCCATCTGTTCCTAGGCTTTTTTGTTGGGAGCACTTTAATTACTGATTCAACTTTCATTTTGGTTATAAGTCTAATTTAGATTTTTAATTATCTCATGATTCAATTTTGGTAATTTACATGTATCCAGAAATCTATCCATGTCCTAAAATTTATTAGAACATAGTTCTTTATACTAGTTCCTGATTATTCTGTGTATGTCCAAAGAATTTGTTGTTATATTTTCTATTTTAGTCTACCACTATATATACCAGCCAGATAAATTTTTAACTTTATATTCATTCAAGCCAGCTAATGGATGTGAAGAAATTCAATGAAGAGGCAAAATCAAGTATTTGCTGAAATGGCACCAAATGAAGTTACTCATATTTTCTAAAAACTGCATTTCACATTACGTAATTTTCTAAGATTATAACTGCTGATAAAGTAACAATTATCAACTGCCCAAGCTATAATAGTAGGTCCTTCACTGTTATAAATACAAATCAACCAAACAATTCCACATTTGCAATTGTGCTTTTTTTTAGTATTAGAGATAATTGGTCAAATATAGTGTGATATTTTTCTTTTTTCGAATGTAGTTTATCAACTTGAAGGAAAAAAATAAACAAAAAATGAGATGTAGCAAAGAACATAGACCAGAGTAAATTTCAGAAAACTATACATAAAATCTATTGGGTTGGTTTAGAGGAGCTAACAATTAGCATGAATGAAGAGTAGAAGGATGATTGAGGCAAACAAAGAAGATATGAGAACAAGAAACAAGATCATGAGTAATAAATTCAGGTTGGTGATCAAAAATCTATGGATGATGTCTCAAATTTTTTTAGCAATATTTAGTTTTATGATAATAACAGACATATTTAAAAGAACTCAAAGTTCAACCTTTCACAAAAGAATAAAAAACAAGGAAATGGTACTGTGTTAATGAATGATTATACTGAAATTCTGTGAGAATTAATGAGAAAAATAGACATATTGGTAATATACAAGAGATTGAGTTGATGGTGGAGACTGCTGTTATTTTAAAAAGTGAAGTAAATAAGTTGAAAGAATAATACACTGAAATATTGGAGTGGATATTTTCAAAGGAACATTATCAGGTGCTTGCAATATCCACAAGGAAAGTACATGGATGATGAGAGAGTGAGGAATTATACGAGGAGATGGTATTGACTAAGTGATCAATATGGGCATTTGGTCGATTCTGATTATATCAGAAGAATATACAGAAAAGAAAAGTACTATCCAATTGTTAACAAATGAAACTAAATAACCAAGGAGTTCCCTTCAATATTAAATACATTGGGATCTCATTTATTGATAATGGGGAATAGATGCAAGTATAAGATACAAAACCGTAGCTTTGGAGGGTAAGATACGCTGACTTTAGATACACTGGATACACAGATTTTAGACTTGTTAAGTTGCATAACTATATCTAGGTAGTAGGCAACTAGCCATGTAGGTCTGAATGTTAGAAGAATGCATTGAATATTTATACATAGTAATTTTAATGATTTGTTTATTTTTATTGGAAAGACAGATTTATAGAGAGAAGATACTGAAAGATCTTCTCTCTGCTACTTCTCTCCCCAAGCAGCTGCAGTGCTAAGCCGAAATGAAGCCAGGAGCCAGAAGTTTCTATCGGGGTTCCCACACGGGTACAGGGTCCCAAAGCCTTGAGCCACACTCTGTGATTTTCTTCTACCACAAGCAGAGAGCTGGAAGGATAGTGGAGCAGCTGTGACACTAACCAGTGCCCATTTGTGCAAGGAAAGGATTTAGCAACTGAGCTATCATGCCAGGCACTATAGATAATAATTTATAGACCATAATTTTAATGAGAAAATTAGAAATAAACCAACTATATTGTGAGATTATTTACATTCTGCCATAAAACAGAATATGTATCATTGCTTATGCATTTTAATACTTGGTATTATTGTTTATACTTTTAGGTGGCTTATAATTAATGTATTCCTTTTATTTTATATACTTATTCATACACATTTACAAATTACCATTGATATTGTTATTATTATTATTTTAATTTTCCAGACTATTTTTAAGGATTTATTTTTCTTAAAAGATTTATTTACTTATTTGAAAGATGGAGTTGCAGAGAGAATAGTTGAAACAGAGAGAGAGAGATTAAATCAACTATTTCACTCCCCACATGGTCACAACGATTAGCTCAGGGCTAGACCAAAATCGGAAACCAGGAGCTTCAGCACTGGCACCTAGGTGAGTGGCCATTTTCTGCACTTCTAAGGCCACTTAATGGGCTCTGGATCAGAACAAGAGCAGCTGGGACATGAACCAGCATCCGTATGGGGAGATAGCATCACACGCAGTGACTGCACCTGCTTTGCCAAAATGCTGGCCCCAACACCACCTTTTAATAAATTGTTTTGATAATTTTTAAAATAGGACCTTAGCTATAATAAACGATATGCTTTTACCAATAGAGTAAATGTACAAATATACAACATACATTAGAATTTTTTTTATTGTTGGTGAGACAATTATATTGATACATTTTGATGACATAAAAACATTTCCTGTTCACCTGGTTTTGGGGAGTACAGCTTGATGCAGTTAACATGTCATTTTTCTTCTGCTTGTTTCATCTCTTACTAGGATAATTGAAGCATATTATTAGAGATTGATTACATATCAGAGGGGAGGAACAGAGCTGAGAAGTCAGGAAATCCAGAGATACAAGGTCACTGTGCCAATAGTTTATACATCCTATAAGAATACTGTATATTATTAGAAACATATCGCCTACTAAGACTGAATAAGGTAGAAACAAAATATAAACAATAGTGAGGAGATTGATTAATGATCTCTAAACTTCCTGACTAGTGAATTCCATCTTTTATTTAAAGGATAATAAATTCCTATCTTTTTAAAACTCTTTAAATACAATGAAGAGCAAAAAAACCCTTACAAAATCATTTTATGAGATCAATACCATCCTTGTATCAAAGTCAAGAAAGAACATTATAGGAAAACAAATTATGAGCCAATAGCCTAGATGCAAAAGTCCTCAGCAATACTAGGATTAAATTCAGTGTCATTTTTGAAAAAAAAATCACACACAAGCACACACACACACACACACACACACACACACACAATGATCAAACAGAATTTAACCCTGGAATACAAGAATATTTCAACATAAATCAATAAATGTTTTCAACCCAATAAAAGAATGAAGGGATGTTCCTTTTGATTCTCTTATTAAACAGAAAAGGCATTTGAAAAAGCCCAGTATCCTTCCTTGATAAAAAGTCTGAACAAGTTAAACATAGAAACCATTCAACACTGGCCGTATGAAACAAGTACCCAGCTATGGGGGAAGATTTGAAAGCCTCTTCTCAGATTCAGAGACCAGAGCAGGAAGTCCGGGCTCACCATTTCTGCTCTACTTGTCCTGGAAGTTTGATGCAGAGCAATTAGACAGGAGAAAGAAATCAAGGACACCCAAATTAGAAAGGAAAAAAGCAAAACTACAGAGGACATGATCTTCACATTTAGCAAACCCTAAAGATGCCGTCAAAAAGCTACTAGAATTAATAAGTTGATTAAAGTCACAGGATATAAAATCAATGTAAAAATCAGCTATATTTTATACACTAATTATGTACTACCTAAATAAAAGAAGCCAAAGGAACCATCTCCTATACGAGAATTAACAATGCAAGGAAACAAACAAAAGAAAAAAAAAAGCCCGAAAAACTCTTAGGAGTAAATTTAGCTGAGAAGTTCAAAACTCTATACACTGAAAACTATAAAGCGTTTGTCAAATAAATTGAGGAAGTCACAAATAAGTAGAAAGAACTGTGTTAATGAGTTAAGAGAATTGGTACGATAAAAAAATGCCTATGTTATTTAAAATGACATATGCCATGTAATCTCTATCAAAAATTCTTGTGATTTTCTCAACAAAACAGAAATATCATAAAATTCATGAAGCTAGAAAAATCCGTAAGTAGAAAAGCAATAATAACCAAAAAGGGCCCACTGAGGTAGCCTGGTGCTAAAGTCTGCACCTTGCATGTGCCAGGATCCCATATGGGCCCCAGTTCGTGTCCCGCCTGCTACACTTCCTTTCCGGCTCTCTACTTGTGCCCTGGGAAAGCAGTCAAGGATGGCCCAAAGCCTTGGGACCCTACACCCTTGTAGGAGATCTGAAGAGGTTGCTGGCTCCTGGCTTCAGATCAGCTCAGCTCCGGCTGTTGCGGCCACTTGGGGAGTGAATCAATAGATGCAGGATCTTTCTGTCTGTCTCTGCTCCTTTCTGTATAACTTTTCAAAAAAAAAAAAAAGTAACCAAAATCAGTAGAGCTGAAGTCAGGATACTGTAGATTTCAAAATATACTAGATTAACCAATCCTCCTAGTATTAATATCACATTAACGTAAAAATAGGAAAAGTAATCACAGAAAAAAAAAAAAAACATGACAGAAGACTGGCACAAAACCAGCTAAAGACAAGAAAGCATAGAAAGTCCAGAAATAAATGCATGCATTTCAATGAATTGATCATAAAGGTGTCAAAACACACATCAGGGAAGCGCCATTCCCTCAGCCAATGGCATTGGGGAAGGAGAAAGAGACTAATGTTTCATCTGCTCCTTTGCTCCCCAAATATCTGCAAAGCCAGGGGTAGGCCAGGCTGGACCAAGGCCTGAATCTCCATATGGATTTCCCATGTGGGTGGCAGAGTCCTAAGTACTTACGCTTGCATCTGCTGCCTTCGATGATACAGCAAACAGGAAGCTGGATGTGGAGCGGAATATATGGGACTCCAACCAGGTATACTAACATGCTCAAGCATCATGAGTGCTTGACCAGCCACACCTCAGTGTCCTGCACAATTCCTATTGCCCATTAGAGCTTCACAATCTGGGGAGGAAGAAAATTCAAAACAGAAGCCAGGTAATGTTAATTATATGGAAGGACATCAATTTGATTATGCTTCTGTTTTGAAAGTGAGTCTAAAAATCTAATTGCTTCTTGATACATGTGACTAAAACCTGATGGAAAACTGAGTGAATATGAACAAGTTTGCGTGTCTATAACCATGATGGAGTTCATATGAAACTGAAATCCAAGAAATCTGCTTTTGAATTTGACTGGGTTTTACCTAAATAAAAGAAGCCATAGGAAAGAATTTGGGCAAGTCCCTGCTTTTCTGTTTTTTTTATTTTATCTGGGAAGTGAAGATAATGAAGTAAAGCACTTTAACTGTGCACATTCTTAGAACTTTCTGCATGAGTGTAAATATAATTAAAAGAAACATAGACATGAAACTTCACTCAGCACAATCACAGATCTGCGGCACACTCCACTGAAGTTCCAGTACCTGAAGGAAAATGTTAATTCCTTCCAGTAGTGCTACATAATTAGTATAAATGAGTTCATGGATGCAAAAGTTTTGTTCACTTATTTCAAATTAAACCAAAAGAAAAATGAATTCAAATGTGACAGTGCAAATGGCCAAATAATATTAGAAAAGTGCAGCGCCTGCACAAGCTGCTTTACAGGTATGGTAACTTGCTGACATTTGGCTCAAATTCTCAGGGTCTTCCTTAAGTCAGCAAACCTCAGTCACAAAATCTCTTGAAGTCCTCATAGTCTTCTGAAGTTTTTATGAAATTTAAGTGTAGGTGTAGGAAAAATCTTGATTAAAGAGATGGCTCAGAAAGTCCTTGTTCTGGTAATGCTTAAAATAATGCCACAGTCTCAGACCGATGGGTATTTCACAGTTGTTGCTAACGAGCTGGGGGATTGACCTGACTGCTGTTAGAAAATACTGCTCATCCATCGGCCTCATTTATCAGTCCTGCTGTCTCTCCACTATTTGACCATCGCTATGTCTGTTCTTAACTTTGGGTGTACTGCATGGGATTGCTTAGCATCACTAATTTTGGACCAAAATACTTAACTAGAACCTTTGACAGAGTAAATATCAAAATTTGAATTCCCAAGTCAGTTATTTCAAGTTACATTTTCCCCAAACCAAGATGTTCTCACATGCATGTTGGGATCCTTTGCCAGTGAGATGTTAGAGTGTGTACCTGTGCCTCATCTGATTCCACTGGCAATAGGTATAGATGAATGTGAGTGCCCTTATATGATGTTAATACCCTGCAAAGACGTAGCAATGTCTTTCTAAAAGTGAACTTTGTGTAATTTATACTTTAGAGTAGGGGCTTGGGAAAGAAAACCTGTACCTTTAAATGAAGTGCTTTAGTTGATTTTATTAGAAATGTTTTTGCATGACTCTTCTCTCAAGGGTAGACTGAGAGAAGAGTCTTCATGTTTGGACAAGAGGAGAATGTATGTATTTTTTCCTGTTTGGTGTGTTCTACATACATCAAGTATTCTGTGTCCCACAGTTGTGTAGCTGCGTTGCACAGGGAGCCCAGCCTTGAGCCTGTTCACAGTGTGGATCTGTTTGGGCTACACATTAGACAGAAGTGGCAAAAATAGCAAAAGTATATTCTACTGTTAACTGTAGGGTATTATTTTCCAACCGCAAAAAAGGTTCTGGGTTGGAAGGTGGCACTAGGCTTCTAAGTCTGTATTGTGGAATATGAAAAATTTATTTACTTTATACAAATAAATAAGCTCATTTTTTTTTGTTTTTAAAAAAGATCAGTATTGTTTACCAAGGGCTAAGACCTGCCTCTAGCAGCACCAGATTTCATATCAGACACAGTTGAAAACCTGGCTGCTCCACCTGGTAACGTACCTACGGAGGAAGTGAAAGATGGTCCAAGTATTTACACCCTGCCACCCACATAGAAAACCCTGATGAAGTTCTTGGATCCTGCTTCCAGATCCAAATTTTGCAGCCATGTGGAAAGCGAACAAACAAATGTAAGATTTCTCTCTCTTGTTTTCTGCTTCTCAAATAATCAAATCTTAAAAATGACAATATTATTTATTGACTTAGAAACAAATGTACAGATTCCACTAGATTAGCCATCAGATTAAACATAAATAAATCACAGTAGAAGTCTGATTTCACAAGCATATACATTGTAATTTATAACTAATAACAGCGCCTGAGGTTACAGAGAATTTAAGTGGTCAATTAAGGTCCAGAGATTTCCCGTTCTGATTCTGCTCATCTGGAAGAATCATTCACTTTCCAGGCTGCAATAGAAATGTGATTAGGCAAGGTGTGAGATGAGAGGAGCAGGCAGAATTCCAAAGAATCCTGTGCTCTACTCAGCTGTTATGATAATTAATCAGGTGAGCCCAGGCCACTGGAATCAACCTGTGAGAATTGCTGGCTTGTTTACAAAATTCAAAGGCTAGTAGGAGCTCTGCTATGGACAGGGATTTGGACATGAGGAGCTTCTGACAAGTCAGTGGATGTTTCTCAGGTTGTACTCACACTTGTTAAATAAAAATCACCACAGCTTAAATGCATATTGTGCGTTTAAGGTGACTATGCATATTCACCTTTCAGAACAATTGGAGAAATCTGATACCAAGTTGCTATTACTCTGCAGATTGATAAACATTAGGACTTGCAGCATAATTTGATATTATTTTAATTAACTAGATGTGTTTATAGATATTTCAAAATTACATGAAGGGTCATGCTGGTCACAAAAACTTTTACATTGATATGTTAATTTCATGTGAATTTGCCTAATTTTACATGCTATCATTTCAGACTTCTTTAATGCAAGTTGCTGCAGTGAGTTAGATGAAGGTATAGAAAGTGTTAATAGTAAGTGATCATGGCAGCTCTGTTATTGTACTTTGTTTTCAGCACAACTTCTGGGTTTATCACAGAACTTTGGAATTTGTTACAAGCAGGATTTAATTAAATGATTCGTCAGGGCGTCTGCAGAATGTTCTTTCGCTCTTCCTGTTGTACATTTAGAGAGAAAATTCAGCATTCAAGAGAACATGCTCTTCAGGAAATAAGCTAGAAATGTGGAGGACTTTTGTTTGAGTGAAACATAGATAAAACATTCTAAGATTCTCAGAAGAGATAATTTTGAATTTTTCTCTGCCCCATTTCTTGGTTAAGGTATGTACAAGGGTTCTTCAACAAAGTCATTGAAAAAATGGAATTAAAATATATTGTGCATAGATTTCCTTGAGATACTTTTTCTATGAACTGGGTGAGAGGGTAAACTTTTTAGGTAGCTCTGGGTTTTTGTTGTCCTCATCAGATGTGTTTTTGTTCATGGAAGGAAGCAAAGAAGAAAAATCTTCAAGTGATGTATCTTCACTAAGTCATGGTTTGTAATTCTTTCAGTATAAATTGTCCAACTTCATGTCTTGAGAGCCCTCATAGACACTTTCAAATCCTTGGCCAATATTTCCCTATTTTAGCACCTGTAAGCCTACCTTATTCCAAAGAGAAAAAGCATGTATTTCTACTTCAACTGTTGAAAAGCTGCTTCACATGTTTTATCTGAAAACAAACCACATGCATTTTGAAAAGGACAAATACTGCACAGTGTGAGAAGAAACCATGGAGCTTACATAGGCACATATTTTTACATATTTGTTTCTAAACGCACAAACAGGATCTGCTGTACAAAATGCTCCAGGATAGTATTTTTTCAAGTTTATGTAATCAGCCATGTTGCAATATGGTATTCAAAGAAAGTTTAAAGAGACAGCCCATATCTAACATCCTCTCTGCCTCTCTGTAGACTTGTAACACAGATTAGAAAAATACTCAACGTCAAGAAATACAGTAAACTATGAAAAGTCTTCATGTTTAAAAAGGATCATCATAACCTAAATCTAAGCTTCAGCCAAGAGAGAACATTTTGTGGAAGGGGAGAGCTTGGTTAAAGGTCAGGGATTTCTGACTATTTTGCAGATTTTAAAGTTCATTAGCAGATTTCCAGATACTACCCTATCAAACTTCCACTAGAATTCAGTTCATTAAAATGTAGTTATTGATCAGAGCACTAAACCAAATTCCCAGCATTGTCTTTCTCATTTGTATTCATTTTAATGGTTTTCTGGCAGGCTGGATGTTGTCTTTGTACTTTTAATGACAGGCGATGCCCTTCAACACATGATTATCAGAATCTTGAACCAGCACGTGCAAAGCAAGACATGTACATTTCTGAAAAATCAGGATTGGCCAAATAAATGACTGGCATAGCCTCACAATTTCAGTCATACTCAAGGATTATTAAAATATGAAACTGCAAAGTATGAAACAGGAAAGAAAGAGGAAAAAAGTGGCCAATGTGTGGCACAGTGATTTCATCAACACCAGCATCCCACAGATTGAAGTATAGGCTTGAAGCCTAGTTACTGGCTCCCAAATCAACTCCTTACTAATAAACCTGGGAAGATTCCACATGGAGGTCAAAGTGTCAGGTTCCTGCAACCCACATGGGAGGCAAAAATGGGATTTCTGTCTCCTGACTTTAACCTCACTCCTGGTTATTGCCTGGGGCAGAATAGGTTGTTATTGCCATTTGGGGTATTGGGACATGAACCAATAGGCTGAAGATCTCTATATGCATTTTTTTCTATGTCACTTGGCCTTGTCAGTAATTTACTTCTAAAAGAAAAAAATCAAAGAGGAAATAAGTTAAATAATCTTAAAACTTAGATCAATGCTAGTCCCTGGTTCCACTGGCTTATCACACAGAATTAGAGCAATGTTTACTCCAACATAATGTGTCTCTTAAATATGACTTAGAGTTTTCCAAACTGAGATAATTCCAAAATAATAAAATTCCATGGTCTGGTTAGGAAGGCTGAATCATCTTTTATGAGGAAACTTTATTTTTTATTTTTACTGAAGTTGTTACATAAGGTCACAGTTAGCACATTTGCTGGCCCTAATCTCAGAGAGATAAAATGAAACACCCCAAAGAGCGAGAGAGATGGTATGTACTGATACCACAAATTATCCCCCAGTGGATTTATTGCTAGAATGGGAATGCACTGCCTTGCTACCTGTGCTGACCAATTTTCTTGGCAGTCATAATCTACTTTAATAGGCTTCTTGCTCAAGTTTTGGAAAACTCTTCTTGCAAGTATGAGTACTGGAATACACTACAAAGAGTTTTTCAAATCAAAAGCAAAGGTTGTGTCAAAAACATTAACTGATCAAATAAGAAGGGTGGGTCGTGGGTCTAGTTATCAGTATAAACATGCTAATAATCAAAATTCCCTTTTTTATTATGTTTTTGACAATCTTTACATAGTTAATTAGGGTAAAAAGGAACAAGGGCTATAGGAAAGTGGGTAAGACTATTATTTCCATATTGTTTCCTTCATGTATCTGAGGTAAAGGGGGATATTGAGGGAGAAGACCCACTCAGTCTCCCACCCACCCCAGGTCCCGGATGTGGGGCATGCTCTGAGATACTTGCTCAAGTGGTTATGATAGTTCACCATTATGAATCATTGCCAATCTTGCCACTCCCAGCATGATGAGGTCTTTGAAGAATCCACTGATTGACATAGTCCATCATAGAGTCTCCATTTACCCAGTATTTCACTGCCAACATATAGTTGAGGTGGTTGATTGACCTGTTCTATCTTCCGTCTTTTCTTGATTAGGGTTCTGAGTCTGGCAGTTTGATTGGGGAGATCCCAAAAGAAACTTTGGGGTGTTCCCAGACCAGATTCTTGTATGTACTAGCAAGTACAGGGCCCGGCACAGTCCATCGCCCCGATCAGCAGGTGGATGCAATTGCTGGGTTGGTTCTGCATTCAGCCCCGACTTCCACTGGAACCAATGGGTGTTGCAGTTCAGCCTGGTTCTGCCCAGCACATACTTGGCCCTCACATAAACCAGTGGGAGCTGCAATCCAGTCAGAGAAAAAAATATGAACCTGAGATACCAAAAAATTAAAAGTGATATACTACTAATAGTTGTACATTTTGCATGGAAGTCTATGATATTCAATTCTTAAAAATGTAACTATAATAACAACCCTCCTATTCACTCTTTATAAACATAAAGCTAAATATCTTTTTTATTAAAATTTTTTCCTGTTTGTTCCATTGGGGACGAAGGCATTTCTGCCCTTGGATTATTGGGAACACTTTAACATACAGGATCTGCCACTGGAAAGCTGAGTTTAACAGGGTTTCCTTTTTTAAAGATATATATATATATATATATATATATATAATCTTTATAATATATATATACTATGGCTTAGAGGAGGAATAGACTGGACCAGGCAGTAAAATACAGGAGCTGTCCCTGGGAAAGAAGTGAAGGAAGGGGCTTGAGAGGCAGGCTTTGTGGCATCAGGACATTGAGGTGCTACATTGTGGTCTCTGTGGGGAGGTATGATTAAAGAATTCTGTGAGCTGGCAGAAACCAAAACCTGCTGGTAGAGACTATCCCTCATCTGGTACTGATCGGATTGTTCGACTACAGCATCTTACACATGGAAGCAGAGTGGAAAAGAGAACTTTCTGTCAAGCCACTCAAGGCCCTTCTAGATTTGCCTAAATGCTGAGGTAGCACAAGATATTTGATCTTAATTTTAGGTCTTAATTAAGAATGCAAAACCTAAAACCCTCAAAGTATTTGTATTCCAAGTTTCAGTATAGTTTTGAGCATTCATGAGATATGTGTATCATTCCCTGACGTGTGTAATTCCTTTCCCTAGAATGTCTGAGGAAACGTAACTTGCATGGAAGAAAGTAGAAGCGAAGAGGCAACATAATGCAGTGTGACAGTTACTATGTTGCTAATCTCTCAGTAATCAGGCCATTAGAAAAATACAGTATAGTCTTTCTGAATTGTACAGATGGCATGTGTTCACATGTCTATGTATGGAAGAAAATGACCCATATTCATTATATTTTAATCAACCTGCAACTACTGGAGCAGCCTCAAGAAAAACTGCATGGTTACATCTCAAAGCTGCAGCCTGACTCCCCCGCTGAAGCAGGTGAGGACTTTCATCAACTTCTCATACTTCAAGAAGTGTCACAAGGAGCCAGGAAGGGTTACATCTGAAGCAAGTAGACTCTGTAGGTGGCCATTTCCAAAAGGCTGAACGGAGAATTTCCTGGTGGAGGCCTAAGCAGCAGCTTCTCAAGGAGAGGATGAGAAAGGAGATCGGGGCTGATTTGCTGTAGAATCAATTCTTCCAGTAAGATGAGAGACACCTACCTGCAAGTACTCACTTCCGTCTCCTGCCCATCTTTTCCATATATTTGTGTCCTTAAGAAAAGCTGATCAGTGCAAAGCAAAATTCCTTCTAGAAAGAACTCATAGAAAATTATATAATAAGTAGGGCTTTCATCTCTCATGCTGGCAACAGACCTGGGGAAGGTATTTGGCATGTCTCCCTTTTTTCTTTAAAAGAATTTATTTATTTTTATTTAAAGGAAGAATTACAAATTGAGAGAGAGAGATAGAGAGTGAGAGAGAATCTTCCAACCACTTATATTCACTCTCCAAATAGCTAAGCTTATCTGAAGCTAGAAGCCAGGAGCTTCTTCTGGGTCTTCCATATATGTACGGGCCCAAGGACTCGGGCCATCTTGTCTGCATTCTCAGGTCACAAGTTGGGAGCTAGTATGAAAAGGAAGCAGCTGGGACATGAAAGTCTTGCCTATATGGGTAGTGGATTAGTCTGTTACATCTCCATGATGGGCCCCATAGCATTTCTAATAGATTCTTAAAAAGATTTATTTATTTTTATTGCAAAGTCAGATTTAAGGACAGGAGAAACAGAGTGAAAGATCTTTTGTCCTCTGGTTCACTCCCAGTAGCCAGAGCTGAACCTACCCAAAGTCAGGATCCAGGAGCTTTTTCCAGGTCTCTCACACAGATGCAGGGTCCAAGGCTTTGGGCTGTCCTCCACTGCCTTCCCAGGCCAGGGAGCTGAATGGGAAGTGGAGCAGCAGGGACATGAACTGGCACCCCTATGGGATCCCGGCAGATGCAAGTAAGGGCTTAGCCATTCGGCTACCACACTGGACCCTCTAATAGATTTTAATGAGTTAACGCTTTTTTTTTCTTGTGAAACTACATTTTATTGACCTAATAAATCACTGGTGTTTTGATTAGAGCAGTGACTTTGTATTTTTTTTATTGTTATTCCATGATACAGTTTTTAATTTTTTTTTAATTTTAACTTTTATGGCACAATTCTGTAGAGTCTGGGATTCCCCCAGCCTCAAATTCCCACTCCCTAACTGATTTTCCTCATGTTGTTACAATAGTACAGTACTTCATAAGGAGCTATAATTCCATCAGTCTGTTATTTAAGTGTGCCCTGACAGTGCTGGTACAGATAATGGCAGAGAGTCCAGCATCCCATTGTCTAGGCATGTCCAACAGTTTCATTGGGAGTCCATCTTTGCTTTGGAAATAAGGATGCATATTGCATTGTATTTTCACATCTAGATATAGTAGTCTCTACTATGTCATCACTATACATTCTCTTAAATGAGAAGCCACGAAGCAATGTCAGTAAGAAGTATAAGTTAAAACCACCACCAAAGCAAAAAATTACAGCACCATGGAGTTGAAAAAGTGTGCCACTGAATAATCAACTCATGGGTGGCAGAAAGAAAACACAAGAGCAATCTGCATGATGGTTTCATTATATTATGATGCAGTTTTATAGGTATAGGGATTCCCCTTCCACCTCCTCATTTTCCCCTTATACACACACACACACAAACACACACACACACACGCACACCATTTCCCCCATATTATTACAGTAGCACACTCCTTCAGCAACAGGCATTAAGTTCAACACTGCTATTTAAGTGTATCAGTGTATTATGTAGATATAGGCAATGGAAAAATATTATATTATCAAGGTATAAATTAGCCTTTGTTGGGCATCCTCCTTGTATCTGGTAGATATGCATACACCAATGTATCCTCGCTTCCTGCTGTGCTAGACTGAATTATACAGTTACATATATTTGTTTGGATTTTGCCCAAATGCTGCCTTACATCAGAGAGAACATATGTTATTTTCTTTATTGACACATTCCTTCTTATACCTACCTAACCTTTAGTGTTCTGTTTACCTTTAATGTTCCATAAAATCACACAGAGATATAAACCTTATCCTTTGTGTGTAAGGATGAAGTAAAGTTTTAAAAAATGTTCACAATCAGTTCTTGTGAGAGGTGGCCTCAGAAGACAGAAGTGTAAGGACCAGAGCTCACGTGTATCATGCAGAAATTGGTTGGAGTCCCAGCTCCCTGGTGAAATGCCTGGGATATTGACAGAGGACAGCCCAAGCCACTGGGCGCTTCACCCACACGGGAGACCTGAGACAAGCTTCTGGCTCCTGACTCTGCTTTGACCTAATCCAGTCACAGCCATTGAGGTCATTTGGAAAGTAAACGAGCAGATGGAAGACAACCCACCCCCTTCATCTTTCTTTCTAACTCTCTTTTTCAAATAACTAAAATAAATATTTTAAAAAGAAGATATTTTTTTCACTATATAGAAAATACAGGGTAAAATGTATGTCATGACCATTATCACTGTCCTGAAGTCAAACAGAGCTCGCTAATTAGAAAATGTGGCATAAAGCACTGGAAAAGTCAGAGGGACTAAACTGCTAGGCCACTGAAGGCTAGAGTTGCTAAAGATTGGTTTAATCTGCTAAGTGTTGAAGGCTATATTTTTACTTCGGGATTTAATCCTTGCAGAAATGGATAATATCATTTAAATCCCAACCTGATCATTTATAAGGATGGGCAAGGGAAGTTCCCTACCCAATTTAGGATTGAAAGGTTCATGCTTTGTGTAGTAAATGAGTAAAGCCAATCAAGAATTTGAGAAGCCTCTAGCAAAAAATCCATACTGCTATGATTTGCATGTGTCCATCGAAAGGCAAGGTAAGCCACAGTGTAGCTGTGCTAGAAGCTGTGCACCCTTTAGGAGGGGTTCAGGCCACAAAGGCTTTGCCCTCATGAATGGGTTGTTGCCATCTTTTTCTTTCCTGAGTTCTTTGTGCCATCCACCATGGGGGCAATACAAAAAGAAGGCTCTCAGGTGATGTTAACCCGTCTATGCTGTAATTACCATACACCCAGAATTGGGAGTCAATAGATTTCTGTTTATTATAAATTGCCCAATCCTAAATTCTGTATGGTACAGCAGTGCAAACAGACTGAGAATAACCAAAAATGCCAATTCTGGTGTATCAAGTAAGGTTCATAGACACAATGATCTTCAACTGAAAGTAATTTTACACAGTGGACATATTTGGCAATGTCAACAGATAGCTTTCATTGTCAAGACTAGAAAGCAAGGGCTGAAACTGCAACTTAGTTGGTAGTGGACAGAGATGTTGCTAGATCTGTAATCTCTACGTTTATACCTTATTTTTGCAATATCTAGGGAAGGCAGTACCAAACTCTGTGAAGTGGTTGAGAGGGACTAGGAGGAATGCATGATAAATGACAACTGGCATTTTTAAGACTTTATGATAAAAATCTTTCTGGAAATGATGTTATCCAGATTGATTTTTAAAAGAAACAACCATAGGCCAAATGGTAAAAAAACATTTTTTCTGAAGCAAAAATAAACTCATCTTGTATTTCAATTTTCCAGAAAGATTTTGGTGTCCAGCCAGTTCTATGTGTTAAATGAAAAGCAATGATGTCTTGGTTCAGAGATATGTTTTGTGGTATATGCACTATACAGAGAGATATATCTGTACATATACATGCATAGAATTTTGTGACATATATAGCTTTGTTTGTAGTATATATATACACATAAATATAAAATTCTATTTTTTACTTTTTACATTTTATTTTTAATTCATTTGAATAATGCAGTGTGATTTGTAGATGCAATTTTAAGAATACAGTCATATTGCCCTCTTCTCTTCTCTTTTACTTTCATTCTCCCTTCTCTCTTTCAGTTTTTGATATAAAATACTTTTAATTTGGATTACAGTGAATAAACAATACTTCAGTGAATAAGTTTAACAAATAAAAAGCAAAAACATGCTAGTTAAGTAGCAATACAGGCAATAGCCATAAACAATAACTGGATGGAAAAATCATCAATTCCTCCATATACAAAAAATAAAAACTGCACTGAGTCTCCATCTAACTCCAGCAGGATTGGCCTACGTTAAAAAATCTACTAATAACACAGGCTGGAATGAACGTAGGGAGTGACGTGTACTACTCCATAGCTGGTGGTATTCTAGACTTGTGCAGGCACTATGGAAGTCAGTATTCAGAGTGCAAAGACAACTGAAAATTGTTCTATTCTATGACCCTGCTATCCCACCATTGGAAATATACTCAAAAGAAGTAAGACCTACATATGAGAAAGCAACTTGTATTCCTATCCTATATTCATACAAGAACAATCCACACTGACAAAGACATGGAAAAAATAAGGATATTAATCAAAAGAGAATTGAATAAGGAAACTGTGGTATGTCTACTCTATTCAATACTACCCAGCTATTAAAAAGAATGTTCCCAACTGGAGAGCGGTATGATCAGTGAAACAGAACCAATCCCCAAAGGGCACATATCATATGTTCTTTCTGATATCAGGTGACATTCATGCAAAATACAAGCAGATATACAGGTAAACACGTTTATATGTATATATTTTCATGGATGAACTGTATAATGGAGATGAGCATACTAAGAATGGAGATTTCTTGCAGTATGTATCTCTACTCTCAAGCAGAACGTCTCCCAATGAAGCTGTTAAATATACCTTGACAATATGATATTAGTTGTTTCACCTTTGTCAATACCTACAACGCCATGAAATACTTACATAGCAGAGTGTTAGATTTCTGACAATCGATGAAGGACTATCCTATTGTAATAAAATGGGAAGAAATCGTGGCTGAGTGGAGGGTGGAGAACAGGGAAAAGGGGAGGGAGGAAAAAAGAAGTGGAGTGGGGAATCCCTATATCTATAAAATCATATGATGTAAAATAATGATAATAAAATTCAAAAAAGAAGCATAAAGTAAGTAAATAAAGCAATAAAAAATCAAATAAAATAAACATTAAAAGGAATGTCATACTACTGTAGTTTTAAAGATTTCTATATTAAGAGGCTAACAGATTTCAAATTGAGGGGTTTATTTGAAAAGGGTTCGATTTACCATAAGGTGTGGGAGAGAGACAAGTAGGTAGAAGAGAGATTCTAATAATGAATAATATCCAGAAGAGAGGAGTTAGGTGGGTTTAAATTTTGGCTGCAGCTGCCTGGGAAAAAATGTCCTTTTACTCAGAGAGGAAACCAATGTACAAGTTCAGGATAGTGTCAAATTAAGGTTCTATTCTAACAGAGTGTGTAGAGGGAAGCGGAGGGCAAGAGAGCCAAGATAACCAGATGAGTGCAAAAGAACTAGAAGTAATGCCAGGATAAGCAGAAAGTCACATGGAGAGACAGGAACTGAGTGGTAACTTTGGCTGCCGGTTTGGGAATCCCAGGAGAACTGCTCTGTGGCTTAGTCTGCAGGCCCAGCCACATTATGCAGTTTGTGCCCAGGGCCCTCAGTCGCTCTCCTCTGGCTCATCAGCCCCAGTCTAATTTTATCCCAATGAAAACCAAAAGATTTCATTTGACATTTCCTTGGACGTCCTTGTGTAATGTGTAACAAACCCAGACAGAAATAAACCTTGTTAAAGCTTAATTCTCAAAGGAGGCAGCTACCTGCGCTATTCCTATGCACTCCAGAATCTTGATGTAAGAATTTAGTGGATCCACATAATGCAAACACTTCTCTAAAATATTATCTTGAGAGCTATTTCAGTCAGACTGTTATTAAGGCAATAAGAGGACTGATTGAAAATGACTGAACCATAGAATGTTATGCTTTAATAATTTTACTCCCAGAATTATCTGGCTACCCTTGCAACAAATCAGAAAAGACTTCAAGAAAGTTTAGTTAAAAAAAAAAAAAACAAACTTTCCAATAGTAACCAAGAAAAATCAACAGGATTATAGAAATCGGGGATATAATAGACCTTGACAAACACAATAATGAATTGAACCAGTGCAACAGGCATCTGGTCATGCATCTTTAAGCCCTTTGCCATTTTATTCAATTTTCCTAACCTCAAGGTCAAGCTTATTTTATGTTATGAAACTGCAGTGTAAGCCATGCAGGTAACTGCAACAATTGAATCCCTTGGAGCAGTATCTTCATGTGTAGTGGTTCTGTTATTTATTTTTGTTTTAGTCAATAAAACAAAATAGATGAATTTCAGACCTTTTAAAGCAGGAAGATTTCATTATCATAGGGAAGGAGTTGATCAGTAGCAATACATTTCTACTTCAAAACAGAAAGACACTCACTACACAAAGACTTGCTTAGTAGAGACATTGGACATGGTTCCTAACTCAGGACAGAAGTGTTCCCAGTCAATAAATATGGAAAATGGAGGGCGATCCAAACACAATGTCTACAGACAAATAACACAAAAATTACTATGTTTATGTGGACTTCTATCCAGCTAAAGAATGAGAAGAAGCAAAATCAAAGATTTCAGGATACTGAAGCTTGGAGGCACACATGGAAACGAGATTTCTGAAGACAGAAAATATGAATACTTCCGAAAATTATTAAATTCAAAAATCAAGGTATAGAAAAGGATGATTTATCAGCCAACATAGACAGAAAATGACAAGTAACACATAATCCTAAAGTAACGCAACAAGTAAATGTGGTTCCTCTATATTTCATGCCTTTCACAGCTCAGCCAGAAAGTTCTGCTTAACTGTGCCTCAGAGGAACCCTATCTGACACAACTTCCTTTTCTTTTGTTGCTGTGATGTCCAGCTTAGGAAAAAAGTTATGGATATCTAAACTGGCCATGGAAATCTACCCAGCAATGACTTACAGCACTTCTATGCACATTGCAACACAGAATTGATTTTGAGAGAATAGGTGCATAATATTCCTACTTTGTGCTCACAGTGAAATTAGTAAGAGTTGTAAATATTGACCCTAATAAACATCATAATTAACCTTTTTGGCTACAAAGATCATTTTAACATTTTTCTGCCTGTAATTTATAGTTAGCCCTTCCCAATTCCCAGTTGATTATGTCATAATAATGTCCTTTGGTCCAGATAGCAAGTTACCATGCTCCACACTACTGATATGTAGGCTCAAAATAGAGTCAGGTTTTCCAAATTAATACTTAAATTAGAAGGAGGAGATGTTTTGTAGTCACTGACCCGAAGTTATTCTAATGTCCAACTAGATATTTGCTACAAGGATACACTAGCACTTGAGTCACTTTCCTTAGAAACAGTTTCCAATGCCTTTTCTTTTGTGGTCTTTATTATCCATAGTTACATCTGGACAGATGTTGGAAGCTCCAGCCTTGAGACTTGTAAGTTTTTTTCTGCCTGCTTCCTATAAGATAAATCAAAGGGACCCAAAAATCTTACTCACATTGACCAAATTAATAAAAATTACTGATGAACAAGAAATGTGCAAGACTACCCTATGGTTTGATCAAGAGTTTGATAATAGGTAAAGAATTTAAAGACACATCTATGTAAATAAAATTAACTATCCATTTTAAATTAGTATTTTGCATGCTACTTTGAATATTTTACATATAACTATGCTCTTTAGTCTTTTATGGATAATACACACTTTGAAAATATTTACAATTTTTTTTTAATTTAAAATTTTTAGAGGATATTGTTGTGGCATGCTAGGCTGAGTTGTTTCCTGTGATGCTGACATTTCATACAGGTACCAGGTCAAGTCCAGGCTGCTTCACATCTAATTCAACTATCTGCTAATACACCTGAAAAACAGTGGAGGATGACGCAAGTACGTTGACTCCTGTAGCCTTAGGAAAGATCCTGTATCCATACAAAGAGCTCTGGCTCTTGGCTTCTGTCTTCAGCTAGCACATTCCTGTCCTGGCCTTTGTGACCTTTTGGGGAGTGAAGCAGTGGATGGATGAGTTCTCTTTCTGTGTTTCTCTAATTTTCACTTTTATCTTAGTAACTTTTGAAAATATTTACTAGTTTATATTAAAGGCAGAATTACAGACAGTGGCAAAACCAAAGGTGGGGGGAAGGGGAGAGAGAGAGAGAGAGACAGAGAGAAAGAGAGAGACATCTCGTGATTCACTTCCTGGAAATGGGCCAGGCCAAAGTGAGAGATTAGAATTCCATCCGGGATTCCCATATGGTTGAAAGGGGTCCAAGCACTTGGGGCATCATCTGCTGCTGTTCCAGGCACATTAGCAGGAAGCTGAGCAGAGAGTGGACTAACCGTGACTTGAAATATTACTCTTATCGGATGCTGGTGTCATAGACAGCAGCCCAACCTGTGTCACAAAGACAGCCCCAATTATTAATTTCAAGCTTAAATAACAAAGATTGTGAGGCACTAATACAATAGGATACTTAATAATAAGCTACCTTACTCTGTTTTCCCGTTAATATCTGCCATCATTAGTATTTGTCATCATTAATGATCAGAGCTTAGTATCATGTGTATATAGAAAATAACAACATAAAAAAATCCATATTCTCTGAAAAAAACACTAATAAGGTACATTCAGATATAGTACCATAGGTTAAAATAGTGTATAATATTATGCCAGGAGTCAATAACTAAATCTAAGAATAGACTAAATTATCCAAGAGAAAAATTTATGTATCAACTTAGTTTGGACTAAGGTTGGTTTTCAGTTAAGTGGCAAATGCCTATAATTGCAGTACTGTTGTGATTATTTCTTATTCATTCAGCAAACAAACAACAACAAAAAAAGCCATAAGACTTGGAGTCCGTGTCGTCAAAACAGTTAATTTTTAATAAAGATATAAAAGATTTTCAAATAATCACAGTACTATTAGCAGAAATCAAATTACTAGAGGTTTACCAAACAAGTATCCAAAATAAGAATAAGAAGAATACTGAAAAGTTTTATATCAACAAAATTATGATTATAATCAAGTTGAAGAAAAAGTAGCCCAAAGAAACCCCATTGATATCTTTAACAGGAAAAGGAATAATGCCAAGGTTATAAAATGTTCCATAAATCAGTAAGAATACAACAATGCATCACAATGGAAGATGATTGAAAAAAACAAAAATAGCTGAAAATAAAGAAATGTAGATAACAAGATATTTTTTGAATAAATGGGAAAAGAAAAATAAAAAGCATTATTAATATTACTTTTGAAAATATTTATTTATTTGCTTATTTATTTATTATCTAGGAACTACTAGTGCCATAAAGAGTGGAAGATAAAAACAGATTTTCCACCTGATGATTCTTCATTCCTCAAATGCCCCAGGAGCCATGCTGAAAACAGCAACTAGGGATTCCATCCTTGTATCCCAAGCAGCTTGTATCCCAAGGAAACAAACAAGCCTTTTGGTATCTGCTGCCCCCAAGGACATTTGGAGGAAGCCCAATCAAAGCAGAAGTTGAACTCAATGCCAGGGACTCTGATATGGAATAGAAACCTAAAGATTGTAGCACCACACTTATCCTTACTGGGACTTTTGTCACTTAAAAAAGAGTAAATAAAATCATCAGTAAAACTATAAGGAAATTTTAAACTCATTTTTAAAAAGTTTTAATTGACATATAATTTTATCTAGCTATGACATAAAGTATCGTGTTTCAACATGTGTATATAGATCCCAGTAATTAATATATATGTATGTATATATGAGTCAGAGAAACTCAAAATGTTATAAGCTGAAAGTAAGACTTCCATAAAACAATGTGAATATTGTAATGGAACATAGTGTTGTTTTGAAAGGGGGTGAGAGGGCAACCAAAAAGCTGCTTTTGGTGAATTTATGGTTTCCTTGAGATATTTTGATTTTTTAAACTACATTAATTTTATTTCTGATGATATTAACAGAGTTGAAAGGGATGCATGCCCATGTGGACCACCATGTGGAAAGCGTCAAGGGAGGGGAGAAAGTGGATGAAACAATTGCCTCCAATCTTGGTTTTTCTATTCTTATCTGGGAAAAGGGAAGAGGGCTACTCCCATTAACCCAACTGCATCAGCACGTGGGAATGGGTCCCCAATGTGAAGCATGTTCTGAGGTTACTGCTTAAGTGGTTTTGATAGTTTTGACATAATGTTGGTTTTGTTTCTCCAAGGTTGAGAAAATCCTTCCAAGGTCCATTGGTTGACATAGCCCACCTTACAGTCTTTATTCGCCCAGACAACTTGTCCAGGAGAGCTGTCCAATTTGTTATCCTAGAACAAATTGTACTAAATGTCCTCTGCAGGCCTCAATGAACTGGCTGTCATGTCCCCAGCCCCCATGAGCATCTGTGTATGCCATCTACCCCACAGGCCTCAACAATCCTGCATACCCAGTTCCGACACAAACTCCACAGTCAGGCCACACACTCTGATTTTCACCATGGTTAGAATATTGAGTTCAGTGATCCAGATGGTAGTACTGGGGGCGGGGTCCCAAAGAAATCTCACCAGAGGTATCCACAATCTGACTCCAATGTGTGCCAGCCATTGTGGGGTCTGGCTCAGGCCATCACCCACAGAAGCCTACAGACACACTGGTGGTTGTGGTCACCTGGTCAGTTCTGTCCCCAGAGCCATCTCATACACAAACCAATGGATGCCGTGGCACAGCCTAACCCTGTCTGCCATGCACTCTGCCCTCACATACACCTATGGGAACTGCAGACTAATTATATCAAACCCCAACAACTCCCACTAATCCTGCCCCCAACCCCAGTTCCTGTGCATGCCAGTATGTGCAGCAGTCTGCTCTAGTCTGTTCCACATCCCATTAAGTTCTTGTAATCATCAATGGGCATATGAGTCTAACTCAACTCAATCGATCCCACTATTCAGCCCATGCTCATGCCAGCTGGTGTCACAGCCTTTATAGCCATGCCCACCCCAGCCTTGGTTCTCATGCTCACCAGTGGGAGTTGCAGCCTATTAGAAAGGTGCCCACAGTTGCCCTACTTGGCCCAATCCCAGACCCAGATCTTACACTTGTGCTTTGCAGGTGGTTCTGTTGTCTAGTCTGACAGGACTTGCCCTTATTACCAGTATTTGCCAGTTAATGCTGCAGCAAAGCCAATGTGTCTGCACTTACTCTGGCCCGTGCATGCACAAGTGGATACAGTAGGTTAGCCCACCTTGGCTCTCCCCCTAACATAGCTCACATGGTAGTTGTAGCCCTGCCCTGCCTAATCTGCCCAAGTCTCAACTGTCACGCTCACCAGCAGGAGCCCTGGCCCAGCAGGAGAGTCGCTGCAGCTCCCCTGCTGGGATTGTCCCCATCCCAGGTCTTATCTGTGCTCATGGGAGCTGCAGCTCAGACTGGCATGACTCACCTGACCTCGGCATTCACTAGCAGGTACGACAGTCTGGCTCAGCTTGGCACGCCTGCAGTTCCAGCTCATGCTTGCAGGTTCTACAGCCTAACTCAGCTCAGCCAGCCTCCATTCCTAGCGTTAATGTGAACTGGCTGGTGTTTTGGCCCAACCTTGCTTGGCCTGTAACCCGTCTTGATTTTCACATTTGCCAGTGAATGCTGTGAACTTGCCCAGCCTGGACTGCCCCCAAACCTGGCCTACAGGTATGCCAGTGGGTAGTGTAACCTGACTTGGTCTGGGCTGCTCCCAGCCTTGATTCTTGCATTCAGTTGCAGGGACTGCATCATGATAGAAGAATTTCCCAAGTGCCTCTATCAGGTTACTTCCCAGTGCCAACTCCTCTGTGTAATTTCCAAAGTGAACTGAATGTTGGTCAGGTTTAGTGGATCAGTCAACTCTAACATTTTGGGAATTGCACAGAGGAACAGGTGGGGTTATTAGGAGAGTGCAAAGTGCTAGTTAAACCAATAATGTTTTCTGCCACCTTTCTTTTTCTCTCCTCTCTCTCTTTCCTCTCTGTCTCTCTCTCTCTCTGTGTCTCTCTTTCTCTCTCTCTCTCTCTCTCTCTCACACACACACACTTTGTTTTAATTTGAGAGGCAGACACAGAGAGAGGTAGAGCAAGAGGGAGAGGGATGTGAGAGCTAGGGAGCCAGGAACACAATGTAGCTCTCCCGCATGCATGGCAAGACTCAGTTGCGTATACCGTTATCAGTGCTTCAGAGAGCATGCACGAAGCAGGAAACTGGAAAGCAGGAAACTCCAGTACAGGAGGCAGGAATGCTAACAGCACAATTCAGATCAGAGGTTTTTGGTTGAGATGAGTGTGTGGGGGTGGGAGGGTGTTGTGGTAAGTACTGTTGGCATCTAGTAGGCAAGGGTGATACTACAACATAACAATCTTTCACAATAAAGAAATACACAACCTCAAATGTGAATATTGCTACTGTGAAGAAACGTGGACTAGGTTAACTCACACAACAGAGCACAGTGAAACGATCATTGCATATGGAAGCTGATAGAAGTAGTTTTATAATTTCAGCTAGATGTTTCAGAAGATAATATATCTATAATTACATCTGTAACTATGATCTAACCATGCATGTAGATGCCTATGTATATTTTAGAAGCAGAGTACTGTAACACATAGCCCATAGCACTAATATCAGAGAAAAGAATAATTGAGAAAAAATGGAAAGGAAAAGGTAGGCTTTTCAAATACACAATAAGTTACATATTTTTAAAAAATACAAAGTATCAATGGGCTCATAATAGTTCTTAAATGAAAGTTTAAAAATAGACAGAAAACAAAAAGCAAAGTTGGGAATAAAAGATGAATGTAGACTCACAAGCATGAAAGAAATTAAAGCGTATTAGGGCTGGCACTGTGGCACACCATGTTAACCCTTAGCCTTTGCCACCAACATCTCATACAGGTACTAGTTCATGTACTAGCTGTTTCATTCCCGATACAGCTCCCTACTAATGTGCCTAGGAAAGCGGCAGAGGATGACCCAAGTGCTTGAGCCTCTGCACCCGGTGGGAGACTGGGAAGAAGGCTCCCACACTTAGACCAGCCCAGTTCTGGCCTTTGCAACAATATGTGGAGTGAACCAGCAGATGAAGACCTGTCTATGCTTCTTTCTCTGTAACTCAATCTTCCAAGTAAAAATAAATCTTGCACAAAATGTACTGGTAAATACTATACTAAAATATGTAAATGTGATCAATTAGGTAAATATGAACCACAAGACAATACTCGGTATTTCTATGGAGGCATGTGTGTACAGCTAAGCACCCAGTGTCACAGGCAGCTTCAGTAAGTGATTTCCTTAGGAGGAAGTAAAATGGGGAAATAGGAAGTTTAGGATTAAGCCTATGAACAATATATACATATATATATATATACATATATATTCACTTTTGAAAACAGAATCTAAAGCAAATACACTTAAATGTTAACATCTGTTGAACCTGGGTGGTCAGTGTTTGGGTGTCTGCTATCTCATGTTGTGACCTTTTCAGAATATGTTTCATAACTCAAAATTGAGAAAAGTTTTAAATAGCTCTTGTCATACAGTTTTGGCAAAGGTCTTTTAAACAGCTAAATATATTAAATTTGCAGATTGTTCTCAGGCTTCTTTTCCCAGTCAAAAATTTCAATTGGATTAATCAGTGATGATTTCTATTTTTAAGAGCACATTTCCCCCTGATTTAACTTTGATAAGTTGTAGGAGTAGGTTAAGCATTTTCTGGGAACACTCATAGAAAATAAATGTCAAGTATCTAAATTCCAAATCCCACTGAAGAGAGTAGAGGCATTTGAGCATGATAGCAATTAGATAACCCTAAACACAAGCATGAGCCATTGGGCCATGGCAGGTATCATTGGCACTTTGCCTTCTTGTTTGATTAGTTCTTGTTTCTGTGAAGTCTGCTTCTACCATTACTCAGACATGCCTCTATAGACTCAGAATGTTGGGCTCCTGTACACCAACCCCTCATTTGATCACTGAAATATTCATGATTGTTCTCAACACTTCACAGTGCACCAGCATACCCACGTCCTATCACGCAGCCATCCCCACCCTCCATTTCCCAGTCTGCCATTTGTAGAAACCACCCAACTCCTCATCCTTCTGTTATACTTGGGGAATTTTCACCAACCTCAGACAGACCACATTTCCCTCCTCTTCTGTTAGCTTTCAGCCTCTCTCTCTTAGGCACTGCTCAGTTTAGCCCACACCAAAGAGCCTAAGACTCTCTATAGAGATAAGTTTGGGTGAGGGGCATGGTCAGAGTTCAACTTTCATTTTAGTTTGGACCTGCAAAAGCTGTTAACTCCTTGGGGCCAGAAGCTCAGACCTCAGAGCACAAAACCTGGCTTCCCTCCTGTGAAACCATGGAGAAAAGCACAGCATTTCTTGCACCAAAAATATGACTCAGTAACTCTATCACATTTGCACAAATATTGCATGATTCCATTGTTCTAAAGAGTCTCTGCTGGCCCAGATATAAATCAGATGCTGTTCTAAGAGGATTCTCTGGTACAGTTGTTCTTTCGGTTGCTCCTCTTAACCTTCAGATTATTCAAAATACCTGGATCCAGGCCAGGACGTCAAGGAGCCAGTTATCTACCTTCAGTTTGCCAATTCACTTTAGCACACCTTGTGCTTTTAGCATTATTTGTTCTCTTACCTCTGACCTGTCTCTGTCAAAAGACAATTTGAGAGTGGGAAACTCCCTAAGGTCTTCTTCAGGAGTGACTGAAGCCAAGAATTAATTGAGTCTCTCTGCTATCTCCTTTCTCATTTTCTAGATGGACCTTTTGCACTGTATCCATCTCACTGCTTTCTTGGCAGGCTTCCTCCTCCTAATTTATTTAAAGAATGGCATATTACGGACCTTCCTTTGCCTGCAAAGACCTCATTCAATTCTTTTTGGGTCTGTTTACTTGTGAGTTTGCCTGTCATCATCCATGTTTGCTGGATTATCCAATTGATTTAATTGGACAATCTTTTTTTGCTTTTTTAAATGTGAAGGATTTTCAAAAAATCATGGATAAGTATATGCTATGAAAAACTGCAAGGATTTCTTTGTTTTTTTTTTTTTGCTTTAGAAACACTTGTCTATATATATATTCACAGGTTTTTGAAGTTCCCTCATATGCTTTTTCCAAGAATAAGCTTTCAGACTTGGTCACTAAGGTAGGCAGCACTTTGTTTAAATGTCTGACCTTGACCTACAGGAGACATATCTTTGTTAGCATACTAACATTTAAAAGATAATTTGTGGTTATTGAAGTTTCAGGCTTTTTGTGGTTATTTTGTTATTTGGTGTGTGTGCAGAGTGCAACTGCCCAAATAAGAAGTCTTCAAAAAGTATGAGGATACCATAATTAAAAGATTGCTTTATTGGGAGTAGATAATGCAATCCATTCGGTGCTTTTTCACTGACTGTATGATGAACTATATGAAAACTGTAACATACATGGACTCCTCATGTTGTGACCTAAATCAATGTCTGAAATTTTGTTACAGTTGCCCTTAAAAAATCATATAATTTCTCATTTTAAGTATTCTTCTTTACAAGAAGCTAAATTTAATTTTTAGTGATGGCCATTAAAAAGATAATGCAAGGGCTGGTGCTGAGGCTCAGTCATCTAAACCACTGCCGATGAGGCTACATCCTGTGTGGGAGCTGATTGATGTCTCAGTTGCTCCTCTTCCAGGGCAGCTACCTGTAAATGTGCCTGGGAAAGCAGCAGAATACGGACCTTTCATGTGTAAGACCTGAATGGAGTTTCAGGTTCCTGGCTTTGGCCTCGCTCAGCCCTGGACATTGTGACTATTTGGGGAGTGAATCAGCATGTGAAAAGTCCATGCCTGTACTTTGCCTTCTACACTGCCTTTCAAATAGATCAATACTTAAATGCAAGTGTGCCTACATGTATATATACATATCTGTTTTGTTATATCCTGAACTTACTCTTAAGTTCAGAACCGGATGTAGTTGATAAAGCAGGTCATTTTTTTCTGTGTCATAAGCCAATCCCAAGCTCAGTGGCCTAATAGAGCACATGTTTATTACTGCTCATGAGTCTAATGGTCGGCTGAGCAGTTATACTAGTCTTGGCTAGGCTTATCCACAACTCTGTGGTAAATTCTAGACTGGACAGCTCTAGACTGAGCTCTACACATACTTGGATTCAACCGTTTCTAAGCTGATCTGGGGTTGCATTGCCTTAAACAACTGGACTTAGCCGACATGTTCTCTCATTCCCCTATCAAACTAATCCTAAATTATTTAAATGCTGATCAAAGAGTTCCAGGGAAATCAGGGAAAAAGTTCTTGAAGTGCAGACTCAGAATTAGCATATGCTTATTTTAGGCATGCTCTGTTTTTCCAAGCACAGTGTGGCCAGACCAGATTCCATGGAAAGGAAGATCAGCTGCAGTTTTTGAAGCAGATTTAAAGTCATAAATAGGAAGTGTAGGTACCGTGACCAACCAGCTAGGATCATTTTTTATAGTCACTTCATCTCCCAGAGTTGACATTCCCTTATTCTTCACGTAACAATAAAAGAAAACTAACAAATAGTTACAGGGCACTTAGTAGGAGTGTTGACCTTGCCCTATCTATTCTCACGAAATGCAGTCTTAGAAACAATAGAAGAAAGTGAAAGCACTTCTGATTTATGAAATTAGGAATTCTTTTCTTGAGTTTATTATTTAAAATCTGGAATAAATTTCCCACAGAAATATAAATGGTAATTTGGGATGCAGATGTTTCTAAGGCATAGTTTATGGTCTGTAATATAGTATTAAATTATACCATAAATATTATAGGAAAATAATTACCTATGTGCGAGGCTTATATTTAAACATTTGTTACCTAATTAGTGCTAAGGAAACCATTGTAAGTCTCTCACCAGTACCCTTCCCACTCACTGACCAATGAGAAGATCAGAAAATGACTGTGTATGAAGAAAAATGACATCATATACCTTTATGTATGCTAAACACTTACAGATGTACTATTTGTTTAATTTTTACAATAGCCTGCTTAGCATATTATTATTATACTCCTTTTTATAGTTGAGGAAAGTAAGAACCAGTGATGATACATAATTCATCCTGCCATTGCAGGAAATGCCGATAGTGAGTGCCCATCTAACTGTAAAGGTCTTGCTTTTCCCACTGTGTCCTGGTAAAATAAGTACAGTGAATGAAGCAATGTTATTATACAGCATCGGAAACAAAGTTTGTGAGCTAGGTGGAATCTGTCCATAGCAAACATCACCGTTGTAGGTGACAGGTTATAAATATGGCACCACTGTGAATATTTTGCTTCCTAAGTCTCTATTAGACAATAATAATCTTTCTCAAATGGAACAAGAAGACCAGTGGAGTTCATGAAAACAGTGTATAATTGCAACCACTGAATATCAACCACACTATTAAAGAGCTGATAAAACCCAAAGAAGCAATGTCATGTGGATGCTTACGAAAAATAGATAGGCACTGAAGAGTAGGAATCTACCGATAGGTCATCAGTTTGAACCCCACAGCGTCTAATAAATGTAGGTGTTCTCATCATGAGTGTGACATACAATATTCCAGAGTGGAGGCAACTGATCAAACTATTTCACTAAAAAAAGAACATATTTATGAAATCCATCAGTTCCTTTTTCAACTCTGCTTCATCTCTGAAGAAACATTATTAGCTCTTTGTTTTTGGTCTATTTTACATTTTTTTGTTGTTGTTAACTTGGGGCTGTGACTGATGAGACTGCCTCGGTCAGACTTGTCTCTGTTGGACACTTCCATCTGGGTGGACTTACAAGCAAGACTAGAAAGTTCCAATGATGAGTTACAGGCAGAATGCTGAAGTAACCAAGGGAAGAGTCAACCTTTAGTATAGAATTAGCAATAAAGAAGCTAGTTCAGAAAGCAAATGCTTAATATTTAAAAGGAGGAACAAGCACATTAATCAAAGGTGAATAATGATGGGTATACAAAACTGAGCTAGGCAAGAATAGCAGAGTAGGAGGGGAAAACCACTTCATATAACCGGGAACAGCTTGCACAAAATGTGATTTATCTTATTCAAGTCCTTACCTGTAGAACGAATTTGTTTAAATACATATTTGAACATATGACATCTTCATCATTATTAGTGCAACTCTGTTTGCTTTGCTCAAGCAGTGTCTACTATCCAAACTGGTATTATAAATGTGCTATATATTTTTGTTAGTAAATCTCAAAAGTCTACTATAGAAATAAGTATTTTTTTTCAAACAAGAAATTCACACTGTTTTAAATTACATGGTTCCACTTTTACACCCTTATAGAGTTTATGCCTACATTATTTTTTCCTTCATTAGCTTTAAATTATTAAGGCTTACAATATTTTCTATTGATATCAAACTCCTAATACATACCTTTTTGGTGTCATGTTTTTAAACACACAGTACCGGGCCCGGTGCGATGGCGCAGTGGTTAAGGTCCTCGCCTTGCACTCCCGGGATCCCATATGGTTGCCAGTTCTAATCCTGGCAGCCCCGCTTCCCATCCAGCTCCCTGCCTGTGGCCCAGGAGAGCAGTCGAGGACAGCCCAAAGTTTTTGGACCCTGTACCCGTGTGGGAGACCTGGAAGAGGCTCCTGGCTTCAGATTGGCATAGCATCAGCCGTTGTGCTCACTTGGTGAGTGAATCATCGGACGGAAGATCTTCCTCTCTGTCTCTCCTCTCTGTATATCCGCCTTTCCAGTAAAAAAAAAACAACAAACAAAAAAAAAACAACAAAAAAAAACAACAAAAAAACACAGTGCCTCCAAAAGGTTTTCATTGAACAGGTTATGTTTCCAAACTTGTCTGTTTATGTCTGTGTATATGTGTGTGTGAAAATGAGAGAGAAAAAGAGGGAGAGACAGAGAATGAACAAGGGTTGGTGCCAAAAGAGAGAGAAATTTGTAAGTATTACTTTTTTATGTTCCACCAAATCAATATTATACACCAGGATCTACTCCCATCTTATCTGCCTGTGTTTTCCTAACTGGAGGTGAATCCTATAATTCTATACTGCTCGGGATATCATTTTTGCATATTTTTCTATATTCAAATCTATTTCTCATTATCAGATCATTATCATGAATTTACACACCTAGTCTATTGTCTCCTATCTTACAAATATTTTCCATAGTCCTACCTACAGCTCCAGGTATTGTCAGATTTCTCTGTTCCTTTATAGTAAATTTTATGTTAAGTTGTATTAGGAATGAATATTGAGTTTTATTAAATGCTTTTCCGACCATTAATTTAAGGGACTTCTTTTTGCTATAGGTATAATATTTTGGGTTACATTGAATGATTTTCAGATCATTGAACTATACATGCAGTACTTGAGTACACCTCACACAGTTTTTGCACATACTGATTTTATATGAATGCTTTAATATTGCTAAATTCTTTATCAATGTTTTGTTAAAGTTTTTTTGTGTCTATAGCTCTGAAAGATACTGCTCTGTATTGGCATTTGATGAGTGAACTAGTGGATAGAAAATAATCTTTCTCTCTTTTTCTCTCTCTCTCTCTCCCTGTATTCCCATTCCTATCACTCTTCAAGTAAATTAAATATAACAAATATCTTGGAAAATAAATTATAAATGTGCACACACAGGTTAAAATTAACATCTGAAAATCTATCGTGAAATATAAACAATTCTATCTTTAGATTTTGTGGAATTTAAATATTAGGTGGAATTTTCAATTGAAATTTTTAGATTTATCTTAAGAAAGTTTTTGAAATTAAGAATTTACTACTCTCAATAAAGTGTGTTTAAATTATCTGATATGAATTATAATAGAAATTAGTGTGTTTAAATTATCACTCTTATGTATATAGATCAACATGTATTAATTTATCAGTTTTTATGTCTCCAGCATCTGCAGTCATATCTGTGTTTTATTCTGATATTTATTTGTGGTTGGTTATGGCCCAGTGCCATTTGGGATGCTGACATGTCATGACGTCATCCACTTTACCATAATGGCAGCCCAGTTCTATTAGCTCTCATTTCAAACATTTTTTTTTTCTTGCCTCTGTTAATTGTGTGCACACATTTATAATTTACTTTTAATTTACTAGAAGAGTAACAGGAATGGGGTACAAGATGAAAGAGCCTGAGAGAGAGAAAGAAAGAGAGAGAGACATCCATCTTGTATCAACCAGTTCATTCATCAAATGCTGGAAACTGCCAGAATTTGACCAGGCCAAAACCAGAGGTACAGAACTCTATCCTACTGTCAGGAGCTCAACTACTCATGTCAACATTTTCTGCTTCCTTGGATGCACTAGCAAAAGCTAGATTCAAAGTGGAGTAACAAAAACGAACTGGTACTCCAACAAGACATATGAGAAATCTAGCAATTCCTTAACCCACTGAACGCCTAAGCATTTAGAATTTCTGTTTGCTTCAGGAACTGACCATTTTATCATTATACAATGTCTCAAGTCTGTAAGTTTGCTTTTCTCTATTAACTAAAGGCTAATCAAATAAGATTAATAAATGATTAATTTGACTCCCTTTGCTTGATTAATGAATGCATATTTTGTGATTCTTTTACTATTAATGAAAGCTTATTTTATGTTTTATTTATTAGAAAGGCACACAGACAGAAAGAGACCATCCATTTATTGCTTCAATCCCCAGAAGCTCGTAAACACCAGGATTGGCTCAGGTTGAAGCTAGGAACTAATATCTCCATCAGAGTGTCCATAACAGTGGCAGGAAACCCAGTGCATGATCCATGATCTAATGTCTCCTACATATATGGAGGACACAAGATAGGTTATGGCCGTGCAATCTGATCTTAGATACCATCCCATTTTTATACATTGATACTATTTTCACTCTGGTCTCTTTGTATTATCCTTTAAATGATTGTTTTATACATTATGTGGTATGTAATAACATCACAATCTACTGGTATAACCATTCATTGAGATCAAATACATATTTTTTTAAAATCTGAACTCTTCATATGCCCCTTTAAGGCTTGCACCTATGATTTTCTTAAATTTTTCCTGCCTATATGTTTATAACTGTACAGATAATGATGGTTTTTGTTGTTGTTTCAATAATTAAATTAAAAACAATCTAGAAAACTCAATAGAACACGGAACATTTTTTTTACCAATATTTCAAGAGTCCTTATTTTATCAATTTCATTTGAGTAGAAAATTTGTTTTTGTATATAGGGTCAGTCTAATTGTAACAAATTCTATTTAAAAAAATGTTATTTGTACTTATTTTATCTCAGAAAGAGAATCCTAATATGCTTGAGACTCTGATTTCATCCTGGCAAAAAGTGAGAATTGGGGCATTAGTGGATGTGTAGGCCCCTCCTTTGGCTTGTACTAACACTGGTAGGGTGGGGTCACATTTTTGTTTCTTAGGAATACAGTTTTGTTGTTGAAAAAAATCCCACCTATTATTAAGCATTCTCTGTTCTTGACCTGTGATCAGGGGGCATGCTGCTTTGCTTATGGCTGATATTTCCACAGTGACTGTTCAGATGGTTGAGCTATTCAAGCAAAAAGAAAATGCAAGGAACACATTCTCATATTTCCCCTCAAGAATTGAAGTCACTGCTTGATCTGGCTTCTTCTAACTTTCAGAGCTATTTTTCATTTTTGTTTGATCTATAATGTCCATGGGTTTTAGTTATACTAAATACTGGAAATGGGAGAAAGTATGTCTACCCCATTTCCTGGAGTGGAAGTTCCTTTACCATACTCCTTTAAGTCCTAGTCTATGTTTGTGGTTTTGAATATGGTTTTCATCTTTGTAATAATTTCAAATTGCTCTTAATGTTTTCTTTGAGCTCTACAAACCCATTATTCATTTTTGTGTTGATTTGTAATCTATTTTTTAAGCTATTCTAGGAGCCATTATATTGTTTCTTTGAGAAACCATCTGCCTGAATTATTAAGTTTGGAATTTTTCTGCGGTGAATTCTCATCTGCTTTTTGATTATGTTACTTGTCCACTATGAGATTTTTATTAAGTGACATCTTTATGCATAATAGTAAGTCATATTACATCAACTATGGCTGGCTATTACAATAATCCATGACTAGAATTTAAGGGGAGGGAAAGGAAGATAATACTTCAGAGGCAGCACAGCAGCTTTACATGACGATGTGCTTCAGCAAAGAAATAAGTTGTAAGGATATTTGTTGTGGCAATGGAGTTGCCGCCTAGGACACTCATAGTCCATGTTAACAGTCTGAGTTTGATTCTTGGTTTCTCTCAGAATGCCAGATTCAGGTTACCAAGCACTCTGGATGGCAGCAGGTGAAGGGCCAAGAAATTGGATCCCCTCCACCTGCACAGGAGGCCTTGGCTCCCAGCTTTGTCTTACTCAGCCCTGGCCATTCCAGGCATTTGAAGAAAAAAAATCAAATGAAAACTAGAAAATATCTGGAGCCAAAAACTAAAATATAACATGCCAAACTTAAAGGATGCAACAAAGCAGTATTAATATGAACATCAGAGTTATAAATATATATGCTGAATAAAGAAGAAAGGCTCAAATAAACAATTAACTCCACAGCTCAAGGAACTAGAAAAAGAAAGATAAACTAAGTACAAAGTTCACAGAAAGAAGAAAATAATACAAACTGGAGAAGAAGTAAGCAGAAAATTGGAAAAGTAATAGAAAAATCAGAAGAATTTTTTAGAAGTAAACCAAAATAGACATTTATCCATATTCAAATAAGTAATAAGAAAGCTTAAATAAAATCATAAATGAAGACACATTATAAGTGATAGCAGAGATATAGTCGTGAGACCACTGTGAAAAATAATTCACCAACAAATTGGATAACCTATAAGACAAAGATAATTCTTCAAAATATAAATCTACAAAGATTGATTCATGCAGAATTAGAATACCTGAACAGACCTATAACTAGTAAGTAAATTAAATCAGTAAGCCAAATCCTTCCAACAAAGGGAAGTCCAAGAACAGATGGTTTCACTGGTAAATATCAAACATTTAAAGAATTAAAGCCAATCCTTTTCAAATGCTTCCAAAATGTTGAAGAAGAGGGAATCCTTCCAAATTCATATTATGAAACTGGCTTTACTTTAGTACCAAAGCCAGACTAGAACACGGCAGGATAAGAATAATACAGGCCACTGTACATGATAAATTTAGATACAAAATTCCTTAACAATCAGCAAACTGAAATCAACTGCACATTAAAAGGATTATTCACGACAACACAACAGGGTTTATCCTCAAGATGTGAAGATGGTTCAACATACAAAATACAATCAATGTGGTAAAAATACATCAGGTAAATGGATAGAAATCGTATCTCAACAGATAAAGAAGCATTTGCTAAAATCCAACATCCTTTCATGATTAAAGACATGTTACATGGTAAGAATAGAACGAATTTACCACAATATAATAAAGAGTATGTGAAAAGCCTCCACTTAGTGTCATGGTAATTAGTAAAAAAATTGAAAACTTTTCTGTAAAGCTCAGGCACATGGCAAAGGCGTGCACTCACACCACTTTTAGTCAACACAGAGCTACAAGACCAAGTAAGAACCAACAGACAAAACATTGAAGCAAAATGTGTCTAACCTGTAATGGAAAGAATGAAATTGGAATGTATGAATGAATTCAGTACAATAGAATACAAAATCCATATTTTAAAAAGCTAGGTATATATCCATATATATTAACAATTGACATTCTTGTAGAAAAAATTACAAATTCAATTATGGAGTTAATAGGCATAAATAAATATAATAAATGAAGCAAAATTGCACACTTCTGAAAGAAATGGAAGACATACACAAATAAAAAGAAAGCATGTTTCTGGTTTGAAAGAGCTAATGTTATTAAAATTTTCATATTACTCATAGTGATGTACAGATTCCACAATAACCAGTATAAAAACCCCAACAATTTTTTTTTATAAAAAATAGGAATATCCCCAAATGTTCATGAAACCAAACAGGACCCGTCAAACAATCTTAATTGTAACAAAAGGCTGGAGGCCTCACACTTCCTGATTTCAAAACCGTGCAAAACGGCAGTAATCAAAGCACTATAGCACTGGCATGAAGTCAAAAATACCAACAAACAGAATAGAATAGAGAGCCCGTAAATAAACCCATTCATATGTAGTCAACTGATCTTTGACAAGAGTGCCAACAACATACAATGGGTAAATAATAGTCTCTTAAATAAACTGGATATCCTCATGCAAAAGAATTGAACCCTTATCTTACACCACACACAAAAATCAACTCGAAATGGATTAAAGACTTAAACATGAGGCCCAAAATTATAAAACTCCTAGAGGAAAACATATGGGAAAAGATTCATGGTTTTGGTCTTGGCAGTGCTTTTTGTATATCATGCCATCAAAAGCACAAGTTAAAAGAGACAAATGAAACTATACAAAAGATTTTAAATGTTTCTGCACAACAAAGGACAAAATCAAGAATGAAAAGACACTCTAGAGAAAAGGAGAACATATTCCCCAGTTATGCATATGATAAGAGGGAAATATCCTAAATATATAAGGTACATACACAATTCATTAACAAAAAAAGCCTAAAAATCCAATTACAAATGTGCAGAAGTCTGACATAGAAACACAAATGGCCAACACTAACTGAAGAGAGACTGCAATGCAAACTATCAAGACATGCAAATCAAATCTTCAATGAAATATCACCTCATGGTTGTTAAAGTGATTATGATAAAACAATAAAAATATGCAAAGAAAAAAAAATAAAAGCCAATGGCAAAAAATCATAGCAAATATTAATGAGAATGTGAAATTGCACAGCCTATACGAAAAACAGCATGAAACTTTAAAAAAGTAACAAAGCAACTCATTGTATGATCCAGCACTCCTACTTTTCAGCACTTTTCAGCATTTTGTAAAGCCAGTATCCCATGTGGTTATATGAATTTTGGTTTGAATCTCAGCAAACTCATTTTTGATCCAGCTTCCTAATAACTCACCTGGGAAAGCAGTGGGAGTTGAACAAAAGTGCTTGGGCCCCTTCACCCATACGGAAAACATGGAAGAAGCTCCAGAATCCTGGCTTTGGCCAAGCCCAGCCCTAGCTGTTGCAGACATTTGGGGAGTGAAACAGCAGATGGAAGATATCTGTTGGGGGGTTGGAGGAGCAGTTGGGGTGTTGGGGTATGTTGGAGTGTGTATGTGTGTGTGTGTGTGTGTGTGTGTGTGTGTGTGTAGATGTGTCTTCCTCTCTGTGTAATTCTGACTTTCATATAAATACAAATAAAATCTTGGGGAATGTGCAGTGGCATGGTAGACGAATCACTTGTGGCATCAGCATGCCATTTGGATGCCAGTTTGAATCCTGACTGTTCTACTTCTGATTCAGCTCTCTGCTAAAGGCCTAAGAAAGCAGAAAAGAGTGTCCCAAGTCCTTCAGCTTCTGAGTGGATCACATGAACTATCCAGATATCATATGGGATACCCAGGAGAAGTGCCTGGCTTCCAGCTTCAGACTGACTCAGCTCTGGCTGTGGCGGCTATTTGGGGAGTAAACCAGTGCAAAGAAAATCACTCTCCATGTCTCCCCTCTCTCTGTAAATCTGACTTTCAAGTAAAAATAAATAAATCTTAAAATACATAAACCAATTTCAAGAAAGAATTAAGTGCCAGCATGGTAGTGTATCAGGATAATTTCCTGTCCAGTGCCGTTAGCATCCCAACACATGTGCAATCTATGTCCTGGCTGCTGCACCTGCAATCCATCACTGTACTTATGGCATGGGAAAGCAGATGCTGGCCCAAATTCTTGGGACCACACACTTGTGTGGAAACCCAAAAAATGCTCCTGGTTTCAGACCAGTTTATCTCCGGCCATTTGGAGAGCGAACCAGCAGATGGAACTTTCCATCTCTTCTTCTGTGTCTGTAAAACCTGTCTTTCAAATGAAAATCATTTTTCAAAAAGAATGAAGGAAAGAGAAGGAAAAGAAAAGGAAAAAAGAGGAGAGGAGAGAAAAGCAGGGAAGGGGAGGGGAGAAGAGGAAAAGAGGAGGAAAGGAGAAGAGAGGAGAGGAGAGGAAAGGAGAGGGGAGGGGAGAAGAGGGGAGAGGAGCAGAGGGGAAGGGAGGAGAGGAGAGGGAGAGGAGGAGAGGGGAGGGGAGGAGAGGAGAGGGGAGAGGAGGGAGGAGAGGAGAGGGGAGAGGAGGGAGGAGAGGGAGGAGAGGAGAGGGGAGAGGAGGGGAGGAGAGGGGAGGAAAGGAGAGGGGAGAGGAGGGGAGGAGAGGGGAGAGGAGGAGAGGGGAGGGGAGGAGAGGAGAGGGGAGAGGAGGGGAGGAGAGGGGAGGAGAGGAGAGGGGAGAGGAGGGGAGGAGAGGGGAGAGGAGAGGGGAGGAGGGGAGAGGGGAGGAGGAGGGGAGAGGAGGAGGAGAGGGGAGGAGAGGAGAGGGGAGGGGAGGAGAGGAGAGGGGAGAGGAGGGGAGGAGAGGGGAGGAAAGGAGAGGGGAGAGGAGGGGAAGAGAGGGGAGGAGAGGAGAGGGGAGAGGAGGGGAGGAGAGGGGAGGAGAGGAGGTGAGGTGGAGATGCGAGGAGGGGATGACGGAGGATGTGGAGGAGTGAGCGGGTTGCGGCGTGATGGCGGCGTGGTCGCTGCTGGTCGAGGCGTGCTCTTCTTCTGCTTCCCTGCTGTCGCTCCGTCTTTTCGTCTCTTCTCTTCTCTTTTCTTCGCTCTCTTCTCTCTTCTGTTCTTTCCTCGCTCGCTTTTCTTCTCATCCTTTTCTGCTCTTTCTTTTCTTTTCTGCCCTCCCCCCACCCTCTCCCACCCCCCCTTCCTTTCCCCCCCTCCTTCCTCCCCACCTATCCCCCATCCTTCACCCATTACCCTCCCCATGGATCCACACCCCCATGCACAACACCCCAACACCCCCCTCCTCCCCATCATCCCCCCACAGCCACCCCCATGCCGCACGCCCACAAAGCCAAATCCCACACCCCGACACCAGCCAATGAGCAACCCACCCAATGAGAGTCGACACAAGAGATGTCTGCAGCAGATCCAAGAGATCCAGCTTAGATGCCTTCAAAGTTTTTAAGGCTCTAGGAACACCAGTGCATATATGTCACAGACTTTTTTGGCATTTTCTTCCCAGAATTGCATGATAAATTATGTAAATGTTAAAATAGAGCTATAAATACGGCTCCAACTAGTTTAATTTTTATTAAATCAATTTTTCTTTTTTTCTTGAATCTAATAATTTATCTACAATCTACAGTTTGCATGCTAATAGGAAGTATTATAAATTCTATTTTCATATTGTATGTTTTCAAAATTGTTTATTAGTCAATTCAGAACTGCACTGAAATAATTTAAATTTTGCAGGGTATTTTTTTTTTTGCATTTTGTGAAATATTAAAAGTATATTTAGAACTAGCTGCAAAGCCATTTGGAAGAAAGTGTGAAGGAACAAGTGCGGAGGTGGCGAGCAAATGTCTTCGTAGAGATGGAACTCTGAGTGTATTTTAACACGCTGTGAGTGTGCTGGTTAAAAGACTAATTGTTAACAGGAGAAAAGCAACGGAGACAAGCTTAACAAACAAACTGTTGCGAGTCATTGATTAGCTCCCTTTTTTGTCACAGGCAGTGTGACTTAGGTGTTTAAATCTTGAAGTCAGCTGTGGAGAACACACTTATTAAATGTTCCCAGCAGATATTCTTTACCTATATTTAGTACAAAAGCAGCCACTATTCTCAGTGAAATTATCCCATTCTTCTCTAGGTAATTTTATTACTCTTGGTCTGAACAGTGACAAATTAATTATTTCTGCCCAGATTTTCAAGGATTATCAACCCAGTTGATGACATTTTCCCACGGCTGTATCTCAGCACCCATTGTTCGGAACATGGACTCTGGCAGAAATGAGGTAAAAGTAAGATTTAGATTAAAAGAATATTATCAAGTCTCACAAACTCTTGGGACAAACATATTTAACCCCTAGTCTTCCAGCCCCAAATATCATAGGTTTGTTTCTAGCTGCTTTTAGCACCCCAGGCCTTGATCCCTCTCCCAAGTGAGCTGCATTTGCTTCTTAAGCTGTTATAGCAAAGAAGTGTGATTTAGGAAAGCTTGTACATAAGGCAGTTTTGACCTTGTAGTTTCTTTGTTTTAAGATTTATTTATTCTTATTGGAAATATAGATGTATATAAAGAAGGAGACACAGAAAGAAAGAATTCCATCTGTTGTTTCATTCCCCAAATGGTCCAAATGGTCGGAGCTAAGCTTATCCAAAGCCAGGAGCCTCTTCCAGACTTTCCACATGCGTGCTGGGTCCCAAACTAATGGGCATCCTTTATCACTTTCACAGGTCATATACAAGGAGCTGGATGGGAAGTGGAGCAGCAGGAACAAGAACCGGTAGCCAGATGGGATCCTGGCTTTTGTAATAGGAGAATTAGCAATCAAACCACAGCTCTGAGCATCATGATTTCTGAAGGCCACATGTCCCAGATTAAACTGTCATCAGATTCCGGTTTGTTTTAATGGACCTGGGTGCTGTTATGTTGCAGGACTCTCTCTCCGTTTTACTTTTGTTACAAATTCAGATATACTGAGAGGAGGAGAGACAGAGAGGAAGATCTTCCGTCCGATGATTCACTCCCTAAATGACCATAATGGCCAGTGCTGTGCTGATTCGAAGCCGGGATCCAGGAAACTCCTCCAGGTCTCCCACGTGGGTTCAGGGTCCCAAAGCTTTGGGCCGTCCTTGCCTGCTTTCCCAGGCCACAAGCAGGGAGCTGGATGGGAAGTGGGGCTGCTTGGATTAGGACTGGCGCCCATATGGGATTCGGGTATTTTCAAGGCGAGGACTTTAGCTACCAGGCCTGCAGGGTCTCTTTTATCTTCTGATAGCTGCACACATTTCTTGGCTTCCAAGGAATTGTTTCCCCCTGTCTCTTCTCACTGTCGTCCCTAGTGTCTTTTTCTGTGTCCCAATTTCCCTCTCATGATGAACCAGTTATCTTGGATAAGGAACTAAACCGATGACCTCTTCTAACCTAATTACCTCTGCAAAAAACCTATTTCCAAATGAAGTACTAGGGGTTACAACTTCAGAGACACTAGGTTTAGAATCTCAGTGTGTCTTTGGAGGGACACAATTCAGCTCACAGCATGTGCCTGTTGAGCATTTGTGGGAATCTCGAGGTCATAGGTGGCGTTTTCTGGTTCACCCCCTTTCATGAGTTACCCCCCAACTCCTCTTCTATATGGCATTCCACACAGTCTTAGATGCACCTCTCTCCAACCATTATTCGTTGAATGGATAATGGTGTGCCAATCATGGGACTACATTAGAAATAGCCAGAGATGGAAGACAGACCATTTCTTAATCCAGGCAGAGGATATAGGATGCGCAAAGGTCCTGAGGCAAGAGCGAGCTTTGAGTCTTTGGAGCTCTAAAAGCAGATGAGATGAGATCAACTCTCAGAGTGACAGCGAATGTGAGCTGATGTAGTGAGCATGGGCAGGACTGGGATTGGAACCCCATTTTCCACATCTGGTGATTTCTTTCCTCACACTGATGAACCTGCTAGTTTCTCTCTACCCCTGATCCTACTAACATTGTTCAGGCCTTTGCCACTTGCTGTGGGATTCCAGCATAGCTTTCCCATCTCCAGTTCCACCATTCATTCTTTTTTTTTTTTACATTTTATATTTTTTTTATTATTATCACTTATTTTTATTGGAAAGTCAGATTTACAGAGTGAAGGAGAAACAGAGAGAAAGATCTTCCATCCACTGGTTGATTTCCCAAGTAGTCCCGATGGCTGGAGCTGAGCCGATATGAAGCTGGGAGCCAGGAATTTCTTTGGGGTCTCCTAAGGGCTTGGGCCATCCTCTACTGCTTTCCCAAGACACAAGCAGGGAGCTGGATGGGAAGCAGAGCAGCAGGGATATAAACCAGTGCCCATGTGGGATCCTGGATGTGCAAGGCAAGGACTTTAACCACTAGGCTACCATGCCGGGCCCAATCAGCCCCAATTTTTTTTAATTAATTTATTTTTTAAATGATCTTGCTTAATTGATTAGGGTACAAAAGGTCAAGGGCTACAGGAAAGTGGGTAATACCATTGTTTCCACACTAATATCATTTTTCTCTGTTTATCTGGGGTCGGGGGAAAAACAAAGGGAAAAGCCCCACCAAGTCTCCCACCCATCCCAGTTCTCTGATGTGAGGCACGCTCCGAGGGTCCTGCTCAAGCAGGTTTGATAGTTCAACAGGTCTGAATTGCTGCCAATCTCGCTGTTCCAATTGCGATGAAACCTATTCAGAATCCACTGGCTGATCCCACCATTCATCCTTCCTACTAGAGCTGGAGAGGATGGAGAGCCGAGTCTCTGCTCAGTCTGAACTTTCCCGTCTCTGTTATCATTTCAGTCCAACCAAGTACCAGCCCTGCTATCAGCCTCAAGCACCACTGACAGCTTTCCCCACTTTGATTTATCATGTTAAGACACGAGCTCCTCCAGCCCCTCACAGGCAGAGGCGTCCGTCTAGTTGAATTTTGTGAAGTGAAAGACAGCCTCTAACACCCAGCTGGTGGGCTCTTTCCACCATGACAAATTCCCAGAATGTTTTATCCAAGCTTTACTGACACACACATAGGCAATTGTGTATGTTTGCCCTCAGTATGTTACTCTTTCATGGTCTCTGGATGGGGTTTTTCTCCTCAAAGACAGCTTCAGACAATGTGTCTGAAACTCAACAGGTTTGGGGGAGATGTTCCAGGGTAAACTAAATATGTAGCTTCTCACCAAAATTTTCCAGTCCTTCTTGTATCAGAATGACTATTTTCCAACTCTAATCCCTCCTACACATTTACCAGTTGGCACCTTTACTATTAGAAGCAGGCACATGTCTTTCTTCGCACTTATCTATTTATTTGTTTGTTATTGGTACAAATTCTAACTTTAATGCTTTATAACTCTTTAAGGTACTAAATGTTAACAATATTAGTAATCAGTTTGCCCCAGACTTAAAATGAACCTTGTTCAGATGACTCTCTATACTTTTGTTGTTCCTTATTTTTTTGTTTTCAGCTTTCCCCTATTTTCTGGAATAATAAAATATTTCACATTCATTGAACTCTTACTTTCCCTTAGAATCCTTCTGCAGGTGAATATTCTTAGAGATCAAGATCTGAACAATAGGAGTGCCCAACGAGTGTCCTTGCTTCTTGATTCTTCTGAAAGATCCAGGAAATGCATACACAGATACAGAAAACTGAAAGATGTATTGCCAACCTATAAACACATATACATGCACATATTTATGCATATTTATTCATATACACATAGACCCACATTTTTACAATAACTTCACATCAACAGCTTCATTTGCCATTCAGTGCCCACACAGTGTTTCATTATATTTTCTTTCCATTTATTATGTTTCTTCCCCAGTAAAAAAAAAAAAAAAACCTAGGCCCCTTACACATTTATTTCTTCATTTGTTTATGGTTTTCATCTAAAGTTGTGTCAGAAATGTTTTGCCTGGCATAGACATGTTTTAAGCAGAACAAATGGTACAACTCCATTCGTGTCTTACTCTCCAGTCTCTTATTGTCATAGTCATAGGAGACACAAACAGGCGTGGACTCCATCAAGTCCTAAAACCTATATGCTTCACCTTTATAATACTTACAAATGTTAGTGAAAAGTTCCATCTCTGCAATTTCTAGGAGTATTTTTATTATTCATGAGGGATGTTGGATGAATGAATTATTCTCCCGTACTAACAGTGGACATTAATTCTTTAGAGTAGGAGTGAGGAATTGATGTAAGAATAAACTGTAATGCAGATAACTTGTCACTCTCAAAATTCCCCAAAGTGCAATCTTGATATATACAAAGATATGCAAATTCATATCTACTAAAAATTTTTAGATGCCCTTTGATCTTCCTTATTCTTAGGTATTTATAATATTTAGCTCTTTGGAGAAGCTGGAGGCATAGACTACATAAACATACTAAAGGCAAGGTTTTTTTTTTTTTTAAAGATTTATTTTTATTATTTTTTTTTTTGGAAAGGCGGATATACACAGAGAAGAGACAGAGAGGAAGATCTTCCGTCCGATGATTCACTCCCCAAGTGAGCGCAATGGGCCGATACTATGCCGATCCGAAGCCAGGAGCCTCTTCCGGGTCTCCCACGCAGGTGCAGGGTCCCAAAGCTTTGGGCCGTCCTTGACTGCTTTCCCAGGCCACGGGCAGGGAGCTGGATATGGGATCCCAGGCGTGCAAGGCGAGGACCTTTAACCACTTGCGCCACCGCGCCGGGCCCTAAAGGCAAGGTTTTAACTCAAATCATAAGGAGTTTGAGCACAGAAAGAGAAGTCAGTATTTTTATAAATAATAAAAGGAAGCCACCATGTAATAGCACTTCATAAAGCATTGTTCTTGCAATACTAATGTCTGGCAGTATTATTATGAGTACCGAAAATATTACTAGTCAAATAACTTTGGAAAAACTTTCATGAAATCCACTAAACCTTTTCAAATTTTCTTCAACAATTCTTAGAGGAAACACAATTCACCAGGTTTTTAATACCAGATAATAAAACCAAAAATTTTTTATTGAATATCTTATGATTTTGTGCTAACATCTCTCTCTCTCTCTCTATCTCTATCTCTCTCTAACACACACACACACACACACACACACACACACACACACATACTGATGCAGGGAAAGGTTTTGATAAATTGCTCCTGGTAGAAAAGTTGAGTTAGTCAAAACGAAAAACAGAAGTGAGAAAACACAACAAGAGAAACTAACTGAGCAGGGCTTAGGCTTTAATTGCAAACAAGGAAAAAATATATTAGGTCATATCGACTTTCAATTAACAGAAAAGTTTCAAAGGTATGTCTTGATGTTCTATCAATCAGAAGCTAGGTCTTTTTGTTTTTGTTTTGAGGACCTAGGAAATCCATCAAAACCACCAAAAACCTCACCCATCTCAACTTTGTGAAAGAGAAGCCACTCCACAGTGTTAGCAGACAGCTGCATTCAGTCACTGGCAAAGAGCCATTACTCCTTAAGGTTCAGAATACATGGATACAAGCTCTAGCAATTAGGAACAGAAATAGCCAAAATTGTACAAACACAAACGCTGTACTTTCAGATCTGTACTGTAAGCAATTGCAGTCAGAAAGAATACAGACTCACTACTTCCAAATGAGAAGAACAGATGACAGGGGAAGGGAAGCAGCACCTGGAGCAAGGCATTTCCATTTGCCATTATTGGCAAAGCCTTGCACCAGTTTCCAAGGAGAGCTTAGGGTTAACAACAGAACCATTCTCTATTCATATGGATGTATGCCTAATTACCTAACCAAGAGTATAAATATTGTTCTGGAGAGTAAATTCAATCATGCCCAAGTAATCTTTCCATTTCATAAAATTCAAAAGCTTATCATGCCACATGACTTCAGAGAAATGCTAAACGCTGTCCAGTCTGCAGCCCAGTGACAACAGCAAAGAAACCAACTACCCCTTTTGTAAAGAAAAGTCTGAAAGGATTTTGTCCCTTCCCAACTGAAACCATTGTAATTCACATAGGTTAAGTGGGGGTGGGGAAGACAGAAAAGATTATTTATTTGCAACATTTTTTATTCCCATGCATATATTTTTTCATAATATTCATCTTCTAAAAGGTTTTGAAGAGTCCTTGTATATGTTACATGGGTTTTTCCACAACAAACCCTTGCTTTATGAGGAAGCAAGGACAGATCGTCTGCTTGAAATATCCATTCTTACAATAGCGAAATGCAGTGGGAATCAGCAACCAGGCTATCCATGAGGCAGGCAAACCGCAGTCTTCTAGAAGTTCCTAGTGAACATTATTCAGTCCACAGACACTTCTCCATAAGTCTAGGGAAACTTGCAGACCATTAAAAATGGACCTTTAAATAATAAATAGAGAAGATGCATTGTTTTAACTACCTTTCAAATGTTTATTGCATGCCTGATGGCAAGTGAACTAGTACAATAGAACCAAGCAGGTGGATTTCCATTCTTGGGGCCACCACTTGAGTTGGGTGGGTACTGGCATTTTCTTTGCTTCCTCTGAGCTTCTGATCCTGACCAGTGTCACTCTTGCCCTTCTCCCCTAGTGTTCTTACTACCCAGGCTTCCCTGCAGTGACGTAAGCTGCATTCTCTCCATTCTCTCCCCTCTTTTGGCCTTTGCCTGTGCCCTCTGCTAGCAAGTGCATGCTTCCACAGCTGGACACACAGCTGGCCACTTCTCATTCCTGGCTCTTACGTCTTTCAAGAAGGTTTCTCTAATGACCAAGCATTCTGACACACCACCACTGTCCTCTTCCGAAGGACGCATAAAGGTTTTTTTTTTATTAGAGTTATAACAATTCAATAGCACAATATTTACTTTTTTAGTTTGATTGCTTGGAGTTTTACTTCCCTCCTCTACTTCCAGTGCTGACAAAGGCAGGAGATTCACTGCTCACTACCAGACACCCCTTGCCTTTTCTTTCGTCCACTCAGGCTATCATAACAAGGCCCTGCAGACTAGGGAGGTTATAAACAATGAAAAATTACTTTTCACAGTTCTGGAGCCTGGAATTGCAAGATCAAGACATAGATTCAGTGTCTGGATAGCCTTCTTTGTGTGCTCACGTGGCAAAAGAGGAAAATAAATGTCTGCAGTGCCTTTTGATATATAAGGACATTAATCCCATTCATGAGGGCTCCAGTCTCATGACTTCATCATTTTCAAAAGGCCTCGCCTCCAAACATTATCACATTGGGAATTATATCTCAATAAATGAATTTGGGGTGAATGAATGAAGTCTATAAAAAGGTCCTAACTCAATCCTGGCCCATAGTGGGCATTAATAAATGTGGATTCACTTTCTATTTCCATTTCAATTGTAACACTCATACAACTGAAATCTCTGAGCTTATGGAGCCATATTATGATAAAAATAATATAAAATTGTTGTAAGCAAAGACATTTTAAAACTTAAAAGGCATTAAATGTCTAGAAATAAAATATTTTGTGCTGATGTTTGGAATCAGTAATGAGGATTAATATTATTTATAACTATATAATAACATGTTAGTATAATTATCTTAACAATTTCTTAAACAAGATATATAGCAATATCTTAAAATACTCTAGTATCGGAAGTCGGTGTTTTTCTTTTTTACCATTTTTAAAACAGCAGGTACATAGCAAAAAGCTACTCTTATAATTTCCATTATGAGAAAACTATCTATGGATCTCAAGCATTTTATATCCACCTCAACTTATCTTTTAACTCCAAATCTCCATGAATATTCTAAATTGTCCTTATTATGCTAGAAACAATAACCCTATTTAATATTTAATAAGCTATGAATTGGAGCCAGACTTCCAAAACTCTGACTCTGGCTAATTACTGCAATTTTCAGTGAAAATACAGTGTTCAGAGGATGAAGTTTGAGTGATATTTCATCAGGGATGGAATACACAAATTGTGCCTTCCCTGCCTCCTTCTATGACATGTGACAAAAGATTCTTTGTCAACCTCCCCACTAACAAGTTCTATTATTAAAGAAATAAAATGTGATCATCACATGAAAGATAAACTCATTGTATTTTATCAGCTCAGGAATTGAAGGATTACCTCCTAAACAGTACTTTCTTCCATTATCATTTCCACAGATAAGGAAGATTCATCTGATCTAAGGGAAGAAGGAAATCCTAAAAATTAACTATAATATTTGCTCATGTATAATATTGATATTCTCTGAGAAAATAACAGACTATAGAACCAGATTTTTCTGTTTCAAAATGACTACTTTGCAAACCTTCAATTTACAGTTGAGGAAACTGAGGCATCAAGAAATTCAACAGATTCCCAGGTAGAAGTGAGCCGAATACTCAATCCAACACTCATCATTCAAGTCACTTATGTCTGCTTTCACAACTTCTTTTCTTCCTCTTGGCCTAGTTTTTCAGTAGAATGACTTTTTTCAAACTCCTTGTTATTCAGTTTTTGTTCTGGGATGATATTCTTTACCAGATGGCCTAGAGAGCGAAGACTAAAATAAATTAAAATCATTCTTGAAAAATTTGTATTGTTTATTTCCATTATTGCTAATAATATGTGCTTGTTTTGTTTTAGATTTTCTCTCTCATTCACATGCTGTGAAAACATTCACTCCAAAATAAATTCTTAATCAAGACTATTCTCCTCAGGGACCAGGAATAAGCAGTTGTTATGCGCAAAGAGGGACCGTCTTCCCATTCCTCCGCAGATTTCTCTTTGCTACATCATTCATGTTAGAAAACAATGGGCTGCTGGACGCAGGGCTGCCCACTAAACCTTCTACCCAGTGTATGTGCTTTTCTCTGAAACTAGGGAGATCTCCTTCTTCTGAAGGTCAAAGAACCACTGGATTGAGGCTATGTAACTTAGACAGAACTTATCAGCCCTGGTTGGCTGATGATCAGCGGGTACCCTATTCTTTCTGTTTGTTTATAAGGCACAAGAGGGAGTAGTAGAGATGGGCCTTCTCTAGATGTTATGTAAAATAATATGGGAACTTTCTGTCTGATTTCAATAATCAGGAAAACTATTCATGCTCCTTCAAATGGAAGCAGTAGCAGCTGTTTTTAGAAGGAGGCTCTCGGGCCTGGCACAACAGCCTACTGGTTAAAGCTCTCTCTTTCCATGCACCTTGATCCCATAGCGCCAGTTTGTATCCCGGCTACTCCACCTCCCATCCAGCTCCCTGCTTGTGGCCAGGGAAAGCAGTCAAGGACCGCCCAAAGCCTTAAGACTCTGCACCTGTGTGGGAGACCTGGAAGAAGCTCCTGCCTCCTGGCTTTGGATCAGCTCAGCTTCATGAAGGCCACTTGATGGGAGTGGACCAGAAGAAGGAAGATCTTTCTCTGTGTCTCAGCTTCTCTCTGTGAATCTGCATTTTCAATAAAAATAAATAAATCTAAAAAAATGGGGTGGGAATCTGTATTTCCAATAAAAATAAATAAATCTTTAAAAAGTGGGTGAGGGATTTTTAGCTCACCAAGTATGTATTCACTTGTTTATATAAAATGTATGGCACACGTATGTGCCAGTTCTTGGGCCATCGAATGCAGACGCAGGAACAAACACGGAAGACACTTTCTGGTCTCCACACGAGGGATACACAAAGCATTCAGATAAGCATCGGGCTTTAGAGGACTCCCACATTAGAGGTTCTTCCTTCGATCAATAACTGCTTCTTTAATATCTACAGTGCCCTGGGAAACAAGTCAGGCTTTGTGCAGAATAGAAATATGCACAGTCTTGTCCTCAACTATCATTCAGACTAGGTGGGGAGCCGAGACAAGGACACATAGGCAATGAGCAGAAGTCATGCCTCCTGATGTTCTGTGTCTTGATCTAGCTGGGGGTCACATGGAGGCACACACACACACAAGCTCATCACACAATATACTTAAAATTTGTATATTATTTTATGATTTACATAGTGCAAGGAATCGTGTTTATATATGTTGATATGCTCATATATACATTCATACTTGTATATTTTCACCAAATTCCAAAAGTTGTTTGAACCTTTTGTCAAAATTATGCAGCACTACCACACTACAAAATAAATAAGAGAGAAAACTAGAGGAAAGAAAAATGAAGACAGGAAACAAAAATAAGATGCCAGAGTAATACCATTACCCCCAAATACTGAGACAAATATTACTTGTCACTTGTGGTGGGCTGCAATTCTGGCTCTCGGCCTATGAAAAGAGCAAGACATGACTCATGACAACCACAAACTATGACAAAGTAGTAGTTCAGGAGAAGACCAGCTACTCTGGGTTTTGAGGACTTGGAGAGATTTTTCCCCTGGGTCAGCATGGAAAAAGACACTTGTAAAATGCACCAAACCAAGTCCTCTAGTACATCTATGATATAAATGTAACACTCTCTCTTGCTGGACTGTTTCTTCTAACTTTAAAAAAATATGGTCCAGTGATTCAACAACAGAACGTAGCTCAGCAAAAGCAAGTATGCAGGAATTACGATGTAGCCAAGGCCAGAAAGTGTATTTTAATGGAATAAATATTCTTAGTTTGTAAACAGCATAATGACACAGTCTGGAGAAATACAGAAAGGTTTCATGGGAAAACAGATATGCAGCAATGAGCATGTGGCCGTAAAGTTAAGATGTTGCTTGGAAAACTAGCACCCCATGCAGAGGGCCCGGGTTCAAGGCCTGACTTTGTTCATGAGTCTACCTTACTTATTTATGTGGACACTCTTAGACAACACGTGACAGTCAAGTAGTCAGGTTCCTGCATTCACACTGGGACCCAGACTGAATTTCTAGCTCACAGCTTTGGCCTATTCCAGTCCTGGTTGTTATGGGCATTTGTGGACGGAACTAGCAGATGGAGCTCTCTCTGCCTTTTAAATAAATAAATAAGAAGAGAGTCAGCTGTTAAACAGAGATCAAAAGACATCAGATAAGTTGGAAGGAACGGAGAGGTCACTCCTAGTAGTAAGATGCAAGTAGAGTCCAAAATATGGAAGAACGAATGTGAAAGAAGCAGATGTAGTTGGTTTATGATAAAGAAATAAGCAAGAAGAATATATGGGTAAGTTGAGGCCAGGCATTTGAAGCAATATAAAAGAAGTAAGAGTTTAGCTTTTTACTTTAGAGGAAAATGGGTCAATAGGCATTAAAATCTTCCAGGTTTCTGTATCGAAAAGTATTATAATGGAAAGCTGGTAATGTTTAGGAAGATTAATGTGGCTGCCTTTGGATAACTTAGAAAAGCAAGAATGAAATGAGCAAGAAGGTTCTTCTCCAAGGAAGAACAGTGTAAGTTACACAGTGTATCTTATCCTTAGTTTACCTGTGTCCAAGGTTAAAGGACTGGCTGACAGTATTTGTCCCTAAAGCTCTAATGAAGTCACACCCATAATCAGCTGTTGGTTCTGTCTCCCGGGCTATGGTTTAAATTTAGGCTGTGGTTTGAAACAACAACACAAAGCAGCAAAGGAAACCAGGGAGGAAGTTTTGGCCCTTCCTCAAAGCAACACAGAAAAGAAAGGAGAGATGGAAAACAAAATATTTTAGAAGGGAGTGGAAAAGATGACCTACTCATGGCTCTGAACTCACACAAGAGCAGAGGAATGTTTATGCTCCAGTCCCAGAGCAGCGTTGCCTTCTTGGCCTCCCCGGTGGAAAGGGAAGGTGCTGCGCATTCATACAGCAAGTCAGTGTTGCCCCTTACACGGCTTGGACTGCTGTTGACTAGACAGGGTCTCTTAAAAAGAAAGGTTTTCTCCCGGTGTTTCTGCATCCAAAGTGGCCTGACAGCTCAGATCCATTAACCCAGACTGAAAACAATATGTATCTCTGGTCTTCCCGGACCCAAGTGGGATGGCTTTATTTCACTGCATTTCTATTAACACAGGCTACAGATTTCATGCAAAGAGTACTTGATAGAGGATGAACTGGGAGCAAAAATCCTGAATTATCAAATTTCACTACTCCAAGGACACTGGGCAAATGCTAACTTTTCTAGTTTTTTTCCGCAATTTCAACTGTAATATGGTAACTATAATTCTGTTAATACTACATAGGTTGCTCTTGAGAACTGAGTTATCAGTGATATGAATCGTTTTATAACCATAACCTCCTCCCTACAAATAAGCAGAATCTACAGCTTTCTGGCTGATGGAAATTGTTGTGAACAGGTTGAAGAAATGTTCAGGAAGGAATGCTTCACGTTGAACAATTTCTACCAGAGCTTGGATATCTGTTGACAAAAGTAGATTCTTCCAATTGAAGCCTCAGTCTGAGGCTCCCTCGCGTCATCCCCGGACGAGCATGCACTTGGAATGTGGGAGCTGGTGGCGATAAAGGAGCCAGGAACATTGTCAATAAATCAATCCCAAGGGCAATACTCCCTTGAACTTTGGCTCTTAAATAGCATAAATTATAAAAAAGGATCCCTTTTTCTTACATTTGTACATTGGCCCTAATCCATCCTACCAGTCACATAGACACAAGGATTGGAAGGGAGCCCAGAGATTACATAAGTCATCACTCATATAAAAAGATGAGCAGAGAACAGCTTCAAATCTGAGGGACTTGCTTGAAGCTGCACAGCTAGCCAAGTGGGCTAGTGCAGGGTTCACTTCACAGGTCTTTTGATCTAAACTTAGCTGCACTCGGCAGACTGTGGTAGCTCTGAGATAGTCACTCACCTTCCTATGACTTTGTTTACTCACTCAAAAATAGATACGGAAAATGATCCTACCTCAGAGGGTTCTAGGGCACAGTCAAAAGAGAAAGTCTCTTGCCTACCTGCTCTCTGTAAGTTATTTTCATTATCACCTTTTAGTGAGATTTACAAAGTCTGAGAAGTTAAAGTTCAAACTCAACATGAGCATAAATATATAGTGTATATACATAAGGTGTGTATAGATATATGCATACAGTAAAATCAAATATTTTGCAGCAGGTAATAGTGTGTTACATACACTATATACTTACAATAATGTAAGTTGCACTATTTAATATAGTACTAATATTGTAAAATATGATATATTCAAGTATAGCTTACAAGTGTGCATATACTTACATTATGTATCTACCATATGCCATAAATATTGAGGATACAATAACTATCATCAATATAATGGCAAGTGATTCCAAACAGGATGCGTATAAATCACTAAAATATTTAACAGTATATATTTTTTAAGAATAATTACAGGGGGCCCGGTGGCATGGCCTAGCGGCTAAAGTCCTCACCTTCAATGCTCCAGGATCCCATATGGGTGCTGGTTCTAATCCCGGCAGCTCCACTTTCCATCCAGCTCCCTGCCTGTGGCCTGGGAAAGCAGTCGAGGACGGCCCAAAGCTTTGGGACCCTGCACCTGTGTGGGAGACCCAGAGAAGGTTCCTGGTTCCTGGCTTCGGATTGGCACAGTACCAGCTGTTGCGCTCACTTGGGGAGTGAATCATCGGATGGAAGATCTTCCTCTCTGGTTCTCCTCCTCTCTCTATATCTGACTTTCCAATAAAAATAAATAAATCTTAAAAAAAAAAAAAAAGAATAGTTACAGGGTCCCAGCAAAACTGAATGCAAAGTGGAGTCTCCATAGCCGCCTCCATATATGCAAATCTGCTCTGTGCTTGATCATATGCACAGAACCACACTGGGGTATCTGTTACAGTGAGTCCACACTGACGTATCGTCACCCAGACTTCCTTCACACGAGGCTTGCTGTTGGTGTCCTGATTTCTATGGAGTACCTGTATCCATAACAGTTGCTCATTCAAAATTGTTTTACCACCCTAGAAATTGTTCATCTCTGTAAATATATGGCAAATACTAATCTTTTTATTGTTTTTATAGCTTTGCCTTTTCTGGAATGTCTAGCGGGTTGCTTCCTTTTCAGACTGGCTTCTTTCCCTTAGCATGCATTTGCGTTTCCCTGGTCTTTTCATGGCTTGACAGCTGATTTTTTTTTCTTAGTGCTAAAAAATATTTCATTGTCTAGATGCACCACAGTTTATGTATTCATCACATAATAAAAGGCATCTTGCTTCCAATTTTTTGAATATATGAATAAATCTACTGGAAGTATCTGTATGTAGATTTTAGCATGGCCATAAATTTTTTAACTCATTTGCTTAAATACCAAAGAGTACAATTCTTGCATTATATGGTAGGAGAATATTTAGTTCTATAAGAAGCAGACTTTTGTCCTAAGTGCCATTCCTGCTTAACCCTTTCACCCTCATCGTCAATGAATGAGCATCCTTCATCCTCACCAGCATTTAGCAGTGTTCCCCTCTGCAGTTGGACAGTTCTAACAGGTGTGTAATGTTAAATACATTTTCACATGCTTACTTACTGCATGCCTGTCTTCTTTCTGGATGTGAATGTCTTCTTGCCTGATTTATTCAGACTGTTTATTTTCTTATTGTTGAGTTTTAAGCCTTCTGCATTTTTAGTAAAATTCCTATATGAGATGTGTCTTGCAAGTGTTTTGTCCCAACTAATTGTTTGTCTCCTCATGCTCTTAATCTCATCTTTCACTAGCCACAATTTTTTTTTAATTTTAATGAAGCATGGTTTTTCAACTTTTTTTCATGTTTTCTGCCTTTTGGTGTGTACCTTAAAAAGCCAATGTAATATGCAAGAACTTCCAGATTGTCCACTGTGTTATCTTTTAGGAGTTCTAGAGTTTTTGAGCTGATATTTAGATGTATTTTGAGTTTTTGTGAGGGATGGGAGTTATGTGTCTAGATTGAATGCTATTCAGTTTTTTATAAGGATAGGAACTTGTTGCATTTATTAAAAAATTATCTATGCTCTAATATATTACTTTTGCTGCTCTGTCAAAATCAGTTATATATATAAATATAAATATATATGTATAAATATGAGTCTATTTCATTTATTAATTTCCCTATTCTTCAATAACACACTTAATGAGCTTTGAAACCCAAGAGTGGCAATCCAAGGATTTTGTTGACCTTAAATATTGAGTCAGCTTTGGGTGCTGTAACGTAGCCCATTTCATCCAGCCTCTTGTCTCAGCCCCAGTGTGAACCAACTGAGTTGTGGCCTAATCTGGCCTCTCCTGCACCAAGTCCTGGTTCTCAGATCTCCTAATGGATGTTAAAAAACCAGCCAAGCCCCAAGACTTGATCTACATGTATGTCGGCGGGTACTGTAGCCTGGCCTGCTTTGGGCTGCTGCTTGCATGGGTTCTTGGTTCTTGCACTCATCTGCAGGGGCTGTATCCTGACAAAGAATTTCCCCGAACTCTTCTATCAGGTCATCACCCAGTTGCAGATCGTTTGCACACCAGTGGGTCTTTGGCCCAGGTTAACTTTGTCCACCTCTTGCTCTGGCAGACATAGTGCCCAGATTCCATGCTCAGGAATCACTTATGTATCTTTTCTTCATATAGTTCTTCATACTCAGTCATATGTCCATCATTGTGGGCATGGACAATGGCAGAGAGTCCAGCATCCTATTGTTAAGATATAGCACATAGTTTCATTATAAGTCCATCTTTGTATGAAAGCAGAATTGCATACTGCACTGCATCCTCACATCTGGATGTTAGTCTCCATTTCACAGCTACTGTACATCTGCTTATATCAAAAGTCATGATACAAAATTAACAATAGAAAGAAAAATAGAAATTTACACTGCTATGAAGTTAAATGACGTTACTAGATATGACAGTCTCCATTACATAGCTACTATATATCCACTTAAATGAAGAGCCACAAAACAAAATACACATCAGGAAGAAAAAGGAAATTAACACCAACAAGAAGTTAAATAACATGCTACTAAATGACTAACACGTAGCTGAAAATGAAAATCTAGAACCTTCTTGCAGAAAATGATGCCACTGCACGATCTATGAGTCATTGAATGATTTAATCAGAAGAAAGTGTTTTTGAAGAGATGAAATCAACAGAAAACAACAAAACCCACGTGATAGAGTTTCTGCTGACCTTTGTGAAAGTGTGTCTCCTCCAGACAATAAACAGATGGGTTTTGTTTTTTAATCCAGTCTACTAATCTATGATGTTTGATTGAGCTTAAGCTGTTTACGTTCAGAGTTTAATATATGTGGGTGGTACTTTGGTCCTGTCATTTTAGGAATGCGTTGTTCATTGGTTTAGTCTTCTGTTGTCATTTTACTGGGATGTTCTTTCCGTTTGCCTACGGTTTTGGTAGGTGCTATTCCTCTTCTCTGTCAAGAAAACACCTTGAAGTATCATTTGTAGGGCAGGTTTAGAAGAAGCAAATTCTTTTAACTTTTCTTTACTGTGGAAATTTTCAAAGACAAAACAAAGCTTAGCTGGATATGTTATCCTAGGCTGACAATTTTTTCGTTTAGGATCTGGAATATGTCACTCCATTCTCTTCTTGCCTGTAGAGTTTCCTGTGAGAGATCTCCTGTGAGTTTAATTGGCATTCCTTTACAGGTCAATTGATTTTTTTTTACGTGTACATTTCAGGATCTTTCCCTTATTTTCAATTGAAGAGAGCTTGATGATCATGTGTCTTGGTGAAGATTGCTTTTGATCAAGCCTGATGGGAGTTCTGTGCCCCTCCGCATCTTGTTTCCCAATTCTTTATCTAGATTAAGAAAATTTTTCTTTTATTATTTCATTAAATACATTTGCAAACTCAGCTTCTCTTTCTGCACCTTCTGGGACTCCCATAACGCTTATATTTGGCCTCTTAATAGTGTCTTTCAATTCTAGGATACTTTTTTTGAGCCTGATCCAGCTCTGCTTCCAGCTTTTTGTTTGCTTCCCCCTGATGACAGGAAATATCTTCCAATTCTGAGATTCTTTCTTCTGCTTGTTTCATTCTATTTTGGAGACTCTCCATTGTACTTTTGATTTGCTCTACTGTGTTTTTAATTTCTGATAGATCAGCCTTGATATGCTTTATTACTGCTATTTCCTTGTGTAAAATATTCCTTAAATTCTTTGAACTCTTGCATGAGCTTCTCATTGCAGATCAGAAGCTTTAAAATGAGTCTTATGGATTCTGTGTCGCCCATTTTCTCGATGTCTTCCTCAGTTAACTCTGAGGCTGGCATAGAGTTTTGCTCCTTTGCAGGGAGTTTTCAGTAATATTCAATGTGTGTTTGTCTCTTCTTTTGTTCTTGGTCCTTGTACTTCTGTTTAGCAGAGTCTTCTTCTTGGAGCAGGTTTCTAAGCTGTGTCACCCACAGGTCTACAGTTTGATTTTACTTATTGCAGTTGGTACACAACTCTTTGCTTGCAGCCATTTGTAGATTTGACCACTGCTCCTGGTCAAATCAAACGGACCAGCAGGACGGGCAGTTGTTTGTCTGAGTTCACCTCCCAAGCTCCCAGTGAAAGTCCCTTCCCACCTGGTTGCTGGTGGAGTTCCCTCTGCTGGTGGAGTCCAGATTGCCTTTAGCTGAATGTCCCTGAAGTATCAGTGACTTCAACACCACACTGTTGTGTGCTTGCTGCTTTCCTGTGTCTGTCAGTCTCCAGGGACCCCTGTGCTGTTGTTCTGTCCTTTCCTATTTCCTGGAATGTGTCCTCACTGCTTCATCCTGATTAATTGTTTCTCCTTTTGTTTAAACATGTCCTTACCTGATTCTACCATCTTGATTCCCTGTGTATCTTTTCATATGCTCATAATATTTGTCTTCCTTAGTCTGCTTGGTATTAGCTATTGCACTAATAATTTTTTAGTGTTGAACCAGCCTTAGTTACCTAGCATAAAATCTAATTTGCTGTGATGTCTAATTTTTTATATGTTTAAACAAATTTTATTGATGTTTTGTGGAGTTTTGTGAGATATACTGCTCTGTAGTTTCCTTGCTGGTAACTTCTTTGTTTATTTTTTGTAAGCCTGCACTCATAGATCGATTTAAGAAAAATTCCCTGTGATTCTAGCATTTGGAAAAGTTGTAAAAATTAACATATTTTCTTTTTTAAATATTTGCGGAAATCACACTGTTTCTATTTTGAGGTTTAATAGTAATTACTTTAATTTCTTATGAGATACAACCTGGTCAGACTATCAATTTAATCCATTGTGAATAATGGCAGATTATTGGTTTCCAAGAAATGATCTATTTCAAGTACTTTACGGAAACTGTAGGCATGCAGCTGTTCATATTTTTCCATAATTCATCTTTTCTTGCTCACTGACTCTGTAGCAATCTCCCTTCTTTCATTTTTTCTTTTTAGTAGTTTTTGAAACATTTTAGTGATCTTTAAAACAGAGTCTCATGATAAAAATCCATTGTAACAATCATTTTATTAAAAATTTAAATAACATCCAGAAATTTTACATATAAATAGGTACTATGTGCTGTTTCAGTATTTTTATGCTGCGTAATATCCTGTCGTGACAAATCTACCTCCTCACAAACTTAACAATACATTTTTTTAAAAGGTTTTTGAAACTTTTAATAGAAAGTCTGATATAGACAAAGAAGAGGAGAGACAAAGAGGAAGATTTTCTGCCCGTTGACTCATTCCCCAAGCTGCCACAATGGCTGGAGTTGTGCCAATCTGAAGCCAGGAGCCTGGAGCCTCTTTCAGGTCTCCCACATAGGTTCAGGGTCCCAAAGCTTTGGGCCGTCCTCAACTGCTTTCCCAGCCACAAGCAGGGAGCTGGATGGGAAGTGGGGCTGCTAGGATTAGAACCGGCACCCATATGGAATCCCGGCGAGTGCAAGACAAGGACTTTAGCCTCTAGGCTACCACACTGGGCCCAAACATTAGTTTTTTGTTTTTTGTTTTTTTTTAATTTTCAGTATACCTCTGTATTGTTTCAAATAGTCAAGTTATTGATTTTTCACCATATTTCATAACAAATCTTTATCTCCACTCTTTTCTGTTTTTATTTGTCATGTGATTCCTACAATGGCTTAAATAACTTGTAACTTTTTAGGTTGTTGGAAGTACACAAACATGACACTTTCCAAAATGTCCATTAAATGTACCAATCCTGTTGTAGCTCATACAAAGCAACCTGCACTTGCCTTCCTTCTCACTTTAGATAATTATTCTGCATTAAAACTTATGTAATGGAAAGTTTCAGCCAGGTGAAGGCGCACATGGATCTGCGGATTCCCACCCCTTTCCCCCAGAAAATGGCCATACTGCAGTGAGCACTGAGGCAGGACTAAGTTGCCTTTGTTCTTGACTCAGTCAGTCCAAGCACGCATCTCAGTTCTACTCAGTAACTGGGCTCTCTGAACTTCAGCTTCTGTTCAGGAGAGAGAGATAACAATATGGATTTCATAGTAGTATTGTTCCAATATAATAAGATAGCAATGCAAACGACCTCACCCACAGCTAATCCTTAAGGAATGTTAGGTTCTGCTCTCTTCCCTGTTATTGGAGACTTCCAGTAATAATGCAACAGGGCGTAACCCTCCTAGACAGTGGAAATTCCAATGCACCACAACTTTGAGATGCAAAGGAATCCATTGCATTGGTAGAGGACAGGCAGAGAATACTGCTTGTACTACACAAATACAAAGCTCATCAAGACTAAAGTACCAATCCACTTTCCACATATTCCCAAGAGTCTATTTTCTTTATATTTGCAAATTTGGAAAGATCCATGATCCATTACATCTTATAATAATTACCAAGCAATTCCTCACTCATCATGAATTCTAGTACCTCTTTTGAAAGGATATTAATAATGATAACCCCTTTATCTCAAGTCCAACCTTGACCATTTATTTGTACTTCATGCTATAGCACTCCACTATTATATTGTAATGAGTGAGTGGAACCCATCTGAGTTACTCGTGCACACCAAGATCTTTGCCAAAGACATTTTTCATCCTTGTGTCACCAGTTCTATTTCACATTTCTGACACAAAAGATTATTCTGTTAATAATTCTTGAATCAATAACACATAAGATGGGCTCTAAACTTGATTAAGCACAATCCTGCAGTAAACCATCACAACTTTGTATCTGATTACTTTTACCGTCCCTAAATCATATAGCATCGCACCAAGTCTCAGATCATAGTTGCTTCTTTCGGTTCCTTTGTCATAATTGACAAAGGCAGAATTTTGAGTCAGGTCTGTTGCCCAGTAAGTCAGTGATCTTTTGGTAGAGATGTCACAACCAGCTTTCAGGGCAACAAAAGTCCTGATCTGCATGTAATATGTGTCAGTGTCTGTGGTGTAAATACTGCCAGCTCTGAGCAATTTTAAGCTACCTGGGTAGCATAAAAATTCCTAAAAATTTAGTAATTGACTCTCACAAGCTTTTACAAATTGGCTTCAGAAAACTGCGGGTGTAAAGACACAGTGCATTCACAGATAAGCCAAGGGTAGTGGCCAAGAATCCCAAATCCAGCTAGCCTGATCAGCCCTTGTACCCACTGGCTGCCAGCAAGTTCTATTGCTGATTATTTCGTGGCTGCTTGTGTTACTGACAAATCGACTCCTCAGGAATGGTGCTTTCCCCCAACAAAAGTAAACACCCCCAACAATGGCAGCCTGCTAACTTCCCTCTTTTAAAAATAATTAAAGGGAAGAAAGCCATTCCCTGTGGGAAATTTATCAGGGAGGGCTTCTTGGAGCTGTATGATTGTTCTGTGAGCAGAAAGGCAGCTGATAAATTGTGTTCATGTTCCATTAACAATGTGATTGTGTGGAGCTGCTTATCTCCAGTGTCTTCAGGCAGAAAAAATGTTTCAAAAACCCTCACTGAGTCCTCAAAGTTTACTTGGGATTGTCTGGAAGGCTTTGGAATGCTAGCAGAATCCACAGAGGATGATTAAAAGGGAAGTTTTCGGCACTCTTAGAAACTCTCACGTTATTTTTCCCCCTGGGAAACTGCTCCAGAACATGTTGTATTTGGGAGTGCAAAGCTGCTAGGTCAATGGAATCATTTCTTTGTGACTTGGGAATTTCTCAGAGCCAGAAATGTTATCCCTGTGACTGAGGAGAATTGCATCAGCTGCGCACAGGATACCAGATCTCAACATGACATCTTTTTAAGCAATCCTGTGCATGGCAGATGTCTGAGAGGGGTAGCTGGTTACATGTGTGATAAGTGTACCAAAGCTTATTTTATTTGCTCTGGCTTCCTAGCAAGTTTTAGGAAGCATTTTGGAATGGAGCTATTTTTGCAAACTTGTATTCGGCTCGGTATGCATGTGGGTCGAAATGCATGTGTCTTAGAAGCAATAAAGTGGACTCTTCCATGTAAGAGTCCGCAACTTTATTCTTACTCCACTTCTGCCAGCAACTAGGTCCTAGAGTTGCCACCTAGCTTTGCTTGCCTTTTAATTCTCTTGAATTAAAATGTAGAATTTGAAATCTATGCATTTTGTTCCTCTTTTTCTTTTTTTTTTTTTTAATTCCTAGATAATGGTGAGTTTAAACTCAGTAATTCTTTTATTTTGTAAGTGGCTTGAAAAAAAATGTATCACAAGAAACAGATAAGTGAAAGATGCTTAAATAGCATTTTGAAAAATTAGTAATTCAAGATTTCACACACACACACAAACATGCATTGATTGTTTTTTTTCCCTTGACCAAAGCAGTATCCACATACATCTGGATAAAAGTGAAAAAAAAATGCCAATCACCCAGATGGCTCTAAGTGTTTGATGCCTGTCATCATATGAGCCAAACACCTGGATGATTGCATTCATTTTCAGTCTTTAACCAGATGTTTTGAAACCGTGGCGATATGGCTTAAATAAAAAGTCGGTGCTTTATAATCCACAAAGAAGACTGAAGTGCAGTAAAAGGTAGAAGAAAGAAAATGAGCAATTTTTTGAGCACATATCCCCAGTCAGACACCTTCTCTCCTATTTTACACTTAGTCCTCCTAAGAAATCCGTAATGCAATTATCTCCAACTAGTAGATAAGGAAAACTGAGGTTTAGAAATGTGAATTATTGTCAATAGCACAGTAAAAAAAGTAGTATAGCTGTGCTCCGAAGTTTTTTTATAATCATAGAGAGAGCATATTGAGGAGTTAAGGAAGATACAGTTGTTGTATACATACTATGTAAATATATATAAATAATATACATAAGCATTATATGTATATAAACATCACAATCAATATAATTATTACTACTATGGTTCACATTAAGGATTTTTTGAGCCAGCCTTGCAATAGATGTCTAGCCTGGGACAACTGGTCCACTATTGGACAGGTCTTTTCAATTATACCTTGCTTTCCTTTGACTCTGGTCACACTGTAAAACTGGACACAACTGCCTCATTAGTTGTGTTGTTTTGGTGCTAAGAATTTTGAATGGCTATTTAGAAACAACTCAGTTCATTATATAAATGTACGCAGAAGAGCTTGAAAATGTGTAGCTTACCGGGGCTGGCAAAGGGGAAAACATTCTGCATTTTGGATTTTATAACTTCTTGTAAATAATCTGTAGGGTAAACCTCTTATACTATACAGAAGAGCACAAGCTAGCCCATTCTTATATTCTCAACAATGGCTTCATCTTTGAGGAAATAATGAATTAGATTATTTCTGCCTCATATGCCAAGAAACATGAATTCCTGAGCCTACATAGAAAGGAAATCCAAGGAATGTGCTACAAGAATACGCTTCCTTACAATGAGGTACAGCTGATTCATAGCAAGGGCTTCTTGTTCTGATCAGATTGACCCTAGAGCAAAACTGATTAACCTTTCAGAGATTTGTCAAGGGCAAAGTTACCATGCTCTTTCCCAGACAGTAAACACAGGAGCTTAGAAAAACTCTCATGAGATTACCTAGTCTGGTTCCAACACTTAAGGAAAGACAACTTCTTGTGTCTTGCAGATGATCATGCTAATTTACAAAGGAATTCTAGTCACGAGTCACTAGTCTACAATACCCAGTTGCTGACCTGCAATTCAGAGCACTGGGAAGAACATTCGTTTTCTAAGTAAATGTAAGCATGAGCATTTTCTGGGTAAGGAAATGGAGATAAAGAAGGGCAGATGAGTACATATGTTACCTTCCGAAAATGAGTGAATAGTTTGGAGATAATACAGTCCTTGATAATTGCAAATGCTATTGACGTTTTGCTGAGAAGGAAATAAAAAGAATTTGAAATGCTTTTTGCAAGTTAAAATAGAGGGAAACTGAGCATCTTCAATAAGATTCTGGAAAGAAATTTTACTTATCTGCATTATTTAAGTGTGAGAAGAAAATCATCAAAATTCAAAAAAAGAGCAATCTTTTTCAGAATACTTAGCACATATATATCTACACATACTTACGGATAATGAAAGACAATAGAAGCAGGTGCAACAGATAGAACTTTTCAACCAATAGCCAGCCAGAGGCAGTTCTGAAAGCAATCCAACTTTAAGTTCAGCCTCACCCCAAACCATTTCAAATGCATTCTACCCTAATCAACGTAAGGTTGGATTTTTTTCCCATTGCTCCCCTGATAACAATATTTCTCATATTGCTTATGATGTCCATAAACAAATAAGAAAAATGGCTAAAATACACTAACTATGAGGTTGGCGCAAGTGTTTTAATAAATATGTACAGTATATTACTTAACTCTCACAATGACCCTCTAAAAAAAATACCGCTGTCTTATAGATGAATAAGGGATATTTCCAAAACGTGAAGCATACCCAGCTCATAAGTAGCTGAACTAAAGAACAAAAGTTCATGTTACTCATCAAGACAAAGGACTGACACACAGTTTCACATATCACCATCCATCCAGCACATACTTTAATTGTCCTATACATAAACGCTGCTTCTTTCCTCCTAAAACGAAAAATCAGGTTGGACCTAGGTCTCCTTCAAACAGCATCTGTACATTTGTTTTTTTGCTGTTGTTGTCAGTTTTGGTTTTGTTTATTATTGTTTCTTTTTTTTTAACATTTATTTTTTAGGGCCCAGCACGGTGGCACAGTGATTAAGGTCCTCGCCTTGCACGCCCAGGATACCATATGGGCGCCGGTTCTAATCCCGGCAGCCCCGCTTCCCTTCCAGCTCCCAGCCTGTGGCCCAGGAAAGCATTCGAGGACAGCCCAAAGCTTTAGAAACCTGCACCCGCGTGGGAGACCCGGAAGAGGCTCCTGGCTTCTAATTGGCATAGTATCGGTCGTTGCGCTCACTTGGGGAGTGAATCATTGGACGGAAGATCTTCCTCTCTGTATATCCGCCTTTCCAATAAAAAAATGATTTATTTTTAAGCTTTTTTTCATTTTATTATTATTATTATCATTTTACGATACAGTTCCATATTCCCTTATCCCCTCCCCAATTCACTCCGCCACAACTAGATCCTCTATATCATTACAAACATATAGTTCTTCATGCTCAGTCATATGTTCATCATTGTGGGCATGGACAATGGCAGAGAGTCCAGCATCCTATTGTTAAGATATAGCACACAGCTTCATTGTAAGTCCATCTTTGTATGAAAGCAGAATTGCATACTGCACTGCATCCTCACATCTGGATGTTAGTCTCCATTTCACAGCTACTGTACATCCGCTTATATCAAAAGTCATGATACAAAATCAACAATAGAAAGAAAAATAGAAATTTACACTGCTATGAAGTTAAATGACATGTTACTAGATATGACAGTCTCCATTACATAGCTACTATATATCCACTTAAATGAAGAGCCACAAAACAAAATACACATCAGGAAGAAAAAGGAAATTAACAACACCAAGAAGTTAAATAACATGCTACTAAATGACTAACACGTAGCTGAAAATGAAAATCTAGAACCTTCTTGCAGAAAATGATGCCACTGCACGATCTATGAGTCATTGAATGATTTAATCAGAAGAAAGTGTTTTTGAAGAGATGAAATCAACAGAAAACAACAAAACCCATGTGATAGAGTTTCTGCTGATCTTTGTAGAAGTGTGTCTCCTCCAGACAATAAACAGATGGGTTTTGTTTTTTAATCCAGTCTACTAATCTATGATGTTTGATTGAGCTTAAGCCGTTTACGTTCAGAGTTTAATATATATGGGTGGTACTTTGGTCCTGTCATTTTAGGAAAGGGTTGTTCATTGGTTTAGTCTTCTGTTGTCATTTTACTGGGATGTTCTTCCCGTTTGCCTTTGGTTTTGGTAGGTGCTATTCCTCTTCTCTGTCAAGAGAACGTCTTGAAGGTTTAGAAGAAGCAAATTCTTTTAACTTTTCTTTACTGTGGAAATTTTCAAAGACAAAACAAAGCTTAGCTGGATATGTTATCCTAGGCTGACAATTTTTTTCGTTTAGGATCTGGAATATGTCACTCCATTCTCTTCTTGCCTGTAGAGTTTCCTGTGAGAGATGTCCTGTGAGTTTAATTGGCATTCCTTTACAGGTCAATTGATTTTTTTTTACTTGTACATTTCAGGATCTTTCCCTTATTTTCAATTGAAGAGAGCTTGATGATCATGTATCTTGGTGAAGATTGATTTTGATCAAGCCTGTTGGGAGTTCTGTGCCCCTCCGCATCTTGTTTCCCAATTCTTTATCTAGATTAAGAAAATTTTTCTTTTATTATTTCATTAAATACATTTGCAAACTCAGCTTCTCTTTCTGCACCTTCTGGGACTCCCATAACTCTTACATTTGGCCTCTTAATAGTGTCTTTCAATTCTAGGATACTTTTTTGAGCCTGATCCAGCTCTGCTTCCAGCTTTTTGTTTGCTTCCCCCTGATGACAGGAAATATCTTCCAATTCTGAGATTCTTTCTTCTGCTTGCTTCATTCTATTTTGGTGACTCTCCATTGTATTTTTGATTTGCTCTACTGTGTTCTTAATTTCTGATAGATCAGCCTTGATATGCTTTATTTCTGCTATTTCCTTGTGTAAAATATTCCTTAAATTCTTTGAACTCTTGCATGAGCTTCACATTGCGGATCAGAAGCTTTAAAATGAGTCTTATGGATTCTGTGTCGCCCATTTTCTCGATGTCTTCCTCAGTTAACTCTGAGGCTGGTATTCATTGTGTGTTCGTCTCTTCTTTTGCTCTTGGTCCTTGTACTTCTGTTTAGCAGAGTCTTCTCCTTGGAGCATGTTTCTAAGCTGTGTCACCCACAGGTCTACAGTTTGATTTTTCTTATTACAGTTGGTACACAACTCTTTGCTTGCAGCCACTTGTGCCATTTCCTCCAGCGAGTTTCAGGTCTGGGTTCTTACGTCAGATTTCCACCGTGGTCTCCACAGCCCCAGCTCTTGGCTCACCAGTCTCCAACTCCTGTGATACTGTGCTGAGGCTGCACCATTGTCAGTACAATCTTTCTCCCACTTCCGGTTGGAGCAGGTCCCAGGATTAGGGAGATCTCAGGTGTCCTATATAATTAGGTTGTTAGTGGCACTGATCTTGTTGGAACATGTTGGATGTTAGATCTAGGTGGCTCACACACGGACCTGTTTTAACCTGTACAATGCCACAGTCAGTATTATTTTCCTGTGGGACCAGTGCAAACCACGGACCTCAGCAAGTTCTCCAGAGCTCAGCACATCACTGTTGTCCCCTGCAGTACTAAATTTTGCCACAGTGTGCAAAATGGTGCCTGACATACCACTACTGGACTTCTTGATCTGTTGGCTGTCAGGTCTGAGGCCTACCCAGACCTGCCCCAGGTGCAACATGTAGATTGCCACGTTGCTGCAGTTCACCGAGTCAGAAATGAGTTCACTCCCAGCTCAGCACATGCTCATTCAGCTCTAGGGGGCTGACTGGGCTGTGGAATTCACCCTGTTCTTGCACTGCCCATCTGGGATCTGCTGTTCTGTCTCTGCTCCTGGTCAAATCAAACGGACCAGCAGGACTGGCAGTTCTTTGTCTGAGTTCACCTCCCAAGCTCCCAGTGAAAGTCCCTTCCCACTGGTTGCTGGTAGAGTTCCCTCTGCTGGTGGAGTCCAGATTGCCTTTAGCTGAATTTTGCTGGGTTATCAGTCACTGCAACACCACACTGTTGTGTGCTTGCTGCTTTCCTGTGTCTGTCAGTCTCCAGGGACCCCTGTGCTGTTGTTCTGTCCTTTCCTATTTCCTGGAATGTGTCCTCACTGCTTCATCCTGATTAATTGTTTCTCCTTTTGTTTAAACATGTCCTTACCCTATTGTGCCATCTTGATTCGAAAAATGTTCCTATTATTGTTTCATTTTTGACAGTTTCATAGATTCTGGGATTTCCCCAAACCCTCTCCCCATATTGAATTCCTCCATATTGTTACAATAAAAAAATTCATAACCAGACATGATTCCTTCATTGCGGGTAATGACCATGCAGATAATCCAGCATCTTATTGTCCAGATAAATTCAACAGTTTCATTGGTAGACCATCCTTGGTCTGATAGTAGAGCTGGCAGAATATCATCCCTTCCAATGAAAAACCACTATTCAACTTCAACAGGAAACATGGAAATTTACAACATCATGAAGTTAACTGACATGGTACTGAGTGACCAATATGTTTGAAAAGGCAAGTTCTTAACCACATCCTGTATCTACTTCACTGACATTTCAATTTTAGTTTATGTACAACCGGCTTCTATAAACCGTAAAATGGCTATAGTGTACTATTCAGCTGTCTTGTGTCTATTTTCTTTTTTATATTTAGCAACTCATACTATTCAAGCGTGGTTTTTAATGAACTTCACAAATTTTAGGATAGTCCAAACAGGCTTATAACTCTAACAGGCCATATGTTAACAATTGAGGAGCAGAACAGTTTTAGGAGGAGTGTGCAGAGAAATCTTAAATACCTTTGTGAGGAATAACTGATCTTTGTGTCCTATCTAGTAAGTTATATGGGAGTCCAAACTGACTTTTTCCTGTCTGTTCTATGCTTTCCTTATTGGCCTCTGTCTATCTGATCTAATTTTGGGGGAACTCCTGAGCAATCCTGATGGTCATTGCAAGAGAGGATGGGGAGCCTAAGTTGGAACTAAGAAGGACCAGGGCAAGCTCCCCTCCCAAGTTCCAAATAGAAGTTTACTGTTCTTCTGTTTCTGCAGACACCTCAAGGCTCCTGGCTGTTGTTCTGATGACATTAGATCCTGTGAGGAAGGATCTGGGCTTCTTCCATCCCATGTGGGAGATCCAATAGGAATGGTTGACCTCCGAGTTCTTGCCCTACGAGGACACTCCAATTCCCTGTGATCTCCTTGCAGTTGGGATATAATCCTTGGTGAAGATCCGGAAGTCTCCAGGGTTAGGATACAAGTTTCCTCTTGTCCTCCTGTTCCACTCTGGGGTTCCCTCACGCACTGTGCATGTGACCTCCTGTTAAGAAGCTGTCAGGATCACTCTTGGATCCCACTGAATGTCTTTATCATTTTTGCTAATGTCTAATGTAAATTACCTGTTACAATCTTGATTGGTTATACTTAAACATCTTCCTCACACACTCTAAGAAGATTTCTCTGCCCTCCTGACCCATTACAGTATTAAAGGCATATCAGGCCTTTCAGTTCTTTGATATAGATCATGAGCAGTCTGACTCACATTGATTGTTGGTTCATTGATTACATCACAATATCATATTGCATGTGATACAGGCTGTTTGAGGGTATAATTTTGTGAATATATATTTGTGAATATGTATTCTATATATTCACTTCTAAGATTAATGAGTGAAAAAAAAAACAAAACAAAACCAGCAGGGGCCCTGTCTTGTGGAGCAGTGACCACATCCCAGCCAGAATCCCAGAATAGTATTGGTTTGAGTCACCGCTGTTCCATTTTCAATCCAGATGTTTGCTAAGGAACCTGAGTAAGGAATATAAGATGGCTTCAGTATTTGGGTCACTGCTACCCATATGGGATATTTGGATGAAGCTCTTGAGTCATAGCTTTGGCCTGCCAAGCATTGGTTATTACAGCCATTTGGAAGAGTAGATCAACAGGTGGAAGATCTCTCTCTCTCTCTCTCTCTCCCTCTCTCTCTCTCTGTCTTTGTATAACTTTGCCTTTCAAATAAGAAAATAAATCTTAACACAAAAATGAGCCAAAGCCATAGAATCATGGTCTACCTATACTTTCCATGTTCCATGTTCTAGGCTCAAGGTTTATTTACTCGGATGTAGAGCCAACACGATTATCCCAGAGATATCCATACCATCTTGATGCTGCAGTTTAGATTTTTGCCATCTCACACCAAAGTCCCCTATATAGGGGTATTTCTGCTCCCTCCTGCTGCCTATTACTTTTTGATAATTAACACTCATTCCTTGATGAACAAAATACATATCCAAACAAATCACAGACTGAGAATACAAAGTGGGAAACACTGATAAACTCACCAGTTACATGACAGCTAACTTCATTCTTTATATCATGATGCGACACATCCACATCAGATTTAGGAAATAGTTGTCTATTTTAATCATCGTGTGTCATAGTGAACCAAGACCTTCGAGATTTTAAGTCCTTTTTTATGAAGTTTCCAAGTTCCACAGGGGGAAAAATATTACTAAGAAAAGAAACAAGATACTTTAAGAGATACAGATGTAGAAACAGTTTACCCCTTACTTAAGAAAATAGCAGGCTGAAACTAGGTGATTTGATAGGCAGTAGGGATGTTGGTTAAGAGAATGCGTGAAAAGTCCTGACAAAGCTGAGATGCAAATACCATCCAACTCACCCAACACTTTGTCATCACATAAACGCTTTTGATGTTCTTATATCTCTACCCATATTCATCTATCTAATGATATATTTATCCATGTGCATGTGTCTGTGCATATGTGTGTGTATGTGAAAAGAAATTGATGCAGGTATCACAAAGGCTTTTTTTTTAACTAAAAAAATTGAGGTCCCTGCATGGTAGCCCATGTTAATGTTTGCAAGAAATGAAAATTTGTATATTTATTATTATTTTGAAGCAATTTTTCCAACATTTAGTTCTCTGCTACATCTTTAATATTTTCACTTACATTCAGTGTTCTTACCCTAACTCAGATTATTATTTTAGAACAAAAGCAGTTATTCATATTGTAATGAGATTTTCTATTAAGTGTTCTGAGTAAATTCACATTTAAAAAAGTACTGTAGCACAGCCTAGGTCCCTGGCCTGGGAATTTCAGCCCACCAGCTGCTTCAATGCAGATGGCACCATGTTAGGTCAGGCTGCCAGGGCACCAATGGCACTGGGTGAATCACTCTGGCTGCCCAGCGATGAGCTCTGGGGACTTGGCATTGGCACAGGTGAAGGCAAGTAGGAAACTGAGAGTTCATATCCAGGTGATGAATTATCTCCAAGGAACTTCCATGGACATTACCACTATTTTAGCAGGTAAGCAAGGGTGCTCAGACTGAGTTGTTTGGGGTGGGAAACGGTAAGGGTCAGACAAAATTACCAGTTTACCTAAGAAGTCTGAGCTGTAACAGTTAACAACTATCACCAAATACCACTCACAGGCAGATACTGAGGCTGGGATGGGGTCCTTTCTGGTAGGGCTGGATCAAGGTGCCCACCATTGTCTAGACCATGACAATGAGCAGCATGTGAGTGAATCAGGACTGGAGGCGTATTTGTGGGGGCATATGGGTTCTCACTTCTCTGAAACAACTATCTCCATTTAGCACACACAAGAGCTGTGGCTGGGAACAGGCCTCGTTAGGTTACTGAGGGGACATTCTAGCCGTGTTGGGGTTCTCACTGATGACCATGAGAGCCAGAATGGGGTAATGGACGAGGCTGGAATGGCAGTGGGCTTTATCTGGTGAGCACCAGACTTGGTTAAACTATAGCACCCACTGGTACATATGGAAGCCAGCATGGGTGCAGAATGGACTGAGCTAGGTCTCACCTCCCACTGAGCCACTGATAAGATCAACCTCACAGTCATGTTTAGAGATAACAATTCTGCAGATATGCATCACAAAGTTCCTTGCATCACAGATTTATGGGGACCATTTACTCTGGAAGTTTCTAGAGATATACCACTGTTCTCCAAAATCATTTTGTATGCTTGCCATCTCAAGATGAGTACATTGGAGTAAAAATGTTCTGATACCAATACTTCATTAATACCACTTACCCATGGACAAATGTAATTTCCATTCTTAATAACATTGACAAAGAAAACCACTTTGTTTCAGATGTGGATTGAATCATGGATTCAGATATTAACAGGATAATAAGTTTTATTCCTACCTAGCTATACCAAATGTTTTACTTCGTCCAACAACAGAAAGGAAACGGGCTTATTTACATGAATGACTTTCCATAAAATTGTACAATGACTATTCTTCAGCTCTTAAGGTATTTTCCAGGTGATGGCAAATTAGTATGAATGATGACTCGAAACTTACCTGAGTCCTGCTCATTCTCTCCATGTATAGGGATATCCCAATATGATGGAAGGTCTGCACTTGTCTCAAGTGTGACATTCTTTGGTTTTCATCTCTAAAAAAAAGTGGGAAAAGTGGAAGAGAAATCACATGTCATTTTTTAAGTCACAAGTGAAAGACAAACCTATGCTCTGCAAAACACCAAGGCAAAGTTTTTGTCTTTAAATATCTGGAATTTAATACATTTTCTGTTCCTATGATGCTTTCATACTTATTCTTTCCTCCATCACTCAACAGGTATTCATGTGCACATACTTTTAAAACAAAATTACAGTCACCATGCATTCTCTAAGTCTCATTTAAGCAAACACTCTAGAAATCTTTTAAGGCAGAATATTCCCAGGGAAAAGTCATGTTCCACATTTTTTTAGCACAGTGAATACACCTTGAATGCGTAACAAAATTTCAGATAATAAGATCAGTATAATTTGCAAAAGGAACAAGTGGATGAACCATATAAGGGTTTAGTTAACTGAGAAAACTGGACGTCCCAATGGCCACTATATTTCTTCCTCTAATTTCTGAGACTGCTGTTAATTTTTCTTTAGGACCAGCCAGGTTGTATTGCAAGACTCTAATGAATCCCTTCCTTGCCCTTGAACTTGTTAAGCTCTCCAGCTTCTACGACTTTGTCTGGCAGCCTGCTCCACTTCCTAATGACTTTTTGCAAGAAACAGAACCTCCTGATATCTAACACGCTGCCCTGTCATCTGCTGTTTCGCAAGCTTACTTCTGAAGCTAATGACTTGAGGCTTTTCTTACTTTCCCTTTTGGTGATGTTCAGCCAGTGGTAAGTAAAAAAAATAAAAAGGGGGAGGGGTGCAGAATATGGGCAAGGAAAAAGAAAGAGTGAGAGAGGAGAGTGACAGAGAGACAGATAGGAGAAACGCTATAAATACAGGCCAGACCCTCATTATAATGCAAGACATCAGCAATTTAATAAAAACAACTCGTCCAGAATGCAGCCATAAGGAAAGAATTTCCACAATCTGTTCATCTGCATAATTAGTGATTGAGGACCTGGGAACAGTTGGAACATTGCTGAGGAAGGCCCAGGTCATATTATTGATAACATAAATAACAAAGATACAGATTTCCCCAAACTACAAACATCAGAATGTAACTAACAACAACCTAATAGGAGCACAGAAAACAAACAGAAAGCAGATAAACTCTGGAGCTGGGCAGGCACAAGGCTGGAGTCAGGCACATCATTCATCAGTCTAAATACCCTCGGGTTTCTCAGAGTCACCTCAAGACAAGAAAACAGTCAGTCCTTGCCTGTGGTGCTTTCTGTGGAACACATAGCACATACCACAGCTGTGAGTATGCACGGTCCACGAGGCAGGCTGTGCTTGGCACACAGGGACATAATTCACTTTGAAAAGAATTTGCATTGCTAAACTTCATTATTTAACAGCACAGGGAGGTGCGGTAAGAGAGTACTACAAATACGGTTTCATGTTAGAACTGTGTTGAATTCTATAGAAGAGACTAATAGATATAGTTATTACATAAAATGAGTTAATTATTCGTCTCCATTATAAAATGATGTGCATTTGTATTGCCAATTTGAGAAGGGCTATAAGAACCCTTAAGAGATAGAATTCTGTCTTTGCATTTCCAGCTGGCCCCACACGACTGAGAAGATAATGTACCCTTATGGTTTGTTAAGAGTCTCGCTAAAGAATGATAAAGCAAATTAAAACTCAGAAGAGTTCAGGAATCCCTTAGAACTTTCCTACCCAAACACCATCATTGGTTGGCACATCTTGGGTGTGAACTTTCACACAGATGGAGATAAAATTTCCAAATAATTATTTTTAAACCAAGTATCTGTTACATGGAGATTGCAAGTGAAGGTTGTACAAGATCTACAAGTTCTTGATAAATTGGACAAGGTGTACACACATGCCTCTAAATCCAGGCCAGTTAGGACACTCTGTGCTTCATATGTGGTGAGATCTTCCTCACTGTGTGAACAAAACACTTTATTCCATCCTAGTTTGTACGGGTGACAGCCCTAGAGACAAGGAAAGAATGATCAGGGCACATAGCTCCATCACACATGACTGTCCCTAGGGTAAATAACATGAGCAATTTTAACACTGAACAATAGAAAGGAAAATAGTAATACTTTTAAAGTATTCTTGGCTTTGTACACTCAGGCTCTGGAAACCACACACATACCTGCGGTTTTTAAATATTCTTAAGACACCAGAGGGAACGATCTTGTCTAAAAATTGTGAATGAGATAAAAGAAAAGCATGGCCCTTCAGTGGGAAATTACCCTATACATGTAAATTTGTAATGATTCTACATTGTGTGGTGGGCTAGCAGGCCACTAAAACTTAAATTCATCATTTTTAAGAAACTGAAAAACAATCAGGGGAATTGGTATTTTTTAAGTTAAATATCATTTCATTAACCCGTGACATACACATATTTAATTATTATATTCAGCAAATATTAATTGAGTTTCTGTTATGCACCAGACACCCTTTGTAAGCCCAAAGATCACCAGTAGACACAGTAAACAAAAATTTCCCTGCTCTTGTCCAAATTGAGTAACTGTGAGTAAACAAAGTAAATGAGCAGGAAGTTACCCAACCAGATCTCACATTCTGAAAGAAAGTTCTTATATTTGTAGCATGACCTCTGTGATTCGGGAATCATGCTGATTCTGAGTAGGTGCCTTTAACTACCAACTGGTTTGGAATGATTGGCAGGAACCATTGATGGAACTCTTGGATACAACAAGAAATTAAGTACAGGGAGGCTCCAAGGAACTAGACACTAAAAAATTTAGTCTTTGTGTAATTATAGATGGTGGGATAAAGTTAGATATCATGGATCCCTACAAATTGCATCTGTGATTACAAAAGAAATTGGAGCTCATGATCCAAGGCCATTGTGCATTAGGAAACTCTGACCTGTCTTTGTACTAATTTATTGGATCATGAAACATGACTGAGCAGTGGTTCCCAGACTTACAGATTTCATAGATGGGTACAATTGAAATACAGAAACAACATAAAGAAAGGGAACTACTGTAGGGGTGTCAAATTTTAATTTGAAATCAGGATATGAACACATATTTAACTAATTTTAGAACTCAGAAAAAGAACAGAATAAATTGAAACTGCCTCTCAGGAAGCTGAATTGTCATTTTTAACTGGCACACATTAACTGTCAGCTAGGGATAGGTCAGTATGCTATGGGAAATGATATCAGCAGTGCCCTAATTTCAGTAGTTTAAAATATACTACACATTATATTAAAAAAAAAAAACCTACAGATTTGTGGGGAGGCAGAGATGGTTGTTCCTTACTGATCAGAGCTAATGCAGCAAACATCCGGTTTTCAGACTGATTGCTGTGCCACAGGGAAAAAGAGAGACTTTGAAACAGCAAGAAATGGTCCAGCCCAGGCAAAGCATACATCACACCTATTACCATGCATTGGCCAGAACTAATCATGTGGTCCTATCCAACAATGAATGCAGGGAGTGCAAATTTACCGTGTGCTAGGTGAGATGGGAATATTTGTCAAATCACACATATTTAGCAAGCAATACTGATGAGTACTACACTGTTCTCATTTTCATTCAGTATGAACTATCGAAAGAACTATTCATGCAGAGCTCTAAGTTCATATCTAAAAATCGTCAGTGTTGAAGTAAAAAGAAAGGACCGCGTATGTGATGGATGGAAGGAATGTTCTCTCTCAAAGTAAGAATTTCTTTAGGAATATGTGCAAATTTTTCTTAGATGGACAGCACCCAAGAGATACCTGGTGAGCGAGCTCTACATGGTCCAAAGTGAACAAAGGAGTAATAAGAACAAGAAGGCTTCTGGAAGTCAATTTTCCTCAGTAGCATAGTCTCTTGCAGCTGTCAACAGTATCATGCTTTTCCTAACATGTTCTTAATCCACCCCCTCAAGGATGATTATTTCAATATTAGCTCAGCAACCAAGCATCATCTGAACAGGTCTGAGTCAGCCCCAAAAAGCCCAGCAAGATCATGCTGACCCTCAATGTTACATAAGAAAGAAAAAGCAGCTTAGTTTCCTGTGCTGTGTGCTCATTTGGTCACGGTTGTTTTGCTCTATGTTGTTGCTTTTATCGTTGTTAACACATGTGGCAAAACCAACTCTCAACATTAAGTTAAATCTCTCCACTCAGCTGTTCCTATTAAGCGATGAAGCAGGAAAGTCTTATGCTGCTTTATGGAAATTTTGATTTTCAAAGTAATAAACAAATCTCAAAGGAACCAGAAAGGAACTCTTGGATCCACGCCACACACACTGTGTGGGCTCAAGAAACTGTATTTGATGATGGCAAATTTCCTTTTCAAAACACCCTCAAACAAATCTTAAGTTCCAGAAATGTTTTCTGGGCCCAAGTTGCAGTGAATTTTCCTTGGAAGGCCTCAAGCAAGATGAATGACTAATGGAACGCAGATAGACCTGGTACCACAGTGAGGGAGTAAGACAATCCAAACACAAGTGCAATTAGATCCAAGCCTTTGATTCTATATCGCTAACAACTAATGATCAAAAGAGTTGTTGAGGTGGAGGGGAGGTCAGTTCTGTTTCATAATATAATAAAATATGTTAAATTTCAAAATTAATGATATAATTCTTTCAATTCAATGTTTGGTCCCTGTCCTCACCAACTCCCAGGAATGCTTAGCTCTTCTTCCTAAATGTAAAGTTAACAATTTAAAATAACAGAGAGCTATAGGATGGGTGAAGTTTTCTTCATCGTTGGAAGCTTGCAAACGTCTATCTGCTTTACCTTTGAATTCATTATAAATTGCTCATACAGCATCAGAACATTCTATATAGGGTTTTGATTGGTGAAAATATAATTTGTTGTACTGGAATGCTTCAGGATTAAATATTAGCTATGAGTGAATGGGGATATTATCTGCTACTGAAATCAATATGGAAGAGCTAACTGAAGGCCTATGAACAACAAAATTGGCTTTTTTAAAAAAAGAATATTTATTGTATTATTCCATAATACAATTCCATAGGCTATTGATCTTATATTTTGCACGAAGGTTGCCTTACATCAGAGATAGCATATGATATTTGTCATTTTGAGATTGACTTCTTTCAGTGAGCATAATTGCTCTCTAGTTAGGACCATTCTGTTACAAATGGTAGAATTTCATTCTTTTTAACGGTTGAGTAGGATTCCACTGAGTAGATGTACCACAGATTTTTCATCAACACCTCTTTTGATGGGCATCTGGAATATTTCCATGGCCTTACTATTGTAGACTGTGCTGCTATAAATATAGGATTACAGATCCCTTTCTTATAAACAGATTTAATTCCTTTTGAATATATTCCCAGAAGTGGAATAGCTGGGTCATACAGCAGGTCAATTTTCAGTTCTCTTAGCACTCCCCATACTAGCTTCCATTAGTGGTTGTACTAGCTTACATTCTAACCAGCAGCAAAGGAGGGAACCTTTTTCTCCACATCCAGGACAGCAGGCATTGTTAGTAGAGTTCTGAATGAGGCCAATATCACTGGAGTTAGATGGAACTTCAGTGTGGTTTTTATTTGTATTTCCCTGACAGCCAGGGAGCCTGAGCCTTTTTTTCACATGTCTATTATCCATTTGAATTTGTTCTTTTGAAAAATTTCTGTTCATTCTCTTCACCCATTTCTTTACAGGGTTGTTTTGCTGTCATTGAATGTCTGAATCTCTTTGTAAATCCTGTATATTAGTCCCCTATAGGTTGTGTAGTGTGCAAAGATTTTCTGTCATTTCATTGGTTCCTTTTTCTTTAATGTCTTTTTAAAAATTTTTTAGGTCCTTGTTCCATTATAACTGATTTATGAACTTTGACATAAAAAATAAAAACATTAAAAAAGATGAAGAAGGATACCACATAAAGATCAAATGATATATTCAGCAAGAAGAGATCACCATAATAAATGTATAGATACTAAATGCCAGGGCACCTAATTAGGTGAAACAAATATTAATGGATTTAAGGGGAGAAATAGACACCAATACAATAATTGTGGCAGGCCTTAATACCCCATTAACATCAATGAGCAGATTGATGAGACAGAAACTCAGCAAGGAAGCAGCAGAGCGCACCGAGACAGTAGAGCAAATGGACTTAGTCAATATCTACCGAACCTTTTATCTTACAGAGAATACACTCTTTTTATTTATCAGTACATGAAATTTTCTCCAGGATTGACCATGTTATAGGCCACAAAACAAGCTCCCACACATTTTTGAAAAATTCAGATTGTACCATGCATCTTCTCAGAACTTCGTGGAGTAAAACTGGAAAATAATAGGTCAAAATAGCCCAGGAGACATGCAAAGACCTGGGGACTGAATGATATGGTGCTCAATGAACAATGGGTTAGAGAGGAAACCAAAGGGGAAATAAATTACTACCTATTCAAAACTATAAATTTGCTTGAAATTTTTAATAATGTACCTTAGATGTAGACTTCTTTCTAACAGGTAGAAGGGTACGTAGATGGGTTAGTAGATACATAGGCAGATCGTTTTTCAAAGAAAGGAAAAATAAGCACTGACTCAAGCCGCATAGTCAATAGTGCACTGGGCAAAGATTCAAGCCCGAGTCTCTAACTACAAAGACAGTCCTCTTCCACTATATACCACAAAGTCTCTTCAGAAATTATCTATTCACTAAAATATGTGCCAAGCCCAGATGGTTTTACAGCTGAATTCTATCTAGCTTTCAGTGAACAGATAATCCTTATACTATTCAAAACATTTCTGACCATAACAAAAGATGGAAAATGTCCCAATTCAATTTGTAAAGCTAGCATAACCTAACTTCCCAGACCTGATGAAGATAGAATAAAAAGCTAACAATAATTTAACAAATAAATTTATAAACAATATAGTACCTACATTGTAAAACTTTGCAAATTAAACCAAAGTGTCTATTAAAAGAATCACATACCATGACTAGCAGGAATATATTGCAGGAATGCAGGGATAGTTCAACATCATTAGAATATACTGGATATAACTCATCAAGTTGATGCTAACTGAAAAAAAACATTAATTCATTGTTCTGTGTGAAGAAACAGCTCTTTAGAGCATAACTGCTATTTTCAGTTAAAAAGAGAAACTCAAGTTTATAAAAGAGAGAATGCAACAGCTCCTGAAATACTTCATTTAATAGTGAGAGAAAACAACATATTCATAAAAATACTAAAACAATTAGTATTGAAAAATAGAAGACAAGGAAATAATGATAATTTAAACAATAACAATGTGTGGAGAGTTTAAGAGGAAATAAAATGTATTATGATAGAAAGAGACAAAATGCTATTTGAATATAAATATAATTTCAGATTTATTAAGAATACACTAGAACTAATAGCATCACTAACAGAATTTATGTGGTTAAGTACAAAATTGATAAATTGAAGGACACATTATGGCCTAGGATTAAAAAAATACGAAATATCCAACTTATTTCTTCTCATTAATAAAGATATTAATGAATTTCCATCAAACATCTAATTGGGGTATCTTTTTAGTATCAGAGAGAATAATTTAAAAGTTCATTTGGAACATCAATGTTTGATAAATGCCAAGAAATCTATTATAAATAAGAATGGAAGGAGAGGCCCCCTTTTTATACTAGACAGTAAAACTAGTAAGAAGATAAGAGTCCAAGGGGAAAGTTTTGCTTTTTATTTGTTTAGTTTATTTCATTTTTTAAATTTTGCCTGTTATTACCCAAGACATCTACAATGCCTGGAGCATAGCATGTGCTCAAAGCTGCCAATCTACTATTTAAACACATTTAGTGAATGCGATAAGAAGGGCATGGCTTTGGCCTGAGAGACAGCAGGTCAGAAGGGGAAGAGTGGAGAAGGCAATGTAAGTTTTTATTGCATGATAAAAGTGGCATTCAGTTTGATGGAGAAAGATTAAGTGTCTAGTGAAAGGTTTTAAGATTGCTGGCTCAGTTGCCTCCCATGTAAGAAAATAGAGTGAGATCCTTACCACAAAATAAACAAATGACCCATTTACTAAGGATTTAAAATTTAAGTATAAATGTTATGGACTTGAATTGCCCACAACTTTACTTATATTGGATGTCCCTGACTCGCATCTGCCTAAAGCCCCATTCCCCGGGTTTCACAGGCCTAGTGGGATTTCCCTGTCCAAATTAAACTTGACTCCCTTTTACCCTTTTTTTCAGCATTCAACACCTGCTCTTTCTTTCTGGTCTGTGTGATTATTCTCCGGATCCCTACTCCAATGGGATGAAATGTTCTTAGGAGGAATTTGCTTTCCAGATGTGTCCTCATGGCTGTATTACTGTATCCTAATTCATCAAGTAGAACCTGACAGAAAAACAAATGTGCACAAATTAGTGAGATTGTAATATTAAGCATCTATTGTGTAACTACATGTTCTGAAATCATCTATGCTGGGAAAATGACTATTAAAGGAGGCAAAAAAATAAACCACCTGTTATGAGATATTGAAAATAACGCAGTAAGGTAATTTTAAAAAATGAAAAGAAAGTAAGTGGATTAATCATGAAGAATGAAGAGAAAATATTCAGGGTCATTGAAAGTGGAATTAAAAGATCATGTAGTGGGTGCTGAGATGCAATGGGTGCCCCATAACAGATCCTGACCTCTGTACATGTGCCCAGGAAAATAGCAAATGATAGCTCAAGTACTTGAGTCTTGTCACCCATGTAAGAGACCTACATTGACTTCCTGGTTCTTGGCTTTAAGCTGGCAACAGACCTGGCTGTTGAAACCAGCCATTGGGTAGAAGATCTCCCCCTCTGTTCACTCCCACAATTTCTTTACTTTTCAAGTAAACAAATAAAAATATTTTTAAGAGGATAATTTATCTTGGTGCAAAAAATTGAAATCCAGGCATTGCTTTTGATATTGTTTGCATTTTCCATAAACTTTTGGAGACCACTCATAGTAATGAATAGAACTATTGCACAATACTTCAAAAAAAGTCCAAAATACCTGCATTTTTGTAGGCATTGCCTGACGAGTCTTATGTGCAACAACTTATAGATTGGGGAGTGTGAATCTAACCTTGTGGCTGGAAGGCTCATTTTCTATTCAATGATTACTTATTGGGTCAAAGGGACAGCAAAATCTTTGAGAAATTATCTAACCATTAGATCAAAAAAGCACCTGATACTCCTCCTCTGAAATGAATGACTCACAATGTAATCTGTCGTTTACAAGAGGTGCCTGACTTCAGGTCCTGACTCTGCCTTGGAACCCAGCTTCTTGTTAACATACGTCACGGATGCAACAAATCTGGGATGAGTACTTGGATCTCTGATGCCCACCCAAAAAAGAGACATCTACTCAGTCTTGGAACCTGACTTCCACCTGGCCTAACCCTGACTGTTGTTGGCATTTTGGGAGTGAACCAAGGGCTAGAAGGTCTCTATAGGCTTTTGTGTCCATCTTTGTATTTGCCTTTCAAATGAATATAGGATATAAATAATATTCTGTTATTGAGAGTATGATTAGCCTGATGTTGACAGATATGAAGAAATAAAAAGCACACTGAGAACTTACCTTTCCCCAGAGGAAACCTGATTTGATGCAAGATGAGCATATTTGATCATTTTGAAATGAGATTCACACATTGCCTGTATCTCTTGAGGAATTCAGAGAAAAAAGTATAGAACCTGTTTTCTCATCTCTAAAACATAGGCGCACAATAACCATCTCACTGCCAAGGACAATATTATTCACCCCTCTTTCCTTCACAATCCTTCCCAGCAGAATTTTTGAGCAGAAAAAGAAAATTTTCAAGAATTCCCCTTCTAATAGGGAGAAAATGCATATCCAATTTGCTATTAGATAAGGCTCATTCAAAAGAAACGTCCAAGGCATTTTTAAGTACGGATTTCATCAAAAGACATGTAGTCCAACATGAGCATATTGATTTTATTCTACATAGGCTTTCTGCAGTTTCAAACATTTGTTGTAGTGTGGGACAAGATTTTTGGCATCAGTTTAGTAAAATGTTGGGTTCTTAGCTTGCATAACTTGTGCCTATAATGAGCAAATACAAAGCCCTGGCTCATTCTGTGCCCTCTACTAACTTCAGTGCATCGCTGACTTCCCTTTCCCATCTGCAGCCCAAGAAGGCTTTTTAAGGCCCTGCCAAAGCCCAGAAACCTGTATTGCAAACTGTGAAAGCATCCACAATACAGAATTCAAACACAAACTTGTTCTCCATCTTTCAGGGTCCTGCAAATTAAACAAGAGTCCAGTGTCATTGTCACCAAAAATGTATTTACAGCTTCACTTACTGCAACTCTTCATAAGCGTTCAGCACAGAAATTTTGGTAAGCTTCATGGATGTCACCAGAAATGCCTTGCAAAGTGAACTGTTCATGGGTTACTGGCAATACGATGATGAAGAGCTCCTATAATTTCTTTTAAATTCATCAACTGCTCTATTGTTAGACAAAAATGTTCTGATAAAACTGTTCCTCTTGTGAATTCCTGGTATGGTGAGGTATCATTCAGCCTTTTATTTAAATAGTGTGGAGTAAGCTTTTTCTTCATTAGTAAGCTTAGAGTTGGTCCGAGTAAGCCATATGTCATAGCTATAATGACATGTGACAATAATACACAAGAAGGGAAACAATATTCCTAGTAACACATTTTCACATATATCACCTTGTCAGTTCCAATTCATATCTATCTTTATTGTGTAAATCCTGTATTTCAAACACTATACAAAGTGCTGGAGGAATGGATAACATACAGCTCTTGCCTTGAAAGCAATGACAGATGTGTAAACACTCCTTTTCAGCACAGGATGGCAGGTACAGGAGTCAAGGCAAGGAAGACAGGAGCACTGAGATTGCACACTTAATTCAGTGTTGGTAGGGGAAGTTTATTTCCTTCCCATTTATTTTGCAAAGTAAACTGAATAAGATGTCAATTCTCTCTTGATTATTTTTTGGCTAAAACCTGAAGAGTAAGAGACAGAGAAATACTCTTTGCAGTAGGTACTTTGTCCCCCAATTCTGAAGGCAGTAGTAGCATTGACAGCAATCAATTACAAGCTGAAGAGTATTAGTAGATGATTTGAGTATTTGTATATTAAACACTGAATATAGATATATGTTTTCTCAGAAAACCTACAAGGCAAATTTCATTGCCTCTATTTACATATGTGGCTATCAAGGCTTAAACTTTATAGCTTTCCCTACCAATATCATGCTGCTCAAAATAGAGAGACTGGGAGTGACACTTGGCCTGTACTTTGATCTCATAAGCCATTTCCACATAGTGCTTCCCAATACCCGCTTCGTCCTGCGAAGACTTTGTTTTTAAACACTGTCAAAATCTACATCTTTCCTTCTCCTTTTAATATGCTTTTCTTGAACTTTATCTTGTCCAATTCCAAAAGAATCCAAATCAGTGTTATAGAGAGCACCATCTATATACCATGCACCTGAGTCTTGTTTCTCTTGCCTGTGGAGTAGGGCTAAAAAGACTTAACACAAGATTCTCAAGGACAGAAAGTGAAAAACATTTATAAAGTGCTGAGTATGATACCCTGGGAGGCACTGGGAAGGTAAGAGTTCTCAAAGCTATTAAATGTAGCATTCTAAGCCTCTGCTGAAAATCACAATCCAAGACATTTTTCAACAGTAGATTAAAAACTTAAAACTTCATGCCTCCCCTGCAATATTCTTTTTCAAATTGGTGATTTTCAAATGAAAATGATTTTACAGATCTTTTCATAGTCTTACAATTTTTTCATTGAACTAATATTAATGATCTATTCCCTAAGGACTCTCAATGTTTGATACTAATATAAGAACCTAAAATGAGAGTATGTAAGGCTAAATGAGCTAAGGGCACAAAAGAAATTCAAAATGATTTGTTAGGGAAGAATAGCTACTCTTTCATTTGCCTCCTTCAGGGAGTGAGTCCCTCCTTCTCTTCCTCTTCATCTCCCATATCCTAAACAGATTTCCTGAAAGACCTTCTGGTTAAGTTCTCATCCCCTTGGCAAGGCAACTTGTGTGCTGAGCCAGTCAGCTGTCTCATTGAGATTCACTGCCAGGTGGACAGCTTTGATGGCAAGGAGGTGGCGTTCCGCCCAGTTAAGCAGCTTTCAAGCCTCAAGCCATAAAGATGAGCTCCAGGCCCTCCTTCCTCCAGGAGGATACTGCAGACATATTGCCTGCCCTTGGAAGTATGGCTTTCCTGGGGTGCAAATCATTGAGCTGTGCAGAGCACCTTACTTATTGCTCGCTCCTCGGAGCACTCGAGAGAGACCTTGTCCAGTTTCTCGCGTCAGCTTTTCTCGGTTACAGGTGCTGTTCAAGTAATTAGCTTGAGTTTGAAGCAAGCAATAAGTTAGGGGAATATTTTTTTTTTCCCCAGGGAAAGCTGATCTTTATATTCACCAGGAAAAAAAAAACTGGACTGTAAGACATGTAGGAAATAAAAAAAGAACAATATCTGAGTGAAATTTCCTCTTTTCAATAGAACTTAAATGAATTTTGAGCTTGGTAAACTAATAGCTATTACACCTGAATTATATTATAGCTTTGACTATTTTATAGCAATGAATCCAAGAAAAAAAGACAGCCATATAGTCAACAGAAACACTGTAAAAACTGGAACCATCTTTTATATATTTGTTTCATATCGCATAGTGAATAAGTGTCCATTAAAATATAGATTTTTAAGAGGAAAGAGAAATTACCCATCAAATTACCAATCAGAGAGAACTAATATGGGGGAGACATGTTTAGATGACTCAGCCACAAAGACAGGCACTTCGAGATTTTGCAATTAGTACTTGTTTGGCAATGCCATGCTTTCATCAACTCACTACCTCTCATAACTGCAAATGAGAGAAGTTTTCAAGGCCACTAAAGGCTTTGACATTCTTCTACAGGAGTATGGTGAGTGAAGTTTGCCAATGTCCAACACCCATCTGGAAAGTCTAAGAGGCATAGGTGAGTCATTCAGCTGTGTAACGAATGAAACAGAAGAGAAGACTTCTCTGCAGTGGGGCCAGCTGCATGCCCAGAGTGTGTCGAGCTGAAAGATGTGTGAAGGCTTACTGATCCAGGGTAGATTTAGCCAAATTTGACACATTTTAAATCCTGCCCAAGAGAATGGTCTACAAAATGCTATGGGTTCCTGATGGAGACAGTTGATGTGCAGGACCACAGACAAACAAGAGGAAGAGCATCTAGACGCAAAGGGATTGACTACGTCATGAGAGATTCAAACTCGGTTCCAAAAAGAAACAATGGCAGCACACAAATGCTCAACGATGAGTGAGCCTGCCAAACGCTCAGATCGTGAAGCTGAATAGTCAAAGCAACAGTGAGGTAAGAACGTTTCTTTCTTTCCATTCTACCCTCTATATCTTTTTTTTTTTTTACACTCTTCCATGTTAGTAGTATAGAGAAGAAGAGGTAGAAGGTAGCAGTGGGAAAGAGGGAAGCAAGGCCACACGTCCCAGAGCTGCTCACGGCTCAGCCTGGGTTATTACCTACTGTGCAACTGGATTCCTAGGACAAAATGAAGAGTTATAGGTAGGTTCATACAGCTGATGGGATTTTTTGAATTGGTGCTTTCCATGGCAACTTAATGCAACTATAAGATTTTTTTCTTAACAGTGACCAAAAACATCATAGTGCTTCAGAGATAAGGAAAAAATAAAAATTAAAGACATAACTGACATAGTAAAAAAAAACACAGCAGAGTGTCATGGAAAGTTTCTGTTACAATGAATCAAATCTGCTGTAGTGGCTCCAAATGCATCCTCAGAAATTGTAACAATGAACGTTTGTAGCAGTGGCCTCACAAAGATTTATTTACAGGTACAAGCAGTGGGCTAATATGGCCCATGGGCTATAGTTTGTCAGCTTCTGTTCTGCATTATTATTTTTAAGGAGGACTGCATGGAATTCCATTCTGCAGTTTCAGCCAGATCTTATCTCGGCATGCCACAACTGTTTGGCGTTCTGCAATGAAAAGTGATGCTTGGTTGCATATTTTTGTCTATAAAACTCAATGCCGTTTTAATTATTTGTAGCCTGTTTCTAACGTGCCATTCCTGGTTCAGGTTCCCTTTTAAGGGTTTTGGAATAATGTTTGCCAAATTGATCTCAAGAAAAGTTGGACCGGTTTTTAGAATCACCAGCAGGACAAGAGGGTGTCCATTCTTCTACAATAGAGGTTGCCATGGAGAATGCTTTGCACACACATCTCATGAATGTAAGGATAAGCACATGGAGACTGGGATAGACAGTGCACCTACATTGGTTTGTTTGTTTCAGTCTTTGGTCCAGAAGACAGTGAGGGCAAACTCTGTTTCATGACATTGCTACTATCAGACATGCTGAGAATGGATTATTACCCATGTTTGAATTCTCTGGCTACTGTCTGGCATCATACTTCATTGATTTTGTTTCCGTGGGCTGCCACAGATGCAAGCAGAGTGAACAAGTGAACCAATCCGAGAGTGGGCACACATGGCAAATGCTAGCCCTACTCTCACCTTGTCGCACAGTGTGACCCTGGGCAAGGCCCTGTACCTCAGCTGTGCAGCAGTTTCACTGCAGAAAATGGGATAGTGGCCTCCAGGAATGAATCAGAAACGAAATAATGCTACTACGAATATCAGCTGTTAGGGAAAAGCATTTTTTGACTTCATAGCAAGGTGAGGCACAGGCACACAAACTCTTTAGAGATAAATGACTACAAATTACAAGCATCAAGATAATGGAGCCATACTGCTTTTCCACTATTTTGAAAGCCAACAGAGTTGTTCAACTGCTACACATTTTGTTATTAATCTGCATCATTCAGGCATCAATCTTAGCCCTTTTCAAACTCCATGAAAAAAGGTGTACTGTGGACAAGTCAAAGAGCTGTTTAGATACTGATACTCTGTCCTTAGAATTCACCAAAGATTTCCTTTTTTTTTTGCTACTTTTTGCCCTGCTTCTCTTGCCCTGTAACTTTTTTATTCCAACCTCAGCTTCTAGAAGGGCACTATGACTACATTCTGTTAAAAAAAGATCACTTCCCTATTGCTTCTTTCTATGTCTGCTAGTCTGGCTCAAGCTCCACTTGCTGCATCCTTCTATTCAATTCTAAGAGCAGTGTGGTGAGGTTATTTGTCTCCCTTTCTTCCCTAAAAGATACAGTGGGCATGTTCATGACCAAACATATCCAAAGTGGAAGACACAGACCAAGACTCCAAGGATTTTGAAAACTTCCTGTAAAAACTTTAGTGTATGGAATAAACCCCAATAGGCTGACTATTCAACAGCTTAACATCTACTCGGAGATCTCCCCACAAAATTATATCCATTCATATTTCTACCAATCTGAGTTTCTTAGATATGAATCATAGCATTTACTTTCCTGTCTAAACCTTTCAGTGACTGTCTTCTATATACAGAATTATGTAAAATGCCCTTGGAAGGATCTAAAGGGCATGTTGTCATCTGACTTTCACCTTGACTGTCCCCTTCAACGTTTTCCTCCTCCTGTTTTCTGTAACTTTCACTTTCAAGACCAACTGCTTCCATATTCTAAAGTTCAGTCAAGAACTTTGGAATCAAGTATCTGCATTGGAAACTTATGGCGTATTTTTTAAAATAATGCTATATGAAACGAAGTATATGAGAGTTTTCCGTGCTCTCTGTTGATTGTTATTCCTATAAATGCAATGACATTCTGAAAAGCCTAGCCAGGGGCCACCATGCATGTGCGAAGTGGGTGACTGGTAGGTCTGTTGCACATCCAAGGTTAAGACCACTGCTTATTCCATTTTGACTACTCACTCTTCACTTTCAGGCTCCCACCAAGGGATAGGATTGCTATTACCACAGAATGGTTAATCAGTTATCTAAGTCTTAATGTGTAAGTCGCTGTATTGTGAAACCCTCCTAACTTCCCCGATAGGATGCACTGCCCACTCCACACTGTTCCGTATGTCTCTGGACACACCGACTCATGAAATTATTACACAGTAAAATTCCGTTTTCTCTGTTAGAATATCCCTGTTAAAGAGGAAGTTGGTTTTTCCTTATATTGTACAGTGTCCAATCACATTTAGTGCCAGACATTTAGTGACCCTTCTAATGCATAATTTACTTTTGGAATAAAAAGGTGGTTGGGTGCTCAAGGACCAGTTACGTGTTGGTCCTGTTATATGGGCTAAACGAAAATGCTATCTTAATCAACAATTACACAATTGCTATCTTAGTCAACAATTGTAAGTTGGAGGGGACATTTTAATTTTTCATTTAACACAAAAATTAAGTAATTTGTCACACAGCTCATTACAAATTAGGGCAGCCCATCGTAAACAGCTATGATTATTATTATTACTATTATCATTATTATTATTGTAGTTTTACATTTATCCAAGGAGCATCAAAGCTTTAGACTCTCTGATATTAAGGATACTTTCATCCATTTCTAGTTTAATCTACTTTGGATCCTATGTATTCAAACCTAGCACTGATTATTATATCTTCAGGAGACTGGGTTAACTAAACACACACACACACACACACACACACACACACCAAAAAAAAAAAAAACTACAATAGAGTCCTAAGACAGTAAATTCATAAGCACAGAGTGGCTCAGGAAACCAAACATCTTAAGTTTAAATTCTAGCTCCATGGATAACAAAGTAACATAGAGCAGGTCATTTAGCTCTAGTTAGCTGAGGGCCCCTTCTTAAAGCAAGGATATTGGTAGCGTTACTTTTTACTAAAAAGAGTATGTATAGCAGTTAGAACCAGGCTGGACTCCTAAAAAGTGTTTTGTATATGGCAGCCATGAGTGTTTTTTTTTATTTTATTCATTCAAATAAAACAAATTTTACATATTTCATATAGTCTTAAGAGCATAACAACACTTCCCACCACCTCTCTCCTCATCCTTCTTTCACTTACATCCTCCTTCCTCCTTCTTGTATTTTTTAAATAATTTTCACAATGACATATTTTCAGTTCACTTTATAATCACAAGACTAACCCCCACTCAATAAAGAACTCAACAAAGAGTAGGCAGCAATATCACCTTTCCTGGACAGGACAGACAAGGGCTCTAGTAATAATCAAACCTTAACATGTTTGTGTTGCTGATACACATTACATTTTTGGTACTCTATTAGTTACAGTGTGTTTTCTATAATCAAATCAAAAGCGGGTTTCAGCTAAATGTCATTCAGAAAGATGCCTTGAAACCTGCATGGCATCCTTTGTATTACAGAATCTACATAGCATTTCATATGTATCGCATGCTCTCTACCCATTTGTGACTATTTTCTTTCATTTAATTGAGAGTTCACTGCACAAATAACCCCTGCCCAAATAGCTTCCTGGTTTGTCTCCTGGGAATTACCTTAGTAGGTGTCGTGTGGTCACAGGCTTAAGATTTATGGCATGTTTCTGTAATTGCTGTAATTTATGGTTCTTTTGAAGTCAGCATCTGAGCCAGTAGGAGACAGGTCCTACCTCAAGGGGAGCTACAGCCAGAGGCTCCACAGGACCAGGTCACAGCCTCAGCCTCTCCAAAATGGCTCCCAGTTCTCCTGCTGGTTGCCAAGGAGTAGAGCAGAATTTGGGCAACAAATCTGTCACCTAGCTCATGGTAAGACCTAGCTTCCACCCCAAGAACTAGGGAAGGAAAAGAGCCCCAGGAGATCAGTCGGGAAGCTTAGGATTCTTTCTTAAATGCCAAGATAAATGATTTAACAAAACAAGAAACAAAAACAGAAAGCTGACAGAGATCTCAGAAGGCCCATAAGATATTAGTCAAGTCAACAGATGTTTATTGAAAACTTGCATTAAAATCTGAGTTCGGTTTAAGCCTAGTCCCCCTTATTTCACACGCCAATACCTGCTCATGTGATTTCAGTGAGCAAACACTTTCAAGGCATCTCATGGTCACCTCTCCCAGCAACTTTTTTGCTTTGTGGATAATTTCTCTCTTTTTTTTTTAAGATTTGTTTTATTTTAATTGGAAAGGCAGATATCCTGAAAGGAGGAGAGACAGGAAGATCTTCCATCCGGTGGTTCACTACGCAAGTGGCCACAGCGGGTAGAGCTGAGCCAATCCGAAGCCAGGAGCCCTTTTTGGTCTCCCACGCGAGTGCAGGGTCCCAAAGGTTTGGGCTGTCTTCAACTGCATTCCCAGGCCATAGGCAGGGAGCTGGATGGGAAGCCGGGCCACCAGGATTCGAACAGGTACCCATATGTGATCCCAGCACATTCAAGGTGAGGACTTTAACCACTACGCTATTGCCTTTTTTTTTTTTTTAAATGAAATGAGATCCAGCGCTCTGGGTCTACCACTTTGTATGCAGTAAATGTCACTCCCTGGATAGCAGAAGCCTCTACACAGCACATGGGGTATACATGTCAATTCCATATACCCCTATTCAAACCATGCTAAATTCTGCAGGTATTCTAGATTTCATCTGGGGTTTCATGCAGAGCCATTTATAGAATAGCAAATATTGGATAATTGTTCAATTTGTGTTTGAGATCTTAAGGAAAGGTTTATATTCTAGTGAGGCTGCATGATAAACTGATTCCTGATAGAGATTTTCCTATCTGCAGCAGTGTAAATGCAATTTAATGTAACTGCTGTGTAGTTGTGCTCACCTTTGTCCTCAGGCTCTGAGCAGGGATACAGCAGCACAGACCAGAGAAAGATGATTCATTGGATCAGCCAGAATGGATCGTGCTGGCACTTTGTCTCTAAGCAGTGTAAATAACTCTGAGCATTCTCTCAGAATTTCTGTTTTCTCTTTCCTACAATGGAGATAATTAAATCTGTCTCACAGGGACATAGTGAAGTTTAAATTGATACTTTTGTGTGTTTTGCTCATACTGTGGAGTCAGCCTAGGAATGTAGCAACCTACATTTTATCAAGCTGAAAAACTTCTCTCACCGATCAAGACTTAGAAAAACATGAATTATTCTCCGAAGTCTTGCAGCCTTCATTTCTCCTTCAGCCTCCATCACTCTGCAGAAGTGTGGGGGCTCACACTTAGGGACTTGTATACTTAACCCCGTGGCAATAGGTTTCATTATAAAGCCTTTCCCACCCCAACAGGAAGTGTTTTCAATGTTCCTGAAACATAATAGAGTGATTTTTCAATATATGTTTAGATAACAGTGACCCAGTAATAACTGATTATATGTCCTTTGTTTTCTTACCATTTGACTCATGCTTAATCACAATAATAACAACAAATCTTGTTAGCTCAATTGCCTAGAATAGATGCGTGCACACTTCTAGTTATCCAAGTTGCCTGCTCAAAATGACTGAAATGAGCTTATGAAGGAGCAATTTTCTACTCAGGCAGCTTTAGTAAGACCAAAAAAAGTAGAATGATTGATGTCATGGATGTGTTTATGACCCACACCCATAAGCAGATCTGGGCATAAACCCTGATAAACCCTTCTGGTCTCCCAAAATTCATAGGCGATTTTGAATTGAAGCATTCCTTGATTTTAGATATTTATGGAAATTTAGAACACAAGCTCCTGGAGGGCAAGGTTCTTTTCTGTTTTGTTGATTAATGCTAACTGACCCTGCGAACACAGTGACTATTTGTGGAAATAAAATGAGCAATACTGAAGAAACCAATAAACCCAGGATAAACTAGATTTTCAAATACTTCACAGGAAGTTCCATTATGCTATAGAGTAGTTTGTGTATGACTCATTTTCTATATGTCAATCTCATTTAATTTTTAATTGTCATTTAGGATTGATTATAATCTGATTACACCAATTTAAAAGTGAAGTTGCATTTTTAATTTAAAGTTTGCACACTTTACTGCAGTACTCGTCTCCACTTTTAAAGTTTGTATCGAACAAGAAAGCATAGATGCACAGTGTGTATATTCCTGGGATGTTGAAGGCACAATGAAGTCATGGATATTTTAACTTTCATTGTGTATATTTCCTCCAGTCTTAAAATGGTCTATGGGCACAGGTGATATCTCAAATGGAGGAAATGCTATTGAATTTGCAGACTAATATGGCATTTTGGGGGTACAGCTTAGTGGTGCAGCAGGCTAGTCCTGTACCCTGTGGAGCTCGCATCCCATATGGGTACCAATTCATGTCCCAGATGCTCCATTTCCAATCCAGCTCCCTGCTTGTGGCCTGGAAATATCTGTACAGCTTAAGTCCTTGAGATGCTGCACCCCCATAAATAATGCATAGGTTCTGGGCTCCCATCTCCCAATCAGCTCAGCTCTCTGGTTATTTTGCCCATTTGTGGAGCGAACCAGCAGATAGGAAAAGATCTCTCTCTCTCTATCTCCTTCACTCTTTGTAAAATCTGCCATTCAAATAAAAACAAATCAATCTTTTTAAAGTACATGGTGTTTTTAAACTTCTAGTTTTAGTCTTTTCCCCATGGAAAACTGAATGAAAGCCTTCCAAGACACAGCTTACCTAATATACCTGCACATGTATTTTCGCCTTTGGAGCTTCATTTTCATTCATTCAAGTAGTCCTCACTGAAGTTGATCAATTTTGAAAGAGGAGATGTTGGTTTACCTAGGACAGTCCTGGTTTCAGTTTCTTATTCTGGTGTAACTGCTGTCAGGGTTTCCTTTCTGTCAGTCTATGGAGATCTCAGTGAGGAGATTGGTCACACATCCCATGGAAAGGTCATTATTTGCTACTACTACTACAGGAATAATAACAGAAATTTCCTTTACAATTAATATAAAAAATCTAGTTACAAATAAAATCCTGCATATATCCAGTGGGAAAGTTAGTCATGGCATTCCCCTACCTCTGCCCCAACTCTCCTCTCTCATTATTATCCTTGACTTTGTGGTTCATACCTAGCAGACTATGATCACTTACCTGGCTTTGCTGGCCTTAGGTACTCCAGAGCAACCTTTCATTTGCCAACATTATATTTATAGATACAATTCATCTAAAACATATGTCCTCTTGTTGTTTAATAGGTTTCTGTAAGTTGGGGTTTATCTAGGGGATAGTCTATGCAAACGTCAGGTGACCTCAGAAAAGTTTCTTCAGTGGTTAACTGTTGCATGCTTTTTGCATTATTCTAGAGAAATCCATTAAGGCATGTGATGATTCTACTCAGATTATTGACATCTTCTTTCCTGTTGAGTTCATTCACAAATGGGAGCCACTTTGAACTATATTGCAGGGGTTTAGGATAGACTCTTTTGCAGACATCTGTACTAAAACACTAGCAGCAAAGTATGACTTCAAGATAGCAGTAATTTATTGAGCCACATCAATTCTACTGGGATAAAGCATGAGCAATTTCCGTTTTGAAATGTTTTTGAAATATTGGAAGCCACTTTGAATAAGTTGAGTAATTAATCTCCACTATAAACAATGCCAGATATTAAAAATTTTAATGTCCTTGTTAAGACTGTATAATGTGTTTGAGCAGTGGGAGATGGAATTTGGCATAAAGTTATGCTTTCAAAATTATTAGCGAACAATTAAATACAATTAAAATTTTAAAACATTCAAAAGTGTGGTGAAATGAATAGCTGATTTATTTGAAAATGTAAGTAAAGTTAATAGGTCACTGGTCCAACTAACAAAAACTGAAAGAAAAATGGGGGGGGGGTGGTTAAAGAAGATGCAGATTAGTAAACTTAAAGATGAAAAAGGAGATGTTACAACTCATGCCACATAAACAAAAAGAATCACCAGGAACTATTACAAACAGCCATATACCAATCAATTGAAAAATCTAGGAGAAATAGATTCCAAGGCATAAAATTTACCAAGTCAGAGGCATAAAGCATAGAATAACTAAAGAGATTAATAAGATGCAAACTGAATTTGTAATAACAACCTTCACAACAAGTAAAGACCTTCAAAACAAGACTTTCACAAGAGTGTGAAAAATTCCTGCAATTAAAATCATAAAATGTTATGAAAATATACAAAATGAGACACATGCAAAAATGGAAAAATCATACCTGCTTATGGATTGGAAACTTGGATCTATTCCAGAAATGCATAAGTACATGGTACAACATAAGTAGATCAATAAATGTGTCACATTAAAATTAAAATGGGTAAATTGATAAATAGAATATGGAAATCTCAACAGATGCCGATAAAGGATTCAATAAAATGCAATATTTTTAATGAAAGAAATTATGCAAATTAGATATAAATTAGCTCAACCTAGGCAAAGCCAGCATTACACTGAATAGAGAGAAGTTAAAATGTTTGAACTAAGATTTAGACCCAGACAAGGCTGCCCACTCTCACTATTGCTATTCAGTATGGTTCTAGAAGTTTTAGCCAAAGCAATTAAACAGGAAAAGTAATCAAAAAGATACAAATTGGAAAAGAGGCAGTCAAATTATTCTTATTGGAAAAATGACATAATACTCTACACAGGCAAATCAAACTACCCCACTAAGAGACTATTAAAACTTGTAAGAGAGTATAATAAAGTCGCAGGACATAAAATCAGTGCACAAAAGTCAATGGCATTTGTGCATACAATGTCATGATTGAAAAAGTGTCTCAAGATAATCCAATTTACAATGATTATCAAAAAAGTTACATTTCTTGAGATAAATTTAATCAAGGATGTTAAAAATTCCTACAGTAAAAATCACAAAATGTTATAGAAAGATACAGAATGAGACACATAGAAAAATGGAAAAATTTTACATGCTTATGGATTGGAAAAATTAATATCAAATGATTTTTAGTACCCAGAGCAATTTACACATTCAATGAGATCTCAATGAAAATACCAAGGGTATTCTTCACAAAACGAGAAAAAGTGACCTTAACAATCATGTGGAAATTATGAGACTCCAAATAGCTAAAGTATTCTTATAAAGCTGGAAATATCACAATCCTAGATTTCAAGGCATACTAAAGGTCAATTATAATCAAAGCAATTTAGTACATATACAGAAAGCAGAACATGAAATAAAATTGAAACCCCAGAAATTAATCCATACATGTGGAACCAACTAATCTTTGACAAATGAACTAAAATAAATCCCCAGAAAAAGAGCACTTGTCCTGGGAAAATTGGAGCTCCACATGCAGAAGTGTGCAGCAGGACGGTACCTTACACCTCATACTGAAATCAATTCACACTTTGATAGGAACTAAATCTATGGCCTGACATCATCAAATTTCTAGAAGAAAGCATAAGGAAAATATTGTAAGTCACTGGCCTTAGGAAAGACTTCTTGGATGAGAACTCAAAACCACAGACAATAAAAGCAAAAATAGACAAATGGGATTACTACATCACACTAAAAAAATTCTGCACTGCACAAGAAACACTATGCTGTGAAAAGGAAACTGACAGAATGGGAGAAATTATTTTCAAAATATGCATCTGATAACGAACTAACATACAAAATACATAAGGAATTCCAGAATATCAGTAATAACAAACAGTCCAGTTAAATGACTAGAGGGCATAAACTCTTACTTCCCAAAATATGAAATACAAACAACTGACACCAACAGAAAAAAAGGGGAGAGAGGTCAACATAACTAGCCATCAAAAATGCAAATAAAAGCTATAGTGAGGCTTTAGCCCACTCAGAATAATTGCAGCAGTACACTCACCAGTGGGAGAAACAGTTCAGATATGCACTGAGCAGTCTGGACACCACTTGGGAGGATCAGGAAGCAGCAAGTGCAGGTGGGTTGATGGGAGGTTTGGCACAGCCGTGGAAGACATAAAGGAGCAAAACCACTGACCTGCACCTGACTCTGTGGAGCCACAGGCAAGACAGAATATAGTATCACATAATTAGGCACGTAGCCTCTGTGACTCCACAGCACCGGAACAGCAACCCTGCAGTGTGCCTAGCACCTTACTGGATGTTGTAGGTCTTTGAACCAGGTAGAAATAAACAAAGTGAAGTTGGCTTTGAATTCCAGGGAAAATACTATCCCTGGAAAGCACCATCGATGAGACAGAAATGCAGACAGGAAGCAACAGAGCTCAGATAACAGAACAAATGGACCCAATTGATAGCTACAAAACTTTTCATTCTACAGGCATGAAATTTACATTTTTCATCTACACATGAAACATTATGCAGAATCAAATATTATGCAACTTAGGTTATAAAACAATTCTCAGTATGTTTAAAAAATTGAAATCATTCCATGCATCTTCTCAGACCGCCATGAAATGAAACTGGAGAATGGTAAGTCTTAATACTCCAGAAGTTATGCAAATACTTGGAAATGGAAGAACATTCTACTAAATGAACAATGGATTAGAGAAGAAATCAAAGAAGAAAAAAATAATCCCTTGACAGGAAGGCATAAATACAAATACAGTATACAAAACCCTGTGGAATGCCACCAAGGCAGTACTAAGAGACAAATTGATTGCAATTAGAGCCTGTATCAGGAAACAGGAAAGAAACCAAGTAAATGAGCTAACCACATGTTGAAGGAATTAAGAAAAGAAGAGAAAAATAATCCCCAAATGAACAGAAGACAAGAAGAAATCAAAATAAGGGAGGAAATATACCTAATAGATCCCAAAAGAACAATACCAAAAAAAAAAAAAATCAATGAATAAAAGAGTTGTTTCTTTAAACAAATAAACAGGATACCCCACTAGCCAAATATATCAAAGACATAGAGAGAAAGCAAGAACATGAAAAATAACAAAACAACAGATACCTTGGACATACACAGAATAATCAGGAACTATCACAAGCAAGTATATGCTAACAAATCAGAAGACCTCCAGAAATGGATAGATTCCTGGACATATGTATTTACCAAAACTGAATCATGAGGCAATAGATAACCTAAGAAAACTACAATCAGAAAATATATCAAATCAATAATTAAATCCCTCCCAATAAAGAAAAGCCCAGGATCAGATAACTTCACTGCTGAATCTAGAAAACATTCCAAGAACTGAACAGGATTCTCCACAAGCTATTTACAGAAGACAGGGAGCAAATCTTTCCAAACTCCTACTATGAAGCCAACATTACCTTAACACCAAAGCCAGATAGAGACACAACAGACAAAGAGAATTACAGACTGTTACTCCTGATGAACACAGATGCAAAAATACTAGTGTAATACTCCACAAAATACTAGAAAACATCCAACAATACATCAGCTATATGATTCTTTACGTAAGAGAACCAAAAGACTCCATAAAAAGTCTACTGGAACTTGGAAGAGGTTTTAACAGTTGGCAAGGTACAAAATAAATGATTAATAACATGTCCTTGTTACCAAAAGTTATATGCAGATTCAATGTAATATCAATCAAAATTCTAACAGTCTTCACAGAGCTTGAAAAAGCAAATAAAAAAAAGTAAAAAAAAAAAAAAAACCCACTCATCTTGATAAACAAGAGGCCACAGATAGCCAAAGCTATGTTGAAGAATAAGAATCTAGGCAGAGGATTCCCAATTTCTGATCTTGAGATATGTTACATGGCAGTGTAATCAGAACAGTTTAGTACTGGTAGAGAAACAGAAAAAAAGATCAATGGAAAGAATAGAAACCCAAGAGAGCCCACACTCTTACAGCCAAGTAATCTTCAACAAGTGGATTAAACATAACTCAGGCAAAAGGGAGCTTTCTTCAACAAATGTTACTGGAACAAACGGATAGCAGCCTCCAGAAGTGGAGAAACTGAACTTTTACCATAAGCAACAATCAAATCTAAATATATAAACGGCCAATCTCAAAAGGATACATAATGGTTGTTCTCTCTGATAGGACAAATTTCATACAAAATACAAAACCAAAAGATATATAGGCAAAGAAGTACACATTTGTAATCTCAGAAACACTATAATGAAGATTAGAGTATAAGGGAGCAAAGAAAAACAAGCATCTCTGGCCCCCAAATAAAAAAGTCCCCCTCCCCCAAAAAAACCTGATAAATATACCTTGTCAACAAGATCCTAAACCCTCTGTTAGTGTCATAACACAGAATGTTGGAGTCAAGATTGTAGCTGAAGGACTGTATTATTTTAAAACACAGAGGAAAAGGGCGAGGAGAAAAGGGTGAGGGAGAGACGGGGAAATGTGGAAAGCCCTATAAAAATGTATAATGGAAAATAAAATGAAAAAACCTAGCTCACATTCATCTCAATAGAATATCATTTGTATAAAATATTTGCAAATATAAACATTAAAATGTACATCCAAAATATTGGCGGGGATGATCTCATAAGTCTGCAGTTTGCATCATTTCATCTTCTTTGTTCTACTTTATTTTTGAAATTTTCTAAAATTGTCATGTATGGATACACAGCTTTTTCATTTCTATGAAGTCATGAGAAATTGTATTACTTTATAAAAACATAAAGAAATAAATCAATCTCATCTAGATTTTCATCACACTGGATAATCATATTATTTTAAAATTCTTGTTTTATATTTTGCTAACCCTTTCAATAAAAATGATATGTAGCATGTGAGATATTATTTTTATGTGACTCGTAACAAGTGAGAAATGTGGGCCAATTTGTTTGCTATCCACCACACTTTCATCAAATTCCTTTAGAAAATATCAGACCCATCCCCTCAGTCAAGAAAAATAGACACATGATGTTTATAGCCACAACAGCAACCTGTAGCAATGGAGACCATAAAAATATGCATGTCAAAGTCAGAGTTTCAGTTCTGAGAAAACTATTAATATCTTGACGTTGAAATTTTTTTGAAAATACTGATCTGCCTGTATAGATTAACAAATATTAGGTTATAAGGATGGTGGTGAACAACAGAAAGAAAACCTAAAGACTCCCATCATTCGGGAAACTGACTTCAAGTGAAGTGCGATACAACCTGAAAATAGCAGTTAGTTCTCAGAATAGAACTCCATATCCCAGGTTTTGATGATTCCATGACAAGTCCCACCTATGTTCCCAAACTCCCTAGGGACAACAGAGATGCTAGGACGGCTGCAAGGTGCACCGAGATTGAAGACTGTCCTGTTGAATCCTGGGAGGGAAGCAAGTGACTTTGCTGGTGTCTTTACCAGTGGATGTGAAATAAAATGTCCTTGACCTGGAAGGGAGTCACAGCTGTGATGAGAAAATTCCATGGTGCTGGGCTGTTTGAATCTAGCAGTCCTGGGATTAGAAAAGAGCACCACTACCATCACACTGTCAAGATGAAGCTCAAAGATCATACAGAAATGTGCTTCATGTCACAGAATGGTGATGATCACAGACCAAAGACCAAAGCGAACATCCTAATTATGACTTGCAAAACGTCTGGAGAAGCCTAAATTACATAGAGGGAAAGAAGTGGGAAAGAAGCATCTGAACTGACAATAGCTATCCCAAAGTGATGACCTATATTCAAACTGGTCTGAAACAGTATTTTCTGCCACAATTTAAAATTTAATTTTTAAATTTTAAATTTCAGAATAGAAAAGTCCTTTCTACATAAATAATGTGCAAGTGATGAACAAATGGTATCAGGGCCCAGCTCAATGGCCGAATTGACTAATCCTCCCCCTGCAAGTGGGGAGGATAAGCCATGTAGGCATCAGTTGATGTCCTAGCTGCTCTACTTCCCATCCAGCTTCTGCTTGTGGCCTGAGAAAGCAGCAGAGGATGGCCCAAAGCCTTGGGACCCTGCACCTGTGCAGGAGACCTGGAAGAAGGTCCTGGCTACTGGCTTCACATCAGCTCAGCTCCAGCTATAAGAGCCGTTTAGGGAATGAACCAGCAGATGGAGTATCATTTTTTCCTTCTCTTCATACCACTGCTTTTCCAAATAGCAAAGGGACCAGTGATGTGGCTTAGTGAGCATATATATGGGTGCAAGTTCACTTCCTAGCACTCTACTTCTTATCAAGCTCCCCACCAATGTGCCTGGGAAAGCACACTAGGATGGAAGGATGGCCTTTTCCCACTCGTCCCTTACACCTTCTCGGGGACCATTTAAACATGTAAGAACGTATTTCAAAAAGCTTGTAGAAACTGATGTTAAAAGATAACTTCATTTGGTACAGACAAGTTTTGGAATCCATGAATACATTTTTATAATACGCATTTTCTATTAACTTTCTGAAGTCCATCTCTAAGAAACGTATCTAGTTGTGGAAGGTGAGAAACAGCATAAGATATGACAATATAAAAATGATTAAGTAAATAATGGTATAGCTATAGAGTGAAATGTCCTGTGACCACCACAAGGATGATTGGCTATGTATAACCAGGACAAAAATAAATGTTTAGAAGTCTCTTCGGTTTTCCTAAACCAGCACCAGCTTCTTTGAAATTTTTTTTAGATGAGAAACTGTTAGTTTTTTGCTTCTTTTGGCAAACCAGGAAAAACTAAATGGAGCCCCAGCAGTCTGGAAAATTGAAAAGGAAAAGGAGGGTAGAGCAGAGTGTTGTTTTCCTGGGACTACTTCACTGCAACATGGGAGACTAAGTGGCTTAAAACAGAATCTTATTGTCTTCCAGGTTATGACATCAGAAGTCCAAAAGCAATATTTTAACAAACCTTGACCCCTCTAAAACTGCTGGAGATTATCTGCTCATTCTCTCTCTCTCTCTCTCTCCGTCTCTTTCTCTCCCTTTGTTTCCCTCTCACTTTCTGCTTCACAATGCCTTTCTTCTTCCTGTGTCTTCACATCATTTCCATGCTTTGTGTTATTTGATAAATATTATCACATAGGCATCTAGAAAACATGGGCAATTTTGAGTTTCTTTTTAGTTTTCATAATCAGAGAAAGTTCAAATAGTATTTTACTCGTGCTCTATTATTTATAGTGTAGAACATAGGTCCACAGCGTTTTTCTGTAAAGGATGAGAGAGAGAGAAAGCAAAGAGTAATCTTTGGAGCCTCTGTGGAAATTTGCCATTGTTGTCTAAAAGCAGCTAGGAGCAATACAGTAAATGAATGAGCATGGAGACGTTCCAGTAAAATCTGATTTTGGATATTGAAATTGAAATGATCACATATCTCAAAATATCATTTCACTTTTGACTTTTTTCCATTTTTATAAAGGTCAAAATCACAGTTCATATTCATAGAGATCCAACGGCAGTCAGGATTTGACCCCACAGACTTTAGTTTGCCAGTCCCTGGTGTGGGATTCAGTGTTTTGATCATATACTTTCTAGTCTGTTAGATAATCTCTGCTAGAAACTTGAACTTGCCTGAAGCCTCATGTGGTTCTCACATACGCCAGTAACACTACCTTGGACATTCCAGCTCTTAGCACAGCCACCAGGTAAATTTATGCCACTGTACTCTAACTTCTGTCAGTACCAGTGAAAATCACAGTTGATCTCATTGTCAAAAAATTTAGAGTATCTGTTTCTAGGGTTTTGCTTTAGCTTTTCTATGAATTAAGTCAGAATATTGGAGCTACATTTAAAACCATATTGGATGCACTCACTTTGTTACTTCTCACTCCTTCCCCCTCTCTCACTGTTCAGATAAAATTTTAAAGAAGATGAATTTAAATATAAATTTATTTTGCAAGCACATTTTGAAATAATGCATAGATTCTCATAGCAGCTATTTTCCATAAAATTCAACATCATTGCATCCAAACCAACTCATATTTTATTCAATTCCCACAAGCATTTTGAAGTAGTCTTGTACATTCACTCACACCCAAAATCTCCTCTGGAGTACCTCTGTTTTTGCAAGATGTAGTAGGCCTATATTAAATAACAAAGAAATCCCAACTTGTCTATCAATCTGGTACTAAAGAATGCCTGTTGAGGATATTATTGCTCATGTCACAATGCACCATTTGTATGATCTTTGTCTCCTTTAGAGAGCCAATTAGACTTTTAAAAATGTTTTATTGTCTTTTTTGATGTATAAACTCAAGTCTCTTTCTTACCTCTTTATTCTGTTTTCTTGCTAACCCACATTCTTTACACATATGTCAATTCCTTTTATTACATGCATTCCATGTCATTTTGTAAGATTTACCTACACTTTCCCTCATCTTTCTTTCCTTTCATCTTTAAATAAGAGTCCGTTCATTTTTCAAACTTAAGAATGGGAATGGCTGAGGTCTCACACAGATCCCTCACCTGACAAGATTTCTCAATGAGGAGGGCCCTAAAACTGCCTAATGATCTTTCTGCTTTCTCTTATAATCGCCTCTGAGACCTCTGTTTCAGTGCAGTCCACAGTGAAATCCGATCTATCTTGCTCATCTCTTGTGCCAGGACTGCATGTGACCTGCTGCCCTGGGTCCCTCAAGGGCCTGCAGACCCTCAGGCTGGAAGGTCTCTTTACCCACAGTCAAGGAAAGGGAAGGAGCTGGGTCAGAGAGCCTGCCCTGGTGCTTTATTTGCAAGTTGTCGGGAGTGACAGCAAAGAGCCAGCCTGCTTGATGAATCCAACGAACAGAAAAATCTGTCAAAACACGCAGAACGCTCATTGCAGGGATCGTGGAAACATTGCCTATTTGTTTGGAGCGGGTTTAATTATTTTTAAACATATGCAGTCTGTAGTTCACTGAACATGTCAAGAATAATAGAAGAAGAAAAGCAAACGGGGGTTGGGCTGGGGGAGGCAGCGCAGGTCTTGGAGCGACTCTTCTTTTCGCAGCTGGCTAGTGCGAGAAGCAGTCGATTGCCTCCAAAGTGCGGCACCCTGTCTGTCACCTAATGAAACGCCGTGGGGGGATTAATATCATTAGCGCCAGGCCGCCATGCTGTGTAGTAAACACATATACATCCCCGCTCATTTGGGGGGGTGTTTCTCAGCTCCAACCCACTGGCTTGCAAAGGTCACTCCCAGCCGTCTATTAGTTAAACGGGAAGGAATGAGGTCTGTGGAGAGTCTTGTGGTTGGCTTCAGTTAGAACAGTCGCTGGGGATTCTGGCACCTCCACTCCCTCCCTCTTCAGTCATCCTAATTGGAGGTTAGGTTTCTTCTTGGGGGGAAATCTGAGGTAACCAGAGAAGATAAAAGCCCTACAAGTAAATGCTTTACAGAAGAAAGAAATTTGTTTTATTTTGATAACCAGCTTGACTATGGGGCATGTAAAAGAACTAAGGCATTTCTGCCGAGCTATCTTGGCCATCTCTCCTCAGTCTTGAAGCAAGAATGTTTTCCGCATTCACACAGTTAAAGCTGAAGGCAGGGAAATGTATATGTTCACTTTCCCCTAATCCACAGGAATGTGAACAAGAAATAACTAGGAGGGAATAAGAGCGAAATATGCATTATTCTTAGGGATACATCAATCCTGATTAAAGTGATAGTCAAAACTATTGGAAGATGGGAAGATAATAAAATATGGTTAGGAGAAAGAAGAAGCGCTTCCCAAGGTTAGCAATGACCAATGCACAGCTAGAAAGAGAAAATTCCAATTAAATGGAACAATATCCATAAGCCTAAAAATAGAAGCTGGGAGAATCTAGGAAGCAATAGTAGAAAAGTAAAATGAAGAAACAAACCAACAAAAACAACAGGATGGTTTGAGGGAAATGTGGTAGGGGAGATCTAGAGTTGACTCAATATAACAGAAATAGTTGATAAATCCAAGAGAATTTGTCTTAATATTTTGCTCATTAAAGCATAGCACTCCATATCAAAAACTTTGTTAAATCTTTGGTATTTGTGAGCAGTGCACTGTACTGTAACAATAGATGATACCATTAAAAATATAAATGAGAAATAAACAAAGTAGAAATTTAGAATAATTTGCACGTCTTATGTCCCAACTAAAATTTAGGGACCTATTCCATATCCCTATTGGTTATGAAGAGCCAGATTTCTTACGGAACGTAGTGGCAAAGTTCATCTTCTTTCTTGCTAACAGCGAGTTAATAATGGAGAAGAGATTTGGTGAACAGGAAGTGTTTACCATAGAAAACAAAACAAGCAAGCAAACAAAAGCAGACATCATTTAAAAATGATCAAGATCAAATTTAAATAGTTGTAACATGTCAGCAATTAAGTTAAAGGTGTAGCCTTGCAGCTTTAGGGATAGGAATGGAGTAAGATTTCGGTAGTGTTTAAATTGTTGTTTTCACAGTCAATTGGGCAACACAAGAGCTGCATCCCCTTCTTGAAGGCCCTATCCCTCAGGTAGGAGGAGAATGTGTCTCTGGCTGCTCTGGAAATACAGGCATCTAAGTCCTGCAGGCCTCACTTCTTCCCAAGGCACATGGGGAACCCAGTGAAGAAAGACTGTGGCCCTCCCTGAGCAGGTGCTTCTTGGTCCACATGAAGTCACTGATCCCTGTACTCTGCACCAGGCCAACTCCTAATGCAAATAAGGGCGTCCCTGGTTTTCTTCATAGTGAGATTTACAGCCTAAGTCCAGGGTTGGGGAGGCTGGTCCAGGCTGATCTTCTGAGGCTTGACTCATCTGGATTCAGTTTTCAGTGCTCCTTCATATGGTTCCTTTCTCCTTTAGCAGAGAACTCAGGCCCTTGGATGCTTGGGTGGCTGTAGTTTAGAGCTGGTACAGATTCAGATGAATATGGGCTGGTGGTAATCATAGATCCATCCCCCAGATTTTTGATTACCAAAATTTTTTTAATTTACATTTATATGATGATATATTGTAAAAAAATTTGCACTTGTGAATAAGAGGGAAGATTCATGAAATTAAGCGCTGTTGATGCTTTTTCAGGAATGCCATTATATCAGATAGAGAAGAAATCTCCTCCACATGTAATTCTAAGCAATTCCTGTATTCCCTGCTTCCATGTAGCTGCTTACTGATAATGAGTTTTATTCTTCTTCCTTTTCCTTCTCTTCTGCTGCTTCCTCTGCTCTTTCCTTTCCACTTCCTTTTCCTTCTGTTCTTGTCCTTCCTCCTCCTCCTCCTCTTCTTCTTCTTCTCCTTCTCCTTTTTTGGTAAAAATATACTAGGTGATTCCCTCTTGTTTGATCAAATCTAGTAATTCTCATGGCTGATAAAATAAACTCTTTTACCTGTGGCCAAACAATTATTTCTGGTGTATGATGGCTGTCTGAACCATTAGAACAAAGCTAGAGTGATTTATAAATGTCATTAGAACCAGTGTGCTTTTAAGGATTTGTAAACATGTACAGTATGGGACATATGAGTTACACCATTTGGATAATGCAAAACACAAAACAGCCTTGCACAGTTATGAGTCTGATCCAGAGAGGCAGTAGGGGTATTTTGATGTCCTCTTCTTTGCAAGAGTGTTGTGTCACAGGCCTTCAAGATGAGGACTAGGATAGCCAACTAGCGAATTGGCTCGGTTTCAGAATAAACTGTGATTTTTTTTTTCCTTTGAAAAATAGGCTTTCCTGTGCACTAGCATCACCTGGAAGACTCATTTGCAAAAATATAAATGTACAGATTCCCCGTGTAGGGATTCTACTTCACAAGTCTGTGCTGAGGCCTAAGACTACGTTTTTTTTTTTTTTTTTTTAAGATTTAATTATTTTTTATTACAAGGTCAGATATGCAGAGAGGAGAGACAGACAGGAAGGTCTTCTGTCTGTTGATTCACTCCCTAAACAGCCGCAATTGTTAGTCAGAGGTGAGCTGATACGAAGCCAGTAGCTAGGAGTTTCTTCTGGATCTCCCATGTGGGTGCAGGGTCCCAAAACTTTGGGCCATCCTCAACTGCTTTCCCGGGCCACAAGCAGGGAGCTGGATGGGAAGTGGAGCTGCCAGGATTAGAACTGGCACCCATATGGGATCTCGGTGCATTCAAGGTGAGAACTTCAGCCGCCAGGCTACTCGCCAGGCCAAAGGCTGAGTTTTAACAGGAGCCTTGTCCAATCCAATGGATTATGAAAGGTGAAGATCACATTACTTGTATGTATGCACAAGGATATCCAATTCCCTTTTCTATAACATAATTATCATTTTAGGACAACACGGGTCACCTTGATGATATTGCCTGTATATATACACGTTACAGATGGATGATCTATTCTCTCCCTGCCAACAGTCTGTCTATAGAATCCAGTGGCCATATGTAATTGCAGAGAATTTGGAAGTCATTTCATTTAATTTCTCATATTAAGGACTAGGACTAGAACAAAATGTGTGTGGCTCACGTGGCCATATGTGTATGATTATAATTATGTATGCAACTTATAGACATGGGGCCTTGAGCAAGAAAGGCCATCATTCTTCTAGAAAATGACTTAGTGGGTGGTGTTTTGCAAGTAGCTTAACATAAAACACACATGAGGAAATACTCATGCACATACAATACACACACGCACAGAGCAAGCTGCACTGTTTGGTACTTAATGGTTTGGATTCATACCAAAGGCAAACCACTTGAGAAAAGCCTTGCCAATTTAAGGACTGCGAAAGGTGACAGAATCTCCTCTCTGAAACGTAAATTTCTCTCTCACTGCCCAGCTGGCCAATTGTTCCAATCCAGTAAATCACAGATTCAACAAACACATTTAGTGAAGAGGAGGAGATGAGTAACACCAAGCTGTGCCGATAAGAAGGCCAGGGCGAAGTCTTTGAATTTGTGCACAATGGAATAAATACCTTTTATTCATCCACCCCACTAAGCAAATAACACCAGGAAAATCATTTTCCAATTAGTCAGCAGGTTTCAGCATCATTACCTTTGAGATCAGATTTGCTACCATTCAAAAATGCATCAGAGACAGTGTAGGAAGAGTTAAGCATCATTCCTGGCATGTGAGGTCTGGGAGGAGGTGAAATTAGATTAGCTGCAGGAAAATGGGAGGGTTTACATTACCAGAGGGGCACTACCTGGCTCCAGGCTTCACAGTGAACAGCGCTTTTAGCATATGGCATTACAATGGATTAGTGATCAAGTACGATTAATCCTAATAGATCGTCTTTTGAACTTCAGTGGCTTGTTAGGTGAGAAAAAAATGGTCTGTCCCCGAAGTGTCAGGTGAAACTCTCATTTGAGGTAAGACTACCATGTGGAGATGGGTCTCCATCTGGTGGCTTCCTTTTGTGAAACTCCACCAGAAGGTGTTTTAATGAGGCTTTTATAGCAGGCACCACCTGCCACTAATCTTCCCCTCTAAAAAGGTGTAATTGAGGGTTGGTTTTACAGTATGGCTCATATCCTAACCTGGGGAATTCATCAGGAAATGCAAATCTGGGTGGGATGGTATAATCACGAAATGCCATTTTGGCTTTTGGTTTAGACTGAAGTGGTTATAGAAATTTGTGGTTGGCTAATTACAACCAGCTATATAGTAGCGTCTCCTTTCAGTTAGATTAATACGTGTGTCATCTTAGAATTAAATAACCAAGTTGATGGTGACCATATGTCTTCATTCAATTCTTTGCACATGTAAAGAGTTGCAAGGCTGCTAGTGCTTCACACGATTTAAAGGTTTCATTTACACTATTAAGGTTTAACTGGTTTGGCTTTATCACACATCCATCCTCTGAGTACGTGTTTCACATCTATGATGTATTATTTCAATGAGACAGGAACAAATTACAAAATCACCGAGATGCTTTCAATCTATGGGACTTAGGGAGTAGCCATTCTTCTTTATCTCTTAATTAAAGACACAGATTTTGTCACACTGGTAGCCTACCACATTGTTTAGTGATTATTCTGACATTTCTACTCAGGATTGTGCTGAAATCCTGCAGAAGGTGGAATACTACACAGAAAATTTAGTTTTTTAATTTAAAAACCATGAGTCAAATACTTACTATATTGTAGCTGCATTACCGAAAAATAAGATATATCACAAAATAAGAATATATTAATAAAAATAAGGTTGTGATGGTAATGTCAGTAACACACTAAATGACACAGTCCCTGTCTCCCAATGCTGTAATATCATTTTGCTTTTTATTCTGATGTTACTCAGGATACATTTGAAAATCATTTTCTTATCTATTGCCACCTTAGGATATCATGTTAAAAACAACTTAGCTCCACATTAATTATATCAACAAATGGTACTGTGCTTAGATACGTTTCAACGTTGGAGTTTTATCTGGACTCATTCATAAATTAAAGAAATGCATAAACATTTTGTTGAGTTTCAATGACTGGCATAATGAAAGACGAAGACAGAAAAGCTGATGACCCAAAATGTTTTCAAATTCAAACTCAGCTTGCAGTCTGAGTCCCCAGTGGCATTTCTAAATGTAAATCGTGATTTTTAAAGGAGGATGCATAAAATGGTACCCCCCAAACGCCAAACCTGACCTGTCGTTTTAGACAAGGGCTTTCATGATTTGGTCTAAAGGAGATGTGTGATTCTTAGGACAAACTGTAGTCCATATGGGCATGATATGCTCTCTCTGCTCTCTAACACCTAAGCAGGCTGACAAAACCCAACCCCAGACCTAAGATAATGAGGCTCATTTTCACACACGTTTATGAGCGGTGGTCCCATTACTGTAGAATTGGTCCCTGAACATGTCGCCATGCAAGTGTTGAAGCCCTGAGGGACGGATTTGTGAGGAAGATGGCAGGCCCCTTACCCAATTAGCAGAATCACAGAAGCCAAATCTGCCAGTTGTGGAGCTAAATATTTTATAACCACTTTGCTTCCACATCCATAACATCCTTGATTTTCAACCAGGTACCGGAAGCTGGAGGGGCAGGAGAGGTAAAGGGAAAATAATTATGCACTACTTAAAGTACTCTCCTTAGGTTTGATGATCAGAATTTGAAAACTCCTGACTGTAGCCTCAACTTTCCCGATGCTCTTCTCCAAAAATTCAGTCCCCTTTGGGGTACATCACTACAACTATTGCTACCAAAGAAAAGGGGTGCACAGACATCAGGCCTCCCTCACAAGAAGATACTGCCAATTACCTAGTTTTAAAATTTAGTCTTATACAGATGAGAGAAATTAATCCATCCTCCCCCCAGTAATTCATCAGGATTACCAAAGAAGAAATTAGCCCTGGAACTTACCTGTGGTGGAACCCTCAGAGATGAAATCTATGAGGAAGAGGGCAGACTCTCACCAAGCTTTCACAGGTCTCATGGCTGCTGGGTACATAACCGGTCTCCTGGGACCAGAGCCAACTTCTCCTTGCCTCAGCTTCTATACCTATTTTACCGTTTGATCTAATCTGATCATGAGACCCAGGCTAAGGAAATATTAGGATGGGAGAAGTTCTTGTCTTAGGTGTTTTTTCTTTTATCCTTCATGGCAGCTCCTGGCTACCAAGGCACTCTTCCTCCACCTCTTTGCTCATCATTCACACAGAACCCACAGCCTACACTTGCTCAGTGCTCTCTCTACAGTCTGCATTTTAAATCAAAGTTTCATACCTTCATTCAACACTGTCTTATGAAATAGTTTTACATATTCTTTGATTTGGGGACTTTAAGGCATAAAATCATAGTCCAAGGGAATGGTTGTTTGAATAAAAACTAGCATGCACAGAGAGAACAGTGAGGGAAACAAAATAGTAGCAGAGAAAAAGAGATCTTACCATAGCCCCAAATTTCACCATGGTTTACTACTGCTGACGATGGGTTTAGAGCAAAACATATAATAAACATGGCATCAAAACATATAGATTCATATTTAAGAGAATTGTGAGAGCTAAACTGATCATTTTAAGAATTTTTATGTGAATAAAACAATTATCAAAGTGTGTTTCCTGGTATATTTAAGAATTAGATGTAGTCAGAATGGAGGAAAATTAGCTAATATCTGTGGTACCATGTTTCTAAATTTGAGAATAACTTGTTCTTTAAATATGTGAATAAATATGTAAATAACCTCTTCTTTAGTTAAGAAGTCAAAGAAATTCCTTTAAAATCTTTTGTTTCTCATTCAACATTCTGCAACATATTTATATTGTCTTACCACATTTTTATAGTCAGGAATCTTCCATTTATTGCTGTTTGCCCTCCATTCATTTTGTCTTTGCTTCATTCTTCAACATTCAGCATCCCATCTTTCCTGTGCTCTCCACAGGAGCCTTGAAAAGTGCCATTCTTCCTGCCCAACCAAGAGAACCCACCTGCAAATTAATCTCCCCTTTCAGTCTTTCTACAAGAATCCCCAAAATGAGGTTGGCTCACCTTGACATTTTATTGTTGCCTGGCATTTTTACTATCTTGCTCAGTATGTCACATATGTTTGTAATTGAGGCCAGGAAAGTTTGAAGAGAAAATAAAAAGAAAACAAGAAGAGCAGATACAGAAAAGAAGAAAGAGAGCTAGAAAAAAAAGTTTAATAAAAAGCCTTGCTTCAGGGAAATAATGTAGACAATAATCCATCTCTAGGATCGGATGCAAAAGCAGACAATTAAGATTTTGGTGAATTTCTGCATGATCAGGAGATTTACTCACCAAAGTTATCATAACAGACAGCCTATTCTTAATGGGTGACTCTAGAAGCGAGTTGGAAGCATCTGGCAAAGCGTCACAGAAGCACTTACCAGGCTTGTGCATCTGGAATTTTCTTGAACCGGCACTAAGGATTTTGATTCAGTAAGTCTGCACTGAATTCCATGAATGTTAGCTTTTAACAGCCACCCACAGTGATTCTGATACGGTTCTGGAGGAAAAGCACTGCAAGGCTATTTCTTCAAAATCTTCATTACTCTCTTGACTCTTTGAGAATCCTGACTGAGGAGCTTAAGATGAATGTATCTACAGAAAGAGAATCTTGCATAGAGAAACATTAAATTTTATTGCAGAAAACCTTTTATTTTAAGGAAGCACTTATCTTGGATCAGGTGTGCCGCATACATAAAGCACATTTAAGCATTAAACTAAATAAAGGAGAGCATCAAGCCTCTGAAGCACCTATTGCACACTCACCAAAAGAAGTGAAATGATTGTAAACAGCCTAGACCAGATATGTTATGTGGGTGTTAAGCCTTTACAAAACCAATGTGGGAAGGTTGGAATTTCCAGGTTGAGAGCCATTTGTGCACACCGTTCCTCAATTTGCATTCTAGAGAAACCCAAAGTTTGTTTGCTGCAGGTGCAAACCTCATAGTGCAGCAAGCTGGTACATTCCAAGGCACAAAAGCTGAAACATGTCCTTGCCTCCCCTGCACATCATCTTTTTCCATTTGAGCCACTTCTCTCAAAGCATCTGATTCCAATAAACTATGATAATTTACAGCATTATTGCTTTAAAACCTCATGCCAGCTGACAACACTATGAAGTCTAAAGCTATCAAACAGTAGTTAAGTATCCTCAAATAATCATGACAAAAAGTTTGTGGCAATACCAGCTTTTATTTGTAGAATAGCTTCTTCCAGTATGTTTAGGGTGAAGGTGATATTTATCGCCATTGGAAATGATCTCATGCACAAAGAAATTAAAATTGATTAAACCGAAAGTATTCAAACATGACAAGTAATGGTAGCATTCCAACTTTTGGACAACCAAATTATTTGAATCAATAATTTTTGGCTGGGTCAGCCAGAACTTGAAATTTCAGTTTTCCTTTCTATCATATGATATTCTATCATATAAAATAGGCCACTACTGCTTTTATCCTTTGACTCTGCGTATACATTCATTCTGGAGCTTATCTTTAATTTCAAAACTTGTAAACTTAATGAAACATTAGTTATCAGTAACCCAGCCTGGCTGCTACTCAGAAGAAAGTTTCCTTCTTTACTTTCATCCGTAAGTCTTTCTATTTTGACAGAATTTGACTTCATCCCTGATTGATCTTGAACTGGCATGCATTAAAAAGCTCTACTCAAATGAGAAGTGCCATGGAAATAGGCATCTTTCATCTTTGGAGCCTAAAGAACCCTGTGCCACATGGTGAGGTGGCAGCTTCTTTGATCAGTATTTCTTTGCTCCAGCTCAGAAATTGAGTCACCCTACCAGGCATAGCAATACAATAGGCAGTCAGTATCCCAATGGAACCAATGCTAAGAAATGATTGGGAATTTCCATCAGAGCATCTTAATCCACTAGCTTGAGTTGTCACCATGAGTTTCACTAGGCCCATTAAAATGACTTCAGGTCACCTCCACTGAGCCTTCCCATTCACTCCAAAACAATTATCCTAATCCCCTTAGCAGGCCCAATCCCTTAACACTTATGAAGTGCCCTCCTATGCAGGGTGCTGACATTTTCCAACAACACTAGCCTCTTTGAAATGCCAATCAAAAGTCCCTCTTGTTAAAATACACGACCCTCTCTGCAAGTATAAACAGACCTTCATACATCATCACCACCACCATCATTAAAAAGCACTTACAGAACACCCACCTGTGTATGATGCCCTGCTGCTCGGCCCAGAACGTGCAAGTGCTCAAACTGCTGGCCTCAGGAGCGGTGGTTACACCCTTGCCACTTCAAGGTTCCTCTGCTGCCTATTTAATGTAGACTGTGCCTTAGGGCATGGGCCTGTAGCATACCATTTCTCCTGGCTGAGTAATTGCCCCAAGAGGATTAATTAGCTGCTTGACAGAGCAGATCCTGGAACAGTAGTGTGTAACAAAGCTCACCATTAAAGTTTTACCAAAATACTACTTCCCAAAACTTTAGTTAGTACTCCTAAAGTACTTGACTAATTGGTTCTGCATGGGCTCACTCACAAGAACCTTTCACCGTGTTTGCCTTTCTCTTACATATTGTCATTTTGACTAGTCACCACAAGTGGATGTGAAGAGACTCAATGATGGTCCAACTTGGGGGTTGTTGGCCAACAAGTCCAGATCCCTCTACCACCTGCCAAGCTAGATAACTTTGGAGAAGTCAAAAAACATTCTGTTTTCCATCTTTTCTTGGGTAAACTGCCAACCATACCATATATCAAGGATTTGTTTTGAAGGTTAAGTGAAAAAAATGGGACTTAGTGACGTCAGAGAAAGCCTGATTAAATCTTAGACAAGATCAAGAGGATACCCTCAGTCTAAGGAGGCTTTTGAAGGATGAAGCTGGGAAAGCTTTGCAGGGCTGAGGATCCTTATCAAAATGGAGTTCCAGCTAGAAGTAGCATGAGAAAATGGTGTTTGGTACACTGACTTAAACTGGACACCGAATCCCACATGAGTGTGTCTGTCTCAAGTCCTGGCTACTTTGCTTCCAGTCTAGGTTCCTACTAATGCAAACACCAGGAAGCATTTGTCTTCCTGCCACTCAGTGGAGCAGATGGAGTCCCAGGCTCTTGACTTAAGGTTGTAGTTGTGGACATTTGGGCATTGTATCAGCAAATGGAATATCAATTTTGTTTTACTCTCTCTCAATCTTCCTTTGCAAAAATGAACAAATAAAAATAGTGAATCAAACTTTTAAAGAAGAAAACCTATTTGTGCATTTCAAAAAGTTTTGGTACTAGCAAAAGCTTTTACTTTCTTACTATAATATGTCTGAATGTGATCTCCTTTGACATTCTAAGAAAAAAAGGAGAACTATCATTTTGAATGTAGTCACTGTTGAAGGAATTTGGCTAAAGTTACAGCAAGAACTGACATCAAATTTGTGCTGAAGCTTCAATAGAAGAGTGGTGAGATTCACTGGTGCTTTGTAAGTTTAATGAAGAAAATGCCACTCCCCAAATCTTAGACTTATAAATGAGTTATTCATTTCAAGAAAGGATGAGACCTTGTTGAAAGATGAAGTCACAGCAGCGACCAAAGACAACTTAAAAAAAATATTTCTTAACACCTTAATTAAAACAAAAGAATGAACCAACACTGAACCAAATAATGAACATCCAATATCACATACAATGCCATCACCCAATATCAGAGTGTCATTTGAAATCCAGCTGCTCTGCTTCCAATCTAGTTCCTGTTAAGGTGACTTGGATGCAGGCAATGATAGCCCAAGGTTCTTGTGCCCATGTCCGACCAGGAAACTTGTACAGAATTTCTGGCTCTGGGTTTCTGCTAGACCAACTACCTGTTACTGTAGCAGTTTGAGGAATGGGTCAGTAAATACAAAATCTGTGTGTGTGTGTGTGTGTGTGTGTGTGTGTGTGTGTGTGTGTGTCTGCTTTTCCCTTTGTCTCTGTCATTCTACTTTTCAAATAATACATTTTTAAATCAAAAAGATAATTAACAGCAGACAGTAACCGGTATCACAGACATGTATTTGAACAAGAATCAACAACCGGAAGCTTTCCTTTAAAGACCTGTAATAGGAAATTAAATGTGTCTTTAGCATCATCCTGAAGACAAAGCCCAATCAAACCAATGACTGCCAAAAAAGCAGACACAGTTCAGTCAATCCAAAGTGGACCAGTTTTGAATTAAGGCCATTGTAAAATCTTTAGGGGATGCTCAAGGCATTTTTCTTGCTGACTTTCTGGAAGATAAAGCTATAACAATATCTGTTTGGAAAACGTTAACCATGTTGTCAGCAGAGAACTATTCATGAACACTTTCCAGAAAACCCTTGGCACTACAAAAATACCGTTCACTCCTCTGATCAAAGAAAAGCAAATATTTCAATGTTTTGAAGGATATACATTTATTTGCAGCCTATGTACTGAATGCCTATCTACATACAAATTTATAATAAAACATTTTCTAGGAGAATCAGAATCTTAATTTTTATATGTGTGTGTGTATTTGTAAATGAATCTATAAAAGTTAAATTCCTTACCTAATGCTACAGACCAGATAATGGGAATTGCACTTATAAACCTAGACCCAGTTTATGTTTCTTGCATTCCAATGTAGCTGCCCACCCATTAATTTTCTTCTCAAGACATGACTGCCATTCTTCCTTCTCTATCCTGCTTTACAGTTTAGTTAATAGCTTATAACTTCACCCATCCTTCCCAAAGTTTCCACAACACTCTTTCCAGGCCACAACTGCCAGTTCTGTCTGCCCAGGCCCGGGGTAACCAAGCAAGACTCTAAAACTCTACACTTATTATAAAATTGTCTCATTGCTACAATTTCTAGGAACTGGTAACTCAGCATTCTCCAAGTTCTTCATTCGATTCATTACTTAAAAATAAGATACTCTAAGGCCTAATTCCCATATGGTTATAACTCCCAAAGGAAACCCCACAGTTTTTTTGGCACTCTATACAGTAGAGTTGGAGGCCACACATGAGCCAACTGCTCATGGACTCCACACTCCAGCTGTGGCATTGAAGGGTGACTGCCTGGGTGACTGCTTCCAAACTGAGTTGCTGAAAAGGGGCCTCAGGATCTTTGGCAATGTTAATTACTGACTTCTCTTGGCCTGCCAGTCAGCCTTCTCCACGGAAGTCCTCGCTATGTGAAATTTGCTCCTGGTGGCACTCCTTCTGAGTCTACACTGGCAGCAAGCAGGCAACATTTTAAAAGACATTTTTATTTGCTCTAACATTCAGTTCACTCTTATCCTACTCCAACCTCTTCAATCAGACACTTTGGGCTAAAATCTGCTTTTTGAACTTGTATCAGGGTTCCAACAAGCTCCCAGATCCCGTGTCTGATGTGATGGATGTCAGAGGGGAGCCCACAACTGCGTGGCCATGATTCTGAGCCTAGGAAAAGTGAAAGCAAAGGCATGGGACACCTGCTGACCACCTAAAAACTGATGCACTGCAGTTCTAGAGCCGTACTACAAATGACATATGCCATATCCACTCAAAATATTTATATTATGAATTTCTTTAAGAATTCAGAAAGGAGCCTTGGTTGAGACAAGAGCTCTCTTGTGATGATTTCTTGAAAGAAAAGAGTCCATATTGCTTTTATGCTTGATTTAACTTGATCCTTCAGTAACAGGAGCTTAGCCAGCTATGCTATGAGGCAATGCAAATCACACTCACAAGGCTGTAATATGCCATTCATTACAACGACTCTTGGCTTCTGCTGTGGGTGTCCTCTTGCTCCACCATAAGGCCTGAGGGAGTAAAAAAGAGCCAAGCCACTAAAATAGCTGTGATAGAAAGCACTGTGGTCATAGGGCCAATGCCAACAGCAAGGGCATGCACCAACTGAAATGCAGATGTTAGATTTGGCAAGGCAACATGGCATGTGGCTCTTTCAGAGTCAGTGAACCAAACTGGATGACGACGGTTTTCATCTTCCAGAACTTGAGCCTACAATTCTAATTGCTAAATTGAATTCTCCCTCTCCAGAAGATTAACTTAGCCAGTTGCCATGGACTCATGCAAAGGGAACACTTTATTCTGTTCCTTTATTTTCGTGTCATAATGTTTTCAGGAGGAACAAAAAGACAGGTACTTGCCCAGGCACAAATGAAGTCTAGCGCACATCTGTACAGCTACGGGGGAAGTTCTCCAAGAGCAGGTGGATGGAAAGTCATGTTTTTTCTTGGTGATCATGATCTAAGTTTCTTGTTTGCAAAATCCCAAGCTTATTATTTCTATACTTCTATTTTCTGACACTTAACCTCCCCTTCAAATTTCACATTGTGTTAAATTTTATCTCCCTCCACTCCTACCCAATGTGATGGTTGTCTTTGTTACAGCAGAAAACTTGGAGCAGAGAAGCTCACATAGGAACCTGCTGTAAGAAGATGGAGAAAGAGTCAAGGTCATGTTCTATAGTAAAGGAGCACCAAACATTGATAGCAAACCACCAGGACTGAGGAAAAGGCCCAGAACTGATGTCTAAGTCTTGGCCCTCAGAAAAGACTGATGTAGCCCACATGTCCATCTTACCAGGCTACTTGCCTCTAGATCGGTGAGAGACTAAATATCTGTAGGTTGAACCATTTGGTTTGCCACACTTTGATGGCCCAAACTAATTAATGACACTACTGGGTTTTTGTAAACGTGAGACCTTCAAATCTAATGTTCTGGATTATTTGACACAACAGTAAAAATGTTGCTTAGAAGGTCCTATAGTGTATCAAACTGCATGTTTTGACTGCTGCTCCATTTCTTATTCCAGTTTCATGCTAATGTGTAGCGTGGGAGGCAGTAGGTGATGGTTAATGTACATGGGGCCTTGTAACCCACCTCGGACTCTCAGATTGAGGCGCTGATTCCTGGTTTCCACCCAGCATAATCCTGACACTTGGCGATATCTGGGAAATACACAAGCAGTTGGAAAATATCTGTCTGTCCAGTTTCTAATTTTAAATTTAGAAGATACTTGTTTTAAAAAGAGCGGCTGGCAAAATGTATCAACTGGCTAATTCTCAGCTTAAGAATTGGCATCCCATATGGATGCTGGTTCACATCTCAGTTTCTCTACTTTCCAGTCAGTTCCCTGCTTGTGGCCTGGGAAAGCAGAGGATGATGTCCTACAGCCTTGAGACCCTGCAGCCATGTGGGAGACTCAGAGAAGCTTCTAGCTCCTGGCTTCAGATCGACTTAGCTTAGGCTATTGCAGTCATTTGGGGAGTAAACCAGCAGAGAGAAGATCTTTCTGTATCTCCTTCTCTCTGTAAATATGCCTTATTTAATGAAAATAAATAAATCTTTACAAATAAATATTTAAAAGTTAATAGTCTTAGGTAAATGCACTTTGACTATTTTCCAAGTAAGTTTTAGATGAACAGGTCCAAGTATAAACATGGATGCAAAGAAAGAGGCACACAGACCACACACATCCTCCTTTGGAATGCGTTATGAAAGGATGTATGAGACAGAATACCATTCTGTGACATGAATATAAATGCATTCTTGTGTCTCTTATATGTGAGGAAAAATTACTTTTGATTCTCCCTTTAGGTAAAGTTAAAAAAAAAAAAGCATTAACCAGTTCACGGGCTGGCCAGTGTATTCCTTAGGTTACGTTGCAATACTCTTGTGAAGATAGCATGGGCTGACAAAATTACAATTGAAGATACTGCTTGATTCAGTGTTGAGTGGTCAGGTTTCATCCTCATGGATAATAGCTGAAGTTTGAAGTGGTAAGTGTGGTAAACAGTAATATGATGAGGAACACCAGTTTTGCATAATGAAGCATTCAGCTCCATCATTCTGCCAAGGTACAACCTTTTTTTTTTTTTTTAATTCCCTGTATTGTCTGGAGTAAAGTGTACTTTTCAGAAACTTTCGTGGTATCTTTCTCATGATGATGGTTCTGGCCCTATAAGTAAGGAAATCAATGTGTGAAATGCCCCCCACCCTAAGTACCAAATACTTCCACTCCAACTGCACATTTACAGTCCAAGAAAATTGTTGTTGTGGGGGTCCCTAGCATTTAATAGATGACTGTGTGCCAAACCTTGGTCAGCACTACATTTTTATATGTGTTTGCCAAACACTTGTTCTCAAACAAGAGTTATAATGACATTGTCCCAAGGTGTCAATGTTAACCTAGACCTTGTGGTCATAGTACTTAAAATGTTTGAATATTCTCTTTTCCCAAATATTTGGCAACAAAACCACTTAAAAGCAACTATATAGGGGAAAACTTGAATCCCTATGTATTTGTAATGGACTTGTTTCATGGGGACCTGGACTCTTCTTTAGAAGGAGGATATTCAGACTGAACACGAACTCAATTAGAGAAACCTTGGCAAATCTGCTGAATGATTTTCCCACAGCACCCTGGCGCATCGACTGCACAGACTGGGTGAAATATATTGTCCATCTCTCTCTTTCTGCAGGGTTCTAGTAAAGTTTCCTGCATTATGACATTCAGGCACGTTATACTGTCACACTAACCATGTCATTGCTTCTATCACTCCTATGATGCACAGCCACTTGACCTCTGTCAATTAGGGATTTTAGCTGTAATGCTGTCAGAGAGTCCGTTTTTTGTAGCAGAATTTCCTATGGCCAGTCCCAACTTTACAGCTGCGAATAATGTGAGAATTCCTGTTTGTGGGTACATAATATCGACCCTGGGCCTTCTTTTTGAACATAGTGAGATGAAAAGCTTGCCACACGTTCACCACTGGCTGGAGGCAATGCTTGTGACCTCACAGAGGTCGTATGATAGCTCTGTCTCATGTGGTGTGGGTCTTCAGATTTTGCGAACATGCAGCAAGATCATTGTCTGGGCTTCAGAAACTGTGTCATAGAAAATTATTTTCATACTGATACAGTATGTTATCCAGTTTTAAGCCGTTTCTCCTTAATTCCAGTACTATAAAATGCTGGTTATGTGTTTCTTAAGTCTTGGACTCATTTTGTGGTATGCTCTCTTTCCTCCATGCAGATCAGCATTTTTGTGTCTGGGTAATGCTGTATTTTAAAAGTAATTATTGTTACCTAGTGGGACTAGATCCTGAGGGAAGTACATATTAGCTTACAATAGTACAACTTTTGTGTAATCTCCCAACAGAGGGAAAAAGAGTGTAATTACAGGGAAGACTGGATCACATTGTAGAGGGTTCAGGGTAATCTAGGGTAATCAGAATTTTCTAATTCACTGATCCAGATTCCCCTGTCTCGTCTCAGGATCCCATTCTGTAAACTAGGGCCTTGACCCTGCAGCAGCACAATTATTTGCATTAGAAATTCAACATTACCTGGATCTCTGTTTTTTCTGTTTAACAAAATATCCTACCTGATCCTCAGCTTTCAGCTTTTAGCTGTTGTCTGTGCCTCTTCATAGGCTCTAAAGAAGGCCTTGATTTTCTTACTTTACCTTAAACTGGTAATTATCATTACATTTTAGTGTTTTCTTTAACACATCAATGACCCTGCTAAAGAGCTGTCTGATTTTCTAGTTCTTATAATTCCTATTTCCCTAGCACCACTGAGATACAGGTACTCCATTTAACTGGAACCCTGTCTGAATCTGTCATTAGTAAAAACTTTAAAGATTACACTACTGGATATTAGGTTTTTTTTTTTTTTAAGATTTATCTTATTTTCATTACAAATTCAGATATACAGAAAGGTAGAGAGACGGAGAGGAAGATCTTCCGTCTAATGATTCACTCCCCAAGTCCCCAAGTAAGCGCAAGGGTTGGTGCTGCGCCGATCCAAAGCCAGGAGTCAGGAACTGCTCCTAGGTCTCCCATATGGGTGCAGGGACCCAAGGCTTTGGGCTGTCCTGGACTGCTTTCCCAGGCCACAATCAGGGAGCTGGATGGGAAGTGGAGCTGTCGGTATTAGAACCAGCGACCATATGGGATCCTGGTGCGTTCAAGGTGAGGACTTTAGCTGCTAGGCCGCAGCCCCGGGCCACAATATTAGGTTTAAGACTAACTCAGTGCTTTGTTTATTTTTTTCTTAAAGAATTATTTATTTTTAATTTTAAAAGTAGAGCTCCATGAGAGTCTTATTCCTATTGAGTGTTCATAAAAGAATGCCATGGATTGGTGTGGTAAACAACAGAATTTGAGTTTCACATAATTGTAGACACTGGAAGTCTGAGATTATGATTCTAGAATGGCTCAGCTCTGGTAATAGCAATCTTATAGCCTTGCATATCACTTTTTCTCTGTATTTTCAAATTAATTATTTTCTATTAATCAATTATTATATTTCTATCAATTCACATATTTATATTTGTGAGAGAGAATAAAATACTCCCCAATTATTTAAAGCTACTAATCTTATCAGATTGGAACCCTGAATTTATGACATCATCTAGCCTTAATTAAAGCTTCAATGCGTGAATTTTGTGGGAGGACGTCACAACTCAAGTCCACACCATCCACTTGTCACCTGCGAAGGGATTCTTCTCCCGAATCCCTTTTTATGATTTTCCTACTTTAACCATGACTAGCATCAACTTTTGATTTAATAAGGAAAAAGAATGCTGCTGAAATTTTCATCCAGGAAATTTACTGGATCACACTCCTGAAAAACTACATCTGTGCCAAGGTACGGGAAGCAGGACTGGTCCTGACACAGGTGCAGCAGAATCATCAGTGGATCTCAGCTTGGAGACAGCTGCTCAGAAAGAGCTCACAGGCTAACCTTGAATAAAAGGCAATTTCCAGCAAGGGATGTAGGTATCAGCCCCATCATTCTGATGGATGTTCTAATTCTACAAGGGTCTGGGTGTCAGGCTGCACTATTCACCTTGCACAAAGCCATGGGTCCACTATTAGGCCATATAGCTAGATTAAATAAATCATAAACCATAGAATAAGAAAGACCGACTATATGGAGCTAAATGATTGAATTTCTGGTTGTTTTTAAAGCATTTTTGTTCAGCAGATTCATGACACTCTTATAAATAGATGGCATTAATAAATATAAAACATTTTAAATATTATAAATGACATTAATTTTATATAAACTATGATAAATAGATATTTCTTAAAATTAATTTCTAAGGACCCGGCGCAGTGGCCAACTGGCCAAAGTCCTCACCTTGCACATGCCAGGATCCCATTTGGGAGCTAGTTCTAATCCTGGCTTCCCGCTTCCCTTCCAGTTAATTGCTAGTGGCCTATGAAAGCAGTCAAGATGGCCCAAAGCCTTGGGACCCTGCACCCACATGGGAGACACAGAAGAGGCTTCTTGCTCTTGGCTTCAGATTGGATCAGATCCAGCCATTGTGGCCACTTGGGGCGTGAATCATCAGATGGTAGGTCTTTCCTCCTTTCTGTATAGCTGACTTTCCAATAAAAATGAAAGAAATCTTTTAAAAAGTTATTGTCTATGAAAGTTGAAAGCATTTGGGCATTTGTTGATTATTTAATCCTTTGATTAAAAATATTCATTTTTCTGCTTATAAACCAATGTTATCTGTTTAGTGAATGCAATCCTGAAAGCAAAAAGTAAATCAAATTGATTTACTATGTAAATATTATGTCTTGATTCATTTGTAAATAGTGCGTGGAATTAGCACATATTTCTAATGTGCATATTCTGAAGAATGAAGCTTTACTAACATTTAAATTATTGACATGGAAGAGAATTCTACCTTGATAACTAAAAACTATTTTGAATCTTCAAACGGAATTTCAGAAGCTATTCTTTGAAACTAAGCAACATTCCCCCGATGGAAAGCATTACATGATAGGGGGTTAAGTTCCCACTTTCAGTGCTGGCACCCCAGATGCTGGATCAAGCCCCAGCTGCTTCACTTCTAACCCAGCTTCCAGCTAATGTGCCTGAGAAGCTTCAAACGATGGCTCAAATGCTTTGGGTTCTGCCACATCAACATGACCAGATGGCGCTCTTGGCTTTGGGTCTTGGTCTGGCCCTGCCCAAGTTGTTGCAGGCACTTGGGGAATGAACCAAGAAAAAGGAAAGCTATTCTCCCCTTTATCTCTTTTTCTCCATCCCCCCTCTCCCGACCTTTATATAGATGAAAATAAATAAATATAACATCTAGAAAGTATGTCCTGTGTTGTGCATTCCTACTTGCTAGCACTATAATGAAAGTAAACATGGTTAGAAGAGCCTAAGATTTAAGAGTGACTTTATACTTGGCTAGCAATGTGTATATATATATAAAAAAATAAATGTCTTTAATTAAATAAATTGATCTGTTCAGCGTTTGCTTACAGCAGCTCAGTAAAAGAGTAAAGCACATTCATGACACAGAAAATTACTGTAATAAATATCAGTGGTTCCTGGATTCTGGACATTTTCAAGCTAATAATGACCCAATTTTGGAAATTTCACAGAAAACGTTTCACCTTCCATTCCCGGAAGGTTTCAAACCATTTAAAGCTTTATTTTTAGGAGTATGCACTCAGCACTTGAGGATTTCAAGTATCCTTCTGATGGTAATGATGACATGAGATTCTATTGAAGTGGCATAGTCCCCTTTTTCCCAAATACAAGAAGTATGAGAATGATACACTCTATCATAAATATACCTCATTGCTGACTAATATAGTACAATTGGGACTTCACCAATAGCTTTAATTTTCTGTAGTAATCATTTCAAAATAAATCTTTGCAAGAATATTTTTACTTCATCTGTCAGAAATCCCTTTTACAATGCACTAGTTCAGATACCACTTTCGGAAACAATGAAATTACAATGAATAATCAGGATTCCAGCAATTAATGCTTAAACCCCGCCCGAGTAACACAGTCATGGGAACTGCATAGCAGTCACCTGACTCATACATTACACAGGTCTCTGGACTATTCCTTTTGCCAGTGATTTTCATTTCTGTTGTCATCAGATTGGCAAAGTCCTTCTCACAATACGCATTTCATTTCTTAGCAAAAGTTCTTGTGAAGGTTGCTTTACTCTAACTATTGTGATCATTTCAGATGACAACTTGATAAGATAGAGAATTGGGATTCAGATAGCCATTAACACATTATTTCTGCATATAGCTGTGAAAATGGATCTGGAAGAAATCAGTATTTTGTCAGTGGACTAAAGATCAGCCTTCATTCAGTATTAACAGGCACCATCCAATAAGCTGCAGGTTAATAAAAAAGAAGAAAATAGTAAGTCACGTCTTTCGCTTTCCTGGAGCTGTGTCACACTGTTTCTCCTGTACTTGGATATGAAAACTCTAGATTCTCCAGCCTCTGAACTTCAGGACTCATGCCAACACCCCCTGGTTTCTCACATCTTCCCTCTTAGAATGCAAATTTAAATTTCAACTCCGTTGGCTCTCAGGCCTTCAGATGCAGGCTGAGTCATGCTACTGACTTCCTTGATGTTCTAGCTTCTACAAAGTGTATGATGAGTTCTCATCCCTCACAGCTGCGTGATCCAGGCTTCCTCATACCCTTGCATATATCTCTGTATCTATCCTCTCTCTCTCTCTCTCTCTCTCTCTCTCTCTCTGTCTCTCTGCCTCTCTCTCTCTCCCTCTCTCTCATGCATATACACACCTCAATACAAACAGCGTCATCATTTCTTTTTGGTCTAAACAGGTATTTTTCAACAGTTAAACAGAGCAAGACTAATTTTAAGCTCTAGACAATGCTAGGGCAATGTCATAAAGGAGGATTTTCTTGAGCAAACTAAAATGTCCGTCCCTTACCTAACAGACAAGCTAATTAATTATTCCTTTTCCTTTAGGCTTCCGGTCTTACCTTGTAGCAGCTAACATACCAACACTGTCTGTTTTGTACCAAAATTATCTACTTACATTTTTCCCTTGATGCTCCATTTGGAACTAGACCTTTGGGTTTTGGATACAATGTTTTATTATCTTTGTATACATGACTACAAACACAGCAAATCTGATGAGGTCATTAATATGTCATGTGATAGAGGTTCTATAATTGGATTACACAAAGAAAAAACCCAAGAGGTAAAGCTGTTTTGTCAAAGTCATATATCTTGCTAGATTTCAGATCCATGCTAAAGCAATCTAAAGGCACAAAGTTTCTCAGCATAATTCTTAGAACTGTGTTTTGGAGTGTGAGCAGCCAAGATCAGTGAGCTGTAGACATGTTTAACAAATAGCACAGGGGTTGATAGTATCAAGAAATCAAAGATGAAATGGAAGCCAGATGCAGATGAAATAAGAATTGAAGAGTTACCTGCATGAAAGTAAGGTTAAGGTAAAATAAATAAATAAATAAAAATTTGAAGAGGAGAGTCCAACCTGCGAAAAGGCAGCACAAATGACCAACAATTCTTCAATTTGTTCTCATTTAGCCTTGGTTCGGTTTTAAGTAACTTGAAATTTACGGTTAGTGATGAGAGAATATGAGCGTTAGATTCTGTTGGCACCAATTGGTTAATATGTACATTCTTTGTGTGTAAATATAATGTTCATAATTTAATAAGGTTCATTTATATACATGTAAAATGTGTGAGAATTTTGGTTTATACATATCTGTGTATATCAAAATCACATATTGTGCAAAGCAATAATTTTCATTTTATCCACTGATTTATGTTTTCTAAATATACAAAATAAATTTTGATTATTTCTTAAAATTTGCTAGCCCAAAGACATTGTATTGTTTCAAATTAAATTAGTAGGGAATTATTATTTTGATCACATAAGGTTTTGCTGTTTATGTAAATATCTCCTCTTCACAAGGCCTATTCAAACTTCCCTTAAAATCTCCCTATCTCAACTCTACAACAAACATAAAATGTACATTCTTATCTATAAAACTTATATGTTATTTCACATTAGATATATTTTACCTCTGTTTGCTCATTATTTAGCAAAGAGGCAAAAAGTCTGGAAAGAGGGTGATCATGAACTTGATATTGCTGCTTCTCTTAAATAAATTATTTCTAATGCATCATTTCCATTTAAAGATTTTTTTTCAGTGATTCATTCCCCAAGAAACATGAATAACTTTTCCCTTGGGTGTTTTGCCTCTTTGAAGCCTTGACTGGGCATCTTTCTCGCACTGTGGTTTGCTTTCTTTGTTATCAGGGAAGCCACCATCTGCTCGAAAGCAAAGGTCCTTTAATGGGAGTTGATGTGCTAACAGGGCTGCCCCAGGCAAAAGTCTGAAGTTAGAATTTGGCGCATAACCATATTTGCTTTCATCTTGCCTGAAAACACTTCCCCTGGGCACCCAGTCTTCCCCTGGGTTCTCTGTTTATAGACCTCCCTGGTAGCACTGCCTGTCCAAACAATGTGCTCTTCTGTCCAATCCTGTTAGAAGACAGTTTTCTTGTTAAAAATCAACACTGAACCTATCCATGTTAAAAGGCTGCTAGCATAAGGCCTGCCCCAACAGAGTTTTCCAACCAAAGGAAAGGGATAAGTCCCCATGGTGTAATTTTTGGTCAGAATATAATACATTTAGCAAATCAACAATTATTATTCCCCAAAATATGAGGGTCAGAGTTGATCTTGCATAGATATGACTTAAGCTAGGGTGACACAAATATTTGGCTGAGATTTCCACCAGAACTACTGCTCTGTGAAACTATCCTAAAACTATCCTCCAACTTTGTGTTAATAAAGCAAGCTTAAATAGGCAAGAGTAAACTAAAAACTTAAGTTCAAAAAGGCAAGTTGGGACTATTTGACAAAGAAAGGTAGTAACCATCAAGAAAAGACTTCATGGGGTCACAGAGCACAGCTAGCATCTTCTGCCTAGAAGACAGATTGCCTTCAACATAATACAGGTTGGTCCATAAAATCCTCCCTTAGCAGCTGCAGTAGACATTTCATTTTGTAAATTATATTATATAGGAGACATTTACAGAGGGCATTGTGCAGTGCACATTAGCAAAATGTATTTCCATACTTCCATGAATTTGTGAATTAGCAGATTCAATTAGTGAGCAGTACAGCTATAATTAATGAAGAAGTTCTAATTAAGGATGAAGAGGCTCAGTCCTTTAAAGAATTGAAGTCTCAAATGCTGTAAACTTTCTGGAATTAATCGGAGATAATCAAACTAATATGAATCAACATGGATCAAAGAAAGAGAGGAGTGAAAACATCAAACACTCATAGAAGAGTAAGCAAAAGCAAAAATGTTATTATAATAGATTATAATTTCTTAGGGAACAGAGAGTAATAGGGCTTTTTTAAAAGATTTATTTATTTTTATTGGAAAGTCAGTTATACAGAGAGGAAGAAAGACAGAGAGGTAGATCTTCCGTATGATGGTTCACTCCCCAAGTGATCACAAGGGCTGGAGTGAGCTGATCCAAAGCCAGGGGCCCGGAGCCTAGAGCCTCTTCCAGGCCTCCCACACAGGTATAGCATCCCACTGCATTCCCAGGCCACAAGCAGGGAGCTGGATGGGAAGTGTGGCTACTAGGATTACAATTGGCACCATATGGGATCCTGACTCATGCAAGGCAAGGACTTTAGCCGCTAGGCCACTGTGCCTCTGGCCCAAGAGTGGTAGTTTTAAGATTGTGTATATCCATACTTGTAGCCGCCTTTGGCTATAAAATTTACTGTCACATATTTACTTGTAAGGTTCTTTTATGTAAAAACAGTTATTCAAATAAACTAGAGGGAATTCTGAAAAGAAGCTAAAATTGTAACACACTTTATCTAACATCTATACCTAAAATATTTTTAGCAACTTTTAATACCATTTTGTTTCTTAAAAAAATCTTTAACACACCGTGATATGACTCCTGCATCTTCTCCAGGCTCATCAGTCACTTTTTTTTTGCCTTGATCCATGACCCTCTGACTATCTGAGCTGTGTCTTAGCACTTCCAAGATTCATTTTTGCTGTCACTCCTATCTGGCAGCTAAGAACTTTATTTCCTCTGCTCTTACCACACAACTGGATCCTAATGCAGATTCATTATTCTACTTGTATACAACCATTGGGGCAGCACTGCTGGACATTAGATTAAGTCATTCCTTGGGGTGATGAGTCCCATGTGAGAGAGGCTGAAATTGAGTACCAGCTTCTCCTCACATGGGAGGCAGCAAATGATGCCATCCACATGCGAGACCTTGCTAGAACCCCCGCTTCCTGGCTTGGCCTGACCTGGACCCAGACCCTGCTGTTGCAGCCATTTGCAGAATGAATTAGGAGATGCAAGATTTCACCCTCTTCATGTCTCTACCTCTTTTGCTGTCATCCCTCTTCATCACTCTGCCTCTTAAAAGAAATCTTAAATGCATATGACTTCCTCAGAGAGACCTTCTGAAGTATCCTTAGTTTAAAAATCTCATCTATTTTCTCCTCCAGTCACTCTTTCATCTTAGAAATCAATTGATTTCCTTTACAGAGCACAGCATGCTTTGTGCTTTGTTACTCTTTAATGTTATTTACCAGGACAGTCTCTGTTTTTCCCAATATTCGCCAAGCCATATAAAGGCCGAGACTAAATCAGTCTCATTCACCATTTGACTCCCCATCTCTAGAATATTGTGTGAATTGCATTAGCTACTTGTGTTGACTGGCAAGAGTTCAGTAAAAATATACCCAGGGCAAATATTAAGTGCTGATTCTGTATTAGAAGATCTAGTCACAGCCAAAGACAAAGAAAGTGAAATGAGGAAGAAAAAAACACAAATGTGAAAGCATAGTCAGGGTTCTTGGTTACCAAGTTGGTTGTAGTTTCTGAAGATGGACAGTCATGAGAGATGTTTCCAGATGAGCTAAATAGAACCATTGCACATTGAAAAGGTGGAGTTCAGAGAGGAGAGGAAGCCAACGTATGTCTGTTTTTTCTCCCATTGAAAAAGTTCTCCAGTAGTTAATTCTGCCCATCCTCTATACCGTCAACTCCACACTTTAAGGCATTTGCTAAAAATGCCAGACCACAGGCCTTACGATACAGTATCACTCATCTCACAAAGTGATAAGAGGAAGAGTATTAGGGGTGCAGTTAGGTCAATCCAGGCTTCAGATCTGTGAGATTCCTTTTCCAAAGGTTTTGATATGGGTAGAATATGGAGATTTCTGATGGAGGTAGCCAGAGAAGAATATTCAACATAGATCAACTGGCTGGGGGACTGACAATGAGATGAAGAAAGTAGAAGAAGAGGCTCAAATTGAGTTTAATTTGGTGCTGAATCAGTGTTTCTAGTTGTCTGAGAACTCTCCATTACTGATTTCTAGAATGGTTGCACTAGTCTACACGCCCACCAACAGTGGAGTAGGGTACGTTTTTCTTCACATTTTGGCCAACAGATGTGTTTAGCAGATTTCTGTATGTAGGCAATTCCCTTTAGAGTTAGGTGGAGTCTCAATCTGGTTTTAATTTGCATTTCCCTGATAGCTAGAGAGCCATAGCATTTTTTCATATGTTTATTAGTCATTGGAATTTGTTCTTTTGAAAACTTCCTGTTCATTTGATTCACTCATGTCTCATCAGGGTTGTTTGTTTTGCTGTTGTTGAGCTTCTGAAACTCTATCTGTTGCATAGTGAGCAAAGATTTCCTCCCATTCTGTTAGTTGCCTCTTCACTTTTTGGATCACCTCCTTTGTTGTACAGAAGCTTTGTAGAAGTTCAGCGTAGTCTCAATTGTTTACTTTGGTTCAGACTGACTGACTTTTGGTGATTCTTCTAAGAAGTCTTTGCCTATGTCTATATTTGTAGAGGACTTCCTATGTTTTCCTCTGATAGTTTGATAGTTTCTGGGTGCAGATTTAGATTGTTGATTCTTTCAGAGCTGATTTTTAAATAAGGTGACAGGAGGGTTTGTCTTGCATCTTACTTCTGCAAGATGATATATAATTGTCTCAAATGCACTTGTTGAAGAGACCAACATTTTTCACTGGGTTATTCTCACTTCTCTAGTCAAAGATTGTTTAGCTGTACATTTGTGGGCTCAGTGTTTGGGTTTCTATTCTGTTACATTGATCTTCCTCTCTATTTCTATTTGAATACAAGACTATTGATTATCACTGCTCTGTAGAAAGTTTTGTAACCTGTAATTGTGATTCTACCAGCTTTATTTTTATTCATTGAGACAGTTTTGGATAAATCATGATCTCTTGTGTTTCCAGATGGATTTTTGTATCATCTTTGCTTGCTTGCTCTGTGAGAAGTGTTGTTGGGATTTTGATTATGATCACGTTGAATCTGTATATGACTTTTAGTAATATAGGTATTTTGTTGGTGTTGATTCTATGGATCCAGGAACATCACAAATGTCTTCATCATTTAAAATCTATTTCATTTTTTAAAATGTTTTCTAATTTTCATCATAGAGATTATCATGTCTCTGGTTAGGTATGTTTCAAAGTATTTAAGCTTCTCTGCTATTTTGAAAGGCACCACACTTCCAAGTTGTTTCTCAGTCACAGAGTTTTTGGTTCCTTACTGTCTTCATCATCTGTGTTTGAAATAGACTTCTGATCCTTTGCAGGGGAGCTGACAGTAACTTCACCTGTGGCACCTGTGCCTCTTCTTTTGCCCTTGCCTTTTGCAATCCAGATTAGCAGTTTATTCTCCTCAGGTCAATTTTATCTTTAAGCTGTGACATCCACAGGTCTGCAGATAAATTTCATTGGTCCCATTAAGTGCCTGATTCTCCATTTCTGACACTCACACCATTCTGTCCAGAGAGTTTCCGTCTTGGGCTCTCTTGCTGCACCCTGCCATGGCCAGCATAGTTAGCACCACCAGTCACCCTTTTTTGCCTCCTGTGTGGCCTTGTCATGACCACAGTGTTGTCTGCTCAGCCTTTCTCCTGCCCACAGTTATAGCAGCTCCTGAGTTTGATTGAGGAGACACAAGTTGTGTAATCTGTATGGATCTCAGGGCTGTCACTGGTTTCCTAGTCCCTGTTGGCATTCTGCTCTGGACTTGCTACATGTGATATGCAGATTTTTTGTCTCTTCTTGCCAGAACCCGCTAGCAGCTAGGTTGAGAGCAACCCAGATCTGTTTTTGATGGGATCCATGGGATGCCAAGTAGGTATTATTTTTCTGGTGGGATCAGTGAAATGCACTCATGGTATCAGACCCTTGGAAAACCAGATGTGAGTTCTCCTTGCGCTCAATGCATGCACATGTTGATTGTATCCTGCACAACCAGGGGACTTGTTGTCATACTCAAAGAAGACTCCCAATATGCCACCTGTTGCAGTAGGGGACGGGGTTGCAAATAGAATCCCTGTTCCCATATCCCTCCAATAGGGCTCCACTACTCTCACTCAGCTTATTCTTGGCTTAAAAAAAATTAGTTGGACCCGAAAATCTGAGGCTTGATTCACCTCATGCATCACCCGTGGTTTCCAATTCCCATCTAACCATCAATTGAGCTCCGATTGCCAAGGGTATGTGGTAGCTGAGCACTGCTCCGCAGTTTCCTTTGCTTCCCATATCCATGGGTCCTCAGGTGTCTCTGCCATCAGCCTTCCCACTCCTATTACCTGGAATTGCATTCTCCCTGCGTCTCCAATAATCCGTTCCTGTCAATCTTAACATGTCCTTGCCCTGTTCCATCATCTTGCCCTCTCTACCTAGCACATTTTCTTGATCCAGTCATCAGTTGACGGACGCCTTGGTTGACTCAATATCTGAACTGTTATGAACCAGGCTGCAAGAAACATGGGATAAAAATAACTCTTTCATATGTTTATTTCATTTAATTTTGATAGATTTATAGAAGTACAATAACATGATCTTATGATAAAAAGGAATTTTATCATTTTATTGTCAGAATTCTGAAGAGTCTTCATTCCGTCTTCCGTAATGGTTGCACTAGTTTACTTCACCAGCAACAGTGAATTATGGTACAAATTTCAACACATACTCACCAGTATTTGCTGTTTTTTGATGTTTATATGTTATCTATTCTAACTTAGGTGGAATAAAACCTCGTTGTGGTTTTTACTTGCATTTTTCTAATTACTAGTGATCCTGAGCATTTTGCCATATTTCTGTTTACAGCATTTTGTCCTTTGAAAAATTTCTGTTCATACCCTTTGCCTGTTTCTTAACTGAATTGTTTGTTATGGTGTCAAGTTTCTGGAGCTCTTTGTAAATCCTGTATATTCACCCTCTATGTGCTGCATAGATTGCAATTTTTTTCTCTTATTTTGTTGGTTGCCTCTTCACTCAGTTGAGTGTTTCTTTTCCAGTGCAGAAGCTATGTAGCCTGATGTAAACCCATTTGTTTATTTTTGCTTTTATTGCCTATGCTTTGGGGATTGTTTCCAAGATGTCTTTGCCTGTGCCAATGTCTTGCAGAGTTTCCCTGATGTTTTCCTCTAGTAATTTGATGGTTTCAGGTCATGGATTTAGATCCTTTATTCTTTTAAAGTCGATTTGTGCATAAGGTGTAAGGTAGAGATACTGTTTCATACTTCTGCAAGCAAAAATCCAAATCCCACACCATTACATTGACGAAATTGGCTTTTCTTTAAATAAAAAGAAGATTCACTTATTTGAAAAAAAAATTACAGAGAAAGAGGGAGACACAAAGAGACAGGGAGACAGAAAGATATAGACACACACACACACACACACACACACACACACACACACACACACAGAAAGAGAGGACTTTCATCCATTGATTCGCTACCCTTGTGGCTGTAAAATCAAGGGCTGTAGCAGTTTCAAGTCAGAAGCCAGGCACTTCATTTGAGTTTCCTGTGTAGGTACAGAAGCTCAAGCACTTGGACCAATCTTCAGTGGTTTTTTAGGTGTATTACCAGGGAACTAGATTGAAATGGAGCATCTAGGACTTGAACCAGGGTACATATGGGATGCTGGTACTAAAAAACACAGCTTAACCATTGTGGCATAGTACTGGCCCCAATAGTCTTCTTTCTCCAGAGATTGGGCTCGTTTGTCAAAGGTTGGTTGTTTTGGTTTCTGTAATTCTGTCTCTGTGTCTATTTTTGTGCCAGTATGAGGCTGCTTTGTTTATACCTTCTTAGTGGTGCATTGTGAAATCTGGTACATAAGCAGCAAATCGGGGCATAGTGGGCTAGTATTCCTGCACAATACCAGCATGTCTTATGGGCATCAGTTCAAGTCCTTGCTGCTCTGCTTCCACTTTAGTCCCCTGCCAATGTGCATAGGAAAGCATCAGAAGATGTCCCTAGTTCTTGTGCCCCTGCACACAATTGGGAGACCTGGACAAAGCTCCTGAATCTTGGCTTGAGAATGGCCAAACCCGGCCATTTGGAGAGTGAAGCAAAAGATGCAACATCTCTATATCTCTCCCTGGCAACCAACCCCTTTGTAATTCTCATATTCAAATAAATAAATCATTTTTTTTTAAAGAAAGAGAAATCTCATACTGTGATTCCCTTAGATTTGTTTTTGTTGTTTAAGACTGAATTAGTCTCTTGAGTTTCTACATGAATTTTATCACTGTTTTTTCTAGTTCTAAGAATAATGTCCTGGTATTTTGATGGGGATCACATTGAATCATGTAAATTGTTTTGATTAGTAAGGATATTTCGATATTAATTTTTCCAATCCATGAACATGGCAGATTCTTCTACCTTTTCTTCTATTTCTCTAATAAGTTGTAATTATAGTGGTAGAGATTTTAATGTTATTGATTGAATTCATTCCAGTATATATAAACTTTTTGGTAGCCACTGTGAATGTGTGTGTTCTGACAAGTTCTTTCTCAGCAATAGCAGTTTTTAGTGTTTACAAAGACTTTTGATTTTTGTGTTAATTTTACACTCTGCAACTTTACCAAACTCTCTCAGGTTCTAACCTTCTCCTGATGGAGCCTTTTGGTTTCCTTTCTTGCATGATTGTCACTGACAGTCATAATTTGACTTGTTTCTTTCCAATTTGTATCCCTTTGGTTTCTTCTTCTTGCCTAATGGCAGACACTAGAAGTTCTAGAAAAAATATTTAATAGTAATGGTGGAAGTGGACACTATTATCTGGCTCTGAATCTTGATGAAAATGCTTCTAATTTTTGCCCATTTAAGATAATGTTGATTGTGAATTTGTCATATTTTGCTTTGTGCTGAGGCTTATCTCTTCTATACCCAAATTGTTTAATTTCTTAATTATGAAAAAATGTTGTATTTTATCAAATGCTTTTTGCATATGGTAAGATTATTGTATGGTTTCTTTTCTTCGGTTTCTTAATATTATGCATCACTTTTGTTGATATGTTGAACCATACCTGCATACCAGGAACAAATCTCGCATAGCAAGCATGGCTGAATGATCTTTCTGATGTGTTGTTGGATTCATTACCTAGTATTTTCCTGGGGACTTTTGCATTTATGTTTATCAATTACATTGGTCTATAGCTTACTTTCTTTGTTGTGTCTTTTTTCTGGTTTTTGCATTAGGGTAATGCTGATTCATAGATGCAACTTGGGAGGATTACCTATTATTCAATTGTTTTGAATAGTTTGAGAAGAATGAGTGCTATTTGTTCTTTAAATTTTTGGTATAATTCAATAGTGCAACCATGCAGTCCTAGGCTTTTCTTTGTTGGGAAGGTCTTTGTTACTGGTTCAATCTCCAACTTGGTTACAAATTTATTTAAGTTTTCAATGTCTTCATGACTCTTGTGGTTCCAGAAATCTAGCTATTTCTTCTAGGTTTTCTAATGTGGTGGCATGGAGTCATTTATATCAATTTTGAATGATTCTTTTTATTTCTGTAGTATCTGTTGTAACATCTCCTTTTTGATCTCTGGTTTTATTAGTTTGGTTTTCCCTCTATAATTTTTTTTATTAGTTCTTTGAGCCAATGACTTTTTTTTTCTTAAAAAAAATCCAGATCTTCATTTTTTAAAGATTTTTATCATTTTTTATTGGGGAGGCAGAGTTACAGAAAAAAGAAGACAGAGTTAGATATCTACTGGTTCACTCCCCATATAATTATAATGGCCAAATCTGGGCCAGTCTGAAGCCAGGAGCCAAGAGCTTCTTCCAGGGTCCCATGTGGGTCCCCAGGACTTGAGCCAGCCTCTGCTACTTTCTCTGGATAAAAGCAAGAATCTGGATTAGAAGTGAAGCGGTGAAGCGGCCCGTACTTGAACTGGTATCCATACAGAGTATTGATGCCTTAGATGGAGGTTTAGCATGTCACATCAGCACACCCCCAGCTCTTCATTGTACCGATTCTTCATATGATTTTTTTGCAGTTTGATTCCATTTTATTTATTTATTCTCTAATTCTATTTATTTATATCTTCCTAATAATTTGGGATTTGATTTGTTCTTGCTTTTGGAGGTCCTTGAGATACATTGTTAGATCATTTATTTAGTGCTTTTTAATTTATTGCTGTAGGCACTAATTGTGATAAACTTTCCTTTCATCAATGCCTTGGCTGTATCCCACAGGTTTTAATATGTTGTATCATAATCTTCATTTGTTTCTATGAATTTCTTTATGTTCATTTATTTCTTCTATGATCCTATGTTCATTCAGAGAGGCTGTTCAGTCTTGATGTATTTATATACTTTCTAGGCTTTATAAACTTGCTAATTTCCAGTTATATTCCATTATGCTCAGGAAAGACACATGATGTGACTTCAAATTAAAAAAAATAGTTTAGATTTACTTCATGGTTTAGCACACGGTGTACCCTACAGAAAGTTCCATGCACTGATGAAAAGAAGGTATATTCTGCAATAGTGGGATGAAATGTTTTGTAAATATCAATTAGGTCAATCTGCTCCACAATACACAGTAGCTCTGCTGTTTCTTTATTGACTTTTTGTCTCTTGGTCGTATCCATTAGTGAAAGTGAGATGTTGATGTCCCCCGTTATTATTGTATTAGAATCTAAGTTCTCATTTAGATCAATTAGTACCATTTTAAAATAGCCAGGCACCTTGTCCTTAGGTGCATATACATATGGTATAATCATTTCTTATTGTTACATTGATCTTTTAGTCATTGCACAATGCCCTTGTTTGTCTCTGAACTCTTTAAAGCATGGAGCATAGATTAAGCAATTGCTACAGACAAAGCAATTACATTTAAACAAAAGAAATGAAAACTGACTCCCCTAAGTTCTGTAGCCAATTTTTACTTGGCTGTCAATCCTATTTCTTGGAATAGGATTGAAAAGTTGACATTTCTTCCCTATTTGTCATCTTGATCCTCATCACTTTATAAAATACAGCTGGTATAGTTGATTTCCATACTCTAATATGTTTGATAATAAGAAGAGAAAGAGTAAAAGTAGAAATTTTAAAACATTTAGATTTTTTTAACTGCAGGAAATCAGGTTCCCATTCTCTGTTTGTATTGATTTTACACAAAAGAAACTGAGTCAGGCATTTTACCAAATATTTAAGATAATGGTTAAGAAGATTGTATTCTAAATCATTTTTTAGCAGCTTTCTATTTTATTGATGGGTTGTTTCCCAACACACACACACACACACACACACACAAGACCATATACTCACTTTACCCCAATGCCTCCAGGATCTCACACAGTTCCACCTTAGGAGAGAATAAATATTGCCTGTTGGATTTCCAAGGCTCAAATCCTTCCTTTCCCTGTGCAGCCTAATTTAGAAACTGAAAAGCTACTGTGTATATGCACCGCCCCTAGCAATGCCTGCTGCTGCTACTTAGTAACATCTAGAGGAGAAGCAGTTGGGAGGAAGCAGTCAGATGAGTGACGAGTGACCCACAGGAAAACAGGATGGTAGCCCTTTAAAGGTCCCCGAGTCCCTCCTCAGTGGCTCAGTCTTTTATTGGCTGCATTTCTCTTTGTGCTGAATCACGCCCTTCTGGATCAGATCAGAGATTTTCACTGCCAGCCATGACCCCAGCCCCAGAGCCATGAGATGAGCTAGTCCAAACTTGGGCACATTCCAGGCCCACAAAGGTTTGAAGGGGTCAGTCAGGCATATTTTGCCACCTCTCTACATCTTGGCTGTCTTTCCATCCATCTCAGAGACTTCAGTTTTTTGAAAAGTAGTGGGATATGTGATAGGAATGTCAAACTTGATGAGGAAATCATGGATGTACCAGCATTTTCCAAACCAAGTCCCTTCCTTATTGGACTCCAGTCGGAACCAATCATTGCCCGCATTCTTGTTGTTCTCCACCCCACATACCGGATAAGGGACTGATATTTCTCTTTCAGTCGCTGCACCCACAACCCCCAACTTGGGGTCTGGCATTGGTCTTCAGCACTGGTACCTCAGAAACAACACGTTGTGTTGCCTTGTCCACCATCTTGGACCAGGTGCATTCTAAATCAGAAACCCAAGTGTGATAACCAGGTTCAGGTCCTGATGACAGTTTCCTGCTAGTGCAGACACTTGGAGGTATCAGTAATGACTCAGGTCATTAATTTCCTTTCACTCATGGTTCTCAGCTTCTGCCTTTCTCAGGTCTTATAGTTTGGACATTAGTGGAATGACCACAGTGAGTGGTCATATTTTCTTTTTGAAATAAATTAATTTTTAACAAACATAAAAACCAAAACTGTGTCAAAGAAAAGGTGTGACCAATAGAGACCAACAGCTTAGTCTGAAATGGAGTAATAGATAATAGCATTCATGATTGAGCAGCCTATACTCAAAATTACGTATACTTCCTGCAAAAGACAGACTTTCTCATTGAATCAGAGCTTCCCCTGTACATTATCAGTCTTTCAGTCTAAACACATCCATGCATGCTTTTATTCAAAAGGTCAGTGTTGAAGATGTTGAATCATTGTATCCTTAGCTCTGTTCTAGCCAAGTGTGGATAGTGAAAAAGTCACATTTCTACCTTCACAACTAGTAAGATAACTTTTGCGATAGATAACACAGATCCAGATGAATTCCATTAAGGTAAAAATTTCCATCTGTCTAACTCACAAGGAAGGTAGTTCGTTAGAGTAAGTTTAACCCTTTTTCTTAGTGATAACAAGTTTAAGACAGAATAGCCCAACGCCCCATGTCTCATCTTATGTTTACAAGTGTTTTCATATTAACAAGTAAGTACGATTTATTAAAGCAAAGAATTCACTGCCTAGATATACAAATGTAAAATTTGTGCCACATTTCCCGCAGAAATATTTGGGAGGAGGGATATGTGCAGTGGAAAACCTGCACATTTCAACCCAAGTACCCCTTTCTCAAAGCTAATCTCCGAGGTAAACATCATCTCAAAGACATTCGTATTCCTCCCTGTCTATGTTTTTTTTTTTTAAATAACACCATATATGTGTATGCATCCAAAAAATATATTCCAATGTCTCTTGTATTTTAAAACATATATAAGTGGCGGCATATTGTACTTATCCTTTTGCAATCTGCTTTTTTCACTCAACATTTTGTTTTTGAGAATTATCCATGTTGATGTACAGAGAAAGTTAAACATTACTTCAGAGAGTAAAAACATTCCAGCTCACCGAGGAAAGCTTGAAACGTCTCCAGGGTGTATTATGGGTACCCGGGACTGTCCTGTGCACACTCCAGGATCTCTCCATTCTCCTGCCTATCACCATTGCTGCATGGCTGCCTTGGCATCAGGCTCCCCTGCCTCCCTCTCTCAGCCGATGAGTCAAAATTCTACAGACAGCTAGCCTAGTACAACCGGGCCTGTGAATCCAGCCATCTTACCACTGCCACACTTAAGGTTAGCTAAACACATACTCTGCCCTTGTCCTCTGCTCCTGAGGAATAAGCCCTGATCATCGTTCCCAGGTAGCCATTTCCCAACATTCTAGCATCTCGACAAACAGTAGTTTGCTGGCAGTGAGAACTGATTTATACCAACTGGTTTATATCATATCTTTGTTTAATTATTGAGAGATCCATGCTTGGATATTTCTGTTAGGCTTCTCTCAATTTAATGAGCTCACTTAATTTACACAAGAAGCTGTCAACACTCCAACACTCCATGACTTCCCTCGATGGGTCTAACACCTCTTGACTGATTTAGTTGGGGTTCCAAGCTCTAGTTCTAATTGTAAAAATACTTCCTCATTATCCAAGCCTTCTTTGTCCTAAGGATCCTCGGTTTCCTCTTAAAATAAGTGTTTTGCAACTTGTTACTCTCATCCTTGTTGAATATGTTTTATATACAGATGTTCCTTAATTTGTAGTGAGATTATGTCTTGACAAACCCATCTCAAATTGAAAATCTCACCAGCAAAATTGTATTAAATACATCCAACCTGCAAAACATCATAGCTCAGTGACACTCTCTTTGTGATCTTGGGGCTCACTTGGACCTTATGATTCCTGCCACTAACTGCATCACCAGAGAGCTTTGCCCTGAATATCGCTAGCCTAGGAATAGATCCAAACCAAGTTGTGACTTTTACGGAATGTTTATCAGCTTTGCATTATCATATAGCTCAAAATCAGATATGTTATTTGTGTGCAATCTGTTTTATTTCCTGTTTGCTTTAATTTTGTATGTATTTGTCTCAGAGAGAGAGAGAGACAAGTGAGTGTTCTCACAGTCAAGCTGCTGGCTCACTCTCCAGGTGAATGTCATAAAAGGCTCAGACAAGGCCAGGGATCCAGGAGCTGGGCATTCATCTAGAAATCTGGCAAGAGCAATAAGAACCCAATGATTTGAGCCATCACCTTCTGCCTGCAAGGTTGTATGCCATTATGAAGTTGGAATTGAGAGTGGAGTTGATTCATATCCAGATACCCCAAAACGGGCATGCCAAATTACACTTTAACCTGCAGTACACCCCTTTTGTTACTTTTTTCTTTACCCTTAGCATCAACCTTTATGTAAATTCATGCATGCAAGGAGTAACTTGATGAGAGGCAAGACAGTGAAAGAAGAAAAATGTCATCCAATTCCATAGGAAAAAAAAAAAACAGCCTAATTTCAGGACTAATTCAGCAAGACTCTAGACACATAAAAACACAATTCCGACAAGAGTAGGCTGTTTATTTCTGGGATAGACAAGCAAGAGAGGAATTAAAAATTTGGCTCACAAAAATTTCGTCCTTTGCAATACTTTTGTTCACAAAGGAGGCATCTGGAATCCAAGGTGATAAGCATTAACACTGAGAGAAGGTTTAGTATGTGTAAAGCTCTGAGCTGGGCACAAATTACATTAATTTTGTTCTATCTTGGATTGTGTTTTTCTATTAATATACGAAGCATCCTCAAGATGCACTTTAAGGAATGGCTATTCATGTTTCACATTCTGCTTATCTTAAAGCAAGAAGAAACATCACATTCATGTTGAAACTTGGCTATAAGAATGGTGAAAATCACTGATGGCTTGCAAGGAGTTTATGAGGATAATATCCCTAAGAAATTAGTTTGCAAAGATGCAACTCATTATAAGAAGGAACAAGATGCTTTTAAAGATGAAGGCCATAGCGATGGATCACCAACATCAATATACAAGGAAAAAATAATTGTTTTCTGAAGACAGATGATCCACAAGAGAAACAATTACCAGGACTGAATACAATCCAACTGGTTCAGTGTACACATTTCTAACTGAAAGATCAAGTGAGGCGAATTTTCTGTGTGATGAGTGTCAAAACTACTGAAGCCAGAACATTTACAGATAATACATTTTAAGCAAATATCATTTCTCTAGGCTAACACATATGTCTAGTAGCTAAAGTCCTTTCCTTCTGTGCACCAGGATCCCATAAGGGCACTGTTTCATGTCCAAGCTCCTCCACTTCTCATCCAACTCCCTACTTGAGACCTGGGAAGGCACTAGAGGATAGTTCAAAACCCTGGGACCCTGCAGCCATGTGGGAGAACCAGAAGAAGCTCGTGGCTCTTGACTTCAGATCGGCTCAGCTTCTGCCATTGCAGCTACTTGGGGAGTGAACTAGTGGACAGAGCTCTTTTTGTCTGTTTCTCCTTCTCTGCGTAAATATGCCTTTCTAATAAAAATAAAGTAAATCTTTCAAAAAAGTACAATTTCTTAAAATAATTGTTACAGGAAATAAAGCACAGCTTTACCAATGTGATTCTGAAGACAGTGCAATGGCTACCGAAAGCTGATAGTTCCCAAAGCAAAAGTAGAGCCATCCAGAGACACAGAGACAGCGTTTGGAGATGTAAAAGGCATTTTTCTTGATGACTTTCTGGAGGGCCACAGAATAATAACATCTGTTTAGTATAATAGTGATTAGAGAAAATTAACCACAGTTTTAGCAAAAAAAAATATCACCTAGGAAAATATTAAAGTCTTTTTCCACATCAACAATGTCCCTATTAATCCCTCTTATCACATAATAGAAATTGGGAGTTTTAAAGGAGATCACTACATACCTACCTTACAGTTCTGGTTTGACTCCTTCTGACTTAATTTTAGGTACTGACCTTAAATCACCTTTTTTAAAAACAGTATTATTTAACAGAACAAATTGGGTGCAGGCAGAATTCAGAAGCCTGGAACTCCCTCCAGGTTTCCTACGTGGGTGTCAGCTAGTCATAAAACATCTTTCAATGTCACCATTTTTGTTTTTGTTTTTGTTTTCAGTTAATGATACAAAAAAAAAAAAGCAGATTGCATTGAGCCCCATTCTTTGTCATGACAGGTTAAGTTACCACTTATGATGCTGGAATGTCATAATGGAGTATTAGTTTGAATCCCAGTTGCTCTGCTCTGCCCTACATGGAGCAGCCTACTAATGCTCCAGGGAAAACACTGGAAGATGACCTAAGTTCTTGGGCTCCTGCCTCTCATGTGAGAGATCCGAATGGAATTCCAGGCTCCTGGATTCAGCCTGGCCCACTCATAGCCTTAACTGTTGTAGCCACTTGAGGAGTGAACCAATAAATGAAAGCTTGTTCTCTCATGCTTTCTCCCCTGCTGCTCTGTGTGTGTGTGTGTGTGTGTGTGTGTGTGTGTGTGTGTCCCCTCCTCTTTATTCTTACTTTCAAATAAATAAAATAAATCTTGAAATAAAAAGACTGCATTGACATAGTTGAATCACAGGATCTTTAGTTCACTGGGGATGGACAGATGGCATTGCTCACAAAAGTGTCAAGAACTTGATGGAATTGATGTTGAGAAATAGCTCTAGGTGTGATATTTCTTGTGTTGACCTTTGCAAAATTCACTCCAGAGATCTCAATTAGATAAAACTAATATGGTAATGTTCCAAAAATTTAAATTAAAAATTCAATTTAATGTATGTATTTCTAAAGGTCAGTCCTTAATATTATTTCATTTATATGGACAGAGCACTTTAATCAAGGATATGAAGGAGAGTAAAGAATAATAAATGTTTTTAGGGTGAAATCATACAGAATCATGCAAGGAACCTGGTAGCAATCACAAGGAAAAACACACTAAGCTTAGAAAATGCTTTGCAAGGCTTCATGTCAGTTCACAATTAATTTCCTCATTATTGTAACTATGCCTGCTTTTTTTCTTAGACAGAGGATGTACTGAGACCCTCAATCTTTGTATTAGCTAATCTGTACACCATCAGTAGTTAGCACAGAAATGACTCAGTGTCTGCATCAGGGCAGCACAAATCAGCATGTGGCTGTGGCTGACTTGAATTTGGAATCCTAAGTGAGCCCCCTCAGCAGGATGCCCAAGCTCACATCACCTGCCCTTGTCAATCATGTTTCCTTTCCTTCCAATTCTGTTTCAGAGGAGACTCCCATAGAACCATCGGAAGTCATGCCTTAGAGCCTGGGAAAGTGTATTCTCATCTTAAACACAAATGGGGCTAAAAGCTTTTTTTTTTTTAATAATCTTGAGAGACTGTAAGCTTTTTCCCTCTAAAAATTTTGTAATGAGATGGCTGTATATATACAATGAGCTTGTCATAAAAGTCTTTATTTTTTAACACAGTATATTTAATCTGCACTGCAACTGAGGTGAATTAGGAAAAGAAATCATCCAAAGCCATCTCCAGCAGGAACTGGTGGTGGTGTGCCGAGCTGTCATCTCTGTGTGTTAGCTGTGACAAGCACCCACTCAGCCCTTTGTTCATGACCTTTTAAGGCCCTTAAACATGCCATGACATTTTGCAACACACATATTATAACTATGAAACTAATGAACTAATAAAAGACCACGGCCAAATAGGGCAAGTGATATTGAGTGTACAATCACCAATTTTGCCCAGAGTCCCACAAAAATGTTTCCTCTGTATTCATTATGATTTCCATACATTACACATATATGTCTTTTCTTACTTTGTATTTCTCCATTCACTGCTTCATTTTCCTTCAAAACAAAATACCACCATTGACTAAATGTCTTTAATTTGGCAGAAACTTCATAATACATAACATTAACCCTAGACTTACCCAGCATACTGGATATTTGAATATTATTAGATTCCTTTGTAGCTATTTTTCTTAAATTGTTTTAAGACCTTAGTTCCATTCTTGAATTCTATGGACAAGTCCATCAAGTATGACAGCAGGGGCACCTTTACAGAGATAATGATGTAAAACTATCAGTGTATATAGTGTGCTATATATATATATAATGTGTGCTTGTGTATACAATACTTTTGTGAAAGTCTAGAATTTTCCCAGCTGTACGCAACTGTGTAAGTTGCCTTGTAGCTAGGCAAGTATTACGTTGCTAAAAGAAAGCATCTAATATCTGGCTGGGATCTTGGCCTGGCTAATGCAAAATGTGTGTTAACTATACTAATGTGCCAGTTATGTAATAGTTGACTGTTTGTTTCTTTTTAATATGTGTGTGGAAGGTGAGAGATGCTGGGCTGGGACACACCACTTCGGCCACACCTCCCGGGTATAGAGGTTGAAGATTGCCTGGGGAACGGGATCTGGGGGTACTTTGGGGTGGGAGTGGCTGAGGGCATATTTGACAGGGAAGGAAGGAATAACTTCTGAGGACCTCCACGGATGGGGTTAATGCACTTGCAGATAGGTGAGGGCGAGATCAGATGGTTTGTTGGGGGAAACCTGGGGGTAGATCTGGGTCAGGCCAAGACAACCACCCAGGTGGGAGAGCCGGGCTGTAATAAATAGCATCACCTGATGGCTGCTGGCACATGCAAAATCTGGGGCTAGTAGTAATGTCTGACTTGGCTGGGCAGCAAAACCCACCCTTGAGTGTTGGAGAAGGGACTGAGCCATGTCAGACTGGGCCACAGCACCCACCAGAATGTGAGAGAACCATATCTGGGAGCAAATGCTGTAGAGGACTTGTGGGTTTGCCTCTGTGGGACTTTAGCACCTGCCAGTTTGTGCAGCAACCTGGGGTAAGTGAGGGGTTGAGCCAGGCTGGAGCTCTGTACTCAACTGATACTAGTAGAAGCCAGGGCTGGAAGGAGACTGAGTTGGGACAGGCAGCAGCACCTGACAGCACAAAACTTTGAACATGGCCAAATCTTCAAGAACAAAGTAAAAATAGAGCAATTCATAAAAATAACTTATGTACTAATTTTTAACTTAAAAGCATTGCGTCTTGGGCCCAGCACAGTGGCGCAAGTGGTTAAGGTCCTCGCCTTGCACGCCCGGGATCCCATATGGGCGCCGGTTCTAATCCCAGCAGCCCCGCTTCCCATCCAGCTCCCTGCCTGTGGCCCGGGAAAGCAGCAGAGGACGGCCCAAAGCTTTGGGACCCTGCACCTGTGTGGGAGACCTGGAAGAGGCTCCTGGCTTCGGATTGGCATAGCATCGGCCGTTGCGCTCACTTGGGGAGTGAATCATCGGACGGAAGATCTTCCTCTCTGTCTCTCCTCTCTGTATATCCGCCTTTCCAATAAAAAAAAAAATAATGATAAAAATAAATCTTTAAAAAAAAAAAGCATTGCGTCTCATACTTACCATATTGCAATGACAACAAAATCATTACAAAGATATATAATCTAGGCTAAAGGACAAGTGGATACAGATCATCAAAAATTATCATAAAGAAGAAAATATAAAATACTCTTGGCGTGAGACAGGGGTGTTTAATATTCTGTAGCTTCTTTTTCCAATATCCCAACACACACACAATTCATTTTCCACACTATTTCAACATATCTAGAAGATACATTTTCACTTTTGAAGTGTTTATTGTATTCTGTTGCCTGTCTATAAAAATATTACTTAATAACCTATTCTGTTGGAGGTTTGAGAACATTTTACAATTTGACTCATATACACAGTATGACAATGAACAGCCTTGTCTTTTACAAGAATCATAATTATAATAAGCTGAATTTATTGTAACAGTGTGATGAGAATTATAGCTCTGATGTAAATGAAACACAACTTACCCAATTTCATATCGCTTTCTCCTGCACCAATGTCTCTATGTCTCTAGCTGCATTCCTGACCAGTGCTTCTCAAAGCTGCTTTCACTTACACAGAAAAATAAGGCAACCTAAATGCTTCCAAGACTCATTTTAATCACACAGTTTCATATATATTTATGAATATATATATCAGGAATGAAGTTGTATGGCATAGCTATCTGTGAGCTTAAGCTATAAATCAAAAGTTCATTAGTCACATTTAGCTAAATTTTCTGCTGTCTTTGGTGAGATTTACAAAAAGACTCATGCCCTCAGAAGTGTGATTGGTTCTCACACAGTGTAATAGCCTTCGTATCCTTCTCTAAAAGGTAAAGTAGATTAGTACAGGTGTTGGTAGCATTGCGATACAATGAGTTGAGCTGTTTCTTACAACGTCCATATTCTTTTTATTAGTCCTGCCAACTCTTGCTAATGTACTTGGGAGGACGGCAGACAACAGCCCCTAGTTCTTCTTTGCCCAGAGGCAGCTGTTGCAGGAATTTGAGAAGTAGACTAGATGGAGGAAGATCTCTCTCTCTCTCTCTCCTTTCAAATAAATAAGTAAAAAAAAAAAAAAAAAAAAATTTTACACTATTGTCATTAATTTAAAAAAAAATTTCCTCTTGGAGCTTTGTTTCTGTTGAGCCCAAGCAGAACTTTGAGCCCCAAGATTCTCCAATGAGCCTAGCAACACGTTCCCAAGATGTTTCAGCAAAAGCTCTACCCCATCCTGAACTCAAAGTCAAGACCAGAAGTTCGGCCCTCACCTCTAACTTTGAAGGGATTGTTGGAATTGTTAAATAACAACAACAACAAAAAATAACTTTGGAGCTGTTATGGACCCAAGTTTCTAGTGTAGCCTTCTGAGAAAGTTCTGAAAGAGATTACTATCACAGTGAACAACGTTTTTGGTTTTGGTTTTGTATTGTGCGTTTGTTTGTTGGTAATGGCTTGTGTTGTGATTGCTTGGACTTCTCTGTGACGTTGATAAATATGAAGACTCAAGTTCAATTGTTTTGCACTATAATGCAGACAGAAATCAACAGAAGATCGTCTGCCAGAAAAAAAGGATTGGCCTGGCCCTGACTTTGCCTCTTAATGCTTTGCCCCACCTGTCCCAGGCAAGCCCAGTAAGCCAAAACCCTCCCTACCTCTTCACAAGGAAAGAGCTCGCTTTCTGGACTCTGTCTTATGTATCGGCTCCATGTGCCGCTGGGAAACCTCTTCTTGAAGTCAAGTGATAAAGTTGCACTTCTGTTTCCAATGGCAAGCATCCAGCCCGGAGCAAGACTGGCAGCTCCGTGAAAACGCTGCTCAACTGGGTCACCAAGTACAGTAGTGCAGCTGGAAAGTGTTTTCTCACTGTTGTGCCCCAGAACTGCGGTTAGCTTCAAATTCCTGTGAATGTGACTGAAAAATGTTTGCGTTTCAGCCACAATCACTAACAAATTATGCTCAGCTATTCAACACACGGACGGAAAGAGAGCCTGACCCCATTATCAAAACTCAAACCCAGATGGTGAGGGGTCCCAGCCTAATAAGGGCCTCGCAGTCATTTCAAACATATTTCTTGTCAATCATGCCACATCGCATATGGGGTCTCCTTTCAAAGGCACCACAGTTGGAGCATTCAGATGTCTTCCAGAGCAAAGCAATGCCTTCCTCTCGAAATTACTCATTTTTAAAGAACTTTAAGAACATTTCCTCCTCTTTCCTCCTCTTTCTCCCTCCCTTCACCAGGAAAAAAGCTCCAAGCCCGTCTAAGCGAGACAACTTTATCAGATTCAAGTCTCAAAATGGAGCAGACGGAAAGTCTGAACTACATTCTTGGCTCACTGTTAGGGTAGGGGAAAAAAAAATCTGAGGAGGAGAATATCAAAAAGCTTTATCGAATGGTCTTTGACTTAAAAATAAATTTCTTCAAAACTGGAACTCTAGAGTCCTCGTCTCATGTGGGTTCCAATAACGAATTTGAAAGAAAGCTACGTGATTGGCTGGACCATTACAAAGGTAAAGGAGCATTCCTGTTTTGTCTTCTTTCCAAGTGAAATGCAAAGTCGTGCCTTCTGCTCAGAAGGGCATGGCCTCACAGGCCTGCCCCATTCTGTGCCGCCTCTCTCAGATTCGACTGTTTGCTCTCACAGCACCAAAGCATGTTTCCTCCCCTCTTCGTTTCTTATCCTGTCTCCATTCTCTTTCCACATTTCTCTATGAGTTGTTACCCTCGATGTTCCCCGCAGCACCTTCCACAGGTCCCAAGCGGTTTCGCCCCACCCGCACCTTCACTCACACTGCAATCCCCACCACAATGCTGGGCAAGACAGCCACAGCTGTGTGTCCCGTGAAAGCCCTGAGCTGCTCGCTGCCTCGGAAGCACAAGACAACGAGCATCTCGTGGCCCTAAAGGTCGGTGCATGGCATTTGCAAAGATGTGAATGAGTCACATGGAAGAACATGGCCAGCTATGAGTAGAAGGCCAAGGCCAGAGCGCAGAAGACAATCCAACTACCCACAGGAAGTGTTCAAGATCGCCGTCACTTGTGTTGCTATTGCTAAAGAATAGAAAGGTTTTCAAGTAAAACAAAAGGCCAGGGGTGTGAGGACTGAGCTCCATTTTCTGTGAGTCTGTGTAAAGAGAAGGATAAACAGAACCTTTCACTGATAGGCGTATTTTAGAGTTCAAGTGTGACATGACAGGTCCAAAATAGATTCCACATGATTGGAGTGGATCCAGAATCTCCAGTCTCTGAATAGCAATCAGTGCTGGAAGCTAAGAGCCGGCATCCACTATCATCACATAAAACATGGAAGAAACGGCAAATCCTACACAGCTGTTAGTGAGTAAGGACAATCCATCCACGCGGCTTTAGGCTACGGACGCATGGGCACATTTTCTTAAATTACTCAGCTTAGTTTAAATGGAACATCTCTTGGACTTTCTAAATGTCTCTTAATGAATACCCAGAATTTTACAACAATTTTCTTTTTGCAAACCTCCCTTTCAAAGAAGGAGTTATGCTCTTTGTAACACTCAATCCATATAGAATTAAACACTCCTGGGCTCTATGCTTGTTTATTTTCATAGAGAGCTCCTCTGAATTTGAAGCCTACCAGGGTCCTAAACAACTCAGAAGATACAAGCCATAAGTTTAGGGTCTGACAACCTAAATATGCAGGATATTGATAAGCAATAGGGCAATTTTTTTTTTCATGACCAAAGGCCATTCTTCTGTTGTAACACTGACTCCCTATAACAAGCCACAGAAATAGGAGACATGGGAAAGAGAACTAGGAGGAGTAAAAAGGAGAAATAGGAGTAAAGAGATATTTATAAGTGTCCATACGGGTCAGATATTTCCTTTTCTCTGTGTACACAATTATTTTTCTTTGAAGGGGTCATCAGAAAGTCTGCAAAGTCAAGTCCTCTGCACTTGGTTAATTTTCAGCATATTTAAGAAGATTTTAAAATTTTCCAATTTTTTTTATAATTTGTCAGTTATAAGTCACTTTCCAGTCCAAAGGGGAGTCTAGTAGATACCTACTGCCAAGCATAACTCTGTGGGAAATAGATAAACAATGAACATCCCCTTCTGCCATGTTTTTTGGATACAGGTTATTTTTGAAAGAAGGAAAATGATAGTAAACAGAAAAGCAAGCACATACAGAAGAACAGCTGGCGTAGCATGTGTAGCACCTGTGCTCTCACTTGCGGGGCAAGTCAGCATCCTGCCTCAAACCAAAGTGTCAGAAATGAATACTTGCATTTCCCACTCTGTGTTGCTATTCCTTCCCTAGTTAGATGTCCCCATATGTACTCAAAATTCTGTATTTTTTTTTGTCACAACATGGACTGTTTTTATTTCCAGATACTTCTCTTTGTTTACATGAATAGAAACTATCTTTCAGTGACAGAGGCAGACATCAAAACAGTGGTCAGCAGATGAGAATTGTCACAAGCTGTTATTGCAAGGGAGTGAAAAGTATATGGAAGAAACAACAGAGCTCCTTCTCTGCTTCTGTCAGAGCATGTGAATGAAAAAGAATGGAAAGAGTTAGAGAGGGCGGGGGGAGAGGCAGAAGGAGACATGCAGGGATTTTTCTAGCCAATGGTTCACTTCCCAGATGACCACAGTGACAAGCATTGCGTCAGTCCAAAGCCAGGAACCCAATGACTGGGTCATTTTCACTGCTTTTGCCAGCAAGGAGTTAAATTGGGAATGCAGCAGCTGGGATTCAAACTCATGCCCATATGGGATGCTGGTATTGTAGGGCTCCAACTTTTCTGCTACACCACAACACCAGCCCTTGCAAATCTTTTATATATATATATACACATATATATATATTTTAACGATTTATTTTATTTTTATTGGAAAGGCAGATATACAGAGAGGAGAGACAGAGAGGAAGATCTTCCGTCCGATGATTCACTCCCCAGGTGAGCGCAACGGCCAATGCTATGCTGATCTGAAGCCAGGAGCCTCTTCCGGGTCTCCCACGTGGGTGCAGGGTCCCAAAGCTTTGGGCCGTCCTTGACTGCTTTCCCGGGCCACAGGCAGGGAGCTGGATGGGAAGCGGGGCTGCTGGGATTAGAACCGGCGCCCATATGGGATCCCAGGTGTGCAAGGTGAGCACCTTAACCACTTGCGCCACTGTGCTGGGCCCCAGCCCTTGCAAATCTTAACTACACAAGGACATAGCACTTCCAGGTACATATCTGTTCATTTGGGAGTTTGGCATTTTCTTCCTGTATGTTGGAACACACACAAGTAATATAGTCTGTTTAAATGCAGGCCTGTAATGGCCTACTTGAGTTTAATTATTAAGGGCTAATGAAAACAGCTTCAGTTAGTACATTGTAAAGCATCAATTCATGGTTTTCAGGAATAACTTGAAATAACATAATCAAAAAGCTTAAAACTCAAAGCCATCTTTTGGATTATCTGGTCTGTCCTTGCCCTCAGAAAAGTCAGTATTATCATTTATACTTGATAGATCAAGCATCTAAACAATTTAATCCAACTAGTTTAGGAGATTTGACCTCTTGTGGCTAGTACAGTTCTTTCTGTAGAACTAAAAATTCCCGTGGACACAGAAAGTTAATTGATTAGTGACTTCCAGGAAAAAGGACAGAACACACAGAGTGATTTCCTGAAGGGTCCCTACTTCAGGGGTGATAGTAATTTTCTAGCAGTAGATAACACTGTGAATGTGCTAAATGCTGCTCAGTCATTACTTTGAAGGTTACAATTTTAGAATTTATTTTCCAATAATCTGACCTGATTAAAGACAAAATATATTAACCCTTCATCTTCCTATCTTTTGTCATGTTCTTTCAAGTTAGCCTTTATGTCTGATATTTCTTCTTAGACCCTTCAATACTGGGCACTTTGTTTGACTATGCTTTCAAAAAAGGACAAATACCCTTACCAGTAAGAATCACTATAATGATAAAACTTGTCAACAGTAGCCTTATGACATTACCATAACTTTGGCAGGGTTGGGGTGAGGGCTGATGCAGTCCAGTTTATCTTACTCCACTACTGAGACAGACAAGATTTGATGAGATGTGAACAGAATTAGTTCACTCTCTACAAGAATTTTAAAAAGCATTTTTTAATTAATGATATTCCCCTGTGGTACCAAGCAAAGTACTCTGCTTAGGTATTTGTGTACAAGGTGAGAAATGAATCTCCTGGGACATGGGCGATTTAAAAGAGGATAGTTTTGGAGATTCTCTCCAAAACAGAATGCCCAACTGGGACGTTAAAAACAAGAATTCAAGATCCTGGATCTGTGGAGGCCTTTAAGATCCTGCTACCAAGGCAACTCACAAGGCTGGCACTGGACTATCCCTATGTCACATCTCCACCCTCCCCCAGAGAAATAGAGCGGCCCCACTCCACACCTCCTACGTTGATTTCCTTCTCAAACAGTAAAGAAACTCATCTGTTCTTTTACCATACATTCATCCATTACTAGTGATTCTGATATTTTCGTGAAAACTGTCTCCAAATGGTAAGATGTTAATTGAAAAGAAAAAAATCAATGGAAAAGGATATGATTAGAATAGCATAATACCTTTTGATGACTGGCTTAGCTTCACAGTTCATCCATATTTCTGAATATGGTAAGATTTGCTTATTTTTTAGAGTTGAAAATATAATATTTGCAGACATATATAATCCATCTTACAAATAATCTATATTTTTTCACATTTTAATTCATTTTTCACCCTTTACCAACTGATAACAACATTTAGGTTGTTGCCAATTTTGCCTGTTGTGACTAACAACATTAAAAAGAAAAGGAGGACAGGTGTTTAACCTAGTTGATAAGACTTCTGCATCCTTCTGGAGGATATCCTGTTGAGTGAAATAAGCTGGACACAGATAAGCAAGTGCTGCATGCTATCTCTTATATATGAGACTCAAATTTTTAAATGCAAAAAAAAAAACCCACAAAAGTGGAAAGATACAAAAGATATGCCTGTGTCCATCAATATTGTTGCAGCTAATAGTCTTGTCAAACTTTGATGTGTTTGTCAAATTAATGATTAAAAAGATACACTGCTATAATTCTGTTAATCTGCTATAATTTTAAATGTGCTGTGTGCAAGTGAATGACCATTTTGTATTTCATTGTTGTTTATGGGTTTTTCCTATATTCCAGCTGAACTGTGGTCCTTTTTATGCTTTACTTGTTGAACCCTTTATGCATTCAGGCACTAAGCATATGACTAAATATGTCATGCTAAACATTTAAAAAGGAGGGAGGGAGCAAAGTAGGAAAGAAGGAAAGGAGGGAGGGTAGGAGGAAAGTACAAAGGAAGTAGAAATAGTATCATATTACTAGAATTGTATCTATGAACTACATGGAAAGTACTTTTTGTATTCATATCACAGTAACTTAATGTAATTATCACGTATCCGTTATGGCCCTAAATTTTTAATGTATTAATAGATGTATGTATAAAAGAAGGCTCTTGCATCCTATCCTAGGTGCCTGTTTCTGACATCTGACTTGGGCTCCTGATTTCAGACTCCTGCTAATACAGACCCCCTGCAAGGTGGCAGCTGATGGTCAGCTGTGCCCCTGCCACCCATGCAGAACTTCAGTGAGTTCCTATTTTCTGGCTTCATCCGGGTCCAGACCTGCCCTGGACACTGTAGGCATCTGGGAGTGAATCAGAGCATTCAGGAGCTCTCTCTCCATTGCCGTCTCTTTACCTCTCAGACAAATACACAGTATTTGAGCTTAAAAAGATATGCTCAATTTCTTTACAAACCAAGACATCTCAACAACTTAAAATTCAGAGAAAATATTCTTAGGGAATGAAATAAGTTTATTTAATTATTTCCAACCAATAATGAGTCACAATCATGTTTGTTATTGTTATTTCTTCATCTACTTTTTTTTTTTGCATTTTTCAAAACTACTAGGGTCAATGACTATGTTTAATTCAAATTACTTCAGATTATTTATTATATAGAGATTTGTTTTCAAAATGAAATCAAATGGGGCCCAGCGGCGTGGCCTACCAGCTAAAGTCCTCACCTTGAACATGCCAGGATCCCATATGGGAACCGATTCTAATCCCAGCAGCTCTACTTCCCATCCAGCTCCCTGCTTGTAACCCGGGAAAGCAGTCGAGGACGGTCCAAAGCTTTGGGACCCTGCACCCATGCGGGAGACCTGGAAGAGGTCCCTGGTTCCTGGCTTTGGATCAGCACAGCACCGGCCGTTGCGCTCACCTGGGGAGTGAATTATCGGACAAAAATTCTTCCTCTCTGCCTCTCCTCCTTTCTGTACATCTGCCTTTCCAATAAAAATAAATAAATCTTTAAAAAAATGAAATTTGAATATAAAAGTGCTTCAGTTAAGCAGAAATAGTACATAAACACACACAGCAGTCTGTGTGTAGAAGAAGTAACCTCCTTGTTACTTCCATTTAACCAAGGTATCAGCAGTGTACTGGTGTGTATAAGATTACTCCAAATGTTACAGATCCAAAACTGTATACCACACAACTAACTTAATAAAAATACACAACATTCATTAGAATAACTCCCATGGAGAGAATTAAATCTCCAGGAATACAATAATTACCAGTTGTCTGATGTTTGTTTGTTATTGACAAAGGAGTGTAGGATCAGTGTGAGTGTTGGTTAATATTTTCATGTACTCTTACATTAATGAGTAAAGGCAAAGATGAAGCAATGAGGACAAATGTCAAACTCCTCTGGTTACTTATGATATACTCACTGAACTCAATAACAGACTTTGAATACTTGAAGTTTTCCTCAAAATTTTTGTCTGTTTATAATGAAATAGTGATTATGTATCACATATCTGCCTGACATAAGAGTCCTTGAAAAACATTTGTCAAATGTGCATATTGCAAAAATATGATATATGTATATATATATAATATTTTGTACGAAAATAAATCATCTGTTAATTCCATTCCCACAGATTTTTTAAGTATCCCAATAATACACATATGTAAATTTAGCATTAATTTCAGACAAATTAATACAATGTACTTAAGTAAATAAGAAATGGTAACTTTGGGGTATATTTTTAGAATAAAATAAAAAGTAATTATAAAAAGTGAAAACAAATTAAAAATTAGTAAAACAATGAAATATAAACAAATCAAAAACTAGTTTTTAAAAAATGAAGTACAAAATCTATAAAATCGGTTATCAGTTAAGTAAAAATAGAAAGAAGGCAAATTTACAAGATTGCAAGGAAGAAAAATAAAGAATATATTCCAAAGTGTTTGCCACTGTTAAAAATTATAAAATATTCTTTTATGCAGAAAAGCAAGATTATTCAAATGAAATTTAAATGGATAAATTGACAAATGAGCTAGGAGAAAATTAAAATATTGTGAAGAATTTTCTCTCTACTGTTCACAACCAGATGTGTGATTTTTCACATTTTTGAGAAACAGGTAATTTCCAAACTGAATACATTCTACTTCAGCTCAGAGAAACAGATGGTAAGTTTTAAATTTATCTTGAAAAGCTGGTATGATCTGGAAAATAGAACCTTATACTAAACTTCACGAAAAGTAGCAAGAACATTGTGAATGTTCCTTTTGATTATGACGCAGAGAGAATGGCCTACATAAGCAAATTGAGTACAATAATATAGGAACATAATTCATTTTGACCACAGACAATGCTTAGAATAAAAATAAAGTTTCTTCATGGGAAATGGTCTCACAGAATATCATATATATACATCAAACATGGATAAAAGAACCAGATCTACAAAAGACAAGCAGTAGAAAATAAAATTCAATACCAAATCTAGATTAATATGCTATTCAGCAACAACAACAATAAAAAAGCCTGAATTAGAAACATGACAATATTTCTTTTAAGTTATTTGGACAATCCATCTCCAACAAATGCCAATACTGCTAGTGCTTTAAGACAGTATTATTATCTGTCTGAAACGGTGTCACCCCCCCTAGGAAATCCCTTAGAATGTGAACCATTGGAAAGCACTCAGTCCTGCTAAGTCAGAAACTGTGTGTATTGCAAAGAGTTTCAGACAGGAATGCTAGCACTGACACATGCTGACTCCTCGGAAGCCACTAATAAACTTTCAAATGTTTTAAACCAGTTGTTATTAGATGTAGCCATTAAAATATATATAAGCCATTATAGAAGCTTGTACCTAAAATATATTAAAATTGAGCATAATAGATAGTGAAAATTTGTCTCACCTGAATTACCTTTCTGCCTGTCATCTGTAGTTTTTTCAGATATATTGAAGCGTATCAGTAAGTCAAAAAAACTGCAGAATGGTATCCTGATGATTTCACAATGGTGACAGGAAATTGATGAGTATTGAGGGCACTGAAATGGACAAACACTAGAAATAATATTTGATTCGTAGTTGTGTTGATCATCTAGGTAAAATGTTGGCAATTTTTTTTTTCTGTAAAGGATCAGATAATACTAGGCTACATCAAAGAGTTCATGGAAATTGCAATGAAAAGAAAGGTGTATTTTGGCACAAAAAGATTTTTAAATCTATGCATGCAGTGGATTCCCAAAAGTTCATGAAATGTATGTGTTATGTGGAAAATAATGCATGGATTTAAAAACATGTTTCTGTTAAAATAAGCTTAACTGTAAAGTTGACATTTTTAAGCTGTGTCACCCACAGGTCTACAGTTTGATTTTACTTATTGCAGTTGGTACACAACTCTTCGCTTGCAGCCACTTGTGCCATTTCCTCCAGCGAGTTCCAGGTCTGGGTACTTATGTCACATTTCCACCATAGTCTCCATAGCACCAGCTCCTGGCTCACCAGTCTCTACCTCTTATGATACCATGCTGAGTCTGAACCATTGTCTGTACAACATGTCTCCCAATTCCAGTTGGAGCAGGTCCCAGGATTAGAGAGACACCAGGTGTCCTAAATAGCTAGGTTGTTAGTGGTGATCTTGCTGGAAATTGTTGGCCATTAGGTCTGAGGGCCACACAAACATATTTTGACCCATACAATGCCATAGTTGGTATTATTTTCCTGTGGGACTAGTACAGTGCATGGAGCTCAGTGAGTTCTTGCCAAACTCAGTGCATGCACAGCTCACTGTTGTCCCTGCAGTCTTAAATTCTTTGCCACACTGTACAGAATGGCACCTGATGTGCCACTACTGGAGTTCTTGATCTTCTGGCCATCAAGTCTGAGGGCTACCTGAACCTATCTCGGGTGGACCCTGTAAGATGCTACGTTGCTCTGGTTCACTGAGCCAGAAATGAATTCACTCCCAGCTCAGTGCATGCACATTGCTGGTCATACCCCTTGCCTCCTTAAACAAATGGCACCTGATATGGTTCTAGGAGATTGAATGGGTTGTGAAATCCACCCTGTTCCTGCTCTGCCAGTCTGGGATCTGCTGCTCTGTCTCTGCTCCTAGTTAAATCAAACAGACCAGCATGGGGGGCAGTTTTTATGTCTGGGTTCACTTCCTGAGCTCTCAGTGAGTCCCTTCCCACCTGGTTGCTGGTGTAGTTCTGGCTGCTGGTGCAATTTGGATCACCATTCACTGAATGCCACTGGGGTACCAGTTACTGCAACACCACACTGCTGTGCTTGCTGCTTTCCTGTGTCTGTCAGTCTCCAGGTACACCTCTGCGGTTGTTCTGTCCTCTCCTATTTCCTGGAATATCCCTCTCTGCTTCACACTGGCTAATATTTCTCCATCTGTTTAAATGTGTCCTAACCTTATTCTGCCATCATGATCTGCCCCAAGGAGAAGAATCTGCTAACCAGAAGTACAATGACCAAGAGCAAAAGAAGAGACAAACACACAATGAATATTACTGAAGACTCCCATGCAAAGGAGCAAAACTCTGCCAACCTCAGAGTTAACTGAGGAAGACATCGAGAAAATGGGCGACACAGAATTTAAAATACTTACTATAAAATTTCTTATCAACTATGAGAAGCATGTAAAGTTGGAATTCAAGGAATTTAAGGAATATGTCACACTGGAAATGAATCAAATGAAAGCTGTTATATTAGAAATGAAGAATACAGTGGAGCAAATTAAAAGTACAGTGGAGAGTCTCCAAAATAGAAGGAAGCAAGCAGAATAAAGCATCTCATAATTGGAAGATAGTTCCTGTCACCTGGGGGAAGCAAACAAAAAGCTGGAAGCAGAGCTGGATCAGGCCAAAAATGTATTCAAGAATTGAAAGACACTATTAAGAGGCCGAATATAAGAGTAATGGAAGTCCTAGAAGGTGCAGAAGGAGAAGCTGGGTGTGCAAATGTATTTAATGAAATAATAAGGGAAAATTTCCCTAATCTAGAGAAAGAATTGGGAAACAACATCCAGGAGGAGCACAGAACTCACAACAGGCTTGTCCAAAGTTGATATTCACTATGACACATGACAATCAAGCTCTCTTCAATCGAACATAAAGAACAGCTCCTTAAAGGTACACATGAAAAAAATCAACGGGCATATAAAGGCATGGCAGTTAAACTCACAGGAGACCTCTCATAGGAAACTCTACAGGCCAGAAGAGAATGGAGTGACATATTCCTGATTCTAAAAGAAAAAAATTGTTGGCCCAGATTAACGCACCCAACAAAATTTTCCTTTGTCTTTGAAAATGAAATAAAATTCTTCCACAGTAAAGAAAAGTTAAAAAAAAAAAATGCTTCTTCCAAACCTGCCCTACTAATGATACTTAAAGATGTTCACTTGACAGAGAAAGGGAGTAGTAGCCCACCCAAACCAAAGGCAAATGCGAAGAACATCCCAGTGAAATAACAACAGATGACTAAATCAGTGATCAACCATTTGTTAAAATCACAGGACCAAAGTACCACCCATTCCTATTAACCCTAAATGTAAACGGCTTAAACTCATCAATCAAACATCATAGATTGGTAGACTGGATTAAAAAACAAAACCATCTATTTGTTTCCTATAGGAGATACAACTCACCCACAAAGATCAGCAGAAAATATATCTCCGTGGATTTGGATTTTTTTGTTGTTAATTTCATCTCTTCAAAAAACTTTCTTCTGATTAAATTCTTCAACAACTCCTAGGTCATTTTCTTCAAGAAGGTTCTTGATTTTCTTTTTCATTTCTTCAGTGACACATTGGTCACTCAGTAGCATGTTATTTAACTTCATGGTGTTGTTAATTTTTTTTTCCTTCCTGTTGTTGATGTATAGTAACTGTGTAATGGAGACTATGATATACAGATGTGAGGTTACAATGCAGTATGCATCTCTACTTCCACATAAAGATGGACTTACAATGAAACTGTTTACTGTATCTTTACAATAGGATGCTAACTCTCTGCCATTGTCCATGCCCACAATGATGGCCATATGACTGTGTATGAAGAACTATACTGTAGTAAAGATATAGGAGAACTCAAGTGAGGGGGAAGTAAATTAAGCAGGAGATAAGGGAAATCCCAGGGGCCTATGGAACTGTATCATGAAGAAGTAAAATTTTAAAAAATTAAAAAGTTGACATTTCTATGAACTTCCTAAAGTATTTTTATATTTTAGATATTATGGCATATATTATTTCTGTGCTATACAAGGAATGGTAAGATTGCAAATGCCTATATTATATTCACAGAAAATCTAAGACAGCCACCCAGAAACTACAAAAGCTATTAAAACTGTTCAGAGTGGTAAGATTAAAAAATAAATAATGACAGATTTTAAGTGAGCTTTTATATTGAAGACTATGAGTTTAATTTTCAGCTCCACTCCCAATTCCAACTACCTGCTAATGTACACCCTGATGGAAAACAGGTGATGATTCGGTATATAGGGGAGTCCTACAGTGAATCTGAGGCTCCTGGCTTCAGTCTGGCCCAATTCTAGCTGTTGCAGGCGTTGAGTCACAGACAGAACTTCTCTGCACCTTTGTCTTTTGCTACCTTTCAAATATAATGAAAATAATAAATAAGGAAGTTTTAAATCAGTAGATGAACTGTCATTCATGAAAAACAATTTAAAATGTACACTTATATTGGGAAATATAAAGATAAATGTACATAAATGTTTATAAAAGCAAAACAGTAAAAGTTTAAAAGTCACTAATAACATTTATGGAAGTGGAGAAGAAATAAATAATTCATAAAAAATTCCTGAAGTTGAATTTTCTCTTGGTCAATATATAATTAGGAATTTCAGACAACTTTAGGATGTATTTTAAAAGTTCTCTCAAAGAATAGAACAAAAGCTTCAGAGAATAGACAAGTATTACAGAAAAGCTGTAAAACTTTCCCAAATAGATCAAATGTTCTGAATTTTTTTAGTCAAAAGAGCCTAGAAATTGTCAAAAGTGAACTGAATGTGAAATTAAATATAAATTATAACAGGAGGTTAAATAACAACAAATTATTATAAGTTTTATAGTGAGAGTAATACCCATTAGAAGGACAATCAAGCCAGGCAGAATTCTAGAGCAATAAGGATGTATTTCCTATCACACACCTCATCTCTCCATACTACCTGTCAGTGATTTATATATGCTTTCCACAGGTAATCATTGGTAAATGCCTAAAATCACATAGTTTCAGCCCATTCCACATGTTATATGCATGCCAATAACTGTTTATCCAAATGCATGTATTTCATTATAACAATTGATTCATGGGGTCAGCACAGTACCAGGCTACTCCTCGCCAGCAATCCATATGTGTGCTGTTCCCAGTCCCAGTTGCTCCACTTCTGATCCAGCAGCCTGCTTATGGCAAGGGAAAGCATGCAGACCCCAACACCCATGTGACAGACCCAAAAGACTCTCCTGGCTCTCAGCTTTAGACCAGCCAGCCAGTTCTGGTCATTGCAGCCTTTTGGGAAGTGAGCCAGCAGATAGAAGCTATCTCTCTCCGTGTGTGTATGTGTGTGTACAACACTATGATTTTCAATCATATAAATCTGTTAAAAAGAAATTGATTCATAACAAGGCCATTATTCTATTACTTGCTTTTTAATGACTAATGAATGGTGATCATTTTTTCATTCAATGCAGAAACATTTATCTGTGGGGAGATTACAGTAAATCTAGATTACTGAATTATATTGTTACTTATTTTGATAGTCTAATTTTTACCCATTTTTATCTCAATTTATTAAACTGACTTTGATGAATATTTATCAGGAGGCTTGGTACCCTCATTGATGCAATCAATATGTATACGTATAAACATATACACATTATTTTTTTTAAAAAAAAGTCACCTTAGGTAGAGAGATTGTCTTCCACCCTCTATTTTGTTTCAGAAATATCCGCAACAGTGAGGACTGAGCCAGAAGGAGATAGAAGTTAGAGGCTCGTTCTAGGTCTCCCCCTTAGTTGTCAGAGACCCAAGTAGGTCTGCTCTCTCTCCTGGGTGTACATTAGCAAAATGCTGAATTGAATTTAGAGACTCAGCCCCAGGTACTCTGATAGGCCATGTGAGCATTTCAAGTGGTAGTTTAATCCTCTGTGTCGCAACTCCCACCTCATATCTCTATATCTAAAGAATACTCAACTAGCATATTTTCAGAGTCAATTCTTATTTACTTGCTTGGAAAGCAGAGATGCAGAAATAGCAAGAAAGATAGTTCCCACTTACCGATTCACTTCCCAAAAACTTACAACATCCAGGTTTGAGCTAGGCCAACGCAATGTCAGGAACTCAATCTGTATCAGCCAGCTCAGCAATAGGACCTCAACTATCGCCTTGCAGGATGTGTGATAACAGGAAGCTTGAATTAGAAGTGTAACTCAGACTCCACTCTGAACGTGGATGTGGGTTCCGCACGTGACAGCTTAACCAATAGCCAAATTCTGATCTCCCACACACTCTTAGATGTGTGATTACCAGGTTAAATATTGTGTATGTCTAGAATTGTCATGAATATTGCCAAGTAAATTCAAAGAATACTTATATTCCAGGTTATGTTTCTACCATCAAACTATGGTAATTCACTTATATCTTAGGAAACCATCAATATATCTTAATGCGGCTGATCTGGTAAGTAAAAATAAATATTATTTTAAATTTCTATCTGTTGGAAGACAATTGGGTAATATTTCATATTTTTATTCATGGTCCTAAGTTTTATTGAATTATTTATAAATACCAAATTATAATTAAACTTTATAATTTAAACTTTAAATGTTTATTTTTCTCAAACAAAATAGCACAATGCTCATCAGGCATGTGTTGGTCCATGTAGTATACAAAGGCCAGACTCTTCTCATTTCTACAAATCTTGCATTGTGCTGGCTTGTACATGCGACAAAATCTTCACTACCTTGCCGAGGTTCCAGTCTGCAGAGTATGGACAAAACAGTCCCTCTATTTTAGGGCACTAAACCAAAGCCAGCTTACATTTCCCTTTTGCACATTCCATTGAAGAGATCTGAACTGCATGGCAGCTCCTCACTGGAAAAGTTGCCAAAAAATGTGGACTAGCTGTGAGCCCAAGACGAATGGAAGGATAGAGGATTGTGGATATCCAATAGCCTCTGACCTGGATAATGTGATTACTCCTTAAAGTATGAAGAAAATACAAACCTGAAGAGTTAAAAAGAGAGAGAAAATTACTTTACCAAAATTCACTTGCATAATGTCAAATTTTTTCATCTTTTAATGACTCTGTAAACTGTTTTCCTATCCTTCATTAAGAATACATGATGGAAAGCAAAGAAACAGCTTTGGCCCCTTTCTCTTGAGCTTCATATTCCATGGGTTGGCAAACTCCAGGTACTAGGCCAAACTTAGCTTGCTGCCTGCTTTTGTAAGTAAAATTTTATTAGTACAGAATCTCACTCATTTTTTGTTTTACATTTTCTCTATGACAAATCTTTCACAACAAGATGCAGAGATGAATAGTTAAGACTTAAATTAGAACAGAATTACTGTTAGGCCCTTGATACAAAGTTTATGAGCTATGCTGTGGAATACCCTATGCCCATCAGATTTTTTTTCTTCCATGGAGAATCTGGTAATCAATGAAATATACAATACATCTTCTATGATGAATAGGAAATTATGAGAGCTCCACCTGCTCAACAAAAACACTGAATTGCAATGTACCAAATAAATTAAGGATTCCACAAGGACGCCATTTAAGAGATGAAATAAATGTTAAAATAAGCATTTCAAATAGGACCAAAGAAAGGTAATATCAGTGCCATGCTGAAAGGTAACGGAATAACTGTAAGAATAACAGAAACACATTCTGGAGCTGTTCCCTTTATACAGTGTTGATAAAACTTCTTAATATCATATGTTAGTCGTATGCAGACAGGCATGGTCTGACTATGAATGTTGGAATTCTACCAGCAAACTTGTAAGCACTGCAGTCTGAGATTTGCTGAACTGCTCATCTCTGTACAGGCCATGGCTGAAAGTTACGAGAGGAGAATGAGAAGGAAGAAACTGAGCTGTTCTGTGTGTGCGCAGGCTAAGTTCAGTGGGGCTAGACAGGACATGCTCATGTCAGTCTCAATCAGTGCTACGTGTCAGCGTTAAATGAGGGGAATACTGCTGCTTCCTTTGAACATTATTTTTATTAAATTGGATTTTAACAAAGAGCGATCTGATTGGCTGTCAAGCTATCCAGCTGTGAGATTAACAGGACCGTATCCACTAATTGGGACTTGTTAGGTACATCATCATTCATTAAATCAATATGCCCGTGAAAGGGGAAAAAAGCAAGCAGGAGAGTCTCTCTGTGGACCTAATTTTGCCCCCACTTTTTGTATACAACACATGAATGGGTTCATTCTGTTTAACTCTTCTGAGGCTGCTGCACAATTCTTATTGTTCATAGTTTCTTAGATCAGAGTAAAGCCTGAAGAGTCAACCTTCTTCATTACCTGATTATGAAGCCAAAGCTGGACTCCAATTTAACACGGTGTGCAGGGAACCAGGGGAGATGATGATCTTTACAGTTCAGCAGTCATGGATAACTGGATCCCTATCTCTCATGACCATGAATTTCAGATCTTGGGATCTTCATTTCCCCATAATCAGAACACAGATTATGACATTTTCAAAGTTACAAAGGGAGAACTTATTTCCTCCTTGAAATCAGAATCTGCTGCATTTGCTGAACTTAGAAGCACCCATAGCCTGGCCATGCATGTTCTCAAGGTCATGGTAGAGTTCCCAAGTTGGAAACTTAAGTGTTTTCTCTTAACTATGAGAAGTGACCCAAAGATGCCCATTGTTCCACATTCTTAGATTATTGTCATAAATGCTTTGCTTTCAAAGAAGCTGAGATAGTTCTCGAGGGTGACTCATTTCATCCTCCCTTACTTTACCAGCAATTCGTTTTTGTCCTTGGTCTTGCCTCCCACCTACTGCTTCATTGGAAAGATATAGGCTTTGAGTTATTGTAGCATAATTCACGTGCAGATGTTGTAGAGGTACTTGGCCTTCAGGTTTGTGCCTAGCTACACTGAAGTCATGAGTTATTACATAATAATTCACATCATGTCATGTCTTATTGCTTAATTAACTTTTCTATCAGACTAACACAGTTTTGCATCAGCAAATATGGTGCCCTCATATAACTTAAAAGCGTTCCTTTATTTCATGCTTGTGGATCAGGAATACTGCAGGACCATTTATTAAAGGTGAATTTAGGGACTAGAATAAAAACCATCATCTGTTACTCAAATGTCAAAACTGCTTTCTCTAGAGAAAACCAGAGCTGCTGGTCTTGTTTTATAATAAAAAAAATTTACCAAGTCTTTTGTATCATAATAAAAGGGAGTTACTTTCTGGCATTTGTACTGAAAAACACATTGTAGAATAATTTTGGTGGTGGTGGTGGTGGTGTGGTGTGTGTGTGTGTGTGTGTGTTTCTGTCCACACTTACAACTCTTCCAATTTCAAACCATCTGCTATCCTGGTTTTCTTCCCTCTTCTTAAACTGGTTTTGGGTCTGCAGGTGTGATCACAAGGGATAGAACATCTGTGGTTTGCCCTAGAAAAGGAAGAAGACTACGCACAAAGTTGACAGATGATATCAGCTGCCACAAAGTAACAAACATCGCGGTATTTGTTATAAAACCTCGGAAATTCACAAATTGGGAATGCGTAGTTCAGGATCTTTCCCAGCTGTTCATTCAAAGTTATGTTCTGTCTTTGGGTCAGGAACACACCGTACATTGATTTTCAATTTCTCAGGCTTATCAAACCTCCGTAACAAAGGGAAGCACACATCCCATTTTAAATTCTATGCACAATGTTCTGTATTATTTTATGTGATGGTCACCAGGCATGCCCACAGAAGAGACAAAGAGGTTCAGGAAACAAAGCTTATTCAACTCCCAGCCCTATAGATAGAAGGGAAAGTACCCCACAGAAGACCATGTGGGAACAACACCTAGGAGATCAGGAGGAGTCTTTGCTGGAGTTTAAAGGGAAATGCAAAGCTAAGTGGTTCACACAGTGAATGATTGGCTACTGTGAACAATATTGGCTGAATCTGACCTGTAAGTGGTGGTTCCTTGTTGTCTATTATCTTGACCTTGAAATTATTAAAGCAGAGAATGATCGTCTCTTACAGTGTGGAGGTCATGCAGGAGATGTCTGACTCTGGATTAGTTTCCATCTCAAGGTCACATGAAGCTCTGTACCCTCATTCCCCAGACACACACACACATTGCCTTTTATTAATTGGTAAGAAAATGTTTATAATTAGTGAGCCTGATGCAGTATAGATAGTCCAATTTGGTTGACAACAGAAACAGCATCATAATCAGGAGACTTTTGAATATAAGGTTCTTCTCTCCATCGGATCTGGTTATTTATGCATTGACTTCGGCCTCATCAATGTCATAACATTTCTTTACAGTCTGATGCAGTGTCTGCTGGCCTTGACATCCACAACAAGTACGAGTGTGCTGTTTTCTGCCTTTTCAGGACAAACTCGGTAGTCAGGGGCAACTTGATCATGGCAAAGAAAGGAGGCTTGTTCCTCCTGGGAGCCCTGTTCTAGGGATACTTGGGTTGCCACTAGCAGTGTAGTGTCTTGGACCAACAGAGGTATGAAATATGCACCAACATGGAAGAAATGGAAGAACATCCAGGTCTCTGGTTTTGGGCCAGCCCAGCCCTGGACACTACAGCCCATTTGGGAAGTAAATCAATACTCTCTCATATAAATATATTTTTTTAGAGTACAAATATGATCAGAGCCCAGCATGGTGGTCTAGTGGCTAACATCCTGGAAAAGAACATTGAAGGCCCTGCATGGAAGCTTAGTGGCTAAAGTCCTTGTCTTGCATGTACCATGATCCCGTTATGGGCACAGGTTCTAATCCTGGTGGCCTCGCTTCCCATCCAGCTTCCTGCTTGTGCCTGGGAAAGCAGTTGAGAATAGTGCAAAGCCTTGGGACCCTGCACCCACGTGGGTGTCCTGGAAGAGATATCTGGCTCCTGGCTTCAGATTAGAGCAGCACTGGCCATTGTGGTCACTTGGGTAGTGAATCATCAGACAGAAGATCTTCCTCTCTGTCTTTTCTCCTCTCTGTATATCTGACTTTGTAATAAAAACAAAACAAATATTTTAAAAAATGTTCAAGTATGTTCCCAATTCTGGTCAACAGCACAAGTTTGTCTCATGTGTTGCTCTATTGGTGACCAGCAGGAAAGCACTGAGGGTTGAAGTAAGCCAAATGATTGTTAATAATGAGCATCCACAAGTCTCAAAGATCCTCACTTTATAAATGTAAGGAAGATTCTGAAAGAGCAAAAAAGTTCACATTAGTCACTAGAAGATGGACTTCAACCAGGAGGAGAAAAAATGGCTATTTCTTCATTGTAACAGAATATCTCTAAGCCAGATAGGCATAATGGAAGAAATATAGATTTGGAATCAGACTTTGTTCCTTGTGCCCCTCTGACTTCAGGCACGTTATTCAGTACACCTGCACCTCAGTTTCATTAACCATTAAATAGGGTAAGCAATTACCATCTCAGGGTAAAGATGACAATTAAAAGCCATATGAACAAGATAGGATAATTGCCCTAATTACATGGCTCTCCAATAAAAGATCACACTCCATATTTTTGAGAGTCCTGGTTTTATCAGTTTATGAAGAAAGAAAAATGGTTTGTGAAAAACGTTTTTTGTGATACTAGCTAATTAAGAGAAAATGACCTGGTTCTCTAAACAAACATTGACAATATGAATGAGGCACAGTTTATTCACAAGAGAAAAAGAAAGTCCACTTCATCGTGCCTGCTCTCAATCTACGACACTGATATGTTGGGGATTCCCAAAGAAAAACGAGCAGAGGAGACTCAGTTTCTAAGTGTAGGCCCTAAGAAAAGATGCCAGTCCTACCCACAAAGAGGTCAGAGGAGCTATACAAGTGTTCAGATGATTTCATGTCCTGTGAAAGAAGAAAAGAAATAAACATGTTGATTTCAGGAGACCAAAAATGTAATTCCTTAGAAGTTAAGACCCACCCCAGCACAGTAGCCTAGCAGTTCAAGTCTTCTCTTTGAATGCACCAGAATCCCACAAGGGTGCCAGTTCTAATCTGGCAACCCTGTTCCCCATCCAACTCCCTGCTTGTAGCCCGGGAAAGCAGTAGAGGAAGGCCCAAAGCCTTGGGACCCTGCATCCATGTGGGAGACCTGGAAGAGGTCCCTGGTTCCTGGCTTCAAATTGGCTCAGCATCAGCCATTGTGGTTACTCGGGGAGTGAATCATTGGACAGAACTCTCTGTCTTTCCTCCTATCTGTATGTCTGACTTTCCAATGAAAGTAAATAAATCTTAAAAAAAAAAAAAAGAACTTGGAAAGCATCTTCTCATATCAGAGAGAAACCATTTATTTCTGAAGTAATTCTAAGACACAAAATAGGATTTGTCACCTGGTAGTCATTCATACTTTAGTATGAAATCTCACATTTAAATGGAACTTCCAGATACTATGCTAGGCAAAATATTGTAATGGGAGCCTTGAAGGAGAGCACATTTCAATCCAAATATAAAGTTTTATACTCTTTTGTCCACAACCTGTCCAAAAAGTAGTCATATAGGGGGAGATTATAATTTCCAGCTGCCAGAGACAGATGCATTTAGCTTACGGATTTATCCATAGCAAATATGGAGATTGAAGTCAAGCTGAGAAAACAGCTGTTGCTAAGGAGAAGGCCAAGACCGAGTGATTTCAAATATGTGGCAAACTCCATTGCCAAATCAAAGAGATGGAGCACATCCAATGGGTGCAAGAAAGGATGGAAGAAAGGCGACAAATATCTCCAAAGTTGAAAGGTGTTTGCCAAAGACGAATGAGTTTACTCAGCAGTTGGTTTTTAATTACTAAGCTGGTCTCTCTGTAGCCACAGGTCTTTCTGCCATCACAATAGTTCCTACTACTGGAGATAATTGGTTGTTGGTGACACTGCAAGTTCAGGATTGTTCTGAATAGGGCAGCTTAATGGAGGCCTGCCTGACAGAGAAACTATTGAACAGAGATTGCTAATGCAGGAGAAAACAAAACACTGCAAAATCACCTTCATAGTGGTAGAAATCAACAAATGAACAAATGAGTTCTTTTTAAAAAATAACTTCAATAAGTATGAATTCTTGTGCTAACCACAGTCAACCTTAAAACTGTACTGGAAACTGCAGATGATATTGAATTACCAAAACCTTATCTTTCTTCAATTTAATGGTTCCCAGACATCCAATATGTCCCCAAATATGTGAGATATCATGGCTCCACTGGTTTTCTTCATCCCAGACTTAATAACCTGGAGCAAAAGACCAAAGCTGCAGTGAGGTGACCTGCATGAAACTCTCCAATATCCTAACGGATCTTGCTTCTCAATGACAGAGACTGCATTGGTTTTGCAGGTAAGGAAATGATGTACAGAATATACTAGGTGCACTTAGACTAAGCCCTAATGATTCACAGCTTTTCCTAGCATTCAGAAATCTTAAAAATTATCCCCAAGGGCACTTCTCTGCATGTATGAATGAACATGTGTGCGCACAAAGAAATGCATTGTTTCGTATGCATGATTGCATGCCAGCCCTCGAACAAGAAGACACTCAACAAACTTCAGCAGCATCATGTGGACAAAGTTCTTAACAAAGATATGAGGGGGCCAGCCACCTTGTACTGTGATGCACAGACATTGAAGCGATGCCTATACTCCGAGAGTGACCTGGCGGCGCCCTCCAAATCACAGCAGCTGCTGCTTCTGCAGCTAAGCTCCACCATCTCATTTTCCTTGCATCAGCAGCACACAGCTGCCTTCAGTCATCTCGCTGGGGAGGAAGGGAAATTTCCCACCTTCTTTATGAAAAAAAAAAAAATGGCATCAGCTGTGCCTGTCTTCCCCCGCCCCCACCTACATTCCACAGCTACACTCCGAAGCTGCTCACTCAGCCGCCTCTAACCCTTCCTTGGCAGTGAGAACTGGTTCTTAGTGATCACAGTTGTTCACCTAGAATGCAACTAGTGGGTCAAAGGATGCCCTCAAGCAACTGCTTGACCCCTGGATATGCTAGAAGGAAAAGGAAAGTCCAATCTATCCCAAGGTTTGGTTAAGATGTGCGTGCTTGTTTACGCACATGCCTCTGTGTGGTAGATGGCTGCCAGGGTGTGCGATCATGTAAGTGAACAGGTATACACATGTCTGATCATGAAGAAAGTAGATATAGCAGTGGTTGAAAGTACACCTTGCTGATATTTACAGAACAGGTAGTGCAAAGGAATTATTAGCTCTGGCTCTTGAAAATTAGCAAGCAAAACCAAATTTAAATGTGCCACAACTATCTTGCAAGTATATTTTGAGCACTGTGCATTAACATCAAGTTTCATCATTTTTAATTTTCAGGCATGTTAGTGATCTGTTTAAAGAATATCCAAGCCTTCATTCATATGAATCAGAATTTCTAGTAGCCAAAGCGTATCTTGCTGCTGAAAGGTTTCTAAGGCTTCTTTGAAGCTGTCTGACAAAATCTACCCTTGAAGATTAAGCTTCTCCAGAAGCTCTTCTTCCCTGGGGACCAGATGTTCAAACACCTAATGGCAATGACCACATGGCTGTACAACACAGAATTCTCAAGGTGCCAACTGATATTCAGATGGACTTCATTCCTCCCTCCTAGGATTTTGCCCATGTTACCACATTTTCTCCTTCCTCAACACTTACAGCTGAAATTAGGACACAACACACCCACTTCTCTTCCCATGCTTGCCTATTGTGAGCCATGGATCAGAAACAGTGCACCATTCTGGAGCACATCCACACTCATTCATCTTTTAGACTCCATACTCTCACCTGTTCATTGAATTTTGTATTGAAAATGAGTCAAGAGCTTGGCCATCGGGTAATGGTTCACCAAGCAGGCAGAATGTCACAAATTCTAAGTAGGATTTTCTGTAACTTTGTGGCTTCATTTTGGGGAATATATTCATCATTTATTGCAAGGAAACCAGTAATACAATTTAAAAAAATATAGACGGGCCCAAGAAACTTTAAGCCCTTTCTTCCAAATCTTCAGTTGTCATCAATTAATCTAGTATTTAAAATAACTGACATCACTTTCTCTAAACTGAAATTACTTTATTCGTCATTTCAGTCTAGCTGAACTGTTGAAAACTTACTATGTTCAAGGCATCTTACTAGGTATATGATGCCAGTATGATAATTAAGGTATAGACATTATAAATTAAGGTATAAGGACATTATGTTTTCTTAAAATGTCTCAGAGCCAGGTAACAAAATCGTACTCTAAATGACATGTAGGGGATGAATTTCTAGTGAAGGAATGGAAGAATATAATGGAAAAGACCTATGCGGTTGACCTAAAGCATGAATAAAAGTTTGTTAAATTAAAATGAATGAATGGATGCTGCTGGCAGAAGGAAGCAGGCACTACACCATAGAGATATGATGGGATCTGTCTGATGAACCTCATATAATTTAAGCAAGTTCATAGTCACAACTGAGACTCTAAAGGTACCTAGAGATCAGAGTTCTGGAAGAACTTCAAGACAATCTGTGATTGATTGGAGTTAAAATAATTAGGGAAGCTACATGAAAGAGACAAGAAATCCTATTATGGTTTCCAGGTAACAGTGGCATGGGAGCTGGAGCTGTGAGCTAACAGATTAAGCCACTGACTGCAATGCTAGACTCTTATATGGGCACCAGTTTGTATCCCAGGACCCCACTTCTAATCTGACTTACTTCTAATAAGTCTGACAAAGTTGCAAAAATAACCCAAGTGTTCAGATGCTTGCACCCACATGGCAGACCCAGATGAAGCTCCTGGCTTTGGCTTTAGTCTGGCTCAGTGCCTGCCACTGAAATCATTTGAGGTGTGAACCAGTGGCTAGAACCTCTCTTTCTCTGCTTCTTCCTCTCTCTGTGTAAGTCTGATTTCCAAACAAGTAAATACATATTTTAAAAAGAGACATTAAGATGACTTAAGATACATACTGTAACCCTTTTCCTACTAGAGTAACCAAGTAAAAATATCTCAGTGCCTTGCTACACATGTTTGACTTAGGGCTTTCTCTCAAGAGCTCCTTACAGAAGCATTGACAGAGTAAACTGGTTCAAGTAAACAGAGAGGAAGAGGAATTCTCTTTTGTGAAAAAATGAGTTTGTGCATCAGTACTTACTATCTTCATCTTTTCTCTATTCAGGAGAGGATGGGGATAAGAAAGCAAGTTGGCTTATTTTCCCATGAAGAACTAAGTCAGGTTCCCTGTAGAGAACATCTCATGTAATTTGAAAGTATAATCAACGTGGAAAGACTGTTAGGAACCTTAGTTCTCGTTGGAGATTCACAGATCCAAGGAAATTCACAGAACATTCAATGGATTTTAGCGTGAATAGGTGAATCATAAGACACCTTCCAGTACTTTGTAGAGCCACATAAATTAAAGCAGATGTAGTAAGGGTTACATGTTTCCTATAGACCTAGCACAAGTAACCAACTGGGAGTGGACAGCAACTGATTGGCTAGAATGCAGAAAATCACCATCAGCAGGGATGGTGAGCTGCATTTTCCTAGAAGGCTATGAGCTTGGATTCAGGCCACACAGGTTGTTGCACTATTTAGCTGAAAGTTGGTTACCAATACTCAGAGATAGACTGTTGAAGGTATTAGCTGTGTGTGATGCAAGGACTGCCAGTTTTATACTCCTAATATGCTTGCAATGCTGTAACAAAATTTCACTTACTACCTGTCACTGTTCTGATACCACCAGCAGCAGACACAGGAAGGAAAATGATAACAAACCAATTCACTCCATTCTTCTGCATTCAGCTTTCAGTAGCTTGATGAACTCTAGTTTAAACCTTGTGGTGCTTTGAGCTGAATCTGTGATTTTAATAACTAAGCAGCAAAAAAGTCAGTAAATTAAACTGAGCATCACTAAAAAGATCTGAGATACGGTTTTCCTCTAAGGATAGGGGCTCAAATTAGTATAGTTGGTAGCATTTGAGAGAAAAAAACCACGCAATTGCATGAAGTGGGTAGTTAAGATACACAGATAAAAGCAATTAAAACTGTAAGCAATAAGGATCTAATCTATAAACTATAATAAGGTGAAATATATTTCATGAATTAGAATAACACGACTCATGAGCAAAAAGAATAAAGATTTTAACTCACTTTCAAGTATCTTTTGTTGATGTTGTTGGGAGGATAGGGTTATTAAGAATCCTAATAAAAATCCCATGAAAAGAGGTGAGCATTTGGAATGACTGTTAACAAACCCACATCTCATTTTAGAGTGCTAAAGTTCAAGTCCTGGCTCCACTCCTGATTTCAGGTTTCTGCTAAGGCTCACACTGTGAGGTTGTGCTGATTGTTCCAGTGCTTGAGTAGCTGATACCAATGTGAGAGGCCAGCTTCCAGCACTGATTTTGACTACTCATGACTGTTACAGTGCATCTGCGCAGAGGAAAGAGGGAAGGAAGGAAGGAAGGAAGGAAGGAAGGAAGGAAGGAAGGAAGGAAGGAAGGAAGGAAGGAAGGAAGGGAAGGAGGGAGGAGGAAGGAAGGAAAGAAGGAAGGAGAGAAGAAAGGAAGGAGGGAAGAAAGGAAGGCCAAGCCATTAGCAGGGAGCTGGATTAGAAGGGAAGCAGCTGGGACGCAAACCAGGGCCCATATGGAATACCAGTCTTACAGGCAGCAGTTATACAGTTCCTAGAACAGAGGAAGTGTCCCAAAAGGGCTTGATGATGTAATGAATAAGAGAATGATAGAAATCAGAATACAAGATGGCTATAGTAGAGGAAGCAAACCTGCATCAAACTGTGTTTCTCTTTTTCTATTCTTGAAAGCACTGGAAACCTCATGGCTACCTCCACACCTTTATTACCTCTGCTCCTGCTTTCAAATAGATGTTTTTCTCCTGCCCCTCCCACACATACCTCTTCTCCAAAAGACTTGCCAAACTTGCTAACACCCACGTTCATTTCTTACTTCTCTGAGTTGCTTTGGAACTTATTACCTACAAAAGTGTATTTAATACATGATTCCATACTGTCTCATAATTCTTCTAATGATTTCACTTGAGTAAGTTTTGTCTCTACATAGGAAAAAAAAGATTTACTTCACTTACAAAAAGTTTTGTAATTTTTTTCCTTCATTGAACCTACCACAGATCTGAGTCCTTAGCGACATGCTGGGAAAAGTTGGCACATATTAATCCCTGTTGATTAATTAACATCATTAACAATCATCAATTTCTTTCTATTCAGTAATAAACCTTATGAAATTTTCCTAGTCATTTCATTTCCCACCCATGAGTGAATCAGGGAGCCCAGCCCTGCTTGAGAAATAGATCTGTTGATAATAGTCCTGTTACTTTTAATCTAAACATCTAGCCTGGAAAATCCATTCATTTAGTAAACATTTCTTAGAATTAATTATGTGCTATGCCCTCTCCAATCCCATTACTATTCCTCTCCCTGCTCCACCCCAGAGTCCTGTACACCTGTCAAAATGACTAAAGTGGTGGTGATTGGCAGGTTCCTTTGATGCAGAGCCTGAAATTAGGATATCTGTGTGAGTGTTCTCAGGGGGGAAAAGAGTGATGAGAGCAGAATGAGGGAGGAGAAAGCTGAGGATATGTGGGGTGTCAGCTAAAATCAAATCTTAGCCTGTTCCCAAAGTAAGCTCTGGAACATGGCTATCTCTTCAGAACTGTCCTGCTTTGAGACAATGGCTAACTTTCATATTCCCTTAGTCACTGGCTATTGGCTGATGACATATCCTCCAGGATACAGGAGCTCCTATTCAGTCACATGTTGCTCTACAGAGAAAGAACTTTCAGCTAATTGGACATTTCAAAACCTGCATGGATAGCACACTGCTTGAGCAAATAGGGTCTGCAGGGGACACCAGGTGCATCCATGATTGATAGGGATGCACACACACATACATGGTTTATTTTATTTTTATTGGAAAGGCGGATATACAGAAAGGAGGAGAGACAGAGAGAAAGATCTTCTGTCCGATGATTCACTTCCCAAGCGGCTGCAAGGGCTAGAACTGAGTCAAAACAAAGCCAGGAGCACAGAGCATCTTTCGTGTCCCCCACGTGCTTGCAGGGTTCCAAGGCCTTGGGCCGTCTTCACCTGCTTTCCCAGGCCACAAGCAGGGAGCTGAATGGGAAGTGGGTCTGCTAGAATTAGAGCCAGCATCTATGTGGGATCTCCCATGTGCAAGGGGAGGATTCTAGCCTCTAGGCTATCGTGCCAGGCCCAGGATTCATATATTTTATAAGAATATATTCCATCCAGTTAATATAGACCAATATCTAGAATAATCTCTCTTTGAAGAACATTTATACAACTATAGTTAAAGCAACTCTCCAATAAATCTCCAAGAAAATCCACTTTATTTTCTCCAAGAAAATAAAAGCACGGAGACTTAGGGAGATGATTAAAGATGTGATCAATACCAAGCTAACCGAAATTATTTTGGACACATAAATGGCTGGTTTTCTTTATTCTTTCAAAAATGTTAGCCCAGTTATCCCCAGCCTTGTAGGAGAATCTTTCTGAAGGAACAGGAAAGTGTAAAGCCAGAATTCATTTGGCCTAATGCTGCTGATACTCTATCTCCATTCATCTCAGAGTTCAAGTTCTCAGGCCATTATAAACCATTGTTATTTTTTTCATTGTTATTTTTTAAATGATGTTTACATACTTGATCAGGGTGGGAAGGACCGAGGGTTAGGGAAAAGTGGGTGTGATCATTGTTTCCACATTTTCTATTTCTTCTTCCTGTTTCTGAGGGTGGGTAGATAAGGGGAGAAGCCATACTCAGCCTCCCACCACCCCAATACCCATAGATGGGGAACAGTTACCTGATAACAACCCAGGGTCCTCATGTTGCACACACACTGAGAGTTTTGCCCAAGTTGTTTTGATAGTTCTGAAACTATCGATCTCGCTGATCCAAGGATGACGGAACCATTTCAATTTCCATTGGCTGACGCAGTGGGCCATAGAATCTCCATCTACCCAGATATTTGCTGCCATCATTTGGCTGGGGTAGATGTCCAATTGGTTCTGTTCTTCTTCTGCTGTGGTATAAGATGCTTTCTGCAGGCCCCAGTGGGCTGCCACATCCTCTATGTGGATCTCAGCCAGCCATCCACTACTCTGTCTATTCCACTGAGGAGGACCAGTTGTGTCCAAGGACCCAAGCCAGGTGACCTGGGCCCCACCATACCACCCTCACGCCCACCCACACAAACACATCTGGGACTCAAGGACCGGAGCCTGCAGGATATTCTCACCCCCAGGGCTTACAGACCTGGCACCTACCACACAGTCAGGCCCAAAGGACCCAGGCCAGGCTACCCAGGCCCAGCTGGACCTCCCATCTTTGCTATTTTTCAAACATCTTCCTGCATGTCAGTAATTCATCTATAATACACACAAATCTTGAACTCAAAACATGGATACTTGGCTTCTGCATCACCTCTCCATACTCATACTCAAGTTTGACAGGAGGAAAATGATTTTTCATGGCCATTCTCAGTTTGCCCTTGGCAGGTGACTTTCTCCTTTGGCAGAACTGGCTGATTGTGTGATGGTACCCTTTACAATTCCGGCTGACAAGCTTTCTCCTTTCCAAGCTCTGTGTGCACACTAGCACAACACAAGCATCTATCCCTCTCAGGGTGTGGTAGGATTACATTTCTTAAATCCAAGTCTCTGATTAAGCTCCCTTGTACCCTGGCATAGCAGCCAAACACTTTGTAGGTTCAGAAAGAACTATCCCAAAGTAAAATAGAGATTGACAGCAGCCACTGCCCCTGAATTGCAACAAAGAGCATGCCATTAAAAAATATTTGTTGCTGCTTATAGATAATGAGAGCAATTAGCTATCAACTGGCATCTTAATGGCACAGAATGCAGGGGAAACAGCACAGGTGAACTTTAATATTTGCTGGCTGGAAAGACAAAAATTTCCCTTAAGCTTCTCTGTACAGCTGAAGTCCCAAATTATCTCAGGACTATATGTGATAGATCTAACAACCACATTTATTTCCATCTACCTACCTGGCGAAACAATAGGAAAATGTAGGGATTAAATAAATTCCAGAGCCTCTTGATAGGTAGAGACATGCCTTACACCTGTAAATTCAGTGCCTATGTAGCACAGAGTAGCTCAAAGCCTAGTATAAAGTAGGTACTTGATAATGATTGTTAAATGAAAAGATTATTTCAACAGGACCATTTCTCTAATTTCCCAAGTACATAATTAGTTTGATCTCAGCTCTAGGTTGTTAGAACTGTAAAAACTGCAGAAATATCCTATTTTGTCAAACTTTGCCATTATTTCTCAACTATTTTATTAACTTTCTAATCAATGATATTTTCTTGAACTACTAAAAACAGGGGCCTTTCACATTGTGGGAGTTAGAAATGAGGACCTAATGTTATTATTAGGTTCCTAGTTGGATCATTCAGGATCTGGTTTGCTAAAAGACATTTGATGTTGCTGAATTTCTGAAAATTACATATGTATTCACCTTAACCAGGATAGTAGTAGTAGTTCCAATATATTATTTGCGTCTATGTGAGACATCCATGCAAACAGAACATAAAGGAAAAGGAGTTATTCAAGAAGCCCTGGAAAAGAAAAGCAACATTTCTGTCATCTTTCTAATAATACTTAAGAGTATCATAAAATCGAAAGTTACCCATTAATTGAGCATTTGACCCTCCATGTTGAAGGGGAAAGCGTTCTCGGATTTTTACTCTTGTTATGTTACTGATGATGACAGTTAGTACATAACAGAAAAGAACCTCTTATAATTCTTAAATAAAGTATCCAAAAAGAAAATGTCAATCTTCTACCATAAACCATAATTAATAGTAACCAACAAAATAAAAAAACAAGTTTCTCTTGACAAAATATTTTGGAAAATCGAAAGCCTGACCTTTAAAAAAAAAAACAAGACTCTGTAAAGGAAAAAAAAAAAAAACGATTGAAAGGTGAAACTTTTTATTATATATCATAAATTTGTTTTAATTAAAATGCATAAGCATGAAAGATAATTTTTATTTTGAATTTATGTTGCATGAATTTGGACATATATGAAGTTGAAAAAAATGAAAGTACATGTGTATTCTCAGTCACGTGTCTCCATGTACCAAATTTTACTCAGCGGAAACATCAACTAGAAGCATCTTCCTGTGAATCTTCCAAAGATGTCAACATAGTATGAATCCAGAAATAGGACTTCTATATCACAGATATATTCATCTTAGAGTTTGCTCAATTTGGATAAACTACTCCTAAAACTGAATCAATATACCTTCCCACGAGCAACATAGGACAGTTGATTAAAAATACCACAGTCAGCATTTTTATCTTTGCTAAGTTTTTATGTGAAAAAATGAAACACGATAGTTATGATACCCCTTTCTCCTATTGGTGTAGCATCCTTTCCTGTGTGTAAGAACCATATACATTGAGGCTGACATTGTGGCTTAGTAAGCTAAGCCTCCACCTGTGGCTCTTGCTTCCCCTGTGGACGCCAGTTAATGTCTCAACTGCTCTAGTTCTGATCCAACTCCCTGCTTATGACCTAGGAAAGCATGGAAGATGGCTCCAGATACGGGTCCCAACACTTACGTAGGAGAACTGGATAAAGCTCGTGTTTCCTGGGTTTGGATCATCTCAGCTCCAGCTAAATGAAGAGAGAAGCAGCAGTGGAAGATCTTTCTGTCTATTCTTCTCTCTGTTTAACTCTAGCTTTGAAATAAAAATAACTCTGAAAAAAATGTGTGTTTCCTTTTATGTGAATTGTCTGCCAAACTGTCTCTGTGCCATTTGTCAGTTACTCTATAATTATACATATTGCATTTATTATAGATTACATTATGTTTTTGGGCTAATGAATTTGTGCTTCATTGCCCATTGGTCTGCATTTACATTCCAAGGCTGTGTTGATAATATATTTTCCTAATTTATGTGTAATTTTTAAAAGTGATTTTTAAAATTTTTATTGAAAAGGGATATTTACAGAGAGGAAATGCAGAGAGAAAGATCTTCCATCTGCTAGTTCCCCAAGTAGTGGGATGGCCAAAGCTGAGCTGATCTGAAGCCAGGATCTTCTTCTGGGTCACCCAAATGGGTACAGGGTCCAAGGCTTTGGGCCATCCTCTAGAGCTTTCTCAGGCTACAAGCAGGGAGTAGCATGGGAATAGGAGCAGCTTGGACACGAACTGGCTCCCAAACAGGATCCAGGTGTGTAAGTTGACCATTTAGCCATTGAGTCATCATGCTGGCTCCCATGTGTAATTTTTAACTTTTAATAATATACAGAAAACAATTATGAGAAGATAAACCTACTTATTTATAGTGAATTTAAGTATTTGACAGGGCTAGTATTCTTTTATTATTGTCATTCTATACGTTTTCCTGGCTATTATTTATTTCTTTCTCCAGAAACTTTAGAATTAAATTATGTGTGTGTGTGTGTGTGTGTGTGTGTGTGTGTGTGTGTGAACACGCACATCTTACGTATTCCCAGCACTTCTATGAGGAAAACAAATTTTGATGAAATTTGGATCTGCAATATCAAATTACCTAGAGATAACCACAAAACACAAATTTCATATTGATGGAAACCAGGCCTGGTAAGATTTACATGGACCTTACCACCACAGAAGTAATTTTATTAAATTAAATATAAAAGACAAAACTTTTGAATAGCTTTATTTCACAAAACTTTTGAATAGCTTTAAGGGAAATTGACCAAGATACTACAATAGCTAAATGGAGACTTTTCTAGATACATACTTCAATAACAAGAGTATGGGTTGTTATTACCAATTGCAAAGCTTTCCTGGGAACAAATCAAATGGGTACAAATAATATTCACTGTAACAAGATGATATAATCTCGCCTGCTAAGTTGTAGGATATATTTTGGCAGAAATTTACAAATTAAGCCACAAGGTTATCCTTTTGGTTGTCAGAATTGTGATTTGCCTTGTTGACTTGTATTTTCAAATATCTTAATTTTTCAAATAAAAATGTATTAATACTTTATGATTTTGACTTGGATTTTTAGAATTAAGAATCTTCTATAAATATTATCCTGTGTTACTCATAGTATGGGGGAAAAATCCTACAATCTAGTTCAAAGGACTGGCTTTGAATTCTGCTCTGAGCATTTATCTAAAAATACAGATTTGAGATTTTTTTAATCACTCTAATCCTGATTCAAGAGATAATGAAATTCTTGGAAAAACTGCTTAAACATGTAACATGAAAAACTAGTTAATAACACAAAAATCTTTTCAATATGTTTGATAAATCAATGAATGAATAAAGAAAGGAATAAACAAAACCTTTAACTAACATCAGCAAAACCTAACTTCTTGTATTTCTGTAGATGCATTCTCTCAGCCTTGTTGTGGGCCAAAGCTGGCATATAATTATGAAAAATCCAGCCATGCTTTCCAGTTCCATAAGTTACAGCTAAGACAATGCATACAAGAGAAATTGCCTGACCCATGCAGTGATCCACTCCACAATTTTCCCTTTTTTATGCAATTTGCTAATACTAAAGTCAATCTGGACTGAGAACGTTTCACTGAAATTTCAAGAACTTTCCTGGTAACTGACACCTTTGACACTGAGCTCAGCTGTGTTCAGATGGACACTGAATGCCAAGACCTTGGGCTTGGTCTCTATAAAGTTTATGAAATACTAACATTTTTTTAAGATATTAATACAGAGATTCTGGTTTACTGTTTCTTGAAGTTAGTTTCACTTTGAGAGATTAGGGGCCTTCTAAAATTGTGTCATTTATGAGATTAAATAATATTTTACCTGCTCAGTTTAGTAACAAATGTCCTCTTAGAAATACTAGTTTTTTTTTGATGAAATTCAGTCCCAGCTTTCTATTGTAGCTAAAAATGTACCTATGTAGGTATCCCAAGGGAGTATGCAAGCTCAGTTGCTTTGCTTTTGTTTTTGTTTTTGCTAAGCTTTATTTATTTTTATTGGAATGGTAGATTTACAGAAAGAAGGAGATATAGAGAAAGATCTTCCTATTGGTTCACTCTCCAAGTGGCCACAATGGCTGGAGCTGAGCCAGTTCTAAGCCAGGATCTTCTTCCAGGACTCCAACACAGGTGCAGGATCCCAAGGCCTTGGGCCTTCCTCAACTGCTTTCCCTGGCCACAAGCAGGGAGATCAATGGGAAGTGGAGCAGCTGGGACACGAACTGGAGCCCAAATGGAATTCCAGCACAGGCAATGCAAGGATTTAGACACTGAGCTATCACGTCAAGCCTGGAAGCTCAGTTTTGAGTGAGAGGAGAAGACAGACAAACCAAGATGGCCACCTCCAGAGCAGCAGGTCTCACTTGGGAAGGATGACTAGCGGCTGAGAGCACACTGCCCATCAAGCTGCCCATGCTGTGTGCAGCAGGTCAACTGGTGGGTGTCACAGGGGCAGGGGGTTCATGTTTTCTTCTCTTCTTTGTTTTTTTATATGTAGATTTATTTTATTTTCATACAAAAGACAGATTTACAGATAGAAAAGGAAAAATGAAGAAAGACAAATCTTCCATTGGCTGGTTCACTTCCCAAGTGGCTGCAGTAAACTGGAGCTGAGCCAGTCCAATGTCAGAAGTCAAGAACTTATTCCAGGTCTCCCACAAGGGTTCAGGGTCCAAAACATGTGACTCATCTCTTTCACTTTCCCAGGTACATTATCAGGGAGCTGGATCAGAAGTAGAGCAGTTAGGACCAGAACCTGTGCCCATATGAGATGCCATGTGAGGTGGAGGCTTAACCTACTATATTGCACCATTCCAGCCCCCCCAGCACCCCACTTTTTTTTAACAGATTAATGAATTTATTTGAAAGGCAGAGTTAGAGAGAGGTTCTTCCATTCTCTGGTTCAATCCCCAAATGGCAGCAATCGCTAAGGCTGGGTCAGACTGAAGTCAGTAGTCTGAAACTCCGTCTGAGTCTCCCAAGTGAGTGCCGGGACTCAATCATATGAGCCATCTTTCATTGCTTTCCTACATGCATATCAGGGAACTGGCTGAATGTTAGGTGAAGTAGACAAGACTCAAACCAGCAGCCATATCAGATGCTGGCATTGCAAGTTGTGGCTAACACCCTGTGCCACAACAAAGACTCCACCCCTAAGAAGGGGAATTACTAAGCAGAGGCATAAACATTTTGAAGTCAGAGATATCTGGGTTCAAAATTCTAGTTTCCAACTCATGGTGTGGCCGTGAGCTTGTTGCCTTACTCCCTCTGGCACTCATTTTCTCGGTATGCAAATGATAACCTCTACTTAGGTGTGGAGGGTTAGGAATCATTGGGATAGGAACCTGGGCCACACCTGACATTACAGAAATGGTTGGTGTGATTGTGTTGCACACTTATAGGCCGGCTCTCATTCTAGGGCAAATGAAAACTAGCCAGAGCCCAGAAACAGAGAGACATAGATGGGCCACCAAATAAGGGGACAATCTTCTTTCTGCCATGACTCTTAACTTACTTTTCAAAACAGGCTACTCCTCTGTGGGGAAATGAAACTCAAGTCACTTCTCACAAGTAATTACAGAGGTTTGAAATTCATTCTCTGAGAAGGATGCATGTCTGAGGTTGCTCGGCTGTCATTTTGCATACAGCCTCACTCATACGTGTCAGTACAAACTGAGGCCCGCATACAATACAATGAAAACTTAAAAATTAGGTGAACAATTAAACATTTCCTTAAAATATATTCTTTTGGGTCCAGTGCGATGGAGCAGGAGGCTGTGAAGCCAGCATTCCAAATGAGTGCCAAGTTTCATCCTAACTGCTCCATTGCTGCTCCAGCTTCCTGATGTGGCCCAAGAAAGCAGCAGAGGATGGGTCAAGTACTTGGGATGCTGTGCCCAGATGGGAGACTCAAAAGAAGTTACTGGCTTCCAGCTTTGGATTGGTACAGCTCTGGCCACATAGCCAACTGGGGAGAGAAAAAGCAGATGGAAGACATTATCCCTTCTTCACACTCTGTAAATTTTGCTTTCCAAATAAAAATAAGTATATCTTTTAAAGTATGTATTCTCTGCACTAACATTTAAAATATAAATTCACAATGACCCAGAACAGCCTCTCTAGGTACCTATACTTTCTTCATTCTGGCAAGGATACAATGGCAAGATCATCCTATCCTCCCAAACAGGGTCTTGCAAGCGCTCAGCAAATGCCAGTAAGTAAGCCCAACCCCCCTTGGGAGCCTTCATTTTATGGGGAAATTATGTTTTTTGCTTTGAACTCCATCTATTTACTTAAATGTTGTTATCCATAATTATGTGAGTCTATATTTGCTAAGACCAAGGATTTCCTATTCTTTAATCACAGGGTATTTATAAAATCTAAAGACAACATTTTTTACATACTCTGATTATCTAATACATATTCCAATTCAAACTGCTTGGTGTCACCCACATGGCTTATATAAATTTATTTTTTTCTAGATTATGGTCTAATACATGATTATGATTTGCATACCATTCTACAGGTAAATAGTGCCTTGTTTATGATATATTTGTAGGTAATAACGCTACAAGGAAATTAAAGAAATTGTTTAACACAAAAAGTTTGTATACTGCTTACTTGTAGGAGATGTCCCCAAAAAAAGGGACAGTCAGGGTTATACTAATATGTGCAGAATAATTAATTTCTTGGGTGGTGATTTCACAAGTTGTGTTTATTGTTATTATTCTTAAATGGTATACAATCATCTTCTATGATTTTTTGAAGGCATAGTGTATTTCACATGAATTTTTTATCATCTGTAAGTCTGTTTTACGTATGAAAGCTCTAACCTGCTCCTGGTCAAATGAGCTCATTTTACCGCAGTTCTTCCAAGTGAGGAAAAATCCTAATTTGTATGGGGCCATCTTGGTGTCAAGAAAGAAGCGTGGGCTTTCACGGGCACTGCACATGGCTAAGGCAACTACAATTCCACTGCCACGGACTAATGATGTTCCGCCTTCTTCTACTCTGAAGAACTAAGATAAACCTATTTCAAAGTTGTACTACAGATCACAGAAGATAAAGGCCCAGCACAGGACTGCGTTACAATGCCTTATTTATAATACACACTCGAGTGCACACACTTTTCCTGTTTTCACAATCCTTTCTCCAGTCACTGATGAGGTAGTGTCACAAGCAGAGATATTTTTAAGATTTATTTATGCATTCAAAATGCAGAATGACAAAGAGAGAGAAGAGGAAGTAGAGGAATAGTGGAGAGGTGAAGTGAGAAACAGGTGGGGAAGAAGAGAGGTATATCAGAGCGGAGTTGGAAGGAGAGAGAATGTTCTATCCATTTGTTTACTCCCCTTTACCCACAATATTCAGGACTCGGCCAAGCTAAAGCCAGGAGCCCCATCTGTGTCTCTCAGGAGTAGGACCCATGCACTTGGACCATCATCTGTTACTTTCCCAGGCACCTGAGAAGGGAGCTGAATTAGAGGAACTGGGTCCTTTCTGGTACTCTGGTATATTATGCCTCTATGAAGGCAGAAGTTTAATCTCCTGCATCACCATGCCAGCGCTGAGGGTTCTGTTTTTTGTTTGTTGGTTGGTTGGTTGGTTGGTTCTTATTTTTGAGGGTTCTTATTTCCCAAGTCAGGAATTTCCTCATCCACCCAATGTGATTGGTTAATGAACGAGACTTTCTATATTGAGGTATAATTCTTATTTCTCTTCCTACATTTTTTGCTACATATTACATTGTATTTTCCTCAGTGAAAGTCACATCTAGGGCCCGGCGGCGTGGCCTAGCAGCTAAAGTCTTCACCTTAAAAATACCTGGATCACATATGGACACCAGATTCTAATCCCAGCAGCTCCACTTCCCACCCAGCTCCCTGCCTGTGGCCTGGGAAAGCAGTCAAGGACAGACCAAAGCCTTGGGACCCTGCACGCATGTGGGAGACCCGGAAGAAGTTCCTGGCTCCTGGTTTCAGATCGGCGCAGCACTGGTCATTGCGCTCACTTGGGGAGTGAATCATCGGACAGAAGATCTTCCTCTCTGTCTCTCCTCCTTTCTGTATATCTGACTTTGCAATAAAAATAAATAAATCTAATTTAAAAAAGAAGAAAGTCACATCTAGAACGAAGAAATTTTTTTTAGTTTTCATCAAAAGCCTAGCTGAATGAAAGAATGAACGGGGTTCATTTTCTTCCCTGTAGCTGTGTCCTAGATTGTTTTAATTTTTAAAAAGCTTTGAGTAAGCTTTTTGTTTTTAAGCATATACCAAATTTAAATACGAAGTAATTTGGGAGGGTCTCCTGTTTTTCTATTTTTGAAATATTTGCAAATGACTATAATTATCTGTTTCATGAAAATTCTATAAAACTCAATCTTAAAATGTGATACGGTTTTTATTATGCTTATGCGTATGCCGGGGAGTATATTGGGGGGGTTGAAGATTTTAATGATTGAACCAATTACCCTAATTATTCATTATTATGTGTCCCACGAGGGTATTCATTTTATCTAAATTTTCTGAATATTAGCATAAAATTTTTGAGTTATGCTTTTATTTATTTGTTATCATGGCTTTGTAGCAATTTTTCTTGTTTGTCCCTGCTATTTGTTAATCGTACTCTTTTCAGTCAGTTTTGTTAGATTTACTCATTTGGAAACAAGTAGCTGTTGATTTTAGTTGTCACATCTTTTTATCTCATTAATTTTTGTTTGTAAAATGGCCTTCACATATCTTTGTGGAAGAAAATTTATTTATTCTTTATCCAACTTAGATTACATGCACTGATCATTATTATCATTGATGCTCAGGGTCTCTTGCTAACATAGTGCTTTGTGTTAGAAAGGTTCTTGAATGTAATAATTTAACTCTGTCTCACAAGTTGGATGCATATTTTTTCTCTCATTATCCTTCAAACCTAAGGATTTTCGAATTTCCATTTTTACTTGTCAATTTCTTCTAAAGACGTATGTTTTGAGGTTGGATCTTGAAGTTTTAAATATACAGAGCTTTAGCAATAATTTATTTAATGAAAAACAGGGGGGAGGAGGAGAAAAAGGAAAGAGGTAGTGAGGAAGGAATGGAGAAGGAGAGAGAGAAAAAGAGAGAGAGAGAAAGAGATGGGCCATTCAGTCCACTACTTCATTCTCTGAATGCCCACGGTAGCCAGGACTAGGCCAGGCCAGCACAGGAGCTGGCATCAAAATCTAGGTCTCCCCTGGCTTGCCAGGACTCTATCACTTTGTGTCACTGTCAGCTTTTTCCCAGAATGTGGCTTGGGAAGAGTCTGAGCAGAGCCAGAACTCAAATCCACGCACTTACCCACTGGGTCAAACACTCCTAGAAGATTTTTTAAAGGAATCTTTGCATTCTAAATTGCAAACTGTTCACATGATAACAAGAGTTTGAAATTTGTTAAGGATTCATTTAAGGTGCAATACAGGATCAATTTTCACAAGGTTGTTTTTTTTATAAATGTGATTTAGAAAAGTATTCATTCCTTAGTTGCTATGTGTCTATTAGATTAAAGTCTTTAAAATAGGGCCCAGCATCATTGCCTAGTGGCTGAAGTCCTTACTTTGCATGGTACTGGTCCCTCGCCCACTAGCTCTGCTTCCCACGCATGTTTCTTGGTAACATGCATGCTAGGGGCAGCAGGTAACAGCTCAAGGAGTGGGGTTCCTGTCACGGATGTAGAAGGCTCAGGTTAAACCAGCTCTCTTGGCTCTGTGGCCTAATGTTCCTTCCAACAGTTGTAGTAGGAATACGAGAAGTGAACATGAGTGTGGAAGATTCTCTCTCTCTCTCTCTCTCTCTCTCTCTCTCTCTCTCTCTCGTTTTCTCTCTCTCTCTCTCTCTCTCCTTGTCTCCCTGTCCTTCAAAATAAAGAAAAATGTAAAGTATCATCTCCCTCACTTCCAAAGAATCAAAAGCTCTTGACAATTTAACGCTAATGAATCTCTCACATTTTAGTCCAGATTTTACTTCTAACTGTTTAAAGTTTTACAGTTGATCACTGTTATTCTGGCAGTGTCTTCTGTCCAGCTAATGTTTGATCACATTTATTATATATGATTTATCAATATATAAGCTCATAATTACAATTTGCATCCCTAGCCTTCCTTGTGGATTCATTTTTCTCCATCCTACACCATCTGAATTTTCCCTTTGTTCATATCTGCTGGTAACAAAGAAAAGCTTTTTCTTATCTAAAAGTAGGTTTAATTCAACTTGGTTTGGATTATAGTTAAGTTTGAAAACTAAAATTTTATTGGACAAACTATGTTGGCTTCTACTAATATATATTTTTATTTATAGAAAAGTTACCGTTTGTCTCTGATGCTCTCAAGTTACATTTATTCTACCAGAATTTCATTCCCCTTCTCGAATTTGAGTATTTGTATCTTCCATTAACCCTAAAGCTCCGTTATTCCTTTGACTATCACCCCTCCTCTAATTTTCTCAACACTGTCGTTTTAAATTCAAATTGACTGCATATATATATACACACATATATGTAATCAAACATAATTTTTTCATAGTGCCCATTTTCATGAATTTTTGAGGACCTGTAACACACGTGGATTTTATTGTTTCTGCAGTAAAATAAACGTCTTTTCATTCTGTTTCCCAGAAGCTTTTAAAAGTATCTTTGATGAAGTATTATTTTTTTCATCACCTTCTATCATTACCACAATTGTTCAATCACTTTATATTTCTCTATGCATTATTTTGGGTAGTTTATTTAGAATAAATTTCCTAAATTTAAACTTTAAAATTTTAGAGTTAAGTTTCTAACTTTGACCAACTGAAACATTACACTCTACATTAAAATTTTCACTTACTTCATTTTCTTTACTTCCGTGTTACTCTTTTTCTTTTAAACATACCAAATATAATATTAATCTACCTTTTAATACATTTTTCATTTTCGTGTTATTAATTCTTATTTTCATCAATGTTTTTCATAAATGTGTAACTTTTTAAAAGATATTTTTTATTTAATTGAAAAGCAGAATAACACATATGCACGCGCACACACACACACACACACACACACACACACACGGAGATCGCCCATCCAGTGGGTTACGCCCCAGATGGCTTCAATGGCTGGTGCCAAGCCAGTCTGAAGTCGATACCATCAGGTTTCACCATGGATGGCAGGAACCCAAGTACTCTGGCCATTACCCACTGTCTTCAAAGACATATTAGCATGGTGCTGGATCACAAATGGAGCAGATGGAACTGCAACTGGTGCTCTGTTAAGGGACGAAAATGTTATAAGCAACAGCTTAACCCACCACTCCACAATGTAAAACTCCTATGAAATTCTTTAATAACTTAAGTTTCTGAAACCTTAGGAATCTATTACTGAAGTTTATCAGTCAACTAACTCTTGCTTATGATTCCTTGTTTCCATTGTGTTTGATTATTTTCATGTGTGAGCCGCTCATCTCTGCTTTATCTGTGATATTGTCACCACGGTGAGTAAAGGGGATATATCTCCACGAGGAATTTCTCATTGCTTACCTCGTGTATCTAAGGGACATCAAAAGCAAGGATCTCTTTCTATTAATGTCTTCCCACGACTTTTCCAGACTCTGCAGCAGCTTTCAGAATGTTTTTTTCTGTGATCTAGATTTTTGAACGAGACTAATTCGTTTCTTTTCTTTGTCAGTGTATATTTTTTAAGCCTAACTTTACACTCAGTGAGTTTTTCGAGGATCTCCACATTTCAGAAGAGCGTCATGAATCTCATCCTCCGTGTTCAGCCCAACGCCTACTTCCTATCCCCCGGAAAAGCTCTTAAAAGAGAAGATTCTTGATTACCACAACCAGCTGTAGAGTCAGCTCCTGCAGATCGTCAAATTTAATTTTTTATATGGTTAGCCACAAAAAAACACATTTTTTGGCTTTGTTGCGAGCTTCGCTCTAAATTTAAGAAAGTGTTTCTCTGACCCAACAATGTAGCTTACCAGGTAAAAGCTCCTCTTGTAATGACATAGACCCATAAATGCAGTGGTTCGTGTTCCAACTGATCAAGCTTCCTGCTAATGACCCGAGAAAATAGTAGAGTACAGCCCCAGTGCTTGAGCACCTGCACTCATGTGGGGGAGCGAGATGAAGCTCCTGGCTTCTGACTTTGGCCTGGCCTATCCCCAGCCATTGCAGCTACTTGAAAACTGACCCTGCAGATGGAAAAATCTCTCTGTTTGGCTATCTGTCTCTCTCTTTCTCTAACTCCAGCTCTTTCAAAATAAACAAGTATTAAAAAAAATTAAATGGCTTTTACATCATCTTTTTTTTTCTAGATACTTTCAGCTGATCTCATTCTTCATATCATAGAAATGAAAAGTTCTACCAATTCTCTCAGCTTTCTGTACTTTGTCTTTTTTTTTTTTTTGCTCTTCTCCTGACTCACTAACCAATACCAGCTACAGTTCTAGCCACTGCAGTGAGTATAATCTTTCCTCTTTCCATCAAGGACCATGAAATTCCTGTTACAGCCTATTGCTCTAGGCCCACACCTAAAATATATATATTTTTTACTCAGACAATGCAAGTTTTGATGATAGCACAGCTATAACTCATCTTCACCTCATTTATTTCCCAAGACTTGTCAGGCTAAGGATATTCTCAAATTCGCAGAAGAATATAGGAGAGGAAGAGCAGGGAGCACTGGTGTCAACCAGCTTCAGAACAGAATTACAGAATTTAATAATAAGTTCTTTCATTTTTTACAACTCTATTTAAAGTCAGCCAAATTTCTTATAGTTGAAAAAACATAATCAGTACTGTGTTTTGGATTGAAATAGCATATATCATTTAATAATTTTAATAGTATTAATTTTAATAGTTAAAAGTAAGTGTATGGATTATGATATAAACAGATTAATATAAAATGAGAATCTTAAACAGATATTCATTTTAAAACATCATGGGAGAAGAAAAAACAATCATAGAGAAGAAATAAAATGACCATGTGATTTTCCCAATATCTTATCTCAAAATTCACTCTGAGGAAACTATCAATAATCAATATCAAGTTTTGACTTGGAAAATTGAAGACAACTGAATGGATTTCAAGTATTTCCTTAGCTTATGTATTGACACAAGCCATTTTGAAACTATCCCTTTCAACGCGTACAAACATATAAGACAGATGTCAACATAAGACTAGATGTTCATTATGGATGCTTAGTTGCTCCATGTATAAAATTAAAGCGCATCCTTGCATACATGCTACAGCTATACCTACACTCTTTCAAATTATTAATCCTAAATTATTTAATCTATGTCATAAATTCATTATGAGTGACTAATTAAGGATTTTCCAACAGAAGAATTAAGCTTTCATGTCAGTTACTTTAAATAATCCTTTACTCTAGTCAGAAAAGCACAGGTCTTGCCAGAGGAGAAGTAAAATGCTTACTTCTACACCCTTACAGGTGTCTTTCACTTTCAGACAAAGCTGCTAGAAAGAATGAACCATACTTTTCCTCTTCCTTAACTCCTTCTCAGTGTTCCTACCCTCAAATTATAGTTTCTGCCTTCAATGTTCCTTAAAAGTTGTTGGATTCTTGAATTCAAAGCGCATGGCCTAAAGTAGAAACTTAATAAAATCCAAACATTTTCAATATCAATTCCATATTGATGATTTCTAAATCTCTGTCTCTATGATTAATCCTTGAGCTCAAATCTGTACTCTGGTCACTTGTCTCTCTGGGCCCAATAAGGACCCCAGGCTACATGAAATCCAAAGTAAGCTCATTATCTACATTGCCATAATTCCTCATTCTGAATCTTTAAGTACCTTGCCTACAATTGCACAGTAATGTTATCTGGCCACCCATCAAGCCAGATATTTAAAGATAAATACTCTTCTTACTCTCTAGAGATCCTTCCTCATCAGAGGCACCAACCCCAGCTCCTTTACTTTCCCTCTCAGTCACTTGCTCTTGTCATGGTCTCGGAACTCATTATGCCTCCCGTCGTCTCGCACAGCAGCTATCTGATTCATCTCCCTGACTCTGGCTTGGTGCACCAGCCTTTCTCCAATCTAACCTCCATACAGCTGTCAGGGTGGTCTTTTCTAACATGCAAATATGATCATATCACTCTGCAGCTTAAAATTCTTCAGTAGCTCCGTGGTCATGTCTCTCAAACCTGTCTTTCTTCAAAGATTCTGATTCATTACATCAGGGCTAGAACTTCAGGTTGTGTATTTTAATGAGAGCCCCAGGTGATTCTTATAATGAGTCAGGGCAACACTGATCCAAAGGATGAAACCTCAACAGTTGGCACAGCCATTAAGTCCAGCTACACTGTTCCTGCTTACCTTCCATCAAATTTCTCAGTCTATAAGCACTGCCACTGCATACACTGAGTCATATAACATTCTCTTAAAATGAGCAAAGAGAACATAATACCATGTTCTTCTTCACCTCCATACCCTTGCACATGCTGCTTCTGCTGCCTATGATGCAGTCTCTGGAACATCATGCTGGTTCTGTATCTCAGCCCAAACACTACCTCACCTACAAAACCTTCTCTGATTTTCTCAATGAGATTTCAGGATGCTCTCTCCTAGATCCCCAGGTGTTGTGTGCCCCATGATAGCATTTTAGCATTCCAAATGTTTTGATATAGGTTGACCCACTAGACTAAGGGACCTTAAGAACTGAAAACCTTTTTTTTTTTTTTCATCCATAACACTTTGTCCATACCTTAGTATCAAATAAATATTGGCAGAATTGCCAAATAAGTGACAGAGGCTCACATTAACTGGAAAGTGTTGGCCTAGATCCCAGTTCCATTGTGCCAATAACCAGCTGCCTCATCGGAAAATAAGCAACACACCCTCAAAGAACCTCGGTTTCCTCACCCAGAGAAGTGCAAATTCAACACCTGATTTCTGTAGCCTTTTTAAAAGCATTTTATTATTGAAAAGTTCAACTAAATTCACAAGGGGAAAAAAATGTTGTTACAAACCTCTTGGTCCTCCAACCAACTTCAAATAGTATAGGCTCCTAGCCATTTTTTTCTATATCTCCACATACTTTTCCCTTTTAATGTTTTTAAATGCAAATTCAAAATATCTGTAGTTGGATCTATATATATTTAAGTACTTTTTGAAAATCCAGCACAATGCTTTAATCACACTATGGTATGTTGAATTCCTGGTCATAGTTCTTAACACATCTTCATTATAAGAATGATATACCCATACCTTTTGCATCAGATGTTTTCCCAAATATTCTTTGGGTATTAGAAGGGAACTGCTCTGAACATTTTAGTGCAAATATTTTGTAGCATATATTTTAATTTCTTCATTCCATAATAAATTGGTATTCATTTTCTGAAAGTGTTTGTTGTGTTTCACACACTCTGTAATGATGGATAAGAGTTCTGGTTATGTCACCCTCTTGGAAATATTAATGACAGAGTCTCATTGAAAAGAATTTTTCAGTGCTTAATAAGTTGGTCATCGTCACTGCTTTCCCAGGCCGCAAGCAGGGAGCTGGAAGGGAAGCGAAGCAGCTGGGACAAGAACTGGTGCCCATATGGGATCCCAGCACACACAAGGTAAGGACGTTAGCCACTAGGCTACTGTGCCAGGGCCTCATATTTACTTCTAATGCATGACTCTCTTCAGCATTTCTGAAACTGTGATATTTCTACTTTTGCTTATTGAATATTATTTATAACAAATTAAGCCTTTGACTATAGAGTTGATAAAAATGAATATAGAGATCCAAACTGGATGAACAGGGTTTAGCCACACTAACCTCAGCTTCCCTGGGATAGAAAAAAAAAATCAAGATCATGTTTCTTGGAGTCTGATCGACGGAAAATTTCAGTGGAGAAATGAAAAAGCAACGAAGACTCCATGAGAGAAGGTTGGACTGAGACATTGTTCGTTGCCATGACTGACAACATAAGCTTGGGTCCTCATCTTCTCAAGTCAGAGTAGGAAGAAGTTACCACACGGCCCAGTTTCTGGAACTTTAGTAGAGAGGAAATTCACTGGTCACCCAGTGACTTTTCCTCCAGCCTGGAGAGCCATTCGAGGTCTGCACCATAGCCTGGTTGTGACCATGGATGCACCATTGCCTCCTTCCACTTCTCCACCCATTCAGAGCATGAAACTCTTCTGTAAGATGCTGTACAGTGGATCTGCATTTGGTTGCTACCAGAAGTAACCATAGCCCGGCTCAAGGAAAATTGTGGGATAGAGGACAGATCTGTTGTCTGTAGCTGCAGGAGTGTTTCGGGTTTCAGCCACTAGAACTAAGTTCATGCATTATACATGAGCATGACCTTGAAGGGAATCTCCTGAGCTGATAGGAACCAGCAAAAAGCATCAGCCAGTCAAAAAAATCTGCTAGTGCCTGGGAGATCTGTGAAATGACCTCACTGAAGCTTGGAACAGCAGGATTGTAACAGTTAGTTAGATCTTCCTCATTCCCTCTGGATTCTACCAGCTGATACAGATGAAGTTACCATTGGTAATGTGATAGCAGGACTGAGGCAGGATGCCAGTCACATTCTCCAGCCCCAGGACTAGTGCAGTTGGTATTTTTCATCACATCACCAGCAGTGTCCTCCTCGAAGGACGTGAGGAACGTCCCCATCACACTGAACCAGAGCCACAACTGGCACTGTAAGCCCCAGTATCATTCAGGCTTGCCTGTAGGACAAAGTGATAGCCACCATTGTCCTTCTCGGCACCAAATATGAGACCCTGATCACAACCAACAGACTGAATTTTCAGTGGACTGAAGATACCCTAGATAATCCATATCCAACTCAAAGTCACATTTGCGTCCCTAAAAATTGCTGCAGAGTTGTTTATTGTGTGCCCTATAAATAAAATTGACATTGGTAAAAAACAAAATAAGAGACTACACTTCTGGGCTCACTTGGAACCAAAGGCAAAGCAACAAACCACATGAAACCCCAAATTCCATCTAAACTATAAATTCCATAACACAGGAAACATGAAGAAATACAGTAGCATGACACCTCCCAAACAACACATTACTCCCACAGAATTAGACCCTGAATGGAAGGAAATCTTTTAAATGACAGGCATATAGTTCAAAAAATAATTGTAAGAAAACTGCACATTAAGAGAAAACAAATAAATGGGAAATCAATGAATGATATGAATGAAAATTTTATTACAGAAACAAATATAAGTACTTGTATTATACGTATTACTGAAGGAAAATAGGGAAAAAAAAAAGGCATTGAGAATCTGCTAAATAAAGTAGTTGAAAATTTCCCAGATCTTGAGTGTACATCTAGATACAAGTTTAAAGGATCCTAACCAAACTCAACAAACAAGGTCTTCACCAAGGCATATTGTAGTCAAAATATCAAATAAGAATCACAAAGACAAGAAAACAATTAAGTTACATATTGAAAACAATTAAGTTACACCAGTTAGACTAGCTGCAGGATTCTCAACAGAAATCTTAGAAGCCAGAAGAGAGAGTAGAATAATATATTCAAGGCCTTAAGTGAAAAACACTTCCACCCAAAATATTATATCCAGCAAAACTGTCCTTTGAAAATGCAGAATAATGTAATTTTCAGTTAAGCAAAAGTTGAGATAATTCACCTCTACCACATGAGTCTTATAAGAAATTCTTTTTCAAAAATTTGGATTAATATAAAGAAAACAGATTTCATACATTCCATACATACTCTTGCAAGAAAACAGTCAGAATTCCCTCCCTCCCCCTTCTCCCTAAAGCCCCCTTTCACTTTTTCAGTTTTTGCAAATAGATCATTTTAATCAACTCTATAGTCAGAGGCTTAATTTGTTATAAATAATATTCAATAAGCAAAAGTAGAAATATCACAGTTTCACAAATGCTGAAGAGAGTCATGCATTAGAAGTAAATCTGAGGCCCTGGCACAGTAGCCTAGTGGCTAACGTCCTTACCTTGTGTGTGCTGGGATCCCATATGGGCAGCAGTTCCTGTCCCAGCTGCTTCGCTTCCCTTCCAGCTCCCTGCTTGCGGCCTGGGAAAGCAGCGACGATGCCCAAGCCCTAGCATCCTGCACTCATATGGGTGACTGGAAAGAAGCTCCTGGGTCCTGGCTTTGGATCAGCTTAGCTCTGGACATTGCAGCCACTAGTGGAGTGAACCAGTAACAGAAATAAATATAAAAATATGTGACACCACCAAATTAACAGAACAAGTAGAATCAGTGACCAATCAACAAAATTCCAGATGTTAGTTCTTATCTGTCATTACGAACCAGGGATATCAAATGATTAAATTCTCAGGCCCAAAGACTTAAAATTCAGTCCCCTATATGTTTCCTATAAGAAATTGACTTCATAAACAAAGATATACATAAAATGAAAATGAAAGTCCAGAAGAAAAAATGATATACCGTGCAAACAGAAACCAAAACCAAACAGGAATAACCAGCCTTATTTAAAATAACCATTAACTCAAAAACTATAAAAAGAAACAAAGCAGGACAAAATAAATTTTGATGAAATTTTCAACACAGGAAGAATATATAAGAATCATAAATACATATACACCAACACAAAACCATATGGATATATTCAACAAATATTGTTAGACCTAAAGAGAGGTAGACTCCATTACACTAATACTGTGTGATTTCAACAACCCACTCTCATTGATCAGTAAGTCATCCAGACAGGAAATCAATAAGAGATACATTAGAAGTGAAATGTAGTGTATTAATCCAATGGGCCTAAAAGACATTTATAGAACATTTCACCCAACAGTTAAAAGCCACAATGGAATCAGACTACAATGGATTCAAACTAGAAATCTGCAGCAATAACAGTGTAACACTCATAAACACATAGAAATTAAATGACATGACAGTGAATGATCAATGAGTCGTTGGAAAATTAAAAAGGAAATCGAAAACTTTCTTTACATAAACCTATCAAATCGCATAGGATACAGCCAAAGCTGTTTTAAGAGGGCTAAAGCATTCATTCTTTTACTTTTCCACTCCTCTTTCAATGGACATCTGGGTTGTTTTCATATCTTTGCTATTGCAGATTGTGCTGCTGTGAATATAAGATTACAGGTCACTTGTGCAGATTTTATTTCCTTTGGATATATCCCCAGAAGTGGCATAACTGGGTCATAGAGTAGATCAATTTTTTGTTGTCTTAGCTCTCTCCATGCTGGCTTCCATAACGGCTGTACTAACCTACATTCCCACCAACATTCAAGGAGGATGCCTTTCTCTTCACATCCACGCCAGGAGGTATTGTGGTAGAGTTCTGAATGTGGGCAAGTCTCACTGGAATTAGGCAGAATCCCAATATGATTTGTACTTATATTTCCCTAAAAACTAGTGAACCTGAGCATTTTTTCATATGTCTGTAAGTCATTTAAATTTGTTCTTTAGAAAAAGCATGCTCATCTCCTTCACCCATTTTTATTTTTTAAATTTTTTAAAACTGTTTCTTCTTATTATTATTATCATTTTATGATACAGTTCCATATTCCCTTATCCCCTTCCCAATCCCCTCCCCCACCAACTAGTTCCTCTATATCATTGCTAACTTATAGTTCTTCATACTCAGTCATATGTCCATCATTGCGGGCATGAATAATGGCAGAGAGTCCAGCATCCTATTGTCAAGATATAGTGAACAGTTTCATTGTAAGTCCATCTTTGTCTGGAAGCACAAATGCATACTACATTGTATCCTCACATCTCGATATGTTAGTCTCCATTTCACAACTACTGTACATCTCCTCAAATAAAAAGTCAAAATACAAAATCAACAATAGAAAGAAAAATAGAAATTTACAATGCCATGAAGTTAAATGACATGTTATTAGGCATGGCAGTCTCCATTACACAGCTACTATACATTCCCTAAAATGAAGAGCCACAAAACAAAATCAACACCAGGGAGAAAAAAGAAATTAACAACACCAGAAGTTAAACAACATGCTACTAAATGACTAACGTGTAGCTGAAGAAATGAAAATCAAGAACCTTCTTGCAGAAAATGATGCCACTGCATGACCTATGAGTCATTGAATGATTTAATCAGAAGAAAGTGTTTTTGAAGAGATGAAACCAACAGAAAACAACAAAACCCATGTGATAGAGTTTCCGCTGATCTTTGTTGAAGTGTGTCTCCTCCAGACAATAAACAGATGGGTTTTGTTTTTTAATCCAGTCTACTAATCTATGATGTTTGATTGAGCTTAAGGCTTTTACATTCAGAGTTTAATATATATGGGTGGAACTTTAGTCCTGTCATTTTAGGAATGGGTTGTTCATTGGTTTAGTCTTCTGTTGTCATTTACTGGGATGTTCTTCCCATTTGCCTTTGGTTATATTTGGTGCTATTCCTCTTCTCTGTCAAGAGAACACCTTGAAGCATCCTTTGTAGGGCAGGTTTGAAAGAGGCAAATTTTTTTAACTCTTCTCTACTGTGGAAGAAAAGCTTTCTTTGTCTTTGAAAACAAAATTAAATCCTTCACCCATTTTTAATGCATTTATGTATTTTATGATACAGTTTCAAAGACTCTGAGATGTCCCCACTCTCCCCTCACTGATTAACCCAGTTTTGTTACAATAATATAGGGTTTTTTTTAATTTTTTTTTTTGGAAAGTCAGATATACAGAGAGGAGGAGAGACAGAGCAAAAGATTTCCGATACATTAATTCACTGCCCCAGGTGGTAGCAACAGCAATGGCTGAGCTGACCCGAAGCCAGGAGCCAGAAGTGTCCTCTGGGTCTCCCACAGTGGGTGTAGGGTCCCAAGACCTTGGGCTGTCCTTAACTACCTCCCAAGTCACAGAGAGGTGGATAGGAAGCAGGTCCATCAAGACTAGAACTGACACCCATATGGGATCCCAGCACTTGCAAGGCGAGGAGTTTAGCCACTAAGCTACTGCGCCAGACGCAATAATATAGTTCCTAAAACTAGTCATAAGTCCAGGCTGTCTTGCTGCTGTTGAGTTTCTAAAACTCTTTATAAATTCTGGATATTAGTGCCCTATCTGTTGTGTAGTGTGCAAAGATTGCTTTCCCTATTTTGTTGGTTGCCTCTTTGTTTTGTTGCTAATTTCCTTTGTTGTAGTCCCATTTGTTTATTGTGACTTTGACTGCCTGTGCTTCTGGTGGCTTTTCTAAGACATTTTTACAAACACCTTTCTTGCAAGAAATGGTACATTTACTCTGTGGAATACTACTCAGCCATAAAAGAGAATTAAGTTCAGGCCCAGCACAGTTCCTTAGTGGCTCAAGTCCTCACCTTGCATATGCCAGATTCCAATGTGGGCCCTGAGTGATCTCTCAGCTGCTTCAATTCCTTTCCAGCTCACTCTTTGTGGCCTGGGAAAGCAGTGTAGGATGCCCAAACCTTGGGGCTCTGCACCCACATGGAAAACCCAGAAGAGGCTTGCATACCAGGAAGTGGGGATATATTTCAGTATTTATTTCTACTCCCAAAGAAAAGATGGACTCCCAATGAAACTGTTAAATATATCTTGAGAATTAGATGCTCAACTTCCTAAAATTGTCTATAACTACAATGTCATGATATACTTAAATAGCGAATTCTGACTTTGTGTATTTTATACAAGTATTATACTGATGTAATAATCTAGGGGAAAATAAAAGTGGGGATGGTGAAGGAGAAATCCCCGAGCCTACAGAACAGTATCATGCAAAGTAATTTTTTTTAAAAAGTCATTAAGTGCTTACTTTGAAAAAAGAAATTTCCCAAAAGGAAGGATTTATTTATATATATTATAATGACTAGGAAAATAAGCAGAAACAAACCCGAAATCAGCAAGAGGGCAAAAAATAAATAAATAAATAAATAAATAAAACTCAAAATTTTAACAAAAATGCAAAGTACCAAAAAAAAATTTTTTTTTTGAAAAACAACACAAATTGGATAAACCATTACTTAGGCTACTGAAGAAAAAAAGTAAAAATTAATAAAATTAGAAATGAAAAATGAACATTACAAATACACCACTGTAATACAAGGATTTTAAGAAATTTCTATGAAAAACTGTATGAAAATAAGCTGGAAACCTTGAATAAGTGCTTAAATTCCTAGGTACCTAACACCTACTAAAATTAAAATACTAAGATACAAATAACCTAAGCAGACAAGCAATTAAATTGAAGAATCAATCAAAAGTCTTACATCAAAGCAAAGTCCCAGATCTGATGGCTTGTCTATTAAATTCTACAAAACATTTCAAGAGGAACACACTCTATTCCTTTCCAAATTATTCCAAAATATTGACAGGATGAAACCATGTCAAACTCTTTTTATGAGGCCTACATCACTCTGAAACCAAAATCAAACAAAAGCTAACAGAAAAAGAAAACCATAAACCTGTAACTTTGGTGAACATAGATGCAAAGATTCTCAACAAAATACAAGCAAACCTGATTCAAAACCATACAAAAATATAGGATACATCACAATCAGGAGGGATTTATTCCAAACATGCGAGGGTGATTCAACACACAAAATTCAACAAATGTCATAAATCACATCAACAGGTAACGATTCAGTTTTATTCACTTATTGATGTGACTTATGACATTGATTTGTGTACGTTGGACTACCCTTAGTGATTTTGAAAAAGTACACCTCCCATTCTCTATTGAAGGAACATATCTCAAAATGATGAACTCTCTATACAAGAAACCAATAGCAAATATCATACTAAATGGTGGAAAGATAAAATCACTTCCTCTTAGATCTAGAAAAAGACAATGATATTGATGCTCATTACTCTTATTCAATATAGTACTGGATATATTAGCTAGAGCAAGTATGGAGGAGAAAGTAATGAAAGGCATCAAAATTGGAAAAGAGGAAGTCAAAACACCCATGCTTGCAAATAACATGATGTTTTTTGTGGAAAAAACATAGATATTCTACATAAAAAAGTTGTTACAACTGAGAAACCAATTCAGTAAAGTAGCAGGTTAAAAATTAAACACGCAGTCTAACACAGTAGCCTAGTAGCTTAAATCCTTGCCTAGTATGCAGTGGGTGCCAGTTCCAATCCCAGCAGTGTTGCTTGTGGCAATTGAGGATGGGAAAGCAGTTGAGGAAGACCCAAAGCCTTGGGACCCTGTGCCCATGTGGGAGACCCAGAGGAGGCTCCTGGCTCCTGACTTTGGATAGGCTCATGCCACTTGGGGAGTGAATCATCGGACGGAAGATCTTCCTCTCTGTCTCTCCTTCTCTCTGTGTGTATCTGACTTTCCAACAAAAATAAATAAATCTTTTAAAAAAAGAAACACTCAAACAACAGTACTCTTTAGTATGCTAGTGGTGAGTTCACTGAAAGAGAAATCAAGAAGTAAATTCTATTCACAATAGCCACAAGAAAATCAAATTTTAGGAATAAATTTCACCAAAGTTAAAAAAAAATCCACAACGCAAATAACAAAACATTGATGAAGCAAATCATTAAGAACACAAAACAATGGAAAGATTCTTGCTCTTGGATCTGAAAAGTCAATATCGATGAAATGCCTATACATCTAAAGCAATCTATAAATTGAATGTAATACCTACCAAAATATCAATGGCATTCTTGACAGAGCTAGGGAGAAAAATTTCCAAATTTATACGGAATCACAAAAGAACCAGAGTTGCCAAAGTGAACCTTCAGGTGCAAAAGTCAATCTACAAAGATTACAATGTCTGACTTCAAAACATACCACCAATCTATACTAATTGAAACAGTATGATGCTGGGATAAAAACTTACACATAGATCAAAGGAACTGAATGGAGAATGCAAAAACCAGTCCACATACACACAACCAACTGACATTTGGCGAAGTTTTTAGACAAATGTTGCTGGCAAAACCAGTTATACACAGCAGAATAAAATTGTACCTATTCCTCTGACCATATACCTAGAGCACTTCAACATGGATCAAATAAGAAATGCAGAGGAAAGCAACACACCAATGTAGGTAGTGGTTTCTAGGATAAGACAGTAAAGCACAGGCTCAGCTCCAGCCGTTGCGGCCATGTGGGGAGTGAGCCAGGGAATGGGAGATCTCCTGTCTCTCTCTCCTTCTCTTTGTAAATTTGCATTTCTAATAAAAATAAATCTTTTTTAAAAAGAGGGAAAAAAAAAGCTTATGGCTGCAAATGTAGTGTTTTCAATTTTTATTTTATGTCTGTCAATCTAGTATTTAAAATATTATGCTACACTAGTTTTGAAAATCTGATACTATCTTCAGATTTATTGTACATGGTTTAAAAAGTCATTTTCCTTTGATACTTTTTTATACTCATTGTCTGTGTTTATCTTAAAGATTTTTTTTTCTTTTTTTCCACTTTTTGATCGTTTAACTCTATGTTTTGGTGCATTAAGCCCGTAACTGCAATATAAACTAAAGATATGTTATTTCAAAAGTCAAGAATAAGAGGAAAGAAACACGGAGGAAGGATGGACCAGAGAAGGAGAGGAGTAAAAGGAATATCATTATGTTTACAGAACTATAGATATAAACTAATATTAAACTTGCCAGAAATTTATAAAGTAAAAATGAAAGACAAAAATATCAAATGAATGCTCCATGTGTGATATAGCACTCTTAATCATGGAAATTTATTTAAAAATTAATTAACATGTATTTCAAGGTACTTCATTTACATGAATGGTCATTTTCAGTAACCCAAAATTTTAAACAACCAGTGAACATTCAACTGGTGCACTGACAAAAAAAATTGCTACATACATACTATTGAATATACCCAGCAATAAAAATGGGTAACCGCAGGTACTTGTGCCAATATGGTTCAATCATAAGAGCACTACAGGAGGTAAAAGAAGCCAGCACAATAGTGACAAAGCTAGATAATTAGTTGTATAGAGACAGGGTTTAGGGAGGGAATGAACTGCAAAAGGGCAAGAAAGAACATCATGAGGCAATACAAGTTATTTGGCTATGATATGATTATACAACTATGTTCAATGATTCTTCCATCAGATTGTCTGGGAGAAGATGATGCATTGTACAAAGATCATACCCATCAAAAATTAAGAAAATCCATGTTTGCCTAATAAAGATGTAATGAATCAGGATTATAACATTAAAATCTAATTTTGAAACTACCTTGTTTTATAGAGAAGACTGACAAATTAGCATGAATTCTTTTCATCCTTCTTGTTATAAATAAATGACTCCGTTGGAATAAGTTATTCATACAAAATATTTGCATTGTACAATGGTGCATAACTAGATCACAAATTAAAGCTGTTTATGTCTAAATTTTCCTTCCAAAGCTTCAGATGATTCAGAAAGAACAAGTTGATTGAAGCACACATAAATCAGTAGCTCCTGCCCTTCATCTACAGTTCTCTGCACCTTGGTACTCTGAGAAGTTGTTTCTCATATTCTACTTAGCCATTCTCAAACACACCACACTCTCTCCTCAAGTACCACCCTGGCTTCTCATGTGAAGACGTGACTGAAATGCATCCCTCACTACAAAATCTTCATTCTTTCATCTGAAAAATCTCCACCCAGCCCTTGAGTATTTGGGACAACATAAGAAGTATAAGCAGGTAGATAAAGGAAGATATCCAGAAACTTCAAAATGGTCATAGAAAAATGGGAGTTAAAATAATTCTACTTGGGTCCAGCGGTGTGGCTTAGCGGCTAAAATCTTCGCCTTGAACGCGCCAGGATCCCTTATGGGCGCCAGTTCTAATCCCAGCAGCTCCACTTCCCATCCAGCTCCCTGCTTGTGGCCTGGGAAAACAGTCGAGGATGGCCCAAGGCTTTGGGACCTTGCACCCATGTGGGAGACCCAGAAGAAGTTCCTGGTTCCTGGCTTCGGATCGATGCAGCACCGGATATTGTGCTCACTTGGGGAGTGAATCAGTAGACAGAAGATCTTCCTCTCTGTCTCTCCTCCTCTCTGTATATCAGACATTGTAATAAAAATAATAAATAAATCTTTTTTAAAAATAATTCTACCAAAAAAATGAGTTTTATGCACAAGTGGACTTCAAAACTGTAATGGGGTCAAATGTCTGGTCTAGTAGCAATCACGCCACTTGGGACAACTGTGCCCTGTATCAGAGATTCTGGGTTCAAGGTTCTCTTCCCAATTCTGGTTTCTTGATGATGAGAACCACGGGAGGCAGCACACTGTGGCTCAAGTGCTTGGAGCTCAGCCACCCATGTGTGAGAGCCACACTGAGTTCCTGGCTTCCAGTTTTGCTCTGGCTCGGGGCCATTGCACAGACCTGAGGGGAGAGCTTGCAAATGGTAATTGTCTTTAACTCTCCGTCTCCATCTTCACCCATCAAGTATTTAAAATGCATATGATGATGGATTTTTGATTACTTTGCAGAAAAATAAACTTATTTCTGTAATTTTATTTCCCACCATTTTCGAAGTATCCTCATACACACACATTCGTGCGATAGTACTAAACATATATGCTAGTATTCATTGAGTTCTGTGAACAATCTCCTAGACCGATTCTGGCTGTATCCAAGGAATTTTTGCTATTTAGTGTTCTAAGCATCTTTATAATGTAGGCTTAAATTACTATACCCATTTTTTACATTAGGAAATGGAGGCACAAAGTGAGAAACTTATCTAACATATGCATAGCTCATATGACATTCTCCAGAAACACGTGGTGCCTGTGATTTATATTACATAACTACCAGAGAAAAACAAATGCATAAATTAACAAAGGAAGGAACGAAGGAAGGGAGGGAGGGAGGGAGGGAGGAAGGAAGGAAGGAAGGAAGGAAAGAAGAAATAGTGAAAGAAAGAGAGAGAGGCACTACTGTTACTGTAAGTGGCTGATGATCATTCCTCTAAGAACAAATAGCAGTCACCCTGACAGGCTTAGAGAATATGTGATTGTTACAGTGGGTGCATGAATATGAGTAAATGTAAGTATGCTTAACAAATAGGCACGATGACAAACAAATCTAAAGAACTCATGATGGGAACACTGAATAGAAACATAAGTAGGCCATGGCTGCAATTCAAAATGAAATATCCAACTTAGTGCTCTGCCTGACTGCTACAAATGTTTCTGAATTGCCAGTTGTGAGCAAAGTACTGACTGGGAGTTGCACAGCTTTATTTTTTTAAAAACTTGCATCTTTATTTTTATTATATGTCATGACTTTGAGATCTTTCTAATGTATTATTAAAGAAAGTATGAAAATATAGTCTAAGTACTAATTGAATACATAGACCTGTTGAGTATACATTGAGTTCTACTTTTTAATAATCCCTTGCTTATTGTAATCTGATTTCAGCATCCTCTGTTCTTTATAATTTACATTAGAGATTCAAATTCATGAGACACACTGGAGTAAACACAGTGTTTGTCATTCAGATGGCTTCAGGCAGACTCATTTCCAACTAAAACCCAAGAAATTACTCTGAAGTCCTGAAGAATAAAAGCAGAAGGGAATGGATTGGGGAAGAATGCCTCAGCATTTTCTATGCCACAAACTCAGTTCTTTGAGTTAATTTTCTCATCTACAAATCGTAAATAGCAGCAATGATTTCAGTCTTTCCACACTGCTGCAAGGCTCAACCAGGACAATTACATGTGAAAGCAGATGAAACCCTCTAAAACCTCTTTCAAACACTCACCTATTTTAACAGTGTGTGCTGTAGTGTGTGTCTACAGATGAGTGGATGGGCAGTACGTACAGAAGTTTATCCTATGTGAAACTCAACTCTCCCAAGTCTAAACAGTTTGAACGTCGGGGATCTTCGGGACGAGAAAGTACCCCTTAGAATCAGGATGAACAGGGACACCCAAGAGAGGAGGAGAGTGGAAACAAGAAGAGAGAGGCTGTTTAATGTCGGAAATCAGTGCCAACCAAAATTAGAAACATGACTCCCCGTACCTGTAGCTGACCTCATCGGTATGTCATTTGTAACATGAGATGGCCCCACAGGGAAGTAAAAATAGCCAGGCTCTCCAGCAGCTCTATGCCCTGCCCAGCCAGCACAGGGCAAGGGGCTTGGGAAAGTGTTCCACTAGGAAAGGTAGAGGGAAGAGCCAGGGAGCATGGAGGATGCCAGCCTGCGGTCTCGGAGAGAAGCTCTTCAGTCCTGTGCTCTGGGCCATGGCCTGTAAGTGTTGCCAAGTCAGGTGGGTTTAAAGAGAACCTTCTTGGGGCAGGAAGACCAACTGCCTCCAAGTCATGTGTTTTTGTTTTGCTTTGTATCACAGCCATGTGACATTTCCACACATTTTTGGCCTGACACTGTCTGATGAGGCTATGATTAAGGCAGCAGAACTCTTCTACATGAGCAGGATCATGCAAGGCAGAGCAGACGGGTCTGGTTTGTAAGGACTTAGCATGGTGCCAGCATTGTTAGAAATTAAAAAAAAAAAGATTGGTCAAATGGTTGTCTGCATGAAAAGATTTGCCTCAATGAATGCATGGGTTTGGAACCTCCTGGGATAAATTGGCTCCCTCCTTCAGTTCAATGTCTAATCCCTTCCACATCAAGTTTCTTGGATCATACAAGTGATCAAGAAAGACTTTGGATGCTTTAAGTCCTATTGGGAGGAGAAAGTGATCAAGCGAGTAAGTAAATGAAATGAATTTGTATTTAATCACATCAAATCATAGTACCTGCAAATGTCCTTTAGCATTCTTTCTTTTTTTTAAAAAGAGGTATTTATTCAGCATTACATCATTTTTTAAATGTATTATTCATTTGAAAGGCAGAATTACAGAGAAAGGTGGAGAAAAGACCGTAAAAGAGAAAGTTCTTCCATCTGCCAGTTCACACCCCAAAGGACCTCAACAGCTGAGGCTGCCTAGGCCAAAGCCACAATATGGGAGCACAGTTTTGGATGTTAAAAGTGAATTCAGGAGCCTAAGTCCTTGAGCCATATTCTGCTCCTTTCCCAAGCTGGTTAATAGGAAGCTGTGTTGAAAGTGAGGTATCCAGGACTTGAAACGGCACCCATGTGGGGATGATATAGCCACAGGTAACAGCTTTCCCTGCTGTGCCACAGTGTTAGGCCAACCTTTAACATTCTTTGTGATAATCACATATTGGTTTCTACTAATATAATGAACAGAATTTTGAGAATTCTTAAAGTTGAATCAACCCTATGCTTGTTAAATAAATTGCCGTCATATTAGAAATGAAAAGCAGAGCATTCATTGTGCAACAATGATAAGCCACTCTTTGGGATGCACACATCCACATCACAGTGTACCTGGGACTAAATCCCATCTCTGTGCTGCAAGTTCCTGTTCATGTGCACCGCGGGAGGCAGCAGGTGAAGGTTCAGGTGCTTGGTTCCCTGCAGTGATCATGAGTCACTGAGATGGAGTCCATAGCTCCCAGTTTCAGCCTGGCTCAGTCCTGACTGTCGTGGGCATTTAGGGAATGAACCAGTAGATACAAGATGTGTGTCTGTCTCTCTGACTCTCTCTTTCCTGTGCATTCCTGCACATGTATGTCAATACACTTTTCAGGTAAATGAAAATAAATGATCAAGTAAAAATATTAAACTTTACGGTGGTCCAAAAATTCCAAATCCTCATAGAAACACAATCAAGAAATTCAACTAAATAGACAGGGCCCTTTGGCTAAGTAATTTTTCCACTAATGCTTCAAATATACTTTAGATTTTAACCGTGTGTATTATTATAGTTTTAGAATTGTATCTATGAACTGCACTGAGTCTGTCAAAAATTCATCTTAAAGAACTGTTCATGCAAATGGCTTTTTTTCCTCGCACTTTGTAAGAATTCATTTATTATTCCTGTTGCCACTTGCAAGAAAGCAATTGGTTTTGATTCTAACATGCCTCTTATTCATAAATAGGTCTATTGCCGCTTCATTTACTATGAAAGATGCAGAAGAAAAGTCCTCAAACTCGCGATGTTTGCTAAAAGAAGGTCTAAAAGAACACACGATGAAATAGAAACAAGAAAATTCTAGAGCCATATAGACCTGGGTTTGAATCCTGATTTTGGTACATGAGCTCTGTAATCCTCAAAAGATAAAAGACACTTTTCTGGATTTCACGCAATTGCCTTTCTATAAAACTAGTACCTGCCTTTTGGGTTATTTTTAAGTCTAAGAACAAGGCACAACGACACCTAATACCACACTGTCAAGTCAAACCACAGAACTACCTGGAGAGCGCATAATCCGGGAGTGGGAGAGGCCTGGGAGGGAAACAGTGGGCTACTCCCTCTTGGGTTACCACTTCTACGGAAGGGCACGAAAACCAGGACAGGGGCTGGGATGGAATGGGGTGTGGGACAGACTGGACTACTGCTACACATACTGGCAAACCAGGGTAGGGGGCGTGCCTGGTGGGGGTTATTGTGGGTTGCTCCAACTAGGCGGCAGCGCCCACTGGTTTATGCAAGGGCTCAGAATGTGCTGGGCAGCACCAGGCTGGACTGCAGCACCCATTGGTTCCAGTGGAAGTCGGGGCTGAAAACAGAATCAACCCAGTGATCACAACCACCAGCTGATCAGGGCCATGGGCTAAGCTGAGCCCTGTACCTGCTAGTACATACAAGAATCTGGTCCGAGAACACCTCAGACAGTTTCTTTCAAGATTTCCCCAATCAAAATGCTGGACTCAGAACCCTAACCAAGAAAAGACAGAAGACACAACACGTCGATCAATCATCTCAGGGATATGTTGGCAGCGAAATACAGGGCCAATGGAGACTCTATGATGGACTATGTCAATCAGTGGATTCTTCAACAACCTCATAGGGCTTGGAGTGGCAAGATTGGCAGCAATTGATAACTGATGAACTATCAAAACCACTTGAGCAAGAACCTAGGAGCATACCCTACATCTGGGATGTGGGGAGGGTGGGAAATTGGGTGGGCCTTCTCCCTTAATACCCCCCTTTTAAACTTGAAGGAAACAATATGGAAGTAATAGTATAACCCACTTTCCTGTAGCCCTTGAACCTTTTTACCCCAATTAACTATGTAAAGATTGTCAAAAATATAATACAATTTTTTAAAGAGATGTAGGTTTCAAGTTTCTTATGGATTTTAAAATTTTGAGCAGCCAAACTTAAAAAAAGCCAAAGGATGCATGCATTCCATGGTCAAACCATGTAACCTGCACTTCTCTTCATGGTTGGGGTTCTGAAATCAGCAGTTCGGTTAAAGGGATCACCAGAGAAACTTCATCTGAAGTGATCCCAGGTCTGTTTCTTGTGTGCATGCCAGTACAGGGTCCGGCACAGTCCGTTGCTCCAATCAGCCTATGCCTATGCTGGTGGTTGTAGTTGCTGGGTCAGTTCTGTTTCCAGCCCTATCTCCCACACAAACAAATGGGTATTGCAGTCCATCCTGATTCTGCTCACCTCACACTCAGCTCTCAAACAAACCAGTGGGAGCTGCAGCCTAGTCGGGGCGACTCCCCAAGGCCCCCGCCAGGTCAGCCCCCTGCCTTGGTTCCCATGCATGCCAGTATGTATAGCAGACTAGTCCAGTCTATTTCATACATCCCATTCAGCTCTCATACATGTCAATGGGCATTGGTCGATTGGTTCAATCCAACCAGCCCCACTTTCCAACCCACACACATGCAGGCAGGTGCCATTCTGTTCAGCCACATCTGCCCCAGTCCTAGTTTTCATGCTGTCCAATGGGAGTGGTAACCCAAGAGGGAGGCGCCCTCTATATCCCTACTGGGCTAACTCCCGCTCTAGGAGGTGGTTCTGTAGTTTAACTTGACTCAGATGTACAGTAGACAGCAAATCCAAGTGCACATGGGTGATATGGCAGGCCATTGGAACTGTAGAGGACACCTGGTACCACAACAGAGGATAGAGAACAGAACAAATGGATCAACTAGCCCAGCCATGTGTTTGTAGTGAAAATCTGGCATAACTGAGGCTCTAAGATGGATTGTGTCAGCCATTGTATTTTGAAGGGATTTCATCACACTTGCAATGGCGAGATTGGCAGCAATTCAGAAGTGCTGAACTATCAAAACAAGTTGGGCAGTGCCCTTGGAGCAAGCCCCACATCAGAGACCCTGGGATGGGTGGGAGACTGGGTGGGACTTCTACCTTTATCTCTCCTCTTACCCCAGATCTAGCCAAAAAATGTGGAAACAATGGTCTTACCTACTTTCCTGTAACCCTTGACCCTTTGTGCCCTAATCAACTTTGTAAAGGTTATCAAAATAAAATAATAAATAATTTTTAAAAACCAAACAAAATTGATAAAATCAATTAAGCTCTATTTTCTGTAAACCAATAGATAAAAATGTTCCCATTTTAAGATCTAATTACTAGGCCCAGCGCGATAGCCTAGTGGGCAAAGTCCTTTCCTTGCATGCACGCCACGATCCCATATGGGCACCGGTTCTAATACCGGCCGACCAACTTCCCATTCAGCTCCCTGCTTGTGACCTGGGAAAACAGTCAAGGATGGCCCAAAGCCTTGAGACCCTGCACCCGCATGGGAGAGCTGGAAGATGATCCTGGCTCCTGGCTTCTGATTGGCTCAGCTGCAGCCATTGCGGCCACTTGGGGAGTGAATCATCAGATGAAGATCTTCCTCCTTATCATTCCTTCTCACTTTATATCCACCTTTCCAATAAATAAATAAATCTTAAAAAAAGATCTAATTACTAAAAAGAAGTGTGTTGACGAAATATTTTAATTCTTTTTTTTCTAATAGCCTTCTAATGCTAGTATTTATCGTATTCATATAATATAACTCAATTCAGACACTGAAATTTTATAAGAAATGTGTGACCTATATATAGATCTTTTAGAATTTCAGTAAAAAAACAATAGATTCACATACAAGAATGGTTCCCAAAATATTTTCTTTTCAAAAAACAGAATCAACTCTCAATATTTTAAAGTTAAAATGATTAACATGAAATAATATTTTCAAATCAACTTCTCTGCCACATTAGCCTCTTCTGGATGCCCCATCCCGACTTTCTCCTAAGTGCTACAGCACTGGTCCTTGAAGACCCAGAGCAATGGCTGTGATTTTGTCGATGCACAGTGAATACTCTGTTTGCCTCTGCACATTAATATCCAGTAGAACTCGAAGTTTGCTCAGCACCGAGTGAAACTCGGACAGCAATGGGAATGGTGTCTAGAGAGCCTCATCCTGAGCTGAGAGCTAACTACCCTGATAGACTGTATTTGTTATCCCATACATCATACAAAATGGTTGCACTGGAACTGCAACTATCAAGCCACTCCAGTATGTGGGCGCATTCTGACTTGTCCTTCCCGTCACGTTATACTACACCTTGCTGGCTTTGCCTTCTAAGATGACAAATAATAGCACTTTCCCCACTGCACACCAAATATCAAAGACAAAATCAACTCCACCAACTTGACACCACTGCTTTGGAAGCGTATGAACTCACAGATTAAACAAAAAGATTCAAGTACCTTTAGTTAGATCAATTCAGCAAGACAAATGTAATATTATTAATAAACAGATAGATTAATGTCATCCATACCAGCAAGGAAGTAAATGGTGTCTGTTTACAGCTGAAAGGATATTTTTTTTACAGAAAATCCTAAAGACTTCAACATAAAGTATTACAACCCACGAATGAAATTAGAAAACTTGCACAATACCAAATTAACAACCAAAAGTAAATAACATCTTCATACAGTAACAATAATTACTTTTAAACTAAGAGAGGCTGGTGCAGTAGCATGGTAGATTAATTTTTACTTACCTGTAAAACATCCTATAAGGGCATTGGTTCATGTCTTGTCACTCTACATTCAGTCCAGCTTCCAACAAACACTCCGAGAAAGCAGCAGAGGATGGCTCAAGGCCTTGGGTTCCTGCACCCATGAGGTAAACCTGGAAGGAGCTCCTGGCTCCCATTTCAGACCAGCACAGCCCCAGTTTTTCATGGACACTAGGGATAAACCAGTAGATGGATGATATCTCTCTCCTCTCTCTCTCTCTCTCTCCCTTTCTCACTTTGCATAACTGCACTTTATGTAAAATAGACAAATCTTGTAAAAAAGAAACTAAGAAAAAACTCTAGTCATAATAGAACAAAAATAACATGAAGGAGAAGAGTTCTAAATATTTTCAATATTTAGAACAATTAATATTATTAAAGGTACTCACTGTATGTACAGAGCTAGCTATAGAGTTGATGTAATACCTGATCAAATTTGAATGAAAAATTCACAAAAAATATTTTTTAAATCCTAGCAGTCATATACATAAACACAAATGACTCTGTAGCAAAAAAAAAAAAAAAACAAAGCTAGTAGTGCCACACTATGACTCCAAAGTATAATACAGAACTATAATAATCAAAATGTAGCTTAAGCATAAAAACAAACATAATGGCCAATGGAACAGAATAGTAAGTCCCAAAATAAGCACAAAGTTCATGGAGCTTTACCCACATTCTGAAGGCGCAGACTCTTCAAACATTGATATTAGAAATCCAGATATGCACATGCAGAATTGGGTCTTATCTCAAACTAAATACAAAGTCAACTCAATATTTATTAAAGGCTTAAACATAAGACCTGAAGGTGCAAACATACTATAAGAAAACATGAAGGAACAGCTCCACTACTTTGGTCTGAGCAATGATTTCATATGGATAAACCCAAAGCAATAAAAGCAAAAGAAAGACATGAAATTGCATCAAAATGAAGTTTCTCAACACTCAAGCAAAATCAATAATGATGTAATCACCCACAGATTGGGAGAAAATGTTAGAAAAATATATATCTACTGTGGGGTTAATGTTCAATCTGTATTTTTTTTTAAGTGTTATAGTGCCCAGCATAATGGCTCATGCAGCTAAATCCTCACCTTGCATGCATGAGGCTCTCATGTGGGCACCGGTTCGTGTCCCAGCTGCTCTGCTCCATTTCCCATCCAGTTCCCTGCTTGTGGCCTGGGAAAGCATTTGAGGACAGCCCAAAGCCTTGGTACTCTGTATCCATGTGGGAGACCCTGAAGAAACACCAGACTCCTGGCTTCAGATAGGCTCATTTCTGGACATTGCAGCTGCTTGAAGAGTGAACTATTAGACAGAAGATCTTTCTCTCTGTACCTTCTCTCTGTTAATACGCCTTTCCAATCAAAATGCATAAATATATTTTTAAAAAGACAATGTTGTGGTTAAATAAGTGAGGACATATTGTAACTGATAGAGAAGGATTAGTTGGGGAGAAGCAGACAGCACACAGTCCTGGGAAATAGGAAAGAGGAGGCTGATGGACGTGGGACACCTGGAGACCTGTGGACATGAACATGAAACATAGACATCAGTGCAGCACTAAAGCAAACAGATACCCCACTGGCCATCAGACCTCCACCATGTGCCAGGTGGGAAGATGAGATCACCGGACACACAGGAGGTGAATGTAGCCATAGAATTGCAGGTCCTGCTGATTTTTACTCTAATTATGAGCAGAAGCAGAATGGTGGATACCTATCAGATGGATGTGAGAACAACCAAACACCACCAGTGCCATACTAGGGGCAATTTTGATGTCTGCAGAAGAGCCCCTAGTGGGGACAACAATGAGCTGCATATGTGCTAAGGTTGAGGAGAACCGAGTTCCGCCTCAACACACTGGGAAAATTACACAAACTTGGCATCCCATGGGTTCCATCCAAAATAAGTCCAGATTGCTACCAGACCTAACTGTCAGCAGGTTATGGCAAGAAAAGGAAAGAAAAAAAATTGCTGCTGGCGGCTCTGTGCTCTAGCTTAAAGTCACAGCTTCTGTTTCCCTAATCCAAGCCACTGCCAGAACCATGAGCAGGAGAAAGGCTGAGCAGACAATGGTGTGGCCACAACGCAGGATCACAGAGAATGGTGACCTGGCAGCCAGGGTTGCAGAGTACATGGCAGAAGTGTAGCATAGGTGCTTAGGACTGAAATTTACTGAAGGGAGTAGCACCACTGAGATGGATGGAGAACAGGAACAGTAATGTCAACCTGTAGACCTGTGGAGAACGCAGACTAAACCCAGTCCCAAAGAGAAGAATCCACGCATCAGATTACAATAGCCAAGGGAAAACAGGCAAAGGTACAATGAATAAAGTTACTGACTACTCTCCCCTCAAAGGAGCAAAAGACTATTTCAACCCAAGAGTCAACTGAAAAAGACATCAAGGAACTACCAAATAAAAACTTTTAAAAATCATTACAAACCTGCTTGAAAACAATGAGAAGCACATACAAAAGTTCCAGAAATTTAAAGAATATGTCACATGGAGAACAGCAACATTGACACTAAATCAAGCTGAATTATTAGAAATGAAAAATACAATACCGCAAATTAAAATTTCAGCAGAAAGTCTCAATAATATAAGGAGTGAGGCAGAATAAAGAATCTCAGAACTAAAAGACACCACCTGCAAAAATACTGAAACAACATGCTGGAAGAGGAACTGAGTAAAGCAAAGCAAAGTATCCAAGAATTAAGTGACATCATCAAAAGACTGAAGATAATAGTTATGGGAGTTGCTGAAGGTATGAAAAGAGAAGCTAGGTTAAGAACTGATTCAATGAAATAATAATTGAGAACTTCCTTAACATAGAAAAAGAAACTGGAAACCAAAACAGGAAGGACACAGAACCCCAAATAGACTTGACTAGAATCAACCCTCACCATAATACATCATCATCAAACACTCTACAGCTGAACATAAAGAAAAGATATTTCAATATGCACGTGAGAAAAGCCGATGAATGTATGGAGAAAATATAATCAGAACCACAGCTGATCTCTCAGTGGAATCCTAAAGGCCAGAAGAGAATGGAGTGACATATTCCAGATACTAAATTAAAAAAAAAAAATCAGCAGTCCAAAATACATACCCAGCAAAGCTTTCCTTTGTGTTGGAAAATGAAATAAAATACCTGCAAAGCAAACAAAAACTAAAAGACTTCACTTCTATCAGACCTGCCCTACAAATGTTTGAAGATGTACTATAGACAGAGTAAAAGAATAACACCTTCCAAATCCAAAAGCAAATGTGGAAAACATCTCAATAAAACCACAGAAGAAACCTAAATCAAGCAATGAGAAACCCAATGCTAAAATGACAAGATCAAATCACTATGCCAGGACACTTAGCTATGTGAAACAACTACTGATGGATTGAAAAGTAAAAAATAGATTCCAGTGCAATAATAGTGAGGGACCGCAGTACCTGACTGACCCTACTGGACAGATCAACAAGACAGAAACTCAGCAGAGAAACAACAGAGATCACCCAGACCGTAGAACAAATGATTTTCTAACAGTTCATGGAAACTTCTCTAATAAAGATCATATTATAGACCACAAAGCACATCTCAATTTAAAAAATTAAAATCATATCAGAATCGTCTCAAGCCATCATGAAGTGAAACTGGAAACCAACAACTCAAAATATACCCCAGATGATATGCAATTGCTTAGCAACTGAATAACATTTTGCTAAATGAATAATAAGTTATGAGTGAAATCAATGAGGAAATTTTTTTAAATCCTTGTAATGAATGAAGGCATCAACACAATATATCAAAACATGGGGGACAAATTCCAGGAAGTGTTAAGAAGAACATTTACTGCATTAAGTCTTCATGTCTTATAAGGGAGCAAACAAATTATTGATACATCTGAATGAGCTACAAAAATAACAGCAAAATAATCACAAAATTAATAAAAAAAAAAGAAGTACTCAAAGTAAGGGAAGAAATAGATCAAAATTTATCAAAAAGAACAATACATAAGATCAACAAATCAAAGAGCTGGCTCTTTGAGAAAAGCACTAGATTCCCCAATAGCCAAATTAGTTAAAAAAGAAGGGAGATGATAAAATTCCATAGAATCAGACATGAAAAGGAAGCGTGACATGGGTATATTAGACATAAACAGAATATTCAGAGACTATTATAAGCAACTAAATGCAAACAAATCAGAAGACTGAAAAGAAATAGGTAGATATCTGGATACACACAATTTACTAAAATTGAATCATGAGCTAGTTAAAAATCTAAACAGACCTACAACCAGGATAAAGATTGAATCAGTAATTAAATCCCTCCTAACAAAGAAAAGCCCAGGACCAGATGGATTCATTGCTGAATTCTACAAAACATTTTAAGAAAAATTTACTCCAATCCTCCATAAGCAGTGCAAAACAACAGAGAATCCTTCCAAACTCTTTCTACAAAGCCAACATCACTTTTATACCAACACTTGATAAAGACATAACAGAGAAAGAGAACTACAGCTGACACCCCTGAAGAGCATAGATACAAAAATCCTCAAAAACTGCTACCCAACCGAATTCAATATCAGATAGACCATCCATGTGGACCAGGTGGAATTAATCCCTAGCTTGCATGGGTGATTTAATATGCACAAATCAATAAATGTGATACAACTAAATGGAGAATAAAAATAATATGAGCATCTCAATTTATGCAGAGAAGGCACTTGATAAATTCCAACACCACTTAACATTAAAACTCCTAATCAAGATAGGAATAAAAGGAATATTCTATAACACAATCAAAGCAATATAAAAAAACAGCAATACCAGAACAAGACTGAAATCTTTCCATTCTGATCTTAAAGTAGACAAGGATGTGCACTTTCACCAGTTATTCAACATAATATTGGAAGTCCTCACTAGAGTTATTAGGCATGAAAAAAATTTAAAGTTCAAACTGGAAAGGAGGAATTAAATTTATGCTTGTTTGTAAATGATATGATTCTATACAAAGAGCAATCAAAAGACTTAATAAAGAAACTATTGGAACTCATAAGAGTATTGGCAATATACCAGGTACAAAATAATGAGCATGAATCAATGGTCCTAGTACACACAAACAACTCCACGTCTGAGAAAGAACTTGTAAATATGATACCCTTTAAAATCACAAAGAATCTTAAGTGTATTGGAATAAGCCTAGCCAGAAATGTGTACAATCTTTTTTGAAAATTATAAAATATTTTTAAAAGACATAAAGAAGACATTTAAAAATTGATAAATTCACCATGTTTCTGGATCAGCAGGATCAACGTCATCAAAAACTCCATATTACCAAAAGTCATATACAAGTTCAATGCAATCCCATGCAAAATCTCAACAACATTATCAAAACAGGGAAAAAATTATACAAAAAAATTGATCTGGAAACAAAAGAGACCACTAATAGCCAAAGGTTTTTTTTGCAAGAATCAAGCCAGAGAAATACAATTCTTGACCTCAAGATATACTACAGGGCAGTGATAATCAAAACAATTTGATACTGATACAAAAAGAGAAAATCAATAGAACAGAATGGAAGCCCCAGAAGTGAGCCCACACATGTACAGCCAACTAATCATTGACAAGAGAACTGAAAATAATCTAGAAATAACATTTGGTCTCTTCAACAAATATTGTTTGAACAATTGGATAGCAGCCTGTAAAAGCAGTGAGCAAGACCTACATCATGTATATTATTAAAAGTCAGCACTAAGTTGATCAAGGGTATAAATCTACACCTAGAAACCACTGGACTATCAGAGGAAAGCTTCGGAAGTATTCGACAAATATAGGCATAGGCAAAGACTTTGAGAAGCCACCAAAAGCATAAGAAATCAAAACCGAAGTAAACAAATGAGACTACACCAAAGAAGCCTCTGCACTATAAAGGATGCAACAACAAAGCAAAAAAACAATCGACAGAATGGGAGAAAATTTTTGCACACTATACAACTTATAGATGACTAATCTCCTGGAGTTGCAAAGAGCTTCAGAAACTCTGTAACAGCTAAACAACACTGTTTAGAACTTGGAGAATGAAATGAGCAAAAATGTTTCAAAAGAGCAAATTCAAATAGCTAATAGATATGAAAAACTGCTAAGGTTCCCCAGCTGTTGAGGAAATGCAAATAAAAACCATACTGAGGTTTCACCTAACTCCAGTGAGCCTGATCTGTATTCAGAAATCTAAGAATACTTAGTAGTGTGTATGTGGAAGAAAATGTACCATACTCTACTGTTGGTGCAAGTATAGGCTAGTGCATCCATTATGGAATCAGTATGGAGAATGCTAAGATAACGGAAAATCGGTCTATCATACGACCCAGCTAGCTGACTCCTTTAAATAGAAACAAAGGAAGTGAGATTGGCATAAGAGAAATTAATATGCAATCTTATAATTATAGCAGCACAATAAACACAAGCAGACATGAAAACATCCAAGATGCCAGTTTTAAGGAGATTGGGTAAAGAAATAGTGGAACATCTATTCCATGGAATACTTCTCAACCATTAAAAAGAATGGAATTCTGGGCCCAGCGCGGTGGCGCACTGGTTAAGGTCCTCACTTTGCACGCCCGGGATCCCATATGGGCGCCGGTTCTATCCCGGCAGCCCCACTTCCCATCCAGCTCCCTGTCTGTGGCCTGGGAAAGCAGTTGAGGACAGCCCAAAGCTTTGGGACCCTGCACCCGCGTGGGAGAACCGGAAGAGGCTCCTGGCTTCGGATCTGCATAGCATCGACCGTTGCGCTCACTTGGGAAGTGAATCATCAGACGGAAGATCTTCCTCTCTGTCTCTCCTCTCTGTATGTCCGCCTTTCCAATAAAAAAATAATAAAAATAAATCTTTAAAAAAATTAAAAACAAAGAATGGAATTCTGCCAATTGTAACAAAATGGTCCCAACTGAAGACCATTACACTCAGTAAAATAAGCAAATCCCCAAAGAATAATTATGTGCTCTTCCTGATATGAGGCAATATTCATACAAAATACAAAACAGATATATATAAACTTGTATATGCAAACATTCTCATTGATAAACTGTATAATGGAGATTAGTATCCAGGGAAGTATAGTTAATTTGCAGTATATATTTTTACTTCTTCTCCCAAATACTGTCATTTGGGAGAACGTAAATGAAATTGCAAATGTAATTTGTAGTGAAGTAAGCCATGTGGAAAAAGAAAAACATCCCGTGATCTCACCTACATGTAGAAGCTAAAATTTGATCTTACGTAATTGTGGCTATCAGAGGTCAGAGATGTTGAATAAGAGGTACAAACTGTGAGACAGAAAATGTATATTTCTCAGTATATCATCAGTATAGCAACCATCGTTAAAATCAATATGTTGCATATCTCAAATTATTAAAATAATAGACAATACAGTCTCACTATACACATAGTAAATATTTGAGGTGGTCAATATACTAAAGAGCTGGATATAATCACAATATAAACATATATGAAAACTTCACATCATAGCCCTTACATTACCCAACATATTGAAGAAATTGGCAACTCAATTTTAAGGAATAAATCCCATTGGAATTTTGTAGAGCTTGTTGTATGCCACAGATGTTGGTTTGAAGCCTGACCCACGAATACATGACTTGATTTACAGAAGGCAGTCTCCAAAAAGGAGTAATGACAATTTTATGTTTTGTTACTCCCCAAAGATATTCCAAGGAACAGAAGAAATAGTAGTTTGAATAATTTGGGCCGGTTTTTGGACCCATTCAATAATAACAACTTGCAAGAGCCTTAGCCCTCCAGCTGCAGATCTCCTGAAAGGACAGTACAATCCCTGTCAGGTGAGCCAAAATGGAGCGGATAATAGCTAATGTCTTCTGAGATTCTACTCCTGCAGCTTGTCTAACATTTCCGACCTATTATACCAATAAAAACTCCATCAAATTCTTTTGAAGAAAGTAACCTTCCATTGGGTGTAGACTTTCATTTAGTTGTGTTCTTTCTGCCAATGTACATTTTTTAAACCATAACTAAACCACTCAATTTATTTAAATGAAATTCAAATAATGAGCAAGTTACTATGCAGATTCACAATGGCTACAGGTCTTTCATTCTGACATCTTGCCATTCCAAATTTGTAGAGTTTGTCTAGAAGTTCTGCCATGAAAATTCAAGAGCATCCTTGCTTTTTCTGTATGAGGACTGATCTTAATCTTGAACTTTTTCTTCAGTTCCTTAGTACCATGAGCTTCAGTAAGTTTCCTCCTTTTTCCTTCTGAAATTTCCTAAAGTCTATTGATCACCTGGATCAAACCAGCTCTAAATTAAATCATAGATAATGTTCTGCTATCAAATGTGAATTCTCGCAAGCCTAGACCTGCTTGACCAAAATAAATTGTTGCTCTTTCTTCCATAATATGGGCAGAGAGATACGTAGTAATGAGCTCATGAAGTTGAGTAATTGTCTCCAACAATTTTCTCACAGTTTCCCAAGAGTCCTAATTAGAATTCTTTATTTGTCTTCAACTGAAGCAACCTTCATTGTGAAGGTGAAGATCTTTGAATTACCTGGAGAAAATCTTCAGCTTCTTTTGATCTGAAAAAAGAAAAGCAATTCAGAGCAATTCTAGCAACTATCATAGCCATTTTCCAGAAGTACAAACAGTTAAATTAGACTACAATTATTTTTGTAATATCAAGAAAGATCTCCACAATCTAGAGGCCCTTATTCACGTTCTTCTCCTTGTTGATCATTTTTCTTTACAGGATTATATGGATTTTTATATGTCTGTCTTAATAATATTTTGGGAAGTCAGAGAAGATTTAAATTATCTGTATCAATAATTCAAGCAAAAAGAATAGATACAATGAAATGGAGATACTATTGACACTCAAATTATTTACAAGAATTGGTCAGTATTCCTGAAATACAGTTTGACTATTAATGATGGAAAGATATTTGTGCTTTCAAAGAAATACAGAAATAACTGTTTAGCAGACAGGGCACTAAAAGTGACACACAACACAGGATGTAAGCCACTTTCGTTGGCAGTCTACATTACCAGGAATCATTTTTAAACTGGATCATGTGATTCTATGGCTGTCCTTTCCTCCGCCACATTGCACCAGCTCGCCTATTTCAGGCCCCTATGTTGACTTTGTTATCCAGCCACAGAGTGTATTCCTTCCTCATTAGAAAAAGATGTACTTGGCTTAGTCTGACCTCTCTTTTTCCATATTCTCCCAATGTATTATCTATGCTTGCTGAACAAGAAACCCACATTGGGGATTTTCATAAATGATTACAGGTCACTCAGATCATATTGGGATCATATTGGAATACTATCAGGTACACAGCCAGATCCTGATGGCCTGAAAGGTGACATCAGTACTGAGTCAATTTCCATGGACAATAACAGGCACACACTGTTCTGGCAGACAATGGAAGAATCATGCCCATTAACTCTGCAACTATCTTCATGCATCTCAGGCATTAGTCATATTGCAGCAGCTTAACATTGGATGATATTTTTATATTGGAAAAAAGTACATAATAATATGCAGTACTTTACATACATGATAAAATGTGTAACTGTTGACTTTTGAAAAAGATTAGTTGCTTCAAAATTATTTGTCAAAACATATAAAGAGTGTAAAATTTTACTCACAATTTTAAAAACAATTCTACCAGTTACTTGCAGGTTATACCAGAATCAAGCGTGCTGACAAGTACTGAATACTTTTAACACAGAAAGCATCGGTAACAAGGCAACAAGGCACAAATGTTTGTAATAGTTCCTCTAGACCCAAATTTTCATAGAAACCACACGGATAGGCCCAATGGATTGCATTGTAGAAGATGAAACCTGAGTTCAGGGAAGCCAAAAATTTTAGAATGGGCAATAAACATAAACAATCTCTGCTCTGAAGGGACTATAATCTCTAATACAGTAAAATGTAAGAAACCAAACCCTTCAAGCAGGAGGGAGATACTATTTCTGTCTTCCCAAGCTGTTTGCTTCAATGAGATGAAACAAAAACTCTAAATATGATCAGTTCTATTTTCCCTAGCATTTCAGAGAAAAGATTCCTTAAGCCTTAGGTCTTTGGGGCCCAGCGCAAAGGACTAGCAACTAAAGTCCTCGCCTTGAATACGCCCGGATCCCATATGAGCACCGGTTCTAATCCCAGCAGCTCCACTTCCCATCCAGCTCCCTGCTTGTGCCTGGGAAAGCAGTCAAGGATGCTCCAAAGCCTTGGGAGACCTGGAGGAAGTTCCTGACTCCTGGCTTCGGATTGGCACAGCACTGGCCATTGCTGTCACTTGAGGAGTGAATTATCTGACAGAAGATTTTCCTCTCTGTCTCTCCTCCTCTCTGTATATCTGACTTTGCAATAAAAATAAATAAATCTTAAAAAAAACCTTAGGTCTTCACAAGTTTTCTGTATATAGGGATTTTCAGCCAAACTGGCCTACCTAATGCAGAATACTCACAATATGCAGGCTCCTTTCAAGTCTCACACTCTGACAACCTCAAACACTCTCCCATAACATAAGTCTTGTCTTCTTTCTGAATTTTGCATAGTAGCTAAAAGATTATGACCTTCTGCTTGCCCCCAAAGTGGTGAACGTAGAACAGAGTAGACATCTGTGTCATGAGTGATGGCAAATATTGAAACAAATTCTGTTTTTTTAGCTCTCAACAGTAACATTCTAATTTCTTTATGAGCTGGGCTATTTTAATACAACTTTCTCAAAGATAAAGCTTTTCTTTTTTTTTCCATGAAGACAAACCATCTAGCTATCTCTTGTTCTTTGAAAAGATGATCTACAAAATATTTATTTTAATTAATTTATTTATTTTTGCCTAGAGGGATGTTTGTTTTAATTCTGTCTTAAATGTAAAGCTTAATGCAATGCTCACCTCCATGTCATCAAATTTTGAAGTCAGTTCTTAATTATTTTCATGAAGAAGCAGTGTATACTAAAGCTTTCTGCTCCACCCTCATGTTCTCATACAAAGTTACCTTTTATATTTGATAGGTCATTTCTTAGACCAAAAAACAAAAGAGAGAGGGAGAGAAATATAAGAAATGATTAGTTCTAAAGGACAAAGTTATCAGAAAGGAATGTAGTTTTTTGGGTGAACATGATCAACATAGGATGCAGATTATGTAAACCTAATACAGAATTGCTATGTTTGCACTTTTAAATAAAGGTTTGTAAGTTGGTTGTGACCAGTGTTGCAAGGAAACTTCATTTCTGCTCTTTGGAATATAAGCTTGAACCTCATTGCAGCCCCAAGGATAAGAAAATGAGTATAAAGTGGAGATCTTGAATTCCAGTCTCATTCTGATTTGTGGAACCAAGATACGGCTGATTCTTAACAAAGAGTTGAATCAACATCTTGGATATGCAACCTTAATCATTTATAATTGACCCCTACTATATTGCTGGCTGTATAGTATTTTTTTTCCCTGTGGGCTCATGTATAGTTAGTTGGAGAGATGGTATATCATGGAAGATAAGAGACTATATTTGGCATTGGCCAGACCTCTGTTCAAATCCTGATCTTATCATTCATTGATTGCTTTGGGGAATATATTCTGTGAGCCTTAGGGTTTATTTAATATAACATTGAGGATAACAATGCACTTTAAAAGAATTTGCTAAAATGAAGTGTAAATATTATTTGGCACTATGAATGTCATGTGATGCCCATGATAAATGGCAAATAGAACTATTTTAGGTAAGCCACATATATTCATTCTATAGAGGAGGTAAAGACAATATATTTAAAATCTTGAATTTTTTTGAAAGACATAATTTCAAAGGCAAAGTTAACCAAGCAAGAGGTAGATAGGGAGAGACAGCAGAGTGTGAGAAAGAGATTGACCTTTCATTCATAGCTTCAATCCCCAAGTGGCCACAACAGCCAAGGCAGGAATAGGCCAAAGATGGGAGCAAGGAAATACATCAAGGTCTGCCAAGTTGGTGAGAGGAACCCAGAAACTTGGGCCATCTTCAGGAGCTTTCCTAGAGTAGAGTAGTAGTTAGCACTGCAACTGGTATCCATATGTGATACCAGCATCTCAGGTAGTGACTTAATAGGCTGCAGGACAACACCAGTGCCAAAATGCTGATTTGTTTAGAAAAGCTTTCAAAAGTCTTTGAGAAGAGATTTCTGAGCCATTTAAATTGTATTAACACAATTTTAGATTATAATGCCCTAATTTGAGGAGACCAAGTGAAAGCTCTTTGATGGTGAACTAAGCCCAAATGGCTATTATACACTTTGTAATATAATTATTTTGATGTTATTTCTGAGGTTTTATAAAAAAAATGGGCATAGGTCAAAAAGCTACAGAAACTAACAGCCTTTAAACTGAAATATCTGTATTATGTTTCTGAAATTCTTGTAACCCTTCAGTAGAATGTGTACCTGTACATTCTGAATGGTAAGAACTTGAAGAATAAATGAACAAGGTTCCTTGTGGGTTTCTACCAGCCTTGATTGTAGAGGGGGATTGTGCCTCTCAGCAGAGTGAGTCATCCACTCGCTGGCCCTAGACACAGCAAACGTTTCCCTCACAGAACAACCTAACAGAATTTCTAAGACTGGTGAGGATAACCTCTTACTGACCTCTAAGCTGACCTAAGCTCAAATCCAGCTTTTACATCACAGAGCTTGTTGTTGCCCATCATATGCTATATGTCCATTTCTGCCACTGCACACATTTTCACCAAAGCAGGATTTTCTAAGTGTAAAAGCCAGAGAGGATAGGAAGCAAATGCTCGTTCCTCCACCAGAGAACATTTTGCAGACTCATTTGCCTTTTAGGAGGAAGAAAATTACTTTTCAGATATTTTTATTTTTTTAATATTTTTAATTACCTCTTGCAAATTTTTATGTGTTTTAGAAAGCAAGAATGATTCAACAAAGGAGACCGTTAAGAAGACCACAAAGCCCTAACATTTAATACTTATTTCGGGTGCCTTATCTATATTGCCTGATTTGGTGGTAGTCAGTTCAGCTAAGCCACATTACCCCAACTTCAAGAACAAAACAAAACAGAAATAATAGATAAGGTACCAAACTTATGTAATTACTTACAAAAACTCTAGGATTGAAATTCATGTCTGTATCCAACCCTTGTGCTATTTGTACAATTGCATAAATGCATTTCATAAACCATAATATAAAATACCCCTGGAAGGTAGCTCTCTTGAGAATATCTTTGGAAAATTTGTCAGGAAATTGAGAATGGAGATTTGGAACTGACTTAATAGACAAAATGATCTCTGACAGATACACAGCTACCTTGGTCCCCTTACAGATAAAGGAGTGTGCAAACGCTATAGCCAATCCAGTTAACAAACTATTCTATACCGTGGCCAGCACTTCCTGCATGCAAGCCGATTCTCACTAAAGGATCTCCAAGGGTTTATTGGGTGACCTCAACTTCCTAACCCAGAACAGATAAAGTCAGCAAGAGCTAGGGCCAGAGACAGGTATGAGAATGCCTGGCACAGTATTGTTCTCAGATCTTTTTACCAGGCACTAAGAGTGTCACACAACCCTGCAGTTAACAATATTTAATTACTACCTAGCAGCTTTCTAAGGATCATTAACATACAAATAATTGTTCAGATGCTCTTATCAACAGCAAAGTGGTGAAAACCAGAAACGATGGGAAACAAGAAGACAATGAATGAGTTTCTAAAAAGAGGTGTTGGGAGTGGGGTGGGAGTGAGGTGGGCGGCCAGCCGTGGTGGGAGAAGTCGGGGAGGCAGAATGACATTTTCTTTTTCCCAGTGTGCAACTTAAGATGTCAGTGGAAGACTGCCCATTATCCCCAGGATCACTATTCTATTCATGACTTAACACAGGCTAAGCCCAGAGCCTAGGAGGCTATGAAGGAAAAGTAACGGTTACAGGCCAAGGATCCCAGGTAAATCTGGAATACAATTTTGAGGATTCTTGCCTCCAATGGTTCCACTAAAAAATTATGGATCCCTAGAGTTTAATCTCCTCAAAATTGGTGATGGGATTATGAAATGCGCATTCCATGAAATACTTCTCCTGGATTCCAAGCTTTAGCCAATTGCAATATGTATTAGGCAGTTACTATGCACCATGCGTTCTACCAGGTGCTTCTGCTCCATAGGAATATGTCCTCTTCTCCAAAACCCTTCAAGTATGCATTGCTGTTCTCTACAGGTAAGGAAGCCGAATATCAGGTTGGTGAGTAGACAATGTCCTAGTGACCCAGGTTAGTCTGATTGCAAAGCAAATGCATTTTTCATTAAAGTAACAGACTCTTGGTTAGGTGAGGTTAGGGGGTCAGGTGGAGATAGGGCACTGGAATAACCATTTTGTCCTTAAACAACTGCTTAAATCAAATAATGTAACAAGTGGATTTATAGTGTATCCTCTCACCCATTCGTGGTCAGAACAGACATTTTCGAAAGCAATAACAAAACTTCTTAACAGCCCTGGAGGTGAGACCAGCCAGGAGACTGGGGCTGAATCTTCTAATAAATCAAGCTACCCATAAGGTAAAGAGCAAAATAGGTGTTTTCCTGCCAAACATTCTGCCCCAACATAGGAAATTGACACCGTGTGTCCCCTGCAGAGTAGCAAGGGCTGGTAACAGGGATTGGTCCCTTCTACAGACTTGCTTGAACCTTCCCTTAGTGAAAGTCTCATCAGGTCTCGATGTTTTGTCTCGGGAGTCAGTGGAGCGTGAGGTTACAGGTTTAGGGTTTCAGGCCTCTGTGACTCTCCAACTTTAATTCCAATCCAAGATGACTATATTCCAAGTACGTTCTGGAATAAATGTCCTGAGGAGCACTTGTCGTCTTCTTTCTGAGCTGAGTCAGAAGTGCTTGTAGAGATGAACCCAGCCTTATTCTCTGTCGGTCCAGTCATACCAAACGTTAACCCTAACTCCCAAGTTGACGTCGCCATTTTCAGTTCCTCAGGTTTTGGCAGTCTCTGTTTCAACATAGTGGCTAAATACTCTTTAATGAAGAACCTTCCTCATAAGCATCAACCCATCAGTCTTACGTCAGCAATGCTGGGTTAGACAAGTGGCTTGCACCTGTGCTCTACCACTAGCCATTGGGATCTGTGTAAGGGTAGAGCCAGACACAATTCAGGAAACTACAATCATGTTGAATGAAAAATGTCGAGAGCAACTTTATTATTACACTATGTGGTAGGGAACACTAAGCTTATTAAATTTAACAATTGCATTCGTTCTGATAAGCATAAATAAGAATCATTTCCAAGCTGATTTCTTTCACTTATTTCAAGCCTACAAAGATGGGTCTACTAATTAACTTAGATACCAAATTTTACCCAGAAATTTATGACTTTGATCTATTGCTTTATGGCTTTAAAATATTTAAGAATAGTGTCAGGGGATTATGGAACTGATATTACATTATTATTGACTATGATACTGAATGCTATACTTATAAGTGTAATGCCCATCAGCAGAAGACTGGATAAGAAAGCTTTGGTTCATCTACTCCATGGAATACTACTCAGCTATTAAAAAAAACAAAATGCAGTTCTTTGTGGCTAAATGGGCACAACTGGAAACTATAATGCTAAGGGAAATGAGTGAATCCCAAAAGATTAGATACCACATGTTTGCCTTGATTTAACCTGTAATTTTTTGTTTGGTTGTTTGTTATTTTTTGAACCTGTCATTGATACTGTCTCAACCCAGATGTTTCGAAGAAGGGAACTTGCATTATTTTTAACATATTGTTTACCCAATACTATGTCAATTAATTCCATAATGTTGTATATTGATACTGAGGCCTTGTTGGGGCTTTTAACTGACCGGATCTTTACTCTGTTAGACCTATCTTCAGACCATAGAAGGTCTCCCCAAGAGGCCACTGAACTTATCTGGACAATAAGACGCTGAACTTTATGCTAGGCATGTGTTTGCAAGCAATGAATCTCAACTGAACTTGAACTATGGTTATGCAACAAGGTGGAGGAATCCACCATGGGGGGAGGGGTATGGGAGGGGTATGGGAGGGGTGGGGGGAATCCCCAGCGCCTATAAAACTGTACTACATAATACAATGTAAGCAACAATAAAAAAAAAAGAATATTGTACTCTCAAAACAAAACAAAACAAAACAAAAAAAAATAAGTGTAAAATAAAAATAGCTAACATTTATTTACATGCATTACATGACAGATACAGTTCTAAACACTTCAAAGAAATTAATTCATTGATTCTACTTCATTATTTCATTTATTCCTATAGTCAAATGAACTGAGTGCAAGAAGGTCAAATGCATTACCCGGAGTCACACACACCCTGCACCCATGTGGGAGAGCCAGAAGTTCCTTGCTCCATCTCAGCTCAGCTCTGGCCACAGCAGCCATTTGGGGAGCAAACCAGCAGATGAACCTTCTCTATCTGTACTTCTTTCTTTCTGAAAAATCTGCCTTCAAACAAAAATAAAGAAATCTTAAAAATCATATGTTACTGTAGTTATAATGGTCTGTATCTGTTTTTAAATTTACTATATACAAATAAAATTGAGTTTTTTCTATTCAATTAATATCTTATTAACTATCTTTCTTTTGAACTGTGTTTGCCTTAACTTCTATCTCTTAAACTCTTTAATTACTGGAGCACTAAATGTTTAACTGAAATGTAAATAAAAATAGGTTATCTCAAAAATGAGTAAATAAATATTTCAAGCCAGTTAACATTTATCCATTTTCTACTAATTATCAGCAACTCTGTGCCCAATAATCCAAGAGACAAAAATAATTAAAACACTTCTGATTTCAAAGAACTCACATTCAAGTGGCAGAGCCAAAGCTTGTAAAAACAATTTCTTCATTCTTATTCTGGTTTATTCCTATTTAACCCACTCTAGCAATTCTGACTTTAGCATCACTCCTATTAATCTGATCATTGATATTGTTGGTAACTTTGGGGAAATATATCTTATTATGGAAAGAATCCAATCACTCTTACTCTACCAACTTCAGCATAAATTCTCATCCACCCCACATTTCTTTACCACCCAGGCTCATCAGAGCTTGATTTTTACTGAATATTATCCAGATTTGAATTCGTGTATCTTTTCTTTCCTTTGAGGATATGTTTAGCAAATCCCCATGTTCTTTGGAGATTATTTTTTCAACTTTATAGCAATACAACATAAACTATTCATGTACAACTAGAAGCTGCACTGTAAATTTTATATTTTGATTCTTTCCTCAGACTGGTAATGTAATGTATGATATTCCTTTGGATGCTCTGCTGTTGGTAACAGGTGTTCTGCATCATCCAAAGTATATTAGGCTGGGCTATGATGTTTGATACACTGAATGTACACAACACAGAATATTTTTAACTTATGATGATTTTGTCAAGATGTAATCTAGTAGTATGTTGTAGAGTGTCTGTATATAACATTGATTCATTTGACAAAGAAGCAAACTGGAAGGGTTCCTTTGGCTCTTTCCATAAGGGCTGGAACAAAGCTGAGGAAGCCAGACTGCATCTTTAAATCTGAGGGCCTCTGTGACTGCACTAGAGATTATTAGAAGCAAAAACACCTACTAAGTGGCAAGAAGCCTAAAACAAACTTGGGTCTGTGTTAGGAGCATTTGTCTTACCACATAAGAGCTGGTATAACAAAATACAATAATCTAAATGGCTTAAAAACAAGCAAAATTTATTTCTACTCTTTTGGAGCCTATAAAGTTCACAATCAAGGAACCTACAAAATTGATGTCTGGTAAGCACCCACTTTCTGTTCATTGATATACCCTCCTCTCATGGTGGAAGAAGAAAATGCTCCTTCTTAGGTCTTTTCTGCAGGGCATTTGTCCCATTCTTGTGGGATCTAATCTCATGGCCAAATCATCGCGCCACACAGTCCCATCTTCTCATACCATCACCTTTGGAGATAAGGTTTCAAAGAAGAATTTACATGGAGGAAATTTTCAGACTATACTAGGCTCCAGGATCTAAAAAGTTAGGGTAGTTCTCAAACCAGTCCTCAGCCGTACCATGGTCCCATACATCTCAGCATTGAAGCACAGGGTCATGTAGCAGCCAGGACTTCTCCCACCTGTTTCTCTTTGCTGCCCCTTCACAGAACATAATCTTCATTACCCTTCCATCCTTGAAGTGCCTGAGGCCAAGGAAAATGGTACAGGATCAACCCAACAGATACACTCCTCTCTAAAATACAGTACCATAATTATTTATTTTGGGGAGATGTACACTACAAATTTCCATATCATTTCTAATTTCAACAGTACGTGCCTAAACCTAAATTAGCAAATGTTATTCTATTCAAATTTCTCACTTAAATATGAAATGGCAAAGGCATTAAATCCTTTCAGCTGCATTCTTTTATTTTATTATTTTTCATGATATGGTTCCATGGGCTTAGGGATTTCCCTTCCAGCCTCCCCATCTCTGTTTTTCCCTATATTATCACAATAGTATAATCCTTTAGCAACAATCACAAGTCCAACATTTGCTATTTAAGTGTATCATGATATTGTAGGTATACCCAATGGTAGAAACCCCAGCATCCTATTATTTTTTTTACTTTTTTATTATTATATTTTTCATCCTATTATAAAAATTTATTTAACAGATTCATTGGGAATCCCCCTTTTAGTCAGGAGTGGAGATGCATACTGCAATGTATCTTCACTTCCCAGTATGCTAGTCTCCATTATACAGTTCATTTATGAATATATATATATACATATATATATTCGTTCACCTATATATCTTTTTATCTTGTATTTGGACAACTATTATCTTATATCAGAAAAAATATATGATATTTATCCTTGGCGAATTGCCTAATTTAACTGAACAAATGGTCTCTAGTTGGGAACATTTTGTTGCATATGGTAGAAGTTCATTCTTTTTAATCGTGAGTAGTATTCCACAGAGTAGACACACCACCATTGTTTTACACATTCATCTTTCAACGGGCATCTGGGTTGTTTCTATGTCTTTGCTATTTCAAATTGTCCATCTGCATTCTTTTTTAATACTTATTTTTATTGGAAGAGCAGATTTTACAGAAAGAAGGAGAGGAAGATCTTCCTTCCACTGTTTCACTCCGCAAGTGTCTGCAATGGCCGCAGCTGAGCTGATCCACAGCCAGGAGCCAGGACCTTCCTCAGGGTTTCCCACATGGGTGCAGTGTCCGGAGGCTTTGGGTCATCTTCCACTGTCTTCCCAATCCACAAGCAGGGAGATGAATGTGAAGTGGTGTAGCCAGGACACAAACCAGCACCCATTCGGGATGCTGGTATATGTGATGTGAGGATTTAGCCACTGAGCCATCCTTCAAGGGCCTTCAACTGCATTCCTAACAGCAATTATTCTAACACAGAAAGCATAGATTAGCTGAGTGCGCTAAAACTGAACAACTACTTCCCTGAAGAAGCAGAAAGTTACTTCTGGGATAAAGAGTAGGAAATGGCACTTTTATATCCTGTGTTGAGCCTGAACCATAAAGACCAAATTTTGTATTTCACCATGTCCCATCTCTTTGTTTAGGATTTTGAATTTCTGACATGTATTATTGAACTCGTAGTTATCATAAATTAGTGTTTTTCATTCATATATGTATATGAATGGATGGAGACACATATCCTAAACTTTATAGAACACTAGTAATAATTAGCCCCAACATTCATACATTTATATGACCATGGTCAACACTTCTATTGCACTATCTTAATTAACCCTCAGAATAACAGAACTGTCCCCAGATTAAAATGAATTTATACCACAGTAAGGTGAAGAAGGCTGTTTCCTGACAATGTGGTACATACATGTACCACAAATCAGAGTTGGGATAAAGAATTGAAATAGACATCTGTGCTCCTGACCAGCACAGTGTACTGCCATGAAATCTGCAAAGCTGCTTCTCCTAAGCGGACAGCAGTGGAGAACTACTGGGCAATCAGCTTTAAATGAGAACTTGCTACCTATTTGACATTGAAGCTTGCAGGATTAGAAATTAACTATTCCAAGTAGCCAGTGTTCACAGCTTTTAGCCTATTAAAATGAGGTAGGTTTAGGTTTACATTAATAAGATTTCTGAAAATATGAAGTAGAGTTCATCCTTGGGAAGTTATTACGTTAGGTGAATGACACTCTGCTCCCGTATTTTCCCAGCAACCTCAGGGATTCTGCAGGTTGATTCAATTGCCTAAAGCACAATTCGTCTTATCATTTCTACAATGGATAAATAAATTACAAACTTCCTGTGGGTATATAATTTCCACAATTATTTTTTATCATGTGAAACAAAAATGGGCTCAAGTTCGAAGAACAAAATGAGGAAATGTGTCTCTGAGAAATATTAACTTTGTCAATCCTAATATCTTTATGCAAGTTTTCGTTAAGTGGGTTCCTTTATTGCTCATATACAATTAATCTCACATACTTGTTAAGATCAATTAGTCAGCATTTCTCAGATTCCCTGAATCAGAATCTCTGAACAGAATCTCAGAAGACTGCATTTCAAAAGGGCAATGACTTCAAAATCTATGACATAGTTCAAAGCAAATCAACCCAGCAAGCAAGGTGTCCTTGGGAAATTTGGACTGGGGTAAGCATGGGCTAACCTGTCCTTGCAAGTATATTTAAAATGGACAAAGAGGAGCAGGAGGACACTTCCCATCAATATCTAATCCATGTCCAAACTGATCAGCTATTTGGAAACTGGTAAATTACATTGTTTTCTTTTTTTCTCTTGATCATAATTGACACTTATCTGATTTTAAATGAATTGGGATTTCATGGCAGAAACAGGTGTATAGTTTAATACATTAAATAGCTCTAATAGGTTTACAGAGAAAACAGCCTCCTGCACTTCATCTTACATCATTCTCTTTCCAAAACCGGAATCACTTTAAGCTTTCCAAAATAGTTCCTCAATTTATGTCCTTTTTTTTTTAAAGGACACCCATATTTATTCCCATATCATCATAAACTACTCTAACATTTTATTATTCCTGTTTCATAGAGCATTTTTACTCCCCAATCCTCCCTGCTTTCTAACTACCAAGTAGTTTTCCCTGGCATTTTCATTACTAGACAATGAATACTGTCCAATGTTCAGTTAAGTGGCATGTTATATCTATACTTATTTTATTCTACAGATCTTTTTTTTCTTGGAGTTAAGAACTCCTTTATTATTGTTAGCTAGTGTAATAAAGTTAAATTAGTCTTTTTCTATCAAAGTCATTGAAATGTGACCTTTATTTTGCACATGATCAGGTCCATTAAATAATCTGCCACTTCCTCATTTTTATGAACATAATTCTGCTTGTTAATCCATCCACATGATCCAGTCTACAACTATTACTCTAAGGAGTTCTGTTACTTTGCAACTTTCCTTTCTAAATTTCCCTTCCTTATCTATGTTGAATCCTAGTTTTTGTAACTTTGGCTTTCTTGATTTATTGCTAGTGGAAAACATCCTTCAGTAGATTCCTGAGAAATAGGAACTAAACTTTTGATCTTGCATAGAAGCAGATGGTTTAAATTTGCCATCACTTTTGTTTTGTAATTTTTGTATGCAGAAAATTGTTCAATGAACATCATATTTCAAAACTTTAAAGATACTGTTGTTCTTTAGTCTTCAATGAATTTGTTTCACAGTGGACTACCAGGAAGCTTTCTAATAGTGATCAGTTTTACTTAGAAGTCTATTTATTTTCTATTCCTTCACAATGTTTAAAGCTTGCTTTTATTCCAGATATGTTTTAGTATGATTACTTAGTGCGTCCTTTCAATTTGAAGACATTTTCCATATTCTATTCTTGTTTTGTCTCTTTGATCCTTATTCTCTATAATTTTCTGTTCCTTTTTCATGCATCGTACTGATTTTCCATCTAACTTCCTTATCCTATTTTTCTTTCTGTCCACCTGTTATATTGTTTTAGAGTAGCATGATTACACAATGATTTTCACTGATATTTTAAAATTTAAAATTTAAGATATTGTATATATTTGAGGGTTTTTTTGTTTGTTTTGTTTATTTGATATGCCGACCTCTGCTGGGCATCCCATTTACAGCTTAACTGCTAAACCAAATGTCCACCTTTTATTATATTTTTAATTTCCAAGAGTTCTACTTCATTCCCAGACTGTCCTTTTTTAAATCACTCTATTCCAGAGTGCAATCATCTCTTATGATTCTCAGAGACAAATCTTTTTGCTTACTTTTCTTTTTCTTCTGCTGCAGATTTTTTTATTTCAAAATTTTGACACCAGTCTCCTCCAATTTTACAAGTGCAAAAGGAGTTTAGAAAAAGTCACATTTATATACTTACATGTGACCTATTTTCTTTCAGCTATAACCACACAGAGCTTCCAAAGTCCCATGAAGAAAAGACAAAATAATTTTACTATTACCACAGAAGACTCTTATGATTCTAATTTACTTCTTTGGAAGGAGACATCAGGTGTCTTAAACTTCCATCTAAGAGGCCCTACCTTAATTATAAAGATGAGTTGCAAAGATTAATTATTAATACAGTCATGCACAAAGGTCAAAGAAAATCACTGAGTCTTAGATCCTTGGAATCAGAGAATTCAACTCAGAAATCTATTTCTCTGTGATTTTTAAGTTGCCCAGATAATTCCAAGACTAAATTGGCAAATATTCCCATGAATAATTGGTAGGCCCTTAGCCCTTCTCAGGTGACGGTGACTAAACCTTTTGATCTATTTCTCACAATCATATTCCCATTAGACTAGCTTGTTTGCTACTTGGAACACAGAAAAGGATTGCAGCCATGTCAAAGGTCTGTTGCATCAGTTTGTTATTGAATGCACCCATACACTGCACTGGTCTCCTTTGCCTTACATTCTGTTTGTAACAGGCCAAGGATAAAAGTTTTTATCTACCAGGACTACAGTTTATTTTCTTCGTTCAGCTTCATCAGAGACCATCATTTTCCTTTTTGTTCATAAATCTTATCACAGCATGAAAAACATATTTCATGTTTTGAACTACAATGCACTCTTTGCTTTCATCCCACCATGGCACGTGTGTTGCCATCCCCTTGCCTTTCCACGTATTGCAACAGTACTCGGTATTACCCGACTCTGCACTATGCTAAATCTATCCAAAGCCTCCACAGGGAAGGTCATGTGGGAATAAGCACCAGTATAACAAAGTCCTATCTTTTTTGTCTGTCATTCAACCTCCACCCAATAATCGAGCCATGCCAGGGCAGTTCAAATATGACACTCACCAAAAAGCTCTGTGTGCATGTTTTATCTTATCACAGTCACTTGAAATCACTGGCCTTAAGATAAACACACAGGAAACTTAAACCTGTTTTCTTTTTTTTTAAGACACTAATTTTAATACAACTGAAGAGCACCGTTTTACTCCTTTAGCCTTGTAAGTGCTGGGAAAATTAAGATATTCAACTATTAATCCAGTCTTGAAATTCCATTATAAATGAATTGGGACAACAAATTTAATTGTTGATACTCAGAAGCTTAGCTACAATAATCTGGGAATTTTCTAGAAAAACCTAGTGCTTTTCTGGCAAACAAAGCTGTGCTGCCTCTCTACTCTTTGCAAACAAAGTCAAGTATATGAGTAACCTAATGTCAGCCCCTTATCCACTCACCAGGCGAAATTCCAAGGACATGAAATCGAAGTTGTCATCATATGATACACAACTAAATTACACGTTCCTTGGCCACACATAAAAGGGGGCAAAGGTGGCAAATAAGCTATGCTGGACTTAGAAATAAAAAAAAAGAACACTGTCATATTGTAAGGAACTTGAATTAGAATAGGGTCGTCATGAAATGACATTTTCAATGACCAATTGAGTCAACAAAAATATTATACAGTATTTGTAAAGCTATGGTCTCTTAAAAAGCATTTGAAAGAAATTGCCTGGAGTGCCTGTGTAGACATAAATGTCTATTCTCAGAAATGTGTGGTGCTTTTCTTTGTACACATGCTCAAATATTGAAGCACACAGTAACACACGGGCTTGAATGCAGTCAAAAGCAAAGCATCCAGCTTTCTTTACGGGTCAAATTCCAAAGCTAAGAAGCTCTGGGACTATGTCTCAATGTTCCTGCCTCTGAAGTAGTGGCCTTCAGAAGACACCATTATATAACCCAGACATCACATACATAAACCTCCCTAGGAATCTAGAGGAGTTACAGAGGCTGCTCACAAGTGACCTCGGATCACATGGTCCCCAGGAATGGGGATTAATGAGTTTGAAAGATACAGAAGTACAAAGATACAACTCAACATTCAGGTCTTTCTGGTGCAGATCTGACCTATTCCATGTGTATTTACTAAAAATAATTCAGCACCAAAAATGTGCAAGTTTCTAAAACCTACAGAATGCTTATCAACCATAAATTCCATACATATAGAAATCTGAATGAGAGTCAATACTGAGATCTTCAATAAGAGCTAATAAGACCTAACCACTATTAAATATTTGCATGCCTAAACTCCCAAATTAACAATTCTAATTTACATTTGGATATCACCATATAGCCATAAAATGTATATTTCGTGTCTATAGCATTTTATAATATGCTGCCACTTGATCCTCTTTTCCTTGTAACCAGACCAGGGACTAGTAACGCCATTTCACACATCAGCTACTTGAGGGAGCTTCAGGAAAGCTAAAGGAAGAAACTGAAATCACAGGCCTAAAAGCTGGAATTCTAACCTAAAGGTTTTTTTTCATCTCTGATTCAAAGTGCTTTCATCTTTCAAACAATGAAGAAAATCTTGACTTGTGTCCATTGCGAACACTCCCTTTTTCACGTACATCGTTGACACACATGCTTTCTCACAATAATGGTAGTTCAACTATTCAGTAATTTAAAAAGAGAATATCCACTCAGCCGAGTATCAGCCCCGTTAACGCTACTGTGGAGCCACACGCAAAAACAACGTTCTGCGCTGGCTCAGGCCTCCGCTCTAAGGTTGCTTGGTGATGCGCTCTCCGCGAGCTAACACCCTGCAGTATGCAGAGCAGTTCAAAGTTCCTACCACATGGGCTCCAAGCCACTCTAACCACAGTCAACCAAAAGCTAACATGGAGGCCGACCTCCTCTCATGTGAAGTCCTGACTCTTGCCATCTCTAACATAGACCTAGCTCTTGGGTACCCATTCTGAAATGAATCTGGATCAACAGTTCGGCCTTTGCGAGCCAGAGATATCCCTCCGAGATTTCACGTATAGCCTTGAGCGCATGAATTTTGGCTGCTGTTTCAGAAGGAAGCATGACCGATTTATTCTTATTCTGAAATTGGCAAGCTTTACATTTTGGAGAACTTTTAATAGGACTAACAGAGGAACCAACTTCAGGGATTATTTTCTCAGTGTGGGGTTAGATGTGTAATGCATATGTTTGCCCTAAACCACATACTGTGAAACACTGTGAAAATGCCTTTCTCCTCCACTCCTCACATTTTCCTGTGTCTATTGTTCATTTGCAATAATCTCAGCCAAAATTTACAAAACTGTGTTCCCCCACAGACCATTATTTTTGTGCTAATTAATTAGCAGACCCTATATTGCAAATATGAAACTCCAAGCTCCAGTTGCACAGTTTGGCTAAAAAAAATCTGTTTTTCTAATGTTTGACTACTTTCTGCTACTTTAAGTCCACCGCCTAAGTTCTTGGAGAGAGCTAGCTTCTGGGAGCTGGGGAGGTCTCCAATGGCAACACAGTTCCACCTTGAATACTGGAGTGGGAGGAAGGGACTGCAGCTGTTGGAGTCACTAAGGATTTGGGAGGAAGTAACAAGAAGAAAGACAGGAGATTTGTAGGACAGGCTTAAAAAGAAAAGACTAAGTCCCTTTCAGTGGAGGTTCAAGCCTTTAAAATTGCAAATACACTTCAACACTGTTGAAAGGAGTACAGTCTGAAAAGCGGATAATGATTTAGACTCATCTGCAAAGAAAACTGTGGTTTTCTGTGTTCCGTGTTCTTTAGTTTTACTTCTGAATTCCTAGAACTGACTGAATTTTTATTTCCAGTACACTAAGAATTAGACCCTGATAAGCAGATTGCTTTCATGTTACTTTTAGTATTCATAACCTACATTGCATAACTAATCGTCTCTCTTTGGGGATAGAGACATACAGGTGTACATATACACACATGCCTGCATTTAGCATACACATTAATTTATATCCTGCGTGATTCATTTTTTCCTAGTCATAATGCTTTCTATTAGAGTAACAGGGATCAGGACAGTCATTCATGTTTGTTAAACAGAAGTCATGCTGCAAAATCTGGGCTGTGAGTTCAATATACACTATCTCATTTCACCTTTCTAACAAGCAAAGAAGCAAGAAAGATTATCCCTGGCTGACAGGTGAGATGGTGGAAGTCCAGAGAGGCTAAGCAGGACCAAGATCAAATTCCCAGTGTGTACAAGAAAGGATTTAAACCCAAATACACTCAGAAGCAAAACCAGACTCTTTCTCCTAAGACATATTTTTTTAAGAAAAAGCGTGGCATAGCACACACATGAGGGCAGAGTTTGTTCTTAAAAATACATTTCTCCTTTTAATTCACTACTATGAATTTTGATTTTTAACTCCTACGGTCAAAGTATATTGTCATAAGACATGTAATACCTGTCAAAGGTATTTGTAGCAGCAGCCATAAGGCAGGGGCTTAATATTAAGCAGAAGGACTTTGAGAGTCATGAAAGGCAATAAAGAAATGGAAAGAGTGGTAGAAAAAACACGTTCTGAACTAGTCAAAGTAGGGACCAAGGTAACAGAATTTCTTAATTTCTTTTGCTAAGAGAAATGTTTCTTAGGAATCCGACTCTCTCCTAAGATTAGCACTTTCTCTTGGACATCTGCACTAACCACTTGCCACTTAGGGTTTGAACTCCAGAGAGTCTCTAAGTTTGCAACATAACTCAACCAATTCTTCACTAAGTTTATATTTGGGTTTATAAGTGATAATGACTCATGAAAACCAAGTTGCCCCTTCTCTGCTTCCCTCTCAGATTTCTCTAGCTTGTAGTACCATTTGAATCTTCTCATCAAAACAAGTAACTAAACTGGTACCCATTTTAGGCTGCATACTAGAAATTCTGTTGCTAATTATATTTTCAATCGTTCCCAAGTTTCTATTATCCTTGAACCACAGTATGATTTTGTCATATTATATAATTCACGTTTTAAATCAGTATTTCTAGATTAACTTTTATTTTATGCTCATGTAGTTATACGTGTTTAGCTTTTTGAGGATCGTTGAATTGTTTATTTATGATTTTTAACTTGGTAGGGCAAAAATATGGTACAGTTGTATTTTTCTCAAATTACTCTCTTTAGAGCTACATGAAATCTCTATCCTGTGGATGGATTACTGAGTCACAACTTAGGAAACTTTCAAAATTTCTTGGGTGCCTTCAGTGATTGAAATTGTAATTGTTCATTTTTAGCTATTTTTCATGAAATAGTTTAAATCTCCCCACTGAAACAACATGATAGGTTTCTAGCTCAGGGTGTTTGAAACAGGAGAGGGCAGAGTTGGCTCTGGTACTCCTCACACACTGACTTGAGGTTGTTGATTGGAAGGAGTGGGTGGAGAGGGGGACACATAATCTACTCCATGGTTCATTTTCCTTGTCCATTTTCAAGGACTTATTCTGTAGATGTCTTCTGAAGGTCTCTTTCTTCTCTGTTGTATATGGGTTCTATGCATCTCTTGCGTAAACTCTTCCAAATCCTAAAAGTCCCAATTCCTCTCAAAATACCACACTTCAGTCATTTTTAGTATAGTCATTTTATTATATAATCATTGTATCTACTGGGTATAGCTATTTGAAAAGGAAGTTTCATAACATGACCATAGATCTCTTCTAAAAACATACCACTTGCTAGAAAACAATAGCAGAAAAATATTAATAAGACCAAAGCCTTGGTGTTCAGTGGTGCTAAATAGTGCTGCTCATTTAAATCCTTGAACTGGAGAGAGAAGTCATTGAGAATTACACTATCACTAACAAGATATCCCCCTCCTCACAAATCATCAAAAGGATTGAAAGCGAAATAAAATTTCCAAACATGCTATTTGACAATGGTGTTATGGAAGGTCAAATTCATGTACAAGTCCCTGATGGCATGGGTTGCACTTTTTGGGAGACATTTTATCAACACGTGTTGCTGTTTAACCCTGGTCTTCCCTTTCCCAGTATTTCCATGCCTTCCAAATTTGGATTAGCTCTTCCACATTTGAATCTACCATTCCCTAGCAAATAACACATGGAGAATAACTTAGGAACCTAGCTGACAAGAACTGAGACCCCAGACATATGGCTCTAGTCTCATTATCCCAGCTTCTCCAACCATTCCAACCATTCCTGCCAAGATTCAGTCATCACAGAGCAGAGACAAGTGACCAGCCATACCATTCCGTAACTACTGTCCTACAAAATTGGAAGCATAATAAAGTGGTTATTGTCTTTTAGACACAATGTTTTGGGGAGATTTATGACACAAAAAAATAGATACCAGAAACACCCAATTCCTGGAGTGACCATTTCCCTGGATCTGCCCAGAACAGCCCACTGTATGCCTGTTTCTCTCATGGTGCTTTCAACCTCTTAATTATTCCAATTTGGATGACAATTATACATCCACTGGCCTAATGAGCACTGAATGTGCCACTTACCAACACAAACAGGAGCAAGGAAGAGAAGTCAGGTGTTTTTCTACATTGAAATCTTCAGTATCATACATTATCGAAAGGACACAAATCACCAGCTACTATTTACAAAACGAAATGGAAATGAAGTGCTCAGGGATGAAGAAGGACAATGCTCATGGTTTAATACTGGCTGTTACTTCTTCAATGCATTTACCTAGCAAGCACAACTGTTGGGTATTTTATTCAAGGTAGCATCAGTCTGGAGATTATTGACATATTTCCAACAAAATAACAATATGTCACATTGTGTACTAATTGTACTTGCATAACAGATTACTTAGAATGTGTACTATTCATAAGAGGTCATTGTTAAGGAATGTTTAATATCATACAGAATTTGCCAGGTGCTCTCCCCAGCCTGTTATTTTACCTTTTTTTTTTTTTAACCTAGAGAGTTAAACGAAATAGCATTCTCTTCATTTATCCTGTGACACAAAATCATTATAAAAATTCAATTTGGTTATTCAGATCACAAATATAGACAAACAAGTGATTATAAAGCAAAGGCTCAGAAAGTTAAATATTTAAAATAAAAATACATCCGCACATACACGAATTATTTTATTCAAGACAGCTTATCTCAGAGGAAAAGAGTATGGTTTAAATTACTGGACGATCACTATTGGTATCTTACAGGCGGAAACATGGTCTCAGAAAGTTTCCTCATTAAGGCAAAATGTTCACCTTGAACCCAAAGCCGGACATCATTCTTCCCAACAAAAGGAAACAAGTACACATCTCCTTTCATTGCTGTCAAAAAGGGCAGGGCTTTCCTCTGGCCAGAACAAAAACGGAGAACACAGAGGACCTGCATTAAAGAGAGACAAATAACTTCAGGCTGTGCAGATAAAAAAAAAGAAGCCAGACACTCCACAGAGGGATACAGTTGAATAATCATAGCTGATATTAAAATAGCCTCCCATGGCCATGTGCAGCTCTTTGTGCTTGAACCCATTCATTCACAACTTTAGGTGTTACAAATGATTTTCTATTTCCATTTTATAAGTTCAGAAACTGAGACATAGTAAAGTTAATTGTTAAAAATCTCAAAGCCAGAAATTGGACCTAGGAAATCTGTACATATAATCATACTATTACATTGCTTGTTCAGAAAGAAAATATTCAATTTAAGTGAAATGTGAATAAAATATAAAATTTTAGTGGATATGAAAGCAGAAAAACAAATCTGGTAAGGCGCATAGATTAGCAGATCCTAAATAAACAAAATAAGAGATATGAATTAGAAAGAACAACGCTATTCTCTTACCTTATGCAAGAGTTTGTTTTAAAAATATCCTAGTTCATGGATAATTAGACATAAGGCAGGTGTAGGGTGGGGTTGGGAGATTAGAAATAAATATTAGGACCTCACAGCATTAAATTTACAATGCATTATGTAGGATTATGTTTAAGTAAACCATATTTTGTGTCGTCCATAATATGGATTTTGTTACCCTCAATAAATCCTTTTGTTTTCTAAATAAAATGCCAAATTACCATTGCATTATTTCAGGACATAGCTATTTAGACCAGACAGATCCATATGGCTATTGGCAGTCAAATTTGGAGAGCTTTAGTGTGCAGCATCAGTCATCGGGGACTGCAGACAGGATCAGTTCTCTGGGCGTGCTCTGTGTTGCAAGAAGTAATTCAGAAAAGACCTCCACAGCATAGGAGGGCCACGCTTAATGCAAGCTGATCACTCACCGCTGTTGGTTTTTAAATTCGAATGCATAAATAATATTAAAGACTGGTGGGGTGGGGAATGGTCATTTTATTCATTACAGTGATAGATATGATAATTAAGTTGTAAAGAACTTAGAGGTGCCAGGAGAGAGCTACCCAAATGATAAACAACAATGAAACAGAGCCTATAAAGAAGCTAAAAGAACCAGGCTCTCTGAATAGTACAGAAGGCTACAGAAAAACAGCCTTCAAATGTGAGAGCAAACATACAAAATCTGGTGACATACAACTTCAGAATGAATTCCTGACTCCAAGTCTTGAAAAGCACCGAAAATGTCCTGACTTTGTATCTTTTCATCTTTAAAGGAAAAGAACATACAAGGCTGCAGTGATTTTAACACGGTCATTCTATGAATCAGGAACTTGATTAGATGGCGTTTCAGAGTCCTGCAAGTGCTGACCGCAAGGAAACCGACCTCAGCCATTGCCACAGTAAATGCTGGCAAAAGCTCTGCTCGTACGCGCCACTGCTCCATAGCTCCATGGGCCATTATCACACCCTAAACACTGCCAAGAGCAGATGTTTTTGTATGTGTGTG